>NC_141671.1:129563727-131963727 GCF_028749965.1 Puma concolor | reverse complement strand
CAGTCTCCATGGGCTTCACATCAAGGAGAGGGACAATCTTACAAAAGGCAGGGTCTTCCAGCAGCCGCTCAGGATGAGGGCTCAGACTAGATTGGTTAAATATTACAGGGCAGAACAAGCTTAGAAAGTGTCCAACAACGGTACATCCAAAGTATACATAACATATGTGTTGGGTGACCATATAATTTGTCATCCAAACCCAGACACTTGTGAAAATGAAAGAAGGAGCCATTAAAGATGATGCTGGGCGGGGGAGGAGGGGGGCTGTGTCGCTCCATCAGTTAAGTGTCCGACTCTTGATTTCAACTCGTCATGATTTCACGGTTAGTAAATTCGATCCCTACGTTGGGATCTGTGCTGACAGTGTGGAGCCTGCTTGGGATTCTCTTTCTCTTGCCCCTCTACCCCTCTTCTGCACTCTTTCTCTCAAAATTAAATAAATAAACTTATTAAAAAACAAAACAAAACAGAAACATGATACTGGGACACCAGGCCTGCAGAAGCTATCCTGAGTAGCTGACATATGTAAAAAAAATATGGGTGAAAGTTCAAACCAAAATAATTAATATCAGCTCTGCACCTGATAGATATTTACTGAGTGATCAACCACATTAATATGAGAAATTACACCAGTTTAAATGTAAATAAAAATCTAGGGATGTCTGGGTGGATGAGTCGGTTAAGCTTTCAACTCATGATTTGGGCTTAGGTCATGATCTTAGAGTTCATGAGACTGAACCCGGTGACGGGCTCTGTGCTGATGGCATCGAGCCTGCTTGGGAATCTCTACTCTCTCTGCCCCTCTTTTGCTCTCTCTCTCCAAAAATTAAATAAACTTTAAAAAAATGTAAATCAAAGAAACAGTTCCTGATATGCGAAACACTTTCTTGCTGGGTCAATTAAGAAAGTCCAGACAGGAAATTGTAGCAGCTCTAACACCATGCCTCAAGTATCCGGTGCACATTTTGGATTACACTAACCACAAAATAGCCCACAAATACTAATCTCTCTTTCCTCCTCTTCTTAGTACTGGCAACAATTTAAATTTCATTTCACTGGGTTGTGAACAGTGAAGGTGATCCTGATGTTTGCCTCTGGATCTGGGAGGATAACGATCCCATTAGCTGAAGAAGGCCCATGGGAAGAAGAACAGAAGGCAGAGTCTGAGGAACCCGTGGGACATCCACAAAGAGAGGGCAAGTAGACAATAAGATATTAAAATCTGGAGCTCAGGTGACAGATCTAGACTAACGGTACAGATTATTGAGTGAATGGCTTTGGCAAATGTCCCAGGGTCACGTGGTGCAGGATGGACTTGCGGGCAAAGGTGGGGCCCCACGAAGATGCCCCTGTCCTCTTGCACCACCCCATAGTGTAGTCTGCAGGATGCATCGGATACAGTATGAGCCGAGCCCTACTGCACACACACACACACACACACACACACACTCAAACACAATACTTTTCAAAGGTGAGAATGAGAGCGGTCTGGCAAGCAAGAGAACAAGAGTCTAGCTTGGGTGCCAGCTGCTGGAGGGGTGGCGCGGGGGGCGGGGGAGTTGCCTACTCACGCCAACAGCACTGGGGTCCCTTGGGTCAGACTGAGCCTGTGCACTTGCTCCTTGTTAGACAAATTAAAGGGAGCTGCTGGAGCCACCGGTGGTCAGTCTTCTCTCCAGAAGGTTTGGAAATTATTACCGTAAGATAGCAAAACCTTGGGATGGATGAGACAGCCCCCAAAGAATGTACAGAGAAGAGAGACTCAAGGGCAGAATTCTTGGCCATTTCACATGTCAGCGTGTGGGCTAACTCAGCTGACCCAGTATCCTGAGACATACGAGGTAACTGTGTTTTTGTGCTACCAGGCACTGGGGAGCAATAACTTCCCTCCCCCTTTTCCTCAGTTGCCTTAACCACAGGCATGATTTATTAGAGCTGTGTGGTGGGCAGGTGCAGGGGTGGAGAAGGCCAATACCGTCAAGCAGCCCACATGGGGTGTGTGGCCTTTGGCAAATTGTTGCCTCTTTCTCTTGCCAAGGAAATCAAAGGGGTTGGTAATATAAATCTAAATGCATGAATTTTCACTTTTATTTCTGCAATACATTTGAAGGAGGTAACTCAGTTGTTCAGTTGCTACGTGACGTACCTTTAATTTCATGAGTTTTCATCTGAGGCATAAACCACAAGTATCGACTTTAAGACTTTGTGAAAATTTGGGGAGCCTGGGTGGCTCAGTCGGCTAAGTGTCTTGACTCTTGCTTTTGGCTCAGGTAACGATCTCATGTTTGGTGAGTTCGAGCCCCACGGTGGGGTCTGCGCTGACAGTGCTTGGGATTCTCTGTCTCCCTCCCTCACTGCCCCTCCCCTCCCCCCCCACTCTCTCTGTCTCTCTCAAAACAAATAAATAAAACTTAAAAGAAAAGATATAATCTTTAAAAAAAAAAGAGATACTTTGTGAAAGTTTTGAAAATGGAAATATATGTTTCAATGTTTCTTCTGAGTAAAATAGTAGACCAAACGAAGAAACAATAGGCTAAATGGCTTTAATAGTATCCTTCTGTTTTATTTTTTGTTAAAGAATAATGCAAGAGTAAGATGAAGACAGGGTTGGCACTTTTATTCTATCAAACTGTGAGAACGGGCTTTTCATTTTATTTTATTTTTTTATCTTTATTTTTTGTTAACGTTTATTCACTTTTTGAGAGACAGAGACAGAGTGTGAGCAGGGCAGGGGGCAGAGAGAGGGAGACACAGAATTGGAAGCAGGCTCCAGGCTCTGAGCTGTCAGCACAGAGCCCGATGGGGGGCTCGAACTCACGGACTGCAAGACCTGAGCCGAAGTCGGACGCTTAAGCGACTGAGCCACCCAGGCGCCCCGAGAATGGGCTTTTTGTAAAAAAGAGAAAAGGAACAGGAAAAGAAATTAATATGCAAATGAATATAAAGGCTTTGAATTATCAGAAATCTGCAAAGACTTTTAGGTGTTAAGACAAATTTCTGAAATTTTCATCCCATTTATCACATTGAAGTTAAGCCCAAACAAATTGTATTAGAGGGTACCATAATACACAATTTTACTATGATATACTCACCAGGCATACACCGAGGGAAAAAAAGGAAAGCCTACCAACCTCCAGTTTTAACCACTGCCAGCCAAGCAAGTCCTTGATGCAGAATTTCTCTTTGTTAGCACATCGGTGAAAGTGAATTGGGTTAGTTCACAGGAAAGTCTACTTTTAGTATTTGCAGCCTCCCCCGTCTAACTTTTGGTCCCCTTCTGACATGTCTGCTAATTCCATTCTGCACTTCTGGATGTCCAGGGTTAACTTGCTTTCTGACCGACCTTCCATCTAGACAGAGGTCATCCTTTCTCCCTTTCTTTTTATTTTAAATGTAAAACTCATTCACACTACTAGATTATTCCTTCCAAAAATATGTCCCGTAAGCCTCTTGTTTTCTTATCAAGGAGGAAAAGGTTGCTCATCACCACATTCCCAACGTCCAGTGTGTTCAGCCAGTCCATTTTTATGTAGCACTGAAACTCTTCACGGTGTGAAGAGAGACAACTTTGCTAATTAAGCTTTGTGGAAATGAGAGAACCCTTTGCAGCGCGCCGTCCAATATTGATCATGGCCAATGCAGGGTGTCAAACACAAGAAGTTTCCCTCGTGATGAGTCTGTAACATTAAGAGAACAGGCACTTTCATTTCCCAGACAGTTTTTACTCTCTCCTGGAGGAGTGCATGTTTTAACATCTGCCCCTGAGTCCCACTTCTTGTTTGACAGGTTTCTTCCATGAACCGGATTACAAAATGAGACGAAGATTACGAAGAGAAACGCTGTTACCTCATCGCTGCCCTTTTAAGGGTGCGTTAGACCAGGGTAAACCGTAGGGCAGGGCCAAAGAATGAGCCAGTTGAACATTCCTAGCGGCAAGAGAAATTCCTCTCTTTGTCACATGGTGGTTAAATAATTTCCTTTTATCTAGGGGTGGCATTCCTTGTATATCCTCTCTACCCCTGGAGGCTCTCTTCTTGATTGCTCCCCAACTGTATTTGGAAAGAGCTCGAGCACCAGCGGCTGTCGGCTGGAAGGCACCTCAGCCCCGCAACCGCAGGCCTAGATCTGCGAGGTGGGCTTCAGCAAGGGCAGAGCGGGGGCCTTGCAGCCTGGCCGAGCTCTCGGATAAAAGGAAGGGTCGTTTAGGGTCATTGCAGTCTCTTCTCGCTCTTCAACTCTGCAGGGAAAGGAGAGGCGCACAGTTATTTCTCTCACAACGTACGCGTAGTTGAACATTTTTTGTACTGGATAAGCATTATAGATCCCTAAGGAGTCTGTATGTATGTCTCCTAAAATACTTAGAATGGACTGAGCCATTTCAAGGTATCCTCATATATAGAGAGATTCAGTGGCTGAGGACAGTTCAGGGCTGATGACCAAAGCCATCACCCTGAAACAGCCTTCAATGACCAGGAATCAGGAACTGGGTATTTTGTTTCAATTACCCTACTAGAAACCACAGTGGAGAGGAAGGTGTATAGGTGAAACTCGAGCCAATACATTTTGTCACAAAATTTTAAAAATACTATTTGTTTTCTATGGCTGAAAGAATAAAAAGAAAATAATGCCTTCCAAAGAAAACTTACTTTTACAAGTTTCTTTGCATCCAGCCAGAATCTGTACCTTGAATAAGGCTCTGCCTCAAAATATTCAGTCCTGGCCACAGTTTGCCATCCATCCCGCTGCCTTCACTCCCTGTGACTCAGACCTTCATTCTCTCTCTGCGCAGCCCTTTCAGATTGACCATTATCTTGGATGATCTGCTTCCTCCCATGTAGTTTTTTTCCAATCCCGTTGTCTCCCCCTCCCCACCAAGTCCTACCCCTACTCTGAGGACACTGCGCCTCCACGGTGGGCCCAGCACCTTGCTCCCAGCACTGTGGGCAGGGGGGACTAGATATTTGGCTTTATGCTATAAAATAAATGCAGTTTTTAAAAGTAGACACAAATTCATTCGTAACAGAAAGCAAGTTCTGAATATTTCTATTTCTGCATTTAAACTACAAGCATTTGAATACCTATGAAGCCAGATACTATGCAAAACACTAAGATCAAAACACAAATAAGATGACATGGTCTGCTCTTAAAAATCAAAAAGCAAGGGCGCCTGGATGGCTCAGTTGGTTAAGCATCCAGCTCTTGGTTTCAGCTCAGGTCATGATCTCATGGTTCATGAGATCCAGTCCCACATTGGGCTCTGTGCTGACAGTGAGGAGCCTCCTTGGGAATTCTCTCTCTCCCTCTCTCTCTCTCTGCCCCTCTCTGGCTCACTCTCTCTCTCTTCTTCAAAATATATAAATAAACTTAAAAAAAAATCAAAAAGCAGTCTAGCAGAGGAAGCACAGGCTGCTTGGTGAAGAGAGGGACAACATTGGCCAGAAGAATGCCCCTCTGTGAGCACACCAGCATAATGAGGGATGGGCGCTGGAAACCATCCATTTCTGCAGAGCCCCTCTGCCCGCTCCATGACTAAGTACTGCAGGGACACCGAGGCAGGCGTGATTTTCTCTGTTCCTCTCTAACACATCTCCCCGTATAAAAGTTTTGCATGTGTAATCCCTCCCTGGAGTCAGTTTCTCAGAGCATCACACTTACACAGGGGGCAAGTCCTGGGAAGTGGTCCAGGCAGAGAAACAACCCGCAGCAACAGTCAGAGCTGGAGAAGAGAGTGGATATAATGAAGGGTGAGAAGGTGAGGCTAAAGAAGCAGCTCGGGCCTGAATGCTTATCCCAACAGCAAAGCACAACCATCAGAGAGTTTTAAGCAGACTAAGGACACGAACGGATGAATGCATAAACAAAAATGTGGTCTACGTAGACCATGGAGTATTATTCAGCCATGAAAAGGAAGGAAATTCTGGCACAGGCTACAACGTGGAGGAACCTTGAGGATGTTATGCTAGGAGAAACTATCCATTCACAAAAAGACAAATGAGGTATGTTGAGTGGTCAAACTCATAGAGACAGAAAGGAGAACCGTGGTTGCCAGGGGTTGAGGGAAAGGGAATGGGGATACGTTGTTTAACGGGTACAGAGTTTCAGTTTTGCAAGATGAGAAGAGTTCTGGAGACTAGATGCACAACAACATATGTATACTTCCTACTGCTGAAACTATATACTTTAAAATGGTGAAAGTGGTAAATTTTGGGTTAGGGATATTTTGCCACAATTAAAAAAAAAAAAACAAACCCCAACATAGTAATGACAAAAAGAGAGAGAGAGAGAGGAAAAAAAGAAAAAGAAAAAGCCCCATGGCTATAGTGTACAGACTGGATTAAGAAGGCAAGACTGGAAGCTAGAGACCAGTTAGAAGCTGCTAAAGTAACTGAGGCAAGAGGGGACGGCTGTCTGATCTGGGCAAGTGGTGGTGTGCATAAGTGAAGTGTGTGGCTTCCAAGAGAGCCAAAGTGGGAGAGAGACAGGCTGCTGCAGCAAGGGTGCTGGCTTGGGCAGTGGGTAGAAAGTGATCGATGATGCCACCCGAAGAGGTGGGGGTCAGGGAGCGAGGAAGATGGCAGGATCCGTAGCATTAGAAGCTCCAGTCAGACATCTAACTGCTGATGTTTGCTAGGTGGTTGGACGTACAGACTCAAGCCTCAGATGAAAAGTCGGGGCTGGAGATACAGATCTGTAAACCCCTAGCGCTTAGAAAGGTGGTATTTGAGACCCTCGGAGTGAAAGAAATAGCTCCGGGAATTTGGCCTTGGATGCAGACTCAGCAATGACAGCTGGGAAGAAGGAGAGACACCTGTGAAGGAGACTAAAAAGGGAGAGCCAAAGGTAGAAGAAAAAATGCAGAGCCAGAAGGCCAAGAAAGAGCTTCTTTTACTAATGTTACGGAGATCAGTCAAGGAAAATGATTCTTCTCTTCATGCAGTTTGTACTTCTAGGCTGACATCGAAATGAACATGCACAGAGAAGCTTAGTAATATGAGAGTAAGAAATAGACCCTTGCAAATACGTAACTGTCAAATATTAGAGGACTGAATTCTTAGTTCCCACCTCTTAGAAAAAAATGAAGTGTTAGTAATACTACTTCACAAGATTATCATGAAAAAAAAAGTAAACTGAAAGGTGTTATACTGATGGATATTATGTCTATCTGTTGTGGGATGGGACCACTTTTGAGCAAAGTGTGGTTGGATTCAGACTCGTGCCAGAAGTGTACATAAATTGAAGGTCAGGGGGAAAATGTGAGCCAGGAAGGCTTGCAGACGAACAGCAGTCAGGTTGTGAAGTCAGAGCAAGCCGCTGAACAGAAACTAGACGATCAGATAGGAATGCACGAATAGTGGAGAGTTAGGCAAGGTGTAAAACCCACACACACAGTGGACAAAACAAGGAAACAGCGGGGGATTGAGTGTAGAACAGATACGAGGCACCATCTGTCTCCCAAGAACGCTTAGAAAACAAGCACTGCTCATCCTCAGCCAGTGAGCTTTGTGGTAGGTGTGGATACTCACTCCTTCTTTCCCTGCCTCCTTCCATAATACATTTATAGTGGCTTAGAAGAAATTCCCATATCTGTAGGAGATATCAGGAAAAGGGGACACATAACTGGAGACCACACTGATGGAGGAGTGTAAAGATCCTGACATAGAAATTTAGAAACACATGCATTACATGTCTGTTCCTGTTAAATGGCTCTTAGCGCTCTCCCGTTTGGGATAGCAAAACTAAGCACATGCGAAGCACTGGGCCCATCTGAAAACACAGAGATAAGGATATATCTAATTTTCATGCTCTGTTATTTGTATCCACTATAGAATATTATGAGATGCTTGGATGCAGAAGAAAGGATATGTCTAAAGAGTTGGCTATAAGGCCTTGAAAATGTATAGATACAGATTCGGAAAAGTGAAAAAGGTCCAAGAAGTGGCTTAAAGATGCTTTTAATTAAAATGGGATATAAAAATACTTTCAAAATACCAACAATGAGAAAATGATGGTGTTGGGGAGTTGTTTCCTACTCCTCACTTTTCAAGATATCATTGGTTTTAAAGCATCGTATGTAATCTCACCCAGATCATCAGGTCAGAAAGCTGTTTCTCACCAGTATACATGTAATCTTTACAACAAAAGCTTCTAGTGTATATCAGGACGTCACATCCATCCTTTATAACAAATGTTGGCAATAAAGATGCTCAATAGTCATATGATGGTGAGGTTGCATTCCAGATCCTACTCATTTCCCATTTCTAATAGCCCCTTTGTATTAATTGCAAGGTCTTTAATTCTTGCTATCAAAAGCAAGTTAACTGTTACTTTGATGGCAACTGGATGTTTCAAACCATTATCCTGACTACAAATGAGTGAACTGCATGCTGCCCTTAGAGGCACCTTGCATATTTCAAAGAGAGGTGTAGAAATATGTCTTATGATGGAAAATAGAGTGGTGGGATTTATACATAAAATCCAAGACTACAGCTGCCCTTCTTTTATTATTTTTAACCTACACACAATCTTCAGTAGTTTCCTGTCAAGATAGAAACTTTACATTGTAAAGCTGGAAACATGTGCATGTGACGTTCAACTATAAAGCACCGGGACTGCTTTTCAATAAGTATGAAGCACTGGTACAAGAACAGAGTTTTCTTTCAAGGCCATTACCTTGAAAGGCCATAAATTTCCTCCCATGATGTCACGGTGCAAACGCTTTTGAGTTATTGATCAGCTTTTAAAAAATTCAAACTTATGTTATCCTGGATACTAACGCATCCTAGTGAGCATCTCTCCTATTTCTGGTATTTCTGGAGTTGTCACCACCTATAATCTGTGGCCATGACTGTAAGGTTTGTCATTTGGCTGGTAAGGAGGTGTCAGCGCATATGTTAAAATAGCTTTAGAAAAAGATTTCCACCTTCAGCCGCTGGAGGATCTGTTGCTCTTTGTGATTGGTTCTTTCATTTTATACATTAAATGGTGTGAGCGGATGAAAATTAGCAGCTTTGCCACAAAGTTTTCTTCTTGCCCAAGGCCAGCATTCAGAGTTCACCAAGAGAGCATCATGGGATTGGGTAAAGCGAACTCTATGCACCTGTTGGTGGCACTGGAGCACCCTTTCCAAGGGAAAAGGCCAGCATTGCATACACTGTTGGGCATGGCAGTCAGAGCCACGAAGGGCTGCAGGGAAACAGGACAGGATGTGGGGAAAGCCAACAAATCCCTTCCCTTTAGTCTGTTGTGACCTGGCCTCCACAAGCGAACGCTTTCTGGGGCTTTCTGACTCACAGCTTGGGAAGATCAGGGGAAAGCACTTGCCACACTGAGCAGAGCAGCTGCTTCCTGCTTAACTGTTTTTCGAGTGGAACATCTACTACTTTTTCAGAAAGTGTTTCGATATAAGAAGGAATATAAATGCATTGTGAAAATGGTGTTTTGTTGTAGGAAAAAAAGCCCTCATATTCAAAAAAGATAGGTCTTGGTTTCTTTATTCCATTTTATTAAAGACTATCAACAGAAAAATACAAAGTTATTTCCCCTCAGAAGTGAAAAACTATTAATTTACTAAGTCAGTATCAGCTCTCCTAGTCTACCAGAAAGTTATATCATAACAATAATTAACATAAATAGAGTTTACTTTGTACAACAACTGTATGAAGTAGCTCCTATGATGTCCATTTTACAGATGAGGAAACTGAAGCACAAGGAGGTTAAGTAACGTGCCCAAGTCTTAACAGCTAGTGTGCGACAGGGTCAGGATTTAAACTGAGCGACTGGGGTCATGAATCAGTGCTCTTAACTACTATGTGACACTCAGAGAGTTACTAATAAGCAGGAAGAAAAATTCTTACCTTGTCATAAGCAACAGTTCACTAATCTCTTAGTATATGAAACTGTATTTTTTACCTAATTTTCCAATGTGAAATTTGGGGAATTAAAAAAGACACACAGCCTGCAAACTCGTTTACTTTTATGACTAGTTCTAGGCAAAGGAAATGCTTTGTGGGTTTAAAACAAGTCAAATTCATGAACTATTCTGTCTTGAGAAAACTAGCTGGCGGTTTGTATTCATAATATCGCGTCTTTACAATGAAAGACAGAGCAATGGAGCTGCGTGAAGACTTTTTTCCCTTAGGGAAAGGAAATTCAGTTAAAGGTGAAACATATCCCTGGGTGAGCTGAGAAAGAAAGTTGGAGGCATCTGAGAGGAACCCAGCGGAACTTGGTTTCCACAATTCTCGTATTTAACCACGAAATTAAAATTAGGCGCAGGGCTAGATTTTCACGGGCATCTGCAGGTTAGTCAGTGAGTTTCAAAGAGTTCACACACTCTTCTTTCTATTCCTTTAAAAATTTCACTGTCTGCAGGACCTGAGAGTTTTGGTTGCTGAGTAAACTTGCTCCTGTATTAAATAATGACGTAAAAACAGTTAAGAGTTGACTCCGAAGAGAAACAGGAAATATGGCAAATGTGGGTAAGGGCATTACAAAGTTTGCCAACAAAACCAAATTTCTAAAACATGATGATTTGCTAAGCTCTTTTAAGTAACTCAGGAGAGAAAGCTAGACACCCACAAGCTAATTCTTTTTCATTTTGTCCCCTTTGAATCAGAGTTCCAGCCAGATGTTGCAGCCTAATGCAGCCAATAGAAGAATTCTTAAGAATAATAACTGAAAAAGTAAGATTTAAACGGTCAAGGTACAAACACACAAAGGGGTTATTATAATGTAATGTTTATTAAACTAAATTGAAAAAAAAATTATTTTAAGTTACTCCATTTCAGTACACAAAAGAAATGGTCCACAGTAAAACAAAAGTAATAGTTTCAAGAATGTTGTTTTATTATCTGTAGTTCTGTATGCATTTTAGCCTTTGATGCCTGTCTCCACCACCATAACCAACGCAGAGGGGTTCAAAAGAAAATTGTGACACAAACTAGACCACAGAGATGGGAGTCAGGTAAACTCAAGCAAGCAAACCAATACCAACGACCAGTAAAAGTGCTGCTCTGGATACTTATAGACCATATTTACAAAAGTCAAGTTAAACTAATTGGTCATTGTGTACATGCATTAATATTAGTCCTTTACATTTATATATTTATGTGTATTTGTATTATCAAATAAAAAGATACGTTTTAAATTATTTATGAAAAATATATAAAATGTGAGTGATACATACTTCCATTTGAGTGCCTGTTCAAAACTCAGTGCTTAAAAATATCCAAAATATATCCTGACAGGAGATATTAAAAGTGAAAAACATAAGGAAATAATGAGTGTTAAATATGATTTTAATAAGTAGGGAAGGTGGACAGAAAGAAAATATACATCTAGGCAGGAACCACACAGGATAAACCAGATGAAGAATCAGAAATGAAAGATGTACGGTTTTCCCCAAGATCGATGTCCTGTGAAACTGGACAGAACCAAGGGACTTTCAGGATAAGGTAAATGAATTTTAAGTTTCGACAATGAGTTCATGCCATCACCAGCCGCATCACCAGCCGATGCAGAACCGACTTCCTCCTAGAGTTTCATTAGGAAGCGTTCGTGCCTTGGACATTTAGCCTACACGGTAAGCTGCAACGTCAGTTCCTTATTTGGCTTCCGTTAAGAGGAAAAGCGTGCCATGTGCCATATAATGACCTCACCCAACTTCAGTAGGGATCTGCTTTACTGAAGAAACACTGGATGGCATCAGCCATCCTCCCAAACACAAGCTGGGCTGGAATTCTCGCACCTCAAGATTTTTTCTTCCTCTGAGGACAGAGGTCCAGAAGGATTGGGGCAACTCACTCCGGTGCAGAGGGCCCCCGAATCTCCCCCAGTGTGCTTCCCAGCCATTTCGGTCGGCGGTGTGGTGTGGTGGCCGGGGCCGACCTGCTAGTTGAGGCAGGGGCAGCAGAAGCAGCAGACGGTCCGGCAGGGCTTTTTCTTCGTGTGCTGCAGGGCCTTGCGCATCTGCACCTTGGCCTGGCCGGTGTAGTCGACGGTCTTCTGCACGTTGAGCTCGATGACGTTCACCGTGTCGGCCTGCTCTTCCACCAGCACCGCCATCTGCAAGAAGAGCTCGTGCACGTCGCGGATGCGGCTCTCCAGCCGCAGCAGCTCGCGGTGGCGGCTCTCGATCTCGTTGAGGGCCGCCCGCGCGCCCTTCACGTCGGCCAGCAAGTTCTCGGAGAACACGTCCCACTTGCCCTGCTCGAACATGTCCTCGATCTGGTCGCCGGAGACGTCCTTGCCCATGATCTCCAGCTGGCGCTGGATGCGGATCTTGCAGTTGTCGCGCTGCTTCATCTCGGCCTGGTTGTACTCGTACATGGCGCGCTGGAAGGTGCGCATGAGGGCGCTGTACTGCGCGCGCGCGATGCGCGCCACCGCCGAGTGCGCGCCGTGCTGGGCCTCGGCCTCCTCGCTCAGTGCCTTCATCGCGCACAGCTTGCGGTGGATGTTCTCGCCCCGCGCCTTGATGTCCTTGGCGATCGTGTTGGTGTCCCGCTTGATGCTGCTGAGGCGCCGCATGGACGTGAGGAAGCGGGCGTTCTGCTTCCCCAGCCGCTTCACGTCGTTCATCAGCTGCTGGTTTTCATCCTGAAGGTCCTGGATGTTTCCGTACAAGGACTGCAGGATGTGGTCCGTCTCGAACACGATGTCCTCATGGGGCGGGTCAAATTCGTCGTCCCCGTCTGGGAACTGCTGGTCATAGTTCTTGGTTACCTCCAGAAGTTCGGCCAGCCGGTCCTTCATTTTGCCTGCAAGTAGAGACTGGGGTTAAATTCCTCCAGAGGAGTCCAATATTTGCATCGAGAGAACTGAAGCTTAAAATAAAGAAATGTTCTGCACAGCACTTCCAATTCTTTATCGCTGGGTGTAGGTAACTAACACACTAAAGGAGCTAAATATTCTCTGACATGTTGCTTACAAGTAAAGGACTAATATGACAGAGAGGCATGAACACAGTCATACTTTATAGCCCATAAAGCATGTGCAGTTCATTATTACAGGTGCCCAGAACTCAATCAGCAATTTACAATTTTAGATTGCATTGAGAACCAATCACTTTTTCTTGCTTTATGTTTTCCAATAATTGCAAATCAAAACAGACAGAGAATAAGGAAAAATAAGAAGAAAAGATTTGGAAGGATAAAAATGTTTAAATAAGGACAATCAAGGTTACTTACAAGGCTGTGGGGCTAGCTCTAAGTGCCCTCTGGTTTTTTTTTTTGTTTGATGTTTGTTTGCTGCCTTTTTCAGCACCAGGAAGCATCCCCAATCCCATACATCATGACGATTCTTAAAACAGTTACCATATAAATCATGACTTAAATTTTTTTCTCTTAAAAATGCTATAAAAGTAAAACATACTTGAGTAAAACAACAAAATAAAGACTAAAATCTAATAAGGCAGTACAGAATTTGAGAGTTGAAATTCCCTTGCTCCTCTGTTCATTGATACATACTTCAGTTTGAGTGTTTGGGAGGAAAAAATCTGAGAATATATTCTGATGAAAGATATTAAAAGTGTCGGGGCGCCTGGGTGGCTCAGTCGGTTGAGCGTCTGACTTCGGCTCAGGTCATGATCTCACGGTTTGTGAGTTCGAGCCCCACATGGGGCTCTGTGCTGACAGCTCAGAGCCTGGAGCCTGCTTCAGATTCTGTGTCTCCCTCTCTCTCTGCTCCTCCCCTGCTCACATGCTGTCTCTCTCTCAAAAATAAATAAAGATTAAAAAAATTAAAAAAAAAAAGTGAAGAGATAAGGAAGCAGTTAAGTGTTTAATGTAAGTTTAATAAGTAGAGAGGTGAGCAGAAAGACGACACACATCTAGACAGCAATCACATAGCGTAACCAGATGAAGAGTCAGAAATGAAAGACATTCAGTTTTCCCCAAGGTCCTTAGTGGTTAAGCGTCATTAACACAACTACTTAACATTTTTTTATATGGGAAATTTCAATCATCATAACCCTCGTAGCAATAATATAACACACTCCCATTTAACGATCACACAGTAGCAATATTTGCCACTTTAAATGGCTTTTTGAAACAAGTCAGCAGCTCAAGCAGAATTTCCATGTTTTCATAGGGTGGTTCTGATTATCTTTCTACTTAGCAAGTTAAAATAATGTTCTCTATGTCCACATTTTTTTCCAGGGAGTGAAAAATTTTAATTTTTAGTTGCATGTATATATGCCAAAATAATGAACATTTTCCCCTCATGAACAAGATTTTGTGGCTACAAAGATTCTTTCTGCTGTATAATCTGCAGAAAAGAAGGAAAACATAGTAGCATGTAATGTATACTCCATCTCTGAGGCATCTTGATCTCAAATTAAAAGCTTCTCCCAAATTGAAGTAATTAATTTTATTTCGCCATGGAATGCTGACAAGTTGGATTTAGTGATAAATGGGAAATGGGTGAAATATTAACCATAGCCTCTCATCTTCCATAAGCATTATTTACACAAATTAAGCAGAAGTTTTATTCCAAGATGGTGATTTTTTTTTAATTTTTTTTTTTTAACGTTTATTTATTTTTGAGACAGAGAGAGACAGAGCATGAACGGGGGAGGGGCAGAGACAGAGGGAGGCACAGAATCGGAAGCAGGCCCCAGGCTCCGAGCCATCAGCCCAGAGCCTGACGCGCGGCTGGAACTCACAGACCGCGAGATGGTGACCCGAGCCGAAGTTGGACGCTCAACCGACTGAGCCACCCAGGCGCCCCTAAGATGGTGATTTTTAATATAACAAATTATCCTGCTTAAAATGCCATTTCTGCTATCTGGTGACAAAAGTCAATACCCGATCTCCCCAGTGATAGGGGAGTGACTCTTCCAGAGGCAGGACTGAGGGGCAGAAAAAAGACCTAGGCTGAGCCAAAATGATGCCATCCCATAGTCTGAATTTCCTAATATTCAAATATTTCCTCACTTTGAACAAAATTTAAAAACAAACCACAAATTGGGGGAAACTGTAATATATGGCAGGTAATGGGTTAACCTACTTAATACATTAAAACCTTCTGCCATAACCAAACAAAACCAAACCACTTGCCCAGACAAAGAAAATGAAAAGGCAACTCCTACACAAAGAAATATAAATGCTCGAGAACATAAGAGGCGCTGATATGTATCAGGTGCTTACTGTAATGCCAAGTACTTTCTAGGCACTTGTCACATGATACTCTCTTCACTCTTCATACAGACTCCATGAACTAAGTGTTGTCATTATCAGAGATGGTAAGTGAGCGCAGGGAGATTAAGGAACCTACCCTTGGGTGCCAGGAAGTGAACAGCTGGGCCCCAGAGCAGTCCCACTTAACCACTACATGAAACTTCTTCAGGAAATATATAAAAGTGAATCAGGATGGACTTTACTACTAAACAAGGAAATGCAAATTAAACCACTGAGATTTTTTTCCCCACCAAGTTGGCAGGATTTAAAAACAAAAAAATGATGATGATGTTTAAAAATTGGTGAGGATTCTGGGAACTCCGAAAAAATGCTGGTAGGAGAGAAAATTGATAGAATCTTTCTGGAGGGGAGGTTAGCAATTGTATCAAAAGCTTTTAGGGGCGCCTGGGTGGCGCAGTCGGTTAAGCGTCCGACTTCAGCCAGGTCACGATCTCGCGGTCCGTGAGTTTGAGCCCCGTGTCAGGCTCTGGGCTGATGGCTCAGAGCCTGGAGCCTGTTTCTGTTTCTGTGTCTCCCTCTCTCTCTGCCCCTCCCCCATTCATGCTCTGTCTCCCTCTGTCCCAAGAAATAAATAAACGTTGAAAAAAAAAATTAAAAAAAAAAAAAGCTTTTAAAATGTGTATTTGTTTTGTCACATATACATTTATTCTAAGGCTACATGCAAGAGTGTGTGAAGCTCATTGCTACAAGTATCTCCCTCACCATGCAGTTTTTACAGAAATTCAGAAATATTTTAAATGTGTAAAAATGAGCTATTGGCTGATAAACGATGGCAGTTCAGGAGGCTGTCTAACAGTATGGGAGTGTAAATACCATCTCAGGTAGACAAGGTAGGTAAAGGGAAGAGCCTGTGCACAACCACACACACATCCTGAAACAAAGACTTAAGTAATATATGTCAAAATGTTAATAGTTGTTTTCTTTGAATTGTGGCATCATGAAAGATTTTAATTACTCCCTTGTGCTTTTCTGTGTTTTCCAAAATTTTTACAATGCCCGTGTAGATTTTATAATTAAATAAAATCCCACAAGACTATAAATATTATTTGCTTGAAGGATTAATTCCTTAAGGTCCTTCTTTAAGACACATGCATTGCAATCAGTTAACACCTGATGTGACCTGGGAAAAGTGCTTCAGCTAGAAGGTGTGGAGTTAAGATGTATCTATCTGCTTAAGTTAGTATCTAATACAGTCCACTATGCAACAGGTAGACAGTACAGAGAATGGATGAATTTTGATGACCAAGGTAATAATAGGTGTCATCCTTGCTTTCTGGCCAAAAATTGGTTGGCACTACTGTAGAAGGTAATTGGGTGGTTAAGGTAAAGCAACACACACCACAACATCAGGAATCTGTTTGTTGGTTTCCCACTAGTCCTAGACAGGTCCCATGCTCTGTATTACTACCCTAAAGCCAGTAAAAAGCTACTGGGGGGGAATCATCTCATTCATAATATGAAGAGAAAAACACACTTTGATCACACAGAAAATGGCCTTGGAGGAAGATGTTTAGAGGTAGTCATTCCTTCTCAAGACCTCAAAACCATAAAGGCATGGATTCTAAATCAAGTGAAGGCCTGAGTTCATCTGAACGCTCAAGTCCATAATCAGGTAAGGAGACAGAAAGAAACAGTGTGGAGAATTAAAGATTCTCTATGGGGGTGTAGACAAGAAGGTGGTCTTTACCTTGCCTTCCTGCCCACCTGGCCTGACCCAACCCACCCCAGATGAGTTACTCTCACTGACCCAGAGGTCTTCTGCCAGGGAGCAAGCATTAGGAAAACTACAAGGAAGTCAACCAAAATCCTAGCAGAGAACACAAGCAGTAACCTGTTTGACATTGGCCATAGCAACTTCTTATTAGATATGACTCCTGAGGCAGAGAAACTAAAGCAACAATTACTTCATAAAAATAAAAATCTTCTGCACAGCAAAGGAAAGAAACAACAAAACTAGAAGGCAACCTTTGGAAGGAGAGAAGATATTTGGAAATGACATATCCGGTAAAGGGTTAGTATCCAAAGCATACAAAGAACTTATAAAACTGAACACCCAAAAAGCAAATAACCCAGTTTAAAATAGGAAGAAGATATGAATAGACATCTTTCCAAAGAAGACATACAGACAGTTAATAGACACAAAGAAAGATGCTAATCACTCATCATTAGGGAAATACAAATGAAAACTACAATGAGATATCACCTCACACTAGTCAGAATGGCTAAAAGCAACAACACAGGACACAACAGGTATAGGTGGGGATGCAGAGAAAGGGGAACCCTTCTACACTGTTGGTGGGAATGCAAACTGGTGTAGTCGCTCTGGAAAACAGTATGGAGGTGCCCGAAAAAAGTTAAAAATAGAACTACCCTATGATCCAGCAATCGCACTACTAGGTATTTACCCAAAGAATGCAAAAATGCTGATTTGAAGGCATACATGTACCCCAATGTTTATAGCAGCACAATCAACAATAGCCAAATTATGGAAAGAGCCCACGTATCCATCGACTGGTGAATGGATAAAAAAGATGTGGCCTATGTACACAGTGGAGTATTACTCAGCCATCAAAAAGAATGAAATCTTGCCTTTTGCAACAACGTGAATGGAGCTAGAGAGTATTATGCTAAACAAAACAAGTCAGAGAAAAACAAATATCATGTTATTTCCCTCATATGTGAAATTTAAGAAACAAAATAGATGAACGTGGGGTGGGTGGAAAGAGAGAGGCAAACCAGGAAACAGCTTCTTAACGATAGACAACAGAGGGTTGGAGGGAAGGTGGGCAGGGGGATGGGTAAAACAGGTGATGGGTATTAAGGAGGGCACTTGTGATGAGCAGTGGGTGGCAAACATAAGTGATGAATCACTAAATTCTACACCTGAAACTAATATTACACTGAGTATGTTAACTGACTCGAATTTAAATAAAAACTTGGAAAAATTAAAAAGAAAAAAGAAATTTAAAAAACACAGAAATACGGGGCACCTTGGTGGCTCAGTCAGTTGAGCATCCGACTCTGGCCCAGGCCATGATTTCACGATTAGTGAGTTGGAGCCCCACAGGGGGCTCTCTGCTGTCAGCACAGAACCCGCTTCAGACCTTCTGTCCCCCTCTCTCTCTGCCCCTTCACCACTCATATGCTTCCTCTCTCTCTCTCAAATCCGATAAATAAAAAAAAAAAAATTAGAAAAAAACAAAAATAGAAAAAAATGTCAACCAAGAAGCTATTTCTAAGACTGTCCCCCAAAAGGTTAAAATGTATTCCTTGCTGTAGTCACACCAAAATATAGAAGCAGGTACAGAAAGAACTTCAAACTAACCTACACATCCAGTGGCTTGATTCTGTACTGTGAGATCCTAAAAATGAAACTAAGGAAAACAAGAAGGGAAAATCAAACAATTCTATTGACTGTCCTATCTCACTGTGACGAAGAATAACGTAATAAATTTTAGTAAACTGTATTCATAAAGTTGCTAAAATAATGCTAAAATGTGCTTTGACTCACAAAGAGATGAAGAATTCAAAAGAAATTTTATGACCAACTACCAGAAATCTGCTTATGTCTTCTAACTTTTTCAGGCACGCATATCATCTGTCTGGAGAACAAGATCCCACAGGGAAGGAAGCGGAAGTTTCCTAAGCCTTCTTTCACAGGGCAATTAGACAGAACTTATGTACAAAAATATATAGGAACGGAGAAGTGGTGGTAGCCCAGTGGTTCTCACACTTTAGGAAGCGGTAGACTCTTCTGGAGAGCCGCAAACAGTACAGATGCCTGGTCCCCTGGAGTTTCTGACTCAGTGCACTTAGGGTGATCTCCAGGTGATGCCAGTGCACACCCAAACTTGTGACCCATTCCATAGATAATTATCATGGCAGTTTTTTATTCATGAATATAATGCAGTTCTGGACAACTTAGAATAGCAGGTTGGGGGCAATCTTGAACAAACTCAGTAGGGAAAGATTCAGAAAGACAGGAAATGAAAGATTCAGAAGGTAGGTCTCTGCATACCTCCGAAGGTCAATGAGTGGGGGGTATAATACATACATAGTCTGTATACTCGATGCTACAAAGAACAACTATGAAAGTTCCTACTCGCCTGTAAGGGAACCGTTGTAAACACAACACACGGTCATATTTCTGTAAACACAACATGGTTACATTTCTGATCACAAAAGAAAAACTTTACGCCTACTTATTCTAAGGGGAACAAGAACAAACCCATTCATACATGGTTACAGCTAAATTGTATAACCCACCCAAATTCACATATTGAAGCCCTAACCCCAGCACCTCAGAATGCAATTGTATTTGGAGGTAAGAACTTTAAAGAGGGAGTTAATTTAAAAGGGCTCTATAGGGGTGCCTGGGTGGCTCAGTCGGTGTCTGACTTCGGCTCAAGTCCTGATCTCAGGACTATACACAGTTTGTAGGTTCAAGCCCCACATTGGGCTCTGTGCTGACAGCTCGGAGCCTGGACCTGCTCTGGATTCTGTGCCTCCCTCTCTCTTTGCCCTTCCCCTGCTTGTGCTCTATCTCTCTCTCTCAAAAATAAATAAACATTAAAAAAATTTTTTAAGGTCTTTATATAATCTATACATTATACATTAAGCAATACATACATTAAGCAAATTTCGCCTATTACCAGAAAACAAAACCTTTCTTTGTTTCACAGCAATATGTTAAAGTATCTTTGCAAGCAGTGAGAAACTTCAGACATGGGGATACACAATTCCACGCAGGGCAATGTACCAACCATGTGAGGTTTATTATGAAACTCAACTTGTAGATTTCAGGAGGGGAACAAACCCAAAAGCACAGAAGGGCCGTCCTTTCTGTATTTATGACAAAGAAATGTTTTAGAGACTTTATTTCTCTTTACTTGAGTTCAGAAAGTGTAGGATTCTTGTTTCAATAGGAACTAAATAAAACACATTTAGAGAGAGAGACACATACGCACACATAGGCTTTGTATACAGTTATAGCTATTAACGAAACTAAAAAGATCCTGCCCCAAGATAGATGTTCCAAATGAGGACTTTTGAGTAATGACTCCTTACTGCAATAATGAAGTGCCCGTGGTCTTATTTTCAGATTGTACAATCTATAGCTCCTAAGTCCTGGTTTTAGAGCAATTTTTTAAGTCTTGTAAACATAAAGTGATGATGACAAATCAGAATGTGTCTTTATGCCTAGGCCCACCACTGCTCCATATGGCACCTTCATGAGCCTTTGCGCAGGGACCCTATGACATCCTCGTGAATGCTAGAAGAGTGCCCCCTTCTCTGAGCGATGCAGCCCTATACCAGGGCACAGCATCTGGCAAACTGGGCATGGGATGGATTTCTAGTCTCTCTCTGTGGCGAATCATCTGGGTATGGGGTGCAGTCTGCACAGCCCTGTATGGTTGCCTTGAACACTCCTTTCTTGGCCACCTTGTGCAGTCCCTCCTGTCCAAGCGGCACCACAGACATCTGGTGGGGCCAGGAGTCCCATAGGTCCTATGTCACAGTAAGTTAGCAGTCACCTTTCCAGACACACCATAGGAACACAACCCTTAACCAGCAACAAGTGTACTTTCCCAAACAGGTGGATTCAGATCCACAAATAATTTCACTGAAACGAGTAAAACCTGGTATTCTGCTCTGTTTCCTGATTTAAAAAAAATGGCACATCTAAGAGGTAAAGATCATTCTCTGAACTTCTGAAAATTATAGGCTAAAATAGAAAGAGTTCCTAAAAGGTCTTATCTTTTTGCTGCTGCTCTAAAACAAAAAGTTGCGTTGGATCCAAAGTGCATTGGCAAGAACACAATTATTTAATTTCTTGGGGTTCACTCAAAGCACAATTTCAGAGTCTGAGGAGTGGGAGTCAAGATGGATTACAATTATAAAACTCTGAGGCTAGAAGAAATAATAATAAATGTCGTGTTTCCTCTCTAAAGCAAAGCCAAGAGTTTTTCCAAAGCATTTTGGGAGAATCTAATCTAAAAGAGCAGATAGTCTCTACTTTTCAATCACTCTACTCATTTGATGCTCCCTGAAATCTTTGCTTTTCAGTTCCCTCAATCATACTTTTTGGCCAGTGTCTGAAGCGAGGGCAGTCTGATATGCATGGCCAATAAACAACCAGTGGGGATTTTACTTACAGCAATATGCTTCTGAATGCATTCTGCAGATACACACTGTACATCAAAGCAGCCACTCCTGTATTCAAATCTGCATCTGCATTCTGCTCTATGGCTAACATTTATCAGGTATTTGTAGAGTGCCCAACACAGCACCAAGCACCGTGCAATCCCTTTGAGGCCCTATTGTCATCCCTGTTTTTACAGGTGAGGAGGAAACTTGAGGCCTAATGAGTTAAACAACTTGCTTAAAATCACAAATTTCATAAATGTGGAGCTGAGGCCTGAATCCAGAAAATGTGACCACAAAAGCTACACTAGCTTCTTTTTCCAGAGACTTACAGTGAACGCTTTGAAATCTTTAATCTTCTGGGAACTGTTTCCTGTCTTAGTGTGTTTGAACTGCTATCACATACCACAAACAGGGTGGCTTATAAACAACAGAAATTTATTTCTCACAGCTTTGGAGGCTGGAAGTGTGAGATCAGGGGGCCAGCAAGGCTCCTGGTGTGGCCTGCTTCCTGGTTCGTAAATGGCTGTCTTCTCGCTGAGTCCTCACAATACAGTAGGGCCAAGCAAACTCTCTGGGGCTAATTTTATAAGGGCATTAATCCCATTCATTAAGACCTCATCCTCATGACCTAACTGCCTTCCAAAGTCCCACTGGGGATTAGGATTTCAACATGTGAATTTTGAAGGACACGAGCATTCAGACCGTATCCCCTTCCCTAGTTGAGGTTTTGTAGCTGCAACAATTATCCGCATCTAATAACCTAGATCTGAATGAACACATGAAAATCTTTTCACCATTAGAACCATCACCTTCTTTCTCATAATAATTTCCTTACATCAAGAGTTTCCCCAACAACACTGCAATGTTTGGCTATTAGAGTCTCTGTTACTCTATCAGGCAGGAGTAACTCATCACAACTTGCCAAAAGCCCACGGAATTAACATTCGTAGATAATTCTCTTATAACTGATTCACTGTAGTTAGGACTGACCTAAGTGCTTGAAACAACAAAGCACTGATACTTGGAAATACGAGTTTTACAGTCAGGAGCATGAAAGTGATAACAGAGGAAAACCTAACGAATGAGTTTGGTAAGGGAGGGAGTGAAGAGAAAGAGTACTCCAGGATCAAGGTTCAAATCACCTATACAAGTTTTTCCAGTCTTATCTGTATTAACATTTACAAACAAAAACAGCTGCTGTCTCCTAGGACTGATTTGGCTTTGGCCCTGGAATGTGAACCAAACTTGTGCCTAGGAAAGACAAAAGAAAACATCAAGGGGAATAAATGTAGGAAGAAAACATCAAGGGGAATAAATGTTGAGTCCAATATATCTTTGATTAAACTTTCATATTTTATAACTATTCCATGGGGTATTTTTTAAAAAAGGAAAACCGATCGAGTTTTTGAGAATCATCAATGACCTTTTCTTTCCCAACTCATAATGTCGGTTAAAGGACAATCTCACAGAATTTTTACGTGTTTTTTTCATATTCTCTTTCTCGTAGACAAAGTCCTATGAGCCACTGATTCTAATCCTGTTGGCTGTTTACTCCTCTTCAATTCTTCAAGGCAACAAATTGTTATTTTTAGTTGACAGTTTTGACACCCGCACAGAAAAATCTCAGTTATCCAACGTCATCAATGCAGGTTTTTCCATGTAAGTGACATTTACTTAATTGAAACTCTCCCTTCAAATGTGAAAGGTGCTCACTCATTTTTTTGTTGGAAATCCTCTTCTAACATGCGTTGATAGGGGTGTCTAGGTGGTTCAGTCCACTGAGCATCTGACTTGGGCTTGGGTCATGAGGTCATGATCTCAGTTTGTGGGTTCAAGCCCCGCGTCTGGCTCTTGGCTGATGTCTCAGAGCCTGGAGCCTGTTTGGGATTCTGTGTCTCCTGTCTCTCTACCCCTCCTCTACTTGCTCGCATGCGTGCTCGCGTGTGCGCACTCTCTCAAAAATAAATATACATTTGTAAAAAAATACATTGATGTATTTCATTCCTTAAAGAGAGGATACTGGATACAATTTATTGATGACTCAGATTGTCATTACTAACATTGAACTCTGTGGTGATACACTTTCATTTGTTTCCAAATGTTTCTCTTGCCTCAGGGTTAAAATGTCAAACCTTTCCTCAGATATTTCCATATATATACTGCCACTGATATTCCTCTCATTCCCTTTACAGGTTGTAGCAGAAATTTGGTAAGAAATTAGATAAAAGCCAAGCATTTAGCAACGGTAAGCTGCACGTGGGTCAGCAGCCCTCTGGAAGCAAACCTACTAAGTAAAGAAAGGAAGGAAAAACTAATGTCAGTGACAAACTGAGTGTCCAATATGAGTCAGTCTGTGTACCAGACAACTGATACGCAGTCCATCAACAATCTTCACAATAACTTTGTGAAGAAGGTAACAAAATTTTCAGTTGACTAGGAACTGGATCCCAGAAAAGTTAAGTTCCTTATCCAATTCAGCCCATCAGTAAGTTAAGAAGGCTGGGATTTAAGCCCACATCTGTCCAGATCCTATGTTCATGTTCTGTCCACTCAATCCTGTGCTGAAGCTGTGTGAAAATAAAGGAAGGGAAGGAAAAATAAGATAAAAACAGAGAGGGAGGCAAACCATAAGAGACTCTTAATACAGAGAACAACCTGAGGGTTCCTGAAGGCGGAGGGGGGTGGTTAAATGGGTGATGGGCATTAAGGATGAGAGCTGGGTATCATACGTAAGGGATGGATCACTGGGTTCTACTCCTGAGGCCAAGACTACACTGTATGTTAACTAACTTGAATTTAAATAAATAAATAAAAATTGGTTGAGGGAGGGTATGTGGTATTAAGTGTTGTTAAGAAGAAACACTTGTCATCACTTGGACATTTCCCTCCCTGTAGACATCTCTCTCCACCTCTGCCAGCCAAGAGGCACAGAGTTGCTTATCCAGTTGGTGAATCTGGAAGGAGAAGCTGCCCATGGGCTTTTCTTCCTTCTTCCTTTTGAAAGTCGGCTTACCACCGAGAACCGAGAACTGGTGTTCTCTGCTCTGCTCCTGGGTGGGAGTGCAGAGGTCAGCTGCTGTAGAGCGCAAGTCCATCTAATTCTAGGTTCAAGGACATACAGCAGAGTTCCCCACCAATGAAGCCACTTCCTCCAACCTGGTCTTTATTGATAACAGAAGTAACACTTTGGCCTCTGGGTGCTTTTTCCTTCTATTTCCATTGGTATGGAAATCAGATGGATAAAGGGAAGTGATTTGTGTTTCCTCCTCAATCAACCCCATAATTATGTCAGATAAAATCAGAGAAGCAGAAAAAGACTTTAGTGACTATCTTGCACCATACCTTAGTTTTAAAGATAAGGAAAGAAACGCTCATTGTATTTAAGTAACCTACAAATAATGGTGAAGAGATGGCTGTTAGCAAGGGGGGAAAACTCTTATGGAATAGACATTTCCATTGATAGCAAAAAAGATTCTACCATATATAAAGCATTTTCATGAGCCTGGCATATACTGGAACCTCGATAAAGGAAACTTGATAAATAATTGCTATTAATTTTACTAATTTAATACCACATAGTCATCATTTCCATGATGTGATGACCGTCCGTTCACATGCTATTTTCCTGACCCGACCTCCCAAGTGCCCCATTCTCCTTCTCCAAATTTGTACATATTCTTTGTGGAAGATTGAAACAAAAATTCAATGCACATTCTGTGCAGCTCTTCCAGTCAAGACGTATAGACTATTTCTCAACTCCTCAAATTTGTGGCTATGGGACTTGCTTTGGCCACTGGGACAAGAGCAAATATAATGATGTAAGTAGCGTCTTGGAAAGCATTGTGCAAAAGGGCTTTGCCATGGGGAGCCCCAGTGCAACACAGCAAAAACTACCTGATACAGAAACTGGTACCTAGAAGTAGCACACTGCGATAACAAAAACCTAAAACATTCAGCAATGGCTTTGGGACCAGGCAGTGGGTGAAAAGCAGTGAGGTAGCATTTAGCAAAAACTGGGAAAATGGCATGCAAAATGTTAGTGGAGGTGGGGAAGGTGATGAGGAAACTGCAGCAGTCAGGGGAAAGACAGCACACATTACGACGTAGCAGCAAGACAATGGGCAAAGCCACTGCCTGTGGCAGCACAAAAGATCGAAAATGCACACAGTGAATTTGCAGAGAGCTGCAAAGCTCTCCAGGCAGAAGGCTGAAAATGTTCGTTGAGTGCTTCTAGCTGCATATGAGGTTCTGCAAGGGAGACATGAGCTTAAAAAAACAAAAAACCAAGAAAACAGAGTGATCTAATTAGTAAGCATTATGTAGAGAAAACAGAGAAGAGCCAGAATTCATGAGTTTGGAAAATAAAACCGTTTACCTCTAGTCTCTTCAACTGGAAGAAAAGATTTTTATAGTAAGAAGTGGCTTCAGAGTAAAGACCTTTGTAAAATTAAAAAAAAATTTTTTTTTTCAACGTTTATTTATTTTTGGAACAGAGAGAGACAGAGCATGAACGGGGGAGGGGCAGAGAGAGAGGGAGACACAGAATCGGAAACAGGCTCCAGGCTCTGAGCCATCAGCCCAGAGCCTGACACGGGGCTCGAACTCCCGGACCGCGAGATCGTGACCTGGCTGAAGTCAGACGCTTAACCGACTGCGCCACCCAGGCGCCCCAAGACCTTTGTAAATAATGTGGTGCCTAGAAGGCCTTCTCAGCTGGGCAAGAGAAGGGCTCTGAGACTCCCAAAGGTGTTATTACCTCATGGCAGCCTGACACTCAGCCCAAAGTAAACAGAGATCTGTCTTGAAAACAAATGGGGAAGTGGTTTTAGGGGCATGGACTCTATGGGATTCTTGGGAAATCCAGGTTGTTTTTTTTTTTTTTTTTTTAACGTTTATTTATTTTTGAGACAGAGCATGAGTGGGGGAGGGTCAGAGAGAGAGAGGGAGACACAGAATCTAAAACAGGCTCCAGGCTCTGCACTGTCAGCACAGAGCCCAATGCGGGACTCGAACTCACAGACCATGAGATCATGGCCTGAGCCGAAGTCAGACACTTAACCAACTGAGCCACCCAGGCACCCCATGGGAAATCCAGGTTTTAAAGAGAGTTTTACTGATAAATACAGAACAAGACAGAGATCATTCGGAGGAAAGAGGCTTCTGGGTGCCTGCTTTTCTATGAACAGAAAGTAGGCTAAAGAATCTATTTAGAAGCAGAAATAAGCCATTTCTCATGGGAAAAGAGGAATGTTTCAGAAGGTGGAGCCAAGAGCAGGGGAGAAAATAGGGATCAGTGAATTAGTCCTGAGAAGCAGAACTGGGTCTTAATCAACCACCCCCTGGCCTAGGAATGGAGGGACCTAGCAACATGGACCCGGATAGAATTGCCGTGGAACTGCGATTGTTGTGTATCCTGTTAATGTGCTTCTGGTTTTGTTTTAACGGATTACGTATTTTGGTTGTCCTTTCCCTATTTCATCATTATAGGTTAGGTGTGTATGGGGAAACATTGAAAGAGCTGTACCTGCAGGGGTCCCATCTGTGTCCAGATTAATGCAGATCATAGATAAGTCTCGACTTAGAAGCTGATGCCATAATATGAGACTTCTGGGAATCCCAGGGTGAAGGGGAGCATAGGAGAAACGTGAACAAACTTTGCCAGAGGCAGACCACACATGATTGTACAAAAAGGGCCACAAATTCTTAGCTGTACTTCTCAGCAAGAAGTTGTGTCTATTTCTCTACCTTTTGAATGTGGACTTGGCCATGAGACTTGCTCTGATCAAGAAGACAGTAGAACGTGGCAAAGAGAAAGAATGAAATATGGCCCTTTGTAGCAACGTGGATGGAACTGGAGAGTGTGATGCTAAGTGAAATAAGCCATACAGAGAAAGACAGATACCATATGTTTTCACTCTTATGTGGATCCTGAGAAACTTAACAGAAACCCATGGGGGAGGGGAAGGAAAAAAAAAAGGTTAGAGTGGGAGAGAGTCAAAGCATAAGAGACTCTTAAAAACTGAGAACAGGGGCGCCTGGGTGGCGCAGTCGGTTAAGCGTCCGACTTCAGCCAGGTCACGATCTCGCGGTCCGGGAGTTCGAGCCCCGCGTCAGGCTCTGGGCTGATGGCTCAGAGCCTGGAGCCTGTTTCCGATTCTGTGTCTCCCTCTCTCTCTGCCCCTCCCCTGTTCATGCTCTGTCTCTCTCTGTCCCAAAAATAAATAAATGTTGAAAAAAAAAAAAAACTGAGAACAAACTGAGGGTTGATGGGGGGTGGGAGGGAGGGGAGGGTGTGTGATGGGTATTGAAGAGGGCACCTTTTGGGATGAGCACTGGGTGTTGTATGGAAGCCAATTTGACAATAAATTTCATATATTGAAAAAAGAAAGAAAGAAAGAAAGAAAGAAAGAAAGAAAGAAAGAAAGAAGAAAGAGGACAGTAGAACAGTAGAAATCATGATGCAAACAGAGGCTTGAAGAGCATAGCACACTGGGGCTTGCCCTCTCTTGCTGTGGGGAACATGGAAGCCGCCACGTGGAGGCTCAGGCCAGCCTCCTGGAGGAGGAGGACCACACAGAGAGAGAGGCAGCCCCCAGCTCACACACCACTGCCTCTATATGACTGAGCTCAGGCGACCCAAGTGAGAGAAACACCCAGGACTTACTCTCTGCCACACAGTGCTGTGGAAGCTTTATATGAATTATCTCATCTAATCCTATGACTGTAAGAAATCACAGTATGATTTGGGGGGTGGTTCGTTATACTGACAAACCATCTCTTCTTTCTTTTCACGTCAGACAGGTAATGTGCTGACGTCGTAACAAGGTTTAAGGGTGGTGCATGTCACAAAACAGCGTGAGCACCCAATCATCATGCTTATGACCTACAAGAGGATCTCAAACCACCTCTCCTCTAAAGAGAACCTAAGAGAATGACATGAATCCTGGATAAATCATAATTTTTAAAAAGCAAATGTTCAGGCATTAAAATGAAAGTTTGGGGGCGCCTGGGTGGCTCAGTCGGTTAAGCGTCCGACTTCAGCTCAGGTCATGATCTCACAGTTCGTGAGTTCGAGCCCCGCGTCTGGCTCTGCGCTGACAGCTCAGAGCCTGGAGCCTGCTTCGGATTCTGTGTCTCCCTCTCTCTCTGCCCCTTCCCTGCTCATGCTCTGTCTCTGTCTCAAAAATAAATAAACATTAAACAAAAATTTAAAAATAAAATAAAATAAAATAAAATAAAATAAAATAAAATAAAATAAAATGAAACTTTGTTGCTCTGAGTTTTAAAATACAAACATGAGTAGCATGGACCAATGGACTATCCTGATGGTGTATGTCCCCTACTTGGTGATCGTGGCTCCCTTGCCTACTTGGATTTTAATGCAGTGCACATTTACAATATTCTGTTCACATTGTACACAGACATTAATATAAAGCATACCCAGAAAGGAGCATGTGTCTCTTACCATGTCTGAGGACAGCCTTTCTTTCCTTTTGAAGACTGTGGTCATAATCATAGTAAAGAGAGAGAGAAAAAAAAGATGCTAAAAAAAGGTTATCTCACACACAAGCAGCCTCTGCAAGAAAGGGCCTGCAGAAACCGTTTAGTAATGAAGGGTGCTAAGTAGGAGTTCTTGAACAGTGGGGGTAGGACAGTGCAAAGAGACCAGGCACTTTTAACCTTGGCTGAGTTTCAGTCTGATAAGAGATTCTGAGAACTTGAAGAGCCAGTTCTGAAATGGAGGTAGATGGTTTCAAGTGTATCACAAGTCTGCCATTCAGATTGCCAAAATAAAGAACACTGGGCAGACAAAATGCGCCTTCCAAACATGACTTTACTGCCATTTCCCACACCTTCCTTTGTCATCTGGGACCGGAGACGTTTCTGGCTATCATGCTACAAAGAATAAAAATTAGTGCGATGTGATCGAGGTTTCTAAGGAGCATTGGAAACTGATGATGACCCTATTAATCTCTCAGCGTGTTAAAGGCAATCAGTTTATTTCTTTTCAGAGTTGTAGAATCTGCTTCGAATTCCACAGACACTCCGGGAAATGTAGGAGACTGGCAATCCGCCCCTGGGTCTAGCCTGGACTGCCTCACTGCCTTCAGGATTCCCAGCAGTGAGAGAGGGCAACACCTAATAGATGAGTGCTTTTCAAACCTCCGCTTATGTCACATTTATTCTCTCCACCTATCTTCCCCAGGTAGAAATATCTTCTTCATGGGATGGTGGACAGAATTAAATGAGACAATCCACATAAAGCTCTTCAAAGACTGCCAGGTCGAGTAAGCTCTCTGCATAGGCTACTTGCTATTGTCTCTTCTGTGATTTTTAATTCACTCAAAAACCCAAAGGATGTTCAGCAACCATTAGTATAAACAGTGCATTTACTGATACACTATCAATAGTTTATTACCCATCTCGCTTACAGTCGTAAATAAACATTAATATCTGTGCATTACTGTGTTATTTGGGGTTTTAAATAATTTTTGTTGCAATTCTTTCACTGTAAAATCTCTTTTTCCTGAGTATGAAAGCAACACATGCTCTTTCTTTTAAAGAAGGAGGAGGAAGAGAAGTCAAATGATACAGAATGGAAATTTAAGAATTCATATCCTCTAATGCTACTATATGTAACTCTATAAAATAACCAGGGATAAGTCTAAAACATTTTCTTCCAGACTCTTCTCTATTTATAGAGTTGTGAATACTTAAGATGCAGGCTTCAGCACTGACCCTGACCCTGTGACATATGCAATGGCTTCTTGCTAAACCATAGGAGTGCCTGGGGTTTCTTCCCACCTGGGGCCTCCCTCAGGGATACAGGCTCACAGGCAGGTCCTGCTGTACTCTGTACCACCACCACTTCTGTGCAGGTGAAATCAGGAACAATGAAGACAACTTGGAAAGGGGAAGGAAGTTCTAAAAAGAAAGAGAATCCTCCTGTTTTGCTTTCACATTTAAGAGTCTCAGAATGGTTTCCCCGATTTCACATACCCCAGAGATTGTGAAAGAGTCTAGAGGTGACTAAGTCAGTCTGAGGACTGACATCTTCAAGATTTAGAGTTTATAAAGTCAGTGACCAGGTTTTCTTTGGGGAGCAGATTACCAATTAAAAAATTTTTTTAATGTATTTATTTGTTTATTTATTTTGAGAGAGAGACACACACATACAGAGCATGACCAGGGGAGGGGCAGAATCACAGCGGGAGACACAGACCCGAAGAAGGCTCCAGGCTCTGAGCTGTCAACACAGAGCCTGACATGGGGCTCAAACTCGTGAATCGGGAGATCATGACTTAAGCCAATGTTGGACGCTTAACTGACTGAGCCACCCAGGTGTTCCATATTAACAATTTTAATTCAGTAAACATCCATCGAACATCTCCCTCACGTATGTCTCAGAAAGGTAAGCCCTATTCCCCACCCCACTAGTAAAATTTTGTTCTTAGTAGTGGTGGGCTTTGTTTTGCCTTTCAGTTGGATACAGGAACATGTAGGGAAAAGTCTGGCTCCTCAGCCCACTGATATGAGTCCTGACAGCAAATGTGGTGTGGGAGAGAGGGTACTCAGCCAACTGTCAGAGGACTTATGCCAACTTCCATCCCCAGCTGTATAAAGTTGAGCAAAACATCTCATGACTCCCAGTGTCAGGTTCCTCACCTATAAAATGGTTATGACACTACCTGCCTCATAAGGGTCTTTGTGGGGGGAGGGGATCATTAAATGATGTAAATAATACATGCAAAATCACTCTATAAATTTTAAACTATTTTACAAACATGGTATTAGACATTATTATTTTGCACCATTGCCATGCATAGTTTATTTCACCAGATTATTTATTCAAAATACTATAAATACTACTCCTTAGAAAACATATACAGACCACGTGATCTAAAACCATCCTATAAAACCACACAACTATTCTATCACCAGTTTCTGTATTATTCTGATTACTCAGGAGATAGAATATTAATGCCCTAATTTTACTCAGAACCACAAGAAAGTATGAATTAGATGTTTTTCTTTTTTATTTTTAATATTTATTTTTGAGACAGAGAGAGAGAGAGGCAGAGCACAAGCAAGGGAGGGGCAGAGAGAGCAAGGGACACACAGATTCCAAGCAGACTCCTGGCTCTGAGCTGTCAGCACAGTGCCTGACCTGGGGCTCGAACTCACAGACTGAGAGATCATGACCTGAGCCGAAGTCAGAGCCTTAACCAACTGAGCCACCCAGGCACCCCAGATGTTCTTCATTCACTGTATGAAGGAGGGCCAAGGAAACAAACTCATTTACAATGAAAATTTTTATTTCATGGTGAGTATCTTACATTTTGCCTATCAAAGAAGACAAACAGCGGCTCCTTGCAAACAAAACTAACAAAATAAAAAGCAGGATCTGGGGGCGCCTGGGTGGCGCAGTCGGTTAAGCGTCCGACTTCAGCCAGGTCACGATCTCGCGGTCCGTGAGTTCGAGCCCCGCGTCAGGCTCTTGGCTGATGGCTCGGAGCCTGGAGCCTGTTTCCGATTCTGTGTCTCCCTCTCTCTCTGCCCCTCCCCCGTTCATGCTCTGTCTCTCTCTGTCCCAAAAAAAATAAATAAAACGTTGAAAAAAAAAATTAAAAAAAAAAGCAGGATCTGATCAAATTTCTTACACATTTACCCCAATATAAACTCTTCCACAAAAAAGCCATGCTGCTTATTGCTATGTAGAATCAATAGCTAAAGGTGTTGACCTTTTAATATTAACAGAATTTAAAATTTCCCTTATTTCAGAGCTTCTATTTTGGATAAATGGAAAGTTGAATCTTTACAGTGATATTGGTAACAGTCATAATTGGAATCAAGAGATAAACTCCTACCTGCCCAAAATTGCAGAAAATCATATACTGAAGAATAACTGGATCTATTCTCCTATGCACAGACTGTCAATACCCTCATAGAATAATTTCAACAACCATAAAATGCGTAGAATTTTAAATATCCTAACTTTCTGTTGAGCATTCATGATAATTCGATTTTAACATTACAATAAAATATCTCAATCTTATTAGCTAAAATACATATGTCAGCATACAAACGATGGCACGTTAGGCTTACTTTATCTGTGTAAAACAAGTCAGGCATCCTGTTAGCTAGCTTTTAAGTAACATTCATAAAATAGGCTATGATTGCTGTTCTTGTGCACATCAATCAAGACACGTGCGTTTGCATGGGCTACTGTGACAGACTTACACGTTTCTTCAACAAGTGTTTAGTGAGCACCTACTATGTGCCAGGCAATATGAGAGGACAAGGTTAGCCCAATGAGCAAAAGAGATGTGGTCTCAGTTCCTTAAAAGTATTTTTTAAGATGAGCAACAACGGCAACAAAAAAAAGCTTATAGAAAGCACTTTTAAAGAAAGACATGAAAATCCAGACATGTGAAATAGACCCCTGAAATATTTAAAGCTGAAACCAAAACTGACTTAGGCAACTTCCTGATTTTTGACACATTTAAAGACAGGACTATGAAGATGATAAGGGAGACACATCTTCAGTTTTCTGTGCAATGACAAAAATTTTCTTAGTTTCAATACTTGGTGTCAACTATGACACAGAGATATAATAGCTGTGCATTTAAAAGAGGTTGCAAAGTCAAATAAACCTGCACTGGACTCCCAGTTCTAAGCAAATTGGAATAACACCACCAATCTCAAGGAGCACTCGGTAAGATGCCTGACACACAGTGAGTGAATTCTCAACCAAGGCAATGCTTAGGCTTTTACTCCTGGTGGGGAACATACATGCTTTCCGTGAACATCAATAGTAAAATTTGTAGATGAGAACTGAGATGTTTGCTTTTAACTTATTGCGGCCTAAAGAAACTACACTATGGCCATTTTATCCTGTCCTCCTTCTAGACATGCTCTCCAATCAGAGATGACCCTTGCCCCTCCCCATCCCCTATGCAAATCCAAACTTGCCCACTTAAACAGCCCAGTCTTATGTTCCAGTCTCTATTTTTTAAGGCAAAGGTAGCTATTTTGATGAATATATCTACTGTTGGGGCGTCTGGGTGGCGCAGTCGGTGAAGCGTCCGACTTCAGCCAGGTCACGATCTCGCGGTCCGTGAGTTCGAGCCCCGCGTCAGGCTCTGGGCTGATGGCTCAGAGCCTGGAGCCTGTTTCGGATTCTGTGTCTCCCTCTCTCTCTGCCCCTCCCCCGTTCATGCTCTGTCTCTCTCTGTCTCAAAAATAAATAAACGTTGAAAAAAAAAAAAGAATATATCTACTGTTAAGTGCTTTTAGCTTAATCTACCACTTATTCCAGAAAACACATTTCTATTTTCTAAGATGACCCCTATATTCTGGACAAAATGGCAAAGTAAACATTATTTCTGCTCCTTTCCAAAATCCTACCCAAAGAACTTACACAAAGGCATACACTGACAAGGAAAAAGATCAGAGAGAACAGAGCAACAATAAAATTCTGGAAATTGTAAAGCAAGTGGACAAGGGATTACTAACCCAGCAAGGAGTCAAAACATCGAATCTTAAGCTAACAGTAGAGAATGCCAAGAAACAACCTAAATTACACCATTTGATAAATACCCAGGAATCAGAATTAAAGCCTGAGTACCTGTGAAAAAGGAGGTGATGGTGGGGGCTAAAAACAGAGTTTGGTTAAAGCCTTTTTAAGAAGGGAGAGGACCTATCATCCTTTGTCCTTCCTTAGCAGGTCATTAGACAGGCTAGACTCTGAATCTATATCAGGTGAGAGGTACTTTATCTGTAAAGAGGAGGATGAGATTAATGTTTTTATATGGAATGTGGACCTCCAAGTCCTCTTCCTTCACCTACTGTCCAGCACATGGACCCATATCATAGGCAGGAGGATGAAAAACCTTTTTCCATAAAGTACAAAAGAAGAAACAGGGGCGCCTGGGTGACTCAGTCAGTTAAGCATCTGACTCTTGATTTTGGCTCAGGTCATGATCTCATGGTCATGAGTTCAAGCCCTATGTCGGGCTTCACACTGAGCGTGGAGCCTGCTTGGGGCTCGCTCTCTCTCTCTCTCTCTCTCTCTCTCTCTCTCTCTCTTTCTCCCTGTCTCTGTCTCTATCTCTGCCACTCTCCCCACTGCCTGAAAAAATAAACAAACATTTTTTTAAAAAGAAGAAAGAAAGAGGTGAAAAACAATTTAAAAAAGGAATTTGGAAGTCCAGTACTTTAAATTCAAATTCTGAATAACAGAAATTTCAGAGAGAAGACATCATACTGTGGTGGTTGGGGGTAGGGGTAATAGAAACAGATCACCTACAAAGTATCTAAGGTCAAAAAAGCTTTGGACTTCTAAACAGCAACGCTGGAAACTAAAAAATAATGGAACAGTACCTTTAAACTTTTGGGGAAAATGTATTTTCAACCCAGAATTCTATACTCAAGCCAAATCATCAATCAAATATGAGGTAGAATAAAGACATTTTTTTGGATATACAAAGTCTTAAAAAAATATTTCCTATAATCTTTCTCAGAAAGAGACTGGGAAATGCCTTACAACAAAACAAGGAAGTCAAGCGAAAAAGATACAGACTCTAGAATCCTAACCTGAAATTCAACAGAGGAGAGAGGCAGAGAGCACCCCCGGATAACAGCAAAGGGAAATTCTGTGATGACAGCTGTGCACTGGACTGGGAAGCCATCTGTCTAGACTAGGTATAGTAGGCTATAGGAGAGATTTCTTCAGAAACATGAAACTCAGAATTCCTGATGGGTCCAAATTTCTTGGGAGGAGATTTAGACAATTTGGGATTGAATAGGTTGTAAGTATAAATTAAACTAACAACAACAACCCCAAACAATTATGTAGTTATAGGAGAATAATCCTGATATAAAACATGGATCTGCTGTAATTGGTATTTCCATAACCACAAGCATATAATCGTTACATACTGATGTAACTCAAATTAGGATTCAGCTGTACTGGGAGGATGAATACAGTTCTTGAAGGAACAAGAGTGGTGCCTGTCTCTGGCAGCAAGGGCTGAAAATGAGCTAAATCATCACCTTCTGCACAGGGAAATCAATAGATGATGCCCAAAATGGAAAAATCAAGAAATAGTAATAGACGCATATTATTTAGAGATACAAATATAAACACCAAAAGAATAAGTAAACGTAGTTGAAAGTGGTTGCCTTTGGGGAGAGGGAAATAAATGAAATAGAAAGGGACAGACTGTTTTTTTTTTTTTATCAGACTTTCATTTTTCATTACTCTTCAATTATGTGTGCATGTTTGATACAATTAAAAACTAGAGAAAGGAAGGAAGGAAGGAAGGAAGGAAGGAAGGAAGGAAGGAAGGAAGGAAGGAAGGAAGGACAGAAGAGAAGCAAGCAGGAAAAAAGAATGATATAGGCTTTCTGGAAATCCAAAACACCACCTACAGGGCAATGCTGTGAATTCTGGCAGCAGGTAACCAGGAGCTCTCCATCCTGCCTGCGTACTTCTTTCTCCCTGTCTTTCTCACATAACCACCTCTTTACAGATTCCACTTGAGAATGAGCACTTAGACACATGTATTAGTGGAATCTGGAATTCCCCCCAAGTTAATTTTTTGATTGCACTAAATCCAAAATTCTGACCAAGGTTTAAAAAAATTCTAAAAAATAAAATGATCCTTAAATAAAGTTCAAATAATAAATGATTAAAGTTTTTTATAAATTGAAAAGAATATAGCACTGGTAAAAAGAGGAAAGCTCTTGCTGATATTACCACTTGCATAAGACCATAGTTAAAAGCATAATAATTTTGCAAACATAAAAATTAGATTAATGGACATGAATACAACACTAAGAAATAGACCAATTTTATACAAAATCTTAGTATATGGAAAGAAGCCATCAAGAAGTAATAGTGGAGGGAAAAAAAATAAGCAACTAGGCTGGTATAATTGACTAGTAAGAATTGATTCCTTTCTTAATTGGGTGATGGTCATTGAGGAGAGCACTTGTTGCGATGAGCACTGGGTGTTATATGTAAGCCAACTTGACAATAAATTATATTCATACAAAACAAGAATTTATTCCTCTCTAATACTTACTGGAGACCCTACGATACACCTTAGGGACATTAAAGAATTAAAAATGCAAAATCAATAACAGAAACACTAACAGAAAGTGAAGCTGAATATCAGTACTCTGGGAAAATGATAATTTTCTTTTTTTTTAATTTCTTTTTTTTTAAGTTTATTTTATTTATTTATTTTGAGAGAGAGAGAGAGAGGGAGAGAGCAGAGAGAACATACATGCAAGGGAGAGGCAGAGAGAGAGAGAGAGAGAGAGAGAGAGAGAGAGAGAATCCCAAGCAGGTTCTGCACTGTCAGCACAGAGACTGACTCGAAGCTCAGTCTCACAAATTGTGAGATCATGGCCTGAGCCCAAATCAAGAGTCGGATGCTCAACCGACTGAGCCACCCAGGCGCCCTGAAAATGATAACTTTCCATGAGATGTGAGGCTATGGAAGAAATCTCAGAGAAAAAGATAACCAAATTTGACTAAATAAAATGTGAAATCTCTCTGCAACAAAAAGGAGTAACAAATACTAAGGATTAAAGCAAGAGATTGGAAGAAAATATTTGCACAAAACATAACAGACATTGTGTAGGTACTCGGTATTGTATGCAGAGACACCCCAACTGGTAAAATAACATGGCAATAAATTATCAAGTAAAGTATATAGAAAGACATTTCACAGGAGATAAAATATTCTCAATAAAAATATGAAATATTTATTATCTGCTATTTGGAAAATATATGCAAATTAAAAATAACACATTAGACTTATTAATTTAGCCAGAAATGAGTGGGAAAATCAGAATATAAGATTTATCTATGCTTTAGCTACTAGGACTAGATGGAAAGAATACAAATGAAAAAACATATTGTGTACGTGGATGGCCCTAGCAGGCAGTATATTAAGCGAAATAAGTCAAACACAGAAAGACAAATACCACATGATTTCACTTGCATGTGGAATCTAGAAAACCAAAAAGATGAAAAAACAAAAACAAAACAGAAACATACTCATAAATACAGAGAGCAAACCGGTGGTGCCAGAAGCCTGGGAGGTGCTGGGATGGAAGAAGTGAAGGGGATTAAGATCTACAAACTTCTAGTTATGAAATAAATAAGCCACAGGAATGTAAAGGACAGCATAGAGGATGGAGTCAATAACACTGTAATAACATTGTACAGTGACAGATGGTAACTACACTTATTGTGGTGAGCATTGTAATGTATATAAATGTCAAGTCACTATGTTGCACACCTGAAACGAATATGATAGTTCATGTACTATGGTTCAATTAAAAATAAAAATTTAAAAACCCTTATGCTGTGCTCACGCTGTTATCCGTGGTATGTATAGGTATCTAGATATCAACAAAAAGGAGAAAATATCTATAGCACTCTAAGTTTCGGCAAACGGCAATTAATAACTTGACAAATTTTCCAACTAAACAACAATAAATATACACCGACAGGATGGAATGTTCCTCTTTTCAGATGAGTTGACACTATTATAATTTTGATTCTTTAGGGAACAAGTTGTAAAGAGTTTCATCTTCTAGAGTTCTCCATTTTCTTTTTTTTTTTTTTTCCCAACGTTTTTATTTATTTTTGGGACAGAGAGAGACAGAGCATGAACGGGGGAGGGGCAGAGAGAGAGGGAGACACAGAATCAGAAACAGGCTCCAGGCTCCGAGCCATCAGCCCAGAGCCCGACGCGGGGCTTGAACTCACGGACCGTGAGATCGTGACCTGGCTGAAGTCGGACGCTTAACCGACTGCGCCACCCAGGCGCCCCTAGAGTTCTCCATTTTCTAAAGGAGAAAATATTTCATTTCACCACCCTAACCTTTTATTTAAAAATTCCAATTCTTAAGGAAAATATCAAAGTTGAACGAATTTACAGTTAACAAAGTATTCCACAAAATTCATAGTGGTCTAACTTATAACCTATACTTCAGCAATAAACTAAGTTTGAACTATACAAAATAGAAGCAAAAGAACGAATGTCAAGAATTATTTCCAACCACTCAGACACTCCCTATATATAATATTCACTGTAAAAGCAAGACAAAAAATTAGAACATAAATTAAGTCATACTTGAAATAAACCAAGGAACATGCCAAGGCATGGGAAGAAAGACGTAAGAAAACATGGTAAATGGTCATCACAGGACATCACATGCCGTCAGAGTCATATTTTGAGCCTGAATTATGTTGTCACTTGCACAATGATTTTTAATTCTGATTTTTAGTATCAATGTTATTCTAAGATGTTGGATGGTGTAGACATGTGTTTAAGTTGACTTAGGTGAGACCCAGCAGAACATTCTACACTTTTGTCTACATCTAGTAAGTGCTGCTTCATGATGACTTAATCCTCCCCTCCCTGCCGTCAGTCAAGTGACTGGCATTTTTAGTACTTAAAGGACATACACAAGATAAATATGCCCATGTTAGCCCTTGGTGTCTTTGCTTTGCGATGTCAGGTTAAACAAGAAATATGTTCTCAATAGAGAACCAATCTGGTTACTTTCTCAACCCAAGGATCCCCTCTTAACTCAGATACCACATTCAAGGTTGTTTATTAAATGTAATTAATGTAAATAAATTATAATAGAAGAGCTGCAGGAGATTCAAAGATTGAAAAATCCAGAAATCACAATCCCTGCCCTCAACTAAGTCTGTAAGTTATGGGGAAAAACAAGCAGGTACAGAAATAATACAAGGGAAAGAACGGGCCAGAAAAAGACAGAAGAGCCCAGTAGGAGCTCCCACACCAGGCAGAGGCCACATACTACAAAACCCACTGCTGCAGGAAGAAGAGAAGAACAGACACTGACCACTGAGCAAATGTGCCTCAAACTGGGTCTGTAACAGAACCCAAGGCAAATCTGTCAAGCACCCTCCTGGGCCAGAATCCTCAGATTCTTAAAATTTACTTTTAAAAAGTTGTGATATAAAGCTCATGATTTTCAGAGCTCTAAATTTATTTTATTTTACTACATATTAAGATATTAATTAACTTTGGGCAATGGCACATCGAATGAAATGCAAACCGACTTCCTTCTCTGTTCTTTGCTATCTATTTTAGTCATTAAATGAAGGAGTGATTTTCTTGATCTCTCTTCGTCAACACGTGTGCTTACACACTGGACAGGCAGAAAGACACAGACACACACGCGTACACGCACACACATACACACACACACACACGTGTGAAGGATCGGCCGATTTTGAATTAGACAGACCGAAAGATTTTCCTTTGTTAAAAAGAGGTCCTTTGTCTTATCACCAAAGCCAGCCTCATAGCTTCTATTCTTGTATGTTTCACAAGAATGGGAAACTCTCTGACCTTAGACTAAGCTGGAGGACTGATTCTATGATCTCACACTTTGTGGCACTTCCTCTTTCCTGATATTTACTGTATTCTATTGTTAATTGTTTTACTGCCTATCCTGTCTGCTCGCCCATAAGTTCCAGGGGGTCAGGGGCTATACCTGCTGTGTTTGCCATGTACCCCCAAGTGCCCAGCATATAGCATCATATTGTCCTAGGAATTTATCAGACTCTTCTTTAGGTGACTAATACTTCCTGCAATGACCGGACTTAGAATCAGTAGGTTTAAAAGTGCTTTTCCCTTTGAAGAACAATAATTATTCCCAATTTCGATGAATAAGATAACATATTTTCCTGTTCATAGTTCTCTCTCTCTCATCCTTTTGTATGGTCATTTAATTTTAAAAAAAATTTTTTTAAGAGAGCATGTGTGCATGCCCATGCAAGAGTGGGAGAGGGGCAGAGGGAGCAGAGGGATTGAGAGAGAGAGAATCTTTTTTCCTTTTAATTTTATAAACGTTTATTTATTTTTGAGAGACAGAAACAGAACATGAGCAGGGGAGGGACAGAAAGAGAGGGAGACACAGAATGCCAAGCAGGCTCCAGGCTCTGAGCTGTCAGCACAGAGCCCAATGGGGGGCTTGAACCCATGGATCATGAAATCATAACCTGAGCCAGTCAGACACTTAACCAACTGAGTCATCCAGGCACCGAGAGAGAGAAAGAGAATCTTAGGCAGGCTCCATGCTCAGCACAGAGTCCAATGTGGGGCTTGATTCCACAACCCTGGGATCATGACCTGCGCCGAAATCAAGAGTCAGATGCTCAATGGGCTGAGCCACCCAGGTGCCCCTGTATGGTCATTTAAAGTTAGCAGACAGTACCTCAAAGCTTTATCTGACCTAAAACTTGGAACCTTCTTATTCTCCTAGAAAGTTTTCTGATTCCTATAAATTCACTGATTTCCCCCCTGTGACTATTCAAGGAATTTGGCATCTCTCACCCAGCTAGTAAAAGGCCAAGTCAGAATCATCACTCTCTTTCCAGCAATCTAGGGTAGACGCCAGCCAAAGAATTTGGGGCAGGCTCTCTTGGCCACACCAGGATTTTGCTATGAAAGATTAGGGGTGAGTGTCATTATACGAAGCCTGCCAGGCGGCCCCCTGGTTTTCATTAACCTCTTGCTAATTTGAAAAATCTCAATAGGCTTGGTCACCAGCAAAAGCATAAGAGTTTGGGTCTATGGTTCTCAAACTATAACATGTATAAAAATCAGATGGGGGAGTTTTTTGAAAATATCAATTCATAGGCTCCACTCTTAAATATTCTGTTCCAATAGATATCAAATGTGGGCCTGGACTCTCTGTCTTCTATTTTGTTGTTTGGTTGGGGGGGGGGGGTGTTGTTTTTAGAGATCCCAGGTAATTCTGGTGATTATCATCTACAGGCTACATGTCGAGAGTCACTGGACTGTTCTGGGGGTTTTCAAAGGCACAGAAAAATGAGAAAGGGAAGAAGGAAGAAAAAAGAGAGAAAACGTAGCTTAGTATCCATTCAACAATGTTACAGCCCTGAATTATACCAAAGACTAGCATGCATTCCACTTCTGTTCTGGGTCCAGACAGACAAGGGCTTCCCGTTAGCTGTGGCGTCAGAGGTTACTTCTCTACCAGGTACCACCACTCCGCCCATCCCGGTCCTCCTTCACCAGGCTCCTAACCTTCCTGGGATTAAGGCTACTTTACCTTCCTGCTGCCCGGTCAGCCATTCTAAATCTTTAAGGGCCTTGGAAAAAATGCCAACTTTCTGGGCTCCACTCAGCAGGGCAACCATCTGGGCCAGAAAGACACAAGCGAGGCCCTTCCAGAGAAAAACATTCCCTTCCGTACAACAGTTGTGGGTGATGTGATACTCTGATCCCTTTAGGACCAAGGCCCTCATTCTCCCAGTTGCCAGAAATGTTGACTACCGAAGGCTCACAGCTCTAGGAACTGCCCTTGACTGAAGGAAAGCTGCTCGCTCCAAGACAGCACCTTCTGCCTGGTGTGGCCTGCAACCAATGACCTGTTTAGGCAGGGAATTCAGATGACCAGCTCGTGTGCTGGCAGAGCAATTCTGAAGGGCCATTCCAGCTCCAAGGCTGGGCCCACCACTGTACCTGCACGGCGGTTCAGTTCCTCCCTCTGCATAATCCTGCTGCTCTCTCTCCCTGACAAGTGCTGTTCCCACAGCACCTCTCAATAAACCCCCTGTACGCAAATCTCACAGTCTATTTTCAGGAAACGTGAACTAAGAGAGTGAAGTTGCCTTTTTCAGTCAGGTAGCGACAGCACAGGGGAGTGGGCGTCTGTACCTTACTTCTAGAGAAATCGGGTGGTCACTTAATTTCTCCAAGAGTGTCCCTCCTCATGTATAGACCTCAAATACAGATAACAAGAATAATACTTTTTGCCAGGCTTTTATAAGAAGGAAAAGAGGAAATATATATGAGAGTATTTTGTAACTAATGAAGAGCTGTATGTATTATCAGCTAGGCCCTGGTTTACCATGCAGTAATCAGGGAAGGCAGGAGGGATTTACCGACATGATATGATTCAGCTTACACACTGTGTCCTACGTTCTCAAATCAACAGATCTGTGTCACTAATCAATACACCTGGGCACATACTAAAAAAATTAGAAGTAAAACCAGGTGACACATGCATTGCTGCAATCCTGAAACTGAAACAGAAGACAGAATAATACTCTGTTTATTGGAAACACTCTGTTTCCATATGAAAATAGCAACAGAGCAATTTCCACTACTTTGTAAAGTCGGAATTCACATTTTTGCCCAATAAGTTACGCAATGAGTAATGGAGTATCACTTTACATCCTCGAGCAGAGAAACAAGTAAAACAGCTGGGTATACAAAATGAGGAATACTTTTCCAGGCCACTTAGTATTTTCTGCATTACCTGGATACTGTAGCCACTGAAAAGAAACAACAAAACAAAACAGTACACAAATCAAGTTGAAAACATTGAGTTAGCTCAAGGAGGATAATAAGAAATTACCAATTCTAAAACTATGCTTTATGTTAAAAGTTACCAAATTATTGAATGTTACCAAGAACTTACGTGAGATATACAAATAACGTCTAGTATTTACAGATGTAGAAGGCGTGGTTAACAAATGACTTCATCTGACAGATGGTTTTATTATCAGCAAAAGTCACAGAATGGTTAAAACTGGAAGGAAGCTGACAGACCTATGAAAGCCCCCAGCCCCAGTGATTCTCTGCTCGCAGAGAAACCACAATCAAAATGAAGAAGCAAGACAGACCCACGTAAAATATTAACCCAAACTCTTCCCTTTCTTATTATTTGAGCACTGAATGAATTACAGACAGGTATACAGGCATTCAGACCAAGGGGTAAACATGTGGGCTAGATCAGTCCAGAAGGCTTCATGTCAGTCTCACATAATGAGAAGCTATAAATACCTTGATTTCCTGTTAAATCTGAAGAAATGCTGAATGAAACATTTCCTTCATGCATGGAGAAAATATTTTAAAACTTCAAACTTAGAGTTTGCTGATTCAGTTTAGGTAGAATAATAATTCAGTGTTTACAATCTTTAAACAGTCCAAAGTGAGGCTTGTGAGGAGCAGATAATTAGACCTTGATTCCTGAACAAAAATCATAGTCTTAATCCAACTCGTGAAACAATGAGAATGGTGAAGAGCTGAGGCCAGGTTTTGAGGGGAAGGAGGGAGTTGGGGTTGTTTATCAAAAATACCCTTATCAAGACCAAAGGAATCTACCTGAATGCTGAAAACAGAAAACAAGCCCTGTGGGGCACTTGGTGGCTCAGGCGGTTAAGTGTCCAACTTTGGCTCAGGTCATGATCTCACAGTTTGTAAGTTTGGGCCCCACGTAGGACTCTGTGCTAACAGCTAGAAGCCTGGAGTCTGCTTCGGATTCTGTGTCTCCTTCTCTCTGCCCCTCCCCTGCCTGTGCTCTGTCTCTCTCTCTCTCAAAAATTAATAAACATTAAAAATAAAAAGAAAGAAAACAGGCCCTAATCCCTAGAAGTACAAGCCATTTTGCTCAGTTAAAGTCAAGAGGACAGGGACACTGCCGGCCAGCTTCACTTAATAAGATTCTGGAAGTTAGAGACAAGAGAGGCAGGTAAGCTTCAGGGTGAAACCAGAACAAAACAGGCCCTAGAAGGCAGACCACAAAACAGGAGTGTAAGACTTGAGTTATGCACCTGCCTGAATTTGTTAGTAATTCTTGTACCATTGGACCCTGCTCTGTAGATTAATACCCCCGGGCCAGCCTTTCTATTTCCCCTTTCTATTTCAGCCTTTCTAGTATCCCCAGAGGAATACTACAGATTTTAGCAACAGATCATTGACTGCCTCTAAGAAACACAAAGCAGTGAACATTCAGTGTCTAGGGAGAGTAGTAACCAAGGCAGCTCGGAAGACGTAGTTGTGGAAGCTCTGGGAACTTTCAGCGAGAGTAAGTCTTCATAAAAGTGTTTTAATTCCCAGGAGAAATTTTCTGATTATTCTAGGTCTATTCCTAGATCAACCAGATATTCCTTGGGGTGAACCAAGGGGGAGGGGTGCCATGCAGCACAACAGAGCCTCTGAGGGCCCATCTTATATATCGGGCTAACCCTGAATGAGGAACAATTGTTGGCGTCAAGACAGTGACTCCAGTTTGAGTTTGCCACAGTGTCTGAGACTTCATTCGTTCACTCATTCATTCATTCATTCTTGGAGATACCATAGCAAAGCAGTGTGGTTCAGAATGTAAGTTCTGGAGCTAAGCGCTTGGGATCAATTCCTACCTCTCTCAATTACTAACATTACACTTCATTCACCTGTCAAAAGCAGTCAATTATAGCACCCATCTCACAGGATTTCAGTGAGGAGGAAAAGACCGAGTTCATATAATGAGCCTAGAATTGTGCCTGGCACCGATAAGCATTTTAGCTATTGTTGTTGTTTTTTTTGTTATTAATTAATTCATTCAAAAACTTAATGAGCGCTGATTATGTGTCAAGCACTGAATGAGGCCCTCATTTAGCACACCTATTCTTTCACTTACATCCCACTCCTAGTCATTAACTAGGAATGTAGGAGTCATCCTAAACTCCTTCCTCTCACTGCCCACCTCTAAAGATGTAGCCAAGTTCTGCCCATTAAACACATCAACTCCTTCCCTCTTTTCCACTCCTCACCATCACTGCCTGACTCAAGCCTTCTCCAATTTCTCTTCTCAAATATTATAGTAATCTCCTGTGTGTGTCCTAAGGCTAGAGTTGTGTTCATCCAATCTGTTCTCCATCTTGATTCTAAATTGTCTTTCCAAAACACATATCTGACGATATCATTCACCTGCTGAAGTCTTCCATAGGATAAAGTCACAGGTCCAGCATGGCACATGGACCTTTGTGATGAGGCCCAATCTGTCTCCCCAGCTCTCACCCCGTGCCCACACTGACCAGGCTGGTGTTCCCTGACAACACAATGTTGATCCTTCTGCTGGGCTGACTATCCCTCCACCCGCCTGAAAACTCCCCCTTTAACATTAAGCCTCATTATTCAATTAATAAATACTTCCTAATACCTGCCAGGAGTAATGCCTGTACCAAGGCCAGGGAGTACAGTGATGAAGAACACACTCAACCCTTTCTTCCCCATAGATAAAGTTAACTTTGAGGCCCTCAAGAGAGAAAAGAAATACGGAAATTAGAGTTATCTCAAATTTAGTATTGTTTCCCTCACTAGCTGCATACCTTACAGAATTGTAGAAATTGAATAGCTTTTGGCATCAAGTCCAAAAGTACCTCAGGAGATTTCAGTCTCAACAGTAAACTGTGACGCAGTGGGTTTAGTCATTTTGACTTGTGCGGCAATAGTGTGTTAGAAAAGATTGATTTGAACTACAAAAAACAATGATCAGTAGGTTGCTTCAATATGGTGTTATAAAATTGTAAGCCATTAATTAGCTACTCTGTTTTTACTTAAAAAAATTTTTTTAACGTTTATTTTTGAGATCTAGAAACAGAGTGTGAGCAGGGGAGGGGCAGAGAGAGAGGGAGACACAGAATCCAAAGCAGGCTCCAGGCCTCTAAGCTGTCAACACAAAGCTGACATGGGGCTCAAACCCACAAACTGTGAGATCACGACCTGAGCCAAAGTTGGATGCTTAACCAACTCAGCCACCTAGGCACCCCAGTACTTTATTTTTAAAAGGTGAGTAAGGGGCGCCTGGGTGGCTCAGTTGGTTAAGCGTCTGACTTCGGCTCAGGTCACGATCTCACGGTCTGTGAGTTCGAGCCCTGCATCAGGCTCTGGGCTGATGGCTCAGAGCCTGGAGCCTGCTTCTGATTCTGTGTCTCCCTCTCTCTCTGCCCCTCCCCAGTTCATGCTCTGTCTCTCTCTGTCCCAAAAATAAATAAACGTTAAAAAAAATTAAAAAAAAAAATAAAAGGTGAGTAAATTATAAGTACCTGTGATTGTCTAGGGGGTAATACCAGGCTGGGTTTCTTTTTACCCACGAAATAATATGAAATATGGTTATCAAACACTTTAAAAATCATGCCTTTCCAATTAATACATTTTTAAATCATTCACTGAATGAAATGCTTACTGAATAAGCACAACAGGCTGTCGACAAAATAGGTGATTAAATTTAAAACTTTACTCATTCTTTCAGCAATGAGGAAACATCAAAAATCTGTTCATTCAAAATCTCAGATCTGCACAAACACCAGTCGTATTGGGACAGAAGCTCTACTGTGGGCATAGATTGGTCATAGCTCCTCCCATCTCCCTCGTTGGCTCTTCCAACCTTCCACACTAGTCTTTATGGCCCTTTTCAGCAACATCCTGTCGTATTCACAATTACATAACCAGAGCTCTGTGAAGAGTGTGGCACAAAGAAGGTGCCTGGGAACTGTTTGTTGCACTGACCTCAGCTCAACTCGCCTCCAACAGAGATGCTGTCCTCTTCTCTACTAAGCATGGAGACAGTACAGTTCCTTCCCAAGAGCCATGGGACCTCTCAGCTTAAATATTTTAATTTCTCAGCTCCAACTGGTATCCACCGTCTTCAAAAATTTTCACGTGGCACTAACTTACTAAAGACAAACTGTCCAAATTATTTGGATTCAGAGAGTGACGTTCAATCACTTTGTACAATGGCATATTTCTACCATACCATACCATCGAAAGTAATAACATACAGTTATTGAATAATGAACTTCATTTTCTCTTGGGCCTCTGTGGCAAAGCACATGACTTCAATGGTTATCTGACATCAGCCTAGTGACCCTAGCTGGTATGCTGTACCATCAGGCACTTTAGGAAACTGAAAACTTGAACTGTTACTTCCGACACCACTAGCTCGAGTTTAACACTGAATGCATTTCGCATCTGAATCTTCCTTTACACACACCCAGAGCAAACCTCGCTTTTCAAAAGTTCATTAACAAAGACTCAACTTAAAAGAGCAGCCCTGTGACTCATCTTTGGATACCCGGGTGGAAATAACAACTCCTCCCTTTGCTGAGAAACGGCTTAAACAAGTGCATGAGAACCACAGGAAGTAATAACAGATCTCAGCTAGTGCCAGCGAAGTCTAGAATTCCCTCCCGGGACGGTGTGGTTCTTGAAGTCACGTTGCCACTACTTCTTGTCTTCATTCTTCTAGAAAAAAAAAGTCTTATGTGGGCTTGGAAGGAACTATTTCAAGGCAGTATCAATTTCTTCATATTTCCTGGCTCCTGAGTCATTATGTCAAGTTCAAGTCAAGAAGCACGCATTCGGGTGTTTTTGAGAAAGCGCAAGCGAAAATAGGGAGTGAACAGACCATCACACCGAAGTAATGTCCCCAGTAATTCCAAACAACCTCAGCCTTTCGACTTAAAACAAAAGTAGTCTTACTTAGAGACGTTGTGCCAGAAGCCATCAACAGGCATCTGAAAGAATTTCTGTGAAGCCCTAAATGCGCAGTCCCTTGCCCACTGGGAGGAAAAAAAAAATCACTCCGATGTGCATAAGAAACCCAAGGCCGTGTTTCTCGAGGCGCGAAAAGGCGGCGTGAGCACCGGGGCCAGACCCGAAATCCCTCCCCCGGGACATCCCTCGACGCCCCATCCAGCGAGGCCACCCCGACGCCCCCCCGCAGCTCTCGGCGCACAACTCAGCGGGGCGCGTCCTCGCTCCTCCTGGGGCGCTTAGGGAGGGAAAAAGAGGCACAGGGGGGAAAAACGAACCAGGTACGGGACCGAGCGTGCGAACCGAGAAGCTACGTCCTGCGCGGGCGCCGGTCCCACGCTGGGCGTCGTGAGAAGGAAGGAAACCTGTCGCGCGGCTCCTGGCGGCGGGGATCCCGGCGCCTCCCGCGGCCCAGGCCGGGGTCCTCCGCGGCCCCGCGAGCACCGCGCCGCTGCCGCCGCATCAGGGCGCCGCCGACCCAGCCCCCAGCAGCGTCGGCAGCACCCACAGCTGGGGGAGCAGGCCCCGCCCCGGGACGACGGCGCCGGCCGCCCGCGCGCCCGTCCCCGCCCCGCCCGGAGTGCGAGAGCCCGGGGGGCCGGCAGCCCGGGGCCGCGCCGCTCCTGCAGCCTCACCTCGCCTGTGCGCCCGCGGACGGTCTCCGCGGCGGCCCGAGGCGCCTCACCTGCTCCCCGACCCTCCTCGCGGGGAGGGGCCCGGGGGCGCCGGACTTTCCCCAGGAATGCCCCTCGCGCCGGTGACGTTTGCCGGCCGCTGCGTTCCGCGGGGCGCGGCCGCGTGCTCGGGTTCTGAGTGTGGGTGTGGCCCCCAGCCGTGCACCTGCGGCGACCCGCGAGGCGGCGGGCGGCGAGCCTGAGCGTATAAAGCGAGGCTGAGCACCGCCAAGTCAGATCCCTCTTGGACTCACCCGCCTCAAGTGGGCCAGAAGCCCAGCTAGAACCGCAGCCGGCTTCATTCATTCATTCATTCATTCATTCATTCATTCATTCATTCATTCATTCAGTACCAAATGAGCGTCCACCCAAGGGCTGAGGACACTTACCGTGGTTAAAAATACCAAGACCGTGACTTCGAAGACCTGGCATTCCAGTGGGGAAAGACAAACACATAAAGTGTCCATTACGCTAAATGGTGGTAAGTACCTTGAAAATCAGACTGAGACTTAAAAGTTAGGGAATGTTAAACACACACAGACGATACAGTAGTATTAGACTACAATCCGAAGTAAAAAGAAAATCCATGAGTTCCTAATGGTATAAGTAGTTGAATAAATAAATAAATGCTAAAGAGATCAATCTCCCCTGCAGAAGAATTCGTAAAAGTTTATGTAGATACTCGACCCTTAAGGACAAGCATAACTTCCCACTCCTAAGTATGGCCTGCCCACAGTGACTTCTCCCAAAATATAAGGCGTAGAAAGGAGATAAAGAAAAACTTCACAATGGAGACACCACTTCAGCCAGAAGATCAAGGTCAATATTCACAGCCATAAATCATATTGATAGTATGCACTCATGATATGATGTGATGGAAATGTCACTTTACCTCTGTGGCTTTCCTCCCCCAAGCCCATGACCCCAGTTCTTATAAGAAAAACGTGACAACAAAGGGACACCCTCCAAAATACATGGCCAATATTTCTCTGAGCTGTCCATGTCATCAGAAACAAGGAAAGTCTGAAAAACTGCTACAGCCTAGAGGAGCCTAAGGAGACATGTCACCTAAATATATACATGAGATCCTGAATGGGATCCTGGAACAGAAAAGGGCCATGAGGTAAAAAGTAAGGAAATCTGAATAAAGGATGGACTTTCATTAGCAATAGAGTATCAAGATTTGTTCGTTAGTTGTGATGGTGTGCCATATTAATTAGAAGATTGTAATAATAGGAGAGGTAATAATGGGTACGAGGTTTATGAAAACACCCTATACTGTCCTTGCAATTTTTCTGTAAATCTAAAACTGTTCTAAAAAATAACGTTTATTTAAAGTAAAGCTACAGGCACCTGGGTGGCTCGGGAGGTTAAGCATCCGACTTTGGCTCAGGTCATGATCTCAGAGTCCATGGGTTACAGTCCTGCGTCGGGGTCTGTGCTGATAGCTCGGAGCCTGGAGCCTGCTTCAGATTCTGTGTCTCCCTCTCTCCCTGCCCCTTCCCTACTCATGCTCTGTCTCTCCCTCCCTCAAAAATGAATAAACATTAAAAAAAATTTTTTAAATAAAAGTAAAGCAAATTAAGAGAGATTGAACGGTGCTATAATAAACTAAAAAAAAAAAAAAGTTTATTTCAAAGGCTTCCAAGATAAAAAACAAAACAAAACAAAAAGTTGAAGGAGGAAGTAATGTGGATATTTGGGTATGACCATTTCAGGCAGAGAGATTGTAGGTGTAGAGGCCCTGAGGCCGGAGCATTTTTGGCTTCTTGGATTAGTATCAAAGTGGGTAGAACAGAATGGGGGGTGGGGGGAGAGCAATGGATGGATGGGTGATGGAGCTAGGGTTGGAGAATGGAGGACGTACGGCCTTGGTGGTCATGATAGCTTTAAAAGTTTACTCTGATTGAGAAAGGAAGACATTGAAGAATTTGTAGTAGAGGAGTGACCTGATATGGCTTTTTTTTTTTTTTTTTTAATTTGCTATTGTGTTGACCAGTTAGGGGGAGAGGATGGAAGAAGGCCGACCAGTTAGGAAACCATGCTTGTTAATTTTGTCTGTCAATTCCACTAGGCAATGGGGTGCCCAGGTATTGGGTAAAGATTATTCTGGATGTGTCTGTAAGAGTGTTTTAGATGAGATTAACATTTGAATCTATGGAATGAGTAAAGCAGATTGCCCACCCTAATATGGTGGGTGTAATCCAATCTGTTGAAGGCCTGAATGGAACAGCAGGCTGGGTAAGGGAGAATTGATCCTCTCTAGGCCTGTCTTTGAGCTTGGATATCAACTTTTTCCTGCCTTCAGACTTGGCCTCAAACTGGAAGTTATACCATTTGCTTTCCTGCTTTTCAGGCCTTCGGACTCAGACTGGAATTATACCACCAACTTTCCTGGGTCCCCATCTTGCTTACTGCAGATCCTGGAAGTTCTTAGCCTCTGTAATGTTTCATATATATATTTGCATACAGTTCTGTTTCACTGGACAACCCTGACTGATACAAAACCATAGCAGTAGAGCTGGTAAGAAGTGGGCAGGTTCTGGGTATATTCCCAAAGAGAAGCTGACACGACTGGTTGATTAATTGGGTGCAGGACATGAGAGAGTAAAAGAAGTGAGTTAAGGTTTTTACTCAGAGCAATTAGAAGAAAAGAGGTTCCTTACACTAACCAGGAAGACTGCTTGAGCAGGAAGTCCTGGGGTGGGGGGAGGAGAGGGGAGATTGCTGGGAACGAAGAGTTACATTTTGGACACTTTAAGTTTGAGTTGTCAAGAAGGCATTTGGATAGATGTGTCTGGGATGATGATATCAATTGAGAAGTCTTTAGTGTATCGGTGGTGTGCAGGTAGAATTTAGATGTCTGCAGTCTGAGCCATGGGGCACTCCAAAGGTCAGGGATCAAGGAGGATGAAGAAGCAAAAAAAGGAGAATGAAAAGGCATAATCAGTGATACAGGAGGTAGACTAACAAAGAATGGTGCTCCAGAAGCCACGTGAAAGAAAGCAATGTTTCAAGAATGAGCAAACTCTATCAAACACTGCTAAAGTCGGTAAAATTAGAACTGAAAACTGAGCGATGGGCTTGGCCATGTGGAGGTCAATGCACACTTGATAAGAAGGATTTGGGTGGTGTGTAGTTATCAACGCATGTCTGGATTGGGCCCAGAGAGAATAAAAAAAAGAGTAAATGGAGACAGAAAAAAGAGGCAAAGGCTGGAAGGAAATATAAGGTCAAGAGGGAGATTTTTATTTTTTATTAGAAGATACACCTGTTTGTATGCTCATGGACATAAGCCAAAAAAGAAGGAACAAGTGATGATGCGGGAGACAAAAGATCATTACTGAAGCAATGTTCTTGAGCAGATGAGCAACGATGGAATCTAATGCACATGCAATGTTGGGGTTAAATTGGAGAAGATAGAATTTTTTTCTGATTGCAGGAGGAGAGGCAGAAAATAACAGGCACAGATGCTGGTGAATGTGAAGGCACAAATATGTTTTCTCAGTGAAGAGGCAAAGTTATTGGTGGAGAGTGAGGAGTAGAGACGGAAGTTTGAGAAGAGGGTAGTCAGCTTGAAACATCATCCAGGGGTTGTGAGAGAGTAAATGAACTTTGAAAATATAGTCAGATTGCTGGATAACAGTAGGGTCCATTTGAAGTCACAGATCATGGATATAAAGGGAGACCAGTCAGAATAGTTACGTGTTCTGACCAGTCTCATTTGCCTACTTGGGTACAAATAATGCTAGGCAGAGGTCTAGATACAAGCAGAGTTTAGTGTTGGCCGGCTGAATAGGATGGAGGAGAGAGGGACAAGAGCATGGAGCATCTATGCAAGAGAATAATAAGGAAGGACCGTTGCATTTAAACCAAGGAGGGAGAGAAGAGAAGACATGAATGATGGTGTTGAGGCAAAGTGGAAAGGTGTTAGGTTAATGGATTGGACGTTCCAGGTGTCAAGAAGTTGTGCAGTGCGGGGGTTAGAAAGATTCAGTTGGAAAAATGCAAGTTGGTTATGAGGGAGTGGTATCTTTGAGACTTAGATTATGAAGGGATGAAGATATTGGTAATGACAAAGTCTAGACTGACCTGGCTTTTCTGCAGCTGATGTGCCCACCTCCTTCTAGGCTTCCAGGTAGGTCTCCTATGTTTTATACATTTTTTTCTGGAAAGGTTGGCTCTCACCTCCAGTCTGAACTATGAATATGGAAGAGGACTCTAGGGTAAATCCAGATAAAGCAGGGAAAGCACTTGGAGAAAGGCATAGCTGCCTCATGATGCCTTGTCCTCTGTATACACTATCTCATACCCTATTGCCATCCCATATTTGAAGCGCTCATAAACCCATTGAATCTCAGGATTGGAAGGACATCTACCCCCGCTACCCCCTCAGATGCAACTCCTCCATAGCCCTCAGCTAAATAAACATTTTTTTATCCCCACACCATGTACCTATCACCAGCCACCAATTCTCTTTGCCACGCTAGTTTGTAAACTCCTTGAGGACATATGTTTCACCTGTCTTTTTGTGTGTGTGATAAAATATATGTGACTTAAAATTTACTATTGTAACCATTTGAAAGTGCAAAGTTCAGGGGCGCCTGGGTGGCTCAGTCGGTTGAGCGTCCGACTTCAGCTCAGGTCACGATCTCGCAGTCCGTGAGTTCGAGCCCGGCGTCAGGCTCTGGGCTGATGGCTCAGAGCCTGGAGCCTGTTTCCGATTCTGTGTCTCCCTCTCTCTCTGCCCCTCCCCTGTTCATGCTCTGTCTCTCTCTGTCTCAAAAATAAATAAAACGTCAAAAAAAATTTAATAAAAAAAATTAAAAAAGAAAGTGCAAAGTTCAGTTGCATGGGTACATTCACACTGTTGTGTGACCATCACCATCCATTTCCAGAAAATTTTATCTACCCGAACTGACAACTCTGCGCCCATTAAACACTAATTCTCCATCCCCGCCTCTCTGCAGCCCCTGGCAACCATCATTCTACCTACTGTGTATATCATTTTGACTACTCTAGATACATCATATAAGTGAAATGGCACAATCTTTGTTCCTTTGTAACTAGCTGGCTTGTTTCACTCAGCATAATGGTCAGGATTTATCTACGTTACAACATGTGTCAGAATCTTTTCCTTTTTCTAAAAAAATATTTATTTATTTTAAGGGGGGAGGTGCAGAGAGAGAGAGAATCCCAAGCAGGCTCCATCCTGCCAGTGCAGAGCCAAATGCAGGGTTCAATCTCACAAACCGTGAGATCATGACTTGAGCTGAAGTCAAGAGTCAGATCTTAACCGACTGAGCCACCCAGGTGACCCAAATCTTTTTCCTTTTAAAGGCTGAATGCTATTTCTTTTTCAGTCTTTTGTTTCATTTTTCTGGAGTCCATACCCAGAAGTGGAGTTGCTGGATCATGTCATTCTCTGTGTAATTTTTTGCGCTATCCTCACACCGTTTTTCACAGGAGCTGCACTAGTTTACATTCATAACCAGCAATGCACAAGGGTTCTGATTTCTGCATCTCCTTGCCAACACTTGTTATCTTCTTAAACCTATCTTTGATTTCCTCTCTATGGAAATTCCTCTCTATGCTGCTAGGCACATGATGGTGTATGAGTAAATGAACAGCTGTTGTTAGCCCTGTCAAAAAAGGAAATGAGGTTAAATGAATCAGCAAGCCCCATCTTGCACATCTTGTTCTAGATCTTCACTGTCCATTATTGTAGCCACATGTAGCTATTTAAATTTAAATTAATTAAGATGAAGCAAAATTTCAAATTCAGTTCCTTAGTCTCAGTGACATTTTCAGTGCATAAGAGCCACCATAACTAATGGTTATTAGTGCCCACTGCATTAGACTGTGCAGAGTAGGAAATTAGCATGATTGCAGATGGTTCTTTGGTTACTATATTGAGCAGTGCTTTCCAGATCCTGCTAGCATCCTGTGCTTTGTCTCACAATTCATATTTGGATCAGCTTTTCCAGAATTGGACACCTTAAAATTTAAGATAAAGGTCTTTCTTTTGGGAGGGAGGGACTATGCTGCCTAAAAAGTCTGTGGCCCCTTGCTACGTAAATGGCTGCTATGCAAAGTTTCAGATTTTTATGTTTTAATATTATATTTGGACTTTCAGTGATCACATGGTTCTGTCCCTTTTGATTATCTTTATGAACACAGATTTACTAAACTATTTAAATCTTTCTCTATGTGATTCAAAACTGTTCTCTACTAAACCATTGGTTTAATAAAATATTCTTAGATTCAGAATGGAGATTATGTCTCCACTTAATACTTTGCCAGTTTACTACTTTTTACCCAAAACTTAACACAATAATTAGAGACTGTCAGTAAATATTTGTTGAAAGATGAGTGAATGAATGACACAAGTGAGCACTGAGCTGAACTTTGGAGCTCAGGGCACTGAGATGACATTTTAGAGGGTGGCACCCAGGCATAATGAGATTTAGGAGATCTAGCACTGTTTGTTTGTTTGTTTGTTTGTTTGTTTGTTTTTAACAAAACATGGATTTTAAGCTATGGTCTTTTCTTCCATTGTTCAAAAAGTAGCTTAAAATTTAATTCCTGTAAGGATCTTGTGCAGTGCATGTTTATAAAGCTTCAACTCTTTTATACGCACTCACCACCAATAAATATAATAACAAGAAAAAATAAATTCTGGATTTTTATAATGTCAACATGTATGCAGGCATCTTCTGTTTGCCCCTTCACGTCTACTTTCTACCTCTCACCATCCTACGCTCTACCCTGGGTGGTTGATCTCTATGGGCTATTGCAATAGTTTCCTCTACCCTTTAACTTCTCTTGGGCTTGGCCAATAGGGAGATCTAGCAGGAGAGCAGAAGCAGCCGGATGGGGTCCAGGAATTTATTTGAAACAGAAGGGCTCTCTGTGTTCTCCACAGGTCACTGTTCTTCTAAAGTGGTCTGTTCTACATGATTCCCTCTCCTTCCTGGTTCTGAATATCTCTCCCTACTCATGATTCTCAGACCTGGGGTATCACATATAGAATACATATAGTTTCCACTCTGCCTATGCCTTTAAATATTACCTTTCTTGGGGCGCCTGGGTGGCGCAGTCGGTTAAGGGTCCGACTTCAGCCAGGTCACGATCTCGCGGTCCGTGGGTTCGAGCCCCGCGTCAGTCTCTGGGCTGATGGCTCAGAGCCTGGAGCCTGTTTCCGATTCTGTGTCTCCCTCTCTCTCTGCCCCTCCCCCGTTCATGCTCTCTCTCTGTCCCAAAAAAATAAATAAACGTTGAAAAAAAAAAATTTAAAAAAATAAAAATAAAAAATAAATATTACCTTTCTTTATAAACCTTCACGGAATTATTCTAACTTGAATGTGCCATCTGTTTCCCGATGGGACCCTGATACAGCATCCTTTATCAGTACCTAGACCACTGTGCCCAAATCCCTGCTCTGAAAATTTTATACCTACAGTCCTTAGAAAAATATTCCCTGATAATTTTAGCATCTCCTTATTTCAGTGCACTGGTTAGCTTTATGAAGAAACCATGTTATATGTCATATAATATACATTTTTCTCCAGCACACTCAGATTAGAAAAATACTGATTCATAAGCGAATTTTTTTGCATTTATCTTCTCTACATAAAATATTATGTATGGAAATACATGTAAATAAGACTATAAAACAAGTTGGTTAATTTTTAAGATATTAAATATTTTAATATCTAATAAGCTTTAAATTACTTCTCGATATGGGAGAAAATCTATACCTCAGTACTACAAACCAGCCATCATTACTCAATATACACAGCTTACTGGAGTTTCTAACCCCTCCCTCTACACCGAATAATGGTGCCTGCCAAAAATTCATGTTGTAATCCAATCCCCAACGTGATGGTGTTAGGAAGGAGGACCTTGGGAGGTGATTAGGTCATGAGGATGGAGCCCTCAAGAATGAGATTCATGTTCTTATAAAAGTGGTCCCATGGAGCTCTCTTTCCCCTTCCGTCATGTGAGAACACAACAAGTAGACAGCCATCTATGAACCAGGAAGCGGGCTCTCACCAGACACCAAATCTGTTGGCACCTTGATCTTAGACTTCCCAGTCTCCAGAACTGTGACAAATCAATTTCTGCTATTGATAAGCCATAAAGTCTAGAGTACTTTTCCTATGTAGCGTAAAGCCTACACGGACTAAGATACCCTTTGAAGCTCGGTGTTTAACTGTACAATTACTAGCAGACATCAGCTTATTTAAAAATATGTAAACCCCATAATGCTAATACCTATATTAAAGTTAACTGATACTTATTCATCAGTTGCAGTGTGCCAAGCACTATGCTAACATTTTCATATATTATCTTGTTTAATTTTCATCACAAATTGATGAAGTGTGTACAACCCAACCCCATTTGACAGGGGAAGAATGAGCCTTAAAGTCTCCTGTCCACTGTCACAGCACCAGCAAGCAAAGGACCCTAGATTCAAATCCTGGTGTCCAACACAAAAGTTCATGCTCTTAACCACCAATAAAGAATCCAAGAACAACATCAAAGACCACAGAAGAACCGAAAAATAAGGGCTATCCAAAACAAAGGATTTCTCTTATCCTGTTACCTACCCTCAAAGAGCAATGTCTAAATCTATACAAGCTTAGAAAACTTACAAAAAAAAAATATAAAAGAATGCAACAGATAACTCATAGAAAAGTAAATTTCTTATTGTCTAGTAAGCTTATTTTTCTGTGCATGGTATATAGGAAGGGTAGAAAATTAGTGGTGAAATTGTACTATTTTGGTATTAGCTAAATCTTATTCCTGCCTACAATTCGTGAAATGACGTAGTTGTATTGTTTATTTTAACCCAAATTGCAATTATGTGAAAATTTTCCTCTGATATATTGCTATACTTGCAAGAGGCTTGAAGGTGAGCATGTACTGGCTGCTTTATTCATACAAATAGAACATTCTCTGTGAAAGAGAAGGGACTAAAAAATACTAGGTGTAGAGATAGTATAATCGATCTGCTTAATGACACTAAATGGTTTTTTTCTCAACTGTGATTTTGCATAACAAGTTACAAAACTATTTTAAGATGAGACTGTTACTCAATACTCGCTTCTGGTAAACCCCTTTTTACACCATCCTCCTGTCCTGAGGAACTGATAAAAGTGAAACAGAAAAGCATAAACAGAATGTAGCAAATGAGCCATGCCTTTTATAGGTAATAGTTTAGTCGTAAGCCTTTAAATATTGATTTTTGAATTTGAATAATTAAATTTGTTCTCAACAAGCATGATTCTCACAAATAGACTAAACATTTTTATAATCCATACTTTGTTCATTTAGATGAATTTGTACCATCCATTTAGAATCTATGTATGTCTACACCAAAAAGCCTTACTTTGAGGCTGAGACATGGTTTTCTTCTCTTTTTCTTCATCCATTTCATCCTCTTCTTGCAGTTCCACGACTTTGTTTTACTTTTCCCTTCAACACACTCTTCAGGTAGACTGAGTCCTTCCTCAAAGATGGTTTATAGTTTCTGTGAGTGCACGGACCACAGCCGACATCCTTCCGTGACCCTAAAGAAAATTTAAAAGTACAATCTTGGAACCACAAAAAAACAAACATGTTTCAAATGATGAAGATGTCTTAAAGATGAACATACCAAAAGTGACACTGTGAAAACAGATCAAAGTCTCAGGTGTACATTCACAGATTCAGTGGACAGACTTCTTGCAGGTATCTACTCTTGGGATGGTGATCTTGTTGACGAGAACTTGGGGAAGCTGATCGATGTTCCTCTCGGTCCGCAGTTCCTTACCTTACTTATGTGCCCCGAGCGTGAGTAGGAATCTTTGGTAGGAGCTGACATGGCCTTGCATCACTAACTCTCAGTGTTGAAAGCAGGCCACTCTAGCTGATTTCTTTAAACCCTATTTTCTACAAGTTGGTGATGGACAAAGTTGAATTATGAAACAGGAAGAATTGCCACAATTCTACATCCCTAGTCACAAAGAAACATTTACAAAACATTTAATGCCCTCATGCCAATAGGAATCCATAACTGATTACAATGCAAATGTGAGTCCTGCATATAATCTATTCATGCCCTATTTCTTTCAGGGCCCCAGGACATTATCTCTCCAACTTCAGTAGTGAGTAGACCCCTTTTAAGGAAAAAGAATATATGGTACCCAGTGTTGACAAATTACCTGAATATGACATATATTCAAGTATATGTAACTTACATAAACATGGTATAAATTCCTTATGGTTACAGCCTCATTAGGAAACTGTAAAATTTAAGCAAATCATATGCAGAATTTAAAAAACAAATGAACAAAGGATGAAAAAGAGAGAGAGAAACCAAGAAAGAAACTCTTAACTATAGAGAACAAACTGATGGTTACCAGAGGTGGGGGTGGGGGTGGGGGGAAGGATAGTTGAAATAGGTGAAGGGGATTAAGAGTACACTTACCATGATGGGCCCTGAGTAATATATAGCATTGTTGAATCACTATACTATAGTGCACCTGAAACTAATATAACACTGTATGTTAACTATACTGGAATTCAAATTAAAAACTTTAAAAAATTGAACAAATCTACATATTAAAAGTATAAACTTAATATTAAAATAAGCAGCATTGATTTATGTTGTTTTGATGAAGCAAAAAAGTTATATTCTCTTAACAAATTTCAATTATATAAATTTAGTGTTATCAATTATAGTCACAATGTTTTACATTAAATCTTCAAACCTTATGCATCTCATAGCTGAAAGCTTGTACTTTTTTACCAACCTCTCCCTATTTCTCTCAACCCCCAGCCCTTGGCAACCACGATTCTGCTTTCTCTTTCTACTCTTTCTATGAGTTTGACTTTTTTTTTTTTTTTTAAGTTTCCATATATAAGTGGTACCATGAAGTATTTGCCTTTCTCCGTCTGGCTTATTTAATTTTGCATAATGTTCACAAGGTCCATCCACATTGTCGCAAATGGTAACATTTCCTTCTTTCTCATGGCCCAATAATATCCCATTGTATCTGTATAACACATCTTCTTTCCCCATTCATCCATTGATAGGCACTTTGGTTGTTTCTAACATTTATTTATTTTTGAGACAGAGAGTACGAGAGGGAGAGGGAGAGGGGCAGAGAGAGAAGGAGACACAGAATCTGAAGCAGACTCCAGGCTCTCAGCTGTCAGCACAGAGCTGGACACAGGGCTCGAACCTACAAACTGTGAGGTCATGACCTGAGCCAAAGTCGGATGCTTAACCGACTGAGCCACATAGGTGTCCCTTAGTTGTTTCTATAGCTTGGCCACTGTGAATAATGCTGCAAGGAACATGGGAGTGCAGATATCTCTTCATTATTCCATTTTCATTTCCTTTGGACTTATACCCAGAAGTGGAATTGCTAGATCATATGGTAGTTCTATTTTCAATTTTTTGGAGAATTTTCATACTATTTTCCATAGAGGGTGAACCAACTTCCATTTCCACCAACAATGCACAAGGGGTCCCCTTTTTGCATATCCTTTTCAACTTGTTATCTCTTATCTTTTTGATGGTAGCCACTCTAACAGGTGTAAGGTGATAACTCGTACTTTTAATTTGTATTTCCCTGATAATTAGTGATGTTGAACACCTTTTCATATGTTGGTCATTTGTATATCTTCTTTGGAGAAATGTCTGTTCAGTACCTCTGCCCATTTTTAAAATATTTTGTTTTGTTTTGTTTTGTTTTGTTTTGTTTTTGATATTGAGTTGTATGAGTCATTTATATGTTTTGGATATTAACCCCTTATAATATATATGATTTGTAAATATGTTCTCCCATTTGGTAGGTTGCCTTTTTATTTTGTTGATAATTTCCTGTGCAAAATCTTTTTATTTGATGTCATTTCACTTGTTTATTTTTGCTTTTATTATGTTTGCTTTTGGTGTCAAATCCAAAAAAAAAAAAAAAAATCATTGCCAAGAGTGATGTCAAGGAGCTTATCCCCTATGTTTTCTTCTAAGGAGTTTTATGGTTTCAGGTCTTTCATTCAAGTACTTTGACTTGGTTTTGTGTATGATGTAAGATAGAGGAGAGTTTCATTCTTTTACATTTGGCTGGCCAGTTTCTCCAACACCATGTATGGAAGAGACTAGCCTTTTTTCCATTGTCTATTCTTGGCTCTTTTATGGAAAATTAGTTGACCGCATATGCATGGGTTTATTTCTGGGCTCTCTATTATGTTGCATTGATTTATGTGTCTCTATGCCAATATCATACTATTTCTGTGAAAAATGCCACTGGAATTTTGGTTGTATTGAATCCCTATCAAACTGCTTCCGGTAGTATGGATATTTTAACAATATTAATTTTTCTAATCCATGAACACATATTATCTTTCCATTTATTTTTATCTTCTTCAATTTCTTTCATCAATGTCTTATAGTTCTCAGTGTATAGATCTTTCTCCTCATTGATTAAATTTATTCCTCAAAAATCACTCATTTTGATGCAATTGTAAGTGGATTGTTTACTTAATTTCTCTTACTGGCAGTTCATTGTCAAGGTGTAGGAACGCAACTGATTTTTGTGTATTGATTTTGTATCCTTCAACTTTACTGAATTTTTAAATTAGCTCTAACAATTTTTGGTGGAGTTTTTAGGATTTTCTATCTATTATATGTAATCTGCAAGTAAAAAAAGTTTTATTTCTCCCTTTTCGATTTGGATGGCTTTTATTTCTTTTTCCCACCTAATTGCTGTGGCTAAAGCTTCTAGTGCCATGTTGAATAAAAGTGACAAGAGTAGGCATCCTTGTCTTGTTCCTGGTCTTATAAGAAAAGCTTTCAGCTTTACACCATTGAGCCTGATGACAATTATGGGCTTGTCATATGTAGCCTTTATTATGTTAAGGTATGTTCACTCTGTACTCAGGTTGTTACGAGATTTTATCATGAATCAATGTTAAACCTTGTCAAACGCTTTTTCTGCATCTATTGAGGTGATTGTAAGATTTTTATCCTTCACTTTGTTAATGTGGTGTATCACGTTGATTAATTTGGAGATGTTTTATCATTCTTGAATCTCTGAAATAAATTCCACTTGATCATGGTATGCCATCTTTTTTATGTATTGTTGAATTCAGTTTGCTAATATTTTGTTGAGGATTTTTCATCTACGTTCATCAGTATGGCCTGTATTTTTTTTTCTTGTAGTTGTCCTTAATTGGATTTGGTATCAGGGTAATGCCAACTTTGTAAAATGGTTTGGAAGTGTTCTGTGCTCTTCTATTTTTTTTTTTTTTTTTTTTTTTTTGGAATAGTTTGAAAAGGATTGGTACTCAGTTTTAAAATATTTGGTAGAATTCATCAGTGAAGCCACTTGGTCCTAGACTTTTGTTTGTTGGGAGGGCTTTTATTACTGATTTAATCACCTTATTTGTAATGGGTCTATTCAGATTTTGTATTTCTTCATGACTTAGGCTTAGGCTTAGGAGGTTTCTAGGAAATTTCTTTTTCTTCTAGGTTGGCAATTTGTTAGCATATAATTATTCATCTTAGTTTCTCATGATCCTTTGTATTTCTGTGGTATCAGTTATAATGTCTCTTTCATTTCTAACTTTGAGTCTTCTCTGTCTCTTTTTTTCTTGGTAATCCTAGATAAAGGTTTATCAATTTTGTTTGCTTTTTCCAAAAAAAACCCTCCCCTTAGTTTCATTGATCTTTTTAATTTATCTTTATAGTCTTTATAGTCTCTACTCCCTTTATTTCCACTCTCATCTTTGTTATTTCTCTCCTTCTGCTAACTTTATGTTTAGTTGATTATTCTTTTCTTATTTCTTGAGGTGTAAAGTTGTTTATTTAAGTGGTTTTTTTTTTTTTTCATTATGTAGGCATTTGTTGCTATGGACTTCCCTTTTACAGCTGCTTTTCCTCCATTAGTTTTGGTAGGTAGTGCTTCCATATTTTTTTGTCTCATGAATTTTTAATTCTCTTTTGATTTCTTCTTTTTTTTTATATTTTTTAATGTGTATTTATTTTGAGAGAGAGAGAAAGAGAGAGACAGTGCACAGGTGGGGAGGGGCAGAGAGAGAGGAAGACACAGAATCTGAAGCAAGCTCCAGGCTCTGAGCTGTCAGCATAGAGCCCAATGTGGGGCTCGAACCCATGAACTGTGAGAAAATGACCTGAGCCGAAGTCGGCCACTTAACCGACTGAGCCACCCAGATGCTCCTGATTTCTTCTTAAATACATTGGTTTTTCAGTAGCATGTTGTTTACTCACCACGTATTTGTGAATTTTTCAGTTTTCTTCTTGCAACTGATTTCTAGTTTTATACCATTATGTTCGGAAAAGTTGCTTGATATGATTTCTATCTTTTTAAATTTATTAAGAGATGCTTTGTGGTCTAACATATGATGTATCCTGGCGAACATTACATGTGCGCTTGAGAAAATGTGTATTCTTCTGCTGTTTGGTGGAATGTTCTGCAAATGTTAAGTCCATCTGTTACAGTGCATAGTGTAAGTCTAATGTTTCCTTATTGATTTTCTGTGTGAATGATCTATCCATTGTTGAAAGTGTCAAAACAAGCTCTACTTTTCATTTATAGTCATCTGGAAGAGAAAAATACATAAATTAATAAACACAATATAAAGTTCCATTTCAATTGGAAATAAATATTTCAAAATAGTTGTGTTTAATATTCCCATTTTACTGTTGCTACTGCCATAGAGAATCAAGGTACTAATCAAGTAAAGTGAAAAAAAGATGTGTTGATAGAAACTGCTTTTAAATTCTGCTTCTGTCACCCCATTTTCATCCTTTGACAACTCCTCCTTGCAGGCCCACCATCTTGTCTCAATCTAGGTCTTACTTGTGTCTTAATTTGACACTGGATGTAGGGAGGAAAAAAATCTCCCCTGAGAAATGTTTCAAGTTGGATTTGGCATCAGGGCAATGCCAACTTTGTAAAATGGTTCGGAAGTCTGAATTCATATTACCTGTGTGGGACAAAGAGCCTCAAGCAGATATTCATTTATAGGGAATGGATTGATTATGCCACTAGATGACCAGCTAAAACAAAGGCACACCCTCTCTGAAAATACTAAACTCTCCATATTGACAGTAACTGTAACTATACCAATAGTCAAAAGATGCATCCTGACTTCAGAAATGCCAAAATGTGAAAAAAAATGTGAATTGTAGACTATTTTGTATATGCAAGTTATTACAAATTAATGAGATAACTCATGCAAACCGCTTAGAACTGTGCCTTGAATGTAGTAAGCTACTATAATTATCATCATCATCATCATCACTTTCCAGCTTTATTTGTAATAACAACAAATTTTCATCATGATAAATCAGACAGACTCACCTTTCTCCAAGCACTCATTTCTTCTTTTATTTCTGTGGTTCATGCAGGATGAAATGAGAAAGTACTTTGCTTGGTGTAAAATAATGAACATTATCATTATCATCATCATCATGCTATCCCCAACATAGCTGCATACCTTTCTTTATAGGATTTCCTATTATGTAAAACCAAAGAGTTGGACTGCATAATTTTTAAAATTTTTTGTTATGGCAAATGTTGGGCCTGTACAAAAGTCTTTAGAATAGTTAATTCCTAAGCAAAAGTATTTATTAACTCATGGTCAGTATATTCCCTCATATTTATGCCTTCTACCCTAGACTATTCCCAGGCATCATATTCTCTTAGGACAGATAATTTTTGTGTACCTTTCTAACTCTACAAGTTTATAGTAAATCCAGAAATTCATGGAACCCCACTGTAAGTCTTGGTTATTAACAGTCATTTTTCTACTCCTGCCCAAGCTGAGTAAAATGAGTCTAGATACTGCTCTACTATTTGGTTAATACTTATACATTGACTTCTGCTTCCAAACATGATGGAGTAACAGGGACCAGATTTAACCTCCCAACTGAATAACAACAGCAAAGACAAAATATATAAACACCAATTTTCAAGATATTAAACATCAAATAATGAAGGACTGTGATCCCCAAGATATGGAAAACATGCAAAGTAAGCCCCACTTGTCCCAGCTTGCTGCTTTGGGAGAGTTTCTAGCACATGGCATGGAGGAGAAGCCAGGCAGATTCCCTGAGTTGAGATGAAGCTGAATCCAGGGAAATGAAGGTGACTAAAGTTCATAGGATAGAATACTGGAGATAGAGAGATGACTAGAGAGAGATGCGAGCAGATTTGCACAAGATCCCCCTTGAGTATTCAGCAGAGGATTTATCAGTTAATGCATGTCAGAAAACTACCTGGGGCTGGGGGCAAAACCAACTAAAAGGATTGGAGGAAGCAGTAACTACTGTCTACCCACAGCCAGAAATGGTGCCTGTTCTCACAAACCAGACTGGAAAACCTCATAATTTACTGGAAGGAGTGGTCAGAAAATTTTTCTCTCAGTGGCATCAAACTGTCTCCAAGTAATTTAACATAAAGAAGTTCAAGAACACTTATGGGAATTCAAAAATACCTAGCACCCAACAAGGTATAATGCATAATCTACAGCATCTAATTAAAAATGACCAGACATAGTGATTTATCTGTTCTCTTTTTTTAAATTTTTTTTAATGTTTATTTATTTTTGAGACAGAGAGAGACAGAGCATGAATGGGGGAGGGTCAGAGAGAGAGGGAGACACAGAATCTGAAGCAGGCTCCAGGCTCTGAGCTGTCAGCACCGAGCCCGACATAAGGCTCAAACTCATGGACCATGAGATCATGACCTGAGCCGAAGTCAATGCTTAACCGACTGAGCCACCCAGGCGCCCCATTTATCTGTTCTCTTTAAGAGTAGGAAATCTCAGCACCCCCCCCCCAACATACACACATGTCACACACACAGTTGGAATTCCCCAAAGGAAAAGAGAGATGGAAGAAGTATTTGAAGAAATAATGTCCAAAATTCCAGATTTATTGTAACCTATAAACCCATAGATCCAAGAAGCTCTGTGAACCCAAACACAAGATACATGAAGTACACTAAAGCATATCATAACCAAATTACGCAAAACCAATGATAAAGAGAACATCTTAAAAGCAGCCAGAGGAAAAAAGACACATTATGTAGAGAAGAAAAAAAGATAAAAAGATGAGGAGAACAGCAAATTTCGCATCTGTAATAATATAACAGAGAAATGGTGGAGGACTAAAAGGTAAAAATATTAAAGGAAAATACTGTCAGTCTATCATTTTATACACAATGTATCTTTTACAAACGAAGGTGAAATAAATATTTTCTCGGACATAAAAAACTGAAAGAATTTATTACCAACAGACTATAAAATTTATTACCAGAACACTGTAAGATATATGAAAGGAAGCCCTTCAGGCAACAGGAAAATGATGCTAGATGGAAATATGGACATCTACCAATAAAAAAGGAAGAATACCAGAAATGGTAACTACATAAATAAATATGCAAGTTTTTTTTCTTATTATTAAATGTCTTTAAAAGATAATTAGCTATTTAAACAAAAATAATAAAAATATAGTGTGGGATTTATAAAATATTCAAATGAAAAATGTATGACAATAATAGAACCTTAAAATAGGCTGATAAACTATTTGTAAAATGATATAATATCCCTTGAAAGTAAACTGTAATAAGTGAATGAGGGATACTATAAACCCCAAAGCAACTAAAACGACAAAATAACATGCCAGGAAAAGAGAACAAAAATGGAACCATTAAAATGTTTAATTGATCCAAAAGAAAGCAAAAAAAGAGGGAAAAGAGAACAGAGATGGAACCAATAGATGGAACCAATAGAAAACAAACAGCAAGATTAGATGTCAATCTAACACAAAATAATCACATTAAATATAAATGGTCTAATCATTCTTTTTTTTTTTTTTAATTTTTTTTTCAACGTTTATTTATTTTTGGGACAGAGAGAGACAGAGCATGAACGGGGGAGGGGCAGAGAGAGAGGGAGACACAGAATCGGAAACAGGCTCCAGGCTCTGAGCCATCAGCCCAGAGCCTGACGTGGGGCTCGAACTCCCGGACCGCGAGATCGTGACCTGGCTGAAGTTGGACGCTCAACCGACTGCGCCACCCAGGCGCCCCTAATCATTCTTAATTAAAAGGCAGAGATGGTCAGATTGGATAAAAAGCAAAGCACAACAATATGCTGCCTACAGGAAAATCTCTTATTAAATATAAAGATTCAAACAGACTGAAAACAAAAGAATAGAAAAAAGATAGCTAACACAAATCAAAAGAAACCAAGAGTATTTCCATTAATGCTAGACAAAACACATTTCAGAGCAGAAATATTAGTAGTGATAAAGAAAGTGATTTCTTAATGATAAAGAGATCAATTAATCAAGAAGAAATAATCTTAAGTTTATGTATCAATATCAGCTTCCAAATGCATGAATTAATAAATTAATAAAATTCCTTTCTATTTAAATAATTTTTAAGTTTTTATATTCATCATCATTTGCATTTTGCCTTTAAGTTTTAAATTAATAGACTTTATTTTGGGGGGTAGTTTTATATTTACAAGAAATACTGAGCAGAAAGTATAGAGTAACCCCCACCCAGCCCTCCTCTGGTATTAGTGGGTACATTTGTTACAACTGATGAGCCACTATTGATACATTATTAACTAAAGTCTATAGTTTATATTAGGATTCACTGTGTGTTGTACATGCTCTGGAGTGTGTGTGGGGGTGGGGGGAGCATGTGAATGTGTGTGTGATTTTTTTTTTAATTGAATTCAAATAAACATATCCACATGTATCATACTAAATAGTTTACTGCTTTAAAAATTCCTGTGGCCCACCTATTCATCACCCCCTTCCTTCCTGGAAACCACTGATTTTTTTTATGTCTCCACACTCTTGCCTTTTCCAAAATGTCATATAGTTGGAATTGTATAGTATGTAGCCTTTTTAGAATGGCTTCTTTCACTAAGTAATATGCATTCAAGTTTCCAGTGTGTCTTTTTGTAGGTTATAGCTCATTTCTTTTTTGTTGTTGAATAATATACCGTTGTCTGGCTATGCTCAATTTGTTTATCCACTCACCAACCAAAGGGTGGGATTGCCAGACTCTATGATAACAGCATGTTTAGTTTTGTAAGAAACTGTCAAACTGTCTTCCAAAGTGGCTGCATCATTTTGCATTCCCACCGGCAGTGAATGAGATCTTCTGTTTCTCCATATCCTCACCATCATTTAGTGTTGTTGGTGTTTTGGATACCTATTAGCATAGGTACGTAGTAGTATCTCATCATTATTTTAATTGCTTTTTAGTTTTTAATAGATAGTTTTTATATATAGTTTTTAACATATTTAATATTTTGAGGTTTTAGTATTTACATTAATTTACATTTTTATAAAAGTAAATTCAAAGTAAAATTTGAATATCATTACTGTACTACATATTGTGAGGTTGAAGAACATATTTTATTCAACAGTTTAACTTCATTTATAATATTAAGATATTTAGATGTATGGAATTATGGTGTCTATTTGGATGTTTGCCTTGTGGCTGTCCTGTTTGGGGCAGGGGGGTGGTCACAATTTTTGAGAATCATTGAGAGGTTGTAGACAGTCTCAGTAGAAATATGTACATAAACAAATACAGACAAAATTTTGTGTGCCTTTCAGGGATTCACAGACGTCCTAAGACTCATTCATGTATTCATTCATTATAGGTCAGCAACCCCTGCCCTGAATTTCTGACACATTACTGCCCATTCAGTTTCCCAAAAGCATAGTCCCAAGATTGTCATCCTTTACATCTACATTTATACTCCTCTGGAGGCATCCAGTTCTTTAAGCAGTGATTCCTTCAGCCTGCTATAAAACATTCAGTATGTCTTTCTTTTTGCGGCCATCGCTGAAGTGCCAGTGGCCAAGATGAAGTCCAATCCCTCTGTGACTTCTGAGCGGAGCAAGAACCATAGAAGGCATTTCAATGCACCTTTCCCACATTTGCAGAGAGATTGTATCTTCCTCTCTTTCCAAAAAGCTGAGACAGAAGTACAACATTTGACCCGTGACCATCCGGAAGGATGATGAAGTACAGCTTGTGCAAGGACACTACAAAGGTCAGCAAATTGGCAAAGTAGTCCAGGTGTATGGGAAAAAATATGCCATCTACACTGAATAAGTACAGCGACAGAAGGCAAGTGGCACAACTGTCCATGTGGGCATTCACCCCAGCAAGGTGGTTATCACTAGACTAAAAGTGGACAAAGACCACAAAAAGATCCTTGAACGTAAAACCAAATCTCACCAAGTAGTAAAATAAAAGGGCAAATATAAGGAAGAAACAATTGAGAAGATGTAGGAATAAACTAATACACAGCTTTAAACAAAAACTATTAAAATGAAAAAAAATAAAACATTTAGCAAACTAACTTCAAGTTAACCTGATCAGACCTCTCCCTGCATTACCTTCATTCATGTAGCCCAAGAATAAGCCACTGCCAATTTGTTCAACTTGCTGTTCTCTGACTGTATCTCCAGGCTTTCCAGTGTCTCCAGCTTTATATAATTTTTCCACCTGAAATTCCCTTTTCTTTATCTCTGCCTTTTGAAATCCTACCATTATTCAAGGCTGTTTGATGTAACCTTTTCTTCCTACCCCACCTACTCTAAAAGAATCTCTTCTTTTTCTGACCTCTCAGAACACATTTCTATACTCATTCTTTCATTCATCTGTCCCTCCTTCATTCATTCTATCAATCATACAATGAACTCGGCTGAGCATTCACAGTACTGGACACTCTACTGGTACAGGTGCTTGTGCTCTGGAAGATTTCAGGTGAACAGGAATGCATCTAAGGGAACTGATGAAGGCCTGAACTGGAGTACAATAAGACATAGAGGTTAAGAGTCAGACCATCCAGGGGCGCCTGAGTGGCTCAGTCAGTTAAGCCTCTGACTCTTGATTTCTGCTCAGGTCATGAACTCACAGCTCATGAGTTTGAGCCCCACCTCAGGCTTTGCACTGACAGCACAGAGCCCGCTTGGGATTCTCTCTCTTTGCCCCTGCCCCGCTCTCTCTTCTCTCTCTCTCTCTCTCTCTCTCAAAATAAATAAATAAACATTAAAAAAAAAAAAAAGAGTAGAGGTGACTGGGTGGCTCAGTCGGTTAAACGTCTGACTTTGGCTCAGGTCATGGTTTGTGGGTTCAAGCCCCGCATTGGGGTCTGTGCTGACAGTGCAGAGTCTGCTTGGGAGTCTCCCTCCCTCTCTCTCAACCACTCCCCCACTTTCTCTCTCAGAAGTAAACGAATAAACATTAAGAAAAAAGAGAGAGAGAGATTGTCTGGGCTCAGAGCTTTGCTGAGCTGGGTGACCTGGGCCAAGTTACTTCACCTTCCTCTGCTTGCTTGGTTACCTGAAAGTCAAGATAAAAAGGGCACCTATGTCATAGGGCCTATATGGGGATGAGTGAGTTTACTACATAAAGATCTAAGAGTGCTTAGCATGTAGTAAGAACTCAGTAAATAATATTATCATTGTGAATGAAAGGAAAATGGCAGGTAAGAGTAGACTTTCCTAAAAATATATGTCTGAGAAACCTTTCACACAACCTTGTGTTCTCCAGTGTTTGTTGAAGAAGATTAAATAGACAAACACAAGCTTCTGGCAGGGTTCCTTTTCTGAGCTGACTTTGAGCTGGTTATCTGTGTTTCAGGTACCTTTGATGACTTCTGTCCTTATAGCCATCAGTTGATGGTCTCTTGACCTAAAGAGTAGCTTTCAAAGGTCACTACTACCACTTGAGTTGGTTTTGTCTGATTGTTTGTTCATTTTTAATTGCTGTGGACCTGATAAGTGTGCAAAGAGGTTTAAAATGTTAAAAGCTTTTCTATATGACTGTACTAACACTTCCTCCTGACAAGGCAGGGCCCTCCCAGGAGTGAAATCAAAAGACCGATTTTTAGGACGACAGGTCACAGAAAGTATAGGTTACAGAGTCAGCAAGCAGGTAAATGGCCTTTTAATATATTGTAAAGTATTTTATTAAAGTTGGAGTGTTTGAAAGCACAGTACCTGCTTTCAATTCATGGGTTGTTAGCTTTCCCAGCTGAATAGAGTGAGCAAGTCATTTAAACTTCCTGGGTTTCAGTTTTGTCATCTGCCTTATGGGGATAATTCCTCTATTCGGGGATAAATAAGATGACGTGCATGGAAGCACTTGAAAATAGAGAGGAGGAAAGTGTATACTGAAAATGAGCATACACTTGAGGAGTATTTGTTATGGCACAGACTTTATGAGTCTAAATCCACCAACTTTTTGAACTAAGTGCATGTGTGCTTTGACTTTGTTGAGCCGCTCGCTTTCTTATATTATTACTTGAATGACATATCAACCCATTATATGTGTTCACCTTTCGAATAGTTGAATTGCATTTCAGTGCCTGACCATGAGTTATTGTGACTCAGAACACTTAAAGAAGTTTGACTACATGCAGAAAATTTATGAGTAGCAGAGTGAGAACATGGCAGATTTCCATAAATCACTTTTATTGAGAGTTGAGTCACTCTTTGCTGTGAAAATAATTTATAGGGCAATGTTCCATTTGAAGAAAAATGAAAATTAATGGCATTTGTCAAGATGATGATGAATATATTTCAACACCAGTGGAAAAGAACAAGTTTCACAGAAAATGTAAACCTTACACCAGATTATTATTTATCATCATGACTATTTCAGGCTCTTTGGTAAATGTTAGGAAGTTTGGCTGAATTAGATACCGTTCACTGAGCTAGCTGCTCTCTGTGCCTCCCACATCCACTTTGAGCCATTGTATCTGCTGCTTTCCGTCCCAGGAGGCTTTGGCAGGAAACCCAAAGGCAGGATGAGACTGGGCCAGGGAATTTCTTCTCTGCTTCTCTGGGCGACGCTGAGGCTCTGGCTGTAGCTGCTGCTGACCATCACAGTTCCCGTGGAGCTCAGCCTGCCAGAGCTGTGGGGAAGGAAAGGCTTCCTGCCAGTCCTGTTCTAGATGCCCCAGTTTTCCTTCCTGGTTCTCTTCACTTAGATAAATTTAACAGATTTTCATCAAAATCTCACCTCAAAAGGACTTGTTTCCTGCTGGGGCCAAGCCAGATATATTCTCCATTAAGCAAAGTTTATAAAACTTCTGGAGTATGGATCTCACAATAAGCTAGATCTTCATCTAACAAAATGTTTTCCAGATATCTTTATCACTGTGTTCCCTTTATTAAAATGTTTCTAAAATAAACCAAAACATCATGTGTGGTGGCCAGGCTAAATTATACTTCCCAGAATTCCCCTGCCCGTGTGTTTCTGCATAGGGAGGGGCACAGGAGAGAGTCTTGCATGAGATTTGGAGGGAATCTTTGTAGCTCACGCACACCGTTGTTTACCTGCTGGATGACCTCATTGGTGTGAGGCAGCAGCCAGGCTTCCAACTGTTTCCACCTGCCCCGGGATCCTCCTTCACCTTTTCTGACTCCCAGACCAGGGGTGTGTGATTAACTCCATCGTGAGGGGACTCAGATTCTGCAGGACACTCATAGCATCAAGAGTGGAGCAATGAGGGGCGCCTGGGTGGCGCAGTCGGTTAAGCGTCCGACTTCAGCCAGGTCACGATCTTGCGGTCCGTGAGTTCGAGCCCCGCGTCAGGCTCTGGGCTGATGGCTCAGAGCCTGGAGCCTGTTTCCGATTCTCTGTCTCCCTCTCTCTCTGCCCCTCCCCCGTTCATGCTCTGTCTCTCCCTGTCCCAAAAATAAATAAACGTTGAAAAAAAAAATTAAAAAAAAAAGATTGGGGCAATGAGAATTGACAAGGGTTTCAGTCTGTCCTTGTGAGCCCCACCTTGTTTTTGCACTTCCCCACTTTACATCTGTCTTTCTTTCACATCTGCCTGTGCTCTGGACTTCAAGCTCAGGCATCAGCCTTACAGAGTCTGCTTACCCAGCAATCTAGCTGTGTAAGGACACCTCTTTTTCCTTCTTTATCCTCTCAACTGGCCATTCCCTGAATATACCATGAGCCTTCAGTTCTCCATAACTTTGATCCTGACAGACCCTCTACCAGAATGAGCTCCCTAAAAGCCCAACACGAGCTTTTGAAACACTGCACAGACTTCCAATTCTATCCCAAAATAATATTACTTTTATAAACTCATTTTTCAACATTTCAATTAAAAATAGCCTACTCATTCTAGGAATAGCCACTGTATTTATGCTGCCTTTCATTATAGTAAATTATAAATTTTCATATTCATAACTATGATTTTACTGTAAATTATATAGCCTTCACTACATATGATTCACTTTGGTAGTCCTGGGAGCACCTAGTCTCTGAATTTTTACCGAACAACTGCACAACACATATTTATTAAGTGGAATTGGTATGTAAGCACTAAATTTATAGAAGGAAAGAGACAAACCTCAAGTCAGTGCTCTTTGGATAAGATACTCATTTAAACTGGAGTAAATGCTTTATCAACAATCTAGTATTATTCATTACATAATTCTCTCTAAATCTATATGTACTTACTTGGAATTGTTTTGAGTGATTTGTATTAATACACAAAGCTTAATATGGTTTTGCATCAGGAAGAACAACTTGTAAGAACTATTTTCAGCTCTAACAAGGAAGTGACAGTTTTTCAATTTTTAGCAGAGTGTTATAACTTATCTCAGTCAAACACTTGCTAGGTCATTTAGTTTGTCACTTATGTTACCTTACTTTCTCTTTTAACTCTCAGGCCTGTTCAGAAATAATAATAAAAAGAAAATTATAGTTTGATTGCTGCTAATTTTCTCGTGACAGAAGAAGAAGTGAAAATAATTTCAACATTGAATTGTGTGTGTTAAATATGACCACAAGACCTATTTCATATCAATCTTTTGTCCATGTTGGCCAATTTCTGTCAATTTCTCAATTAGTTCTCTGTGTATTTGATTCATACAGGAAGATACAGCTATAGAATTTGAAATAAATAATAAATTCCCAATTAAAATTAATAAGTTATTTGAAAATAAACCCCACATTGGCCTTATAAGGACACCGATTCCTGAAAAATCGATTTCATATTAACCTTTTTGTAATTTTATGTTGTTTGTCCTCTTCCTATCCTTCTTCTGTGCCCTCTCTGACCTCTTTTTTGTGTCCATATTTCTTGTGTCTGATCTGATTCAAACTATTTCATATGTTTTGTACTAACCCTACTTGTACGGGAAGCGTTGGGGCACCAATCAGAGCTCAGAATCACACATCACTCCAGCTGAATCCTAAACTGGAAGAAGGCTTAGGAAAGTATATGGATGGAATGAAAATAAACTATTAGGTTAATATTTTTAGTTCTAATTCTATATCCGAGTTTGAGTTGTTTTTTAATACAAAGAAAGTCAATTAACTTTCTAGAGCAAGGAAAACAAAAGAAAAGACAAAAGGGGGGCGCCTGGGTGGCTCAGTTGGTTGAGTGCCCGACTTCGGCTCAGGTTATAATCTCACAGTTCGTGAGTTCGAGCCCTGTGTCAGACTCTGTGCTGACTGGTTGGAGCCAGGAGCCTGCTTCTGATTCTGTCTCCCTGTCTCTCTGCCCCTCCCCCGCTCATGCTCTGTCTGTCTGTCTCTCTCTCTCAAAACTAAAATAAACATTAAAAAAAAATTTTTTTTAAAAGAAAAGACAAATCGTTCCGGCAGTGACTCGTGGAATCATTCAGGTTCAACACAAAGCACAACAACAAGAACAACAAAGCTATCTTTTTGCAAAAGTTAGTTTTGAAAACTAGATTTTCTAGGTTATTGATTCCTCTGCCCACTTTGAAAAAATTAGCTGCCCTTTTGGAATTTAATAAAAAGTAACAGATTGTCACAGTTACTGTCATTAAATGCAAGAATATGGGAGGGTGTGTCAGGAAGCAACAGTTCCTCAAACTGACAGTAATTAAAATGTGTATTCAGGGTGGCCTCCTTGGTGACAGAAGGGCAGCAGGGTCAAGGCACTGAATTGGGGAAGGATGAGTGGAGAAATGGGTTGAGGATCTGCTAAGTGTTTGCACTCTGCTGAGTGTTGTAGATATGCTAGAGCTATAACCAAGCTTCCCTAGGCTCTATCAGCCTTACACTGGGTAGGCAGTTCCAGACGACTTTTGAGAGTTCCCAGAGGGTTTACACATGTACTCATGAATGTCTGCAACTGTTACTTGTCGCCACCATCCTGCAGAATCCCAGCGCTATCTACTGACAGGTCTTCCCAGCATAGCTGTCTCCACCACAGTGGAGATGCCCTCAAGATGACAAAGCAGTTGATGTCCTGCTGTGAAGCGCGAAGGGATTGTCCCACTCCACACCCTCATTCATGTGCAAGACTTACTTAGGTGAGTTTCTAAGCTGTGCTCCTCATTTCCAACATGCTAAGAGTTTTTAGCAAAATACCCTTTTTTTTTTGTAGAGAGAGGACTCAAATTACCAATATCAGAAATGAAAGAGGAGACATTACAACCACACCATAGAAATACAAAGGATTATAAGAGAATATTATGAAAAAGTATATACCAACAACGTGGACAACCTGGGAGGAAGGGATAAATTACTAGAAACACAAAACCTCCCAAAATAGAATCAGGAAGAAATAGAAAAATTTGAACAGACCAATTACCAGCAATAAAATAGAATCAATAATCAAAAAACTCCCAACGAGCAAAAGTCCAGGACCAGATGGCGTCACAGATGAATTCTACCAAACATTTAAAGAAGAGCTAAACCTCTTCTCAAACTATGCAAAATATAGAAGAGGAAGGAAAGCTTCCAAATTCATTCTATGAAGGCAGCATTACCCTATACCAAAACCAGCTAAAGATACTACAAAAAGAGAGAGAGAGAGAAGAGAACTACAAGTAAATATCTCTGATGAACATAGATGCAAATATCCTCAACAAAATATTAGCAAACCAAATCCAACAATACACTAAAAAAAAAATCATTCACTCACAATAATTGTGAACTCACATTCACCCACAATAATCAAGTGGGATTATTCCTGAGATGCAAGAGTGGTTCAATATTCACAAATCAATTAACATGATACATCACATCAGCAAGAGAAAAGATAAAAAGTATATGATCATTACAATAGATGCAGAAAAAGCATATGACAAAGTAAAATATCCATTCATGATTTTAAAAAATCTCAACAAAGTAGGCTTAGAGGGAACATACCTCACCATAATTAAGGACTGATATGAACAACCCACTCATAAGTCAATAAAGAAAAACTGTGAGCTTTTTTTTTTCTTGTCATATTTTTTTTTTATTATCAAGTTAGCTAATATACAGTGTAGTCTTGGCTTCGGGAGTAAATTCCCGTGATTCATCACTTACATAACAACAACCAGTGCTCATCCCAACAAGTGCCCTTCTCAGTGCCCATCACCCATTTTTCCCAAGTCCCCCCCCCCCCCAACCAACCACCCCCATCAACCCTCAGTTTGTTCTCTGTATTCAAGGTGTGTTATGGTTTGCCTCCCTCTCTGTTTGTATCTTATTTTTTTCTTCCCTTCCCCTATGGTTTTCTGTTAAGTTTCTCAAATTCCACATTTGAGTGAAATCATATGATATCTGTCTTTCTCTGACCTATTTATTTCACTTAACATAATACCCTCCAGTTCCATCCACGTTGCTGCAAATGGCAAGATTTCATTCTTTTTCATTGCTGAGTAGTATTCTATTATATATAAACCACATCTTCTTTATCCATTCATCAGTTGATGGACATTTGGGCTCTTTCCATAATTTGGTTATTGTTAATAGCACTGCTAGAAACATTGGGGTACATGTGCCCCTACAAATCAGCACTCCTGTATCCTTTGGGTAAACTTCTAGTAGTGCAATTGCTGGGTCATAGGGTAGTTCTATTTTTAATTTTTTGAGTAACCTCCACACTGTTTTCCAGAGTGGCAGCACCAGTTTGCATTCCTACCAACAGTGCAAGAGGGTTCCCCTTTATCCACATCTTTGCCAACATCTGTTGTTTCCTGAGTTGTTAATTTTAGCCACTCTGACAGGAGTGAGATGGTATCTCATTGTGGTTTTGATTTGTATTTCCCTGATGACAAGTGATGTTGAGCATTTTTTCATATGTCTGTTAGCCATCAGGATATCTTTTTTGGAAAAGTGTCTATTCATGTTTTCTGCTCATTTCTTCACTAGATTGTTTGTTTTTCAGGTGTTGGGTTTGGTAAGTTCTTTATAGATTTTAGATATTAACTCTTTATCCTGTATGTTATTTGCAAATATCTTCTCCCATTCTGTCTGTTGCCTTTTAGTTTTGTTGATTATTTTCCTTGCTGTGCAGAAGTTTTTATCTTGATGAGGTCCCAATAATTCATTTGTGCTTTTATTTCTCTTGCCTTCAGAGACATGTCAAGTAAGAAGTTGCTGCGGCTGAGGTCAAAGAGGTTGTTGCCTGTTTTCTCCTGTAGGATTTGCATGGTTTCCTGTCTCACATTTAAGCTCCTTCATTCATTTTGAATTTATTGTTATGTATGGTGTAAGAAAGTGGTCCAGTTTCATTCTTCTGCATGTTGCCATCCAGTTTTCCCAGCACCATTTGCTAAAGAGACTGTCTTTTTTCCACTGAATACTCTTTCCTGCTTTGATGAAGATTAGTTGGCCATATATTTGGGGGTCCATTTCTGGGTTATCTATTCTATTCTATTGGTCTATGTGTCTGTTTTGGTGGCAATACTGTACTGTCTTGATGATTACAGCTTTGTGATACAGGCTAAAGTCCTGGATTTTGATGCCTCCAGCCTTGGTTTTCTTTTTCAACATTACTTTGGCTATTTGGGGTCTTTTGTGGCCTAAAATACAAATTTTAGGGTTGTTTTTTCTAGCTCTAAGAAGAATGCTGGTGCTATTTTGATTGGGATTGCATTGAATGAGTAGATTGCTTTGGGTACTATTGACATTTTAACAATATTTGTTCTTCTAATCCATGAGCATGGAATGTTTTTCCATTTCTTTGTGTCTTCTTCAATTTCTTTCATAAGCTTTGTGTAGTTTTCAGTGTATCGATCTTTTACCTCTTTGGTTAGGTTAATTCCTAGGTATTTAATCAATCTTGGTGTAATTGTAAATTGTAAAAGGATTCATTCCTTTATATCTCTTTCTGTTGTTTCATTATTGGTGTATAGAAATGCAACTGATTTCTGTACATTGATTTTTATATTCTGCAAATTTGCTGAATTCATATATTGGTTCTAGCAGTTTTTTTGTGGAGTCTTTTTGGGTTTTCCATGTAGAGTATCATGTCATCTGTGAAGAGTGAAATTTTGACTTGTTCTTTGCCAATTTGGATGCCTTTTATTTCATTTTGTTGTTCTGACTGCTGAGGCTAGGACTTCCAACACTATGTTAAACAACAGTGGTGAAAGTGGACACCCCTGTCTTGTTCCTGATTTCGGGGTAAAGCTGTTAGTTTTTCCCCATTGAGGATGATATTAGCTGTGGGCCTTTCATATATGGCTTTTACAGTGTTAAGATATGTTCCTTCTATCCTGACTTTGTTGAGAGTTTTAATTAAGAAAGCATGCTGTATTTTGTCAAATGCTTTTTCTGCATCTATTGACAGGATCATATGGTTCTTATCCTTTCTTCCATTAATGTGATGTATCACATTGATTGATTTGCAAATATTGAACCAGCCCTGCATCCCAGGAATGAATCCCACCTGATCATGGTGAATAATTCTTTTAATATGCTGTTGAATTCGATTTGCTAGTATCTTATTGAGAATTTTTGCATCCATGTTCATCAGGGTTATTGACCTGTAATTCTCCTTTTTAGTGGGGATTTATCTGGTTTGGGAATCAAGGTAATGATGGCTTCATAAAATGAGTCTGGAAGCCTTCCTTCCATTTCTATTTTTCGAACAGCTTGAGAAGAATGGGTATTACTTCTGCTTTAAATGTCTGGTAGAATTCCCCAAGAAATCCACCTGGCCCAGGACTCGTATTTGTTGGGAGATTTTTGATAACGAATTCAATTTGTTTGCTGGTTACGGATCTGCTCAATTTTTCTATTTCTTCCTTTTTGAGTTTTGGCAATGTGTGGGTGTCTAGGAATTTGTTGATTTCTTCCAGGTTGTCCAGTTATTTGCCACATAATTTTTCATAGTATGCTCTAATAATTGTTTGTATTTCTGTGGTGTTGGTTGTGATCTCTCCTCTTCATTCATGATTTTATCTGTCTAAATCCTCTCTTTTCTTTTGGAGAAGTCTGTCTAGGAGTTTATTAATTTTGTTTATTTTTCAAAAAACTAGCTCTTAGTTTCATTGATCTGTTCTACTGTTTGTTTTTTTTTTTTATGTATTGTTTATTTCTGCTCTAATCTTTATTATTTCTCTTCTTCTGCTGGCGTGTGGGCTTTTTTACTGCTGCCTTTCTAGTTCCTTTAGATGTGAGGTCACGTTATGTATTTAAGACCTCTATTGTTTCTTGCGTAAGGCCTGAAATGCAATGTATTTTCCTCTTAGGACTTCTTTTGCTGCATCCCAAAGGGTTTGGACTGTCATGTTCTCATTTTCATTTGCTTCCATATATTTTTATTTCTTCTTTAATTCCCTGGTTGATCCATTCATTCTTTAGTAAGATGTTCTTTAACCTCCATGTATTTGGGAGCTTTCCAAATTTTTTCTTGTGGTTGATTTCAACTTTCATAGTGTGGTGATCTGAAAATATGCATGGTATGATCTCAATCCTCTTATATTTGTCGAGGGCTGTTTTGTGATACAGTGTGTGATCTATTTTGGAGAATGTTCCATTTGCACTTGAGAAGAATGTGTATTCTGCTGCTTTGGGAAAAGTTCTGAATATATCTGTTAAGTCCATCTGGTCCAATGTATCATTCAGAGCTGTTGTTTCCTTATTGATTTTCTGCCTAGATGATCTTTCCATTGTTGTAAGTAGAATACTAAAGTCCCCTATAATCACAGTATTGTTATCTATACATTTATTTATATTTGTGATTAATTGATTTATATATTTGGGTGCTCTCATGTTGGGCATAAACATTTACATTTGTTAGCTCTTCTTGATTGATAGACTCCTTAATTATGATATAATGCCCTTCTTCATCTCTTGTTACAGTCTTTGTATTAAAATCTAGTTTGTTTTGGGGCACCTGGGTGGCTCAGTCAGTTGAGCATCCGACTCTGGCTCAGGTCGTGATCTCGCGGTCTGTGAGTTCGAGCCCCACATTGGGCTCTGTGCTGACAGCTCAGAGCGTGGAGCCTGCTTCAGATTCTGTGTCTCCCTCTCTCTCTGACCCTCCCCCGTTCATGCTCTGTCTCTCTCTGCCTCAAAAAAATAAATAAACATTAAAAAAAAATTTTTTTAAAAATCTAGTTTGTCTAAGTATGGCTACTCTGGCTTTCTTTTGCCATCCAGTAGCATGATAGATGCTTCTCTAACCCCTCACTTTCAATATGCAGGTGTCCTCGGGTCTAAATTGAATATCTCATAGGCAGCATATAGATGGATTTTGTTTTTTTAATCCATTCTGATACCCTATGTCTTTTGATTGGGGCATTTAGTCCATTTACATTCAGACCGATTATTGAAAGATATGGATTTAGTGTCATTGTGTTATCTGTAGGTTTCATGCTTGTAGTGATGTCTCCGGTCCTTTTGTAGTCTTTGCTACTTTTCACTAAGAGTCTCCTTAAGATTCCTGCAGGCTTTGTTTACTGGTCATGAACTCCTTTAGGTTTTTTAGGTCTGGAAAAGCCTTTATCTCTCCTTCTATTCTGAATGACAGCCTTGCTGGATAAAGGATTATTGTCTGCATATTTTTCCTATTCAGCACATTGAACATTTCCTGCCACTCCCTCCTGGCCAGCCAAGTTTCAGTGGACAGGTCTGCTCCTACCCTTTTGTGTCTACCCTTATTGGATTGTCCCTAGCTGCTTTCAGCATTCTCTCTTTATCTTTGTATCTTGCCAATTTCAGTATATGCCATGGTGTTGACCTGTTTTTGTTGATTTTGAAGGGAGCTCTCTGTGCCTCTTGGACTCTCTTGGACTTGGATGCCTGTATCCTTCCCCAGATTAGGGAAGTTCTCAAATATAATTTGTTCAAATAAATCTTCTGCCCCTTTTTCTCTCTCTTCTTCTGGAACTCCTATGATACAGATATTATTTCATTTCATTGAATAATTTAGGTCTCTAATTCTCCCTGTGTGGTCTAGTAATTTCCTTTCCCTCTTTTCATCATTTTCCTTAATTTTATCTTCATATTCACCAATTCTCTCCTCTGCTTCTTCCATCCTTGCTGTCATTGCATCTAGTTTATTTTGTATTTCATTTACAACATTTCTTAATTCATTGCAACTATTTCTTAGGTCTTTGATCTCTGTCTGTGGCAATAGATTCTCTGCTGTCTTCTATGCTTTTTTCAAGCCCAGCTATTAGTCCTATGACTGTTATTCTAACTTCTTGTTCAGATATATTGTTTATATCTGTTTTGGGCAATTCTCTGGCTGTTATTTCTTCCTGAAATTTCTTTTGAGGAGAATTCTTCTGTTTTGTCATTTTGGCTAGGTTTCTGTCTTCGATGCATTTTAATAGCTTGTTATGTGCACTGCAACTGCAAACACTCCTGTGTTAAACAAGGGTCATACATTGTCCAGGGCCTGGCATTTCAGGAAGTGTTTTTGGAGTGTGTTGCATACACCCTGTTATTGCATATTTGGCTGCTCTATCCCACTGCTTGTAGTGGTGGATTGTATGGACCTTCCATCAGGTGTGCTTTGATTTGTTTGTTGAAGTACCCTGGGAAAAAGGAAATGGGAGCACCTGATCCACAAAGAGAAAAAATGAAAGATGAAAAAACAAAAAACAAAAAGACCAGGCAGAGAATTAAAGAAACTATAAGACTTAATCCAGAGAGAGAGGAAAATAAAGAAGGAGGTACAGAAAAGGTATAAAAAGAATAAAGTAGGAGTGCCTGGGTGGTCAGTCGGTTAAGTGTCCAACTTTGGCTCAGGTCATGATCTCATAGTTTGTGAGTTCAAGCCCTACGTTGGGCTCTGTGCTGACAGCTCAGAGACCGGATCCTGCTTCGGATTCTATGCCCCCCTCTCTCTCTGCCCCTCCTCCATTCACACTCTGTCTCTCTGTGTCTCTCAAAAATGAATAAACACTAAAAAAATATTTTTTTTTTAAATTTTTTTTTCAACATTTATTTATTTTTGGGACAGAGAGAGACAGAGCATGAACGGGAGAGGGGCAGAGAGAGAGGGAGACACAGAATCGGAAACAGGCTCCAGGCTCTGAGCCATCAGCCCAGAGCCCGACGCGGGGCTCGAACTCACAGACCGCGAGATCGTGACCTGGCTGAAGTCGGACGCTTAACCGACTGCGCCACCCAGGCGCCCCTAAAAAAATATTTTTTTAAAGAATAGAGCAAAAATGCCTGATTAAACAAACAACCAGAACAGAAAAATAGAAAAAATATATATAATAAAAATTGGCCAAAAATCAAATCAGGAACTATAAGCCTGATTCCAAAGGAAAGGGGGGGGGGGGAGGAGGGTAGAAGGAACAAGAAGGGAAAAGAGAAGGGAAGTAAAGAAAAGAGAAGAAAATAATAATAAATTTTTTTTAAAAAACCAGACTAACATACAAAACCACAGGACAGTTGTCTATTGGTGCCTGGGACCAGTGGCTATGCTGGTCTGGAGGAGAGGACATCTGGTTGTCTCAGTGTCAGTCCTGCTCCATTAGATAAACAGTTACCAGGCATGGAAGGTCAAGGTTTGATATAAGTGGGTCCCACCTCCACTGGGGACAGCTGTCCTGTTCCCTAAAGCTCCACTCTGTTGGTGATGGGGAGAAAAATGGCAATACCCCACTTTCCCCCATCTCAAACCATGCTCTTAGGCTGCCCTCACAGAGCAGGGCAGGCAGGCTGGCTTTTCCTGCTCCACAGTCTCCGGCACCTCCCAGGTACTCAGCTGGGATTCAAACTCTGAAGTCTTAAAGGATCCTGCCCACACAGACCCAGTTCTGGAATAGTGTCTGTCTGCCCAGCCGACAAAAGGCCTCTGGCTGGTGCCTGCAAGGTCTTTTGTCCTTGAGGGAAGGGGGTGGGCAATAAGTCCTCTTCCCACAGTACTCGAGGGAGGGGGCTGCTCTCTCCCAGTGCACCCCTGAGATCACTACAGTGCTCTGGGGCAGGCTCCCCCCAGGTGTGTTCAAATGGGAGTGGCTCCAGTCCGGAGAAAGTTGCACACCCCTGAAAACTCCAGTCTTCAACTGCTAAGGCTGTGTGCAAATTAGAAATGAGCACTCTCTGTATTTCTCATTGCCCGTTCTGTGTTCCAGAGAGGTTTTTCTCTTGTCCAAACATAATACCACACTTCCACAGCCTCACTTTCTCTCCCTTTCCCTCCCCTCCATGCCTATGCCACCTGTTTTATCTCTCCCAATTTGCCTACATACACCTCTGTCCTGCCAAGTTGTCTCCGTCCACCTGTGGAGATTTTTCTTTCACTCCGCAGACTGAATTCCTGGGTGTCCAAGTGTTCTGACCTCAATACAGCTGTGTTTGAGGGACAAGGGAAATTCCAGTCCTCCTACTTCTCCACCATCTTAACTCCTCCTCCCTGTGAGCTTTCCCCCTAAGATCAGGAACAATGCAAGGATGTCCACTTTCACTTTTATCCAATGTAGTACTGGAAGTCCAGCAATCAGACAAGATAAAGATATAAAAGCATCTAAATTGGTAAGGAAGAAGTAAAACTTTCACTATTTGCAGATGACATGATACTATATGTAGAAAATCCTAAAGACTCCACCAAAAAACTACTAGAACTGATAAATTAATTCAGTAAAGTCACAGGATACAAAACCAATATACAGAAATTTGTTGGATTTCTATACACTAATAATGATGTAGCAGGAAAACAAATTAAAGAAACAATCTCATTTGCAATTGCACGAAAAATAATAAAATACCTAAGAGTAAACTTAACCAAGGAGGTGAAATACCTGTACTGTGAAAACTATAAAACACTGATGAAAGAAATTGGAGATGACAAAACAAATGGAAAGATATTCTGTGCTCATGGATTGGGAGAATGAATATCATTAAAATGTCCTTCCTACCCCAAAGCAGTCTATACATTTAATTCAGTCCCTATCAAAACACCTCCAGCATTTCTCATGGGCCTAGGTCAAATAATCCTAAAATTTGTATGGAACCATAAAAGACCCCAAACACCAAATCAATCTTGAAAAAGAAAAGCAAAACTGAAGGTATCACAATCCCAGCTTTCAAGATATACTAACAAAGTTGTAGTAACTGAAACAGTATGGTACTGGCACAAAAGTAGACATGTAGATCAATAGAACAGAATAGAAAATCCAGAAATAAACCCACAATTATTTTTTTAATGTTTATTTATTTTATTCTTGAGAGACAGAGAATGCAAGCCAGGGAGGGACAGAGAGAGAGAGAGAGAGAGAGAGAGTGTCCCTCTGCTGCCAGCACAAAGCCCCACATGGGGCTAGAACTCACAAACTGTGAGATCATGACCTGAGCCAAAACCAAGAGTCAAACACTTAACCAACTGAGCCATCCAGGTGCTCCTAAACCCACAATTATATGGTCAATTAATCTTTGACAAAGCAGGAAAGAATATCCACTGGGAAAAAGTCTCTTCAACAAATGGTGTTGAGAAAATTGGACAGCCACATGCAAAAGAATGAAACCAGACCACTTCTTACACAATATACAAAAATAAATTCAAAATGGATTAAAGACCTAAATGTGAGAACTGAAACCAAAAAAAATTCCTAGAAGGGAGCACAGGCAGTAATTTCTTTGACATCATCCATAACAACATTTTTCTAGATATGTCTCCTAAGGCAAGGGAAACAAAAGCAAAAATAACTGGGACTACATCAAAATAAAAAGCTTCTGCACAGCAAAGGAAACAGCAAACAAAACAAAAAGATAACTTACTGAATGGGAGAAGGTATTTATAAATGATGTATCCAATAAGGGCTAATAACCAGAATATTCTGGTTAATATCCAGAATATGTAAAGAATTTATACAAGTCAATACCCAAAAAACAAATAATCTGATTAAAATTGGCAGAAGACGTAGCAGATATTTCTCCAAAGAAGATATACAGATAGCCAACTGACAAATTAAAAGATGCTCAGGGCACCTGGGTGATTCATTCGGTTACTCTGGTCATGATCTCATGGTTCATGCATTCGAGCTTTGCATCTGGGTCTGTGCTGACAGCTCAGAGCCTGGAGCCTGCTTCAGATTCTGTGTCTTCCTTTCTCTCTGACCCTCCCCTGCTCACTCTCTCTCTCAAAAATAAACATTAAAAAAATGTTTTTAAGTTTACTTTCAGAAAAGATGCTCAATACCACCATCATCAGGGAAATTCAAATCAAAACAGAAATGAGATAACACTTCACACCTGTCAGAATGGCTAAAATCAAAAACACCAGAAGCAAGTGTTGGCAGGGATGTGGCGAAAGGAACTCTCGTGCACTGTTGGTGGGAGTGCAAACTGGTGCAGCCACTGTGAAAAAGAGTATGGAGTTTCCTCAAAAAATTAAAAATAGAAAATAAAATAAATATTAAATTAAATTAAAATTAAAATTAAAAATTAAATTAAATATATATATATTAAAAACAGAATATTACTTAGCCATAAAAAGAATGAAATCTTGCCATTTGCAACAACATGGATGGATCTAAAGGCTATAATACTAAGTGGAATAAGTCAAACAGAGAAAAACAACCATACGATTTCACTCATATGTGGAAGAAACAAAACAAATGAGTGAAGAAAAAAATAGACCAAAAAAAACCCAAAAAACCCAGACTCTTAAATATAGAGAACAAATTTGTGGCTACCAGAGGGGAAGTGGGTGGGGGAGATTTAAGAGTACATTTTTTGTGATGAGCACTTAGTAATGTATAGAATTGTTGAATCACTATACTGTATACCTGAAATTAATATAACAATGTATGTTAACTTTACTGGAATTTTAACAATCATTAATAATAAGCTAAGAAATAAAAAGAAAACTGCTGTCAACAACAAATATACTTTTTGTTTTCCCTTACTGGCTCCCGTCTTCCTGGGTTCTCAGATTTCATCAAGCTCATCATGCTTGATTCATGTCCCAGTACTTCTTAGCTCTGAGACAGAGAAGAAAGGACTTCTAATGGGTTACCTCCCCAACTTCCACACAGTTAAGCCAGTCAGAACACTCACAGCCTAGCAGTGTGCTGCTGAATGAAGAGCACTAAATATTTATGAGTGAATAAGTAAATGAGTGCTAACAACCATAGTTTGAATCTCCTCCCAGGAAGATTTTCAAGCTACGTGCAAACAGGCTCCTGGCAGGCTTAGTTAATCCACTTTCCAGACATCCTGGCTGGTCCAAATTCCATAGATTCACACAACCTTTCATTTAACTTCATTATACCTCACAAATAAGTCTAAACTACATATTGATATCCTTATCTTATAGATGGAGAAACTAATACTCAGAAGATTCAGGATCCGCCTCATCCAGATTGCTTTTATCAAACCCCTGTTTCCATCCCCCGGCTGCTCTAGGCATTGGCTGCTATCAACTCTTGGAGAAATACCTTCTTCTCTAGGGCATTGCCACCAGTTAAATAGGAGTCATTTCAACACAAACACAGCCAGTGATTAGCACTGGGATACTAAGTGCTGGGAACCTGGTCTCAATATGGAACTACCTCTGTGGGGCAGTGAATGCACCAGAGTTCCCACAGGATCAGGCTGCAGTGCATCTCTAGCTGACACTTCATCATTGTTTAGCCTTCCCTCTGCCCTATCCTTCTTCTCTTACTCCTTTTCTTCAAAGAGTGCTCTTTCAATAAATCACCTGCACAACATCCTGATCTTTAGTTCTGCTACTTGGAATTTCAATCTGAGATAACTGGTCCTAGAAGTAATCCTAAGAAGTAGATTATTGACTGTGGTTCTGGAGTTGATTCACTTGCTGGTCAACTGGCAGTGACCATAGAGATGACACTGCTAAGACTTTCACTTGGGGTGAATTGGATGAGGCATAAAGGGAAAGAGATCCACTATCTCTGTAGTTTGAGAAATGTGAGGAAGTAGTAACTATAAATTATAGAGTTGGGAGCCTGTTGCTAAGTACCACAGATACATTTAAGAGAGGAAATAACAGGGTTTTTGAGATGCTCAGTGGTGACTCTCCTCTGTAGGCCGGAGTTGATAAGAAATGCTGTCACAGAAGCAGGAGACCTAGTAGCCATGACAATGATAGGATCCCAGAATCACAGAAGCCATGTGGTAGCACTTAACCACCAAAATCTACATGCCATAATTTCCATCATGGGCAGGAAGTTTGGAATGGAGTGAACAGGAGGCTGAGCTCTAGAAATCTGTGGAAATGTTGAATAGAATAGGGTGTTGCTGGGTGCCTGAGTGGCTCAGTTTGTTAGGTGTCTGACTCTTCATTTTGGTTCAGGTCATGATCTCACCATCATGGGATCAAGCCCCTCATCAGACTCTGCACTGAGCATTGAGCCTGCTTAGGATTCTCTCTTTCTCTGTCTCTCTGCCTCTCTCTCTCGAAATGAATAAATAAATATTTTTTAAAAATAAAGAATAAGATGTTAAAAGAAGTAACGTAGATGTACTTCTACCAAGGATATTGCTTAATGTATATAATCAAAAGAGATCAAGAATAGATGAGCAGAAGACTGGCCAGCTGCCCCAATGGAAAGCCATGATCCCTTTCCCATTTTTCTAATCCAAGCCAGTTTTCAAACCCACTCCAGAATATCTCTGTTGACTGAAAAAAGGCTAGGTCCACATGAGGAAGGACGCTGAAACATCATGGCAAGTGTATACAGTAGTAAGTCCCCTAATTTTTCCCCAAAGAGTCTTATGGCAATATATTAAGGTAGCCATGCGCTGGAAATGGGGAATGAATGGCTTTTTAAAGGACTATTCGATATAGAGTCTGAATTGATGTTAATATCTAGAGACCAAAGGCACCTTCTGACTCCCTGGTTAGAGTTGGAGTATGTGAGGGTCGAGTAATTAACAGACACCTAGCCACTTGCACATGTTCACTGATCCACAGATCCATACAGAGATCGTTCCCCCAGTTTCTGAATGTATAACTGGAATGGGCACATTAGGATTTTACAGAACTTTCATATTAGTTCCTTGATTTGTAGAATAAGAGTTGTAGTAGTAAGAAGGACAAGTAGAAGTCCCTGAAAATACACCCTCGACTCTCGGCCAAGACTGTAAATCAAAAACAATTTACATTTAGGATGTAGGGGTGATGGGTCTCACTATATCCCACATTTAATCCACCATTCTGGCCTAACAGGTGAATCAGCATGCCATTGAGTACCTACAAACTTATCCAAGTAGTAGCCTCATTTGCATCTGTCATATTAGATGCAGTGTATTTACTATAACAGATTGCCACATACTCTCGTGTATGTATGGTTTCCAGCTCTGTCTATATCTATCTGTCTTATACCTATCAGAATGAGAATCAGAAACAGTTTGCAATCACACAGGATAGATAACAGATAGATAGATACATTCATGGTCTTGCCCCAATGCTATATTAATTCTCTATTAATTCTTTGCCATAATGGTCCAAAGGGATCCAGGCCACCTGGAATTGCCCACAGAACTTCACTTTAATTCTCTAAATGGATGACATATTAGAGGTTCCCCCATTTTATCTTGAATGGGATAGACACTTATTCCAGATATGGATTTTTCCTACCCTTTTTGCCTCAGCTATCACCACTATGTGAAGATTCATAAAGCATATGATAACCTGACATGGGATTGCATCTAACATCATCTTTACTTTCTTTGTAGTAGAGGAAGTATGGCATTGGGCATATTATTATAGCTCATGTATGTGCACCACCAAGAAACTGCCAGCCTGAAAGAACAGTGCAATAGCATCTTGAATGTACAGCCAAGGCAAAGGACAGAGCATTATCCTTTAGGATGCAGAATAGATCTTAAGCCATCAGCCACTGTATAGCTGTGTTCCCATTAAGTAGAATACATAGGTCTTGGAACCAATGAATAAAACTCAGAATGGCCCCACCATTACTTCCTGTGACCCTTCACAATTTTAGGCTTTGTGAATCTAAATGTCCTGGTTCCCAGAGGGGATGCTTCCACCAAGGAACACAATAAGACAACCACTAAACTTAAAGCTATGACTGCTGTAGACCTGCCAGCAAGGAAAGGAGTTACCATATTGTTAGGGTTACTTGACCCTTATCATAATAAGAATCTGATATATTGGGCACTCACATAATCTACTAAAGTGTCCCTTGGTTTTCTTATACCCAGAAGTACAGCAACCACAGCCCAATAATAGTAGGGTAACCTGTAGGTAACCTGTATGATATGAGAGTCGACATCAGCCTACCAGGAAAGCCACCTGGACCAACATAAATGATAGCTGGAGGGGAGGAGAATCTGGAGTGTGTGGTGATGAAGGGAGATGATAAATATCAGTTACAGACTTGGGACCAATTGCAACAGTGGGAAGCTACATTTGATCCACTGATCCTTCTCCTCTTAGTTTTCCCAGAAATTGTAAATACCTGGTAAGAAGGAAGTAGAGCTAAGTAGTATAAGGGGTGGACTGTAGTAGATGCTGTTGTTGTCCAGATATCCTTAACCAGGCAATGCACTGATCCCTAGGCTGCTGGGAGTTTTGAGTTTTAAAGGCCCACAGCTGGCTAGTTTTCTGGAGAACTGACCTTAGCCAAGCAGAAGTCCCTTGCCTGGGAAGTTATCTCCCCTAGGATGGATAGCCCATTCCAATAATTGACTGGCATGGAAATACTGACTGTAGACCCTCTTGTTTCAAGATGAGATGAGCAGTCTGAGCTCCATCATCTCCTGTGGGATCAGCCAAAGCTGCACTTATTCCCCCTGCCTTACCATACCTCTTCCTGCCTTTCTCCTGAGACTACTCCCTCACCAAATTACTTACCCAAGAATCCCCACATGTGGCTGTGCTTCTAAGGGACCTGACCTGGGGTGCCTGGGTGGCTCAGTTGGTTAAGCATCTGACTTCGGCTCAGGTCATGATCTCACAGTTCATGAGTTCGAGCCCCACGTTGAGCTCTGTGCTGATGGTCCAGAGCCTGGAGCCTGCATCAGATTCTGTGTCTCCCTCTCTCTCTGCCCCTCCCCATTCACACTCTGTCTCTCTCTCTTTCTCAAAACTAAACATTAAAAAAAAAAAAGAGTCTAAGGGGCCTGTCCTGAGAATTGCACTTTCCCAGAATCAGAACAACTGTTAAGCTGTAGAGTCACTATTATTAAAAAAAAAAAACAAAAAAAAAACCTTTTTTTTTTTTTGTTTATCTCCAAAGACCTTCCTCTTTCATTGAGTCACACTCACTCTGTGTGCTAGCCACCATTTTCTAACCTTCCATCACTGATTTAATTTTTTTATTAAGCAGCTGTTAAAAAATGTAACACTATGTTAAGAGTGTTAGAAATGCCACTTGATTCTTCAACAGAGTCAACCACTTGAAATAACTAGTTTACAAAGATTGGGTGAAGAATATGAGTAAGTGCCAGAGAGATAACAGAAACGAGCCCTCTATAAAGCAGTTCTGTGCAATTTTATCATTCCTGAACCCACTGCAGTAGGTTCCAAATGTGCAGTTAGAACTGGGCTGCTCAACATCTTAACCCAGGCCGCTCATAAGATATTTCAAACCTTCATAACTCTCATGCCACCTAACCCATCCCTTCCCTTCTGCATCCAACCCTGATTCCTAACAAATAAAGAAATAGATACTCTCATGGATGAAAAAAACTCCTTGAATTCCTCCTGTTCTCCCTTGAGTAAAATTTTAGCATTCCTTCTCTAATCTCTGAGAAAGACTTTTCTTTTCCACCTCAAATAACCTCCCCAGTTATATTTTACCTGATCTTCAACTTATTCCTTGAAACTATTTTCTCTTGTAACTCCTGCCTTTTCTCTCCTACTTGTTCCCAACTCTGGGTTTATAAAGATACTTCCTTTATTCCCAAATTAAAAATGAATTTCCTGTTCTACTAATGATAGACATAAAGGCTGTTTCCTTTCTGGGATCATTATGAATAACTCTGCTATGAACTTTCTTGTTGATGTGTAGTTAAGTATACATGCACACAATTCATCAGACCCGTCTAGAGGGCTTGTTAAAACACAGATGACTGGACCCCATCCCCACATATCAGTAGGTTCAATAGATTGGGGGTAGGGCCCAAGAAGTGTCATTTCTAAATGTTCCGAAGTTGTACAATTTATAGTACGTTCCTACCAAAAATTAGAATTCTTCACCAATAGTTGGCTTTATAAAACCTGAAGTTTGATAATATGGTAGGGGTACAGTGATATCTCATTGGTTTAATTAACTTTTCTCTGTTTATTAAACTTTTCAATGTTTACTAGCCATTTGGATAATCTCTATTGTGAAATGCATAATCAAGTCATTTGTCTGTTTTTCTATTGGATTTTCTCCCCCTTTTTTAAAAAGCCAAATTTAAAGAGTACTTTATGTGTTCAGAAACAAGTTTTTTGTCATTGTTGGTGATGGTGGTGATTGTTTACTTAGGCTGTAAATGGGTCCTCCCAGCTAATATTTTTATTCTTTTAATCATATTTTTTATAAACAGAAGTGTTTTGTTTTTATGTAATTAAATGTACTAATCTTGACTTTTTTTTTGAGTACATGATTGCTAAGTTTCATTCAACTGTTATAGCCAGTTCCACTTTGTAAAAATAACAAAACATTTCTATCAAAATTATATTGTGATGTGAGTACAGGTTTGCTGCTTTTCTTTTGGTATAGCTTTAGTAAAAAATGTATGCCAAACTTCTTAAAAGTTTCAAGGCTTAATAAAAATACAGAGACTAATAATTTCTCAATGCAGACTAGAGGTTGAGAAAAGGATGCTAAGAGCTTTTTAATCTTCCAAATACAGATAGTCCTCAGTGTAAAGAACATTTTCTAAATACAAATGCAGCAGATTCGCAGGTGACCAAACTACCCATGTACACTGAACCCACTCCTACAGCTTCAGGGAGGGAAAGAAAGCAGGAAAAGATGGGAGAAAGGAACAGAAAGAGTTCTGTCACTACTGTTGAGAAGCTCTTGCTATAGTTCATGTTCTCCCCATTCCCCAAAACTTCTATTCCTATCTCTGGTTTCCCCCATCTCCACCCCAAATTCCTTGTCAGCAGAGAGAACTAGAGAGCATTTTCCTCCTATTTGGCGGATGGCAGGGGATTGGGGACGTGAGGGACCACAAGAGCCAGCACTACAATGTCAAGTTTCTTCTTGGCAATCCAATTTGGAATTCACAAATTATTTTTTATATATTAAAAAAACACAATTATAAATGGTAGTTCATTTCTACCATTAGAACATTTCATTATAAGTCAAGCAAGTTAGTGTGTTTGGACTTAAAAAGCAAAACCACCATAAATGACATTTTTTAATGGAGAAAAAATGTCCTGGAATCTAAACACCTTTCCGATAACAGCTTTTGAACTGCAAACCATTTAATGGAGACAGGAAGTACCTGATAGAGCCAGTTACAGGGAATGACTACATAGAATGAGTGCTTCTTGGCTCCAAAGTCAGCGAGGCAACTGAAAGGGGACGCCTGTTTTTGGCTCTTCTCTGCAGGAGGAGCTCCTTGCAGCTTTCAGGTCCATTTGAGGGTCTTCTCCTTCACATAAGAAAACAGGATCCTTGGGTTTGATTGGCTGTGCCAAGGGTGAAGTGTCAGGGATTGAGGACCCAAAAACATCACTGGTCTTCCCACCAGGTGGGTTCAGACGCCACTGATTTTCCAAAAAATAATACTTCTCCTTCCAGGGATTTTTGTCCTTGTAGGTATGTCCTGAGGTTCTTCAACTGGTCCAAAAATATTAGATGCCTTCCTCTTGGGCCTACTTGGAGGAACAGCTTCTTCTGGACTTACAAAACAATTGCTCAGTTCTCCTCCTGAAGGCTTCACAGCCCTGGAGCTGGCCAGCCACTCTTTCTAGCCCTCGAACATGTTGCCTTCTGCTGAACGCCTCCCTCAGCCCTCCTAATTTTAACTTTTATATTTAGTACATTTTGTATCATTAAAGAAACCCTTCTCTACCTCAAAGTCATGAAGATATTCTCCTATATTGAATAACTTCATAATTGGCCTCATATTAGATTTCATATGCACCAGGAATCGACTATTGTGTACAGTGTGAGTTAGAAGTCCAATCTCATTTTTTTCTTACATGTTACACAGTTATCCTAGCACTATTATTAGGTAGATTTTCTTTCCTCCCTCCTCCCTGTAATATGCCTCTGTCATATATCAAATATCCATTTGTGTGGGGACCATTTTATTTTCTTCTTGCTGAAATACAGAAACATTGTTACTTTTTTTATGTTGATTTTGTATCCAGCAACTTGACTTCACTGAATTATTGGGTTTCATGTGTTTGATTTACTTTTAAGTGCTTCAAAACTTCTGACCAAGCAAGCACATGCTCCCAGTAAGAAAAGTGTTCCAAAGCGCCTCAAAGTCTCTTATAAATCTAAATTTAACTTACACATTTGCTAAAGCCATTTCTTTTAAATATTAGAATGTCACTTACAAACTTGGTCACATTCTTTTTTAAATTTGAAATTACAAGTCAGTTACACATTTTAAATAAATAGAATCACAACATTAATCCGTCAGATCATCTAAAATGCAATGTCTTTTAAATATTACAAACACTTTAACATACATCGACAGGCTATTCTTAAACCTAACATACTAGTTCTAATTATATGATTTAATTCATCATCCTTGTATTATAGATCTTCCTTTGATTGAAAAGTCAGTCACCTTCTAAATGAAGCAGCTTTAGCATTGAAGGTGATAAGAAGTTTCATTTCAGGAGAACTAAGGTTACCACCTGGAGCAAGTCATTGTTACTAAGTATGTAATTTATGATCTAAGATACTGGCCAGTAAGAAATTTGAGACTGAATGGGAACCTGGGGAAGTGTAAGTGCAAGATAATCTACAGGTGGCACCCGGGTCTTTCTAAAAATCATCTCTAAATTACGTGGCATCTAAACTCAAACTCTTCAGATGGAATTTCTCAACCTGCCTCTCTGAGTTCACAAGGCAAACATCCCAGTTAAGAATTGGGCCTGGGGCCGTTTGTACGTGGAACTTGTGTTTCAAATCTTTGTCTGTGTGTGCTTGAGCCAGGGATTGGGGAAATGGGGGCATGGATGAATGTCTCCTTGACCTATGGACTTTTCAGTTCTTGGGAGGGTGGAGCTAGTGGAAAGCCATAGCAAGACCCCCTGAAGTAAGGGGGCCCGGGACAAGGCCCACTCTTGTCTTGGTCTCAGGGCAAAACTGCACTAAAACTAGGACAGAACTGCAGTTGCTTTTCTATCCTTTTCAAGTAAAGCTGTGAAGCCAAGTACAAAGATTATCCTAGCAAATCAAGGGAAATGAAAAGGTATATGGGGTGCCCGGCTGGCTCAGTCAGTCAGTGGAGCACGTGACTCTTGATCTTGGGGATGTGGTGGGTTCCAAGCCCACATTGGGCGTGGAGATTGCTTAACAAGAAAAAAATCTTGGGTGGGGGGGGAAGTATACCAAAAGCATTTAGCTGTCTTGAGGGCTCCAAAGATGAGACTTCAGAAATATTTTTATATCTCAACAGAACAAATCAGTTCCTCAAACCACAAAGGCCGTTAACTTACTGAAACTTATTATTAGAGCAGTTCTCGGTGGCCGTAATGTTAGAATTTCTTTACAAGAGAGACTTTAGAGGCAGATACCTAGTTGGAAGTGGAGAGAATTGAAACTGCATTTGCACAGTGGTTTCCGTAAACTGAAGAAAAAATGAGGGAAAGCTGCGGGCCGGTGGCACCATTAGTGCTTTGCCACGGCTGCGTGTGCCAATGTGTCCCACCTCCCAAATTCCTGTTTGGCCTTAAGATACTAGAAACAAGTCAGCAGCATTAAAAATACGAAGTAGCTTCTGTGTCATTTTCTTTTTTCGGCCATTGTACACACCATATCAACACAGATCCTTTGGAGACTTCTACGTTAGGAAACACTCCTAGGTGACACATGAAGGAGATAAGCTACAAATGAATAAATTCACAAAAATACACAGAGAGATCTTGATACATGTTCTGTTTGATGAGCAACTTGTGGAAAGTGAAAGAGGCCAGACTGATATGGATGTCATCACTTCTCTTTTACACACATACCTGTTCTAAAACGTCAAAAGTGAACAACTTCCCCGTCGTTGATTTAAAACCAAGAGGCATTAAAGCTTCCCTAGGAACCATGCATACCTTACACTTGCTCAAATTCAAGTCAAAGGAAGGTATAGGCTCATCTCCTTTCCTCCAGTTTTACCTACGACTTTCACTCTCGGTAGACTACAAGGAATCATGTGTTTAAGGTACTTGAGGGGCGCCTGGGCGGCTCAGTCATGACTCTTGATTTTGGCTCAGGTCACGATCACACGGTTTGTGAGACTGAGTCCCGTGTCAGGCTCTGCACTGACAGTGAAGAACATGCTTGGGATTCTATCTCTCCCTCTCTCTCTGGCCCTCCCCCACTTGTGCTCACTCTCTCAAAATAAATTAAAGCTTTAAAAAAATTTTTTTAATTGGATACTTGAAATGTTGCATATATGGTCAGTCCCATCACTTCTTGTTCTTAGATTCCATATTCTGATTTGTGATTACTGATGTTCAAGGACCTGGCTCAGCTATGAAAAAACTGTTCCTTGCAACTGAAGCAACCCTATAACAGTTAAAATTTAGTATATTTGTAGTTTTGTAAAGCTTTGTCATAGGTCTCTGCCATTAATGCTAAAGAAAATATTGCCCGCCCCCCCCCCCCACCCCATCCACATCTCTTTAAGCTTAGAGTAGAGAATGGTGGAATTTCGAGGTGGCTAATCCCAACTCCTGGGAGATGTTTTGAGATTTTGGGTATCTCCCTAATACCAGCAGGAAAACAGTATTATAATTCAACAGTTTTTATGGAGTGCCAACAATGGGTAAATCATTATGCTAATATAACGGAGAAAAAAGTTACATATTTCAAAGGAACTTACATTCAAGTGAGATGAGTCATATGTACCCAGATTACACCATAATTTATGTAATTATTCCTTTATTGTTGGCATAAAGTTGTTTCCAATCCTTTGCTGTCACTCAAGACATTGTCACAAACATTCATTCATTCATTCATCCAATAAATATTAATTTAGTGTCTCTGATATGTCAATCACTAATCTCAGTGCTGCAAGATTTCATATCACTGCAATGAATGGAATATGTATATAATACTTCAAAGTTCCTTTGTGAAATTTCTCCAGAGAAATTTTTGTTCAAAGATTGCACCAGCTTGTGATTTAATGTAATCACTAAAGAACAGAGAGGGATGACCTATTAAATCTCAAATGAAGAGTTATAGAATGCATGTCTGTGGTGATCATATTCTCCCCAGGAGCAATTATAAAAAAGATACAATACACTTTAGGCTTTTGAAATATATGCCCAATTAGAGGCAAAACCCTTCAAAAATTGAGTTCTAGATCTGCTCAGATACATGAAACCCAGGATAGCCAGAAAAGAAAACCTGAAGATAAAGACATTTTTAATCACAGGAAAATTATGTCTAGCAACCTTCTTTTTAAAAATTCCCTAAATTCTATATCACCTAAATTCTCCATTCCTGGTTTTTTTTTTTTTTTTTTTTTTTATGTTTATTTATTTTTGAGAAAGAGAGACACAGAGTGTGAGCGAGGGAAGGGCAGAGAAAGAGAGACACAGATTCTGAGGCAGGCTCCAGGCTCTGAGCTGCCAGCACAGAGCCCGATGTGTGCCCGAACCCACAAACTGTGAGATCATGACCTGAGCTGAAGTCAGTCGCCCAGCTGACTGAGCCACCCAGGCCCCCCATTCCTGTTTAATCCAATTAAATATAAAACCCCAAAGTAAAAAATTTGCATGATGAGAAAGGAAGGGCTGCTTATTTTCCTCCTAAATTATCAGAGTCTTACTGCCTTTGAGGATACAGCAAACCAAAGTTTTGCCTTCAGCATCTCAGTCACAGGTACAGTTTCCTCTTATTGTGGTTGAGAAACTCCGGTCCCTACTTACAAAATGTTCTCAATCATCCACCTATTTGTTGGCGTTAAGTACTGTTTTGGCGACCCCTAGTGTGAAATGTGGTATCAACACTGCACGTGTTGAAAATCTTTATAATATTTTAAACTTGCTTACAGACAAAAAATGGTAGCTAAAATAATTTTTCACCAAAGGAAATGTGACTTTATCTCATGTCAATTTGAAATTCATATTTTTCTGCAATAATAAATTTAATGTAATCTCTGGGTATAGAAGGCATTTGACAAGAAGAGGGTGTTTAGAGAACGATATATCCATACAATGAAATATTATACAGCTGTAAAACAAGACCAAAAAGAGAGAATGAGGAAGCTCTTTCATGTACTCCATGATACATTAAAAAAAAAGCACTTTGCTACCATCTACATTTTAAAAGGAGTAAAATATCATATATATTTGTGTTTGCCTATATACCTCCACTAAAAAAAGTCTCTGGAAGGATATACAAGATACACATAGCAATGGTTACTTACTGAGGATGGGGATGGAAATGGGTAGATGTTAGAAACTGCATTCCTTTGTATACTTTTTTGTTTTTGAATGATGCCTTGGCTATTCAAAATATTAAATGACTTTTAAAATATTTAAAGCCATTAGCACAAGACCGAGAAAATGAAAAGATAAAATACTACCTGCATTTCCAGACTTAAAAAATACACAAAATATAATTCTGTCTAAAAATATATACTTTTTATTTTCCTTATGCATTTTTAATTCTATAGTCTTTTCCAATAGAATCTTTTCTTGCATATTTTTCTTACTCAAATGCCAAATTATAAGATGGTATTTGATAGTTACATAGATGTGACTAACAGGCAGGATTGACTTGAGGTAATAATAATATCTTGGGTCAGGAAATATTAAAGGCTCTCCTGGAATGTCTTCCCATGCCTTCTCCAAGGTCACTGGTTACAGACCAAAATTCTTTATTGCCAATACGCATAAGAAATTGTGATATTCCTTAGTAGGTCACAAGGAACATCTTTAAGTATATATAGCAGATACTTGGGAATAAATCTAACAGAAGATGTGAAAGACCTTTATGGGGAAAATTGTCCAAGCATTATTTGAAGTAAAAAAAGTAGAAGTAAAAAACAAAATGTAATGCTTCCTATGTGCATAGATAAGAAAGCTCAATATAGTTAAGATGACAATCCTCTCCAAATAAAATTAAAATTAATTTAATTACAATTCAAATTGAAGCAGGGTTTTTGCGTTATTTGCAAGCTGGTCTTGTTAAATGGAAGGTTTCTTGGTGACTTTAAGGGTCATTTGGGGAAATGTACAAGATATCATCCAGAGATTTGTTTAGATTTTAAAACTTAATCTTTAGTTTATTAAAGTTATAAATCAAAAACCTGCCTTTTTTCCTTAAGCTTGTAAATTCAGTTAAAAATCCTAGACTATTCATGGGGCGCCTGTCAGTTAAGCATCTAACTTCGGTCATGATCTCAATGTCCGTGAGTTTGAGCTCCGTGTTGGGCTCTGACAGCTCAGAGCCTGGAACCTGCTTTGGATTCTGCGTCACCCTTTCTCTCTGCTCCTCCCCTGCTTGCGCTCTTTCTCTCTCTCAAAAATAAATAAATGTTAAAAAAAAATTTTTAATCCTAAACCATTCATAAGTCTAGCAAAATTTCACAATTATTCTTAATAGGCCTTTGGATAAAATTTAGATCCACTCCAAATTTTGACTCTTAAACATTTTAAACCACATTTATTAATGTAATATGTTGCATTTTCCTTGTAAATATTGCAATTGTCTGAGGACAAATAAAGGTTTTTCACATAAACTGGTTTCACAAATCTAATTAAATTTACAAATATGTAAAAAGGAACAAGTTTTCTTGCATATTCCTCATTACTGTATAAAACCATTACCACTAAATTGTGTCCCCCCACCAAAATTCATGATGAAGTCCTAACCCCCAATAACTCAATGTGACCACATTTGGAGAAAGGGCCTTTATATAAAATGAGGTCATATACGTGGACGTTAATCCAATATGATTGGCCTTTTTATTAAATTTTTAAATTATTTTTTTTAGAGAAGTTTATTGAATATACTGCAAGGGAGTGGTAGGCAGGATAGGAGAGGGGAGGCTGTCTGCGTTATTAGTCTTTTTATAGGAGATTAGGACACAGATATACAGAGAAACACAGAGAGAAGATGGCCATCTGTAAGCTAAGGAAAGAAGCCTCAGAATGAAACCAACCCTGCCATCACTTTGATCTTGGACTTTTGGTCTCCAGAACTGTGAGGAAATAAATTTCTATTGCTTAAGGCACCCAATCTGTGGTATTTTGTTTGCGCAGCCCCAGCAAATTAATATACGTTAGCTGTTAATTACTACATGTAAATGTATTTTCCATCTAGTTCTTTTTTTCTTTCCAAATATTTATTTATTTATTTATTTATTTATTTATTTATTTATTTATTTATTTTTAATATGAAATTTATTGTCAAACTGGTTTCCATACAACACCCAGTGCTCATCCCAACAGGTGCCCTCCTCAATACCCATCACCCACCCTCCCTGCCCTCCCACCCCCGATCAACCCTCAGTTTTTTCCATCTAGTTCTAAAGGCCTTTGAATTTGAGGAATTCTTTCATATCCTTCGAAACATTCTTTTTAAAAAAATTTTTTTTAATGTTCATTTTTTTTTGAGAGAGAGAGAGAGAGACAGAGTGTGAGCAGTGGAGGGGCAGAGAGGAAGACACAGAACTGGAAGTGGGCTCCAGGCTCTGGGCTGTCAGAACAGAGCCCAACGCGGGACTCCAACTCATGAACTGTGAGATCATGACCTGAGCCGAAGTCAGACACTTAACTAACTGACCCACCCAGGCGCCCCCTTAGAATCATTCTTAATGAAATGGAAATAATATTAATTTCTGTGGCTTTGTTTGACTACTCAATCACAATTTCCATGTGGATTTTACTGACAATTCTAAATTCATGTAGAAGAGCAAAGGATCAAAAATTGTTAAGACATTTCCAAAAAAAAAAAAGAAATTGTACAGGTTTCACCCTGCCAGGTATCAAGACTTATTATAACGGTATAATAAGCACCATCTCAAAAAAGTTTAAAAAATTATAATTACCGTGTTACCAATGAGCATATAGACAAAGAGACTAATGGAACAGAATACTTAGAAACAGATCTGTGCATATACAACAGAAGCATTAAAGATGAGTAGGGAAAGGTTGTACAATTTAATGAATGATGGTTATCACTATGAACTAGTTAGCCATATAGGAAAATATTTGAAAATTAGATCCCTAAAGCCAAACAAATCAAAACTTTCAGGTAGATTAAATTTCAAAATATAGAAGTCAAAATTATAAACCTTTTAGAATAAAATAAACTATTTTTTATGGCCCTAGGGTAAAAAAGTGTTTTGCTTCATTTCATTTTTTAATCCAATTGCAAAAAGCAAAAACCATAAAGGAAGGCTGATACATTTTACTACTTTAAACTTAACCTCTTACAAGTTATCATAAAGAAAATATAAAGATGAATTAGAGACTGGAAAAAAATATTTTCATTGCATATAACTAGCAAGGCTGGTATCCAGAATATACAAAGATCTCCTAAAAAATTAGTAAGAAAAACACAAACATCCCAATAAAAAAAATTGTCAAAGAACATGAATATGCACTTCACAAATCAGAAATATAATGGACCAATAAACTCATAAAAAACATGCCATCTCCCTAGTAAGCAGGGATTGCAAATTAAAGACAATGAAATTTTGCTCCATCCATCGAATTAAAAAAATATATATTAAATGTCTGAGGACCCCAAGTTTTGGGAAGGATGTGGATCAAAAGGAATTCTCATTCTCTTCTTGGCAGAACCAATTGGTATAACCAGTTTGGACAACAATTTGGCAATAACTAGCAAAGCTTGAAGACACTCATCCCTATCTCAACAAATTTTTACCTATATCTATGATTCCCTAAAGAAACTCCTTCATGTGTATAAGAATATATGTACAAGAATATTTATTGCAGCATTGTTTCTTATGGCAAAAATATAAAATTAAATGTCCATTATTGAGATAATGGATATATTATGGTATATTAATTCAGTAGCATACTACATGACAGGAAAAATGCATTAAAATTGCATATATCAGGGTGTCTGGGTGGCTCAATGGGTTAAGCATCTAACATGATCTTGCAGTTTGTGAGTTCCAGCCCCAGATCAGGCTTTATGCTGCTGGCTCAGAGCCTGGGGCCTGCTTCAGATTCTGTGTCTCCTTCTCTCTCTCTCTCTCTCTCTCTCTCTGCCCCTCCCCTGCTCTCGCTCTCTCTCTTTCAAAAATAAACATTAAAAAAATAATTTTTAAAATTGCGTATATCAACATGGATTCTGACGAAGGAAAATACCCACAGGGTGTCATTTTATGTAAAGTTTCAAAACACGCATACCAATAACACCTTGGATACACAAACTTTCAGCAATTAAAAAACAAAAACAAACAACCAGACTCAGGAAAGATTAACTCTCAATTCAAGCTAGTTTCCTGAAGTGAATAGATTAGGAACACAGAGAACTTCATGTTTATTTAACAACGTTGGAAACAATGGCAAAATGGCAAGCTTTGATATATCTGGATGGTGAATCCACAGATGTTTATTATAATAGCTTAAACAGAGTAAGACTTTTTTTTTATTCATTTTGGCACAGGCATTTGATCCCATAAGGAACATTTTTTTGTCATTTTCTTTCCTTTAAATCTTTTAAAAAAGAAAACTTAAATTATGTTTCAGGTGTACAACATGATTTGATATGTATACATAATGAAATGATTGTACTATAGTCAGACTAATTAACATATCCATCTCTTAACAGTTACCTTTGTGTGTGTGTGCGGGTTCGGAGCACCTGAAATCTATTCTCTTGTGCAAATTTCTAACATTCAATACAATATTAACTTCAGTCATCATGCTGTACATTAGATCTCTAGACTTTCTCCTCTGTACATAGCTGGGATTTTGTATCAGAATAAAACTATTTTAAAGTTCTCTTTCTCCCAGTAAAGAATTCCTTCTATTTGGCTGCCATGCAGTTGTTTATCCTTTCATCAAATGTTTTTCGAGAATACAATCTCTGCCAGGCCATGAGGATATCATAAAGATAACATAAAAGAAGCATGTGACAAAAGATACCATCGAAAACGTAAACTACTTTTCCCAAGTGTTTGAATTCACATGAGGAAGTTCTTAAACCAAAAAGTAGCATATAAAGCGAAAATATGAAGAGAGGCGGACAAGACGCGAAAAGGAGGCACAATTTACATCTGTCTGGCATGGCCAAAGCCGATTTCAAGGAGATGCTTTTGAGCTGACTTAAAGAGAGAAGTCGTTAGCCAAGGGAACAAAAGCATTCCGAGCGGAGGGAACAGCTAGTACAAAGAATTGGACAGGCGAGCTGCACGGAATGTTGAGAAATACAGGCGGGGGGTGTGTAGGGTGGGGCGAGGGGCTGGCGGGAGACTATCAAATTAAGAAGCCGGAGAGGAAGGAGGGGCTTGGTGAGGAGCCGGAACGTGTCAGAACTGGTTTAGCACTTCGGTCACCGGGCAGGAAACGGCGGCCCTGCAAACGTTGAAATAACGTTCACTCCACATAGCTTACACGACACAGAGTTGGGGCCAGAACTCGGCGGCGACTGATTTCAGGGTCACCCACCCCTGGCTGGGAAGGGACTGCCACGCCGCCACATTCGTTCCGAAACCAAAATTATACCGACTTTATTTTCACAGTTGCCTGTGGCCCCGTCCTACTTGAGCTTCCCATTTCTTCTCAGCTCTCAACCTCCAAGGATGCTCCCCGCCTCCCCTACACCACACTCCATTAGGCCGCCGGCTGCCTCGTAAACTGCGACGACCGTTCCCAGAAACGGACGTGCACGAACCCTCAGAGACCACAGGTCCCAGCATGCAAAGCTCCCTGTTAGTAAAAGGCTCACTAACTGAACCATAATGCAACGCTCTACGAAGGGGGCGGGGCTCTCTTTGGGGGGGGCGGCCGACGTGTAGTATCGCCTAGGCAACTCCAATTGCAGGGCAAAAAACACAGCCGCTTCCGCCTCTGAGCCCTAGGACCGCGAGTCCACGCAACTTCGTCGCTGTGACGCCATTCGTCTGCGACTGCGCGGGCCTGTAGGTTCCCTGCTGCGGCCTGTCTCCCGCGTGAAAATCTAGAGCTGTTGGTTCTCATCTGTGGCCTCTGACCTGGGAGCAAAGGGAAAGCGGCGAGATGACGGACCGCTACACCATCCACAGTCAGCTGGAGCACCTGCAGTCCAAGTACATCGGCACGGGTCACGCCGACACCACCAAGTGGGAATGGCTGGTGAACCAGCACCGCGACTCCTACTGCTCCTACATGGGCCACTTCGACCTTCTGAACTACTTTGCCATTGCGGAGAATGAGAGCAAAGCGCGAGTCCGCTTCAACTTGATGGAGAAAATGCTGCAGCCTTGCGGACCACCAGCCGACAAGCCGGAGGAGAACTGAGACCGCTGTGCGGGAGCATCTCCTGAGTTCCTCCCTTTTTGTCGTCATTCCTGCCTGTTCCTGTACCAAGTGGACCGATTCTCCATGGCTCCTATTTCTCGTGCTTTCCTAGTGCAGAAGTGCTTACCCGAGGGCGTCCCGCCTGACCCGCCGTCCTGTGGACCCTTTGGAACACAGCGCTGGGATACCATCAGGACCCCTGAGAACTGAGACGGTGGAGAGATCCTGAAGCCAGCCAGAGAGGGGAGAAAGCACTGGAATGAGACGGAATTTGGAGGCTCGTTTTTGGCTAGTTGATTGTTGTCGTTGCTTTTTCTATAAAGTTTAGAAATTTTTCAGTCACTTGGTGTGGACTACTTGTGTTCGGGTGGAGGGGTCCAGGGAGGGCTCTGGGGACTTTGGTTTCGTAGGAGACGGGAGAGGCTGGAGGTATGGGAAGTGGAGAAGGGGATGAGCGGTGGCGGGGTTGAGCCCAGGGCCAGTTCATTGCCAGACAGTTAAGTCCGCCTTGCACAACCTTTATAATATTCCCCAGCCCTGACTTCTTCCAAGAGCTTTTTTCAGACCCATAATGCCTTCAGTATTGAGGTTTCTGATCACTGTATCCCACCCTCGTTTTTTTCTTCCATTCAAAAAATCTTTGCTAGCATTGCCCACTCCTATCCATGCAAGTTGCATCCTTGGGACTGTGAAAAGTAACAGGCTGTCAAACGAGTTCTTTCATTCAGCATTCAACAAATATTTGTTGAGCTCTATGTGGTGGGCATTTCGCTATGCTTTTAGAGCTTATGTTATACTTGGGCGAGGGAGACTGCACAAACTGTAGGCATAAACAGGCAAGTATTAGAAGGTGTTGTGCAGGATGGGAGTAGCAGTAGGATTGCAGTTTTAAACACGATGCTTATGTTAGACTAATGAGATGGTTACACTTGAGCAAAGACTTTAAGGAAGGGAGGGAAATAGCCCTGTGGAAAACTGCGGGAATTGCTTACTAGGCAGAGAGAACTGTCAGTGCAGTGGTCCTAATAATGAAGTTTTGTCTGGCTTACTGGAAGAACAGCAAAGAGGCAAATATGGCTGGAGGGAGTGAGCAAGGGGAAGAATAGAGGGATTGGTAACGGAGGAGGAACAGATAAGAATAGAGCCTGGTAGGCCAACGCAAGGACTTGAGGGAAATGGGGAGTCATTGGGAGTAACAGTTTTATTAAGTAATGTGATCTGATGTAATTTAGATCAGCAATTCTCAAGCAATTTGGCCTTGGGACTTGATTACATTCTTAAAAATTCTTGAAGACCACCCGCCACACACACACCCCCAACCCATAGTCTGTGAGGCTTATAGTTGTTGATACTAACCAAATAAGAAATTAAAACAAAAATTTAAAAGGTTTACTAATTCATGTAAAAATAATAATAAAACCATTACATGTTAGAAAAAAACCTTGTGAAAAACTTTAAAAAGGGGTGCCTGGGTGGTTTGTTTAGTTGGTTGAGTGCCCAACTCTCGATATTGGCTCAGGTCATGATCTCACGTGCAGGAGATTGACCCAGCATCTAGCAAGCCCCGTGCTGAGCATAGAGCCTGCTTGAGATTCTCTCTCCCTCTCAACGGCTTCCCCACTTGCACTCTTCTCTCTCAAAATAAATATTTTTAAAGATAAATAAATAACTAATATTTTTCCAAAACTAATTTAGTGAGAATGGCTTTTTTTAAAAAACTAGTTTTGCAGATGTCTTCAATGGCTTAATAGAAAACAACTGGGGTTTCCTATCTGCTTCTGTATTCAAACTCTTGTGATAATGAAGGTTTTTTTGAATGTTTATTAGTATTAGGAGAGAGAATCCCAGGCAGGCTCCATGTTGCCAGTACAGAGCCTGACGTAGGGCGTGATCTCCTGGATCTGTGAGATGGCCTGAGCCAAAATCGAGTCAGGCGCTTAACGCACCGAGCCACCCAGGCACCCCTGTGATACGAAGTTTTGGTTGAAGTTTGAGAAGTCCACTTCACATAAATATGTGGTAAGGGAGGAATATTCTAATAGCCTTTTCAAATAATTGTGGCTTTACTTTAATTCTCTAGCAAAACCCCAACAAGTGGTAATTTCTTAAAAGTTATGGACTTTGATCAATGAACTTTTCATTCTGTTCATTCTGTTATGTTAAATTCTGTTATGTTTCATTCTTCATTTATCTATCATGAACTCTGAAAGGATCCTTTACCCATATATGATTTTGTAACACCATGCATCTGTTGTTTGGAAAGTATTGGCTCACTGAGTTACAGAGGCCTTCCAATGTTGACACATTTAGTTATACATCAAAAAATCACATTTATTAATATCACCACTGATGTCATTAGGAAAGTCTCACAGTATTGGGAAGCTGAAAAACTCACCGTGATGGTGTAAGTTTTAAACAATTTTAAGTTTTGCTTGATAGCTTCACTGTGATCACTGGTAGCAAATACTGTCTTCTGTTGTCCTTGAAGCAACAGGCCCACTCGGTTCATTTTCAAGAAAATGTCTGCCGAATACCCAATTCTGAGTAACTATGGTTTGTCAGTCGTTCAAGTAAAATGGTTTTCCTTGAGTGGGGGCGGGGAGAAAGCCAGTTCAGTTTGTAACTCAAATAATAAGTGCTTTTCCTTGAGAAAATCATCGTCCTTTGGAAGCAGCAGAAACGCTTTACGCATACCACCAATTTTGCCACACGAACCTTTCAAAAGATGTGCCCTCAAGGACTAAGATTTCATAAAATTACTACTTTTTACTGCAGAGAGCACATTTTTAAGTGAAACTGAGTTGACTTTGTGGTTTTGTTTGTTTTTATTGAGAGCGCGTGGCAGTGGAAAATACGGAGACTGCCAGTAGTTTGGTGCCACTACCTTGATTCGTGCAGATTTGCTAGTTTACTTTCTGTTGCTTTTGTATCATCTGTACGAATGTTAAAGTGGCTAACAATGGCAAACCTCAGTATTATGAAAAGTGTTAACTTCACAGATTCCCTGAAATCCTTTCCCATCATTTTTGCTTGGAAAAAAAACAAAACAAAACAGACAGTAGATTGAACTATGGTTATTTAGACTTGAGTATTTGGCAGGCATTTTCTCAAGAAATGAATGAAGAGAGACATCACTTCTAAGAAAACAATGCACTGTTTCAGAGGATCCTTCTGGCTGCTGTGTTGAGAATAGACTGAGGTGGGGTAACAGAAAATAGACTGTGATTGTCAGCAATCCAATAAAAGTATCCACACTAATGCCTTTCCCCCCAGCTCACGTTTGAGAGTAGGAGAGATTCAAGTTTTAAGTCCCCATCCTTAAAAAAACTTGATAAAGGTTTACAAAGTGGCATGAGGGTGAGCCCCCATCCCTAACTGGAGGCTATAGCAAGACAGCAAACCAGGAGAGGTGACAACCTGCACTGGAGATAGAGAGGAAGGGACTGGATACATAGTATGGGGTAGCTTGTATGAAGAACGCAGGGGCACCTGGGTGGCTCAGTTGGTTGAGCCTCCGACTTCAGCTCAGGTCATGATCTCGCAGTTGAGTTCAGGCCCTGCATTGGGCTCTGTGCTGACAGCTCAGAGCCTGGAGCCTGCTTCAGATTTTGTGTCTCCCTCTCTTTCTCCTTCCCACTCACATTCTGTCTCTGTCTCTCTCTCTCAAAAAAAAAAAAAAAAAAAAAAAAGAATCCAATAAGTAATGTGCACAATTAAGAACTGCAAGAATTTAAAAGAAAGTTAATAACTTAGCGAAAGATGTCATGAAGTGGTAGGATTTATTTTTTTTTAATTTTTTTTAATGTTTATTTATTTTTGAGAGAGAGAGACAGAGTGTGAGCGGGAGAGGGTCAGAGAGAGAGGGAGACACAGAATCTGAAGCAGGTTCCAGGCTCTGAGCTGTCAGCACAGAGCCCGGTGTGGGGCTTGAATTCACAAATCGTGAGATCATGACCTGAGCCAAAGTCGGACACTTAACCAACTGAGCCACCCAGGTGCCCCTGAAGTGGTAGGATTTATATTGTTAAGTTGTACAAGGGCAAGTGTTTAGAATGGTGCCTGGCACATCACAAGTGTTCAATAAATATTGAGTGTTGAATATGGAAAGACAGAACTTAATCCAGATAATACACTGGGTCCATTCTAATTCATGTCCTTTTGCAGTCTTCAACTTCACCAAAATAGGTAATTCTAAAGAAAAAAGATGTTTGAAAACATGCTTCCTAAATAGTAATAATAGCTAACATATTGATTGCTTTTATGATGTGCTAAGTGTTTTATCATATGTGATCTTTCAGCGGTATTACCTTTGTTTTATAGAGGAAAAAGTGTCAGGCAAGAAATTTACCCAAGGTTATACAATTACTATGTGGCTAAGTCAGGATCTGAACCAGGTCTTTCTAGCTCCAAAGTACAGTCTTAAATATACAGTTGCCCAAGCAGGTCTAATATATAAAAATCACACTAGAATAGTTTGAGATTAGTTCTTGTCTCAGATAAAAAAAAAAGGAAATATAAAAAGCTTAGTACATTAGATTTAGTAGGAGTATCAGACCAATATGAAAAGTTCTTATATACCATATAGATCTAAGTAAAAAAATGTAGCTTGAAATGTATTGAATGCAGATAATTTTAATGGGAAAAGGAAAAATAATTTGTATGGGAAAAAATTCATTCAAGGTTCTGAAAGTAAACAAAGTGCAGTCCAAATATATTTTATTGAGCCTGTTACTCTTTTTTTTTTTTTGTTATAGTTCTGGTAAAAAAATAATACTCTTATCAAACACAGGAGGGCAGCAAATAATGCTCTGAGAGAAACTACTTTTGGAAAAAGCTCCAGACTTACAGATTTCTGCTAATTGGAGAAAATCAACTTTCTATATTTCTTTACAGTGATGTTGTAGTTTGAAAGCCACTTTGTGAACTGTAAGGTGATAGCATGTTTTTAATTTGACAAGTATGTAGTGAATACTACAAATCCCTGTATTAACGCTTACAAAGATGAGACAAGATGTGGACCCTGCCCTTAAAAGGATGCTTGTTAGGGAAGTAAATACAGCAGCACATTAACAACTCCATTTGTCATAGCAACTGGTAAGTGCTGAAGAAAGATATAGGGAAAAAAGGCTATAGAGTTTACAAGAAGAGATGATTGCAAACTGCCAGTGAGGGAGTAAACGAGGACATTGTCAAGAAAGAGGCTTGAGTGATAAGTAGGACCTTGAGTGAGAAGTAGGATTTGTATGTGTGAAGACAATGGCAAGGCATTAGGAGCCTCTGGAGATCATACCAGCTGTCCTAGCAAGGGTGGGAGAATTCAAACCACTCATTCCTATTTAAAACCTTTCCATTACTTTCATTAACTTCTTGTGGGTTATAAGATTTCCCACTCTGGCTCCTGCTTTTTTCATAAGGCTGGAAAAGCAAGTTAAGTTTCAAATTCCAGAATAACAATGAGATAACAGCTACTGTTTGCTGAGTACTCACTATGTGCCCAAAACTTTTATATATTATCTCAATAAATCTTCACAACAACCCTGGGAAGGTTATTATCCCATTCTACCAGTAAGCAAACAGACACAGGAAAACTTAAACTGTTTGCTAAATATCACTGAGCTAGTTAAGTTTTAAGACACTTACACTTAGATCTGGTTCCAGGATCCAGGCTCTCATAGGGTAGGTCAATGTTTCCAAAACTATGTTTTGCAGAATTCTAATTCCATAAAAAGTTATAGACTTGGGGCTGGGGAAGGGAGAATAAAGAGAGGGGAATATCTTGGTCAAATAAGTTTCAGAAATGTCCCACTGCTTGGAGATTCATGCTTCAGATTAGGTTTTTTTGGTTTTTTTTTTTTTTTTTTTTTTTTTTAAGTTCTGCAGTAAGAAATTTTTCTTAACTCATCACTTCCTAAACTTATTTGATCTTGGACTTTCTTTCCTCAAGAAACACTTGTAAAGGTGATTCTGAGAAATACCTTTGGGATATACTGCTTTTGTAAGGAAAGAAATTTGAATAGAGAAATGTATTCAACACTGGGCATGAGGAAAATGAATTTGGTGGCAATGTGTAGATGGAACTCATAGCCACAGATAACTTCCCTTTCCTTCTTAGATTGTAATTCCCTCAACTGAAAATGAATACCTTTTGTGAGTAAAGCATTCTTAGTTCTCAGCTCTGATTTTTTTTTCATCTCTCCGGGACTAGCAACTTTAAGATATTAGAAAGAAAAGAGACTTATGTTGTACAAATTAGTTACAAAGCTATTAAGTTTATTTTCAGGGCAAGTGCATAAAAAAAACAATATTTTTGAGGAATTTGGACATTTTTGTTCTCTAATTTTATTATTTCTGGACAATGTATACTGATCAGGGATCAATAGTGAGTGATACGGCAGCCAACAATTGTTCTACTTTAGAGAGATGATAATTTGTTCTTAATTTAACTGGCTTTTTATCTCACATCCCACATTCCTTTCAGACTCGCCATGTCCTTCATTTTCTTTACATGCAACATACACATCACACATACCTGCCCACTCAATCACTTAGCACAGAAGTAGTGAAAACTGAGAAAGGGTGAGGGGCACTGGTAGGACACCAGGACATGGAAGAATACATCTCATCTCTCACACGGCACAAATGGTCTGCTACAAATGGCCCTTTGAACCTCTGTCTCTTTGATCTGCATGACCTCAGAATCCCTTCTTTTCTCCACTTCGCTCATTTCCTAGCCACCGTTCTCAGTTCTTATCTTGTCTCCGAGCCTTTTCTCTTATCATGCTATCTTTCTGCTTTAATGAACCTTATCCTTTCTTTGTCCATGTTGCCCCACAAAAGCAATGGCCTTCGAAGCAGAAATGTCATCATACCATTAAGAATGGGGGGAAAATTAAGTAGGTATATTCAGAGGATGCGATACACTGCATCAAAGAGTTTAGGGTGCCCACCTCCCCAGCTTCCCTCTCCTCACCAAGCCCTCCCACTGGTAGCCCAGAGCCTTAGTCTCTGGTTCTGGTCCACCGCCATCCTTTTCAGAATTCTGCCTTCACAATGAGGATAATATCACGGTCCTATCTCCTTCATCAATTTTAATACGAGGATCAAGTGATAATGTACATTTTAGAAAAAGTTGTGTTTTTTTTGGGACACCTGGGTGGCTCAGTCAGTTAAGCATCTGACTCTTAATTTTGACTCAGGTCATGATCTCATGGTTGTGAGACTGAGCTCCATGCCCATTGTGGAGCCTGCTTAAGATTCTCTTTCTCCCTCTCTCTGCCCCTTCCCCAATCACACACACACACACACACACACACACACACACACACACACACACACTCTCTCTCTCTCTCTCTCTCTGTTTCTCTCTCTCTCTCAAAAAAAATTGTCTTTTTCTAATTAAAAAAATAAAAAAGGTACAAAGAATAATGTAACATGGATATTCCTTCTACCTCAAATTTACAACTGATTATATTTTATCAAATGTCCTTTCCTCTTAACTATTTAAGATAATTCTGCAAATAATGTATGTATATGTAGCCCTTCTAAAAAATAAAAGAAGCATTACAGATAAAACTGTTTCCTTTGATCACTCGTAGCCTAGTTTTTTCTCTCTCCTTACGTGTATCCCATCCTTATGACAAAAATAATTTCTGTAAGTGTTCTTCCAGTTTACCCAGTGCACCAAACATATTTATCATCTATCTATCTATCTATCCATCTATCTATCATCTATCTATAGAAGTGTTTTGTAATTTTGTATTTTAACAAATATACCAATGAAATGATTTGGCAGTTTCTCAAAAAGCTAAACATAATTATATATGAACTAGCAATTTCATTTCTAGGTATAGACCCAAAAGAATGGAAAGCAAGGACTCAAACAGATATTTGTACACCAATTTCAATGCATCATTTCCAGAATAGCCAAAAGGTGAAAACAGTCTTTAAGTGTCCATCAACAGATGAATGAATAAACAAAATATAGTATGTAATATATGCAATGGAATATCATTCAACCATAAAAAGTAATGAAGTTCTGGTACATGCTACAACATAGATGAATCTTGAAGACATTATATTAATGAAATAAGCAAGACACAAAAAGACAAATATTGTATGATTCCATTTATTTGAGGTATGTTGAATAGGTGAATTCATAGAGACTGAAAGTTAATTGGTGATTACCAGAGATTGCAGGGAGGCATAAGGGGAAATTATTGCTTAATAGTTACAGAATTTTTGTTTAGGGTAATGAACCAGTTTTGGAAAATACAGTGGTAGTGGCTGCACAATATTGTGAATGTAATTAATGTCAATGAATTGTACACTTAAAAAAATTTTTAATGGGAAAATTTATGTTATATGTATTTTACTGTAATTTTAAAAAATTAATAACATCAAAACCATTGAATCGTATACTTTAAATGAGTGAATTGTATGGTATGTGAATTACATCTTGATAAAATTGTGTCTGTGTATATGCTGTGTGTATGTGTGTCTGTATATATGCTGTGTGTATGTGTGTGTGTGTGTGTGTGTGTGTGTGTGTATACACATGTATATAGTATTATATTGTACATATAATTCTATGCTTTTTTCACACATTTTATTTTAGAGATATATCCCAATTGAGAGATATAGATGTGTACTTTATTTTTTTAATGCTACACTATGGGAATATATTACAATTTATATATCCATTGCCTGATTCAGGGCACTTAGACTCTTTCCAGGATTTCATTATTTCAAATAGTGGAACACCCCCACTATGTCCCCTTAGGGTGGGCAAGGTGTCCTACTTGGGGGAAAGACGTGCATCATGTGTTTTGAAATGTAGAAGTTGTAGAGTTCTTATTCTCAAAACCTTTACTATTAACCGTTCACTTAATGAATGCACCGAGACACAGGGTCACAGCCTTTATGGGTCTGACAGTCTGGAGAAGAAGGCAATCAGTGGATTGAAATGAGGACTGACAGACTCTTGAGCAGACTCTCAAGTGTCTCTCTAAGGCAGCTCCTTCTACTCTGTACTTTTCATTTGGGCCCACCTCAGCTGCTCCCTCTCTCTTCCTCCGTGTGCCCTTCCCCTCCTACTGTTTTCATTTGCTGTCTAACCACCCCACCCCCAAACACACACAGCATTTTAATCATCCCAACCTCTTGAAAGAGGATTTCTTTAAATTTGTTTTGTTTAACCTTTTTTTTTTTTTAATTTTTTTTTTCAACGTTTATTTATTTTTGGGACAGAGAGAGAGAGACAGAGCATGAATGGGCGAGGGGCAGAGAGAGGGAGACACAGAATCGGAAACAGGCTCCAGGCTCTGAGCCATCAGCCCAGAGCCCGACACGGGGCTCGAACTCACGGACCGCGAGATCGTGACCTGGCTGAAGTCGGACGCTTAACCGACTGCGCCACCCAGGCGCCCCTGACCTTTAATAGTGAATTATAAAATATATCTCATCATTTTTTATAAACTTTTTTTAATGCTTATTTGTTTATTTTGAGAGAGAGAGTGAGCACAAGCAGGGGAGGGGCAGAGAGAGAATCCTAAGCAAGCTCCATGCTCGGTGCAGAGCCTGACACAGGGGTTGATCCCACGACCCTGGGATCATGACCTGAGCCCAAATCAAGAGTCGGAGGCTTAACCAACTGCACCACCCAGGCGCCCCATATCTCCTCATTTCTTATAAAGTATAACTGGCATACAATATCTTATTGGTTTCAGGTGTACATCATGGTGATTTGATACCTTAAGAAGTTATCCCCAAGCCCCACGATCCCCACAAGACATCCAGTTACCATCTGTTACCAAAGAGATTACAATATTATTGACTATACTCCCTATGTCAAGAGCCCTTCCTTTATTCTTACATACTCCATCCGTGTTTCAAAAAACACACACAAAAAAGGATAAGCCTTGGAAGAAATTTTTCTAAAAATGAGTTCAAAAGAACACAATGTAGAACTTGGCCATCTCTTCATAACTTGTGTCTTCCTACTAGGTTATCTCAAACTTTAGGTAATAAAGTATTATTAAGCACGGACAATGATTTTAGCTGATATTGTTCACCAGGTAGTTTAGTATCCAACACACTGTGGACACTCTAATAATATTTGTTGACCATCAACCTAGTAGAATCCATCATCAGACCATGTAAATCACAGTCCTGAGCACAGAAGATATATAAATATGATAAAAATAAGGTCACAGTTAAATAAGGAAAACACAGTACACCCAGGGATCTCCAGGTTCTAGAACAGTGGGTATTCAATAACTTTATGTGTTAAATGATGAGTAAGTGAACGCATGAGCAAATACACAAGAAGCAATGGAGATTGGGTAAAGTTGAGATGGACTTAAACAGAAATTGATTATGCATCTTTCCACCCTTTAGGCTCAAAATATAACTCCTATGTATTGTGATGTGTTAAAAACCTCACCCAAATGATTTTAGTACTATCAAGTACAATAAGCGTGATAGGTTTTTCCCTCTAGTCTCAATATCTTTCAAAGAAACGCACACTTGGTCCTATCACTTGACATATAAATAAGTGATGTGAAAAATATCAAATACCCAAATAACTCGACATTTCACACAAAATGAAAGACTTAAGCAAAGTAAATCTCAAAATATATTTGTGATTGAATAAGCAGTTTCACAATATCCATTTTTATAAGATTACATGGGAATTCTTGCCCTTAATTTCTTGGGGAAAGGATATTTTGCTAAAAGTAAAGTATCCCCAATATGAAGTAGAAAATGAAATCAAAGATAAATACATCTCAGAAAGGACCCACTTTGGGGTTGATGAATACAATGTGGTAGCAGAGGACTAAATATGCACCTTGTCTTCTACTTAATTTAAATGGACCTGTAATTATTAGAGTCTGAATTATGAAAAATTAATATATTTACACTCGTGAGGTTGTAAGCTGATTTGACATTCATTTTTCTCTCTCCTCAGTATTCTCTCTGGCTTTTGTTCTATCTCCCTTCCCATTTATCTCCTCATGATTCTTGCTGTTCTGTGATAAGATAATTAACAGATAATTAGTGTAGTGAAGCTAATACATCTTTAACCTTTTCTCTCAGCCCTAGAACTTCTTCAGGATTCACACACTGAAACAAGTGGTGCTAATTAAATTTCACACACTCTGAAGTTTGTGTCACAGAGACAGGATTTATTAAGGTAGTAAATATGACATATTTCTGTAAAGGATTCCATAGTTTGAAAACACACATTTATTTTTATACAATAAGCATTATTAATGGAAAATAGAATATTAAGTAATATTTATATACTTTTATGGGTTGGTATAATAGAAGGTTGGAGAGGTTACTCGTTTGTATTAGGAGTACTTGAGTACATTTAATGTACTAATTATATTTGAGCTGGTTTCTTACGCCTCTATATCAAATCTCTGAAAAAAAAATTAAGGGTGGTGAATTTATTTAACAAAAGTGGTTTGTTTGTTTTTTTTTTTTAATTTATTCACTAGTGAAGCCAGTAAGTTTGCTCACTACAAATTCAATAATGAGAAACAAGCTATAACCTTACCCAGGCCAGTTCTCTTGGAAATATTTCTAGTGGGAAGGCAGATGGAACTGTCTAGATTCTGTTACCAGAGAGCCATCCAAAGGGCATGCCTTTGCCACAGCATGAGGTATGCAGTAAAAGTCCAGTGTTTCTCCTAATAGCCACCCTTGAGAGAGTCAATGTTTGGAGACAAGTGTTATTGGTTCTGTATTTCTGGCAGGATTATTTTAATTTTTAGGATATATACATATATACATATACATACATATATACATACACACACACACACACACACACACACACACACACACACAAACACACCCCTAAATAGGTAGGTATAGATACATAGATACAGATATGTAGATTGTAGATATCACTATGCAGAAAGTTTCTTTGCTATTCAAAGCCTGTTGCCTCAAACTTATTCTTTATCAACTTAGGCCTGCCTCATGCCTATATTTGTATGTATATATTTGTACATATTCAATTTACCCTTCCTTTATAATGAGAAGTTTGCTGTACATCTAGGTTACTTTAAAGGACTTTAAGGTCCCTTTCAATTCTAATGTATCATTTTTTTAAAGTTTATTTTTATTTATTTTGAGAGAGAGAGAACAATCTGGGGAGGGGCAGATAAAGGGAGAGAGAATCCCAAGCAGGCTTCACACTGTCAGCACAGAGCTGAGTGTGGGGTTTGAACTCATGAACTGTGAGATCATGACCTGAATTGAAATCAAGAGTTGGTCACTTAACCGGCTGAGACCCCCAAGTGCCTCTCTAAAGTATCATTTTTAATTTATATAAAAGCCTACTTTTGCCTTAGACAGAAGGTCCTAGGCAATTACCAAGGTAAAAATTGGTTCTTACTGTATGTGCATGTCCATTTGAAAAAAAATTTTTTTTTAAATTTTTTTTTCAACGTTTTTTATTTATTTTTGGGACAAAGAGAGACAGAGCATGAACGGGGGAGGGGCAGAGAGAGAGGGAGACACAGAATCTGAAACAGGCTCCAGGCTCTGAGCCATCAGCCCAGAGCCCGACGCGGGGCTCGAACTCACGGACCGCGAGATCGTGACCTGGCTGAAGTCGGACGCTTAACCGACTGCGCCACCCAGGCGCCCCTGAAAAAAAAATTTTTTAACGTTTATTCATTTTTTTGATAGAGACAGAGCGTGAGTGGGGGAGGGGCAGAGAGAGAGGGAGACACAGAATCCAAAGCAGGCTCCAGGCTCTGAACTGACAGCACAGAGCCCGACATGGGGCTCGAACTCATGGGCCTTGAGATCATGACCTGAGCTGAAGTCAAACGCTTCACCAACTGAGCCACCCAGGTGCCCCTGTGCATGTCCATTTTTAAGTTTCAAATAATAATACAATACATGTATGGATTTCTGCAGAAACTTTGTTTTCACTTAGGCTTTGAGTTTTAAAATTCCAATTAGTATTAATAATAATCACCTCATTTTTTTCAAATATGTATGTGATAATATTGATTTTTATGAGCTTTAAGTGGTATGATTTCTTCAGACTAACTCTAAATTGCTGAAAATTTTGGTGTCAGACTATTTGTGGCAATGCTAAAATGCAATTTTATATGCCCAGCATGTTAATAATCAACATCAGTTGGCTTATTTCTGCCATGTTAAGCATTGAAATGAACACGACACAGGTACACCAAGTGTTGTACCCAGAATGGCACATCTTCTCTTTGTTCTTCAGCCTAATTTACTGACTATTTTCTCTTCCAGATTTCCACCAAGTAACTGAATCTTGAATATCAGTAGCACATGGCACATAAACCTAAAAAGTATTTAATTCAAACTATCCTCTAATTTCTGTGTGAGTATCTTTACTAACAGCTTCCTTGAAACAGCACTGCTGGTTTTAAGAGATAATGTTAAGTCTATATTCTAAATTGGTGTCATGTCTTAATTTTTTGTAACGAGAGATTATGGTTTTCAAAAGGATAGAACTTACCACAAGTATGTGATTAATAAAGTCCAAATTTTATCTGTTACATAGTATGCTTACAGAAATCCTTCCTGATTAAGCCACATACATGAAATTGTATTTATTCCGTTCAGGGTGAACAAAAGAATCCAAGTAGAAAGCCAAACTTACCTGGGCAAGATTGGTGAAGGATTGTCCCTTCCTACCCAAGAGGAGCTAGAATGGAAAGACTACTTTACTCATTTTTTTTTTAATTTTTTTTCAACGTTTATTTATTTTTGGGACAGAGAGAGACAGAGCATGAACAGGGGAGGGGCAGAGAGAGAGGGAGACACAGAATCGGAAACAGGCTCCAGGCTCTGAGCCATCAGCCCAGAGCCCGACGCGGGGCTCGAACTCACGGACTGTGAGATCGTGACCTGGCTGAAGTCGGACGCTTAACCGACTGCGCCACCCAGGCGCCCCTACTTTACTCATTTTTAACACAGTGCTGGTATGTGATAGGCAGGTAATAAATGTTTGTTCATTGCATCTTTATAGCTAGGGATTTGTCTCCCCTATTGTAAGTCAGGATTGTTTTAGTTGCAAAAGAAGATGTTGAGATCCATCATCTAAAGCAGAAAGAGAACATAGGGGCTCATGTCACTAACCAGTCCAAATGCTTCTGTCTTGGTGATTTATGATCCAAGACTTAAACCTGTGACCAGAACTTTGGTTTTCTCTCTTAATTTATTGTTTTTAAGTTTATTTATTTAATTTGAGAGAGAGAGAGAGAGAGAAGACAACATGAGCAGGGGCAGAGAGAGAGGGAGAGAGAGAATCCCAAGCAGGCTCCACTGTCAGCACGGAGACTGCTAGGGCGCTTGAACCCATGAACCATGAGATCATGATCTGAGCCAAAATCAAGAGTTGGTTGCTTAACCAACAGAGCCTCCCAGGCGCCCCTCTCTCTTAATTTCTTATTTCTGATTCCTTGGTGCTGCCTCTATTTCCTGAAGGCTACCAGTAGCTCAAGGGGCTATTAGTTCCAGGTTCAAATCCCAGTCTTTCCCTAAACCCATCATTCTGGTCAGGGGTATTAATACATTGACTAATTTATCCTTAATCACGTATTCTATCCCTGGCTTGTATGTGGACCCAAAGCTTCCAGAAGTACCAAATCTCACGGTAGGCAAGGGGATAGACCCATTGAGAGAAAGAGGGGGACAGTTATCAGGAAAAGATTGAATGGACGCTGGACAAAAATAAACCATAGTTATCCTCTGTAGATGCTTATACTAAGGCTGTTAAACAGTCAACTACATGCAACACATTGCATTTTGTTTACTTTAAATGCACATTTTATCCACATTGTTATGTCTCTGAAATTAGGCTGCACATGTAATCAGAGACCCTCTTCTGAAAGAAATGGGTCTTGAACTTGGCATTTCAGTAAGGATGTGCCTCAGGTAAACCAAAAGGAAGAAGAGAGAGGTATTTCCAGAAGAAATAGAATAGATGGCAAGAAAATAAGTACAGGTAAAAGTATGTATTTTAGAAAGATGCCCCTTTAGGAGGCCAGAATGAGTTATTCAGGGAAAGTCAAGAATGGAAGGTTTTCACTGTGTTAGAGGCTAGATTGTGAAAGACCCCTATCCCAAACAAAGGAGTCTGGACTCCATGTTATGAGTATTGGGGTAATGGGGATTTCTGAGCAGAGATTTACTTGTTCAAAGTTATACTGTTAGAAGACTAGCCTGCAATCAGTATGAAGAAAGGATTGAATAGAGAGAAAAGGGTGAAGGAGGCAGAAGGGGCAGGATAGAAACAGAGGAGAAAGTTCTGTCACCTATCATTGGAGAATGAGACAGAGCAAGTATTCTGCTAAAGAAATGGAATTGAAAATAATAAAAGGAGAGCAAGTGCATTTGAAGATGGCAACGTTGGAGGATTTTGAACTTACATCCTCCCACAGGCACACTGAATCTAAAGCCACATATGGAAAAATTTCCTCTGGGGGAAAAGAAACAAAAAGTAACTACCAACACCCACAGATTGGGTGAACAAGAAAAAATCCACATCGAAGTGGGTAGAAAAGGCTGAGACATAGTTTTACTATAAACCTCACCCCCTTGTGTGTCAACACACAATCAGGAGGGAACTCACAACCCCGAGCTTCTCCCCGAGGGGGGAAGGGTTTGACCCTACATCTGGCAACCCAACTTTTAAGACCTGCACCTGAGGGACAAGCCCCGCAAACATCTAGCTTTGAAAGCCAACAGAACTTGCGTTCACAAGATCCACAAGACTGTAGTGAACTGAAAAACTGTACTTAGAGGGCCCTCACAGACTTACCCAACCCCAGGCCCAGCACAGAGGTAACTGACTGAAAAGCATCCAGGCTTTCTGCAAAAGAGACTTATTTGCTTACCTTAAGGTGTCCCCCTAAGGAGCGGACTTGTAGTTTAGCACACTTCTAGGGGCTTCCTGATGCACTCTCCAAAGACAGAGGCCAGTGGGCACCACCTTTACTCTCTCCCTCTGCCTCACTCCAGCTCACCAGTATCTCCTGAAAGCAGCTTACACATTTGTCTGGTGCCCTGACTTTTGTGGCTGCAGCCCCAGGGACACTCTAGATGGCTGGGATCTAATGGCCAGCAGGACTTAGTGTCATGGATCCCAAAGGACCGTAACATACTGAGAAAGGGTTCTTAGACAGCTACCACCACCCCCCCACCCCGCCCAGGGCACAGCAGAGAGGAAACCACAAACTGAGGCACCCAGTCTTGCTGTGATAGAGGCCTATTAACTTATCTTCATAACTGTGGTCCGAAGGGTAGGCTTCTAATTAAACACACATGTAAGAGCCAACTTAATCCTCTCCAGAGACCTCAGAAGGCGAATGCTACCTTCGAGCTTTCCCTCTGCCATGCTCCAGAGCATTGGTATTTCCCAGAGTGGAGCTTCTACATGTATCTGGTGCCCTGGTTTTTGTGGCCACCACCCAGGAGGCTCCCCTTTATTACCTGGCTCTGTGGGGCATGCATTTGGGGGTTCCATGGAGCTGTAACATATGGACAGATAGTTCTTGGCTGGCTCCCACCCAGAGGGCACCGTGCAGAGACAGCAAACTGAAACACCACGTCTTCCTGCGAAAAACACCTATTTGCTTGTTTTGAAGCTTCAGCATGAGGGGCAGGCTTCTGGTTTGGCACACATCAAGAAACCTACTGAAGTGCTCTCTGGGGATGAAGGCCAGTGGCGCTATCTTTGTGCTCACCCTCTGCCTTACTGTCGGTCGCTACTGTCTTCCAGGGCTGGACTTGCACACTCATCTGGCACCCCAACTTTTATGGCTGCTGCTCCGGGGACACTTCTTAATCACATGGCCCCGGTGGCCAGCAGGCTTATGATTGTGGGTTTCATGGGACTGTTACAAATGAAGAAATACTTCTCAACCAGCTACCTCCTACCCAGGGCACAGCAAAGAGACCGCAGACTAAAACACACCCCCAGTCTTTCTGTAAAAGAGGCCTATTATCTTGTCTTCATGGCTGTGGCTTGAATGGAAGGCTTCTAATTAGACACACATCCAGGGATGATTACAATCCAATCCAGAGACCAGGGAGGCCTGTGATACCATCATTATGCTAGCTCTCTGCTGGGCTCCAGGTGATCAGTGTCCCAAGAGAAGAGCCTGTGTGCATGCCTGCTGCCCCAGATTTGGGGTCTGCCACCGAGAGATCATATTCCTTGATAGTCTGGCTCTGGTGCAAGTGAGGCTTGGGTTCAACAGGACACAAGGCTTGGGTTCAACAGGACAGTAGCAAAGAAACAGTTCTTAACTGGCTATTATCCCCAGGGCTCAGTGCAAAGGGAGAAGTCTTCTCCCAGTCTTCCCCTGGAAGAGGTATATTTGCAAGCTGCTGACAGAGGGTCTGGATTCTAATGAGCCTGAATCTAGGTGCTGCCTGAGTTCTTCACCTTTGGGACACTAACAGGTCTAGCCACACCCTCAGATACCGGGAGCCACTAAAAATAAAGTTGGATGCCTGGACAATCACAGAGGTTTGAGAGACAACCAAGGGCTAGGACAAGGTTGAACAATAAGGTTTATGTCCTACACAAGGCTACTCCTTCAAGACTGGGAAAGGTGGCTATCTTATCTAATGCATTGTAACCAACAAAAAGAGCCAAGGAATCTGCATAAATGGAACAATATATTCCAAATGAAAGAATAAGGTAAAATTCCCAAAAAAGATATGTAGGTAAGTGATTTACCTACCTTATGATACCTATTTTACCTTATGATATGTAGGTAAGTGATTTACCTGATAAAGAGTTCAAAATAATGGTCATAAATATGCATCCTGAGCTTAGAGGAAGGATGGATGAACACAGTAAGAATTGCAACAGAGAGATAGAAAATCTAAAAAAGTACCAAAATCAAAGTCACAGAGCGGAAGAATACAGTAACTGAACTGAAAAATACCCTAGTGGGGTTCAACAGCAGATTGGATGTAAACTTAAGGCAGGACAGTGGAGTTCGCCCAGTCAGAGCAGCAAAAGACCAGAGCAATGAGAAAGCATGAGGCTGGTTTTATGAGGCTTATAGGGTAACATGAAGTAGAACAGCGTTAGCATTATAGGGCTCCAGAGGAGAGGAGAGAGAGGAAGGGACAGAAAATTTATTTGATGAAATAACAGCTGAAAACTTCCCTAACCTGGGGAAGGAAACAGATATTCTGATCCAGGAAGCCCAGGGAAGCCAGATAAGATGAACCTGAAGAGACACACACCAGGGCACATGCACATTATAATTAAAGTGTAAAAAGTTAAAGACAAGGAAAGAATCTTAAAAGCAGCAAGAGAAAAACAATTCAAGTAAAAGGGAACCCCCATAAGTCTATGAGCAGATATTTTTTACCAGAAACATAGGCCAGAAGGGAATGGCATGATGCATTCAAAGTGCTGATGAGACAAACACCCAACAAAGAATACTCTACGAGGCATAATTATCGTTCGGAATTGAAGGAGAAATAAGGAGTTTTCTAGACAAGCAAAAGCTAAAGGAGGTCACCACCACTAGACTGGCTTTATGGGAAATGTTAGCGGGATTTCTTTAAGCTGAAATGAAAGGGCACTCATTAGTAACAGGAGAGCATATGAAAGTCTAAATCTCACCAGAAATGGTGGCTGTATAATAAAATTCAGAATAATCTGATGTTGTGAAGGTGATTGGTTAATCACATATAAAGCAAGTGTCTAGGTTAAAAGACAAAAGTGGTAATAGTAGCTATAGTAATTTGTTAAGGGATACACAAGATAAAAAGATATAAATTGTGATCTCAAAACCATAAAATGTGGTGGTGGGGGAGTAAAAATATAAATTCATATCATTTAATATAAATAAAATAGAATGTGTTCAAACTTAAGTTTCAGATATATAGAGGAATTTTTGCAACAAAACAAACAAAACAAACCCCTACCAAATCAATTGCACCTTTAATACAATGTCTTTTTATTCTTGAAAGGTTTCCTTTACAGAGTCTTTGAAGATCTAAAGTGAGGTGTTGAGCATGAAGGATAAAAAGGCATGTGTGACAAGCAACTTTTCACCTAAGTTCCCTTAGAACTGATCTTCAGAATGCAAACTTTGTTCTGCTGAATGTTCTTGGAAGGCACGGTAGATCTAGGCAATATGGTCTTCCGCAGACTAGATCTGCAAAAGGATTTATGTCCACTTGTTTCTTGACCTGCTGCCGTCTCTGTAAACTAGCTCTGGCTAGTTCTGTCAGAAGAGACAGGGAGGGAAATTGCTAGACTCTTTCAAGTGTCTCGGTGGCCGGGGCTTTCCACTGCTCTTCAAGAGTATTCTCAGATCTATCCCACACTGCTTTATTTGGATGGGGATTCCCTGAAGCCCCCCTGAAACTGGAGAAGTCCCCCGGAGCCACGAGGAAATTGGCCACTGGCCTGTACAGGCTGAGAACTAATTAGTGATTTCCTCCTCCTCCCTGCTTAGACCACTTTAATACAGGCTTTGCACAGCATGGAGGGTTAGGATCTAAGGCTCAGGATCAGGTCTCTAAGGATCAGGGGGTTAAGCCGCCTAGTTTCAAATCCTGTCTTTGCCATTTGCTGGCTATAAGAAAAAACTTGGAAAGAAACCTAATTGGTTTGTGACTGATTCTTCATCCATTAAATAGGAATAATTCTAAAACCTATTTATAGGCTTGCTGTGGAGTCTAAACAGTTATTATGCATAATGAGCGTAAACTAATACCTGGAACACTGTAGGTACCCAATAAATGTGACTAATTATAATTGTGCCATATCCTTTATGAAATTTCCATAACATTGAAAAATTATCAAGTCTAGAAAAAATTTATAAAACCCATATACTTATTAAAAAGTTATACATATATGATAAAATATAAAACTAATATCTATATTTACTTGGTAAAGACACTGAACCTTACTGAGCTCTGGTTTTTAATCTATGAAACTCAATATTCCCCACATACACCATTAAAGATAGCATGTCTGTACACAAATAAGCTGAATTCCTCTAATTATTTTAAAATAATTGCTTCTATACATCTAAAACTTTTAAAACATAGCCCTCATAATCAAGAAAGTTCATTAATATATGGGAAGGTTTTATTTCTTTTAAAATCGGTAAATTTGGGGGCCCCTCGGTGGCTCAGTCGGTTAAGTGTCTGACTTCGGTTCAGGTCATGATCTCACAGTCTGTGAGTTTGAGCCCCGCATTGGGCTCTGTTCTGACAGCTGGGAGCCTGGAGCCTGCTTCAGATTCTGTGTCTCCCTCTCTCTCTCTCTGCCCTTCCTCTCTCTCTCAAGAATAAATAAACATTGAAAAAATAAATTAAATAAAATCAGTAAATTTTTAAAGAGAGATTACTCTTATAGCAGAGCATACTGAATCAATGAACATAGCTGTATATATAAACAATGATAACTGGTTGTGGAATTTCTTCTAAAATAATTTCCTTTTATTTAACTCCTGTTGATGTATCTTCAGATCCTACATTATGTCATCATTCTAATCTTAGGGAAACCACTAGAATATGACTAACTCATCACAATTTGTATACCTATTAAGTAAAATTTTAAACACCAACTGAAATGAATGCAGGAAAAAAAGGCATCACTGCAAGCCATGTGTTTTTGTGAATGACCCACAAAATAGAGAAACAAAATACAGAATGTAAAAAACAAACTGAGTGGCATAGGTTTACAGGAAGTATGGGGATAGAGGAACAAGTACCTCTAGGAAGGAACTAAACATACAAAGGCAGAATGTGGGACAGTCAGACATTATGGACCTCCTTTCTTCCACAAGTCAATGACATGGAAAATAAAAAGATTAAATAGAACTTCGGAGACATAATAATTAAATGCAATGGGTGGGGCTGTACAGATCTTGAGTAAAACAAAACAAAATACAAGAAACACACAATACAAGAATGTGTGAAAACACATTTTTGAGACACTTGAGGGTTTGAGTATGACCTCGGTTTTATACAATTCCGAGTTACTGTTAATTGTGTTAGTGTGATAATGGCATCGATATTGTGTCAGAAGTGCATAGTGAAGGAAGAAGGGATGAAGTAAGGGATGTCTGGGGTTTGCTTTAAACACGTCAGCAGACGAAATAAAAGAAAAAATATGTGATATGCCTGTGGCCAAATCTTGGTAACTAGTAAGGTTCAGCAATGGTTTGGAGAGGGGGCTCATTTTACCATCTTGTCTTCTTCGTATGTTTAAAATGTTCACAATGTATTAGTCTGCTAGAGCTGCCATAATAAAAAAAAAAAAAGCACAGATTGGGTGGCTTAAACGATAGAAATTTATTTTCTCACTGTTCTGGAGGCTGGAGATCCAAGATCAAGGGGTCAACAGGGTTGGTTTCTGGTGAGGATTTCTTCCTGGCTTGCAGATGGTGCCCTCTTCCTGTGTCCCCACGTGGCCTTTTTTCTGTGCCTGTGCACCTCTGGTGTCTTTCTTTTCTTAATAAGATACCAGTCATGTTGGAATAGAACCCCACCCTGATGACTTCATTTTACTTTACCTCTTTCAAGGCCCTATTTACAAATACAATCACTTTGAGGGTTAGGGCTTCCACATATGAATTTTGAGTGAACATAATTCAGTCCATAACACATAATGCCATTAACTCACCTTGTAAGATGATGGATATATAGTTTGAAAATGTTATAATTTTTTTCTAGTAGGTAAAAATACTACAACTGCATATTATTTTAGCCTACTAAAATTCAATTTTAACAGAAGTTGAGTTTTACATCTTGTACTTGCCATAAATAACTTTTTTACAGAGTGAACATCATTGATATTAAGTATCTAAATAATACTATTTAAATTTCTTTTTACAGATTTTTCTCTTATAATTGTCACATACTGTAATTCAAGACAACGTAAGATAGGTATCATAAGGCTATATATGCCAAGCCTATTCTAAGGGCACTTTTGATAGAATTTAGAAAGTATGAAATGGGAGAGAAGGAACAGAGAAGAATCAAAATGCATTGAGGTTTCAAATATGGGTGTGTAGGAGAATGTCAGTGCTGTTAAAATTACAAAAATTGAAATAAGACACTACTTATAGTGATATGATACTGAGTTCAGGTTGGAATGTTGAGTTAGAAGGACTGGTGGATCCCAGAAGAACATGATTCAGGATCTTTCAGGGCTAGAGATTTGGAGTTTGTGTGCCTACAAATGGTTTATAATAAGCTTATTCAGAACATAAGTGGAGGGGTGCTTGGGTGGCTCAGTCAATTAAATGTCTGACTCTTGATCTTGGCTGAGGTCATGATCTCACAGTTTGTGAGATAGAGCCCCACGTTGGGCTCTGCACTGTCAGTGTGGAGCCTGCTTGGGATCCTCTCTCTTTGCCCCTCCCCCACCCATGCTGTCTCTTAAAAAAAAAAAGGAACATAAATGTAAAAGAGAAGGAGAATAAGAGAAGACAGCTATCTCCTTGGGGTTATTTACAATTCTTCCTCCCTCTCCCCAGGAAGTCTGTAGATAGGGAATATTGAAAGAGTATATATAATATAGGTATAGAAAATCTGCCAAAACCATTTTGGGTTATTGATGTATGGCATGGGTTGCCCAGGAGTGTGGCTTCTTTTGAAATGTACAACCTGATGGATTACCAAAGGAACTAAGACCTCTAAATAAGGGTACCATCCTGTAGTTGTCATGTAGCCAATAAAAAAATCCTCCAAATTTCTTAGGAAAAAAAAAGCTTTGGGGAAAAAAGTATGAAGGAGGAAGATAAATGGTTCAGAGAAGTGTAGGATGCTATGACTGAGACCAGTGGATGTGACTATATTGATTTCTAAGGAAGAAGGCAAAGTAGAATGGTTGGGTAGCTCAGATTCTGGGGGCAGGGAGTGGGTGCAGGTGTTCTAAGGAGTTCTGCAGTGGGTAAGGGCTAGAATCTGAAGCAATGAGAATAGATACTCATTGACAAAGTTTGATGATGAGGGAACATAGACTACAGGTCAATCGTTTAAAGGAATAGCATAGATGTTGGTAAACTTTATATTAATATTAATAATTGTTATATAATGAGTAATTGAGGCCTCAGCTTAAAGGCAGAGACCCAAGGGCCAACAAAGTGGAGGACTTTGAAAATGCAAGTAAAAAGTGACAATTTTTTGAAGTTGAGGGTTTCAGGTGTAAGGCACAGAGAGTAGCTTTTGCAAGGAGGAATTGTTTCTCAGAAAGAAGAAAGATAAAGAATAGAAAGATGCAAAGATATCTGTGGAAGCTCCAGGGGGAAGTACTTTTCTACTTGAAGGCAACCCTATCTCAATCCCATTGAGAACGAGAAAGGGCATCAACTGAGGTCTTGGATGGAAAAGGCTTAGCATTGAGGAAGAGCATGTAATGGAAAGAGGAAGAAAAGGATGCTAAAAAGTGCTAAACACCCTTCTCAGATTGTGTGAATTCACGGTGGATCCAATCTACATACTCCTCTGATGTTATAGTAACATGTAATAATTTGGGAAAGTAACAATGAAAGTAGATAGGGTGAAAGTAGATGGGGCAAGTTTCCTGACTTGGAATGGAGGGAGGTCTAGGGAATGAAGAGTCTCACGGTGGTAAGGAAACGTGCACTAAAAAAAATTTTAAAACACAACACAAAAAAACAACTGACCACACTGGGTAGGGAGATAAGGGAAGTCAGAATGGAGGTAATGGACTGAGAAAATAGGAAGGGGTTCTAGGGATTTAAGGTCATAAATTTAAAAAAAAAAAAAAAAAGGAAGGAAGACAGGCAGGGGCATAATAGGAGACTGTTGTGTGAGAAGAGAAATCTATACCCTTGGAGTAATGTATTTGCTAAGACAGTCCCTTATATTGGTAACTAATGAGTTCCTGGAAAAGTATTCAAAAGGCAAATGTATAAGGAAAGAAAAACCATAAATGTTACAAATGGCTCTCATTACTATAACAAAGAAATGATTATAAAATCCCTCATTATGATTTCAGTTCAGCCCTGGCTCCTTCAAGCCTGAGCAGCCTAGGAGACAAGTGAGAGCTATGGTCTCCCCACCCCCACCCCGCAATGCCAAGAAGGGAGATAGATAGGTTGCTGGTGCCAGGTTCCCCCTACTCCAGACACCTAGGGAGATTAAACTAGGCTTCCAGGGTCATACTAGTGTATTTGCAACAGAAAAGGGGACAGGAGTTGAAGATGTCACTACTGAAGAGAGGTTGTCTGCCAGAACTACCCATCCCCCCATTGGGTGGAGTAGGTTCCAGGCACTGGAACTTGAACCCCCAGCCTCCTTCCAGATGCCATCTGTGGGGAGGCAGAGGTTAAGAACACTATCATTCAGTATAGCGTAACTGGCACTGGGGCCACAAGCCCCCAGCGCAACTCAGGCTTCCCCAAAAGCCTGACCTTTTGGTAAGAAGGGGATAGCGCCGCCCATCACTCAGTAGCTAGTGTCCTCTCTCAGCAGATGATGTCCCAGAGTGGAATTGGGTGTATGAAAGGTGGTTGGCGGTGGGGGGGTGGGGGGGGGCTGGGTATAATGTAGAGTGCACAACCATGCCAACTGTACACAACTAAGATACTGCAGGTTGAGGACTGCTGGATATGCCAGTGAAATTTGATGAGGAGATGAGGGTTGTCCTAAGATACTGTACACAACTAAGGGTTGTCCTAAGATACTGTACACAACTAAGATACTGCAGGTTGAGGACTGCTGGATATGCCAGTGAAATTTGATGAGGAGATGAGGGTTGTCCTAACAAGGTATATAACTAAAGAGAGCTATTCTCTCAATCTGGGTATAGGGAATAGATTTGTTTAATTTACTATTTTTTAAAATGTCTGTCTAGCAGATCATGCCCGTTAATTATGTTTTTCAAACCTCCTATATCCTTGCTATTTTTGTCTGCTTAATCTGACAATAATTTAGAAAGATTCTGTTAAAATTCCAACTATGGTAGTTGTAAGAAATAAGCCCACTGCCTCAATCAAAGGAGGGATTCGGAGACTCAGAGCACTTTGAAGTGAGGCTTTAATCAACGTTCTTGCAAGAGCAGGTATCTGAAGGACAGGCATACTTGAGGCAGTTACAGCAGGCAATTTATCTCCTAGTGTGAAGTCCCTCCCCTGCTTCTTCATTGGCTGAGGACTTGGCTGAGGAATTGATTACCAGAAAGTAGTCTGATTGGAACAAATGTGCATTCCTTGAAGTGATGCAGATACTTCAGTTCTTGGTCGCATGCTCATTGCAAAGCCCCTGAAAAACAAGCCCGCAAAATGGAGAGGGGAAGAAGAATCAGGAAGTAAAGTGTCTAAGGGTTTGGGACGCCACTGGGGGGGGGAGGGGAGGAGGGTTTCATACATATTTCCAACAGGTTGTAAACCTATTGTTAACTAGACAACACAGCTTTTATTTGGTGTTTCTGAAAGTGAATCACCTTACTTCTCACAGTAGTGTTAGTTCACAAACTGGCCTCTGCACATGGAGGGCAAGGAGAAACCAAAAAAAGAGGCAGACCACTCCAGATTTGTAGGTAGCAGGTTTAAAAACAAGGGAACTTCCTTCAAGATGAGTATACCTCCACACCAGCCTACCAGAATCTTAAAAATTCATACGGAGGCTTTAACTGGGTTCAGTCAGGTACACAGTCCAGATGGTCTCAACAACACCTTACTCTTTCAAGGCTGTGTCCTTGAAAATGGCTCTTATTGTGGGAACAGTAGGCAAAGCAGACATTCCAAGGACAGGAATGGGGCCGGTAGGGATAGGAGCCTCCATTTGCCCAGGGCTAGTTCTCAGGTCAGCTGGAGGTTACATCCTCTTGATGACCTCCTTAAATAAGTGGTGGATTTGTCATCTTTTCCAGAAATTTCCACCATTTTTTTTTCGCATTTTATGTTTCGGTGTAATTTTAATAGGGTTATTCTACAGTTTTAATGCAATAAAAAAGTTATAATACTTCAGAGTATAATATGTTATGAACCTCATTCTTGAAATCAGTGAGTAGAGACAAGTATCCCTCTTAATCACTGTATGTATATACATACGTATGTATTTATACTTTTTAGTAATACATTTATTTTTGACTTTGTTAGAGAACTATACAATAAGCAAGTGATTTGCTGTTAATCTAGTAAAAACAGAGAAGGTAATTGAAAAAAAATTAGATACTTCAATTGCTGAGCATCAGAGCTAATCTTGTACTCAACAGAAAAAATGTAGAATGAAAGTTATCATTTTGTCTCAATATGCTTAAATTTATGTATTCACGAGTTGTATTCTAGGTTAAAATACTAAATAATATTTATTGAATACAAGTTGAATGAGAAAAGTCAATATTCTTTTCTGGTTTTATATGAGATGATTCCAATTGCAGTGAAGCCAACATATTCATTCATTCAACAGAATATTTTGGTTCTTTGTTTTGTTGCTGTTGTTTTACCTTTTGACCCCCTTCACCTATTTCTTTAAATTGTGCTTTAAACTTCAGGCTCAAGGGCCGCCTGGGTGGCTCAGTTGGTTAAGCATCCGACTTCAGCTCAGGTCATGATCTCATGGTTTGTGGGTTCAACACCCCCCCCACCGGCGTTGGGCTCCGTGCTGACAGCTTGGATCCTGGATGGAGCCTGGAGCCTGCTTCCGATTCTGTGTCTCCCTCTCTCTCTGCCCCTCTCCCACTCACACTCTGTCTCTCTCTCTCTCAAAAATAAATAAATGTTTAAAAAAAAGGGTTTTTTTTTAAACCTTCAAGCTCAAGAGCCTCATATCTTCTGCAGATTGTTTAAGAAAGCACCCAGAGTCCTTTCCCTTAGTTTCTATGCTCCAGCCTGCCATATTTAGATCAGATGGTCTCACCTCCTCTACTTCCAAGTACTTACCAGCATGGGCTAACGGGCTGTAATTCCCTTGCTTAGAGTCACCATTTCATCCCCTCCTTGGAATTTCTGAAAAATCACCTATTCCTTGAAAGTTGTATATATGCCATCCTCTCACTTCCTTTATTGAGTTTGTTTTTGAAAGTCTTTGAAAGTTCATTTCCTGTATGAACGCTTCCCTGCCTGAGGGAGAGGTAGTGAACTTACCTTCTTTATCTAAACGTGTGACTCCCATCCCCCACCTCATCCAAAGCCACTGCAGAACTAACATGGGGGGCAGGGAGGAATGCACAGATGGCTTCGATGCAGGTTTTGTTTTCCGTCTTAACAAAATATTGCTGTTTTTACACTAATACAATAAAAATAAAACTATAGCTTCAATTGAATAATTTAGGATTTAACATACTTTTGATTTTTTTCTCATATTTCTTACAGATAAATGATCTTTTCCCTCTGAGGAGCAGGCAGAAGAAAGGATGTCCCTCCTCATTCTCTCTCCTCTCTTGCCTATCGTCCTTTTATTTTTCTTCGTTCTTTCCTTCTTCCTCTTGCTCCCTCTTAAACTTTAACTTGCCCATTTTACTGGTTAATAGTGACCCAAAAGCTGGGGCACCTCGGTGACTCAGTCAGTTAAGCATGGCTCAGGTCATGATCTCACGGTTCCTGAGTTCCAGCCCCGCATCAGGCTCTATGCTGACAGCTCAGAGCCCGGAGCCTGCTTCGGATTCTGTCTCTGTCATTCTCTCTCTGCCCTTCCCGCCACTCAAAAATAAGTAAACATTAAAAAAAATTTTTTTAAATAGTGACCAAAAGTAGATACAGTGAGAAAAACACGGAGGTGGGGGTGGGGGGGATACCTCTTTGTTGTACTGTCATTTTGCAAGAATCACATCTATTGAAAGGTTGTGACTTAATAAGCATCACCAAGTACCATTTCACTAATTATTTTATGAATTAGTTCATTCAACAAATTTGCTGTCCGTTATGTGCCTGATACTATATTAGTCACTCTTCCTCACTCTAGAAAACCAAATTGTCTAAGCTTTATGTTTTAGTTTTCTGCTATAGAGAGTTTTTAAGAAAATAATGACTAGCATTTGATATCTTCCTTTCCCTCACTTTGCAGGACATAAATGACATAGATTCATGTAGTTTTGCTAGTTTCTTCTCCTTTACCAAGGTGTAGAAAAAAGAGCCACGGTTTAGGACTGAGGCCAAACTAAGTTCAAATTCTGGGTGTCTGTGTGAGCTTGGAGGCAATATGCTTCTGAGTTTTTGTCAGTAAATGGAGGGTAACTTATTTGTAGCAAAGAGTGGAGCTCCAGTGAGAAAGGTACGCAAAGTGACTTACACACGGAGAGTTCTTTTCATTATGTTATTGTTTGTCTTAGTTTATAAGCCCCTTGCAGACAGATTATAAACGCATCAATCTGAATTGCACTAGTATTAATAATCGATAGAAAAAGTAAACACATAGTGCTAGCAGAGCAAGCAAATGTGTAACCTGAACACATTTAAGCAAAGCTATTTATTGATTTTGCAACAGGGTACTTCACATGCGCGGGGTGTGATTTCAAGGGCAATCCATTTGCTGTTGTATTGAACTGGGGGAAATTTTGCAGTGAAAATTCAGAAATACAGGTATTTCTGAAACCCTTTGTTCTCTCGCGGGGGAATTTCTTCTTTCTTTTCTTGCTCAAACAAAAAGTTATAGAGGATATTTACATATTAGTATTTGTGAGGTAAAACTGCGGAAAAACCAGGTATTTGCAACGTGTCAGAATTGGGTTCCGTGTAACCACGAGCAAGTTACAGGACTTCTCTGGGCCTTAGGTTTTTGAACTGTAAAACTGGCACAACGTTTGTGCATAAATTAAGCCCAATATGTATTTAAGACACCTGGCACATAATTGGCAGTGTTATTTCTTTCCCCTCCCAGGTCCACCTGACCGGCTACGAGGAAATCATCCCTGTTAACAACACCTGTCGAGTGCACCGGGCCCCATTGTGAGTTTGCACGTGGTTCACTTAATTTCATTCTCCCAAGAAGGCATTTGACATGTAAAGCTAGTGAAGCTTCAGGCCTTGTCACTTGTCCTTATCCCTTTCAAAGCCCTGAGCCTAATTTTAAGTCTTCCCTTGAAGGAGCCCCCCGCCCATTTTTTTAAGTTTCAGGCCTCACAAAATCTGGCTTCGCCTTGGATGGGTACTGTATTGTTTTCCTCATTTTGCAAAGAGGGGTAAAGGAAACTGCCCAAGATCACACACTTGTAAGTAGTGGGGCAAGACCGACAACGGCCTGACCCCAGAGCCCAAGCTCTTAGCCACTGGAGGTGAGGACAGCCGGGAGAGCGCCAGTGTCGCCAACGGCGGGCCGGAAAATCGGCGCCCAAGTCCCTGCGAGCGGCCAACGCGGTCAGGCTGGGGTCGGAGGGGATCACCCCGCGGAGGCTCCCCGCCCCTTCCTCCCCTTCCCCTTCTCCTTTTCCGCGCCGCCGAGTCGGAGCCGCGTTGCTCGCCCGGCGGCCGTCCAGGCGGCCCGCTTCCCCTCGGTGCCCGCGCGGGGCCGCGGGATCGGGCCCCAGAACTTTCCGAGGAGGAGAAACTTGGCGGCGTGTTGGGAGGACTGGAAGGTGAGGCGCTCGGCAGGCCGGGAGGCGGCGGCGGGGAGCCGGGGTGCGCGCGGGCGGGGGTGGGGGGCGCCGGCGCGCAGGTGGGCGCGCGGGCCCGGCGGCCGCGGGGCTGCAGGTGCCGTTGGCCGGCGGGGCGGGGCGAGGCGGGGCCGTCGCGGGAGTCGAGGACCCCAGGCCCGGCGGCTCCCGCGCGCTGAGGGGCGCGCTGGCCGCCGGCGGGTCGGCTCCGTGCGGTTCGGGGCGCGCTTCCCCTTTCTCTGGGGTCGGCCGCAGCTCGCTACTGCGCGGGGCGGGGCGGGTGACGGTGACGAGGGAGCGGAGGAGCTGCCACCTACCGCCCGCCCCGCGGTCCCCGGGCGGGGGGGGGGGGGGGGCGTGTTTTGCCTTATCCAGGCTCCGTGTGCGCAGAGCGGAGGGTGCGGGGAGGTCTGCGTTTACCGCAGGGTAATTTCTGAACCACCCCAAACGTGAGAATCTCAAGTTCAAGCGTAGCCTGTCCCCGGAGAGACTGAGTTGCTGGGAAGAAAATGACCGAGTGGCGGGGGGGAGTCCCCACTGACTTCGGGAGAAAAGGGACTGGGGACCGTGGTGCCCCCGACACCCTAGACAAGGCACAGAGCATTAGGGAGCTGTGTCCCCATGCTGGACGGCGGGCGGGACACGCTGCCGGAGGCGGTGGTCGCCCTAGCTTTTGCAGGTGCGCAGCTGCGTTTTGGTATCAGCGACGGCGCCCCTGCTTGTTTGTATGTGTGCTGGGTGGAGGGTCGGCTTAGTCGAGGGAAAGCGACCCCCGGGTGCTGGTTTCGTTTGCTTAAGTAAGTGTGAAGAAGGTCCGTAGAAACCTCCTCCATTGAGAAAAATAAAGTGACAACTACAGTTACTCCGATGTCGTGGTTTTGAGCGTCTGTTTGGCCACTTGAAGGAAAGCAAATAGCTGCGAGGTGTTCAGTATCATGACATCACGAGGTTTATTATATTGTCTGGTGCGGGACGGCCTGAGGCCCCTCCCAGAAGCACCTGGAGAGTTTTTCAAAGTACACCTGTTGGGCCCACCCCAGAGATTCCCGAATCAGAAGTGGTGGGGGTGAAGCCCAGGCCTTGGCAATTTTTGTAAAAGCTTCCGTGGGGATTTTGCTGTGGGCGCTTGGTTAGGAATCAGGAAGTGGAAGAACCGGGCTCAACTCGGTGTGACTGTTGAACAAATTTTAAGCACAGTGTTTCCTCACCTGTAAAGTAGCCCCTAAGAACTTGTTATCAAGACCGGAGAGTATAGGATGTGTGGAAGTGTGTTGAGAGGGGGGAAATTGGAATAATGATCCAAAATCCTGGTTCGGTGGCAACAAAGGACACATGCCTTTGGATGTTTGGATTAAGTGAGAGGGGAGTGGAAGGAAGAATGACCTTGCCAGGCAAAAGGAGTGTTTGTTTTCCGGGAGTCCAGTCTGTAACAGAGTTCGTGTAAACTGCAACTCAGAAAATCAGAATCATCTGGAAGAAATGCAAGCAAGCTCCAGCCTGCCCCATCCCTGGATGATGGTTTGAAAAATGCACCATGTATATTTCCTCTTCTAAAACACCAAAGGCTTTAGATTATTTTCATCTAGGCAAATCGAGAGCCAGTAATCCCCAATGTGTCCTCCCCTCTGGTAACCCCAATCAGGCTGAAGGCTACATGTTTCCCTGCGAAATGTGAATTTTGTTTCCATTACTCAACAGATGTGTGTTGAGGATCTTGATGTACCAGGCATTTCAGAAATACAAAGATGAATAAAATGCAGTTTTAAAAAACTTTTATTCTGGCCATCTCTGTCTAGTGGAGGACACAGATGTGAAAACCACAATATAACCTGGTTCAGATGACAGCAAAGGTATAGAATGAACAAAGTTCCATGTGGCTCAGAAGAAAGAGCAGCCCCATCGCCTTAGGGGAAGGGCACCCGTAAGAGGCGACTTAGGATCTGGGTAAACAGCACCCTTCCGTAAAAGCTTTGAGAACTGAAGATTCTATGTGTAGTCAAATCTGTGTTCTTATTTTTCAATCTGATGAAATTCTAGTGTAATCATATGCTGACAATCTAAAGTAGAAATGACTTTTGGTTTCATGATGACTCTCTTTAAAACTTACTAGGCTTTCTATCGCTTTATCTTTGTAAGTCTCAGCTGTGTCTACAGTTAATCCAAGAAAGGGTTGTTAAAACACACACACACCACACACACCTTCAATGTGTGTTGCATTCTTACTATTTAGCTCCATTTAAAAATAATATTCAGATAGCCTTTTAGTTATATCCACTTTTTGAAAATGTGATTTTTTTTTTTTTTTTTTTTTTTTTTTGGTGCTTCTCATTGTGTTAATTGGGAAAACTTCAAGTGATTTAGTAGAGGAGAGGGCACAAAAGGAAAGCTGTAAGAGGAATAAACAGGAATAATTAGAAGGAGGTGGGGGCATCTGGGTGGCTCAGTCGATTAAGCATCTGATTCTTGATTTCGGCTCAGGTCATGATCTTACGGTTTGTGAGTTCGAGCCCCACAGCACAGAGCCTGCTTGGGATTTTCTCTTTCCCTCTCTCTCTGCACCCCCCTCCTCTCTCAAATAAGTAAACTTCAAATTAAAAAAGGAGTTTAAGAGGAGAATGAAGTTTGACAGAATTGGTGGAGAGGGGTAGGTACTTGTGGGGAGGGAAGAGTGAAAAAAATGGGTAAATCAAACATGGCCACCAGCTTCTTCAGGGATCTGTTGTCTTCTGCGTTCTGATCCCATGCGTATGGACTCTTAGTTTTCAGTCATTTCAAAACATGAGAGGAAGCCGTATAATGTGTTAGTTAAGGCGTGGGCTCAACAGTTCTGAGTTTGAATAACTTACTAGCCGGTGACTGTGTCGGCTCATTTGTAAAATGAGGATAATATGACCTACCTACAGGAGACTTGTGAGGATTAACAGCTATGATGCTTAGGAGGCACCTGGCTGCGATAAGGCCTCAATCACCAGTGGCTTCTGCTCTTGCTGTTCTTATGTCACCTCACTTGATCCTAGTGGCAACACCAGTCAGCCAGACAGATAGTTCTGTCCTTTTCCAGTTGGAGTTGGGTGCGGCTGGCTTGCAAAAGTCCTCTAGGTCGCTGAACTGAAGGGAGAAGCTCTGTGCTTCGCAATTTTGTGTCTGTGTTTCTCCTCCACCAGGTTTCTACTAGGGTTATGGCCAAAGTCGACCCTCCCTGGTGTTTCAAGGGGCAAAGGCTGTAGTTGTGGGCGTCTGTTACAAGGCTGCCACTAACCCCAGCACCCAGTGCCTGTCTACTTCTCCTTGATTTCTATGGAAATTACATTTTTCTGAGGCTTATGGATGGGACTGGGAGAGGGAGACAGTGGGAAAGCCATGAGGAAGTCTTCTATGGAAGAGCCGTAAAAGGGGGAGCCCGTCTCTCCAGCTTCCAGTAATGTGTTGTCATATTACCAGCAAAGTAGCCTTATTGCTCAGAGACTTAACTGCTTTCATCTGCAGCTGGTGGTTCTGGGGTACAAATAATACTTCCTTGCATATCCCCTTTCACACGAGTCTGGTCACTGGAGAGGTGGGCGAGAGGATCATGGATCCTTCATGGATCATGGCTGTGTAGGGAACTCGTGGATGTGGGTCAGATTTTTAATTAGAATCTTAATTAGTAACCTGCGATGGAGAAGTACGACCAAGAATCTCTTCAAGGATGCAAAAAAAGCATAAAGAAAACATTTTTGAGCGTAGACCCCAGCTTTGGTTCATTTTTTCTCCTTAATGAGGGTGTGCCTTTAATCTTCATGGATCATTGTTCTCTTTTTACATGCAAAGGATTCCCAATTTCGTAACTCTCAATTTAGCATTTTTAACCCCCGTCAAGCAATCAAAAATGTAAGTGCCTTAGGGTAGTGTTGGGTGTTGTCGGTGATACGGTAAAAAGTCACCAGATTGCTCAGGAAGCAGTGAAGAAACAATTGGTGAAGTGAATGTAAATGCTAAGTGGGTGCAGCACAGTCTCCCAAAAGGAGGGGACCAGAGTGCTCTCAAAAAGTTCAAGAAAGCCTCCTGGAGATGGGGGGGCCTCAGCCTTCTTGCGGGAGTGAGAATAGCCTTCAAACCCTGGTCACCTGAGGGTGCAGGAGCAGTGGATGGCATTAGGGATAGAAAGCTACAGGAGTAAGAAGAGTACAGGATGGGGCGCCTGGGTGGCTCAGTCGGTTAAGCATCAGACTTCAGCTCAGCTCACAATCTCACAGTTTGTGAGTTAGAGCCCTGCATCGGGCTCTGTGCTGATAGCTCAGAGCCTGGAGCCTGTTTCAGATTCTGTGTGTGTGTGTGTGTGTCTGTGCCTCCCCCACTCATGCTGTCTCTCTCAAAAGTAAACATTAAAAGAAATCTCTTTTTTAAAAGAAGAGTACAGATAACTGGGACCTTGAGGCTGATTCTCCACAATTGGTCCCAGGGATCCCGAAAGACCAAAGCCGGTTTATTTGCTGGGCAGCCTCCATGGGAGAATACTAGTGGCAAGTCAAAGCTTCCTCTGCCAATTACAAGGCTCCCTGAAATTCACAAGATGTGATAGAAAATTGGGTGATTAGCTATGATAGGCATTAACCATTGAATATATTTGCTAAATGTATCAAAAATACCTAAGAAAGTTCCAGTTAGAGCTGTGAAGAGCATTTATCAAAGTATAAATGATTCTTCCCTATTCTTAGAAAGGAGGTCAGATCAGGAAGCCATAGGATCCCCAGGAAAGGAAAGTGGAGGGGAGGTGTCTGGAGAGGACTTTGGGACCTTTGTTATCAGACACAAAGGCCCTTGAATCCTGCCCAGATGTCAGTAGGACCTGTGGGTCTGAGTCATACTAAGTAAACAAATCAGAACCTATCTACAGCATCCCATTTTTAGATTATTAATTTACATCTGAAAGATGAAAGTGCCCAGCAGGTCCATTTACTTTTTCAGAAGCAGGGTTAGGCATTTACATTATGGCAGGGGAAACCAGTTAAAGGCTGGAGGGCTACATGCTGAGAAGAGAGAACAGGAGAGTTGACTGCTCCTCCGAATAATGTCACGAAGCCACGCAGCCTGTGATCTACCCTTGGCCAGTCAATGAACCAATGGCTTCACTCTCCTTTGCACCGTGGAAGAGATGCATTGACTGAAATGCTTCTCTTCGTCTCCCTTTCCAGGACTCCCAGGTCACCAGCCTTTGCTTCTATTTGTCAACCACGGTCAGGTATTCATGATTTTGATTTAGTTATGACAACCTCTCTTAAATCAGAGGTCATTTTTCTTAGGAGAAATTCTAATACGTGCCAACTTACTTTTGAGTACTATTTGGGCAACTCTGCCAATTTTAGCTTCAGTGTATGTATGTGAATTTCAAGTCACTCTTCTCACAGAGAATCAAGTATTGGCTCAGCCTAAACTTGCAATAAGATCTGGCGAAAGATACAACTACAATGATAAGTGGGTTCTGAATTGGCCATCCGTTTGCACAAGTCCACAAACCTGAAGACTTAAGGCTAAAGGAAGGCAGAAGTAGCATCTGGAAGTAAGAGACACAGGTGAGTGGTGTGGAGGAAATGAGATGGTCTATGGCACCCCCAACAGCAACCCCTGACCCCAGGGGTTAATTGCTTAGACTGGGCTTTCGGGCAGGGGGGACTAGCAGTGTGAACTGTTGAAGCTAATTTGTTGTCATTTTTGCATGAGGATCAAAGGGAATGTAGTGTCGTTAGCAGCTTGAAGGTTTGGAATTTGGGAGTACATTGGAAGGTGGCCCCCAGGGCAAAGAAGGGTACAGTTCTCTGGAGCATTGTGAGCAGGTGCCCGACTGACTCTGGCACTGGGCTCATGTCCCTCTTGCCACCAATGGAACAGCCCTTGGCTGGGGACACAGGTGGGGTGTGTCTGTGATCAGAAGAAAAGTCATTTTTAATATATACATTATCCAGCACAGAACAAGATATTTGTAGTTAATGTTTGCGGGGGGCAAAGAAGGGGGGGAAGTGAAGTTTTTAGCAAGCAAGAGGTAAATAGAACACTACCCATTATTATCAATTTGCAATGTGTAAAAGGTCATTTACTCTGTATAGGTGTTGACATTGCTTAATAAAGGTGTGAATGTGTCAAAATATATAAAGTTCACATCTCTAGGGCTCAAGGGATCCTCAGGGGTGCCCAAAGGTGGGTGTGGGTTAGGAGAAGGGATGAGGGAAAAATACAGTGAAATCTGTTTTACATGTTGAACTTCTGCGATATCATTATGAAAAAGTGTTTCTGCTTTCAGAAGAGTGCTCCTTACAAGAACTTTCACAGGTTAAACTTTAGCCTAAATTATAGGGCTGATATTTATTGGAAATATGAATCTATCTCTGTGAATACAGAACTCAAGACATTGATTATATAATTGTGGGGATCAGATTTTTTTTGATCTTCGGTCCTTAATAATGAAATGTAAATGAAATGCCTTTGGCTTTCCTAAAGGCACCTGTGCTCATGACTTCTCTCTCTGACAACTATGGCTCTGTATCTGGAGACGAGCAGGCACATTTCTCTTCTTGGGCGCTTTGGGACTTTGTTAAGGATGATGTAAAGGACGGGGTTCTGGGCAGAGTGTAGATGCACCAGCCAGAGGGTTGCCCATAGAAGAGGCTGCAGAATCCAGCCTGGAGTGAGAAGGGATGGCAGGCTTGAGGGTAGCTGGGAGTCCTGGGAGAGAGGGATCCAGGGGCTAAGGAGGAAGATATGGGGACAAAAGCAATTGTGTTTAAACCAGGTAAAACTTCATTCCATAATAAATGCAGTTCCTCACATTAAAGAATGCTGAGGCCACGTGGTTTTGCACAGCAAGAGACTGTGGGTTGTGATTCTGGTCCTGCTTCTGTTCTTGGCTTTGTGACCTTTGAATCTGCTTCCTTATATGTAAAATGAAAGTGTTAAACTAAGCACTTGGTGAGCTTCCTTCTTTGCTGACTACCTTGTGTCTCGGCAAATGTGTTTGCATGAATATCTATGGATGTGAATATCTGTGGCTCCTCTCGGTGCTCATTTCTCCTATTTTCAATTTCTCCTGACAAGAAATGAGGCCTTCCTTTTTCTGTATATGTAGTACCACCATATGCAAAGGATATTTTTCAATAGCAAGTTCCATTTTTTGAGCTTCAGCAAAATTTGGGTGGAATCTTTCCTTATAACGATTCAGGTTGTGAAAAAGTGCTGGGTTAATGCATTTTTGCAGTGTTTTCTTTCAAACGCTGAGCTGTGTTAGATACAAAATATAACATTAAATTGGCATGATCCTTCATCTATTAGATACTGCATTTCATTTATAAATTTAAAATTTGCTGGAAATATTTTCATCAAGAAAATAGCTCTGGGGCGCCTGGGTGGCTCAGTCGGTTAAGCGGCCGACTTCAGCTCAGGTCATGATCTCGCGGTCTGTGAGTTTGAGCCCCGCGTCGGGCTCTGTGCTGACAGCTCAGAGCCTGGAGCCTGTTTCAGATTCTGTGTCTCCTTCTCTCTGACCCTCCCCCGTTCATGCTCTGTCTCTCTCTGTCTCAAAAATAAACGTTTAAAAAAAAATTAAAAAAAAGCTCTAGTATAACTGAGACGTGAACACACAGATTTCCCTTGTATAAATGTAAAGGAAGTTTGGGGCACCTGGGTGGCTCTGTCAGTGGAGTGTCCAGCTCTTGATCTTGGCTCAGGTCATGGTCTCACAATTGTGAGATTGAACCCCAAGGCAGGTCCTGTGCTGGGTGTGGAGCCTGCTTAAGATTCTCCCTCTGTCTCTGTCTCCTTCAAAAATAAATGAAGGAAGAAAGGAAGGAAGGAAGGACATTCACCAAACTTAAACCTGGCTACCTCTGGGGAATGGACTATTAAAGGGATGGTAAACTTCCAATTTTTACTTAGGTACTTTTGTTATATGAACATATATTAATTTTAGAATTTCAGGACACCTGGGTGGCTCAGTTGGTTAAGTGCCTGACTTCGGCTCAGGTCATGATCTCACGGCTTGTGGGTTCGAGCCCCGCATCAGGCTCTGTGCTGACTGCTCAGAGCCTGGAGCCTGCTTTGGATTCTGTGTCTCCCTGTATCTCTGTGCCTCCCCCACTCATAAGCTGGCTGTCTCTCTCTCTCTCAAAAATAAACATGAAAAAATTTTATAATTTCGTGTGTGATTTGTTACAGAATTAGCCTTAATGATCATCAAGTGTCTTTATTGGATTTGTAGACAACAATCACCATTTGACATAGGTAATTTAAGACCCAAATTTAAATAGTATAATTTTGTTAGATAACATAGAAAAATGAATACCTCTTCCCTGGTAGGTTTTGGAGTTAAAGATGTTCTTTTTGGTGTATATTTGGACAGGATTCATATGATAGTTAATACAAGCAAAGACTTTTCTCCAACCACTTAAGGAATTTCAAACCCAGAGATGACAAATAAGTTTCATCATATTTGACTGTGGCTGCCTAGAGGGTTGTGTTGAGAAGAATCCAGAGATCCTATCTATGTTCACTAGGCAAGAATACCATGATCGGTAAATGGCCTGACAAAGGTACTAGAGGGTGAAGAAAATGGCGACCATTTGCCATGTATTTACCATCCTGAAGCCTAGAACTTTAGGTGATGAGTTTCTTTATGAAGGTAAATATGTCTTTTTATCCAAATATCTTAAGGATGTACTGTCTATACTAATTATTATACTTAGTATTTTACATAGTGGATAGGTTCCTGATAAGTCATGTTAAGATTGTAAGAACAGGAATCTTTTCTATTCCTCATAGAAGCAGGCATGATAGCATAGCTAAAAGAGTTGCTCAAGAAGTAACAATGAATGGAATAAATGATTTATCTTGGCAATATGAGATAATATCTAATAAAGATAATTCAGTATGATTGAGTATCAGTCAAAATAATTTCAAAACATTTACCAATTTAGATGTTAAGCTAAAAAATTGAGTACTGTAATTTACAGTTTTGTTTTGTGGCCCTCTTAAGGCATCTGTTTGTTCCAAGGAGGAGCTAAATAGTTCAGGTGCATGAAAGACTAGCTCAATTTTTACATTTGTGGTTTAAGAGGGCACAATATTACATATATGCTGGATGTAGGAGAGAAGAGTATACATGTTTTCTTAAGGATGAACTGATAGAAAAGAAAACAAAATCCTCCCAATCCCATTTTTTTTTTTTCTCAGAAAAAAGAGGAAGGCACTTAGTCACTGTGTAATGTGAAGCTTCCAGCATATACTGGGTCTCCAATGATCTCAGACTGATTTTAAAAACTCACATTTGGATGACATCCTGCTTACAGCCACATGAACAAGATATTCATTTATTCAACAATCTCTGTTGAGCATTTACTACATACAAAGCACTGGGAATAGAGTAGTGGATAAGAGGCTAGCCCCTGACCCATGTTGTTCATCACAGCTGAGAAAATGAAATGTCTGCAGGGTGCCTTGCCCAACATGGTAGAATTGGGACTGAATTCTAAATTTTGTGTTCTATCCTGTATTCTATAGTGCCCCACGTAATTTTGGAGGACTCTGATCACATATTAACAAGATGGTTCTGTCTACCTTTTCTTTACTCTTACCTTGCTGGTGGTTTACTCTTTTCCAACCTACGTGGCTTGGGATGGATGCAGAGAGAGATCCTGTCCATGGGAGTCACTTATACCCTTTTCTGGTACTGGGGCAAATCCTATTTAACTTCTGAATAGCAACCTAGAATCATGTTATCGAAAATGACTTTTGAGGGGGCGCCTGGGTGGCTCAGTCAGTTAAGCGTGCGACTTCAGCTCAGGTCATGATCTTGTGGTTCGTAAGTTTGAGCCCTGCATCGGGCTCTCCACTGTCAGCACAGAGCCTGCTTTGGATCCTCTGCCCCTATCTCTGTCTGCCCCTCCCCTCCCAAAATAAGCATTAAAAAATATATATATATAAGTAAAATAATTGAAGCAGTATTTTTTCAAACTCTTGTTTTAATTTGGTAGAATGAAACCAGTATTAAAAAAAAAAGGTGCATCACTATTAGTAAGATAAATATACGAACTTCATGAATGTGTTTGTATTGAGTTGCGACATGAAAATTTTTTTCTTCCTGTTGATTGTGGTCAAAAATATTTGAAACATCGGCTTAAAAGGCCATCAGGTAAGATACTGCTGGTGACAAAAATAAAAGTAGGTGATTATCCTTAGCAATCATTTGAATGTGTTGTTTACCTAAAAGGATCATAGCAACAAAGTAGAATTTGTGTGATGAAAGTCCTAGTGGAAGTTATTTGGCATCTGAATACATGTCTGAACAGATTTTTTTTTTTTTCATGAAACACACGTTGCAGTTACCGGTTTCCCTGTGTCCGATTCTTTTGCTTATTGCGGTTTCCTGTATTGAGTGGTTTCGTTATTTTTTGAAATATATTTTGCAATTTAATTGCATGGCATATAGAGAAATTTGGGAAAATATCTATTTGGGGCAATGTCATATAATATGATTATGATGAAATCTACAGGGGGTGCTTGGGTGGCTCGGTTGGTTAAGTGTCCAACTTCGGCTGAGGTCATGATCTAACAGTTCGTGAGTTTGAGCCCCACGTCGGGCTTGTCGGGCTTTGTGCTGATAGCTCAGAGCCTGGAGCCTGCTTCGGATTCTGTGTCTCCCTCTCTCTACCCCTCGCCCACCATCTCTCTCTCTCTCTCTCTCTCTCTCTCTCTCTCTCTCTCTCCCCCTCCCTCTCAAAATTAGATAAACATTAAAAAATTTAAAGTCTATTGCTGATTACTTTAATATAAATTGTTAAATATAACATACTAAGTTGTTTTGAAATTATTTTTCTCACTTAATTTGTGAATGTTTGCCAGTGGATTTTGCCTGAAGCTATTATTTGTAGTAAAGGTAATGGATATAGTTCCCTAAATTGGGGGATTTCATAGACTATAGGAAAATGTCATTAATTTGGAATTTGATCATTGGATGATTGGACTCATACTTTGGAAAGATAAGAGCTTACTGCTTTAAAGCCATGTAAAGGATTTTATGAGTTTTAAATCTGTAAAAATACAGTTTTGGTAGCACTTAAGAAAGAAGTCCATGGGGTGCCTGGGTGGCGCAGTCGGTTAAGCATCCGACTTTAGCCAGGTCACGATCTCGCGGTCCGTGAGTTCGAGCCCCGCGTCAGGCTCTGGGCTGATGGCTCAGAGCCTGGAGCCTGTTTCCGATTCTGTGTCTCCCTCTCTCTCTGCCCCTCCCCCGTTCATGCTCTGTCTCTCTCTGTTCCAAAAATAAATAAACGTTGAAAAAAAAAATTAAAAAAAAAAAAAAAAGAAGTCCACTTTTTTGTGTTGTAATTTGTTTCAGAGATATGTACGGAAATTCAGTTATTGAATTAGCCAGGACAGAGATTTAAATATCCTATGCTGTTCTTTGAAAGGCATGGTTTTATTCCCTAGAATAGATTTATAATCTAATTATGGAGACAGAAATGTAAAAGAAAGCTTGCCTTAAAAGAGCATAGAGATGTTTTGTTTTGCTTTTTTTTCCTCCTCGGATAACAAGAGAACAACATCCAAAAGATAAAATTTAGAGGTTCTAGGCAGGAAAGCTGAGTGAGCTGTGGTTGCTGGTCTCAAAGACTTTGCAGTAGAATTGCATTATGGGCACGTTTAATTTACTTGAGTTCAACCAGTCAAGATCAAGAGAAAGAAAGAACGCCTCAGTCAGTGCCGGAGGTTGGACCTAGCATTCCATGCAATAGGTATACGTCATGGGGAATGTGAATCTCGTGTCCCTTTGTTGGTCTTAGTTCCACTCAGCTCCCATCAGACACACAAATGTTTTTAGTTCAACCCAGTCTCCACTCCACTTTCAACAATCTGACCTCCTACCTCATTTGGAAAAAAAAAAAAAAATGGAGACTATAAATTGGGAACAGCTTCCTTCCCATTTGTCCTTCCCCATTCCTGCCATTTATCCTCCTCTTGCCTTGGAAGTATCTTACTTAGTCAAGACCTGTCTTCACACCTGTCGGACTTTGCTCTCTCACTTATATGCCCTTCCTTAGAGGCCGATATAGCACAGAGGATAAAAATCCTGGCTTTGGGGCCAGAGTCTGCCACATTAGAATGTGGTTTTGTACTTCTTAAATGTGTAGCCATGGGCATGTTGCTGAACTTCTCTATGCTTTAGTTTTCCCATTTGGAAAATGGGACTAGTAATAGGACTACTGTGACATAAGGCAGGTTAAGGGCTTGGAACAGTATCTGGCGCAGGCTTTCAGTGAATGTTAGCTTCTACCATTCCCACTACTGCCACCATTAACCTACCAATCTCTGTCTCTACTCATTTTTATTCCTTAGCCGGTATGTTTGCTGACCCCTTTCCTACTCTGGAAGAGAATAAAGCCAAACCTTCTCTTTACCCTGGGCCCCTTCTAACCACTACCTTCTCTCGCTCCTCCTCCCACCCAGGTGTTCTAAAGAATATTTAAGGTTAGGGGTGCCTGGGTGGCTCAGTCTGTTAAGCGTCAAACTCTTGGTCTTGGCTCAGGTCATGTTCTCACGGTTCGTGAGTTCAAGCCCCACGCCTGGCTCTGTGCTGGCAGCTCAGAGCCTGCTTGGGATTCTTTCTCCTTCCCCCCTCCTCTCTCTGCCCCTCCCCACTTGCGCATGTGCTCTCTCTCAAACTTAAAATATTTAAGGTTAGTTGTCTCTACTTCTTTACCTCCTATTAGCTTTTCTTTTTGCAAATGGTTTTTTTTTTTTTTTAATTTTTTTTTTTCCAACGTTTGTTTATTTTTGGGACAGAGAGAGACAGAGCATGAACGGGGGAGGGGCAGAGAGAGAGAGGGAGACACAGAATTGGAAACAGGCTCCAGGCTCTGAGCCATCAGCCCAGAGCCTGACGCGGGGCTCGAACTCACGGACCGCGAGATCGTGACCTGGCTGAAGTCGGACGCTTAACCGACTGCGCCACCCAGGCGCCCCATGCAAATGGTTTTTAATGAGATATTGACTAGATACACAAATTACAAAGTATTTTCTATTTTTTTAAAAAGATTTTGTTCTTAAGTAATCTTTAAACCCAATGTGGGGCTCAAACTCAAAACCCCTGAGATGAAGAGTCCCATGCTCAACTGACTGAGCCACCCAGGTGCCCCTGAACATTCTTGTACATACATCCTGGCATACATATACATACATTTTCTAGGATTTATAACAAATAATGGTATTTCTGGGATATTTAGTACATACCCCTTTGTATTCATTGAATGTTATAAATTGTTCAAAGTGGTTATGCTATTTGATACTTCCATCAGAAGTATATGTGTTCTTGTCAGACTTTTAAATTTTGCAGTGTGAAATGGTATCTGATATTTCCTTCCTTCCTTGTAAGCTCTTTTTTTTTTTTTAATGTTTTTTAATTTTTGAGAGAGACAGAGCGTGAGCAGGGGAGGGCAGAGAGAGAGAAAGACACAGAATCAGAAGCAGGCTCCAGATACCGAGCGTGTCTGCACAGAGCCGGATGTGGGGCTCGAACCCACGAGCCGCGAGACCATGACCTGAGCCGAAGTCGGACGCTTAACCAACTGAGCCACCCAGGTGCCCCATAAGCTCTACTTCTAACTAGGGCTCTAACTCATGACCCTGAAGTCAAGAAGCAAAAGGTTTACCAACTAAGCCAGTCATGTGCTCCTGGTTTCTGATATTTTTGAATTATGTTACCTGATTACTAAGGAAGTCAACAGTCTTTTCATTTCTTTCTTGCCCATTTCAGTTTATTCTTCAGTTAAGTGCCTATTTATATGTTTTCCCAGTCTTATTTTGGATGGTTTGTCTTTCTTTTATTTTTAGTAGTTCTTTATAATTCTGGGATAAGAAGCCTCATCCGCATTTGTGGGTGGTCTTTTTATTTTAGGTCTTCTTCCCCTCCTCCAACTGCTTTGAAATTTTTTCTTTGTCATTGGTTTCCAGCAATATGATGATGTGCCTTGATGTGGTTTTCTTTTCTTAAAAGAACTTACTAAGATATAATTCATATGCAGCACAATTTAGTCATTTAATGTATGCAGTTCTATGGCTTTTGGTACATTCATAGAGTTGTACGACTATCACCATAATCAATTCTAGAACATTTTCATTACCTTAACAAAGAAACCTCATCGCCCCCAATCCTTCCGTCTCCCCAGCCCTAAGCAACTGCTAATCTGCTTTCTGTCTCTCTATTTGCTTATCCTGGGCATTTCATATAAATGGGATCATACAATATGTGGTCCTTTGTTACTGATTTTTTTTTTCCATGTAACAATGCTTTCAAAGGTCATCCATGTTGTAGGATGTAGCATTTCTTTTTACTGCTGAATAAATCTTTGTATGGATATGCCATATTTTATTCATTTGTCAAAAAGACTATTCTTTCCTCCTTGAATAGTCTTGGCACTCATAAAAAAAAATCACCTGCCCATAGGTGTATGTGTTTGTTTTGGGACTTTCTATTCTATTTCATTGGTCTATATCTACTCTTACATGAGTACAACATTGTCTTGATTCCTGTAGCTTGATAGTAAGTTTTGAATTTGGGAAGTTACGGTAAGCCCTCCAACTTTGATCTTGTTTTTCAAAATTGTTTTGGTTATTATGATTCCCTTAATTTCCATATGTATTCAGGAGCAGCCTCTCAATTTCTGCATAGAAGTTAGCTAGAATTCTTATAGAGCTTATGTTACACTTGTAGATCAGTTTCAAGTGTGGCATTCTTTATTTCTAATAACGTGTCTTCATTTCCTTCGGAGTCCTCACTGGTCACATCTTTAATGTCCCTATTTCAACTACAGTTTGTTGAAGACTTTCTATCCTGTTTCTCAGAATTCTTCCAGCTTCCACCTACTGCGTGATTCCAATAGGAATCCATATTTTTATTTGTTATAACTGCATATCACTTCCAGGCACCAAAGTCTGTATTAGTTTTCTATTGCTGCCATAACAAATCAACATAAACTTAATGGCTTAAAACCCCTATTTGTTACTTCACAGTTGTGTAAATCACAGGTCTGAGCTGACCCATCAGTATCTCCTTAGCATTATCTCTCATTATCTATCAGTTCTTTATGTATTCTAAGCTCTGCTGATAACAAGCAGCTGATAGTTTCCTGAAGATACCAGGCCATTTATGTATCCATGCACTTCTTATGGTCTTCCCTTTACCTAGTGTACTGGTTCAAGCTGTTATAACAAATTGCCATAGACTGGGTGGCTTAAACATTTATTTGTCACAGTTTTAGAGGCTGGAAGTCCAAGATTAGGGTGCCAGCAGGATTGAGATTTTGATGAGAACCCTCTTCGTGGTTATGTCCTCACATGGCCTTTCCTTAATATTGCATCCAGAGAGCAAGTGAGCTCTGGTGTCTTCATCTCCATATAATTTTTGAGAATCCCATCACTAGGGCTCTACCTTCATGACGTCCTCTAAACCTGATTATCTCCTAAAGGCCCCACCTATAAAAACCATAACATTTGGGGGTGAGACCTTCAACATTTCAGGAGAACACAAACATTCAGTCTATAGCATTATGTTCCTCACTCCCCCAAGTTTATGTCCTTCTCTCATGCAAAATACATCCATTGCATCCCAACTGCTCCAAAAGTCATAACTCATTCCAGCATCAATTCCAAAGTCCAAAGTTCTCTCAGTATCATCTAAGTCAGCTATGGGTTAGACTTGTATGATTCAGCCTGAGGCTGAATTTCAAACAAGCTGTAAACCTGTGAAACCAACAAGTTATGTGGTTCCTACCTATGCTGGTGGGATGGGCATAAGATACACATCCCCATTCCAAAAGGGAGAAATTAGGAGAAAAGGAAGGGATGGTGAGTCTCGAGTCTATAACCTAGGAAGGCATACTCCATTAGACCTTAAGATTTGTGAATAATCTCCTTGGGCTGGACAGACTAACGTTTGGACCCCCTGGGGCAATGGATCTGACTCTGTTGCTCTGCCAGGGGTGGGCTTTGTTCCCTCGTCTCTGGGTAGCCCCAATCACACAACTTTGCTGGACAGTGGTCCCACCCTTTGAAACCAAGGTAGGGGTAGCCTTGCCCCCTGGGCCCATGTACTCAAGGTCTGTGGTGAGAGTGGGTAGCCCATATTATCTCTGAATCCCCCCTCAGTGTGTTTCTTCCTTTGTCTTAAAGAATAGTGTGTGGGGCGCTTGGGTGGCTCAGTCAGTTGGGTGTCCGACTTCAGCTTAGGTCATGATCTCACTGTCCTTGAGTTCGAGCCCCGTGTTGGGCTCTGTGCTGACAGCTCAGAGCCTGGAGCCTGCTTCAGATTCTGTGTCTCCCTCTCTCTCTGCCCCTCCCCCACTCACGCTGTTTCTCTCAAAAGTAAATGTTAAAAAAAAACAACAATAGCGCACGTTTGAAACTAAATAATTCTAAGGTCCTGTAGGATCTGAGAAGTCTGATAGCCTTCCTTTATTTTGTCCCACCTCTATTCAAACTGGCAGTGTTCCTTTTGGAGTGGTTGATTAGGTCCCTGGTTCACACCTATACTAATCTTATCAAATGGTCAGACACACACTATTCTCTTCCAAACATGCTTTCTCATTTTTGACATTTTGGATAAGATGAGAATTTTCTAAATATTTAAGTTCTGTTTCTTTCCTTTTTGCTTAACAATTCTTTCTTCCATATATTGCTCTCTTTTTGTATTTTACTACAAGCTGTCAGGAGGAACCAAGTCACTCCTTCAAAACTTTGCTTAGGGGCGCCTGGGTGGCGCAGTCGGTTAAGCGTCCGACTTCAGCCAGGTCACGATCTCGCGGTCCGTGAGTTCGAGCCCCGCGTCGGGCTCTGGGCTGATGGCTCAGAGCCTGGAGCCTGTTTCAGATTCTGTGTCTCCCTCTCTCTCTGCCCCTCCCCCGTTCATGCTCTGTCTCTCTCTGTCCCAAAAATAAATAAAACGTTGAAAAAAAAAAAAACTTTGCTTAGAAATCTCTTTGTCTAAATATCCAACTTCATTGCTTGCAAGTTCTTCCTTCCACGAAACACTAGAATCCAGGCAAGTTCTTTGCCACTTTTTAACAAGGATTGCCTTTCTCCATGGTCTAATGACTTGTTCCTCATCTGTGCTCATCCTCGTCAGAATGACCTTTACCATCCATATTTCTACCAACATTTTGTACGTGATTACAGATATGTTCTCAAAGAAGCTGGAAGCTTTCTCTATGGCTCTCCTCTCATTCTTTGCTCTCGCCAGAATCTCCTTTAAAAGTCTCTACAAGCAATCTCGGCTTTTCCTAGCATGTGCCTCAGATCTCTTCCAGCCTCTTCCCAGTTCCAAAGTCTCATCCGTATGTTTAGGTATTTGCTATAGCACTTACTCATTTTTCAGTACTTAGTTCAGGATGCTATAATAAATTACCATTGACTGGGTGGCTTAAACAACAAACATTTCTCACAGTCCTGGAGGCTGGAAGTCCAAGATCTGGGCATCAGCATGATTGGATTTTAGTAAGGGCCCTTTTCCTGGTTACACGCTGATATAACCTTTCCTTGGTTTGTGCATGCAAAGAGATTGAGAGAGCTCTGGTCTTATCCACTTATAAGGACACTAATCCGATCTTTGGGGCTCTACCCTCATGACCTTATCTAAACTGGAGTCTCTTCCAAAGGCCCCATCTCCAAATACTGTCCCACTGGGGATTAGGGCTTCAGCATAGAAATTTGCGGGGAACACACACTCAGTCCGTTGCACCTAGCATGCTCCTCCCACTCAATGTCTTTGTCCTCTAAATGTATAGAATGATCTCTTCTAGAAAATTGGACTCTGCTGCTGAGTTGAGCAAAGTGCCCCAGTTGTATGTGTCCATAATAACCTGTAGTTCTTCAGCTTCACTTACCAGGCTGTATCAGAATTACCTTTCCCATGTCGGTCACCTTGATAGTCTGCACCTCTCAACTACACACAGGCCTTAGTAATTGCCTGGTACGTAGTGGCAACTAAAGAATGTTTGGACTGAACTAGGTAGAGGAAATTATGATTACATTTAACCACATAAGTTAAAACTTCTGTCAAACAAATACAGATTAAAAGGCAGATAAAAAACTGGTTTAAAAAAAGTTGCAATGAGTGACAGGGAGAAGGTTGATAAACTGTAATATATTATATTTTTTAATTTTTTTTTAACATTTATTCATTTTTGAGAGACAGAGCATGAGTGGGGAAGGAGCAGAGAGAGAGGGAGACACAGAATCCGAAGCAGGCTTCAGGCTCTGAGCTGTCAGCACAGAGCCTGACGTGGGGCTTGAACTCACGAACTGCGAGATCATGAGCTAAGCCGAAGTCAGATGCTCGACCGACTGAGCCACCCAGGCCCCCCCCCACCCTGTGTAATGTATTTTAGAAAAAAACATTGTCCCCAGTATGTAAAGGGAGAAAGGTGATGACTGTAAGTCACAAAAGAGGAACTATAAAGAACTAACCAAAGGTGGAAAATGCTCAAACTCCCTAGTAATCAAAATATGCAAATCAAAATGATGTCATTTTTTCCTAATCACTTTATCCAATATAAAGATCTTGGGGTGTCTGGCTGGCTCGGTCAGTGGAGCATGTGACTCTTGATCTTGGGGTTGTTTGAGTCCCATGTTGGGTATAGAAATTAAAAAAAAAAATCTTGTGTGGCCTATAATGCCTATGAAAGATACATGTGGCTACCAGAAATAGAGTTTAAGCCCTTTGGGAAAGCAGTTCCACAGTCTAGAGTCTTATAATATGTAGACTCTTTGGCTGGAAAATTCTTCCTATAGATATCCATCCTAAAGAAACATTTTGAAATTTATTTTTTAAATTGGACTTTTATTTTTCTAATAGGTATATATTTAAATGTTTTTCAATTCAAAAGGCATTCAAGAGTGGACAGTGAAGCAGTTTGCTTGCTACTGTGAACCCCAGACCCGAGGATTTATGAAAAGAGTAATATTATTGTTCATTATCCATCCAAATGCCTGTGTGTATGTGGTGGGAAGGGGTATTCTCCTCTGTCCACACTCCATTCGTACACAAGTGATAGCATGCTGTCTAAACCAGTCAGTATTTCCCAGTTTTACTTACAAATACTTGGAGATTATTACATGTCACGACATGAAGAGCTTCCTCTTGGTGAAGGGTGACAGTCCCTTTCTCTAAACCCTTGACAGTGCAGTATGTGTTAAAAATTGTGGAATCTTTGCCAATGTGATAAGTGGAAAATCTCAGCATAGTTTTAATTGGTATTTCTCAAGATGAAAAGGAGTGTCTTTTAGTAGATTTAAGAGCTGCCTGCATACTCTTCACTAAGTGAACTATGTTCCTATCCTTGCTCATTTTCCTGTTCTGTTGTTCTTTTCCTTACTGATCTGTAGAAGTGGTCTCTAAATATATTAAAGAAAGTAGCCCTTTGTCATGAGTCACAGTCCCCCACCTACCAGTTTGTTTTTTAATGGTGCTCATGCCAAAAATTTGATTTTGTGAGATCGCTTGTCAATTTTTTTCATGGCTTTTGGAGTTTGTGTCAAACGTAGGAAGGCATTCCTTACCTCAGGAAATAATTTTAAGTATGCTGAATGCTTTATATGTAAAGATGTTTACTACATTCTTTGTAATTTTTTTTAAAAAACTGATAATAGAGGCGCCTGGATGGCTCCGTCAGTGGAGCATCTGAGTCTTGATTTTGGCTCAGGTCATGACCCCAGGGTCGTGGGATGGAGCCCTGTGCTCTGTGCTGGGTGTGGAACCTGCTTAAGATTCTCTCTCTCAGGGGCACTGGGGTGGCTCAGTTGGTCAAGTGTTCGACTTTGACTCAGGTCATGATCTTGCAGTTCATGAGTTCGAGCCCACATCAGGCTCTGTGCTGACAGTTCAGAGCCTGGAGCCTGCTTCGGATTCTGTATCTCTCTCTCTCTCTCTCTCTCTTTCTGCCCCTCTCCGGCATGCTCTCTGTCTCAATAAATAAATAAAAAACAATTTAAAAAATTAATAAAGATTCTCTCTCTCTCTCCCCCTCTGCCCCTCTCACTTTCTATTTCTCTAAAATAATAAAAAACTGATAATAACCTAGAAATACAATAATTGAAAAATGGTTGCTTTAATTGTGATATTGCTCTATAGTAAATTAGGATGTAACTTGTCTAATATTTACAGATAGTTCCTCAGATGCCTAAAAATGGATGTCATGGGATGATGTTTGTGTTCAAATTGAGGCCAGAATCAAGACTGTATATATTCCAGATCATCTCAATGATGAATGGAAAGGAATAAATGGAGGCATATTATTAATTGTCACTGGATGGTGAGATGATGATGATTTAAAATGTCTTCCGGTTCTTCCGAGACTTCTAAAACAAGCCTGTCTTTTTGTAATAAGGAAAATACAACATAGATACTATAGTTGCACATGCACCATATACTATGTGCTTTGTGGGGTTCGTTTGCTTTGGCTCGATCGACATTCTTCACACCCTCCGCAGCCCAGAAGTGGAGCAAAGAAAACCATGGTTGTTTGTGCAGAATAGAGCTAGTTTATCCAGATTTTCTTCTTTTCTTCCATTGTCAGATATCAGGATCTTAGGGAATGTTCTCTTTTATGTATTTCACCAATGAGAGAGTGCAGCTCAGATTACAACGTTGCCCTAAAATTAGCACATAATAGTGATTTTTTTATTTCTCTTTTAAATTCCTCCTCCTAAGACTGGCATGAATTTCTTTTTAAATTAAGCCCTTAATTGTACTTTTTTGGTTTCTACATCCTCATAACCGTGGGTAGAGGCCTTTTTTCTTAAGCTCTGCTGATTTATAACTTAGAAACAATAAAATATAACCAATCTCACTATACAGCTTGAGTTTTGATAAACCTGTGTTTGGTAAAGTGTTTACCTTTGGAGCTGTCACCACAATTAAGATAAAGCATTTGCATTAGGAGATGACTGAGATTTGACTTTAAAAAATATAATTTTAAAGATCGAATGTGTTTTATTCTAATATATTCTGGAGCACTTATGAGAGAAACAGTTAATTTTAGAGTATTAAAAAGAGGCAAAGATGTTTCAAAAGTTAATGGCTTATGCAGTAACTGTATATAGTTAAATAATTAACTTCACAAAGAAACTCTGCTTTGGTTATAGCATAAAGTTGTAATAAGCAAACTTGATAAAGAGCCATATGCTCCCTTAAATTCTTTGAGAGGCTGAGACTTCAAAGGAACAATTCTATGCATTTTTGGAGTTTTGATTCCTTTTTTTTGTAAAGAAAAAAAATTTTTAAGTTTTATTTATTTATTTTGAGAGAGACAGAGACAGTGCAAGCAGGGGAGTGGCAGACAGAGAGGGAAGAATCCCAAGCAGGCTCCGCACCACCAGTGCAGAGCCAGATGCAGGGCTCAAACCCACGAACCGTGAGATCACGACCTGAGCTGAAACCAACAGTCAGATGCTCAACTGACTGAGCCACCCAGGTGTCCCTGAAGTTTTGATTTCTTTCTATTTCCTTCACCTCCCCCCCAACCCTGTAAAACTCTGTAAAGGCATTTTTTTTTCTCACAAGATGAATGATAACTGAGGCAATTGAGAGCATCCAAATCCTTCCTTTAGGATATTATACGTGAGTGTACCTATATTAGCAAGACTGGAGACATTAAGATAATTAGAATGGAAATATAATAGTTTAGCAAACGTGATTAAGATTTCCCCAACAGAGCAGAGTGTTTCCCAGTGAAGAGACTGTTTCAAAGATCTAACCTCATTTCAAAAAAGGAACACTTAAACACACTTTCACCATGGCCCAGTCTCAGATTCTGAGTGTGCTGGTACCTTTGCCAGGTTCTTTTCAGTGTGGTTCAGTGGACTGGGGTTCAGTGGGAATGGGGATCAGCACTGCCATTCTGGCTGTTTTCATTTTTATTCCCTCATATTTCAGTGTTCTATGCCCCCTCCTCTCTGCCCATCCACTCCTTCTCCCCTGTTCCTTCCTACTATTCTTTTGTTCTGGTTTCTTCCTTAGCCTCTTTTCTGGGTATTGTGAAAGCAACAAAAAAGAGGCTCTTACTTCCAATTTCACTTTTTATTCTGAATACTTACATTTAACTTCTTAATCACTTTTTGCTTCAGACAAAATGTCAATGCTAGATTGTATTAATATGCTTAATTTGCATTTGAGAAACGTAAGGTGAATTGGTCCAACCTGGAAATCTTCAGTTGAAAAGTTACTTTTTCAGTCTTTAGATAGAAAATTTTCCATCCGGGGCGCCTGGGTGGCTCAGTTGGTTGGGCTTCCGACTTCGGCTCAGGTCATGATCTCACGGTTTGTGTTGACAGCTCAGAGCTTGGAGCCTGCTTCTGATCCTGTCTTTCTCTCTCCCCCTCTCTCTGTCTCCCCCCTCTCTCTGTCTCCCCCCTCTCTCTGTCTCCCCCCTCTCTCTGTCTCCCCCCTCTCTCTGTCTCCCCCCCCTCTGTCTCCCCCCCTCTCTGTCTCCCCCCCTCTCTGTCTCCCCCCCTCTGTCTCCCCCCCTCTGTCTCCCCCCCTCTGTCTCCCCCCCTCTGTCTCCCCCCCTCTGTCTCCCCCCTCTCTGTCTCCCCCCCTCTATTTCCCCCCCCCGTCTCCCCCCTCTCTCTCTCCCCTTCTCTCTCAAAAATATTTAAAAAGAAGAAGAAACAAAGATCTGAGTGTTGGGTGTGCTGATGGCTACGGGATATTATTGCATCTAGGTCTTCTCAGTAGACAGAACTAGGAAATGTTAACCTGTGTGTTATATGTACCTATGACTCTTTCTATATCCGTCTGTGTCTTTATTAAAGTAAACGTGAGCTCCGAATGTGATCTCCAGCTCTAATCCAGTACTATATGGCTTACTGTAGTCTTCCCCTCTCTTATCTGTGATCTCCCTCTCCAACAGTGAGAAAAGCCTGGCTTCCATTATCACCATCTGTTTACTAATTTTTCATTCCCACTATGCATGTGCGGTGGTTTCAGAACTGTTAATTCGTACCCCCATGGGAAACAACTTCGCCAACTGGAGTTCAGTGCTTATGTATGGTTTCTTTCACCTTTAGTCATTTCCAAAGTTACTTAGGTCAACACCTTTTTCCCTCCGGCTCCCTTTAGTGAGTTTGTACCTTAGTAATTACAGTTAGATACTTTTGTCACAGCCTGCATTCATGACCTCCTGGATGATTTGTTGTTGTTGTTGTTGTTAAGTTTGCATATATTAAGGTTTACTTTTCGTAAATTAAGGTTTAATTCTATAGGTTTTGTCAAATGCATAGTGTTGTGTATCCCCTACTACGTTACCACACAGAATTGCTTCACGGTCCTTAAAACAAAAACAAATACAAAAAGTTCTGTGCTTCATCATGAGTAGTTGGTATTCTTCTCTCCCAAACTTCTGATGAGTTCAATCTGTTTTTCATCTCTACAGTATACCCTTTTCCAAAATGTTATGTGAATGGGGGGAGGGGGACTTTGGTGGCTCTGTCAGTTGAGCTTCTAACTTCGGCTCAGGTCATGATCTCAAGGTCCGTGAGTTCAAGTCCTGCATTGGGCTCTGTGCTGACAGCTCAGAGCCTGGAGCCTGTTTCAGATTCTGTAACTCCCTCTCTCTCTGCCTCTCCCTTGCTCGCACTCCTTCTCCCTCTCAAAAATAAACAAACATTAAAAAAAATTTTTTTTAATTACAAAATGTTATGTGGAAGATAACATGTGGAAGCATATAGTATGTAGTCTTTTGAAACTGCTAAGTCTACTTAGCAATATGCATTTAAGATTCTTCTATGTTGCATGAATTAGCTCATTCCTTTTGATTGCTGAAGAATGTTTTATTGTATGGGTGTATCATAGTTTGTTTACCGATTCATTTGAGGCACATCTTAGTTGCTCCCAGATTTTGGTGATTATGAATAAAGCTGCTAGACACATTTATGTGCCGACTTTTGTGTAGACCTACATTTTCTAATCACTTGAGTAAATACCAGGGAGAGCAGTGGCTGCATGGGATGGGATGTTTATGTTCAGCTCTGTAATAATCTGCCAAAGTGAGTTCATATGTCCACAAACAATGATGGATTACTGCTCTACATGCTTGCTAGCATTTGGTATTGTCAGATTTGGGGGTTTTGGCCATTCTTATGCATGTGTAGTGGTACCTTGTTTTAATTTGCATTTCCCTAATAACAAATGGTGTTGAGCATCTTTTCATATGCGTTTATACCATCTATATATCTCCTTTGGCGAGTGGCCTGTTTGGGTCTTTTGCCCATTTTTTAATTGGCGTTGTTTTAAGTACTTTTTGTACGTCTGTGTATTTAAGACTTTATTAGATTTGTGGTTTGCAAATATTTTCTCCCAGTCTGTGGTTTGTTGTTGGCATATGAATTTTGAAAGTTCTTTGGGTGATTCTGACCCTCTGGTTTTAAAGACCCAGATCTGATTGAGATAAGAGCATTGGGTCACTTCTTCCGTAGCTATCTTCTCTCTCTTTCCATTTCTTACTAGTCAGCCTCTCTGGGTCTTGATTGCCTCGTCTGTAAAATGAGGAATATTAAGTTACCTTCCAGAGAGCTGGTATCTTTCAATTTTCAGTTCTATGATTCCATGACCACCTGACCTTTTGAAACCCTCTTGGAATGCTACCAATATACAGTTAGATCTCCTTACCTTTCTAATTGCTTTCACAAAGGAAAAGAACTGCATGATCCAGACATTGAGAGTCTTTAATTTCTTTGTGGAATTTTATTACTCCCACCGCCTAAAAGCTCAACTGTTATGATGGCATGCCTGAGTGAAATAAATCTGTCAGTGACTTTAAAATGACAATAGGACGAAAATCTACTGGATCTGATCTCAGAGGTACCGCTCACAAAAGTATTACAAATTTTGTACATTTGTAGGCAGGCGAGGAAACCATGGCAATTTAGAATTTCTCTATATCCTTCCTCTGTATAATTATTCCATCATGAAAGAGCAAACCCCATTTTCTATAAAAGTTTATTTTTCCTGCAAAAATGGTCCCTGAAGGACAGAACAGGAAAGTAACTCCAAGATATTAGAAAGACTCACAAAGAGTAGAGGTACAATACCTTGAAGATTATCTCCATTTGGAGTAATCTTAGGAAAGATATTAATGAACCTTAGAACAGTAACACAGAAAGTACAATAATAACTGCTAAAATTTCCTAACCAAAGAGAACTTGCAGAGGCTCTTAACCCCATCCCATGGTGTTATTAAATATGAAACATGAAGTCCTTTTTCCTTCACTTTTAGTATCTTGTATTATGGACTCAGATCTTCTAGAATGTTCTATTACCCATCTCGTTTCTGTTCTGGTCGTGTGCCATTATGCCCATGTTGTCTTCTCTTAATGATTTTGTGGGAGTAGCACAGCACAGGCTATGGAATTAATTTTGAACTTTATTACTTACTAGCTGAGAAATTTTTTGACAAGTTCTTTACCCTCCCTAACTTTTGTTTCCTCATGTGTACCATGGAGGTAATAATAGTACCTGCTTAGATTGCTGTGTCAAAGAAGCTAATGAAACATAAAGGTGTTTAGTGTGGTGCCTGGCATATATTTGTTGCTGCTGCTACTACTGCTGGCTTAGAGGAGGTCACCTAGGTGTTAATGTTTCAATTGAGAAGACTAGAGGGCCAAGGACATTTCAGGAGCCCAAGAAAGAGAATGTTGTTGAAATTTCCTGGCAAAGTCGTCCTTGTAGAGACTACTACCCTTCCCAGAAGGCTCAGAAAGAATAGTCAGAGTAGTAAGAAAGAGTCCCAGAGAGAAGGGCAGGGCGCCAATGACGGAGACAGGGTCCTTCTGAGCAGGAAGGAGTAGGGAATAACACTAGATAATGTAGAGAGATCCCAGATGAAAGACTTTCTATTGGCTTTCTGATTACAGAAGTACATCGGTAGAGTAGTGAGGGAGACAGAGGAGAGCTGACAACTGGGGACCTAAGTCTGACCTGGGAATGATGTTGAAGTAGAGCGCCCAAGCAGAGGTTGCTCTCAAGAAGCTTTGTGGTGGGGGGAGGGGTGGAGTGGAAGCAGAACTATAAAGTGTAGCTAGAGAAGATCTAAGGCTTGAGTTTAATTTTTTTCAAGCTAGGAGAAACTTTAATATGTTTGTTTACAGAGGAGAAAGCCAGTAGAGAGTTAAAGATGGACCTTGGAGGAGATACAGGGGTGTTGAATGACAGCACAAGTTTTTTGAAGAGTTGGGAAGGCATGAGAATTCACATGGAGGAATTAGCTCTGGGCAAAACAAGGGACAGGATGGATGAGAAAGACAAGCTCATAGGTGGTGGGACAGGGAAGAAATTGGGAGTTTGTTCTTGCTGATCTTGGCTTTCCAGGAAGTAGGAAGATGGTGAGGGTGTTTGAGATGGTTTCAGGAGAGGGATAAAGGTTTTGAAAAGCTCCCCAGCAAATGAGTGGCAAGCTGAATAAGCAATATTGGGCATAGCTCAGTCTTCAATCATGTTTTCATTTGTAGGAGTTTTTCTAGCAGTTCTCAACAGCCTGACTATGGGAGCATCGTAGGTAGTTGGATATGAGCTGGAGTTTTTTATAAACTTTTTGTGGTTTTGAAGCTTTCAAAAACAAAAAGTTGAAAGAATGAACTCCCCTATATCCTAAATGCAGATTCACCAATTATTAATATTTACACATTTGCCTTATCATTTTCATATATGTGATATTTATGTTGTTGAACCATTGAATGTAAGTTAGACTTTGAGTGTTGAACCATAAACATTCCAGCATTTATCTCATAGGAACCATGACCACCTTCTACATAATGACCGTATAACTATTACTCAAGAAATTTAACCTCAGGACAATAGTATTGAACGTATAGTCCATATTCAGGTTTCTTCAATTGTTTAAATATATATTTTTAAGATTTTTAAGTAATATCTATATCCAGTGTGGGGCTCAAATTCACAACCCCAAGATTAAGAGTCGTGTGATTCACCAAATGAAGCAGCCAGCCAAAAATTTGTAGCTTAAAAGAATACTCCAGGACTCACCAGGCATTGCATTCAGTGGAATTTTGGATCTCATTCAATATGGAAGATTTTTTTAGCTTTGTCATTCATAACATTGATGTTTTTGGAACATACAGTCTAGTCTTTTTTTGAATGTCCCTCAGTTTTGATTTGTTTGTTTCCTTTTTGTAAACTTAGGTTCTGTTTCTAGCAGGAATACTACGTATGTGATGTGTCCTTATCCATGCATTGCATCAAGGAGCATATGTCCATCTACCCCATTGTTGATGATACGAACTTTCATCACTTGGTTAAGGCGGTATTTGCTAGATTTCTTTGCTGTCAAGTTACGGTTTTCCCTTTTTTAATTGTTAAGAAATTTATGGGGAAATAGATGCTTAGAAACTATGTGTACTGTAAATATCCTATTCCTCTCTAATTTTCACTCAGTAGTTCTAGCATCCTTTGGTGATTCTTGCATGTATCAATTTTTATTATAGTTATAAATATTATTTTTCTAAATTATTCCTTCTATGCCTATCAGTTGGCTGGGATGTAGCTTTGGAGATTGGTTCAATGCAAAGGCAGGGTGTCAAAATGAAGAAGACCATGGGGAGATCATGAGTTATGCAATCTAGGCTGGCTAGGGAAGAAACTGAAACCAGAGGAGGTACACACGCGTGTTGGGTGTGTGTGTGTGTGTGTGTGTGTGTGTGTGTGTGTGTGTGTGTGTTTCACTGCAGAATAAATATCCTGGGAGCAGAGAGAGACCTGAAAAGGTCGGAAGTTGCAGTCAGAAGTTGGGATGCTGAAGTTTGAAATTTTTAGGATGGAGCTGTTCCAGGCTGTTGAAGGTCTAGGAGGTTGTCATGGATTCAGAAGATAGTTTGAATAGAGAGAAGGTCTTTTCATTAGGAGGAAGTGAAGGAATTCTAAGACCAAGGTATTGCATAAATCACCCATGTAGATGTTGAATTGGCCCAGGAAGATGGGGCAATTGGAGAAATTATATGAGCCAACTGCCAAAGTCCTTCATTGTTCAAGGTCTATAGTGGATCAGTCCTTAGATGATTGTAATAGCGGTGGGGAAATTGTGGAGGAGCCAGATGTCCTGGGCCCAAAAGGAGATGTCTTATTATGTGAATAAAGGAACAATGATTTAGCAGTAGGGATGGGGGTAAGAATCATCCTGTCTTTTTAACCTCTCCTAGTGTGGTGTGGCCACTGGGAATAGCCAACCATGCCCTTGGGTGTAGTGTATCTTTGAGGAGAGCCAGGCATTTTAGTAAAAGTGAAGAGCTGGAGACAGCTTTGAGGAGAAGGAGGGAGATGCACGGCCTTGCTACTGTGGAGAGGATCAGAGGGCACAAGGGAAAGGGCAGTAGGATAGTTAGCCATAGGAATAGAGAGAAAGAGGAGACAGGGAAGCTCAGGGTAATCTGAGATGAGATTACCTTGCAGGATAATTGAGGATTGGAGGCCAAAGGACAAAAAGAAAACAAGAGATGAGAGTTTGAGCTGAGGTCAGGATTGTGCCTGGACCTCTAGGGCATGTGTCAGCCCTTTTTCTGTAAATGACTGGCAAGCAAATATTTTCAGCTCTGTGGGCCATACATACAAGATGGCTGCTGTTATAGCATGAAAGCAGCCATAGATGATATGTGTTCCAATAGATGAATGAGAGCGGCTGTGTTCCAATAAAACTTTATTTATGGCTACTGAAATTTAATTTCGTATAATATTCATATCCCCAAATATTTTTGTTTTGATTTTTTTTTTCCGAAACATCTAAAAAATGTAGAACTTTTAGCCTGCAGGCTGTATGGTAGGAGACCTAGGGACTATACTTGGCCCGCAGGCCATAGTTCACTAATCCCTTCTCTAGGGTAAAGGTATAGGAATTTGTGTTAAAGCAGAGACTTAAGAGTCACTAGGGACATTTTGGGAGGGGAAGTAAAATATATCTTCTGATAATCACGAGTAACTGTTGGTAAAGTCCGTGGACTAAGAGTGCAGGCAGGCTATCAGGCTGCTAATACCAAAAAGAAAGAGAAAATTTAAGATGAACAATAAAAAAATATGATGAAGCAGTTACGCAGTTAGTGCAATTAGTGCTTGTTGTTTTAATTTTTTTAATGCTTTCAAAAATTTTGAATAAAAAGTATACGACAGATTTAAAACCAAATAGTATCTGGTGCCTTAGTTCAGTTTCTAGATATTCAGTAATTCTTCTGTTTTAATCCTCTGACCTTATGGGTCTCAACATCTCTCTCCGTTTAGTTCATCCAGATAATAACTCTGGTTTCCTCTGGGGTGGTGGAAGTGTGGTTGCCAGACTACCCAGGGTGTGAGAACGGATCTGGTCACCTAATTGCCCTGTGTGCAAAATAAAGGCTTTCAACCAACGCTTTCCTGACCATGCCACACTCGACTTCTTGCGCACTGGTCCCCCTGAGTATCCAGCCCCTCAGTAGGTACTTCTCCACTCTTAAGTTACCACTCCTGCATTTGATTTTCGTCCTTTCAAATCTGTTGAACTCTTTCAACTGTGGCTCATGTCTCTCTTCTGATGTCCCTGTTTTGGCGGAGCTCCGGGAGGGAGAAGATAAATAGGTATGGTCAGCCCGCCATACATCCGCTTTTACTTTGAATAAGTGGCTGGTACTCCTAAATAGTGAAAAGCCTCTACCACCTTCCCTTTGTCTTGTACCTTTTTGCCTATTGTTGTTGAATGTTGTGAGGAAATTTTAATTCTAGTAGAGAAAAATATCAATATTTGGCGTTTGTCCACTACTTTTACTTTTCACTCCAAAGGTCAGCATTTGGTCATTGTCAACTTGGTTTTTTTATGCTACATGAAACAGGAGTGAAAATTGATGCCACTGAATCTATTTTCAATCACTTCTGACTGGTTCTGGTTGTTTATTAATAAAAGATGAATGTTTCCCCCCCACCCATCTTTTTGCTATTTTCTTCATTTCAAGCTAATTAAAAATTTTCCTACTTAAAAACTGGAAGGGCGCCTGGGTGGCTCAGTTGGCTAAGCGTCTGACTCTTGATTTCAGCTCAGGCCACGATCTCAGGGTTGTGAGATGGAGCCCCGTGTCAGGCTCCGCATTGGGCACAGAGCCTGCTTAAGATTCTCTCTCTCTGCCCTTCCCCTACTCTCTCTCGCATGCATGCACGGTCTCGCTCTTTAAAAAAAAAAAAAAAAAATCTTCTCCATACTTCATATAAATTGAATTACATCCATACCTATTACTATAAAAACAAAAAACACACAGCTGCTTAAATCAGTGGACCATCCTCACTTCATTAGGAGCCACAAGCAGCCATGTTCTCTTGTCTCACATACCATCTTGATCCTTGGTACATGGTGAAGCAACATGATTATTTTGTTACACTTTCCAATATGCATATAACAGGAGAACTTTACCACATAACGTAAAAAAAAATGTCAGTAGAGGAACTACATATACCAAACATTGCCTTGTGAGTTTATTATGTTCACCACATGTCGCTCTGTTCAAGATAGAAATGGACATTAATCAGTTTTGCTTTGGGAAAAATAATGTTCTCATGGGAGTCCTGTTTGAGGAAGTGATACCTGGATGGAGAAGTCGTTGCAAATAGTGACAAGTGTAAGGAAGGGGAGAGAGCCCTATGAGCCAAGAATTACAGTCTCTAAAAAAAGAAGGGACTTGGAGATTGAGGAAGGCCAGCAGAAGGCCAGTGAGAAAGGTAATTTGGCCAGAAGCCAAGGGCCTCAAAAGAACTAAATGTTTATTTAGGTTTTAAGGTGTTATTTATATTTTGGTTAAAGAAAATTAAATCTGAACACTTATTGAATATTTGTTGAGTTGAATTCACTAAAAGATTTTTTCAAGTTGCCTGGTTCAAATCTGTTAAGCAGAATGCTGCTTGTATTGTGAAAGAACATTGGATTAGGCATCCAAGGAAAGACGTGGATTTGCGTTTCATCTCTGCCATTTAAACCCACACAGGTGAGAAAATGAAGTGATAATGAATAAAGGAGTGTTCATGAAAAAGTTAACTAAAAAGCAGAAGGTAAATACTAATTCCAACTACAGTAGATGAGGATAAAAACAGTCTTATAATTTCTTTCTCCCCATTCCATGCAGGTAAGAATAGAAGAGGAACTTCACTGAGATTTAATTTACGTATAACAAAATGTACTCATTGGAAGCGTAGTATTTGGCAAAGTCTGACAAATATATAGATCCATGTAGTTATCTCATTGATCAAGATTTAGGACATTTCCATTACCCCACAGAGTTCCCTCATGCCTCATCTCCATCCACCCTAGGAAAACACTGATCTGGTTTTTATTCCTATAGATTAGATTCACCCCCACTAAAATTTCCTATAAATGAAATTATATAGCAGGTCTTCTCTTATGTGTGGCTTCTTTTACTCAGCATAATGTTTTTTAGATTCATCTATGAGATGATCATCTGCTCATTTTTTTTTTTATTAAAAAAAATTTTTTTTTTACATTTATTTTTGGGAGACAGAGACAGAGCACAAGTGGGGGGAGGGGCAGAGATAGAAGGAGACACAGAATCCAAAGCAGGCTCCAGGCTCTGAGCTATCAGCACAGAGCCCGATGAGGGCTCGAACTCACAAACTGTGAGCTCATGACCTGAGCCGAAGTCGGACGCTTAACCTACTGAGCCACCCAGGTGCCCTGTTTGCTCATTTTCTTACCGTTTGTTTCCAGATTGGGGCTAATGTGAATATTTGTGTAGAAGTCTTTGTGTAGATAAGTTATTGTTTCTCTTTGATAAATACCTGGGAGTGGGATTACTGGGTATATAGTATAAGTATGTGTTTACCATTATAAGAAACTTTCAGTTTTTCAGAAAGGTTGTACTATTTTATATTCCCACCATCAGTGAATGAGAATTCTAGATTTCCCACGTTGTTTAGAATACTTGGTATTGTCAGTCTTTGAATTTTTAACCATTCCAGTGGGTATACAGTGGTATTTCACTGTGATTTTAATTTGTAATGGTCACTGGGGAAGTGACATCAAGTGTCACTTATGCACTTATTGGTCATTCAGATATCTTCTTTGATGAAGTATCTTTTTAAGTCTTTGCCCATTTCTATTGCATTTATTGTATTAGTGAGTTGTATGCATTCTTTAAATATTCTAATATAAGTCCTATGTCAGATCTATGTATTGTGAATATATTTTTTTCTCAGTATGTGGCGTGGCTTCTTAATTCCTTTTGAATAACAGGAGGTTTTATTTCTGGTAAAGTCCGGTTACCAATTTATTCTTCCATGGTTGTTGCTTTTTATACCCAACCCAAGCAGTCTTTGCTATTCCTAGATTTTTCTTCTAGAACAGTCCTGTCAAACAAAACCATTATGAGTCACATATATAACTTTAAGATTTAAGTAGCAACATTAAAAAAAAAGTTGAAGTTAATTTCAATTATATATTCTATTTAAACCAATATGTCCAAAATATTATTTCAACAGGTAATCAATATAAAAATTACTGAGATATTTTATATTCTTATCATAAGTCTTCAAAAGCTAGACTGCAGTTTATACTTATAGCACATTTCAGTTTGGACTAGCCACATTTTAAGTGGTAAATAGCATGGCTAGTGACTACCTTATTGGACAGGACATTTCTAAAAGTTTTATTGTCTTTGTTTTTTATTTAGGTCTGTGATCTAATTTGATTTTATTTTTGTATATGATGTGAAGTATAAATATAAGCTGGGGTTTTTTTCTCCCTACAAACCAGTTTTCACACCATTTACCTTTTTCCAGTAGAATTATGTTGTACCTTTGTCCACAATCAATAGATCATATTGTGTGGCTCTATATCAGGACTCCATATACTGTTCCATTTATCCTTATGCCAATACCATCCTGACTTGATTATTGTAGCTTTATAGGCCTTAAAACCAAGTAGTGTAATTCTCCCAACTTTTAACCTCTTTTTCTGTTTTGCTATCCTAGATTCTTTTCATTTCCATATGAAGTTTAGAATCAGCTAGTCAATTTCCACAGCAAAGCCAATTGGGATTTTGCCCATTATAGAAGGTTGAAAGGTGTCCCCCCCCCCCCCACCGTGAGATAGGCCTATGTCCTAATCCCCCAAACTGAGAATGTTACGTCATTTGGAAAAAAAGGGGGTTTGTAGATGTAGTTAATGATCTTGAGATGAGGTCATCCCAAGTAATTCAGGTGTGTTCTAAATCCAATGGCAAGTGTCTGGTGAGATAGACCTACAGAAGAGAAAACACACAACACACAGAAGATAAGACGATGTGAAAACGGAGGCAGAGGTGGGAGGCCAGATGCCAAGGGTGATGTGGCCAGAAGCCAAGGAAGCCAAGGAAACCAGAGAAGGAAGGAAACAGCCTCCAAAAGCTGGAAGAGGCAAGGAAGGATTCTACTCTAGAGCCACTAGAGGGAGTGAAGCCCCACTGACACGGTGATTTTGTACTTCTGGCCTCCAGGACTGAGAGAGAATAAATTTCTTGTTTTAGCCACAAACTTGTGGTAATTTATTGCAGCAGCTATAGGAAACAAATACGTCCATTATCAACTTGAAGAAGTTTCTTTTCTTTCCTGTTTTTTTTTTTTTTTTTCAAGAATGGGTGTTGGATTTTGTCAAAGGTGTTTTCTGCATCAATTGAAAATATTTTTTCCTGCTATTTTTAAGGTTGTCATATCTATGTAAACACTCTGCTCACATGGTATTGATTTTAGCCCAGTCATAGCTGTTACCCCTGGTAACATCTGTTCCTGAAAGTGCTGGGTCCTAACATGCTGTATCAAATTGTAAATATGTCAGCATGAATCTTCTTGCTTTATATTTGCCAAAGACATTTTAAGAAGTCATTGAAGAGAGTCTGAATAATAAGCCTGTATCTCAAAATGCTCACAAAAATAAAACAGATCATGGAATTTATGCTGAGTGCTTCTCTATAACTGGGACCACACTCGTAACCCATGGGTCCAGTTTGGCCTTGAGAGATACTTCATTTGGCCTCCACACCATTTCCAAAATTAGGAAATTTTATATTTAAAGGCCAGATACCAAGCTTGTCCTGAATTATAGAGATTTGGCAATAGTGCCCTGAATTCCAATATGGCGGCAATTGGCTTGAGCTGTACAGCATCTGCCCCTTGCACAAAGAATGTTCTTTTCACTTTACTACAATCTCATTCCTCATTGTTTTAAACTTCATAGAGATTGGAGTTTGTAATCTCTGCTCCAGAACCTTTGTTGGGGCACACTGTCATCCAAAGGCACGGGTCATTGAGGGAAAGCTTAGGGAAAAGGAGGGTATTACAGTTACCAAGTCAACATATAGATGTTTGAAGAACTTTGTGGGAATAACTTAAAAAAGGATTTTCATACAATTCATTACCAATAAGGGAGTCTGGTTAACTGACTTATGGATAAACACGGCACAAAGAAAACACTAAGAAAATCAAAATTAAAACCCTAAACCACACAAAGTAAAACAGCTCACCTGCAACCAAAGAAAGAAGTACCTTATAATGTAACATAATGTATAATGTAAAATGTGAGAAGTGATGGGAAAGCAAAGAAACCAGAGATTCCACTAATGTGATCTATGTCTACAACCTTCCACCCCTCTCCCCACAAGACATACTGAGGAAAAAGATGATCAGACCAAATTTTGAGAATCTTCACAAATGTCCTCCAATTGGGAAAGAAGTCGGTGGCATCCCCATAAAACATCTAGGAATCTTTATGAGCCACTGTTGGATTTTTGCTGGAAGCAGGAAAGTTCGCCACCTTCTGGGGTACTATGTTAAACTGGGCAAATGAACTGAAGTTCACAGGCATGGGCTACTCCTTGCCTGGCTTGAAGGAGGGCTGGTGAGGATTTAAGGAATTTCAGAAGTGATGGCTGACTTCTCCCAGCAAGCTCTATGCTCCATTTCAAGCTGAGTTCTTCAATCCCCCATTGCCCTTCCTCTCATCCTTAAACCCTCGGGTGGCAGAAAGGGTAGATAGCAACAACACTCAACCCTAAAACTGAAGCTCAGGTTAGAAAAGACCAACACATCTCAGGTGAAGAGAAAAGTGCACCAGGAATTCACTCCCAGCATATGAGTGCAAATACACAGTCTGGTATCAACTTTTAAGGATAAACAAGGTAAGAGATAGTGACATAGCTATTATGCAAACATGCTATAACATGGGAGTGGGAAGAAAGGAAAATAGCCTGTAAAAGACAAGAAACTAAGGCTGGAAGAAAACATAACTCATGAGCAGAAATTTGTATTCTTTATATGTGTTTCACACTACAGGAAGAAAAAAGAACACAGAAAGAACAGCTAAGGAGAGTATAAGATGAGAATGTGATGAAAAGGGAAATTGCATAGCTAAGAAAATTGAGGTTTAAAACCATGATTTTAAAATCCAGTAAACTAGAAAAATAAGTGAACAGAATATTTTGAGAGAATCAGAGTACGTGCAAATCACAAGAAGATGGATGCGGAAGGACAAAAATCAAGTATAAGAACAACTGGTGACTCTGTAGTAAAAAATCCAACCGATGAAAGATAAACTTACTCAGATGTATAATATGAATGGGATGCTATACTAAGAAAAGGAGAATGGAATCCATAAACTGAAAGATCACACTATATACTGGGAGGGGAATGCTGATAGAGAATAATTGCCACTGAGACATAGCCCAGATAGGGATCTGGTTTTAATGATTTAAAAAAAAAAAAAATACTCTTCAGGCATTCAAGTAGAAAAATCAGATTACCTCCCAGGGAGAAAATCACAAGGATTCAGATCTCTCCACAAAAATCTGGTGTCAAAAATCAATGAAGCGATTGCCATTTTGTTCTGTTAGGTTTGAAGAAAGGTGTGAATCCAAAATATTTACCCTGCTCAGTTTTTATGTGTAGAGCTAAAAAGCAGATAAAACCTTAAGGTATTCTATAAACCTTCCTTAAGGAAACTACTTGGAAAAGAGGGCAGGCCATTAAGAAATAAAAATAGGGAATTTAGGAATGCATACATTATGATGAATATTGAATTCGTTCAAATACAGAATTAAGACTGAACATCTGGGAGCATAAGGTGGGCCAATAAGAACTTGTGAATGTTCTAAGAGCCAGTAAGCCAAGAGTAATGCAAGCAGTGGAAACTGGAAGATTGCGATGAAGGTGGGTAGAATTGTAAGATGCGCTTAACCTCTATCTCAAAGCTAGGAGACTGAAATCTGCAGTGAACTCTTCATGCCTTTCATTTTGCTTCACGTTTATAGGCCTCTTTTAGGAATGTATATCGTGTAGGAAAGAAAGCAACTGCTGGAGATTTGCTTCCGATTCTTTTTCTTAAATTCAAATAGCACTGAATATTTTTGAATTACTTAAAGCGTACATAGTAGGATTCCAGAACCATACAATCATTTCCGTCTAATCTTTCTGTGCCTTAGGATCCTCATGTGAAAGACGGGAGTAGAAGTGCTTCTCCCAGGGTAGTCACGAGGACTACTTTATTTACCTGCGAAGCGCTTAGAACCGTGCCTGGCTCACAATTAGTGGTCACAGTTAGGCTGCCATTATTTCAACACTGCACGGATAGGAGGTAAGTGAATCCGGCTTAGTGCAGCGTTCTCCTAGCATCTGTCGTGTTTCTCTTTTATGATTTGGCTCGGGGCGGCTCATCCTGGTGGTGACTTAAGTGAACAGTCTTCGATACCGTACGGGGCTTCGGGCTGGTTCGGGTCTACCTGCGCCAGCTCTGCACCTGGGCGACCTTGGCTTAGCCCACACGGATGACTCAATCGGCCAGGCGTCTGGGCGCCTGTCCTCTTCCTCCGCCCAGGCCGCCGACCCCCTGGCTCCCCAGCGGGGCCTCCTCCTGCCACGTGACGCCCCCGCCAGGGGCCCCAGCGCCCTCCTCGCGGACGCGCCGTTCCGGCTCCCGGGCTCCGCCTGTGCGCGGCCTCCTCGGCGCAGCCATCCTCGCGGCTGCCGAGGGCGGCAAAGCCCACGGCATCTGCCATTTGTCATTCAGCCCGTCGGTACCGCCCCGAGCCTTGATTTAGACACGTCTGGGGCGTATTCTGGCCTCACTCTCCTGGCGGACGGACGGACGAACGGACGGGGCGGCTCTCCTCCCAGCCCGGCGGACCGCGGGCCTTGGCGCGCGGGGTGCTTCCCCGGGTCGCCGTCATGGCCGCGGAGGCGGCGCGCCCGAGCTGCCTCGCCTGAGTTCCGGGGGGCTCTTGACCCCGCAGGGTAGGTGGTTGGGGTGCTCGTGGCCCGGCTCGGTGGCGGTGGGGCCCGCTGCGGGCCTGGGGGGCGGCGGGGCGGCGGCATTGCCGCGGAGCGAGCACCGTCCTGGGCTCCGTGCCGCGCTGGGGAGGGTGTGCCGGTGCCGACGCGCCGCGTACGTGACGGGGTCCGGGGCTCCTCGGGACGAAGTGTGAAACTCCGACAAATTGTCACCGGCCAAGCCAAGTTGACTTGAACAAAACATTCTTTCAGCTGGCCGTTTTTAATGCCGCTTTTTGAAGCATTTGTGTATATTTGGTATGCAGTAAATAGACTCGACTTTTGAAACCTGGCACGCTAACCTTGCCAAAAGGCCAAAAAGGAAAAAAAGAAAAGAAAAGAGAAGAAAAAAGTCTCTTAAAAGTAGTAACGTGACTAAACATGAAACGTCTGCATTCATGTTCATTATGGAAAATGTGATTCGTTTTATCCTTCAATATTACGGACTCTGTCAGATATACCCTTAAAACTGTTTAAGAGTGGGGGCTCCTAAAAATTTACTACATTGGGATAACTGATAATGCAACTTTGGTTATTTAGTCCCAGCATTAAACTTTAAGGACGGTGGTGGGGATTTTTACTTCTTAATAAATATACTTCTGTAATTTTGACTTTTTTCCCCCAACAAACGTGTTACTTTTATGTTTTAGGAAACCAATAAAAATTAAAAATAGAAGCACTCAGCTTAGGTCCTCCTTCTTCCAGGAATCCTTCCCTAACCCCTCCCTCCCCAGGCAGGATCGGAGGCCCCTCCTGTGAGCTTTCTGGGGCCTCACTGAGGTCCGGGTCCCTTATGTCCTCCCCACCCCCCTGTGTATTAACCCATCAGTCTCGCTCGGAGTCCAGTGGATACATAGCACATGGTAAGTGATTAGTACTGTTTTATGACCGAAGGAAGAGATAAAACGGTCTGATGTTTTAAAGTTTTGGCTCTAAAATTACATAGTGGCATATTTATATACACTCAGATAAAAAAACACTTATTTAAAAGTTAAGGATCTAGAAAAGTTGCCCCTGTCCGATGTCCGTGTTACACATCCTGAACAGTCCCACCCCTAGGTGTTTATCCTCTAGAGCGATGTTTTTCAAAGTTGGAAGCCCATTTTAGTGAGTCGTGAAATCAGTTAAGTGGATAATGATCAGAATTTGTAAAACACGAATTAACACAGAATAGAAAATAACAGACTATGTCTCAGGTCATCGGGTATTTGCTTCATGAAACTCACCCCCCCCTCCTCAGTTTTATACACACACAGATGTGTGTCATGATGTAAAACGTCATTCCTTAGTATGAGTCATGGTCAAAAAAGTTTGAAAGCCACTGCCCTAGATAAATTTTCATACATATACACAAGCAGACATGTATGAGGTTTACTATGGTGTTATTTGTAATACTCCAAAGCTGGATGCCTTGTTGTCTATCTGAAGGAGAACAGTAAATTATATTCATAAAATGGAACCTACCCAGAAGAGTGGTGAATGAAGTAGTTTTGTGTTTCAACATAAATGTGTCTCAATAATGTTGAGCCAACCAAAAAAACAAAAAACAAAACAGCAGACAAAAAAAAAAAACCTCAGGTTGTTGAAGAGGATATCATTCAGTATTCTATGAGAAATTCAGAACTTGGTGAAATAAAGCTGTTGTTTAGAGATTCATATATAGGCATGAAAAGTAAGGAGTAGTTGTGAATAAATTGACACCCTAAAAGTCAGGCTGGTGGTTTTCTCCTGGGGGGATCAAGGCGGAAGTGGGAGGGATTGAGAAGGGACATACTAAGGACTTTTGGATGCTGGACATGCTTTATCTCCTGACCTGGGCAATGGTTACATCAGTGTTTGCTTTATTACTCTTTGTTAAATGATATATGTAATGTCTACATACTACAAAGTATCCCCCCAAATCTATTAAAATATGGGTGTTGCAAAATGAAGCCTGAATCCAGGGCTCTAGTCTATTCATATTTCCTAGCTTTTCTTTAAAAAGAGAAAAGTTGTGATCAGGGATAGGTATCTAGGGAATTTACACAATATCCGTAATGTTTTATTTCATAACTTGTAGGGTGGATACGTCCATGTTCATTGAATTGTTTATATGCTTTTATATTTAATTTTTTTAAATAGAAGAAAAATAAAATTCATAGATAACATTTTGAACATTTGGTGTGTTTGCTTTCCGAAAAGTGACTGTTAGGTATTTTTTTATAAAATTGAAATTATATTTTATACAGTAACATAAGCTAAAATCAAGTTCTTTTATGAAAAATTTAAATACTAAAAAGTATATAAAAAACCTAATGGACCTTCACAGACCCTCATCGAGGATTTTTAAATGTTAACATGCTGTCCTGTGCACTTCAACAGTTTCAATTCCTCCGTCACTTTAGGCCACATTCCAAGTGCTCAATAGTTACATATGACTAGTGGCTATTATATTTTACTGTATTATTTTATATTATACTGTATTATATTATATAACAAAACACTTCCATCATTGCAGCAATTTCTGTCGGAAAACCTTGTTCAAGGTGCAAATCCTTTGTTGGTTATGTAAACCACAGACCATCTTTTCTTTGTGTTTTCGTGTCTTAAGATATTCTCCTCCATTAGGGAAATGTACTTAGAAGTTTTTTCTAAGTTTTAAAGTTTCTGTTCTTTTACACAATTAGTTCTTTAACTTACCTGCCTTGCAGCTGTATAGATATGTATTTTTTAAATTTATGTTGTGAGATCAGGACGAATTCATTCTCTTTTTTCTGTGTGGAGTGGCAGTGAACCCCACACCAGTACGAGCTCTATCATACACATCTTCCCAGATATGCTTGGACTCATTTCTGGGCTCTTCACTCTGGTCATGGATTTGTCTCCACGAATACTACACATTTTTTTATTTACTGTTGCTTTCTACGTAGTCTATTTTTTCAATTCTAAGAATTAAAAATTTTTTCATTAGGATTTTTTTTCCCTTCCCCATGAGTTTTTTAGAAGTATGCTCTAGTTCTAAATGTGGAAGGTTTTGTGAGTTATCCTTTTGTTATTGATATCTAACTTGCACTGTAGTCAGCAAATGAGGGCTCTATGTTACCCATTCTTTGAAATTTGAGAATTGCTTTGTGGCCTCATGGTTAGTTTTTCAACTGCGCCTTGAATGATTGAGAAGAATATGTACTCAGACTTTTGGGGCAAGGTAGGTATAAAAACATAAATACACGTGCGCGCACACACACGCATGTGTCTTAGATCAAGCACAAGAATTGTGATGTTCAAATCATTTTAACCTTACTAGTTTTTTGGTTTGTTTGATCTATCAACGACTGAGATAGGTGTAATAAAAAGATCACAGTAAAATAATGAATTTTCTCATTTCTTCTTGTAATTCTGTCACTTTGTAAAAGTTGAAAGTACAGTATATACGAGTTTGGAATTGCTGTATTTTGAAATCTGTGGATTGGACCTTTTGTCATTCTACAGTGATGCCCTATGCCTCCCCACCAAATGCCTATTACATTAAAATCAATTTTTAGAATACTCTAGTTACACCTTTTCAGTTAACATTTGTTTAGAAGATCTCTTTAGCACAGATGAAATCTGATTTTTTTTCCCTGTTGTGCTCTGACAATCTTTGTCTTTTTTTTTTTTTTAATTTTTTTTTTTTCAACGTTTATTCACTCCTGGGACAGAGAGAGACAGAGCATGAACAGGCGAGGGGCAGAGAGAGAGGGAGACACAGAATCAGAAACAGGCTCCAGGCTCTGAGCCATCAGCCCAGAGCCCGACGCGGGGCTCGAACTCACAGACCGCGAGATCGTGACCTGGCTGAAGTCGGACGCTTAACCGACTGCGCCACCCAGGCGCCCCCAATCTTTGTCTTTTAATGGAGCTCTCCGTCCAATTAGATAAAGTATAATTAATGATATATTTAGGATTAAAGCTAACATTCTGTTTTATGGTTGTTTTTATTGTTTTCTTTGTGTTTTTTTTTCTCTTTGCCACCTTTTGGATTTTTTCATACTCTGTTTTCTTCCCTTTTAACTAGTATGAAAATGTTTTATTTCTTTTAGTAGTTTAAAATTTTTTAATGTACAGCTTAATCTAAAGTTTATTAATTCTACTTGCAAATAATTCAAGAAACCTAGGTTGCTTTGACACCAGTTAATTACATGTTCTCATCTGGAGTTTTAGTTAACACCTTGTTTTTTTTTCCTTCTATAAATTCGACATCGTGATTTTTTTTCTTTTTATGCATCCTTTGTCATTCCTTCTTGCATCTCACATCTTTCTTTGTCAAATATGTTTCAGAAGCTTGTTTATTAAAGGAATGTTGACAGTGAACTTTATCTGAAAATATCTTTTACACTTTTGAATGATGGATTTGTCTGGTATGCAGTTCCAGGTTGACAGTTTCTTTCTCAGTCTTTTGGACGTATCATTTCATTGACTTCTGCTTTCAATGTTACCATTAGTTCTAATAACTTATTTGTTGTTAATCTTTGTTTTTGTTTTTTTGTTTGTTTTTGGGTTTTTTTTTTTTGCCTACTTTAAGATCTTATCTTTTATCTTGTGGTCTACAGTTTTATGACAGTGTATCTAGGTGTGGACATTTCGTTTATCCTGGATTGATTGTTTCCTGTCTCTAAGGTTGGGCTTTCATCAGTTCCCAAAAGTTTCTTCTTTTTTCTTTCCGTGTAGTTTTCCCTCCATTTTTTTTCCTATTCTTTCTTTCAAGACTCTGCTTACACTTTGGTTAGACTTGCTCAGTCTATCCATTTCTTTTAATCTATCTTTTATATATATTATATATTTCTTGTTCATGTTGAATTCTAGATAATTTCTTCAGGTCTTTATTTTGACTTTTGTCCAGTTTTGTTTTCTCCAAAATGAGCTATAATTTATGTATAGTAAAAGCACAAAAATAAAGTGTATGGCTTTACAAAATTTACATATGTGTATGCCTGTATGATCACCACTCGGATAAAGATAGAACACATTTTCATCCCTGTAAAAGTTCCCTCCTGTGTCTTCCACACAGTGGAGCCACTCCTGTCTGTCAGTCAACTCCTGTCCTGACTTCTATCACTATGAATTATTTTCAGGTGTTCTTGAACTTCATATCAATGGAATCCTATAATGTTTGTGTGTGTTTCCTTTTGTTCACAGGATATTTTTGACATTTGTCCAGGTTGCATGTATAGGTAATTTTTTGTTGTTGGCTTTATAGCAAAGGGTGGTAAACTATGACCTGTGGGCCAACAACATATTTTGGTATATAAAATTTTGTTGAACATAAATATGTCCATGTATCAGGGTTGAGTAGTTAAAACAGAGACCGTATGACTTACGAAGACTAAACTATTTACTGTTTAGCCCTTTGCAGAAAAAGTTTGGTGACCCCTCTTCCATAGTATTGCATTATGCGTGTGGGACTGCAGTTCATTTATCTATTCTTTTGTTGATGACCATTTGATTTGTTTTCAGTTTTTGGTCATTCTAAGTCCCATTTCTGCAGATGTTCTTGAAATTGCTGCTGGCAGACATATATTCCTATTTTATGGATATATACCAAAGTGCTAAATTGATGGTTTTAGGGTAAGTTGATTGCATTCCCATGAATATTAATAATGTTGAACTATCTTTTTATATTTATCAGCCATTGAGATTTCTTTTGTGAAGTGCTATTCAAATCTTTTGCCTACTTTTTTTAGCGGGTTATCTTTTGTTCATGATTTTAGTTCTTTATATATTCTGGATGAGAAATCTTTATCAGGTATATGTTTGCAAGTATTTTCTACCTGTCTAAAGTTTGCATACTTATTCTTTTAATTGTTGCCTTTGGATGAGCAGACTTAACTGTTATGAAGTCTAGTGATGTTTCTCGTACCCTTCCCACAGATTTTTTTTTTTTTTTTTTTTTTTTTTTTACCCATGCTCATTTTTGCCTACCCTCAAGGTCCTAAATACATTTTCCTGTGATTTCCTCCAGAAACTATAGTTCAGTCCTCACAGTTGGGTCTTTGATTTATCGCCAGTTGATTTTTGTGTATGGTATGAGGTGAGGAATATCAAGGTTTCCCATATGGACATTCAATTGCTCTACGCATTTATTGAAAAACCCTCTCATGGGACACCTGAGTGACTCAGTTGGTTAAGCATCCAACTCTCAATTTCAGCTCAGGTCATGATCCCAGGGATGTGGGATTGAGCCCTGGCTTGTGTTGGGCTCTATGCTGAGCATGGAGCCTGCTTAAGATTCCCCCCACCCCTACCCCCCACCATCCCCTGCTTAATGCTCTGTCTCTCTCTCTCTCTCTCTCTCTCTCTCAACAAAAAAACAAAATACCTTTCTTTTTCCATTGACTTGCAGTCATCCCTTTGTTGTAAATGAATGATCATAGGGGTGCCTGGGTGGTTCAATCAGTTGAGTGTCCCACTCTTGATTTTGGCTCTGGTCATGATCTCAGGGTCCCAGCATGGAGTGTGGAGCTTGCTTAAGATTCTCTATTTCCCTCTCCCTCTGCCCCCTCCCCTGCTTCTGTTCTCTCTCCCCAAAAGTAAATTAACTAATTAAATTCAAAAATAAAAAAAATGAATGATCATACATTTGGATGTGTTTTTGAACTCTGTTCTGTTCTATTTGGACTATATCAGTTCTTCTGTCAGTATCATACTTTCTTAATTATTGTAGTTTATAGTAAGTCTTGACATAAAGTAGTGTAAACCCTCCACAATTTTTTTTCTTTTTAAGGATTTTTTGGATATTTAAGTGTTATTCATTTCTCTATAAATTTTGGAATCAGCTTGTCAACATCTATTTAAAAAAAAAAAAAAAGGCTACCAGACTTTTGACTGGGATTGCATTGCCTCTACAGAATAATTTTAGAAGAATGACATCTTAAGGGAATCTTCCAATATATGAACATGGTATATCTCTCTATTGAATAAGTTTTTCAGGTACTCTTAGCATTGTCTTGTTTTTTTAGTGTAAGGGACTTATATATTATTAAACTTAATTTCTAGGCGTTTGAGGTTTTTTTGGATGCTGTTGTAAATGGTCTCTTTTTTCAATTCTGTTTCCAGTCCTCTTGCTAGTATCTAGAAATACAGTTGATTTTTGTATTTTGAGCTTGTATTCTATAATTTCACTAAATGCACTTTTCAGTTCTGGTAGTTTCTAGGTTGTTGGAGATTTCCTAAATGCACAATCATGTCATCTGCAAAAAAAGAAAAAGTTTCACTTTGCCTTCTTTTTTTTTTTTTTTTTTTTTTTTTTTTAATTTATTTTGAGAGAGAGAGAGAGCATGCAAGCAGGGCAGGGGCAGAGAGAGAGGGAGAGAGAGAATCCCAAAGAGGCTCCATCCACAGTGCCAGTGCAAAGCCTGACTTGGGGCTTGAATTCATAAACTGTGAGACCATGACCTGAGCCAAAACTAAGAGTTGGATGCTTAACCAACTGAGCCACCCAGGCTCCTCTAACTTTGTCTTTCTAATCTCTATTACTTTTTTATTTTTGTTGCCTTATTGCACTGGCTGGGAATAGCAGAATAGTATTTAACAAAAGTGTTAAAATAGACAGCCTTGGGGCTCCTGAGTGGTTCAGTTGATTAAGCATCTGACTCTTGATTTTGGCTCAGGTCATGATCTCACAGTCATAATAAGACGGAGCCCTGAGTCAGCCTCCATGCCCAGCATGGAGCTTAAGATTCTCTCTTTCCCTCTGTCCCTGCCCCACTCATGCTCACTCTCGCTCTCTCTCTCTCTCAAAAAACAACAACAATAACAACAACAAAAGTACCCTTGCTTTCCCCTGATCTTAAAGGAGGATACCTCAATTCTTCACTATTAAGGTTATGACACTAAAGGGGTGCCTGGGTGGCTCAGTTGGTGAAACGTTGACTCTTGATTTTGGCTCAGGTCATGGTCTTGCAGTTTGTGAGTTCGAGCCCTGCATCAGGCTCCACAACACTGAAGATGCAGAGTCTGTTTGGGATTCTCTCCCCTCCCCTCTCTCTCCCCCACCCTCTTTGCCCCTCACCACCCCTCACCTGCTCTCTGCCCCCTCTCTCTTGCACATGTGCACACACATGCTGTCTCAAAATTTTAAAAGATATTTAGTATACTTTTTTTTTTATAGATGCCTTTTACCAGATTGAGGAAACTTTCTTTTATTCCTGGTTTACTGACATTTGTTTTCACAAATGGGTATTGAACTTTTAAATCTTTTATTTATAAAATGCTTTTAGATTTATAGAATATTTGCAAAGACAGTATAGAGTGTTCCTGTATACCCTTCACCTAGCTTCCTCTAATGTTAACATCTTACATAACCATGATACATTTACCAAAGTTAAGAAATTGACATTGGTGCAATACTATTAACTGAATGACATATTTTATTCAGATTTCCCCAGTTTTTCCACCAGTGTCCTTTTTCTGTTCCATGATCTGATCCATATACCACATGGCATTTAGTTATCAAGTCTTTCTAGTCTGCTCCAATCTGTGAAAACATTTTAGTCTTTCAGACATTGCCACTTTTGTATTTTATACAGTGTCCCTCATTTTGGGTTTGTCCAGTGTAGTCTCACAATTGGACTGAGGTTATGGACTTTGGGGAAAGAATACCAGAGGAATGTTGTGCTCTTTTTTGCATCATATCTGGGGGCACGGGATCTCCACATCATCATGTTAATCACATAGTTTAGGCAGTGTTTGCCAGGTTTCTCCATTGTAACACATTACTACTTTTCACTTCTTATACTTTATTTTGTTTAAGGAAGTCTGCACTCAAAGGGATGAGAGGGAAAAGTATCAAATGATTTGTGGATATGTTAAAACTACCATGGTAATTAATAAATGTTTTGAAGTTGTGCAAATGTGCTATTTCTCAAAGTGTAGCCCACTAATTTTAGCATTCAACTGATCTTGCCTGCAGCAGTTATTATTGTGGTATTCTAATGATGATTTTCCATTTCCTTCCTTCTTTCTTTTTAAATGTTTGTTTTGAGAGAGAGCAAGCACACACACAAGCAGGGGAGGGGCAGAGGGAGAGAGAAAACCCCAAGTAGGCCCCACACTGTCAGCACAGAGCCCAATGCGGGGCTCGATCTTACAAATGATAGATTATGACCTCCACCAAAATCAAGAGTCAGATGCTCAACCAAACTGAGCCACCCAGGGGCCCCTCCATTTCTTTCGTTCTTTCTACACTTATTAACTGGCATTTTCTGACTCTGGAGCTAGACTGCCTGGGTTCAATTCCTAGTTCTGCCTCTCCCTTTTTATATAGTGTAATCTTTGACAGTTACTTCTCTATATTTGGATTTTCTCACTATACGGTGTGGATAACAAGTGTCTACCATAGAAGGTTGTGGAGAGGATTAAGAGAGCTAATACATAGAAAGGGCTAACAGTTATGCTTAGCCCCTAGGAAGCACCCATTTCTTTGTTCCTTAATGTGGTAGGTTATTCTCATTTTAATTGTTTTAACAATTGTATAAATTATTAAATTGTCATGTACTGTTGGGTAAATCTTACATATATTTATGTGATCTGGATTAACTTTTTAAATTTTTTTCGTGTAATATTCATGACTCATAGTGGCTTTTTTTTTTTTTTTTTTGCTATGGCAAAAGACAATGAATGATAGAGTCCTTAAAAAAAAATTACACAAGAGCTTAGCAACTGAAGTGGCAATATTCCCAACTTTCTAGAGTGATTTATATCAGAGTCTTCTGTAGAGACAGAGATAGCTCTTGCAAATGAGTCTTTTAAAATATTGAACTGAGCAAATTCGAAACTTGGCATGTATTGTAAAAGAATGGTCACTCAACAGGAAGGAAAAAATTATAGCCCTTTTGCATGTTTCACCATGAACACTGTATTATTGTAGAGGTTTCAATATTTGAAATTTTTTAAATGATTCATTTGCTAGCAGTATGTATGGGCACTTTCTATGTGCCTGGAAATACGTTTTGCTGCTTTTGGATACTTCTTTGCTCTTATAAGCCAGTCAGTCATTTAAAAGTTGAAGGCAAGCCTACTTGAATATTCAGGGAAACTCAATGTTCGTTTTTTTAATGTTCATAAAATTGAACTCTTAATATTTTTCCTGGTTCCCCCCCCCGCCCCTTTCCTGTCAGCATCTTGAGTTAGGCCCTTATCATTCTATGCTATTTTTCCCTGTATTGAGATTTTCCTTCCCTTCCTTTCCTGTACAGTGACCACTGGGGTTGGTTCCTGAAAAGAACCTTTCTGTGACATTCCAGGACTTGAGAAAACAGGTCCTTGACTTCTTAGCCTGACTGGTCCTTTTCTGTCTAGTCCCAGCTTGCTTTCCTAGCCTTGTAGTCTTTCTCCTTAGATTTAGTCCAGTGGCACAGTTAGTCATTAGTTAGTCAACTAATTAGAACCTGAAGTCACTGTATTGTTTTTGAGGCTATGCTTTTTTTATTCATGCCATTTCCTCTGCTTTAAGTGGATTTTCCAAAAATTTTCCAGGCTCTGTTGAGAGGATGCTCACTCCACAATCCTCCTAGCTGGATAGGAACCCTGTAATTTGTAATCTATAGCCCTTGTTAAATTCTTACCTTTCATCACCAATCTTTATATCTAAATGTCATTTCCAGTTGGTCGGGTTCTTAGAGATAGAGTTCCAGTACCTACCATGATACTTTGCATACAAAGAGCTATTGCTAAATAGCTACCACTCTTAAATACCTACTATAATTGTGCTACAATTTTGCAAAGTAAGTATTATTGTCTCTGTTTTAAATTGTGAAGAAACTCAGTATCAAAGAGATTAAGAAACTTGCCCAATGCTGTATAGTTAGTAAGTGGCAAAACTGGTTTGTCTGATTCAAAAGCTGTTGCTATTTCTTTTATGACATACTACCTTGGTACTAAAAATAGTTAAAATTATTAAATAGGTGTATTTATGGAAAAACACTACTAAAATTGCTTCACATAGATTGCCAATATGCTACGTAGAGTCTTCACTTCAGTAACTAAGGTAGCTGCTATGGACTACCTGATACACTCCTACTTTCTTCAGATTTTTCTTCTAAGTTTTTATTGATACTAATGGATAAGGTTGATTTTGACTTTTTTGGGGGTCAGTGAAACAGAGACCTAAGCACAATTTGCTTGGTCTTTGTTTTTAAGTAGATAGTTTTGCATTTGCCTAATAACATTTACTAGGCAACTGATAAGGTAAAAATAGTCTGGTTATCTTTTATGAAGTACTTTTTCTCTTTGTACTGAGGTATTAAATACATAGGGGTAAAGCATAGAAAGCATGTCCATCTTAAATATACAGCTTGGTGAATTTTCTGTATGTATACCTGTATAGCCACTAGATCAACAAAGACCATATTACATCCATCCAGAAAGAGAAAATTTCCATGCTCCTCCCACCTAGTACCTCCCCTAGAGGTACTGATTTCCATTTCTACAGATTAGTTTTGTCTATTGTTGGACTGTAAGGGTAGCCAGATAATATGCATTCCTTTGTCTGACTTCTTTCATAATAGCCTATTTTTTGAAATTCATCCATATTAATGCATGTGTGTATATTTTTTCTCATATTTTTCTAAAACATTCCATTGTATCAACATACCATAGTATATTCATTCTGTTAATAGATGTTTGAGTTATCTTCTAATTTTGGCTACTACAAATAAAACTGCTATGAGCACAGGGCCAGTACAGGTCGAGTGGGCGTGGCATGCCAACAGGTGCCATGGTAAGGGTCTCAGCAGCCATGCTGTTTTCGACCATGATGTTGGGGAAGCCCCGTGTGGGTAGGGACATGGAGACGTACCTGCTCAAGGTGTGGGCATGGTTGCGGGGGCCACATGCCATTGGCTGGGCATTTGTGACCCCAGCTGGGACAGGAGACAACCTACGGAAGAAGAACCTAGAATCTGGAGAATGGTCATCTGGGCTGGACCACCACAAAGCCAAGGCCATGTGACCCATCTTCCTCATCAGGCATTCCCACAACCATGTGAATGCCTCCCTGGAAAAGACCGCACATTAACGTCCCTGGGTCATGAACAAGCTGAACTAACTGGGCTCCAACTTGCAAGCTTGGGGTTGAAGTTTAATAAAATTGTCTATTTGCCCATGACCCATGCAAAAGAAACCACCAATATGGTAAGCAAATATCTGCCAGGCATCTGCAAGGTCAGCACAGACCTACTAAGGGTCTGCCCATCAAGCCCGACCTGCCTGTGTTCCACTGGAACACAGTGTATTACAAAGATAGAGCCCGGATCAAGACCGCCTTCCAGAACTACAACCACTGGGCAGATGCCAAGCAGCAGGAGGACAGTTAGGAGATCTTCATCTGCCGTGCCAACATCGTCTGCTACATGGTATTGGGCAGGGTAGTTCCCTCCAGAAGGCTGGCTCCACCTCTTTCTCAGCAATGGCAGCATCGCCCACCTGGTAGTCCTGCGTGATGGCCAGTGCTACTCAGGACCCTCGGGGACACGGGGTTCATGCCTCTGGATGAGATCTCCTGCTCCTGAGGGCTGCCTACAGGACCTGCTCTTCTTCACCCCCAGCCTGGATCCAGCGGGTGCCACCAAAAGCACAGCTCCTTCCCGTCTTCTCTCCACAGGCTGCACAGCACAGTTAACACTGCATTTCTCAAGGAGGAGAATGAAAAATATGAACACCTAAAGAATCTAAAATGTGGCATTTCAGTCCATACTTCAGGCCCAGGATGGAAAAAGGAGTCGTTCTGAGCAGAGTATCCTGATTGCTATCTCGGGATTTTCTGCATTGTCTACCAGGAGGAGGCCTCACCAACGCTGTCTGTGGGGACCACGGGCAGTCCTCATGGGGGCCTTTGGTCATGACCACAGTTGGCCATGTAAGCCCCTTGAGGCTTGTCAGCAACGCCCATCAGGCACGAGGGGCTCTGAGGAAGAGGGGCTGCCAGTGCTTCTATTCAGAACTTCTTGTCATACATTCTTCTCATTTCTTAAAACCTTTTTGTCACTTCAATATTTGTCAACTAAAGATTCTCTTCATCTGGGCTCTTGCTTTGATAACCAGTTTGTCAGTCCAGAGTCCTGTACCTCTGATACTGTTGGATCTGGACTCAACTGGGGCCTTAGGCCTTTTCCTGCACCCACGAGCACCTTGGCAGGTGAGGGAGGTGACTGGATGGTGATAGTACCATGCAGGTCCTGTTTCAATAAAATACTCGACAGCTCAGTCTGCCTCTGGCTGTTAATCCTCTATGCTTGCAGGTTAAACTATTTAGACATGATGTGTCCATCGCAAATATTCTGTTAACTTAGGAGAAACTATAATTTCTATGAAGTGGTCATGAACATTTTCTGCACAGTCAGTGCAACTAATTGGGACATTTGATCCATTTCTCTGTCAACTTTGGAAGTAACTACAGAATAAAATTTTACTGAGAAAAAAAAGCTGCCATGAATAGTCATACACGATCTTTTAGTGACATTTGCAGTGTTTTGTTTGGGAATATATCTAAAACTAGGATTTTAAAGTCATGGGGTAGCCATGTGTTTAGTTTCAATAAATTCTGCCAGGTCAACCATCGGTGAGTGAGTAAATCTAAGAGTTGTAACAGTTCCACATTTTCAGCAGGACTTGATATTGTTCCTTTTCATTTTAAGCCCTCTGGTGGATGTGAGGTGGTATCTCATCGTTTTCTTTTCCATTCCCTCATTGTTAATAATGTCGAGCACCCTTTCAAATGTTTCAGATAATTTGGATTCCTTTTTTTAGGCAGTACTTTTTCATGTCTTCTGCATATTTTTATTGGGTTGTTTGTCATCTTATTGATTTGTAGGAATTCCTTATATTCTGGATAAGAGTCCTTTGTTGAATATGTGTATTACACATAGCTTCTCAGTCTGTGACTTTATTGTTTTCTCTTTTAATGATGTCTTTTGACAAGCAGAATTTCTTAAATCCAGTTTATAATTTTTTTGAATACTGTGTTTTGTGTCCTGTTTAAGAAATCTTTGCCTACTCCACAGTCATGAAGATACTAATTATCCTTCACATTTAGATCTGTGTTCCATTCTGTGATTTATCTCAATAGTTTTTGTATGATGTGAGATAAGAATCTAGATTACTTTTTGTTTTTCATTATAGAAATCCACGTGCTCTAGAATCATTTTTTGAAAAGAATTTCCTTCATTGAATTGCAGTGGTGAAAACCTAGTTTCCATCCACTTGTGTGGGTCCATTTCTAAACTGTTTTTTACCATTGTTCTTTTTGTCTGCCTCATGGTTAAAGATGGCTAGCCAAGCTCTATCATGTCAGTATTCCAGCCAAGAAGGAGGGGAAAATAAGAGTATGCTCCTTCTCAGAGTATGCTATTTTCAGAATTTGCATGTAACAGTTAAAATGCCTACATCTTGTTTGTCAGTAATATGACAACTCTTATCTTCAAGGAACATTGGGAAATGTCCTTATTCTGGGTGCCCTTGTGTCCTTTTAAAATTCAGAGATTATATCACAAAGGAAGAGGGGAGGAATGGATATCAGGAAACATTTGTAGTCTGTGCTGTAACTTCTGTTTGGAGCACTTTGTGGGTGTGTTTAATAAACATTTTATTTGATTACCTACCCCTCATAGGAACCTCATAAGCATGCAGATGTCACAGCCCTGTGATAGAAAACTCTCCCAGAACTACTTAACAAGAAGTGTACCGAGTAGTAATAGAATCAGCTGCTTTCTAGTGAGACACATGTCCGTGTCTTGTTAAAGTTCATCTCAAATCACCCAGTATTTCTTTATATGGTATTGGTGCCATCAAAACAGCTGGAAGGGAATAAAAGCCTAAATCAGGAAAGTCTAAAGAAAGAGATGGCTTAGTAGGTCTGATAATAGTGTGGACTATGGTGGGAGGGAGACCAGTGAAACATCTGTGGGTCTTCTAAATGTCCCCTTATACTTTACATTTTGGAAAAGAAAACGTTGAGGTCTAGGTTCCAGTTTTATTTGTTTTGATTTTCTTCTTGGCTGCCATTAGTGCAGTTAGTTGGTATAGATTTTTCATTTCAAAGGATTTATTATTTCTAGACCTTGAAACAAAAGGTCTCTGATGGTTTGGGCCAGCCCAGTGTTAAATGTCCTTCCCTTTTCATGTCCTTCCCTGGGAGAGATACTTGGAAATAGCCAAGAAGGGTAGATGTGTTAGTCTGCTTGACTAGTCTGCCATAACAAAATGGTACAGACTGGGTTGGATTAAACAACAGATTTACTTACAGTTCTGGAGTCTAGAAGTCCAAGATCAAAGTGCCAGCAATTTTGTTTTCTGGTAAGGCTTCTTTTCCTGGCTTATAGATTGCCGCTGCCTTGCTGTGTCATCACACAGCCTCTCCTCTGTCATGTGTGGAGAGAGGGTAGTCTCTGATGTCTCTTTCTCTTCTTGTAAGGACACAAGTCCCATTCGTATTCAGTCTTAGTTACTTCCTTTTTAAAGGCCCTGTCACCAAATACAATCATGTTGAAGATGAGGGCTTCAACATAAGAATTTTGGAGGGACACAGTTCAACCTATAACGTTATGCTCTCTAGCCCCCTTAAATTGATGTCCTTCTTGCATGCAAAATACATTCATCCCATCTCAACAGGTCCAAGAGTCTTAACCCGTCCCAGCATCAACTCAGAATTCTACATTCCAAAGTCTTACCTGAATATCATGGGGCACCTGGCTGGTTCAGTCAGTAGAGCCTGTGACTCTTGATCTTGGGGTCGTAAGTTTGAGCCCCACATTGGGTGTGGAGCCTACTTAAAAATCCTCTAAACTAGGTATGTATGAGACTCAAGGTATGATTCATCTTGAAGCAGAATCCCTCTCCAGCAGTGAACCTGTGAAACTAAACTGGTTAGGTGGTTCCGAAATACAGTGGTGGGATGGAAATAGGATAGATATTCGCATTCCAAAAGGGAGAAAGCAGAAAGGTCACAGGAATGTTGGACCCCAAAGAAGACTAACATCTAGCCAGGCAAACTCTATTTGATTTTAAGGCTTAAGAATAATCCTCTTTGGCTGCGAGATCTGCCCTCTGGCCTGGTAGCCCTAGGCAGTGGCTCCACCCCTGAGGCACTGGGTGGGGGCAGCCTGACCCACCGAAACCAGGGATGGGAGCACCACCCTCTGAAATGAAGGGAGGAAGCAGCCTTTCTCTCTGTAGTGGGAGTAGAAGTGAGGATGTCTAAACTGCCCTGGGGTTCTTTCCTTTTCATGAGAAATAAAACATGTTTGCAGCCAAATAGTTCAATGTCTAGTCCTGTTCAATCTCGGAAGTCCAAAAGCCTTCCTTTATTTCATCCTAACTGTATTCTGTTTGGGCCAAACTGTCTGTGTCTCTGTTGGTTAATCCCATCTCTATTCCTGGTTTCTGTTTATCAGGCTGACTAATAATTCCAAGGATAATCTCCTCATGGAGCTATTGTCCAGCCACACCCTTGGTGTTTTCTCCTGGACATACTTTCTCATTTTTTGCAATATGGATAGGCTGAGAATTTTTCCAGATCTTCAAGTTTTCTCTTTCTCTCTCTCTCTTTCACTTAATGATTCCTTCAATTTATCTCTCTTCTTGCATTCTACTAAAGCAATAAGGATAGCCCAGGCCACACTCTATACTTCGATTAGATATCTCTTCAGCTAAGGGACACCTGAATTACTCAGGTTATGATCTCATGGATTCGTGAGTTTGGGCTCTACACTGATAAGTGTGGAGGGTGCTTGGGGTTGTCTCTCTCCCCCTCTCTCTACCCCTCTCGCACTCACTTGCTCTCTCTTTCAAATAAACTTAAAAGAAAAATCTCTTTAGCTAAACATCCGTGACTTACAAGCTCTTCCTTCCACTGAACCCTAGAACAGCTGGTTCTTTACCAGTCTATAGGCAGGATCATCTTTTCCCTATTTCCAATAGCACATTCTCATTTACATCTGAGTTCTCACCAGTCACCTTTGACTTCCTATTTCTTCAAGGCAGTCTTGGCTTTTTCTAGAATGCACCTCAAAACTCATCCAGCCTCTACTCAGTTCCAAAGCTGCTTCCACATTTTTAGGCATTTGTTACAGCAACATTCCATTTCACAGTACCAAACATGTATCTGCAGTTTGGACTGCTATAGCAGAACGCCATACTGGGTGGCTTAAACAACACAAGGGTGTTTTCTCACAGTTCTGGAAACTAGAAGTCCAAGATCAAGGTGCCAGCAAATTCAGTTTCCGCGGAGGCCTCACTTCCTGCCTTGCAGATGGCTGCCTTCTTGCTGTGTCCTCACATGGCCTTCCCTCTGTGCGTGCGTGCGTGTATGTGTGTGTGTGCATGTGCGCACACACCTCACTTGTATATATACCTGATACATATAAGGGTAGGATGGGGCAGTTAAATGTAGTAGACTATCCCATCTAGAAAAAGGTAACATAGGCACACTGGAATTACTGGTCCATAGCAATTCTGAAATCCCTCATGATGGATATTGGGACACCCTGGAGGAACAAAATTTGCTGGCCTGATTTTATCTTCTTGTTCATTGTTTTCATGAGGCTCTGGTGTTTTCCTCTGAGTAGTTCTTCCTTTTCTCTTCCTTGGCTCCGTATGAAATGGAGAGTGGAGGATTTGCTCTGCTTGGAACTGAGCAACCCTTTCTTCCCACTGCTTCCATATAGAAGGAGCCAAAGGGTCATTTTCAGACTTTAGCTGATAGACTGGTTCTCTTTGGCAGCACAATTCTCTCCAAAATCTAAAAGATTTCTGTTTGTTTGTTCTATATGCTGGTAATTACATCTGTGTGTTTTTTTTTTTTTTCTTTTGTTGTGGTACCTGGTTCTCAGCTCTGCTGCATTGATTTGATTTCTCACCTGTATAGTTCTTTCTAGACCAAAAGAAAGTTATTTGAGGACTGACTGACTTCTATGGGAAAACCATACCCTTAATCTGATCTTTTTCCTCGTCTTATCCAACTAAAATGATTTAATGAACATGTTAATCTGTCCTTTCCCTGAGGCAGTTTAATTTTTTTTTTTTTAATGTTTTCCTGAGCCTATGACCTTCATTCAATGTCTCTGTTAGTATGGGAAGTAGTTAGTCCATATAACATTGCAAATTGAAAATGTCTGGAATCTCTCTTACTTTTCACTTATTATTGAAAACTGGATAGTCCTTTTCTCAGCTTATCCCTTGAATACTTGCCATATGCAGCCAAAAATAATGAATTCACACTTCAAGTGTTCTGTTTTCTTCTCTCTTTTAGAGCTGCAAGTTTATTAGGTAATATGTCTTGTGAGGTACTGGGAGTATTATAATTTATAATAGGAGTATTATAAAATACTAGTATTATAATTTATACTAGGGGTGTTGTAAAATACTTTGTCATTGTATAAATATAATACTTGTCTTTCCAGCCCTTAAGATTAATTTCCTCACTGCTTCCTGACCACTAAATATATTTTAAGTTTTTGCTAGAGAAGCATCCTACTTCTGGTACCAATTTCTAGTTAGGATGGGTTAAACTTACACTGTGCTGACAAGCTGTCCCCAAACCTCAGTGGCTTTAGTGAAGAACAGATGATTTCTTCTCCTGTTAAAAATCCATTGTGGATTTCTGGGAGACTCTGCCCTATACACTCAGGCTAAGGACTGTGGGTGCACCTCCATCTTGTATGCTTTATGGAACACCTGACCTTCTTGATTGTCATGGAGGAAAAGAGAATATTAAATGGTCTTGTACCAGTAACTAACTGTTTAATTCACGGTCTAGAAATATTTACGTGGCTGTGCCTAACTATAAGGAGGTAGAGAAGTTAAAGCAGAAATATTAGAAGGAATTGTATCATATATCTGAATAGTTAAAAGTTATAAGTTAAGCTAATAATTAACTGTAAAACATATAGTATATCATTCTTGGGCACATTTATCTTCTGTGACCTGGAAAACTAGATTTGAATGTGGAATTTTTGGAGCCTTGAGGTTTCTTCACCTCGAGAACATGGCAGCATAGGAATGCTGGCCCATTTTCCCTTCTCTTCATGTTTCAGGCCCAATTCTGCATGATGGAGGGCACACGTCGAACCTATGTCCACACCCTTGCAGATAGCTACCCATTGGCCACTTCTTGGAGCCTAGGGCTGAATACACAGTGGCACAATCTATCCTCATAAACACAGGTCTGGGAAAGAGGCTTTCACAGTCCCTGCTAGCAGGGTTGGAGTTCTTTGGACAAGAAATCCCTTTGTTCCAGGAACCTACGGCATGGTCTAGGAGGGGGAGTCTGGGCCTGAGTGGATATGTCCCCTTAGACCCTTGGCCTTCTTGCTCTCGAGGGAAGGGTTTACTGGGAACCCCTCATGTCCAACTTTAAGGGCAATACTGAGCAAGTGTAATGTCTATGTGCTTAGAAAAAGAATAGGATATGGGTGAGCATGCAAATCTGTATCCTACCTCACGCTTACTGAATTCGCTTCTTAGATAGAGCTATGGAGGGAAGATGCTGTAGTCACCAAAGTTGAGTATCCTGTGTTAACAACTGTGATTCTATTATAAAGTCCAATTATGATATATAAATCAGTTTCTTACATGTTTGCTCATAGCAAATTTGCCTCAACCCCACGGTGTCTGACTTGATGGAAATATCGGGGTATGGCACACTTCTGAGTGATGCTCTTACCTTGTTACCATGTAATAGGAACGACTGGGAAGCTGTGAGATCTAACCATCATGAAGGCCAGGCAGCCTGGGGTGCAAAATCTAGGTGATGAGGTCAAATGCTGGCTCTGATACTTTTCAGGTGTCTGATATTGAGAAAGGTTTCTGTTTCAATGTTTTCTTATTTGTACAAAGGGAATAGAACTACCTATTTTCAATAAAATAAAATAATATATACCAAGTGATCTACAGAAAATATTCATAGATCAAGCAAAATTCTTTCTCAATGAAAAATGATTTAAAACAATGAGGTATGTTGGAGCCTAAGTCTGAGATTTAATGCAGGGAAGATGACCTAACAGAAGAAGGAGGTGGGGTCCCTGGAAGATGAAGTCCTTAGTCTAATATCATGAAAAGAGAGCTTTGGGGCAGCTCTGGGCTCTTGCTTATCTCTAAGGGAAGATATGTCTTTACTATCTCAACCTAGTAATCTCTCTTGAGCTTCAGTGCCCTGATTTTTAAAATGAGGATAATAAGAATTGCTTTGATGACCTTGATAAGGATCTTTTGATACAGTGGTGGAGATCAGAGCCAGGGGAATGGGTTGGAAAGTGAATAGGTGAGGAAATGGGGATTATCTACTTTTTAAATCTTTTTCAGAAATTTGAGAAAGATAGTCTGGGAATATAGTGGGAGCTGGAGGGCAGTGCAAGGTTAATGAAAGTTTTGTTTATTATAGGTTGAGAAATACCAGATCATGGTTGTATCTTGGGGAGCAGTATCTCTAGTAGAAAGGGAGAAAATGACAATGCGAAGGAAGTTTTGAATGGAGAAGTGAGATTGCTGTGGTGCTAGAAGGGAAGTTTGTAGCGTTAGCATTGAAAAGATGAAATGCTGTATCCAGTAGCTTTTTTTTTTTCTTCCCTCAGTGGAGCATGAAGTGGGGGTGTTAGCAGAGACATATGTGTATGTGCAAGTGTCGGGAGTGAAAACACCAACTGGAAGATAGCGGGCAGGGAAGAGTTCTGGAGTTGTAGCCGGGCTTTAGAACTCTGGAGTTGACAGAGTGAGTGAAGTCACTCTCCTTGTTTGTGAGAACCCTCCATCTCCATCTCTACTGCAGTAGCTTTTCCACTCTATTGTTTCTGTGCATTTTTAGTATCCCCTGAGGCCCTCTCCAGTCACACTGATGCCTACCTGGGCTGTCCAGATTAGCAGCAAGATACCATTTGATTACAGAATTGCATAGGTTTTAAGTAGTCTATCCCTATTTTTTCCCCTAGATGTGAGATTCTGCAAGAGGTTTTTACGAGATGACTGTATTATCTTCATCTCCATATAAGGTCCTTGCAACGGATTGAGTGTTTATGTCCCCCAAAATTCATATGTTGAAATCTTAACCCCAATGTGATATTTAAAGGTGGGGCTTTGGGGAGGTAATTAGACGATGAAGGCAGAGCCTTCACGAATGAAATCAGTGCCCTTATAAGAAGAGACCAAAGAGCTAGCTAGTTTGCTCTTTTTTCCACCATCTGAGAATACAGTGAGCAGTTGGTAGTCTATGAAGAGGATTTTCACCAGAGCCCATCCATGCGGCACCATGGTCTAGGACTTCCAGCCTCCAGAACTGAGAGAAATAAATATTTACTGTTTAAGCCATCAAGTCCATGGTACTTTGTTACCTGAGCTAAGAATGGCATGGTTAGTTTTTTGCATCCTAGAATTCTTAAAACTTTAGGTTAATAAGTTACATCATATTTCTAGCTGGTAAATGAAGTTTAAAGGAAAGTGCCCACTGTATTCTCTGATGCAGGGTCCTACCTTCCAGTGAAGGTCTTGACTCCCTTTCCATGTCAGAGTCCAGGTTTCTAGAAACCAGAAACTCTGGTGGAGTAGAGCTAACCTGACGTTGTCTTTGTGCTTATGATTGTGCTCATCAAAGGCTTTTCTTGGATGTTTGTGTATAGCTATTTACAAACCTACTTGTACAGGTATAGTCTCTATCCATTAAGAATTTAACAATTTTAGAAAAACAGTGAATATGAATATAAATGTTATTGCTCTGGTGACATGCAAGCAAAATAGATGTAATATTTCACTCAATTTTGTGGAATGTTTTAGAATGAAAAACCATACAAATATTGTGCTTATACTGTGTCTGCCAATGTAAGCGTGTTTAGCAACAGTGAGTAAAAGGGACATTAGTGCTTAGGAGTAATTACTGTTGCCAAGACTTACTAGGAAAATTTTCATTGTTCATCATAGAAATTAATGGTAACACAAAATGCCTTGATTTGATCATCCTAGGTTTCTTTGAGGGACCCTGTAGCCTAGATGCTAAAAGTCTGGACTCGGGTGTCCAGATCAGCTGTTTGCTAATTGTGTGACCTTGGGCAAATTACTAAAACTTTTGGTGCCTGAGTTTTCCTATGGGCCCCAAAGGGATAATATGGTACATCCCTCATAGGGTTGTTAGGAGGATTAAATGAGAAAATGGTTAAAATGCCTAGATCATGCTATGGTAAGCACTCAGGTTCCTGGTTAGAAAATATTATAATATACTCTAAAAAAAAAGAAAAAAGAAAATGTTATATACTTTCTATAATAAATAGATAGCTAGCTCCATTAGGCAGAAAATCAATAAAGACATAGTTGAACATAATATCCCATCAGTCAACTAGATGTAATTGACATCTTTAGATCACTTTATCCACAACAATAGAGTATATATTCTTCTCAAGCTCACATAGAACATTCACTAAGACCACATTCTGGACCATAAAACACAACAAATTTTAAAGAATACAGATCATACATTGTTTGCTCTCAAGTCACCATGGAATTTAACTTAGAAATCAATAACATAAAGACAAGTAGGAAATTTCAAATTAGAGGTTATACAACACAATTTAATTTTTTTTAGTGGTTTCTTTTCTTTCTTTTTTTTTTTTTTTTTTGTATATAATTGTCAATTTGGCTTCCATACAACAGCCAGTGCTTATCCCAACAAGTGCCCTGCTCAGTGTCCATCACCCACCTTCTCCTCTCCCCCACCCCCCATCAACCCTCAGTTTTTTCCCTGTATTTAAGAGTCTCTTATGGTTTGCCTTATGCAACACAATTTATAAATAATAGGTCAAAAAAGTATATCCGTAGAAAATTTAAAATACTTTGAGCTAAATGAAAACATGACATCAAAATGTCAGATGCAGAGACAGTGTTGCTTAAAGGAAAATATATAGTACTGAATGCATATATAGAAAAGAAGAAAGTCCTGACCTCAATAATCTAAATTTCCATGTTTGGAAACCAGAAAAAAAGAGCAAACTAAATCTGAAGTAAACAAAAGTAAAGCAGTAATGAGAATTAGAGCAGGAAAAAGGGTGCCTAGCTGGCTTGGTCTGTGGAGCATGCAAGTCTTGATCTTGGGGTTATGGGTTCGAGTCCCATGTTGGGTATAGAAATTACTTTTTTTTTTATTTTTTATTTTTTAATTTTTTTTTTCAACATTTATTTATTTTGTGGGACAGAGAGAGACAGAGCATGAACGGGTGAGGGGCAGAGAGAGAGGGAGACACAGAATCGGAAACAGGCTCCAGGCTCTGAGCCATCAGCCCAGAGCCCGACGCGGGGCTCGAACTCACGGACCGCGAGATCGTGACCTGGCTGAAGTCGGACACTTAACCGACTGCGCCACCCAGGCGCCCCTAGAAATTACTTTAAAAAATCATTAAAAAACAGAGGGGCGCCTGGGTGGCTTAGTAGGTTAAGCGTCCAACTTCGGCTCAGGTTATGATCTCACGGTTCATGAGTTTGAACCCTGCATCAGGCTCTGTGCTGACAGCTCAGAGCCTGGAGCCTGCTCTGGATTCTTTGTCTCCCTCTCTCTCTCTGCCCCTCTCCCACTTGTGCTCTCTCTCTCTCTCTCTCTCACAAATAAATTAAAAAAAATTTTTTTAACTTTAAAAAGCAGAAATCAGTGAAATTGAAAAGAAGATATATATCAGAGAAAAGTAATGAAACCAAAATCTAGTTCTTTGAAAGATCTATAAAATTGATAAGCCTTTAGTGAGGCTGAGAAAAGGAGGAGGAGGATACAAATTCTTAATATCACAAAAAAGAGGTAGCACTTCACATCCTTTGGACATTTAATAATAAAGGAATACTTTGAACTCAATGCCCACGCCTATACTATTAAAGAAATAAAATAATTGCATTTCAAAACAGCACCATGCCAAGATGGATTTACTGGTGAGTTCTGCCAAACATTTAAGGGAGAAATTATGCCATTCTCTACAATCACATTCAGAGGATAGAAGCAGAGGGAATATTTACTAATTTATTCTGTGAGGCCAGCATTACTCTAATATCAAAACCAGACAAAGACATTACACAAAAACTACAGATCAGTATCTCTCGTGAACATAGATTCAGAAATCCTTAGCAAATCAAATCCAACAATCCTTTTTTTTTTTTTTTTTTTTAATTTTAGAGAAAGAGCATGAGCAGGGGAAAGGGGCAGAAGGAGAGACAGAGAGAGAGAGAAAGAGAGAAGTCTGAAGTAGACTCCATGCCCAGTGTGGAGCTCAAAGCAGGGCTCGATCCCACAACCCTAGGATCATGACCTGAGCCAAAATCAAGAGTCGGACATTAAACCCAAGTGCCCCAAACCAACAATCCTTAAAAAGTCATATACCATGACTAAAAGGGGATTATCCCAAGTATGCAAAATTGGTTCAACATTTGAGAAAATCAATTAATGTAATCCATCACATGAACAAGCTAAAGAAGAAAAAGCAGATGATTTATCAGTAGATGCAGAAAAAGCATTTGACAATATCCAATACCCATTATGATCAACACACACACACACACACTTCCAGCAAATTAGGAATAGTGGGGAACTTCCTCAACTTGATAAAGAATATCTGCAAAAGCCTGCAGCTAACATCATACTTAATGGTGAGAAAGTAAAAGCTTTCCCATTAAGATCGAAAACAGGCAAGATAGTCTCTTATCATTCCTTTTCAGTATAATACTGGAATTCCTAGCTAATGCAATAAGACAAGGAATAAAAGGTATACAGATTGTGAAGAAAAAAACTATCTTTTTTCACACATGGTACAATCATCTATATAGAAAATCCAAAAAAAATAAAATAAAAAAACCTGGGACTAATAAATCAGTAATAGCAAGGTTACAGACTATAAGGCTAATATATGAAAGTGCATTGCTTTCCTATATGGCAGCAGTTGAACAAGTGGAGTGTGAAACTAAAAACATCTTCCCCTCAATTTTGCTGTGAATCTAGAACTGCTCTAAAAGAATAAAGCCTTTTAAAATATATTGTTGAAAATATGGAATCTGAGTTCAGACAACACTCTTACCTTTCACCTTTTGATTTTTGAAGCGAGTAGTTTATGTCATGGTAACAACAAGCAAACAAAATTTTCTCTCCAGAGAATTTGTTGCTTTAAATCTTATTCTTTCATGTAGAAAAATAGAATTCTTTTTTTATGATTTGACATATAACTGGGTAGTAGTCTTTTATGCACAATGAGTAAAATACTTATCACTCACAAATGGATGTTGTTTATTTTTAATGTTAAAAAGTAGATGTGTAAGAGGTTTGGGGTGCCTGGGTGGCTTAGTTGGTTAGGTATCAGACTCTTGATGTCAGCTCAGGTCATGATCTCATTGGCCATGAGATTGAGCCCCCCTTTGAGCTCTGCACTGGATGTGAAGCCTGCTTGGGATTCTCTCTCCTCCTCTCTCTTCCCCTCCCCTGCTTGCATGTGTGCCCTTGCGAACATTCTTTCTCTCTCCCAAGGGAGAAGCAAAAGGATATATAAGAGGTTGGGGACATAAGGGGGTTGTGAAAAAGGAGGTGGGGTGTGCTTATAAAAGGACATGAGGGATCCTTGTGGTGATGGAACTGTTCGGTATCTTGTATGGTGATATATGCATGAGCCTAAGGTAATAAAGTTCTGTAGAACCAAATACGTACACAAATAAGTATAATGAATCTGGGGAAATCTCAAAAGATCAGTGGATTGTATTAATACAAATATGTAGTGATTGTGATATTCTGCTTTAGCTTTGTGAAATGTTATCATTGGGGGAAACAGTAAAAGGACTCAAATCTCTCTTAAAATTCATGTGGGAATCTGTAGTTACCACAGTAAAATTAAAAATGCATGTACAACTGTTACATACAACTAATAAATGACTTTTATTTATTTATTTTTTTGTTTTTAGGTTTCTGCCTCGTTGATAAGTCATCATTGGCTTTGTAAGTTGACATTTTAATTTATTCATTCTCCACCCTCAACATTCTGTATTTTCTGATTATAAGAGTGCGTTTCTAGAGAACCTGGAGCAAAACTTTATCATTTGGTTCTTATATTATTTTAAGGGCTGTTTCACTTTTTCTGATACCATTAGGTGATAGTTATTTTGAGGAAGTTTGCATTACACATCTTGGGCTAGGGCCTTCTGTGTCTTTGGAGTGACTTCCTATCAGGGTTATGATTCGAAGGAGTAAAGTGCCATCTGTGGAGTTGAGGTTGTATGTACATCTCTCCCATTAGACATCACAGCCTGCACCCAGAACATCTTTGTGGCAGATGATAAGAGGGGCACAGCACCCTGGGAGAAAGCCACAAGTGTAAGTGGTTTGACTAGTGAGGAAAAATAAATTCTGCTTCATTTACCTGTGAAAATCTGGCAATTCGATTAAATGAGGGCAGGATTCTAGACTGGGAATCTGAGAATATGACTTTATTCCTATTTTATCGTTTGAAGTAGCTCTCTTGCTGTTCTATAACTTTTTCTTTGTTGTGTATTGGAAAAAAAAATTGAGAGCTCCTGTTATGATGGTAGGTTTTTGGGTTTTTTTAATTCCATGAAATGCAAACATTTGAAATAGGAAAATTTGAATAAACGTTTTTAACCTGGAAAAGAAATTATTCTCTGTGTCACAGAAAACATTTGACATTATTAAATGGGTTTTACTTGGCCAATTTCTTAGAAAAGAGACTGTGTTGCCAGTATGGCAAAATAAGGTTATGAACCATAATGTGCAATCAATAGTTTTGATTTATGCATGTTGTCATTTTGATGAAGAACTGAAATATGTTAAACTAATTTTAAAGACCTCTTTGAGAAACATTGTGTGAAGATGATTTCGTTTTTCATAATGTTAGCAGTGGAGGATGATATTGTTGCAAGGTAACATACTGGGGATTTGCATTCTCAGACGGTGTCTAAATTAGTTTGAATCTTGTTCTAACAAGTTGTTTCACCTATTTTCAGGCCACTAGGAAGACACACACCTCTTAATACAGTTTTCCCCAAAGTATATGCCTTAGTATACTCATTCCTTTGGATGTTATATGGGAAAGGGACCTATAGTCATGTAAATTCAGGGGAAAAAAACCTTAGTAAAAATTAGACTTACTTCAAAGAACTGATTATCTAAAAGAGCCTATGGTCTGTGTTGTTTTTAAAACATATTTCCCAATATAACTCCATATATACTGTAGAATTGGGGCTCCATGAAACATTTTTGAGGAAATAGTGCTTTAAAATTTAGGAAATTGATAACAATGACAGGATCTATTGTACATTTTTCACAATGATAGCGGAAGAGAATAAGGACATTTGAGCTAGAATAGAAGAAATAGAACATAAAAAGACTGTTGAAGTATCTTAAAACAGTTGACATACAATTAACTGTAAATTATAAATATAGTTATAAAACATAATTTCTAAAAATCTTGAAAGTAAAAATATGTATTTTTCCTTGTTGTAGTCACCTAATTCCCACATTACTCTTTCTCATTCCTTGAGGATTTAGCTCCTGGCTCACTGTCCTCCTCTCCAAGACTCTTGTGTCCTAATTCTTGGTGATTTTATGGCCACTTTGGGGTCCTTCCAATACCTTGATTTCTCAGTTCCTTAACTTTCTCTCTTTCAGTGATCTTGTCTCCCAGACTACTTTGGTCCTGTCCTCCCTCCCCATGGTGATATTGCAAACTTAGTCATTAGCAATAACTGTTTCCCTCCATGATCTTGAGTTCAAGAATCCCATTCTCCACCAGTCCCTGCTCCCAAATTTTTAATTCCATCTAGATATTTGCTTATTCAGTGTAAATAGCCTCTACCCTGTCATTAAAATTACCTGTTTATCCCCTTCTCTTATCCTTCCTTCTTTGCTTTACTTTTTAGATACTTTGCTATCTAAACCCCAAAGACTTTGTCTCTTCCATGCCTTTAGCTGCACAGCTAGTCCTAGCTGGAGAAAAGTGATCAGCCATGCTCACTAGTCTTATTTTAACTATTTTGAATATTAACCTCAGTGGTCCCCTAATGTTTTCAGGCAATTTGGACAATTAATTCCCAGGAAGACATTTAAAACCTATTTCTCTATAAACTTGCAGTTCCTCTTCTTCTGTTTTCCCTTTCACCTGATGACTCTGTTTTCTTTATCACTGATAAAATAGAAATACTCAAGAGAGAACTTCCATAAGTGCCCGTCGTCACATATACCCCTACTACCCGCACCATAGATTCTGCATTCTCTTCTTCCTCTCTGGGTGAACTGCCCAAATCCAATCTAAAGCTTACTCTTCTACTTATGTTCTTACATTCTATTTCCTTTCACCTACTCAAGGATATTGCTGTAGCAGTTGTCCCTTCACCCCCCTGAGTTATGGATGTCCTGCCTCTTTTACTTAAAAAAAATTATTTACTTCCCTTTCTCCCTAGTTACCAATCCATTTCATTTCCATTTTCTTCTACACAATCTTTCAGTCTTTCTGTCCATTCTGTCTTGATCCCATTTCAGTCTGGACTGATTCTCATCATTCTACCAAAACTGTCTTAAATGTCACCAGTGACCTCCATGTTGCAAATCTCACAGTTCTCAGCCCTCATTTTACCTGACCTACCAGTATCGTTGACCCTGTCAATCATGCACCTCCCTAGCGTTCTGAGTCTCCACACTTTCCCAGCTGCCTTCCAGTTACCATGACCACTCGTATCAGTCTTCCTTGCAGATATCTCTTCATTGCCCTGACTTCCAAACACTGGGTGACCCAGGACAGTTCCTACACTGTTTCTCTGCCTACACTTACTCCTAGCTAAGCTGGTTCAGTTTCATGGCTTTAACTACACATATATGCTGATATCTACCAAATTTATATCTCCATTGTGAACCTCTCTCCTGAACTCCAAATTTAAATACCCAATTGCTGAATGTCTAACAGGCATACCAAACCTAATATGTCTACAGTTAGGTTCCTCTCCACTCTCAACTAAACTTTCCTCTTCCTTAGTCTTTTTCATCTCTGTAAATGGCAACTCTATCACTCATAAATATTAACTCTGTTACTCTATTTTCTCACACCACACTCTTTGACACCATTGTCATTTCTTCTTTATCTCACCTTCTGTTTATCTAGCTGTCAGAAAATACTGTTAGCTCTACCTTAGATATATCCAGAAGATGACTGCTTCTCACCATTTCTTCCACTCTCATACTGGTCCAAACCATCATCATTCATCATCTTTTTATTAAAATAGGCTCCTTACTGTTCTCCCTGCCTTTTTTTTTTTTTTTTTTTTTTTTTGAGAGAGAGCTCAAGGGGGGAAGGGCAAGTGGAGAGAGGGAGAGAGAATCTCAAGCAGGCTCCACACTCAGTGAGGAGCCCTATGCGGGGCTCAGTCTCACAACTGTGAGATCATGACCCGAGCCAAAATCAAGAGCAAGATGCCGATGCTTAACCTGCTCAGCCAGGCACTCCATGGTCTTTCTGCTTTCATACTTTTTCTCCTATAATCCATTTTCCAAAGAGCAGCCAGATAAATTATTTAAAACTCTAAGTCTGGTCACGTTACTTTTCTGCTCCAATGCCTCAGTGCCTCTCTTTATAGAGGTTTATCATCTTCTACATGATATGGGCCCCCATTACCTCTGACCTAACCTTCTACTGCTCCCCCTCACTCACTGCTTTACCCATATCAGTATTCTTCTTCCAAGTTAGGGTTTTGCAGTTATTGTTGCCACAAGAAGCCATAAGACTTGCTTCTTTACCTCCTTCAGGTATTTGCTAAATTGTCATCTCCTCACGTAGGCCTTCCCTGACCAGCCTGTTTTGTTTTTGTTTTGTTAAACATTTTTTAAGTTTATTTATTTATTTGGGGTGGGGGCAGGGAGGGAGAAGGAGAGAGAGAATCCCAAGCAGGCTTCTTGCAGTCAGCACAGAGCCTGACATGGGGCTCGATTTCACAAACCATGAGATCATGACCTGAGCTGAAATCAAGAGTTGGACGCTTAACCAACCAAGCTATTTAGGTGCCCCAGCCTATTTTGAATTGCCGTTATTTCTCCCTCCCTTTACTCTCTTAATGGTCTTTTATCTCTTAAGTACTTTAGTTTTTAATCACCATCTAATATATATTTTATTTGTCTTCCCTTCATTCAAAGATGAACTCCACAAGTGGAACAGGGGAAAGGGATTATGTAGTAGTTACTGACTTTGTCTAATATGCCCTTCTGTTGTTGCCTCCTGACTCACAAAGATGGGTAAGTGACTCGCATCGAGGCAGTTTTTGTATCTTGTCCTTCTGCTTTTCTAGTCCTAGGATGGGCATGTGATCCAAGCCAGGCCAACTGGAATTTTTCCATGGGATTTGGATTTTTTTCTGCTGGAAGTGGCAATAAATAAATAATTCATATCTTGTCATGGATCCCCTTAACTGTTAACAAACCATTAGACGAAAGATAAGTACAGCCATACACTATAATACCTTTGGAAGACTTACAAAAATTGCCCATATACTAGGTTACCAAAATGTGTGTATATATATCAGAGAAATAGAGAGGAAAACAAGAAAAATTTAAGTGAACATGATATAAAGTTCTATATAAATTAGCTTTAAAACTTTTAGTGATTAAGATGCTAAAGGTTATTTTGACTTGGTTTGCCTGTCAGATTGATTCTTCCTAATGTTCATGTAATAGTTACTTCCATGCTACATAACTTCCACAGCTCAGAAAGGTAAAATAGATATATTGATTTATATAACCGTCGTTAAAATGTAATGGCCAACACAAAACTTTTAAAATATTGTTAGGAGAATAAATGTAAAGTCTACAAATAAGATTTTAAAATGAACTGTCTACTCTAACCAATTGGACTTGCCCTGAGTACAAAAATGATTCAGTATTTGGGAATCTTCTGGAAAAACTACACCATATTAATAATTTTTTTAAATGTGAACTTAGAGTTTTGTGGGACATTTGACAACATTAAACACCCATTTCTGGTCATCCCTTAGGAATAGTACTTTCTTATTTTGGATATAAAATATTTGTTTTGAATCTTAACACATTTATTAATAGCAAAGGTCACAAACATTTCCATCAAAATCAAGAGTAGTGACATGATGTCTGCTAACATGGGTAGTAGAAGTTCTAGCCAGTCAGTGAGACAGACAAGTAACAAGTATAGTTATTAGAAGAGGAGAGAACGCTAAAATCTGTAGGCAATATGATGATAGACCTATACAGTTCCGAAAGTGAATTATGAAACTTTTAGAATTAATGCAATTACATAAAGTAGAGATGATACGTATACATTTAGTGGCAATAATTGGAAGCTTAAGATAATAGGTTCATTTCTTATGGCTAGCAAGAAACTGACATACTGAGAATAATGCAAATAAAAAATGTGTATTTTCAGAATTTCCTACAGTAAGTATATGTAGCTTTGTTACCAGAAAATAAGTAGTAAGGTCTTAAGAAAGCTGAATATATTTTCAGTATTTAGAGGTAAGAAAATTCTGTTGCAGGAGCTCAAGCCCAACTGAGTTTTGTTTAGTTGTAGGCTTTCCCAGATAACTCAGTAAGGGAATTTTAAATGCTTGATTTGAGAACTTCAGTTAGATGAAACATGATTAAAAAGCATCCAAAATCTCAATCATCTATATGTTTCTAAGTATTACAGGGAGAAAAACTAGGTTTGAAATTTCTTCTAAGAACATACTTCATTTTCTTTTTCAATGGTTTGATTAAAAGCTCTTAGGTAAAAATGAATAGATCTTGGTACTTTTAATAAATGGCTCATAATACCATTTTGTTACTGAGGACTTGGAGTGTTCTATCATAATTTAGTTCCAAAAGCTCCCTTTTTTTTTAAGAGCTATAAATTAGAGAGCAGACAGCATGGAGAGCACAAATTTTAGAATGAGTGTAACCTGGCTTGAATTCTAGCTGTAATGTCAGTAAGTACATGATTGTGAGCAAGTTAACCTTTCTTAGTCACAAGTTGTCTTTTATAAAACTGAAATAATAATAGCTATGAGGATTATGAGGATTAATTGAGGTGATAGACCTGGTCATTAGCAACATTCAGTAACAATCCTTTAATTCTATATTTTTCAGTATTATAATTTGAGATACTAGTAATTATTTTACAATGTACTTTATAGAGAAGGCAGCCTCTTATTATTTATATCCCAAATTTTGAAAACTTCTCTATTTCTGTGGAAGAGAAAATGACTAAGAGACATGGGCTGCTCTGTAATGTGACCCCAGACAAGTCACTTTTTGTAGTTTCTGAGCTTTTTGGTAATATCTATATCTTAGTGATGTGGAGAGGATGAAATGAGGTAATGCAGATTTTTCAGTACTTATTTGTAAATATAAAGCACTAATACAAATGTAAGCAATTGGAACTTCAAACTGAGGGGACTTTCATGACTTCCAGCCATGAGGTAGTAACAGGAACTTGATTCATTTTCCAGCCTTAAACAACCAAAAAACAAAATGGAACCAATAAAAGCCCATAAAAATTTAAAATAGGTTTTCACACATTGGGCAACTAGCCGTATACTATCATGAACGCTGAGAGAAGGAAAACAAACGATGTGCCCACGGCCACAGTGTAAGAAGAGGAAACCAAACACAGCTCAGTGGTCACCATGAATTGAAGTAATAGAGTTGGGAATTCAGGGAGGCAGGTGCCGCTAGAATTTGTAGGACAGAGTGCCAGAAAAGAGAGTTGCACAAAGAGAACACGGAACACTGGAGTCTTTAGCTGAGTGCTGATTAGTGCATGCATGTAAGAGAAATACCCAAGGCTGAGAAAAGAACCACTAGGAAGGCAAATGTAGTTCACAGCATAGGGAAGAATGTGTCCCAGCAGAGTAGAAAACCCTTTGTAGTATAAGTGGCATAAAGTGGAGTACTCAGAAGGGTATTGCCTCAGTAGTAAGGGAAAATTAGCTCTAGAGTAAAGGTTGCTTTGATCCTTTCTTTAAAAAAAAAAACCCTGGGGGCGCCTGGGTGGCGCAGTCGGTTAAGCGTCCGACTTCAGCCAGGTCACGATCTCGCGGTCTGTGAGTTCGAGCCCCGCGTCGGGCTCTGGGCTGATGGCTCGGAGCCTGGAGCCTGTTTCCGATTCTGTGTCTCCCTCTCTCTCTGCCCCTCCCCCGTTCATGCTCTGTCTCTCTCTGTCCCAAAAATAAATAAAAACGTTGAAAAAAAAATTTAAAAAAAAAAAAATCCTGAAAGTAAAGCATTAAAGAGGAATCATAAACTTTTTTGGTAAAGGAAAAGATAGAAAATATTTTAGGCTTTACAGGCCATATGATCTCTGTTGCAGCTACTAAGCTCTGCCATTGTAATGTTAAAGCAGCCATAGACGATACATAAGTGAATGAGGATGGCCAAATTCTAGTAAAACTTCATTTACAGAAATAGGCTGTGGGCCAGATTTGGCCTGTGGGCCACAATTTGCAGACTCTCCATTCTTAAAGGTCAAATTGTTTTTAGTAGTTTAACTTCATCCCAGAACAAAGCTCAAGAATATTTAAAGAAATACAAAATATCTGGCACCTAAAAAGGTAAAGTGTGCAGTATCTAGTATTCAGTCAAAATTTACTAGATATGTCAAGAAACAGGAAAATTCATTGGTGAAGAGAAAAATAAGTCAATACAAATAGACTCAGATGATAGATTTTAATAAAGATATTAAACAGATTTTTAAAGATTTAGTAAACAGCTTTACTAAACAAAGATATTAAAATAGTTATTTTATACATATGCTCAAGATTGTAGAGGACAGAACTGGTTTAAGGAGAGATACAAAATCTATAAAAACAAATATACAAGTTGAACTTCTAGAGGCAACATAAACATCTGAAATGGAATATACACTGGATAGGAGTAATAGACCAGACACTGAAGAAAGACTTTGTGAACTTGCAGATAAAAAGCATTAGAAATTACACAAAATAAAACACACTGAAAACACCACATCAGTGAGCTTTGGGACAACTTCAGTCAGTCAAATATATGTATAAGTGGAGTCTCCAAAGGAGGAAGGTAATAGAAAAAATATTTAAAGAACTAATGGCTGAAAGTTTGCTAAATTTTATGGAAATGATAAGCCCACAAATCTTAGAGGTTTGGTGAATACCAGCAGTTACCAAAAAAAAGGAAGAAAATTACATCAGAGTACACCACAATCAAATACTTTAAAACCAATAATAAAGATTTCAAAGGAGAGAACAGGACACTATATACATTTAGAGGAACAAAGAACGACAGTAGACTTTTCACCAAAAGCAATGCAAGCCAGAAGACAGTGGAACAACATAATTTAAGTAATGAAAGAAAGGTAGTAAAAGACTGTTTTAGTCCTGTAAAAGCTGAAAGAATTCACTGCTACTATACCCACACTATAAGAAATGTTACAGGAAACCATAAGGAAGAAGGAAAGTAATACTATATCGAAACAAAGAACATCAGAAATGAGTAAATATATAAATTTTTTTTCAACTTAAATATTTTTTAAAAAGATTGTTTTAACCAAAAATAGTAACAATGTAGTTGAGGTTTATAACATGTAAAATGTATTGACAACAATTGCACAAAGGTCAGAATTGGAAAAATTGAAATGTAATACAAACCTTTTATACTCTATGTGAAGAGGTATAATATCCCTTGAAGGTACATTGTGTTAAGGATATGACTGTAAAGCCTAAATCAACCACTAAAACCTCAAAAGAGTTATAAGCTAAAGGAGATAAAATTAAATCAGAAAAAAATAGTCCAAAAGAAGACAGAAAAGCAAAGGAAAGGGGAAATGGAGAACAGATAGGACAAATACAAAACAAACAGCAAGATGAACATTTCAGCCTACCTATATCAATAATCATATTAAGTAGAAATGGTTTAAACACTCTAGTTAAAAGACAGTGAATGTCAGCTTAGATTTTTTTTTTTTTTTATAGAAAATGAATTAACTCTATGCTGTCTGCAAAACAATGTACTTCATATAGCTAAAGACACAATTAGGTTATAATGTAAAGGATACAAAACAATAATACTAACCTTTTTTTAAGCCTTGACTTAAAACCTCTAAGTAGAAATGAGAGCAAAAAATACTGCCAGGTATAAAGATGATTTTCATAATGATAAAGTGCTAAACTGAAGACATAATCTTAAGTGTTTATACACCTAATAATAAAGTTTTACTATACATAAAGAGAAATAGATAAATCCACAATTACAGTCAGATTTCAATACCCTTCTCAATAGATGATAGATCAACTAGATAGAAAATCAGTAAGGATAGAGAAGACTTGAACAGCACTGTCAACCAACTTGACCTAATTGACATTTATAGAGTACTCTACCCACCACGTTTAAGTACACCCAGAACATTTATTAAGATGGACCATATTCTAGGTAAGAAAATGAGTAAATTAATTTTTTTTTTAAATTCTAATCATACAAAGAATATCTCCTGCCCATAAAGGAATTAGTACAGAAAGGTATCTGGAAAAATATTTTCGAATGTAACAACACACTTCCAAACAACCCAGGAGCACATTCTAGGCCATACAAGGTACTTTAAGTTTAAAAGAATAGAAATTACACAAAGTATGTTCTCAGACTACAACAGAATTAAACTGCAAGTTAATAACAGAACAATAGCTGGAAAATTCTCCAATAGAACACTTCTCCAATAAATAGCACACTTCTAAATAATCCATAGGTCAGAGAAGCCTCATGAAACCTTAAAAATATTTTAAACTAAAAGAAAATACAGCTTATAAAAATTGGGGGTAGGGGAGGAAGCTAAAACAGTGCTTAGAGGGAAATTTATAGTATTAAATGCATGTATTAGAAATAATATCTAAAATCAATAACCTAAATTTCCACTTTATGAAGCTAGAGAAAGAAGAGCAAATTAAACTGAAAGCAAGTAGAAGAAAATAAATAAAAATTAGGGAAGTCAATAGAGTTGAAAAATAGGAAAACGAGAGAAAATCAAAACAAAAAATGGTTCTCTCGACAAGATCAAAAAAATAAAACTATAACCAGATTGGCCAAAGAAAAAAAGAAGACCTAGATTACCAGTGTCAGTAATGAAAGAGGGTTCATGACTACTGATCTCATGATATTATAGGGCGAATAAGGGAATACTACAATCAGTCTCTGCCTACAAATTTGATAACAGATGAAATGGGAAAAACCAAAAAACAAAAAACCCCACAACTTTCCAGAAAAGAAAATGCACCCGGCCCAAATGGTTGGGCTGGTGACTTTTGCCAAATAACCCATGTGACAAAAAATGAAAAAGGAAATTGGAAAGTATTTTCAACTGAATTGGAATGAAAACATATTTCCAAATAACTAGGATGCAACTATAGCAGTGCTTAGAGGGAAATTTATAGCACTATGTGCCCATGTTAGAAAAGAACAGTCTCAAAGTAATGGCTGAAGGTAAGGGATTGTCAAAATTGTCTTCAAATTTGTGGATGTCTTTTATTAAACATGTTTGTTTCATGTTGGAGGAGACAATACTGGTGGTTATAAAAAGGCAACTCTTGGCCCTTCGTAGGGAAGCAATAACCATTAGACTTCCCCTGCTGGGAGCTGAGTTTCTTTAATGAGGCATGTTCCCTTAGATATACTCTTAATTTTTTTTTTTTTTTGTAAGTAATCCCTGGGTGGGGCTCAAAGTCACATGTATATCAACTGAGCCAGGTGTCCCTCCCTTAGATATTCTTAAAAGCTCTTCCCAACTATTAATTTCTGAGATAAATGGTAGTGAAGTAAAAAAGCATATATATTTCTCAATGTTAATAGGCTATACATTAACATGCACATTTAAACTGATGTATTATATAGTAGGTAATATAAGAATGACCAGTAATTTTAAAAATCACAGAACTGTAGAATTAGAGCCTTAAGTGGTGTTTAGTCAAACAGCAGTGGCCTCAACTCCCTGCCTCTTTTAATATATTAAAAAAAAAAAAAAATTTTTTTAAAGGGAAATGCATTTAAGTTTGCAAATAAACAAAAGCAGTGCATGAGAACTAAGGTACTGAAAGGCATATTCAGAGTTCAGAGAAAATTTCATCAAGCTCAGGGACAATCACTAACATTCTAGATGTGATTTTGTACTAGGTAAAATGTTGGATAAATGTCACTTCTCTCCACAGCCTTTTCTGGCTCTACCAGACTTAGTGGCCACAGTATTCTGTACACTCTGTACTGTAACATCTACATACTACCAACTATCGATAAGGTGTTATGAAAAATGAGACCAAGAGTTTAAAAAAAAAAAGTTTACCGGTTATCACTGGCAGTCTTTGCCTGTGCTTAAAAAGTCCATCTGTTTTCTTCTAGTGAGCAGAGCAGTGTGAGGGTCAAATGAAATAATATACGTATTCTTTGAAAACTGTAAAGCACTAGCTCTGTGTAACAAATATTCCTATTATGTATTTTTCTCTTCATGTGGCGACTGTCTGCATTTCTGCCTAGCACCAATACATTCTTGCTTAAAATAGTTAAATGGCAAGAAGTAAAGCTGATTGTACAAAAAAACCACATTGCTGCTTTATAACAGACAGGGATTTTCTTCAATCAGCTTTTTAAAACACAATTCAATTAGTGCTTCTATTTTGTGTAGTAGCTTATCTTTTATGACAGTTTGATCTGGGTTTATTAGTTGGCCACCTTAAAATATTAGATGCGAGTGGTAAATTTTTAGTGCTAAAGAGAGCTATGTAATCCAGAAGCTGTAAGTTAAATTTTATGTCTTTTTATTGAAAAGGAGACATGTTTTTCTCTTTTGACAAGTTTTACATTGGTTTGATTTTCAGCACCATTGATAATAGGTACTGTTATTAAGCATTTATTATATGCTAACACTGCTTTAGGGGCTTTATACTAGTTATTTGATCCTTCACAAACCCTATCAGAAGATATTATTTATGTCTTACAGATGAGGAAACTGAGTGTGCAAATACTAAGTGCTTAATTTACACAGTTACTAAAAGGTGACACTAAAATTTAAATATGGATCTGACACCATAATCCATACTCAAGCACTGCGTCCTTGAATGAGTGGGCCAGTGCTTTGGGCTTAGGAGTAGATTGTGATTATTTAATATAGTTATTGTGAGAGAAGTTCGGTGAGCAGTTGTATGCACATATGGTAGCTACATGCAGTGGAAACTGCGTGCGATTGAGAAACTGGATACTTCACAGTGACTCTTCTCCTTACCAGTTCTGTGACTTTGGCAAGTCAATTTATTACCTTTCTTAAGCCTGTTTTCCTCACTGAAAAATAGAAACTAATAAAACCACCTGTCTTCATCACCACCATCAGGTGGTTGTGATGAAGAGCAAATTGATGTTTGTAGGTGCTTTCAATGCTTTTGAAAGGGTATACAAATGAATTGATGGGTGTATTTTGTCATTTGCTATAGACTTTCATTTAAGTAGTAAATTTTCTGAGTGCTTTTTTTTTTTTTTTTTTAATTTTTTTTTCCAACGTTTTTATTTATTTTTTTTGGGACAGAGAGAGACAGAGCATGAACAGGGGAGGGGCAGAGAGAGAGGGAGACACAGAATCGGAAACAGGCTCCAGGATCTGAGCCATCAGCCCAGAGCCTGACGCGGGGCTCGAACTCACGGACCGCGAGATCGTGACCTGGCTGAAGCCGGACGCTTAACCGACTGCGCCACCCAGGCGCCCCCTGAGTGCTTTTAAAAAATAATTTGATTTATAGGAACTTAGTGAGTTTCCAGAGCAGCTCTATTGAATTTAGAGTGATTACATAAGGAAGTTCTACTCAAAAGACTAGCGTTCTTCGATGAGATACTTTGTTTTTGAGGAATGGTTATTTCACAATACCTCGTAATGGAATTCTTGACGGATATTTCTGTCTCCATTTTGGAAGAGTAGAAAGACAGAGAGGCCCAAAGTAGATCAGTGCCAGAGTCAGCTTTGAGGTTCCTAATATAGCTGTCACACTGTGCCCACTAGGAAGCTACCTTTCCTGCGCCATTTAGACTTCTGTATTTTCTAAGCTCATTTCTGTCCCAGCTTGAGAGAAAGTGAAAGTCTTCTCTTGGAGGGCTGTTCAGTACCATGTACAAAATGGCATCTTTGGCAGTCAAATGAATAATCAGTGAACGGATCCCCCCCGGTCAAACTGAAGCTCATAAGATGGGCACGTGGGAAGGTTGTGTTCTGTGTCAAGGAATGAGTTCTCCATACCTTTCATTCCAATATTGTTTATTTTCTTTTTGGTTTAGGAATTTTCAAATTTAACCCATCCACTCCCATGTTTCCTCGGGATTAGTGACAGAAATGGAAGGGGGTGCAACAAAACGAATGCATTTTGTTACAGGCTTTCGTGAAGGTTGTGTCAAAGAAGCGGCTCAGAATTCAGTGGGGACTTTAGAAACCTTTTAATCAAATCTGTTCAACAGAGATAACCAATCAGGAGAACCCATCTTCCTCTAGCCCCTCTTACCCCCGCCACCCCCCACCCCCAGTCCTCTCACTCCCACAGAGCTGCACAGGGCTCATTCACACACAGACTGTCACATAGGGGTTTGGATTAGCGGTTTGGGTGATTACTCCATTCACATCAAAAGCTAACCCTTCTGTCTCTGTTCACGTTTTTTGTTTCGCAAACAGAATTTACGCAAACTGACTCTTTAGGTTGTGTGGCCTTCACTGGAAATGAGGCCTTGAAGGAAGCCCTAGTAATTACAGCTGTAAATTCACCCTATGGTGGTAGTTTACTAGGTGTGAACCGAGAAGGGCTGCCCACAAAGCCATGTTCCTATCATCATTAGAACTATTAGGTTGAGAATAAAATGTACCAGTAGTTTGGGTACAGTGACACGAAAGAAATTGCAGATTAAGTGAGACCATTGCTTGTGGGGTTGCAGGATGGAAAAAGAAAGGGAGAGTGAGCAGGCGAAGTTTATTTATGGAATGTCAGGGGGCCATTGAGGCTCAGCAGGCCCTAGAAGTGGAGGACTTCCCTCGGTGCTTGTTTTCTCCCTCTGACCTTGGATGAACTAGCGAGCAGTATATTATGCCGGGCGATTGTGCTGGTTTGTCATGGTTAGCATTCTGGACTGTCACTGGAATGTAGGAAACGGATGAATTTGAATTGAACCATGAGGTGGTCTGCCGGGCCCTCTCCTTGTCTCAAGGAAACCTGTCGCTGTTTGTCTGGGCCTGGCCTGATGGAAGCAGTGGAGGGAAAGAGAGGTGGGCCTTTGATCTCTTTGTTGCAGCTGCTCCCTGGGAACTCGCTGAAATCAATGCCCTGTTTTCCTGAAGGAATGAATGGCTCTGCCTAACTAGCTTTGTGAAGCTGTGGGGGAATTCACTGCCTCTGTTTATTGACAGCTGAAAAGGAGCACATGGGGTGGGATGGACCTTCTTGTGAAAACCAGGCGCAGGGAAAATTAGACCTCAATTTAACACAGAGGAATTTGGAAATTCACCCCAAAGGAGACGGTGGTTTCTCATGCTTACATTAGAATTACTCGAGTTTGGGGCTAGTGTGTAATGAACAATGGAGGTTCTGTCACAACTGTGTTATAAGTAGGAATATGGTATGCATAATAAATGATGTTAAGTAGAAGTTGATTCAACACCCTCCTTCTATTTTAAACACAGAAGTAGAGAAAGACAAATATTACCCATGATATAATCGAGTAATTCTTTTATTTTTGCATTCAGAAGAAGAAGAAAAAAACTGACACTTGAAATCAGCATTAATGTAATATTACTGAGTATAAAGAATGTCATTCATTTATGTTCCAGAACATCTTTGAACTTTGTATCTAAATTTCACTCATGCTGCCCATTCCTGCTGCTCTGGATAGTGTGCGTTGTGTGGAAATACATTTATTTTTAAAAACTTCTATTTGAATATTGTAACTGAAAGTCTATGCGAAGCATAAATGAAACTAATAGACCACTATTAGCACTTGCAATTAACGCATTTCATAAATCCTAAAATTACTACCTAACTTTTGAGAACACAGCAAGGAAAAAAATCTTGAGTTTATCACAAGGAAACATCACCATACCTTCTTTTACATCTCCCCTCGCTTGCTTGATTTCCCAGGAAGAATTTATGGCGTCTTCCTTTGGCCCTGAGCCCTTTGTGCACACCTCTATTCTCGCACTTAACACATTGCCCTGTAGCTCTTTGTTTAGGTGTATTCTTTTAGCTGGAAGTAAAGCAGCTGTGTCGGATTCATTTTTATATCTCCAAGCCCAGCAAAGCTCTTGGCTCAGTGAATGCGAGCTGCATGAATGGGGATTGATAGCTCCCTGTACGTTAGTTTGAATGTAATTACTTATCCAGGCTTCAACTGCAAATACTACGTTTTAGGAAAACTTGATTGATCTATTGTTACCTGATTGGTGCTATGGCTTTTTAAAATCTGTGCTCTATGGAGAATTTCATTAAACACTTTTTTGATTTGGCAAGTTTGTTGAGCAGTCCATCAGCCTCTGAACAGGAAGCATTAAAAAAGTGGATGGCATTGTCCTTTTTAAGTCTAAGCTCTGTTGTCTAATATTCTTTCCTAAAATTAAATCTCAACACAGGGTTTACGTATTTTCAGTATAATGAAAAAGCTTTTAATTTCGAGTTTTGTAGACTTCCACTTGACCACATTTAGTGATGGAGATGGATAAAGCTTCCATTTTACATGATTTAATTCTATGATGTAATGTTAAATAATGCAAAACAAACCATCCTTTGACAGTTTATTTAACCAGATTTTACCACTGCTGTATGTTATGAACCCCTTATCAAAGGAAGCCAACACCTTCATTTGTCAGTGAAAAGTGTAAGGGAAATTTTGAGTCTAAAGGACTAACTGCTATGATTTCACAGGGACCCTAGAACAAGCCCAATTCTGAGCTCTTCGCAAGTTAAAACCTATTTCTTTTTAAACCACAGCTTTAAGTGGGAAATAGTTGTCAACATTCTTTGGGAAACAACATCTTAAAATCGTAATGGAAAAATTTAGTAAATGGGGATGGGGGGTGGTAAGTCATCACAGAAGTACGGTAACTGGCTAATATTTTACTCTCCGTGATATTTTTGTTTTTACCACCAAGATTATTTTTTAAAGAAATCTATTTGGTTGTCTGTTTTTGATTAAAGGTAAGGGTGAAGTTTAAACAGGTTTGCAAATGGGCGAGTTGCGGTAGGAATCTTGTAGAGGAATGGGTATTTGTATGGGTCATACGAATGTGGTGGACTCAGCAGTTTGTGATTCTGCTGAGATTTCAGATTTCTTACCAAATAGGAAAATTACCATGGCCTTGATCATCGATAGACTCTCGCCCCCATAAGTATTAACTTGTAGATAAGAAAGCAGTAAGCATAGCACTTAGGTTTTATAACTTGGCTGCTCTACCCTCTGTTTCTGGAAGTAATTTCATGTGACATCATACCAAAGTAGGGAGGGGTAGAGGGTGGAAGGAAACATAGGAAATCAAACCACACTTTTTCATTTTAGCAGTGAGGCATATCTTTGTCCACATTGATAGAACTACTTACAGGCCAAGGAAATAATTTCAGTAAGAATTGTGTTCTAGCTAGGTCTATAGAATCAGGTAACTCCAACTACATGATCCTCCATAAAAGCGCCTTTTCTCAGGCCTGAAGAATGCTATAATGTCTGAGAAGAATAATTTCAAATAATGTGAGTCAAACCTCCAAAATAGGTTTGGGGATCAACACATATTAGGTGTTTGTATTTGCGCGTGTGTGTTTATCTCCATAAGCAAACTTCCTTGTAGAAAGACACCAGATACTTCCCTCTTAGATGGCTTCCTGTCCATCGAGACTGACCAAATAAAGCAGCCCTAATACAGGCTTATCTAGTCATTGAAAGGGAAACATCCTCCTTCTTCATTAGATTGAATTACAGGAAAGACTGTTCTGAAATACAGATTTAAAATTACCTTCATTGGGTATGCTTACTGTCAACAAATTCCGCCTTTCAGGCCTCTCTTCTCACAGCAGCCTTGTCTTCAGGGGGTAAAAATGGAATCAAGGAAAGGAGTTTTGTTTGTTTTGTTTTTGGGGTTTTTTTGTTTGTTTTGTTTTGGTTTGGTTTGGTTTTTGGTGTTTTTGGTTTTTGTTTGCCTGTGCTTGTTTTGGGCCTTTTAATGATCTTTCCTTGCTCCTTAGAATATTCTCCTCTCCTCCCTACTTCACCTTCAGTCCTGCTCAGGGGCTGGTTTCCTTTTCCCAAAGGATAGGGTTCACGTGTGATACTTTTTAAAAGGTTCTGAATATTGTCTAATTTCTGCCTGAGGCTGTGAGGTATTTTCACTTGAACTGAGGCCTCTGGAATATAGTTGCAAATACATGCTTGCTCCTTGCTTACCAGGCAGTACTGTTAAGCACTACTCAAATTAATTCATCTAATCCTCAAAAGGCTCTTGTGCCGTAGGTACGGTTATAGTCTCCATTGTACAGGCGAGGAGGACGAGGCAGGGAGAGACTAAACAAATTGCATGAGGTTTCTAAGTGGCTCCGGTGGCACAAGGATTTGAATCTAGGCATTCTGACACCAGAGCCCATGCTCCTAACCATATCACTGCACTGCCTCTCTAAAAGTAAGACTCCTGTAAAACTTAAAGGCACACGTGTCTCTGGAAGGCTGGAATATGGCACTGTGGCGTGTTGACGAAGAGACATGTTTGATCTTGGCATACCTGGACTAATATTCTGTATATAAATGTCTACTTACTTAGTACCAGTGTGGTTTTTCTCCATGCTTTTTTTTTTTTTCCTAACCTTTTGATTTCTCCTCTCTCCCCCCACCCCCGTTCTAGGCTTGCTCTCACGTCTGATGTGGCCTCTGTTTCATGTCACATCTAAAACTTCTCTGTACCTCAGACTTAAAAAGGTAAGTATGTCTCTGCTAAGCCCTCGGACTTCTGCCCAGTCTGCTCTCCCATGGTCAGTCGTGAGTCTGTATTCTCGTTCTTTCCTATGGTAGAGCACACACCAAAGCCTTCTGCTTTCTCCACGGTAGAGGGGGTTATGTTCCCGAAAATGCTTGCTCTCAGAGAATTTGCACTTGAGGAACTTGAGGCTTTGAGGGAAAAATAAGGTTGAGGGATATGAAAACCTATTTTTCACTGTTTAGAAAAAAATCAGGAGAATATGCCAAGAACTATCATTGATACTCATATTAATTTAGAAATAAGGGATATTATACAATTGCTTTTTATTTGTCATGACTTGCTCACTAGAAATTTGTGATCTCCCTCTCTGACATTTTCAAAAGATGTTTTAAAATTATCTTAAAAACAGACAAATACATATGGGGGGGAGAATTTGGTGTGTTAGCCTTCATGTAGAATCATACTTAATCTGTTGCCTTTATTACAATTCAGTTTCTAAATCATGCTCTTAAAACCATAATATGAGGTGATTCTCCATTTGCATCTATTCTGTCCGGATTCCCTAAGTTATGAAATAAGTGTGCTTCTAAATCCAGTGTTTATTTGAGAGAACTTATGGTTGGCAGGATCCTCAGTATTTATCAGGCGTTTTTATTTCTTATCATTCCCCATCATACATATGGAGATTATAATTTGTTCTAACCACCTATTTCAAAATAGCAACCTCTAATTGCAGCCTTAAATTTCATATCCAACATTTTGATGGTTTTTCCCTGTAACATGTATTAATTTTCCGTGTGAGCCCATTGCCTTCCCCCCCCTAACGCTACCCACCCACTGTTTTGTAGCTTTGGTGCTAACAGTGTTGTTTAACCATAATTCTTGGCCTCTGTCCACACTTTTTGTGTGTGTGTGTGTTTTTTTTTTTTTTTTTGCAAAATGTCCTTGACTGTAATATGCCATATTTTTTTTATTCCAGTGTTCTTTGTAAGTTTTATTACATTACATCTTACACTTTTTTTTTTCCCTAAACCCCTCACTAGATAAGTCACTTCCCAATTTATTTTGCTCTTGGGGCTAACTTCTAGAAGGTTATCCACAGCTGCCTGAGGTGGAAGGCCAGAGTGAAGAGAATGTTAGATGTGTGTGTGTGTGTGTGTGTGTGTGTGTGTGTGTGTGTGTGTGTGTGTGTTTAAATTCCTGTTCTCCAAATGATTCTTACTGAAACCAGTCCACTTCCCCACCAACACATTCAAAAAGAACAATTTAGCAAAATCCAAAAATGCCAGAATCACTTCTGTATATCCTTAAGTGACTTTATAGTACCTGTACAACCAATTCATGCCAATTATAATGGTTTTCTCTAGTTAAACATGATATTACCATTTAAAGCACAGCAGTAATATCACACTGCTTAAGAATTCAGGAATCTTTCAAAAGTACACAAAATCTACACAAAACTTTGTAGCGTGCAGGAAATAATAGAAATTTATTTTACAAGCACATGTTAGGAAATGAAATCATGTCATGATGGTCCAAATGAAGGAAAGGTTATGGAAGTGAATCAATAATTTTTATTCTGTCACATATATTGCATTCTGAAACAAGTTACTAATGTTTCCTAATCGTGAATTTACCCAGTGTGTAAAGTCCTTCTTAAAACTTACAACAGGCCACCCATCTCTTTTGCACATACACTTTAGACTCTGTATGAGTCTCTGTGCTTCTGTAGGTACATACATAATATGTGATCTTGTAACAGCTCTGGAAAGTACATAGATGTCGCCAAAAAGGGAAGTTAGGGAACTTGCGTGGGATTCCATACCTGGCAGGTAGCAGAGCCAGTCATCACCTGGTCTTTGCGTTATACCACACCATTTTTCTATGTTGTATCTAGATGAATACCATCATTTAATTGACCCTTTTTTTTTTTTTAACTAACTGTAGGAACACATCCTCGTGTTAAGTAGAGTATGCTGCTGACACAGTAGAATAAGGGAGGAGTGGTTAAAATACATTATTGTACCACTTTTAGGTAAGAAAAGTTATCTAAGAATTATTAAAATTTCTTTGTTTTCTGACTGCTTGGACAAACAAAAGGTTAAAATTAAGGCAGTTCAGAGATGAAGGGAGTTGGGGGGTGGTCATAATATAGGATAGTATTAAATATAAAAATAGTAAATAAAGCACAGTTTATCAGTATGTTTAAAATAGCTCTAGGAGTTATGCATGTTTATACTTTAACAAAGTGTACTTTATTGGGGGAATAATTTAATTGGTCCATTATGTGGCATTTACCAAGGTAATTTTTTCCTTTTCGTTTGAACACAGGAATTAAAAGTGATTCATAAAACACACACACACACACACACACACAATCAACATGTAAATTAGAACCACATTAAGATGATCATCATTTTATGTTGTTTCCCTAAAATGGTTCTCTTTTGCCCTGTATGTTCAACTCAGAGTGCTGTGACGGTGTTGTTAGTTCTGATTCACGGAAGACTTAGAAGTCCCTGTGAACGGCTTTATAGAGCAACTTCAGCGTGCAGTTATTGCGTTTATTCTTTCTGTGCACATTTTTTGGGTTTTGGGTTTCTTTTCCCCCAAGGGAATTACTATTATATTGATTTTAGTGTATATGATGGTTAAATCCAGGAGCATAATCTGTACATCTGTCTGAGGTCTCTTTGGAGAACATAAGCCCGAGCATACTGCTTTCCTGATTAAAAACTTTCAGTGATTCTGATTAGTCAGGACTCTTGGTTTTAACTGACGGAAACTAATGGGACCTTTGAAGAATTCCAAATAGCCAAGTCATGTCGTGTATTTGCGTGCTAGAAGAATCACTCTAGCAGCAGCATTGTGATTAGAATGAAGGGGGCCACTCCAAAAACAGAGACAGGAGCCCGAACGGACCTAGATCTCTAGCACGCAGAAATGTCCCTTTGCACTGACCTAGCTGCTCAAGCTCTTTACTCACCAGACTGGTAGCGAGTTTAAGGGAGCCACATGAAAGTTGAGTTTGGGCCCATAAAATGGTCTAGTCCTCCATTCTCCAGCATATCTCCCCACCTTCCTCCTACCAGGTTTTTAGGCACCACAGTTTGGAAAGCAGTCTTCTGCATGTGGTTGCCCACACTGGGTGATGGGGGTTGGGGATAGGTCATGTGAATGTTCATGAACTGCTTGTTACTCTCTTCCCTTCTGGGCCTCACCTATCTGGTGTGAGAAGGGAAGCAATTGTCAGCAGAGGCCAGAGTGGCCCCATGCTGTGGTTGCTTTGCTTTTCCAACCCTCTGCCTGCTGGCTCAACATACCTAGCTTCCATGTTTCCTGTGAGTTCTCTTCTTAGGTACAATTTAATATGAAATTTTCCCCTTCCTTACAACCAAAGCCAGGAGGGGGCACTGTCTTGGCACACTCTGCATCTATGACAGAGCACTTGCTCCCTAGGCAACTCCCCCTCTCCCAGTTCCGTCTTCCCACCGTCTGTGCCCCACGTTCTCGGCAGACTTAGTGGGCATCTGGGTGGCAGGAATATGGGGCTCCCTGGTTGCTGATTCTTGTTCATCTGAAGTTCTTCCAGCCAGGGCTCTTTGTTCTAAAAACTCTGATCTCTGCAGGATGGATGGTATATCTTGGCTTATCTAGAATCCTCTCCAGTTTTCATCAGGGCTTTCGGAAACCTCTTCTGAAGGTCTCAGATATTCAGCCACAGAACTGAAATGGATGGAATGTGCTTTGAGAATGTGTGACTAGTTTCAGAGTCTGAACCCCTCTTAGACGTTTCACTTGGTGTCACAGTACCCCAACATGTTTGAATCAGCAAATTTGTTACATTAAGAACTTATAGCCTTTCCCCTGGGGGGGAGTCTCCTCTCCCGAAAACTCCTCAGTTTGCCACACAGTCTCATTTCCATCCTATGGAAATCAGCCATCCTTCTCCTGTCCCACTTGCTGACCTGGGTGGGAGGCATGGCCAGGCTTGGGAAGCAGGGATGTCCTGTGCTTCGAGACCAACAGCACTGGGCTGTCTCTTTCCTCTTCCTGGTTGACATTGTTACTTCCTTTGGTTTTTAAGCAATTCAGAGTTTAAGATAAAGGCCTTAAAGACAACTTTCTCTGCCTCTCCCTTTCTAGGTATTTGCATAGGAATCAGAGGAGTTAATCTTGTGAGTAAACTCTCAACATCTGCACAGTTTCCTTCCTTCCTTCTTTCTCTATCCGCCCCAGGATTCTAAAGCACAGGACTGCCCCCAGGTCACCACTGCCTTTGCAGAGACCACACTCCTGTCTGCAACAGGGGGTGGCCTTTTTTAAAAAAACATTCTGGCTCCAGTTTTAGCAATTGAGGCTAGTCGATAGCGCAGATACGTATGAGTCTAAGGTTCTTGGCGCCTTATGCAGGCACCCCGCGAGTCTGAATCTCCCTGCACAACTTCAAGTATGCAGGAAATCTTCCTTTTTTTTTTTTTTTTTTTTATTCCCTGTAACTAATTCAGACTCCAGCCCTCAATCTGCTAACCTACAGGGAAATTTCATCTCAGTCATTTTTAGGTGTTTCTCCTTCCCCCATGGGGTATGTTCTAGAATCCAGAGATTACCATGGCACCTGGTAGGTAAGGGACTGGCCTCTGACCTTTTGTGTATCTGCCTCAGGACTGAGTAGAGGCTGGAAACCGTGCCACGGGTCTGGTCTCCCAGAGCACATCCCACACTCTTGAGGGCTCTGCTCACCGCCCTGGGGAACAGAGCTGTGCAAGGGACGCCTGGCTGGTGCTGACAGATCTCCTTCTCTTTTACAGGCCCCGGGTTGGGGGGTGGAGGGAGAGAGAGGGTCTTTTTCTCACCCTTGTATGTGCCCTCTGCTTCTCCAGTCTCAGGAGTCAGGCAGAATCTCCTCATTGGGTTTAGAGGTTAACAAAGACAAACTGCCTGTGCCGTCATCTGGGCTCAAATACAAGGAATTACAGAGCCTGCCACCTGTTTTAAATGAGCTAGAAAGAAAAGCTGTTGGGAGGACAAACAAAACGAAATTCCAGAGTTGTCCTGCCGTGCTGATTTGGAGGCTGTAATGAAGGCAAAACATCGCCCAAACAGTGGTAACTATGGAAATTAAGAGAAGGAAACAGATTTGAGAGACAGTAAGCTTGCAGAATCTGTATAGCTTAGTCAGTGAGAAAAATCTAGTATGACTCCAGAGTTTCTGACTTCAGAGACCAGGAAGTAACACAGTAAAGAGACTGACCTGTTGATAATGTGGACTCACACCACACACTCTGGATGCAGGTCTCAGCTCCACTGCCTGCTGGTCATGTGAGCATGAGCAAATTAGTGCAACTTTTAAGCCTCAGTTTCCCCATAAGTAAAATGGGGCTAATACTGCATACTCATATGGTTGTGAGCATGACTAAAATGGTCATGACCTTCTGAGCATCCAGTAAATGTTAGCTATTATTATGTGGTGGTGCCAGTAGCTAAAATCTGTAATACTAGAGGAGGAGCCCCTGCTTTAGGGCAGGTGACCCTCGGGGCTGTGAGCTAGCCAGGCTGAGAGGTGGTAGATGGATTCATCTGGACTTGGAAAGAAAGCTCGGGATTGTAGACATATTTGGGAGACCTTTGCCTCCAAGGAGTAGTTGACACCTTGGGGTATGAATGTGGTCCCCCAGAAATGGTGCAAGAAGGTAGAGGGGCAGGTGTCAGGCCCACAAATGTATTCAGACATCGCCCCCCTATGTCATCTTTAAACTGACTTCATTGTTTTGAGATGAACATGAATATCCCGTTTAGGGTCTTTGCTTCAGAGGTATAATCTCATTGTTTGCTCGGTGAAATACAAGTTAGTAGTCTGTAATCTCCCATATTGGGTGGGCTCCTTTCTATCTGGAATTACAGTGTTTAGAAAAACACACACGGACACACCTTTTTTGAAAAGCTTTTCAAAAACAAACCTTGCAATCTTCAATCGAGAGCTGGCTTTCACTGAAAACTAAGACAATTCCCAGTGTTTGGGGCTTTCCCAATTCTTTCCCACTCAAATCATTAGAAATAAAAGAGTCAGTTTGAAGAATTGACTTATGAAAAATCAGGAGTAGCCGGAAGTGAATGAGCTGAAAGTGGAGGAGAATCCCTTTGTTTCATGGGGGTTTCAGTGCAGGCTCAGCAGGCAGCTAAACCAGGACATTCATAGAGAAAAGGGCATGTTCTTAAATGCTCTCAGAGGCAAACGCCTAGAAAGACCTACCATGCCAGCAAAAAGTTATTCTACAAATCATATGTTCTGTATTCAGGAAATTTTACTTTTTGTCATCGAAACATCTGAGTAAGCAGATGTAAACAGATCATTTTCCAAAAAAACATTTTCCCAAAAAACATTTTCCCTTTTATTTAAAACAATGATCTGTTTACTGTGTGCCGATTTCATTCCTAGAAAACTGTGACTTTCCTTGTTACTTTGGAGCCCAGAAACATGTATATTTAGGAGTGTTTTTACCATATACTTTAAATATATATTTACATATTATATATTAAAAGATTATATATACATGTGTATATATACGTATAAAAATATATATATACATATATACATATATGAATGATTAAAGCCCTTTTGTCAGATTTGAAATCTAAGTTCTGACCTGAAAAGCAGTCTGCAAGGAGCATCCTGTCAAACTTAGATGTGTTATTTTTCCTGTCTCTTCTCTGCTTTATTAAACTGTCACACACCGCGCACGATTTTTCCCCAGGGCCACGCATGCTTTCGGGTTCTCTGTTGCATTGTTAACTATTTAAGCGTTTGGCTGGTGCCGAGATGGCAGGTGGGAGAGGCAGAGGAACTTGGCCTCCTCCCCGCCAGAGTTCTCCTCTTTCACTAGTGCTGCTTACATTGAACAGCTTAAGAATAAGCTCCTATGTGAGCCCTCGGAGGCCAAGGAGTATTGTTGGATTCAGAAAGGAATCGCTTTCTTTTAGTGATCATTTGAATATTTCGACAATGAAGCTAAGCCACTCCACTGCCTGGTTTGCGTACCTCGTGTCATGTGCGCCCTTCCTTGGGAAGAAGAGAGCCCTCGCCTCTCTGAATTTGTAAATTGGTATTGTCCGTTGGTGAGATGAGTAGAAGCAAAGGAAGAATCCTCCAGAAGAATTTTACTCTCTTGCTCAGTGTTTTTTTAAAGCTCTTAAAAAAAAAATTAATACAGGCCTTTGTAGACCACCCAATTAAATCACCATGATAAATGGTGGGTATTTTGAAAAGAGAGATGGGCCATGAGATGATGTGTTGAAGTGTTTATACATGCAAAGTGAGGAATACATTTAAAACAAATTCTCTGGATAATTCAGAGGTCCTACTCACCCCTGGTTTTTTCCTGAATTGTGATGGGTTATTTTTCAAATTTGGTTGTCTAAAAATGATCTTCATTTTTCCATTTTTAACTTAAAAGGAATGCTCTCCTACAAAATAAACAGACATAGCTTTTTTTTTTTTTTTTTAATCAAACTAAGAGAACAGGCGACCAAGTGAATAAACCACATAGGTAGGATATAATTGGCTTTGTTTCATAGTAAGCTTACCTTTGTGCTGGTTAAGAAAATCCTAAAAAGCTTTCCCCCTATGAGAATTGACTGGTTGGAATAGTCCTAAATTGGAAGAAGCCAAGTTTTGTAATTAATTGGTGAATAGAGATACTGGTTTCCGAATGCTCACCAGAGATCAGTGGTACAAAGCTGGCCATGGACTTGGCTCTGGAGAACTTGGTGAAAACATGAATGCCCAGTGCCAAAGTGATGTTACAGCATTCTTTGCTGCTTTGTGCTGTGGCCTTGGAATCTGTATTTTTAAAAGATGTCTCTGGCAATTCTAATGCATAGCCAGGTTTGGTAACCACTGAATTGTGTATTCAATTTGGAGACCTCAGCCTTTTCACCATCTGATGAATCTATATGTTTATTTGAAGCTTTTGTTGAAAATGAATGCCTGCTGGTTATTGCTTTTTTCAGTTCACAATTTGTTTCCGGTTCTGTTATTGCATAGATTTGCATACCTGTTTTATAGTATTCTAATACTGTTCCTTTAAAAAAAAATACCATTTCCTCTCTGTGCTCTTTTGAATATTTGATGTAAACAATTTCATGTTTTGTTTTGTTATTTTCCCTACTTGCAGAAAGTAGGGGAAAACTCCAGGGTTTTTCTAACCCAATTGTAATATAAATACTTAAAGATCTTGGTCAAGGTAATATAAGATTGAAAATCCTTTAAGTTACAGCATTATGAACTTCATCATACCTTTAAAATATGTCAGATGAGCTAAATGTTTAAGACTTTGGCCAGATGGTCGATCTGAGACATTTAAAAATTAATGGTTGTGTGCTTGTTGAGGTATCCTACTACAGGATTTTAACACTTAAAATTGATCTGTGAATGAAAATGCGTGAAAGGGCAGTCAGAAATCTCTGTCAGTCATCAGTTGTGTGTATGTGCTCTTGAAGTCAGGCTCAAGCTGCAACATGATGGGGGGAAATGTTTTCCTAGCTTCATTCACTGAAGGTGTGCAAGATCTCTTCTTACAGGTTTGAGTCGTCAGACAAACTTCCGAGGGGACTCCATGACCACCTGGAAGCTGGTGTTTCCTGTCACCGAGTAGGTATGCAAACAATGAAAGCTTCTTCAAATTATTTCTGCCTGGGCATGTTTATTAACAATTACTTGGAAACACATAGTAAAATCAGTCAAGGAGATTCAAGGTACTTCAAAAAGCTTCTAGTATAGAGGTGCCTGGGTTGGTTAAGCATTTGTTTCTTGATTTCGACTCAGGTCATGATCTCATGGTTTGTGGGATTGAGCACAACATGAGGCTCTGTGCTGACAGCGCGGAGCCTGCTTGGGATTCTCCTTCTCTCTGTCTCTCTCTGTCTCTCTCTCTCTCTCTCTCTCTCTCTCTCTCTCTCTCTGTCTCTCTTTCTTTCAAAAACAAAGAAACATTTTTTGTTTTTAAACTTTCTGGTAGGGAATAAATACATTTCTGCCTCAAACTGCCAAATACCTTAGAACAGAATTCTTCTAACCTTTTGTTTTTTGAGGAGCATTAGTATGCTGTACAATTCAGGGAATCAGATGATGCAGTCAGCAACTTTTCATATCCTCTACTGTCCCCCATCCACGGACTGTGGTAATACATACAAATCTGTGGAGTTTTCTGCGGGGCGCCTTGTGAGCTCAAAAGTTTTAAAGGTACCTTGCCCTAACTTGTGTACCTGAGAAAAGTCCTCTTTGTGGAACATGTTAACTGATTAGCTTGAGGACAATGCTGGTCACATACCAGTGGCACCAGGGGATCCAGTCACAGATAACAAGGCTTTACTTGGAAACGCTGTAGTAAAATGCTGAAGTCCGCTGCTCATGCAGACAGTGTAACTAGGAAGGATGACGAGGTATGAGTAGGAAGAACACTCAGCTTAGCTCAGACCATCTGGGTTTGGCCTCTGGTCATCCTCGTCATTATTGTCAATAATGGTATTGAGGGAAGCTAACACTTCTGGGACACTCACTCTGTGCTAGGCACTCTGCTTGGTACAGAACATTACTTGCACTATCTTGTCAGGGCCTATGGACAAACAGGGTAAGTCTCTAAACCTCAGTTTCTTCATCTGTTGGATGGGTATAAAGGTGCCCTTCTATCTAGCAGGGCTGACAGAGGGCTTTAGGAGTTTGACCTAGAATATCGTTCTGCTAGGTAGTATTTTGGTTCCCTTTGAAATATAATCTGACTGAATGCTATTTTGACTTATTGGCCAAGACATTGAAATTCATCCCAACGTGGCCAATATATCTACTAGGAACTGTGCAAGGCACTAACAGTTCCAGCAAGGGCGGGGAGGGGGACTCTTGCCATTGTGTCTTCTGTATACCGTGTGATTGACGTTGGAGGGCTGGGTTGGAAGTTGGGCGTGATGACCAGGAAGACCCTGGAATGCGTGGGCTCTGTGTCGGTGGTGAGTCTGTGGGCTAAAGAAGGTAGGGGGTGGCTGCCACACCAGGCAGTGCCTGTCTCAGGCTGACCTGGACAAGCCCGGACAGGACGGCCAGTACAGTCGCTAGGCAAGGGGGAAAGGAGGAACAACTTGGGACATCGCTACAGGCTACTGGGAAGGAGCAGCAAGCATGCGGCCGGAGAAATTGGGCTCATTGTGAGCAAGGTGCCTGGCCTCCAGGGGCCGGGAGCACAGAACCGCACACTGAAGCCCCTGGGATGGGCTGTGGGCTGGACCACACATGTGGATTACGAGGACAGCTACTTAGAGAGTTCACATTCCTCCCCATTGAACTGGGTATGATTGTAATGGTTTGTTAAACAAACAAAGGACCTAAAGCTGTGAATGGGGGGAGAGAAAAGACTTAAGGTGAAAAGGAGAGGCGGCCCTGCTTGCCAGTGTTCCTCTCTTCTGAAGCTTTCGCCCCCATTTCCCCCGACATTCCTTTCTCCCTTTCAGAGAGGCCAGTGCAAGAACTGGGACAAGTTGCCTTGTCTGTCCAGAGCCCGCGCCTTTTAAAATGGAAACCCGATGAAATGTGTATCATCTTAAAAAGAAAAAAGTCAACAACTGGAATCATTTTAAAGGGCCAGTGATACATTTTTTTACATTTCAAATTAAGTATTTCTGGATGAACAGTTTGCTCTGCATTGTTTGGATCTTTTGGATGTGATATGGAAAGGGAAAGAGAAAATTCTCACTCTGGCATTGTGGGGTCATTCTGTCTGATAAATATAGGGCATGTGTCCTCACAGGTGGGCAGACACCCTTCTAGAAGAAGGAGGAGTGAGCTCCGGAAGAGGTGTGGCGATTTTACCTTTTTCCCTTAAGTATGAAGACAGGTCACAGTAAAGTGAGTTCTGGATGCTCATTTGTTGAAAAAGCTTAGGGGGAAAAAGACTGTATGCTGTCATTTGTCAACTGCATTGTAAGCAGGGTGCTTTACATTTGTGTCCATTTGGGTAATCACATTTGGTCCCAGGCTCATTGTGTGTAAAAAGAGCCAGGTAGAATTTCCGAATAGTACTTTTAACTCTGCTGTTCCCCCAGGGTAAGGGAGTTGCCCCTGGTGGAGAGGAATAAGTGAGTACTTGTGAGGCTTTTCCTGTGTGAAGGAATCCGCTGATGGAAACATCCTCACTTTCACCGGCCCCCAGCTCCTTCTAGGACAGCCCCTGTTGTTCCTCTGCCTGCTGCTCAGGGCACTGCCTCCTCCCTTTATCCTCACACCTGCCTTCCTGCCGGACTTCGGGCCAGGCTGCCCCTGTGCTGCTGCAGGCCTCTGCTTAGTGTTCTTCCCTCTGTCTAAAGGCCACCTCGCCCTCCTCATGTGCTCCTAGGTTCGCCTGACTGGCCAGTATCAAAATTTAGCAAGTACAGACTTTCAGAAAGAATGAACTGAAGCCATGTCTAAGTCTGCCACCCAGAGATACTTTGCTGACACGTAGGTACCTGTTTGCAGGCCTCTTTCTGTTTATTTAGAGATAGTGCTGTTTCAGGATCAAATAGTCCACCTAAGTCATGAGCATCTTTTCCAGACCTCCTGTAGCTTTTATGTTGCCCTCAAGAGATTTTTAACTCATGGATCTGGCTTCCCGTCATCAGTGTGACTAGTATGCTTTTCTTCTTTCTTTTCTCAGTGTAAGCTTTTACCCTCACACACTTCCTGGGAAGGGACCAGGCTTTTCTTTTCCCTAGAATGGTAACCGTATTAGGACAATAGGCCCTGCTGCTAATTAGGTAAGTTTTGGTTCCTCTGCGCCCTCCTCTTAGAGACCCAGGAAAAGAGATCACTGGCTGTCAGCTGTAGAAGCATACCCTAAAAAGGCCTAGCGGCCTGGCGCAAAGGGTGGTTGGGAGGGAGGAGGGGGATCTATTTTCAGCTGTCAAAAAAGAATAGTCCCCACCGCTGACTTTAATGACTAGAAAATCTTCTCCTAATCCCAGAAGCTCTCGTCTGGATTTCAGGACTGCTGTCCGCTTCTCATCCCTACCATGCTACCTGGAGTTCGTTAGTAGTCTTTGTGAAATCAGGTCTGTTCCATCTATGCTTGAGAACCATCCCTGGACCTCACACTGTCTCTCTGTATACACAGACTGTTCTGCTTGTTTGTGGACATTTGATGTTTCTTCCTAAATGTTTGAATTTAAAAATATCATGTATGTGGTGGGGAGAGGAAGGGAGTGGAAGATTTAAGTACCATGCACAGTGACCCATTCTGGGGAAGTGCTTTGGCCCTGTCTGGGGAATCCCGAGCTGTGCAAGCCCCCTTTCCCCCCCGCCCTTCCCCCGCCCCTTTACTTGCCCTGCCCCAGCTTCAGAGAGGGGCCTCTGCAGTGATGGATCCTGGCTCCCTGGTCATCAGTCCTTTTCCCCATGGTAGTGTGGCTTCTCTTCATCTTCTGTGGCTCTTTGAGGCTCATGTTCCTAGGCTTCTGCCTTTTCCATTGCTGCTTGGGGCTTCCTCCTAGTCCAGCTGAGACAGAGTTCGAGTGGCATTTTCTACTTACTTCTACACTTCTCTTCCCACCTTCTTCACCCCATTCCATGTAGACTCAGAAGGGTTAGCCTTGACTGTTAAATAGGTTAGATAGATTTTCAATCTGCCAAACACAATATAACAAGGAAAGGTTCCCACCTGTAAAGAACCTACTTTCTTTTAGTACACTGGGCAACCAAAGACTTGAGCTATTGGGGTCCTTACAGAAGCCAGTAGCCAAAGGGTGTCATTTGCTGTTAATTTGGTCTAGAAAAGTGCCTCAGCTCCTCCTTCATGTCCTAGGTCTCCTCACGAGCCTGAATGCCCATTAGGCACCAGGAGATTCAAGATGTTTGAAACCAGTGCTCACTTCGGCAGCACATATACTAAAATTGGAGTGATACAGAGAAGATTAGCATGTCTAATACTAAGGATAACATGTCCAAAACTAAATTCCTGACGCATATGTTTTGCTGGGCTTTTCTTCTGGGACTCCTCCTTCCTTTCCTTCACCACCGCCACAGTCACCTCTTTCCTCTGATGACCTCACCTAAATCCTAATCTAACCAGTCTGTTTACTGTCATTTCAACCTACCCTCTCTTCTTTCCAGGTGACTGTTATCTCTTCTGAGATGCGGCAGAAGCTAAAATGGCCTCACTACTCCTGGTCTCACCAGTCTCCAATAGATCTTCCATATCTCTGCCATTATTATTGTCACAAAATATGATCTGATGACAAGTCCACTGCTTATAATGGGTTCCTGTTGCTCAGCCCCCTGGTATCAGCCCTGGGTTGTCCTTGCTTCTTGTGGTTTGGCTCCTCTTGGTCTTCTTGAAACTTAGATTCCTATACTTCTGCCCTTCCCCCGTTGTGAGTGTGAGTGGGGGAGGGTAGGAGAGAGAGGGAGAGAGACACAGAATCTTAAGAGCTTTAGGCTCTGAGCTGTTTTTTTAGCACAGAGCCCTATGGGGGGCTCAAACTAAGGAACTCCGAGATCATGACCTGAGCCGAAGTTGGATGCTTAACTGACTGAGACACCCAGGCGCCCCTTATTTTTCATTCCTGATTGCAGTTTTAAAGTTTTGTTTAAACATTAAGCTTATAACCTGTCAAGACTTTTTATATATGATGTATGATAGGAATCCAATTTCCTTATTTTTCCTATGGATAACCAGTTATTAAGTAGTCTATTCTCTCCCCAGTGATTGCAGTCCCAGCCCTGTAATATATTGTTTCCATACAAGGGTGGGTCTGTTTCTTGGCTATTCATTCTACTCTATTGGTCCACTTGTCTAATTCTGTGCCTTAGTAGGTCATCCTGCCTTAATTATGGTAGCTTTAAAAAAAAAAAACAAAAAAAAACAACAACTTCCATTTGTTGTATTTGTTATCTCCTACCTTTTTCTTCTTTGGGAGATACCGTGGTCTGTTTATATGTTGATGAGTATGATCCAGTAGGACTGGGAAGTTCTTGGCTGTTCTTGGACTTTTCTTTTTCCATATAAAATTTAAAATGGTAAGAGTTCTAACAAAGAATCCTGTTGAATTTTTATTAGCACTTCTTCGAATTAATAATATGGAAAGAACTGATGTTACAATAATTCTATCTATATTTCCCTATTCATGAACATGGTATATTTCTCCATTTATTTAGCTCTTCTGTAATGTCTTTCAGTATAGCTTTATAATTGCTCCATAAATATATGGTACATTTGTGATTAGATTTATTCCTAGATCTTTGTTTTGTGGCAAATGTATATGGTATTTTTAATTTTATTTTTGTTTGCTGGCATTTAGAAATAGTTCCTTTTGTATTTGGATTTTTTATAACTGAGTATCTTGCCAAGCTTTCTAATTCTATTCTGTGTATGGATTCTTTGGAATCTATGTAGACAGTCATCTATAAATAATGAAGGATTTTACTCCATTCCAATTTTACACCTGTCATCTCTTTTTATAGCTTTATTATAGGTCCACTTCTAGTACAAATGTTTAACAAGGTGCAGTGTTTAATAGGTATTTATCATATAATGAAGATAATCAGCTGTTTCATTAACTTAAAAATTACCTCCTCTTTACTGTTTCTAAGTTTAACAGTGCATATTTCAACTATTTAGCCTATGAATGGTTTTACTGTTAATTAGTCTCTGGGTTATATTAGCTGGCTTATAAAAGGTTGCTTCATGGTGTTAATCACTAGTGAGCATTAGGAGGAGCAAACATGTAAAAATAGCAGGTACCCTCAAGATAAGCCACACTGGCAAACATAAAGATATCAGAGGAGTTTCTGCAGATTCTCAGATGCTCCCCTAGCAAGTTTGACTCAAATCCCTGCCCCTGTCTGCTCTTGCTACTGCCTTTTCTTTTGTTTTCTTAAAAAAATGTGTTTGTATCTGTGTATGTGTATTTCTTCTTTTAGGGATCTCTCTCCCTCTCTCAGGTATTGATAGTTGTTTTTTAAGTTTTCTTTTCCCCGTAGAGTCATCGTCTTCATCCCAGCTGCTTTTTTCTATTTATTCTGTCAGTTTTTCTTATTAGATGCTTTCTTCTGGTTTCTGGTGATCCTCAGCTGCCTGCTGATTTATGAGTGGAGCCATTAAAAAGCTGATGGAAGCTTTGTGTACTTCACTAGGGCTTGTTGTAGGTTAATGCAGGTAAACCCGGGGCCTGCCATTTGTCCTTGTAATTATCTCTTTTCTCTTGGGCCGGTCAGCTTTCCCAGAGAAGACTCCTTCAGTCTCCTACCCTGGAGGGGATGGGCCTGGTCGCCAAATAGGGCAAATATACAAACTTCCCTTCATTCCCTGTTTCCGCAGAGTGTCCCACCCCCATGCCCTCTACCGGGAGGGGGTCAGAGTGCTGCATGCTTCCCCACAGACGTTCCCACTCTTTGTGTTTGTACACCCACTCTCATCCCCACCTCCAGAGTTCCCTAGTGCCCACATTTCTGAGACTCTTAATGGGTTCTGCAGGGTCAATCAAGTTGCTTCACAGCTTTTCATGACTGGCTTAGCACTGAGCTTTCTTATGACTGCAAAGCCAGTTACTGCTGGTTTACCTGCTTTCCAGCTTCCCATATTTTGTGGTAGTTTTCTCCTTTCCTGTTATCTTAGGCTGTGTTTGAAAAAATCTCACTAATACTGTTTTAGTAGCGTTTCAGGAGAGACTAGAACTACATACTTTTATTCAGTTTGCCATCTTCCACTGGATTTTTCCCAACTATCTGTAAATAGAAAGTTAGCACCCTGTCCTTATTGACATTTTCTTCTTTTTTTGTTAATGTTTATTATTTTTGAGAGAGAGACAGAGAGCGAGCAGGGGAGGGGCAGACACACACACACACACACACACACACACACACAGAATCTGAAGCAGGCTCCGGGCTCTGAGCTGTCAGCACAGAACCCTAACGGGGGCTCGAACCCACGAACCGTGAGATCATGACCTGAGCCGAAGTCTGACACTTAACCCACTGAGCCACCCAGGAGCCCCTTATTGACATTTTCTAAGTCTAGTGCATAGATTTGATGTTCTAAAGCTGTGGTATAGTCGACCAGAGAGCTTTCTCGTTTTTTTTTCTCTCTGAATATTAAATAAGTCACTTTGGCTTTCTTGTTTATTTTAGGCCTTGTTTCTAAGAAAATAAGAGCTGAGTCATTGAGTTAACAAAGCTAAGTCTCTCAAGGTAGCAGTTTAAAAGTCAGTAGGCAGCAAACTTGATTGTTCAGCAGGTGGCCGGTGGTGCTCCCAGAACAGAACAGAGGGGCAAGGTCAGTCAGTGGGTGCTTCCCACCAGATGAGAACAAATGGTTTCCAATGTGTTAAGGTGGAGATGTCTAATATCTAATACGCTGTTGAATATGTAATTCTGGAAGTACACAGAAGAACTTTTTGTGGAGGTAGGTTCTCACTAAACAGATTTTGCTCTCAGTTAGCCATGCTTTTCAGTGATCTGCTTTTCTCTCCACCGCAACCTCCTGAGCCCAAGTCTGTAGGGTTTCAGCTGGACTTTCAAATCCGTTCCTCTCAGGTCCACCATCTCCCTATGCAGGAAAGGAGCTCATTCCTCTGCCTGGGAGTGACAGGGAGAAGGAAGAGTTTGCCAGGTGCCAGGTGGGCAGGGGGTGGGAGGACCATTCTAGGAAGGGGCATCGTGTGGAAAACACAGAAACGTGACAGAACAGGGCACGCTAATGAAATAGCATGTGAATCGACCTGCAGTCCCGGTAGCCATTGGGCCACTGTGGGAGAGAGGTGCACACACAAGGGGGTGACAAGCCTGTGGATCCTCCTTATGAGTTCATTCCATGTGCTGGCAGCTCAGGTGTTAGCGGATTTTAGTGATAATATATTACAACATTAATGAAGATAAATACACATATTTTTTATATAAAAGATTTTTAGAGATGCTGACAAATGAACCCCTATAATTTTGAGGGTAGTCTGCCCTGTATTCAAAATGTAGCCCTGTCTTACGTGATAGTTGAATTTATCATCTGTAGCCATATTTGTTTTTTTTCACCTATTTGTTTTTTTCTTAAGTAATCTCTTTGCCCAACATGGGGCTCAAACTCACAGCCCCAAGATCCAGAGTCACATGCTTTACTGAGCCAGCCAGGTGCCCCTGAGGCCATATTTGAAATGAAATTTATACAAGTTGTTTACTGCTTGAATTTCAGAAGAACATTATTATAGGACCTTTTTGGGTTTGTTTTGTTTTTGTTTTTTTTTTTTAACATTAACCTGATAACATGCAGTGATTGAGGCACAAAATATATGGCCCACGGATTAGGAAATATCAATGACTTTATGAATAAACTGAATTGATAGCACCAAGAGGGATTTCCTCTGTTTTCATCTAAGTCAGTGACCTTTAACCTGTTTGAATCTAGGATCCCTTAGAATATCTGAAGAAAGCCATGGCCCCTCCCCCCATAAGAACTCCAGAGTACATGCCTCCTAATTTTATACAGAATTTCAGAGAATTCAGAGCCACTTATAACCCCCTGCTCTAGGTTAAGAGTGAAAACCCAGCCACAGCCATGTGGTGAGGTACTTATCAAGGCCTCACATCTGTCATCCTCAACCAAGTTAGTCCTGCCCCGTGAGCACCTGTTTTGCTGATTAGACATATACTGAGCCCCAACTCTTCTGTCGTGCTTGCTCAGATACAGTACCTAACAAATTCTACAGTGCATATGCGTAATAAGCAATTAATGACTACCCAGAGGTTCTGAGAATCTTCTTTATCTTGTTGATGTTTATGGATAGTTTTGTTCATTGAGGTTAGAAACTCACTACCAAAGTCCTTCAAAGAACTGATACTAAGAGAAGCGCACTCTCTACAGAGGACTCTTAGAGCTCAAACAAGCAATGAAGTTCCACTTACCCTGCTCCATGATGGGCTGTTTTCATGTTTTGCGTGTATAAAAAGAAAAGAGAACTTTTATAGAAGCCCTTCTAAAACTGGTTTTAACTCATTTGTATAAAAACAATCCCAAGTTAGGGGTGTATGAGACACAGGGAAATGTTTGGAGCAGAACCTTCTTATCCACAAGGAGTGATGATGAATGGAGTCAAAAAAAGAGCTTGGAGTACCCATGTTAGAAGATTAAAAATGGAAATTCAGTTTCCTCTCAGAAATGGGTCCTGCATTGTGTCACTGGGGACAATGGAAATAGAAGCCAGAAGTCATAGTTTATTTTGAGAATGTTGTAGAACATTTGTCGTCCCCTATTAGATGCTTGTGTTACGCAGCACTGGGGACATCCTAGAACTACACTTGTGCTCTGACCTCTACTGTAGTATACCACTCGCTCTCAGGGAACACAGTCTTTCCTAGCTGTTGCCATATATATATGTTCTTATTCCAATCTGATCCTCACTCCTCCCCAAAATAATCAGCATGAACAGAATGAAGCAGATGGCACAAGCCTTCTTTGGCATAGTGGCAGATCTGTATCACTCACGCAGTATTTTTAGAATCAAGGGGATTGAAAATTATGTCCTGAGATGTTTTGGGGGAAGACTTACTATCCTTCCAGGGCGACAGGTGTTGAAATATTACCGTATTTAAGACTCAAATGCCATCTGTATTTCAGGTCACAGAATATAGACTGATTATCATCAGGACCATCTCTTTGTCAGTTCTGTTAGGATTGTTGGTGGTTTGCCAGATAATAGAAAGTTAATCACGAGTCTGTTTCAAGGATGTGGCCAGAAAGCGCATCAGGTTTCAACCAAAGATTGGAATCAGCGGCAGCCAGCCCGTACTGGTCAAGTACATGGTGATGGGGGACGCTGTATTATCCACACGGTTTATTTTTTTAAAAATAGCTAGGCTTTGATCCTCGGCCACAATGAATTTATAGTCTGTTGAGAAAGACTATTTTTATAGGAGTTTGTGATAGTATCATGAACACAGTGTAAATATTTATATTTGAAGGTCCACATTAATGAAATACACAGTTATGGTGAAAGAAACGTTAAAACCATTTGTGAATTTTGAATTCATTCAAAAAGACTTAAAGAATGTTAATTATAGTATAATTAATTCAGTTCGACATTTGAAGGCCAGTCAGTGTTGGGCTAGGCGTATTTAACACATGGACCTAAAAACACATCAGGGATTGTGAAGAGACACTCATGAAATGAGTTAAATGTGTATAAAAATGTTTAAGTGATGTTTGTTATTGTTTGAAAGTTCCACGTGGAACAAAGTGAAGAAATGTGTGTCACATTTAAATAAAATCTGCTGTGTCTGTAAATCCCTGATTATATAGCCACTGTCTTCAAAGGCCCAAGGGAAATGTAGGTAATGATGTCCATGACTGTTGGACTTTGGAATCTAGGGAAGTGGCTGGAAAGTTGATCTGGGAAAATTTTATTTAGTGCTAAAGGGCAGGCACTTTTTGTTAAGTCTAAATGGAATAAATACTACTTTTCCTTCATATTCTTGGTCTGTTGGTAAGCCATCACTCAAAGTTGGTATCTGTTGAGGAACAAAGAATGCCGATTTTGACTTGCCAAGGTCATAGGTCTTTCTGCGTGTGTGAGCATGTTGTGTTATCCAGACTACTGGTTCCTCCCACTGTGAATAGCGGATGGTGGGTCACACAGAGGGAGAGAACGTGAGTTTTTCTATCATGGCCGTAGCTGAGTGGCTAGAACCCTGTGCCACTTGTGCAGCTGATGGCTTCTGCTCTTAATCCCAGTGTTTCATAAACAACTTATACTTGTGTGGTATGTTTTTAGATTACTGCATATTTCAGATCCCTGTTGTTCCAGTTGGTTGTCCCCAGCAGCCCATTATATGCATCAGGTGGTATCACAAATAAGGAAACATACTCAAGATGTAATGACAAGTGGACAAGCTAGAATTTGAACTGGGGAATCTTTCCACTGTATTCATAGAACAAGTGGCTGGATCTACACGAATCGCTCCCACACTTCAAGGAAACACCTGAGGGTGAATCAGCACAGTTGTGTCTGAAGGAAAGCAGAACCTTGCCTTTCTCGCTCTCAAGTGTGGAACTGAGTTGTGCCGTCTCATACAGCAGCCACTAGCCACATGGGGCTATTTACATTTAAACAAAAATTTCGGTTTCTCAGAGTCACGTTTTGAGTGTTCAGTAGCCGACATATATGAGACACTTCCATCATCACAGAAAGTTCTCTTGGACGTACTGGTCATCTCTCAGAAAGAATGTGGAGAATGAATTTAGTGTACATGCAGGGGATTGGCGGGGGAGAGAGAGCGAGCAAATCCCTCCACCACACCGGCTCTCCTCCTGAGGGACTGGCGCTATTTTGAGTTCAGCCGTCATGAGAACAAGGAAAAGATGAATTTCAAACTTCATATTATGTTTACATTTTAATCTTTTTTGATAGCCTTGGAACACAGAAATTTCAAATGAATGAGGACATTTAATGGTGATGATAAATTCTATGCCTCTTATAGCTGGGCCAGTATTGCAGCCAGACTTTGGCTAGATGGGAAGTGGGACACGTCATGAGACCTGGCAGCAAAAACTCGGCCACGCAGGATGGCATTCCTGGAAGGAATCATTTTGTCTGTGGCCACGCTCGTTGGGGATGCCTCAGAGTAGGGCCTCAGGCATGAGCTACAGTACTGTGCAGGAACAAGGAGTTGGGGAAGAGGGGCTCAGTTCAAGTCACACTTGGTGACAGAGGAACAAGGCGTGTGCGTGCTGCCATCAGAAGGAAGTTTTGGTGCCAAGATGCTGGCTGAGAGCACCCGCGTCCCCAGTTTTGGATCAGCGCTGAAGCTTCGGCTCAAAGCCTGCGTGTCAGCTCTGAGGGTTCCGAGCAGGCGGGGCACAGGGGGAGGGCTCTCTGCCTGGTGCTGGCTCCTGCCGAGCTCTGAGCAGTGTCTGCAAACATCCGAGCTAGCTGATGAGGGACACAAGAAGTCTGCTCTAGGTTTTGTCCGCTGGAAAAGGAGTATCTCTCTCTCTGTGTATGTGTGCTGTGAGCTGGTAGGTTTAAAGATGCTTAGACTCTTGTTATAATAAATTTGACCTAGCTAGACTCCAGCCTTCTTACATGAAAGTAACTGTGAAAAGGTAAGTAAAAACTTTTAACAACAAGGAGCATCTCTAAAGACTGGGCAGTAAATGAATGCATGCAGGAAACGGGCCCTTGAGGACCTGCCGTGATTGGTCACTTTGCTGCGGGTGCCCTGCTTACTTGGCAAAGCTCAGAAAAGACTGGCCTGCATACAAGCTACTCCAGTGTGTTTAATGTAAACATATAGTACTTTTTTTTTTTTTTTTTTTTTTTAAGTATGGCAACTGAAAGGTTAGCATCCACTTGCCTGAGAATTACTCTCTCTAGAAAAGCACAGGATTCTAGGTAGCCAGGGTTTTTTCTGCATTGTTCATGACTGCCGGAGACTCTTAACGCTCCTCAAATGGTGGCGCATTGGTAGAAGAAGAAGAGCATGGATTTGGGTGACTTTGCCTGGGTTGGAAGGTTGGTTTGAGACAGGTTGAGGCAGCAGGCCCACCTTCTAGAAGTGGCCTTACTAACGAGTAGTTGGCCCTCCAGAGTGGGGCTGGGGAATGAGGAAAGGTCCCCAGGAACAAAAGGGGAAGAGATCAGTAGAACAGTTTACAAGAGGATGCTACCTACACCTCTGACTGCAGCCTGAGCCATCATTTTTGTTTCCGTGGGAATATTCTGTCTACCCTCAAAGGCACATGAGTGAACTAAACTGGTTTTATTCACATTTTGTTTACATCACGCTGTTGAGATCTTCAGCATGGTAACCTTATAAACAAATTAACTTGGATGTATACAAATTATTTCATCTCCTCCCCTGGAAGTTTAAACAGGTGTGATAAACAACGTATGTTATGCTAACCATGGGTGAAGACAGCCCAAGGTTTGAATAAGCAGAGATGACTTTTATTTCTGTACCGATAAAACACTCTAACACATGGGGGAGATTTTTGGTTTTTTTTCCTTTGAATTGGTTGGCTGAGCCTCACACTGACCTGAAGTCATGATCTGAAGTAGGTAACACACACCTTAGTCAATGGAAAGAGCTGTCTCTGTCAAAAGGAAAGTGTGCTTCACCTACCATCAGAACACTGTGTGCTTGCCTCCTCGCCACTTGGGAGGATTTATGTGCAGAAGGACCTCCCGAAGCACATGAGGGAGGACAGAGACTCGGGTGCTGCATTGGAGCCATTGGAAGTAATATGTGGATTCTGGGTAGTCGATGCTGAGCTGGGAGGAGAGGAAGAGCACTCTTGTCCAATACAAGCTAATACAAGAACACTGTTGTTCTCTCCACAGCCAGTCTGGCGATCCAGAAGATGCCCCAGCTCTGGTGATGCTCCTGGCACCTCATCTGTGCCTCCGACATTCTCCCAGCCTGAGACTGCATCTATAAATTGGGATGTGGGAAAGCAGGAAGCAAAGCTCATGGTAACTGAGAGGCCCATGTCTGGGTAGAACCAGGCCCAGGACCACGACGCTGCCTCTCCCCTGGTCTGGAGTTCAGGCTGCCGTGGCTCTGCTCATGTGCTCAGCACCATCCTTCCATTTGTGCTTAAATGGCACAGCATTTGGTCAGCGCATCTGAAAAGGAAGGTGTGAGAAGTAAAGCCCATGGCCACCTATCCCTGCCAATTATGTGGCAAGACGTTCCTCACCCTGGAGAAGTTCACTATCCACAATTATTCCCACTCCAGGGAGCGACCTTACAAGTGCTTGCAGCCAGACTGTGGCAAAGCCTTCATTTCCAGATATAAATTAATGAGGTGAGAGGCTCTAGAAAAGGTATGTACTTTGACACATACCTTTAAGTGGCTTTGCTAGCCCTCTGACCAGAGACCGCAAGGGAAAATGGATGCAGAATGTGGATGCACATTAGCCTTGCACACTGCAGGGTTTAATGCGGTTTTCTGTGACAGTTTTGCATGTAGTGTCAGTTCGTTCATTCAGCGAGTATTTCCTGTGGTCCTACAATATGCCAGGCATAAAAACACAAAGATGAAAAGACCCGTGCTGGGGAGATAGTCATGCAAACACAATTAAAATGCAGTGCAGGTGCTTGGACAGAGGTGTGCAGGTGGAGGAAGCTGTTCTCCGCTGCTTGATGAGGAGCGTCGGTAGGGCTTCTCAGAAAGACACAGCCATACGCTGGACCAGGAGGCGGACAGAGATGAGGTTCTGGGGAAGCCCGAAGCCTTGGCCTTAAGGTGCACAAGTCTAAAGGGTAGTGGTGGAGGAGGAACAGGTGAGGCTCAAAGTGGAGGCAAAAAAGGAAAGCAGCTCGTAACTGGCCTTAGCCTCTGTCCTGAAGGGTCTGTTTATTGTAATGAGTCTGAGCAGTGGAAAAGGTGGTTTTGATCAGGGTGTTAGAGGACTCTGGTAGTAATTTGGAGGCGAGAGAAGAGGCAAGTAGACTGAGGGGGGAGGTGTGAAGTAATAGTCCAGTATGAAATACGGAGCGTGTGTTCGCATCCTGACAGTAAGGATGGAGGGGAGGGAACATCTCCCAAGTGCCAGCTTTCGGAGCAGTTTCTCAACTTGCGAGGAGTTTGTCCAACCTCCCACCCAAGTGGAATTCTGTTGGGAATACAGGTGTATGTGCATTTAATCAGATTTTCAAAGGCATCCATGATACACCAAAGGATAAAAACCGTTATTTAAAAAAAAAAAAGTATATTTAGTCTGAATTATTTTTTGAATGCCTATTAGGTCCTCACTTCTGCAAGGGAAATGAATATACAAGTTGAAGCTTCTCCCTCTAAAGGATTTTCACATCCTAGAAAAGATAAAATACACACGCACACACACACACAAAGTTGCTAAATTGCACAGTAGTCTCGAGAACTGTTGAGAACAAAGGCCACATGTGCTATGGATGTGGTCCACACGCAGAATCTGTGCTGTTGTGTGCATCTTTTGACACCTGGTTAAGGGAAACTTATTTGCCTTTCATCTCCATGAAATGAACGTTAGAGCTTCAACTTTCAGACTACTCACCTATAAATGCACAGGCGAGAGTCGAAATTTGGCAAGAGAGGATGTCCATCTGAGTGGCATGAACATGGACCACATTATTATTACATCTTGGAGTGCCCTTGAAGAGAGGCACCTGAAAGTTTTAAAAAGATCTACATTATGCTCCTGGCCCCTCAGTATACCACTGTCATAATGTAATAGAATTGGGTTTAAAATAAGCCTATAAACGCTTAGGTATTTTAAAACTCAAATGGGTTCTGTACACAGGCCAGTCTTTAGTTGCCAGAAATATATAAGTACCGAGTGCCTATTGTGTGCATCAATTTTGTTGCAAAGCCCTCCTGTTTTGCAACAAGCTTCTTATGTGTGCACAGTGATTGTTCTTCCCAAACACTGAAAGCAGCATTTGCTGCAGTTAAAACCCACAGTGATGATAATTAGGCTGTGAATAAAGATCAAAACACAATACATGAGGTAAATATTTGAAAAAGACTGGGGCTAACAGATTATTGGAATGACAGGAATTAGGTGGGATTACTGTGGTAAACCGCGCTGAGGAGGTTGCCTTAAGCAATATTTGGGAGGTGGTCGTTTCAAGCAAGGGAAACAGCTTGCTGGGCGAAGGGGGCAAACTGTGGCCGAAACGGGAAGCAACGGGCTTTATGCAAGAACCGCCCGCCCTGCACGGCCCCCGCACCTCACACCTCTCTGGCCTGAAGGAGAGTAAAGAGTGGCAAGATGAGGGGATGCTTTAGGTTTTGTGGTTTTCGTTTTTATGGTGGGGGTAGCATTCCATCCCATTTCCCACAGCTTCAACATAAGCTCTGTTTTAGAAGCAGAGGTTGGAGAAAAGAACTTGCTTAAGTAGAAAAGAGAACGTGGGCCCCAGTACAGCAAACGGGGGACGCAGGTGGAAACAGCAAAAGGCAAGAAGAAAAGAGGATTCGGCAAGGCCGGTCAGAATTCCTGGTGGGAAGTCTTACTGTAAGCAGTTACACTTGGTGCTGCCTGTAGCAGGCTGAAACTGATGGTGTCGTGGACTGTGAGGCAAGACGAGAAGTTGAGGGAAGGAAACCACTTGTTGAAGTAATTTCAGCTATAAGATGATCGTGTTCTAGATTGGGACTATTGCATGAGTGAGTAAGGGATCAATTAAAAGGGGAAGGGCTGGATACCAGGCAAAGGAAAGAGTCAAAAAATTCGGAGGAATGGCAGCTGGTAAAATGTGAAAAGTGGGATTGTTGCTCAAGTAGGGTTTTGTCAACCTGTGCCTTTCTCACAGGTAGTCAGGAGTAGGACAGTCCAGAGTCGTTAACTTGGCGCTGACCTACCCATGGGTGACAAATCTAATCCGATCAAAGTCCTCCACAAAGAATAAAAGGGAGAGAGGCAAGAAAGAAGAGCCAGGGCAAAGCTCAGGGGGTCCTGTTCACTAGTACTAGACCACGTTGAAAACTGTTTAAATGCCAAGTTTGCAAACAGTTCCCCCTCACATCTATTGCTGATGATGTATCTGTGGATATCTTGTGTAAGAATGGGGTATAAGCCTTGTATAACTTGGCTTGCAAAACCCTTTCTGCAGTCTCTTTCAATACATGCAGAACTTGGGGACACACTTCTGCATGTCCCAGGTGCCTGTCGCACTGGCTCCTGTCTCTCCACAACTGTCTGTACCATTATACGTATCCCTGTGTACGCTGAGCTCTGGTGTCCTGGAGGGAAGGGACGGAAGGAACTTCCTTTTCCTTCTGTCCCCTGCACTTAGTTGGCTTTTTGTTTTTAAAGGAGAAAGGGAGGTGACCTAAGGTTTTGCTTTATTTTTAAGAAAATGACAATTAGACTCAAATCACCTTTATGTTTTTGAACTGGCTTCCCAACAGCGGCTACTATAGACCCCTTACCAATTCTAGAAAAGGATCAGGAGTGGACAATGTAGGTTAGAAGGTTGGGTGAAAGGTATGATGAATATACTTTTGACTTCAACATATGGTCTTTAAAGAAATTCTTTTTTTACAGAATGAGTTGTTAGAAATTCTTTTGTACCCAAAGCCACAAGTTCAATTGCATCTCAGAGGCGTGCAGCCCGTCTCCAGTTCTTCAAGATCCCACTGAGACACCCTCAGCCTGCTTCGTGAAGGTCACTGGTAATTTCATTGGCAAAATTCAAAAGGGCTTTTTCTAGAAGGACTAAGCTTCTACAACAGTTCAACGTTTTCCTTTGAGGGGCGCGCCTGGGTGGCTCAGTCGGTGGAGCATCCGACTCTTGATTTCAGCTCAGCTCATGCTCTCATGGTTTGTGAGTTCAAGCCTGCGTGGAGCTTGCTTGGGATTCTCTCTCTCTGCTCACGCTCTCTCTCTCTCTGCTCACGCTCTCTCTCAAAATAAAAAAATGTTAAAAAAAAAAAAAAAGTTTTCCTTTGAGCTTCAGGGACAAGCCATAGTCCTCTTAGTCGGTCTGAAACATCAAAATACCTGTATTATACTTGTAAAGCACAAATCCATTTTGGAAAACCATCACAATTCCATTTGTTGTAGTTCCACTGAGCTCCTAAAATCTAAACTCTGTTGGTTTTTTAATTTTTATTATTGTTTTTTAAATATAATTTATTGTCAAGTTGGCTAACATACAGTATATACATCACGAGAATCTACCCCTAAACTCTGTTGGTTTTAAAAAACAAAACAACCTCGATGAGGAAATCCTGTTTGTCATCCTTAAAACTTTAAAAAGGTTCATTTTAATAACTGAGTGTATCCTGTGAAACGCCAGGTCCTGTATGTTACTTGTACTTCCAGAACAGCATCCTTAATTGCAGCTTGTGGCTTGAAGTACAACCTAGGCTGCTTCACAAATGTTGTCGTTCGAGCCTCTGGAGACAGGGGCTGCACACCTCTGAGATGACAGCTGATAGAAAATCTTAAACGGGGGGCCGAGACTTGAGCATGAGGCTCAGGCTCACAGCACAGGTGGTGGGGTGGCATTCTGGGTTTTGGGTCCAACTGAACACTCTCTGAGGTCAAGGATAGACTTTTCGTGTTATTTCTACGGCCTGAACTTTTTGCCTCAATTAATGAAAACCAAGCAGGAATTGTACATAGGATAAAAACCTAAAATCTGGGAAGAGGGTGTGAGGGGGCGCATGGGGTTCTGTGTAGAAGGTTAATTGGGTCACTTTTGAAAATTGAGTAATTTCCAGAGAGTATAGAACATCCATTGAACCCCTTCCTGAAAATGACATATTTTTAAATATTCGTATTTGCTTAGAAATCTTTGCCTATATGAGGAAAATAGGTTCTCAAAGAGTATTTTTTTACAGGTATGAAAATTGTATGATGCCTTTAGTGGTGCCTATTTTTTTTTTATCACAGAGATATATTTGTAGAATCCGGAAAGTCATGGAAAAGTAATTTTTTTTTAACGAAAATAATTTCTTACGCCTGCACCTAGAGAAAACTATTAACATTTTAATATTTTTCCTATACCTTTGACTGTTGAAATTTCAGAATGGACTCAATTTTTTTTCCTTCTGTTCCTAGGCACATGGCTACCCATTCGCCCCAGAAATCTCACCAGTGTGCTCACTGTGAGAAGACGTTCAACCGGAAAGATCACCTAAAAAACCACCTCCAAACGCATGACCCCAACAAAATGGCCTTTGGGTGTGAGGAGTGTGGGAAGAAGTACAACACCATGCTGGGCTACAAGAGGCACCTGGCCCTCCACGCGGCCAGCAGTGGCGACCTCACCTGCGGGGTCTGCGCCCTAGAGCTAGGGAGCACCGAGGTGCTGCTGGACCACCTCAAAGCCCACGCGGAAGAAAAGCCCCCCAGCGGCACCAAGGAGAAGAAGCACCAGTGCGACCACTGTGAGAGATGCTTCTACACCCGGAAGGACGTGCGGCGCCACCTGGTGGTCCACACAGGCTGCAAGGACTTCCTGTGCCAGTTTTGTGCCCAGAGATTTGGGCGCAAAGACCACCTCACGCGACATACCAAGAAGACACACTCGCAGGAGCTGATGAAAGAGAGTCTGCAGTCTGGAGACCTTCTGAGCACCTTCCACTCCATCTCTCCCCAGTTTCAGCTGAAGGCCGCCCCGCTGTCTCCCTTCCCTCTGGGGGCTCCCGCGCACGCGCAGAACGGGCTCGCCAGCGGCCTGCCCGCTGAGGTACACGGCCACGCCCACAACCCCTCGGATCCAGCCTCCCAGCCTGTACAGGCGCTGCCGGAGCCCCTGGCCCCCCTCCACCCCGTAACCTCTCCCAGCTCCCCTCCCGCGCCCCTCCAGAATCACAAGTACAACACCAGTTCTACCTCATACTCCCCACTTGCAAGCCTGCCCCTCAAAGCAGATACTAAAGGATTTTGCAATATCAATTTGCTTGAGGACTTGCCTCTGCAAGAGCCTCAGTCACCTCACAAGCTCAACCCAGGTTTCGATCCGGCTAAGGGAAGCGCTGGTAAAGTGAGCCTGCCCAAGGAGCTACCTGCAGATGCTGTGAACCTAACGATACCTGCCTCTTTGGACATTTCCCCCCTGTTGGGCTTCTGGCAGCTGCCCCCTCCTGCTACCCAAAACGCCTTTGGGAATGGCACTCTCACCTTGGGGCCTGGGGAGTCTCTGCCCCACAGGTTAAGCTGTCTGGGGCAGCAGCAACAAGATCCCTCACTAGCCATGAGCACTATGAGCCTGGGCCAGCTCCCCCTCCCCCCCATCCCCCATGTTTTCCCAGCTGGCACCGGCTCTGCTATCCTGCCTCATTTCCATCATGCATTCAGATGACTGGTTTTTAAAGCGTCCTTTTCTTATTCTGGAAGATGTGTTTTAAGGAGCATGTAAGCATCAGTTATGCTACAAGGAGAGATTTGGAAAGCGGGACTGGAAATACGGCTAATTCAGTGATGACTGGCTTGAGATAAGAGAGTTCTCGAACTGCATGTATCGTGCCAATTGTCCTGAGTGTTCATGCTTTGTACCAAATTTGATAAGCAAGTATTCTTTAATGGAACTGCAAATATTGTCAGAACCGACATCCAAACGAGGGCTGCTATATATAGGTGTTTGTCAAATTGAATTTAATCGTAAGCCATGATCATAATAATGTTAACTAATTTTATGTGGCACTGCCTAGTAAAGGGAACTATGGGAAGGTTTGGCTTTCTCCAAAATGGGAGAATTTTTAAAATACAAAATAACCTTTATATTGCATATTATAACTAGGCTGTGTATTTCTTTTCAGGGATTTTTCTACCTTCAGGGTTGGATGTAGTTTAGTTACTATTGCCATAGCCAACCTGTAGTTTTACAGAAACAATTTCTTGTGGAATAATAGACGTCTCCATTTTAAAAAAGCATTTTAAATGTAGTTTGAATATTTTCCACAAGATGCTACAATGTGAGTTATCACTTCATGTATCTTAAAAGACTAAACTGGTTGTCAGTTACATCTGACAGAAAAAAAAAAATCACTGTGTAACCAGGTTAAGTGGTAAAATAATCCAGGCGTCAGTCAAAAGAAAGCATTTTGCTGACTTTAATATTGATTATATTTTTAACAGGAATTTAAGAAAATATTACTGGAATTTTAAAATATATATATATATTAAACAAGAATTTTCTTTGCTCTGTCTGGCTTAAAATACTACTCTGCTTAAGTATTATTTTTAATCACCAATAAATGCATTTAAATTCATCATTTAAGTCAATATTAGTTTTTTTCAAAAGGATAACATTTGCAATGTAACTATAATCTATGTCTTGAATTTGGTATCTAATGAGTTTAAGAATATAAAACCTAACCTTTTTTTTTAAAGCTCCTTTGTCTTTTGTGTTTAGAGGCTTTCTATATGAAGATATATCTTACATATAATAAACTCTACAAATCCTGCAGACTTGACTGATTTTTTTTACAAACTACACGCGCGTAACCATCCAGGTTGGGATATAAAACATTTCCAGCTCCCTAGCTGGCTCCCTCATGCCCCCTCCTGGCCATTACTCCCCCCACAGAAACTACTATTGTGACTTCTATTCAGCATCTGTTAGAAACTACTTTTGGAGTAAATTAGGATTTAAGGTGGAAGCTTAAATGCTTCAGTTAAGTTCCCACCACTGTGACTTTATTTCTAAAAATTACTGATAAAACATTTTGAATTCTGCCATAATATTATGTAATTTATTTCTGATGCGGATGTCAGAGTACTGGCTACTGAAGTGTAGTCTATCCTGGACGACCATGGTCCAGTTTTACAATGGTCCTTACCATTAATTTCTAGTACAGGTTATAAATTTGCCTATTCCTTGTTGGGATTTCTTCAGAAAGTATTAGGATCCCTTGAATCTGAAAAGCCTATTTCTGCTTTGTCTCTGATTAGGATGGGGTTGGGGGGTGGGCCGAGAAAAGGAAGCCGTGAGAACCTTTGTCCGTCAAAGAAGCCTGTTAGCCAATGTGAGAGACCCTGGCCCGTAGCCCTTAATGGTGATGCTGATGAACACAGGTCACCAAGTGACCCAGGGCTTGGCTGCAGTATGGGGAACCAACATGGTGGATCCTTAAAGGACAGTTTAAGCTGTGGGTAGGAAATGAGAAAAAGGGGTAAAGTTTCTTCAGTAGGACTCCAGTGGGAGGCCTGTCTCCATTCCTATAGCCACTCTTACCTGAGAGAAGGCCATCTGCCAGAGCATGACGAGAGTACTGGTTCACCTTAGCAAAATCTCCCAAGATCCTCTTACGGAACCTTCCACAAATACTTTTACATGGCTTCGTAGTCTTCAGTCCAATCCAGAACACATACTTGATACACCTGAGCACAGAACATAGCGTTTGGTCCCAAAATATAGATCAAAAGAGTTCAGGTGTTGTACTTGCTATACTACGAGTGGGAGTAGCTTGGGATTCTCCTATTTAAATTTAGACAGGAGGGGTGCCTGGGTGGCTCAATCAGCTAAGTGTCCGGCCTCGGCTCAGGTCATGATGTCATAGTTCGTGGTTTCAAGCCCCAAGTTGGGTTCTGTGCTGACAGCTCAGAGCCTGGTGCCTGCTTTGGATTCTGTGTCCTTCTCTCTGCCCTTCCCTGCTCATGCTCTCTCTCAAAAATAAGCATTTAAAAAATAAAAATAAATCTAGGAAAAATGGGCTAATTCCTAATTTAAATTCCCTGAGTTCAAGAAAACAACTGGGTGGTTTTGTGGGTTAAGCGTCCGACTTTGGTTTTGGCTCAGGTCATGAACTCACAGTTCGTGAGTCTGAGTCCTGCACAGGGCTCCATGCTGTCAGCGAGGAACCTGCTTGGGATTCTCTCTCTCCCTCCTCTGCCCCTCCCCCACTCAAAATAAATAAAAGCTTTAATTAAAAATAATCCTTGGGGCACCTGGGTGGCTTGGTCAGTTCAGCGTCTGACTTCAGCTCAGGTCATGATCTCACGGTTCGTGTCAGCTGTGCTCACAGCTCAGCGCCTGGAGCCTGCTTCAGATTTTGTCTCTCTCTCTATGCCTCTCCCCTACTTGCACTCTGTCTCGCTCTGTCTCCAAAAGATGAATAAAACATTAAAACAATTTTTTTAAATAAAAATTCTTACATGAAAAAGCAGGAGTACAAAACACTTTACAAAAAGAGTGTATTCACCCAGAGGACGGCAAGGAGAAGGAAGAGTTGAGACACCACCTCCCCACAGAGCCATAGAAACCGGAGGCAAACTGAGCAGGTGACTTCTGACCTGGCCACGAGAAACAGCCTGAGGCCTCTTAAGAGCATCCTTCCCACAGGACGGGAAGGTTCTTGTATCTTGTTCCTCCACTGCAGCGTTTCCCCCGAAATTGTGTGCACTGGTGTGGGACAATCCTTCGTCGTATACAGATGGAAACTTAGGATATTTACTAATTAAAGTTTATCAGAAGAAAATATCAAAAATGGGATTTCACATTATATAGACTGAAGCTGGATAAAAAACCGATTCTCCTAGTAAGTAAATAATGCCAGTAAATAGAACTCCAAAGACTGTTTCACCAAAAAGTTCTAACACCAAAGTAACATTTCTTTAAAGACCTATTAAATGTCCGAAAAAAACCACCAAAACTTCAACCACTTTCACGCAGGCTGATATGTTGTTTAATGATACTGTTTTGAAAATTTTAAAGGGAGTAAAGAAGAAGAAAATCTGAATCTAGTTTTTACTTGTTCTACATGACGTCTCAAGAAGAATCGTGGGCTTATGGAACAGCTGTCTGCCTTTCCCCCCCCTTAGGTGGCATTCCTGGGTACACAGCCACGCAGGCTGATAAGGGGAGACCGTCTGAAAACAAAAAAAGGCATTTACTTTAGAACTTCATTGTTTCCACATTGGGAATGTTAAATAATATAGGCCTCATTACAGTTTTAACAACAAAAATCACAATATCAAAAAAAAAAAAAAAGTCTCCATAGCAGTCCGATTCAGTATCAATCTCAGGGAAATGGCCTTTTTGGGGGAAATGCGTGTGGAAGAAGGGACAGGGCTGTAGCCTCCCTGTCAAAATGAGGGCTCATTCCCCTTTCCTGTGGTTTACCAGTCAGAAGCTGAATATCATTTTCAAACTGTATGTTTAACAAAAGAGTATGTTTCAAGAGCATATATTTTGTTAATCCAAGGGAGGGTTTACCCAAATTTCTCTTTGGTTTGCCTGCTATGGATTCATTCTCTTAAAGGCTCAGTAATAGGATCTTACACATTAAATGATTAGCAACACCTGGATTAGAGGTTAATTTTTTTTTTTTTCCCTTACCTGGCCTCTAGGAGTTAATCTTTTTTAGAAGATTTAGTAAATCCTTGTCTGAGTTTTGCTCCAGAAGCAGGGTCCACTGCTAATCCTTTGCAGACATAAACAGATTTGTTATTATGTAAAAGCAAACATTAGCAAGAAAAAAAAAAGGAATGATTATGAAATCCTCACATTGGATTCAGAAGTCTCTCCTTCCTTTTTGTTTTGTTCTGTTTTGTTTTGTAGCTATAGACAAATAATCAGTCTCTATCTTGGGCCAAATAATAAGGGAAACAGGGACAGTCCCAGGCACCTTCTCTATCTCTGCCCCTGGCGCTTCTCGCGGTTGGGCCCTCCGGGACCAGCACCTCAGGCGGGCCACCACTTATACAATCCGACTCTCCCCACTGCTGTCCTGGCTTTCGAAATGTTCCCTGAGTATATCGTGTCTTCACAGTTCTTTGCCTGCTCTCATTCCAGAAAGGGTTTGATAAGCCTTATGGAAGCATGAGATGCCTTTCCTCCCAGGGCTTATTTTCATAGCGATGGACTCATTCCATAAACAGGATTCTTTTCCTTTGTGCCCAGCAGCATTATTAGGTATCAGGGTGGAGGAGTTTGTAGATACAAGCCTGCCATACCATGGTCTGTTTTGTACTGCATGGTATGGGACAGGAGTCTCAGATAAATCTTTTTTGTTTTGTTTTGTTTTGTAAAACGGAACAATCCCCTTCTGTCCTAGAGGCCTCCTTTCCACTCCGTGTTTTATGAAGGGGGAGTTACCAAACAACCCAAGGACACCGTGAATCAAACTAATCCAAAGACATGGGAGTAGAGTTTTCAGTGTTCCTTTTGCTGAAAGTCCTACAAGTTTTAGGTCTTCCAAAGACGCGGCAACTGACCCCTTGATACTTGTTACATCTGCTACATAATTAAATTAGTAAGGAGGGGATGCCAGTGCAGGGAAGATGCTTACCTTCATCAAATCCGCTGGATCCAAAAATAAAAGCAGAGCCCACCCCAACAAAGCCGTGCAATACGATTCGGTGAATACATGACACAATATAGGTCTAGCGCCCAGAACTGTATTGACACAGTGATCTTAGTTGCTCTGTATGAAAGTCCTGGAGAAGCTTCGCTCAGCAGTACCTTCTCAGAAACCCAGTCCCTTTTACACCCAAACCCTCGAGCAAATAGCCACCGGTTGTATATTTGCTAACTAGGCTATAAACTCACTTTGCAACTGAACATCAGAATCTTCGTGTGAGTAAAAGATCTATATATCTTTTTCCACAACAATTTCCATACATAAGTATTACAGGTAATGATTACAATATTATCAATGCCTATCTCCTTAATGTTTTCACTGTTGACCCAGTTTTCCCAAAGCAGACAAAGGTCTGGTCGGCTCTACCCCTTTCGATGAAGCGGCTTGAGCCAGTTCCTTAGGCTTTCTGTGCTTCCCTCACCTGTAAACCAGGAACAGGACAATTACGTGTGCACTGTATTACTGTGAGGTGTGAACGAGATGATATATGACGTGCTCAGAAGACTGCTCGACATCAGTCTGGGCCATCATCCACGAAGAAGGGAATTACTTAGCTCAGCAAAAAAGTGGATACAACCTAGCTGCTCACTGCCAGGAAAAGAGCTAAATAAGTAATCTGGGATACAGTGCTCGAAGACAAAACTCTTTTTGCCATAGGGAAATCTTCAAAATGTGTTAGTGAAAAAAAGTGAGGATGAGTAGAGGGGCTATGATCCCAGACTTTGATAAAACGGAAAAAAAAAAGAAAGTGTAAGTAGAGGAAAATGGAAAACGGTATCGATGTTGACAGTGGTCATGTCAGGATATGGAATTATGAGTGTCTTTTATTTTCTTCTTTTTCTCCATTTTCCAGTATTTTCCACACTAAGCATTAATTTCCTACGTGATACTTTTTAAAAAATGCTCCCTCAAAAGAATTTTCTGCAAACAAAATAGCTCGAAATGAGAAATCCCAGGCCATCGTGATTGCCTAACTTATGCAGCCACCAGTGACGGAGGAGGCAACATCAGCGTCTGCGTTTATCACATCCAGTCTGGGTGCCTCACTGAGCATTTATGACCCTCCTTGCTCCAGGGCCAGCCTTCCGTTCTAACTTGATTTTCTGCTCACACCCCAACTCGTTGCTATGCTTTGGGCCATTTGTTTCCGAAGTATGTCTTCTGCATTTTCCTTTTCTTATCTTTGTTTGTTCCATCTTCAATTTTTCTCCACTGGTCAAAATCTAGCTCACCCTGAAAGCTCATCCCGAATGCCTCCGCCCCCACGAAGCTTCCTCTCTCTCAGGCTGACACGTCCTCCATAAAGCCTCCTGAGCAAAGATGATTTTTCTTGTATTCCCTTAGGACTTTCACTTCTAATTGTTAAATACTTGACATAATTTTTAACTGCCTCTTCTCTAAGACTTTTAGGAATCTATGGGCATAAGAAATAACCATGCATAATAATATGTTCAATGAATGAATCCTCTGAACATCCACGGCAGCTGCTGTGTCAACTTCATACATCACATGCTTTCTTGAATCAGAGATCTTCCCGCACACGCTTATCTTCTCATAAGATTGTGACTTTTGCACACGTATCTCCCCTGACTGAATTTAGAACAAAATGCTGTACCTGGAAGGTACTACATGTTTATTTTACTCAAGAGAGGTTAAGAATGAAAGCCAGAGTTTTACAGAGTTAACCGCCAGCTAGATGAAAGACAATAATAGGATTTATGTGGAAGGCGAGTGACACCAAGTGGCCTAAACTACTGATTATCAATCTAGAAATAGCAAAGCCCAGCAACCACAATTTTTTAATAGATTCTCCTATTCTCAAATACACTGAGACCGAGCTGAACAGAAACAACGGACAGTAAGATGCAGATCTGATTCATATCAGAGCCTCTTTATATTAGTGAAAGGCAATGTTTTTCTCTAAGCCTTAAACATTTTTAAGAATTCATCTCCCCTGAGATGAATATACTTCTTATATGTTCAGCATGCTTTCTCCCCAGAATGACTCCAAATGAATGTTAACTAATTTAAAGGCATACCAACCGGAGACTTTATATTTAAATGTAAGCAGGTGACACTACAGGAAAAGACAAGGAATTCAATTTTTTTTAAAATGCTTATTTTGAGAGAGAGTGCCTGTGCACATGGGGTAGGGGAGAAAAAGAGGGACAGCGAGAATCCCAAGCAGTGTCCAGGCCATCAGCACAGAGCCCAACACGGGGCTCGATCTCACAAGCTGCGAGATCACGACCTAAGCTGAAATGAGGAGTCAGAGGCTTAACTGACTAAGCCACCCAGACACTCCAAGAAATTAAAATTTAAAAGCATCTTAAACCTGAAATAAAACAAAAACTACCTCTTTTTTTTTTTTTAACATTTATTTATCTTTGAGAAACAGAAAGAGACAGAGCATGAGCAGGGAAGGGGCAGAGAGAGAAGAAGACACAGAATCCGAAGCAGGCTCCAGGCTCTAAGCAAGCGGTCAGCACAGAGCCTGATGCGGGGCTCGAACTCACAAACTGTGAGATCATAACCTGAGCCGAAGTTGGACGCTCAACCGACTGAGCCACCCAGGCACACCAAAACAAAAACTACCTCTTAAAGCTAATTAACATGACAATTCTAATTCACATGCCAATAATTTAAGTGGGAAATTACAGAATCAAGATATCTACTTTTCTCCCATATATTTCATTCAAAAAAGTGTTTCTCAAATATCTCATGTGCTCTAAACAGTTCCAACAGGTAGAGATACAGCAGTAGAATTAAAAATAGACAAAGGAGACAGATCCTAGCCTTCTTGAAACTTAAATTCCTTTTTGGTGGTGGGAGAAAAATATATACAGAATATTAAATGGTAATAAATTCTATATTAAAAAACTACAAAGGGGGAGAGCACATGGGTGGCTCAATAGGTTAAGCATCTGACTCTTGGTTTTGGCCTAAGTCACGATCTCACGGTTTGTGAGTTCGAGCCCCATGTCAGGCTCTGCGCTGGCAGCACGGAGCCTGCTTGGGATTCACTTTTTCTCTCTCTCTTCTCTCTCTCTCTGCCCCTCCCTTGCTAGAGCGTGCATGCTCTCTTTCAAAATAAATAAATAGACACTAAAAAGGTTTTTAAAAAGACTACAAAGGGAATTATGGAGGGTTTAAGTTTAAACACAGAGGTTGGGGGGGGTCACTCTGAAGACGACACTCAATAAAGACCTGAAGGGAGTGAGCAGTGCAGGTCAGTGGGGGACTGTTTTGGTCTTCAGCCAAAGGAGCAACAAGAGCCCTGGGTCAGGAGTGTGCAGGCCTGTTACCGCCTAGAACAACACAGGGGCGTCTGGGGGACTCCGTCAGTTAAGTGTCCGACTTCAGCTCAGCTCACGATCTCAGTTTATGAGTTCAAGCCCCGCGTTGGGCCCTGTGATGACAGCTGGGAGCCTGGAGCCTGCTTTGGATTCTGTGTCTCCCTCTCTCTCTGCCCTTCCCCCACTCATACTCTCTCTCAAAAATAAATAAACATTAAAAAAAAATTTTTTTTTAGAGGTTAGAGTGGGAGAGAGCCAAAGCATAAGAGACTGTTGAGAACTGAGAACAAACTAAGGGTTGATGGGGGGTGGGAGGGAGGAGAGGGTGGGTGATGGGTATTGAGGAGGGCACCTTTTGGGATGAGCACTGGGTGTTGTATGGAAACCAATTTGACAATAAATTTCATATATAAATAAAAAAAAAATTTTTTTTAAAGAACAACACAGAGGTGGTGGTGGTATAGAACCCAGTGTGAGCCATGTTAAAAAATGTGCCTTTTACTTAGCAACATCACAGTGGTCATAAACCACCATAACTCGTCGAGAGCAAACATAATACTATTTTGCTTAGACCTACTGGCTATTAATCTATTTTCTGATATATTAGAATGGTGTCTATAACATTCTGCCTAATGTCAAGTGCTGGGACATATCACATCCCAAGACACATTATGGGATGTGTCACATACTGTGACATGAGACTTCTGAGTTGTAGTTTAGGACTTTTTCACTTACGCTTTGCTGCTACTTTGAAGAAATTACTTAGCCCAAGCCAAAAAAACCTCTTCCTTTATTTTCAACACTGTTTCATCCTGACACACTGTCTTCTCGAACCATTCCCAATCGTTTTGCAAATTTACTAGACCAAGGAATGAAGGCCCTATCTCCACTGCTGTACTCAGACCGGACTTTGCACATTGTCAGAGTTCTCTAATCATGATGAATTTAGAAATATTCCCTCCTGGCAAGTAAGGTTCAAGCTCAAACTTAAAAGAGGGCTTTTCACTGGAAGGGAGGCAATATAATCTTTGGAAAAAATAAGGAAAGAAACTATAATAGAAAGAATTTGTCTCTCCTGAAGGACACTAATCTATAGTTTAGAAAAATTGCAAGTTTTACCAAATAAACACACGTACAATTTGAATTTATTTTTCTCTAAGTGAAAACTAAAACCCCATTGTTAAGTTTTCACAGATCAGGAAAAAAATGAATGGATTGGGCTTACAGGCCTGTAGGGAATCTTTTTCAAATGTCCCATTCCATTTGTAGCCCATGATAAACAACTCATGAGGAATTTCAAAACTACAAAAGCTTTCTGGTGTGGTGACTTTATAAGCTTTGAGACTGGCAGTTCCTGGTCTGATTCTGAGAACTTCTTCAAAATATGACTTCTGATCAGAGGCAACAATATGGCCATGAGTGAATTCACATTGCCTTCATAGCATAATGTTGATCATAAGAAGAATGCCACATTTATTAAGGCAGCTCAGTGCAGAGGGGAAACACATGTAGGTTTACCGGTCGTGTGCCTTGAACAAGTAACTTCTCCTCTCCGAGCCTCTTTCCCTTTCCGCAGATTAAAACATTCGGGAGATTATTAGGAGGATAAAATGAAATGGTTCTAGCACATAGGAAGTGCTTTAATGGTGGTTATGCCTTTCTGCTACTTGGAAGAAATTGTTTAGTTCTAGCAAGGAAAATTTCCCTTTTTTTTTTCTTTCCCAGCTTTATTGAGATATAATTGATTAGAACATCGTGAGGGTTTAAGGTGCACAACAGGATGGTTTGATACACCTATATCTTGCAAAATAACTACCACAAAAAATTTTTACACATCCATCACCTCACATAGTTACTTTTGGTGGGTGTGTGTGGTGAGGATATTTAAGATCTACTCTCTTAGCAAGTTTCAAGTATATAACACAATATTTTTAACAAAAGTCCCCATGCCGTACATTAGATCCCCGGCACTTACAACTGGGAGTCTGTACCCTTTGACCATCATTTCCCCAACCTCACCTTCACCTATGACAACCACCATTCTACTTCCTGTTTTTATGAGTTCAGCTTCTTTTAGATTCCATATGTCAGTGTGATCACACGGTATTTATCTTTCTCTGTCTGAACTATCTCACTTAGGATAATGATCTTAATGTCCGTCCGTGTTGTCACAGAAGGCAGAATTTCCTTCTTTTCTATGGCTACATGACATTCCATCATGTCTATATGCAACGTCTTTAACTCTTCATCCAGCAGCAGACACTTAGGTTGTTGCCATGTCTTGGTTCTTCCATTTTCTTCTCTTATTTTCCACACCATACCTGACACACTGCTATATCCCATTCTTAACCTCTTTTCAATTTCACAAGACCAGAGAAGGATGGCTCTAGACCGTCCTGTATCTGACTCTGTATATCAACAGAGTTATCAAATCCCGATAAATTCGGAAACGCTCCTTCTTGGCAAATAAGTGTTAACCTCAAACAAAACCACATATCTTTACACCCAAAAGCAACACTGTATGTCACAGCTTTCTTCAACCGCCAACAAATCCCAAAGCCAACAAGCGGTTCCCCTCTGGTCCCTCATCCGATAGCCGACTCGCTCGTTCCGACTCACCTGGCCTAGCTGGGACCACAGTCGGGGATCCCAGGGCCCTGTTCTGCAGCAACACTCTCACGGCACTGGTTACAGTTGGCTCTTTTTTGGGACTCATCTGAGCCCTAGCCTACAGGAAGAGCAAGAGAGACGGGGAACAAGTCTGTAACCTCAGGTAGCACTCAGGAGGTAAAGCTGTTGCCACTTAACCAGTAGCAGATGGGGGTCAGCTCCAGGACATGCTGCACCCACGGGGAGGGGACACACGCACACCCTGTACCCTCGTTCGCCTGTCCTCCTGCCGGTTCTCAGAGTCACGTCTGGGTTTTGGCACTTGCACTCCATAATCAACCCCTGAGGGGAGTGGTGATAGGTTAATCCTGTAAAATTCATTGTATGGAGACATAAGAAATCACTTAATGTCAATAAGGACAGTTATGGAACATTTTAGTTGTTCATTTTACTTGAGGATGATTTTGTTTTTAAATTCACGAACGGAGAAGAAAAACAGACGTTGGCAGGCAGCACATGTTTTAAACACAGAATTCCATCATCTCCACACCACGCCCCTCCCTGCCGCGCAGCGGTAGCTGAACAGTTACATTAATACAGAATAAGGACCCGAAGGTCCTTCGGGGGCTTCCTACCTAGCTACCGGTCCCAACATCTCCATGGCAACTACTGTATAAAGATAACCTGCTACTCCAAGTGAGAGTTCTCACGTGGGCAAGGATAGCCGCGGGGCTACAGCAGGCAGCTCATCCCCATGCAGACAAAGACAGCTATTTCCAGAGGCCTGTACCGGTCTCTTTTGGTGAAGGCTATAACACATTTTTAAAGTTGATTATGTTTAAAATAGAAACACATTTCAGCTGTGCTGTTAACAGCCCTTCAGCAGTAAGACGACCCCTCCCGTCTTGCTCCACTCTGAATGGGCCCCACTATGAGCCCGGCCCCTGAGTGGCGAAGCTGGCAGAAGACAAACAAGGGCTGCTGTTCAGATACACTCTACGGGGAGTTTCCTCAGAAAGCAGCTAATTTTTCTTCTGCGCGCCCAATCACCACTTAGTTCTGGAAAACAAGGAGAGGAACAGGGCCAAGTCACTGGTTACACTCAGGACGGCCAGCTGGCCTTCTTCAGGAATAAAAAGCACTTCCGTTTGCTGCTTCCCTGGGCTCCCTTTGGCCCCACTAATGTGACGAACTTCGTGAACTGGTTAGAACATTTCGAAGAAATGTAATGCGCCCTTCCCTGCTTTAGAAGGTATAGGTAGAGTTTCACTTAGAAAACTTTTCCGGGGCGCCCGGGGGGCTCGGTCGGTTGAGCATCCATCCGACTCTTGGTCCCGGCTCAGGTCATGATCTCACTGTTCGTGGGTTCAAGCCCCGCGTCGGACTCTGTGCTGACAGCCTGCTTGGGATTCTCTTGCTCTCTCTCTCTCTCTCTGCCCCTCCCCCACTAGTGCTCACTGTCTCTCACACTCTCAGAAATAAATGAATAAACTTTTTAAAAAATTAAAAAAAAAAAAAAGAAATTTTAAGAAAGAAAACTTTTCCAACTCAGTTGAATTCAAGCCCAAAGCATCATATACCCCCCAGATTGTGGTGCCTGTCCCACTGACAAGAGAGGATGGCCAGAGAGGAGGAGGAGGGTGGGGCAGCGTGGAAAGAGGAAAGGCGGAGGAGACCTGTGTGCAAGCCACTTTGCTTCTGTTGTCTATAATCCTCGCAACAATGTGGCAAGGTACAGATTAAAGTGAGTCTCAGGGGCGTCTGGGTGGCGCAGTCGGTTAAGCGTCCGACTTCAGCCAGGTCACGATCTCGCGGTCCGTGAGTTCGAGCCCCGCGTCGGGCTCTGGGCTGATGGCTCAGAGCCTGGAGCCTGTTTCCGATTCTGTGTCTCCCTCTCTCTCTGACCCTCCCCGTTCATGCTCTGTCTCTCTCTGTCCCAAAAATAAATAAACGTTGAAAAAAAAATTAAAAAAAAAAAATAAAAAAAAAAAAATAAAGTGAGTCTCAAAGAATTTGTCTAAGTTTACCTACGGATAATAAATTAAAGAATTGAAAGTCAAACCCTAACTAGTGATTGCAGAATCTGGGTTCCTTCCACGCCGCACTGCTCCCATGCTATTGCAGGTATAAAGATTGAATCTCTACAACTATATTTATCATAACCACCCTGCCTGCTCCACCAACACATCTATCTCCTGCTTCCTGTGTTCTTTATCTAGATGTATAGTATACTACCTTCTCAGGCTCCGAAGCTAAAATCCTTGTCAACCCCGATCCTCTTTTAGCCCATATCCAATCGGCGTCCCAGACCCCCCATTCTCAAATTCTTCCTCCGCATGCAACCCGTTAGTCCTCTTTCTCTGGGCCCGCATTCTTTATCTGTTGCTGGGACTCCTAACCATGGCCAATCCATCTGACCACTAGTGGCAAAGGTAATCCTTCTAAAACACCAATTGTGTCACTCCAGTCTGCACTATTCAACCCGTCGACACTGCCCACAGAACGACACAGGGGGCAGGTCACAACCAGACAGGAGAGCTAAGAAAGGCGATCTGCAGAGAGGGGAGCTAGCAGAAGCATGCCAGGAAGAAGGGACAAGTTGAGAAAGTGGAGAGGACGACTTCCTGGGTTCAGGGGGGACTTTCCAGTTCCTGTGTGAGGTCCTCAGATTTGAGGGCATCTCGCCACTTCCTCTTTTCCTCCTCTCTGAACTGACTCGAGTGGAAGCCCTTCTAGATCTGATGCCCCCTCACCTGCCCCTTCCCCCTCGCACACAGGCACTCCTCAGGCCACAAACTGGACATTTTGTGTGTAATATCCTCCCCAACCCCCACTCCAGGCTGGTGAACCCATCTGATATTCAAGGAGAAATGCTGCTCTTCTTTGAAGGCTCCCCTGGATCACACTGGCCTCTTCCTCCATAGCGCTCCTGCACAGGTCAAATCCCACAGCTTCCGACTGCCTCGTTTCCAAGCCCTCCTCCACCTCTGTTGAATTACAAATGCTGATCAATCAGCACCTAGCACAGTGTCTGGGACAGAATAGACACTCAGTAACTGTCCACTGTGTATGGAGACAGAGCTCAGAGTCCAGAGTCCGCGGGATATGCTACTGTTGGACAAGCTCCCACCCCCTATTACATACTGGATCTTGTGGAAATCTTTCTCAATGTTTCATACCCTCAAGTATTCAGGCCAGTTTAATCTTTCCTTGGCATCGGAGTCATGTTATGAGACTAACAGTCTCCATAGTATATCGTAAGTTATATCCCTGGGGCCGCTGATGTGTGTGAAGCTGTTTGCCGGACCTCAGTTCTGTTTTCATTAGTCTGTCGTCTTCCGGATCAGCCCGTCCATTTACTTACCCGTACCTATTTGTAACAGCCTGTTTCCATTCATTTACTTTACCTTGCTGACTCTATGGCTTTAAAGAAAAGGCTGCAGACCCCTCCTCTATCAGAGAACAACACAGACAACCTACAGAACAGGTCTTCCTTACGACAGCTTGCCCACTCGGCCAGCCCCGCTTCAGGTTCGCTGTGCTTTTCTGGATGACTAAGGCTGATAGTTACTGTTGCATACATGCACAGGGTTTTACCGTAACACTACAGAAACACTACTTATATATTCAAGGCTTCATCCTGAGAAGCTTCAAACACTGTAGAAATATTTTTTTCTATAATATCCAAAGGTGCTGCTAGCTAGAAAGCATGCCTCAAAAGAAGCCAACTTCCATGAGGATGAATGACAGTGAGTAGCGACCTTGATCCTTATACTTCTGGGGATGGATAATTTAGGTTCCCTACCAAACCCTACCTGCTCACCCCGAACACGCAAGGGCACAGAGCCAACACCTGGGGAGAGATAGTTACCTGCACCCTGGATGCCATTTTGGCTGCTGTCTGGGCTGGATCAAAGACTCGGCGAGAAGACTGATCCTTGCAGAAATTAATATGCCGACTGGCTGCGGTTTCATTAAACCTCCTCATACAGTATGGGCACTGAATATAATCTAAATGCAAAGATAACAACGAAAAGCAATCAATGTTTCAAAAGGAACTCTGGAATGGGCTATATGAAATGAAATAAATGAGATATGACCTCTGCTCCACCATAAAAGAGCAAAAGTCTCAGACTATGGTTTGAGACAGTGTTATGCCCGAGGGAAAGGTGTACAAGGGCGGAAATAAAGGACAGAGCATGGGGAGACATCTTTCTCCTGTATACATTTATTTCAATTAAATGTGTCTCTTTAAAATGTTTATGTGGTATTTTCTTTTTTTTTTATTTTTAAATTTTTTTTTTTTAACGTTTATTTATTTTTGAGACAGAGAGAGACAGAGCATGAACGGGGGAGGGTCAGAGAGAGGGAGACACAGAATCTGAAACAGGCTCCAGGCTCTGAGCGGTCAGCACAGAGCCTGATACGGGGCTCGAACTCACGGACCGCGAGATCATGACCTGGGCCAAAGTCGGACGTTCAACCGACTGAGCCACCCAGGTGCCCCATATGTGGTATTTTCTTAGACAATAGACTCATTATATTTAGGCACTTCTCAATTAAATGAGATATTCAGTGAATCCTTACATAAAGAAAACAGTCCTAGGATCACAGACGGTTGGTATTGATGACGGTGAAGAACACAGAAGATAAAAAGCCCAGGCTGTGGTACTGGGTGGGACGGAAGGTCACCAGAGAGGTTATGGGGCTCCTCTTGCTCTTTATAGAAGGAGGAAGGTGTTTCAAATTTGGGGGTTTGGGGGATGGGATTTGAAGTCAGTGTCGCTGGCAGAAAAACACACTACTTCTGCAGTGATTGATTTTTTTTTTTTTTTTTTTTTTTTTTTACTCAACTCCTAAATAAGGAGGCAAATAATAAGTTCAGGAAGGAGGTAAAGGAAAAAGAAAAAGGTGAGGTTCAAAAAGGAGAAAGGGGAAAGCAGGAGGAGTGGTAGGAAAGCTTCAGGGTCAGAACCTCCCGGGCAGCTCTGTGGGCACCAGGACCCTCTGTGCTGCTGCCCACTGCTCTCCGTTTGGCCCTTGTTTGTAATGACTAACCAGTGAGCGAAATGGGATGTGCCAGAACCACGGCCTTTGTAGAATGAGGAGACGCTCAAGGCAAAGCCATTTTGGAGCCCACCCCTCTGAAGTGCGTGGGAACGTGAGATTTTCTTTTTGTTTTGTTTTAGGCACCGGTAAGGGATGACAAAGTGGATAGGAGCACTAGAAGAGAGTAACATTCCCCTTCCCCCCTGCCAGGAAAGATCTGAGACAGCACCGACCTTACGCTTGGTACGGAAATTTGGATTAGTATATAGTCACCCACATCCACATCTACACGGGTGCATGACTGTTTGAAGCAGTGATGTCTTCAAGATTAAGTCTTTTTGAAGGCATCTTCTAAAACAATTTGGAAGAGTTTTGTTGGAACAAATCATTTCCTTTCCTAGAATGAATACTAGTAAAGTGTAATAATTGGCATATATAAGAAATTGGAATATAACAGATAAGTACTTAGCCTAACCTTTTATTTCACATCCTAGAAGGCAGTATGTAATCATCAATTCAATCTGTATTGAACACCTATTACGTGCCCGGCACTGGTTTATAGTTGGGGGCACAACGACTCTGCAGAAACAAAGTTTTCCCACAGTGGTAAAGGTTTTTCCCTTGAACAGAATAAAATAGGGCAGCATTGGGAAATGATAAAGGCCCTGCAGCCTGCCTGACTGGTTTTGAACCTGAGTTCTTCACCTGCTACATGTGCGAACATCGGCAAGTTACTCAATATCCCTTAAGCTTCGATTTCCCCAGTCCCTACACAGCACCTATTTCATCAGGCTGTTGTGAAAGTTAACTCAGATAAGTCACACTAGGGCTCAGTACAGTGGGCAGGTGGAACATCCTATTACTATAAGGAAACAGGCCCAGCAAGCTTGCGTTTCCAACTACCAAACAGGAATGAAACTGCTTATAAGAGTAAAATTGAAAGTGCCATTATTGTGCAGAATTCATGGTGGTGATGGAGAAAGCAAACCTAGAACTCTTCTCTTGCTTTGGTGGTTTCTTGAGTTTTACCAGCTGAGAGTCAAGGCTTTGGTCAGAAATGCTGCTACCACAAACCCTACTCAGTTTGTGCAAAGACAGTGATCGTGGCAGTGACTGGATGGCTTCTTCATTCCCACTTGTTCGTTCATTGATTCACTGCCACCCTTCTGTGTGGCGCTGTATGCCATCAGGGACACAACAAAGCTGAGGTGTATTTCCCTGCCAACAAAAATCTCAGAGAAAACTAGAAGGCTAGGCAAAGAAGTAGACAAGTGCCACTCATGATGTAAGCTTCTAAGGAAGCACTGGGTCCTCCAGGGGCCCAGAGGAGGGACAGGAAGCCAAGACTTAAAGGGGCAGAGGAAGGGGTGGCTTGGGTGGCTCAGCTGATTAAGCACCCAACTTCTACTCAGGTCATGATCTCATGGCTCCTGAGTTCGAGACCCATATCGGGCTCTGTGCTAACAGCTCAGAGCCTGGAGCCTGCTGCAGATTCTGTGTCTCTCTCTCTCTCTGCCGCTCCCCCACTTGTGCTGTCTCTCTCTCTCTCTCTCTCAAAAATAAACAAACATTAAAATAATAATAATAATAAAGGGGCAGAGGAAGAAAACTTCAAATACTCTGAGAATGGAAAAAAAATGGTTTTGCAACAATAATCTGAACACAGCATGACTGGTTTACATGGTCCACCGTCATCTCAATCTGAGTCCCCTCTTCCTCTATCAATAATGGTATCGTGGGGCGCCTGGGTGGCTTAGTAGGTTAAGCGTCCGACTTTGGCTCAGGTCACGATCTCGCAGTTTGTGAGTTCGAGCCCTGCGCTGGGCTGACAGCTCAGAGCCTGGAGCCTGCTTCGGATTCTGTGTCTCCCTCTCTCTCTGACCCTCCCCCGTTCATGCTCTGTCTCTCTCTGTCTCAAAAATAAATATTTAAAAAAATAAAAAAAAAATAATGGTGTCATAAAAGTCACTATGTGCTATTTATTTCCAAAGTAATGATCTTTAAAGTCTGACTACAGATGGGTTCTTAGGACGACTATGGGAAAGGTGGCCAGATCTCAAAAACATTCAGCAAGCATCATTTTTAAAATGTGTTGAGGGGCGCCTGGGTGGCGCAGTCGGTTAAGCGTCCGACTTCAGCCAGGTCACGATCTCGCGGTCCGTGAGTTCGAGCCCCGCGTCCGGCTCTGGGCTGATGGCTCAGAGCCTGGAGCCTGTTTCCGATTCTGTGTCTCCCTCTCTCTCTGCCCCTCCCCCGTTCATGCTCTGTCTCTCTCTGTCCCAAAAATAAATAAACGTTGAAAAAAAAATTTAAAAAAAAAAAAATAAAAAATAAAAAAAAAATAAAATGTGTTGAGTGTCCATGTCTATGAAGCCTGTGAAATGGGCACTAAATGTCCCAGGCCTCACTGAAAATCTCAACTGCAAATATTCTCTATCATTGTTCCTATAAAGTATCACAGCATCCTGGAAAGTTGAATGATTAGCACATTTACTTAAGTTAGGAAGAATTACAATAAATGTACGCATGTCACAAAAACTGAGTCATGAAATCAGGAATCATGCTGAGAAAACAAGGAAATGATCTGCAAACTCATGCATACTAGGCCGCATTATATATAACCCCAGTTATAACTGTACATGTTTTCTAGTATTTAAGACTGAGAATATATGGACTAATATAAAATCCTCACATAGTCTAATGGAATAGTAATGAAAAATGTGCTATTTTAGATAATCGTTTTGTTTGGTGCATAAAATTATACTAAGGGCACAGGGAAGAATTTAATTATAAAGCTATGTTTTAGCATAAGAACATGAGGGCAGAAAAATAAATTGTACATGTGATGAGACCTTACAAAGAGAATTATTTATTTTAAGGAAACAATAATCCCCACATTTTAAATCCAATGTGGAAATTAGAGAAATCCACACAGCAGGACAGCTGACATAGTTTCGTTTGTTTGACTAAAGAACTATAAAGTAGCCATCAACCCTGTAGCGTCTGCTATTAACAGGAAATACTGCTCATAAAAGATTTTTTTTGTTATATAAGGCTTGTTGCCAAAGTATTATCAAAATCACAGCCATAGATCTTTCTACTTTCACATTATTTTAAGCTATATTTTCATTAGCACCCAGCAAAAGTGAAGCAATTATTAAGATTATTTTCTGGCACACCAGCACGCCCACAACAGTTGTGGCCAGGCCTCTTAGCCAGCTGCGCTGGGAGCTAATCCCACCCACCAGCACGCCCACAGCAGCTGCAGCCAAGCTGCTCGGCCAGCTATGCCAAGGGCCAGCCCCGCCCAGCAGTGCACTCACAGCAGTTACGGCCCAGTCACAACGAGAGGGCACAAGCAGCCCACAGAGAGCACACTCCTGGAGCTCCTGGTTCTGGTGACCAGGGCAGATTGCATTACTGGGTCCTATAGGCCTTCTACACAAGACATCTACCTTCCTTCAAGACCAGGAAACATAAGTGACCTACCAAATACATAGAAACAAACACAGAGAATAAGAAAAAAAAGACAGAGAATATATGCCAAACAACAAAAAATAAAAAAACAGACAAAATCTCAAAAACACACACAACTAAACAAAATGGAGATGAGCAATCTCCCTGATAAAAAGTTCAAAGTGATGTTAACAAGGATGCTCACTGGACTTGAGAGAAGAGTGGATGAAGTCAATGATAACTTCAACAAAGACAAAGAAAATGTAAGAACCAATCAGAGAATAGAATAACGAAATGAAAAATGCACTAGAGGGAATCAACATAGATTAGAGGATGCAGAAGAATGGATCAACAATCTGGAAGACACGGTAGTGGAAATCACCCAAACTGAACAGCAAAAATAAAAAATAATTTTTAAAAATGAGGATAGGTTGGGGCACCTGGGTGGTTCAGTCAGTTAAGCATCTGACTCTTGATTTTGGCTCAGGTCATGATCTCACAGTCATGAGATCGAGCCCCATGTCAGGCCCCATGCTGGTTGTGAAGCCTATAATGTTCTCTCTCTCCCTTTCTCTCTGCCTCTCTCTCTCTCTTTCTTTCTCTCTCTCAAAAGAAAAAAAAAAATGAGGATAGGTTAAGGAACTTCTGGGACAACATCAAGCATTTTAACATTTGTATCATGGGGGGGCCCAGAAGGAGGAAAGCAAGAAAAAAGGGCAAAAAATTTACTGAAGAAATAAATAATTTTGAATAATTTCTTCAATAATATTGAAGAAACTTCCCTAACCTTGGGATGAAAACTGACATCCAGGTCCAGGAATCACAGAGTCCCAAATAAGATGAACCCAAAGAAGTCTACCAAGACACGTAATAATTAAAATGTCAACAATCACAGATAAAGGAAGATTCTTAACAGCAGCAACAGGAAAGCAACTAGTTACATACAAGGGAATCCTCCACATAAGGCTATCTGCTGATTTTTTAGTTTCTGCTAAAACTAAAGTCATTTAGTCATTAAAGATATTCTGCAGAAACTTTGAAAGCTAAAAAGGAGTGGCATGATCTATATTCAAAGGGCTGGAAGGAAAAAAACCTATAACCAAGAACACTCTACCTGGCAAGGTTATCATTCAGAATTAAAGGACGGATAAAGAGTTTCCCAAACAAAAGTTAGAGTTCATCACCACTAAATTGGCCTTACAAGAAATGTTAAAAGGACTTAAGTGTAAAATAAAAGGCCATAAGTAAGAAAGTAAGAAAGTAAGAAAATTATGAAAAAAACAGTTTCACTGGTAAAAGCAAACATATAGTAAAGGTCAATCACTTATAAAGCTAGTATGAAAGTTAAAACACAAAAGTAGTTAAATCAGTTACATCTACAACAACATGCTACTACTAAACAACCAATGGATCAACAAAGAAATCAAAAAGGAAATCAAAACACACCCTGAAACAAATGAATTTGAAAACACAATGTTTCAAAATCTTTGAGAGGCAGCAAAAGCAGCTCTAAGAAGGAAGTTTACAGCAATATAGCTTACCTCAAGAAGCAAGAAAAATATCAAATAAGCTATCTAACCTTACACCTAAAGGAACTACAGAAAGAATAAACAAAGCCCAAGTTAATAGAAGGAAATAATAAAAATCAGAGCCGAAATAAATGAAATTAGGACTAAAAAAGCAATAGAGAAGATCAATGAAAATAAAAGATGATTCTTTGAAGAGATAAACAAAATGAACAAACTTTTAGTCAGACTCATCCAGGAAAAAGGAGAACTCAAATAAAATTAGAAATGAAAGAGGAGAAGGTACAACCAACAATATAAAGATACAAAGAATTATAAGGAACTACTATTGAAAATTATATACCAACAAACTGGACAACTTAGAAGAAATGGATAAATTTCTAGAAGCATGAAATCTTCCAAGACTGAATCATGAAGATATAGAAAATCTGAACAGACCATTTACCAGTAATGAAATTGAATCAGCAGGGGCGCGTGGGTGGCTCAGTCAGTTGAACATCTGACTTCCACTCAGGTCATGATCTCGCAGTTTGTGAGTTCAAGCCCCGCATCCAGCTAAGAGCCTGGAGCCTGCTTTAGATTCTGTGTCTCCCTCTCTCTCTGCCTTTCATCTACTTGCTTGCTCTCTGTCTCTCAAAAACAAACATTAAAAAAAAATTAAAAAAAAAAATTGAATCAGCAATCCAAAAACTCTGAACAAACAAAAGTCCAGGATCAAATGAATTTGCAGGTGAATTCTACCAAACATTTAAGGAAGAGTTAATATCTACCTTTCTCAAACCATTCCAAAATACTGAGGAGAAAGACATGCTTCCAAATTCCTTCTAAGAGGCCAGCAACCTGATACCAAAACCAAAGCTACTACAAAAAAAAAAAAAAAATTATAAGCCAATATCTCTAATGAAATTTAAAGCAAAAATCCTCAACAAAATATTAGCAAACCAAATTCAAATTAATTCACATTAAAATAAGTAAGTCACAGAGAGGAAAAATACAGCATAGGGAATATAGTCAGTAACACCAATAATTTTGTATGATGACAGATGGTGACTACACTTACCATGGTGAGCACTGAGTAATGTACTGAATTGTTGAATCAATATGCTGCACACCTGAAACTAATATAACATTGTATGTTAACTACATCAATAAAAATAACTAAATAAAAATAAAAAATGTTTAAAAGATCATATATCACAATCAAGTGGGACTTATTCCCTGGGATGCAAGGATGGTTCAATATCTGCAAATTAATCAATGTGATACAACATGTTTAAAAAAATGAAGGATAAAATCCTTCATATAATCCTTTCAATAGAGGAAGAAAAAGCATTTGACAAAATTCAACATCCATTTATAATAAAAACTCTCAACAAAATGGGTACAGAGGGAACATACCTCAACATAATAAATGCCATATATGGCAAACAAAGAGCTAGCATCATACTCAATGGTGAAAGGTTGAGAGCTTTTCCCCTTAGATCAGGAACAAGACAAAGATGTCCACTCTCACAAGTTTTGTTCAACATACTACAAGAAGTCCTAGCCACAGAAAACAGACAAGAAAAAGAAATAAGAGACATATAACTTGGTAAGGAAGAAACAAAACTGTCACTATTTGCAGATGACATACTATATACATAGAAAACCCTAAAGACTGTTAGAACTAGTAAATTAATTCAGTAAAGTTACAAGATACAAAATTAATATGCAGGAATCTGTTGTATTTCTATGCACTTTAAATGAAGTAACAGAAAGAGAAATTAAGAAAACAATCCCACTTACAACTTCATCAAAAAGAATAAAATAAATAGGAATATATTTAACTAAGAAGGTGAAAGACCTGTACTCTGATAACTATAAAATACTGATTAAAGAAACTGAAGACAACACAAATAAATGGAAAGATACACCATGCTCATGGACTGAAAAATTTAATATTGTTAAAATGTCTATAATATCCAAAGCAATCTACAGATTCAATACAATTCCTACCAAATTATCACTAGCATTTTTCATAAATCTAGCATTTTCACACATCTAGAACAAATAACAAAATTTTTATGGAACTACCAAAGACCCTGAATAGCCAAAGAAATCTTGAGAAAGAACAACAAAGCTAGAGATATCACAATCCCAGATTTCAAACTCTATTATAAAGCTCTAAAAATCAAAACAGTATAGTCCTGTCACAAAAACAGACACAATGGAACAGAATAGAGAGAAGAAGGCAAGAATATACAGTAGGGAAAAGACAATCTCTTCAACAAATGGTGCTGGGAAAACTGGATGGATACACACAAAAGAATGAGAATAGGCAATTTTCTTTTTTTACACCATATACAAAAATAAACTCAAAATGAATTAAAAACCTAAATGTAAGACCTAAAACCATAAAAGTTCTAAAAGAAAACACAGGCAATAGACTCTTGGACATAGGAGTTAGTAATATATTTTTGGATCTGTCTCCTTAGACAAGGGCAACAAAAACAAAAATAAACTGGGACTATATCAAACTAAAAAATTTTGCACAATGAAAGAAACCATGAACAAGACAAAAAGACAACCTACTGAATCGGAGAAGATACCTGAAAATGATATATCTGATAAGGGGTTAGTATCCAAAATATATAAAGAACTCCCAGAACTCAACACCAAAAAAATCTGATTAAAAAATGAACTCAAGACCTGAATAGTCATTTTTCCAAAGAAGACATACAGAAGGCTAACAGGCACATGAAAAGATGCTCAACATCACTAATCAGGGAAATGCAAATCAAAACCAAAATAAAATATTACTTTACACTTGTCAGAAGGGCTAGAATAAAAAAGACAGGAAAAAACAAGTGTTGGTGAAGATGCAGAGAAAGGTAACCCCCAAGCACTATTGGTGGGAATAGAAACTGATGCAGCCACTGTGTAAAAGAACATGGAGATTCCTCAAAAAATTAAAAATATAAATACCAGGGGCGCCTGGATGGCTCAAGCTAACTCTTGAGTTTGGCTCAGGTCATGATTTTATGGTTGTGAAATCAAGCCCTGCCTTGGGCTCAGCACAGAGCATGGAGCCTACTTGGGATTCTCAGTCTCCACTCTCAAAAAAAATAAGTGAACATATATATATATGGAGAGAAAGAGATAGAGAGGGAAGGAGGGAGGGAGGGGGAGAGAGAAAGAGTGAGAGAGGGAGAGTGAGGGAGGGAGGGAGAGGGAGAGAGGGAGGGAGGGGGAGAGGGAGAGAGAGAGAGACCATATAATCCAGTAATTCCATTTCTGGATATTTACCCAAAGAAATGAAAACACTAATTTAACATGGATGGACCTAGAGGGTAATAAAACAGAGAAAGATAAATAGCGTATGATTTCACTTATACGTGTAATCTAAAAAACAAATGAACAAACAAAAAACAGAAACAGACTTATAAATACAAAAAACAAAGTGGTGGTTGCCAGCAGGGGAGGGAGGTGCGGGGATGGGCAAAATAGGTAAAAGGGATTAAGAGGTAAAAACTTCCAGTTACAATATAAGTAAATCACCCTTTCAATAAAGGATGAATCTTAAATAATAATCCTAAACAAAGGATAAAGAAAAAAGGTCACCTCACCAAAAAAATATGTTTTTTAATTTTATAAAAGGAATCTGTAAGTTTCCTCCCATTAGAAAACAAAACGAACACCAGACGCAATACAAAAAGCATTACCGAAAGCATCCTATCCTACTCCTTTTCTGCTTCCTCTGGGAAGGAAGGAAGGAAGGAAGGAAGGAAGGAAGGAAGGAAGGAAGGAAGGCAGGCAGGAAGGAAGGCAGGAAGGCAGGAAGGCAGGAAGGCAGGAAGGCAGGAAGGAAGGAAGGAAGGAAGGAAGGAAGGAAGGAAGGAAGGAAGGAAAAAGGCAGATTAAATTAATCAAGGAAAACTAACACAAGAACAGAAAATTAGGACGTGCTCTGTCAATGGGTAACAGACCAACAACACCCACAATGATTGATCTCAACACTATTATAGTGGCCCAAGTAAAATATACTTTATTTTTCACATAGAGCTCTAAAATTTCATTCATTCAGCAACTGAAATAATCTCCTGTGTTAAGAATAGTCAAGGTAAGCTCTTTTCACACTGGAAAATTATTACAGCCAACATAATCCTTTACTCCACATTCCTGTGCACTTCAGTACCAAATAGTTTCATCTTCCCCTCAAAACTTAAAAATAAGTAAGAAGTAAATCAGTCATGGGGATAAAAAGTATAGTGTAGAGAATATAGTCAATGATATTGTAGTAAATTTGTACGGTGACAGATGTTAATTACACTCAACGTGGTGAGCATTTTGTAATGTGTACAAATGTCGAATCACTAATGTGAACTAATTTACATGAAGTAAAATACACCTATTTTAAGCATACCGGCCAGTGAGTTTTAATAAACGTACACATTTGTGTAACCACTTCATTTAAAACACAGAACTGTTCCCTTCATGCCCCTTTTCAGTCAATATTCCCCCAAACCCAGTCTCAATCAATCAAAACTCCATTTTCTATCACTAAAGTTTTGGGTTTTTTTGTTTTGTTTTTGAGAGAGAGACAGCATGAGCACATGAGGGGGGTGAGGGACAGAGCGAGAGAGAGAGAGACTGAATCTTAAGCACGCTCCATGCTCAGTGTGGAGCCCAACGTGGGGCTTGATCCCACAACCCTGGGATCATGACCTGAGCTGAAATCAAAAGTGCAACATGCAACCAACTGAGCCACCAGGCACCCTTCCTGCCACTCAAGTTTTATCTGTTGTATAGTTTCACATAAAAGAATACCCATGTTGCTGCTTATATAGTAGCACTTTCTTCTTACTGTGGAGTTGTATTCTGGTTTGTAAATAATTACACAATTTTTGTATCTACTCGCTGATGGAGGTTTCCGGGGGGGGGGGGTTCCCCCAGTTTATGTTATATAGAGCTACTATGAACATTAATATATAAGTCTTTTCTAAGGACACGTTTCCAGTTTTTTGCAAAAATACCTAGGTATAGAATTGCTCTATAAATAAGCATATGCTTAACTTAAGAAAATACCAGTGCAGAGTAGCTGTCCTATTTTACACTCCCTTCAGCAGTGGGAGACTTCCAGCTGTTCCACATCCTCGCTATCATTTGTATTGTCAGTCCTTAATTTTAGCCATCAAGTGGGTATGTGGTAGTATCTCACCGTAGTTGTAATTCATATTTCCTTGACAGAAATGATGTTAAGTATCTTTTTATGTGCTTATTGGCCATTATTCTGTGATGTATCTGTTCAAATACATCTCTCACCTTTTTTCTTACTGGGTTGTCTTCTTGAATTTCAAGAGTTCTTTCTATATTCTTGATAGGAGTCCTTTGTCAGTATGTATTATGAGTATTATCTCTCAGCCTGTGGCTTGCCTTTGCACTCTCTTAATGGTGTCTCTCAAGACTAAAATTTTTAATTTTGGTGAAGCCCAATTTATCAATTTCCTTTTTAAAAATCTGTACATTTTATATCCTGCTTAAGTAATCTTGGCTGACTCTTAGATCAAAGATTTTTGGTTTTTCTAGAAATCTTATTGTTGTAGCACTTATAAGGTCAATGTTCCATTGTGAATTAATTTTTGTCAGTTAATTTTTGTCAATTAATTTTTGTATAAGGATCATGACTCATTTTCTCCAAATGGATATTTATGTCAAAAATCAATCGCCCATACATGGATCTACATCCAGATACTCTTTTCTGTTCAATTGATACACCAATATCAAATTACTGAATAACTCTAACATCATAATAAGTCTTGACATCAGGTAGTGTAAGTCCTCCAATTTTTTCCCTTTTTTCCAAACTATCTTGGCTATTCCAGATCCTTTGAATTTCCATATAATTTTAAAGTCAACTGGTGAATTCCTATGTGGCAAAGAAAACTTGCTGGAATTACACTGAGTCCATAGATCAATTTAGGAAGAACTGACATGGTAACATAATACTGAGTCTTTCAAATCATGAAAATGGTAAATCTCTCCATTTATTTTGGTCTTTTTTAAATTTCTCTGAACAGTGTTTCATGGTTTTCATTTTTCAAGTCTTACACGTATTTTGTTAAACATACCCCTAAGTAGGGGCACCTGGGTGGCTCAGTCAGTTAAGCGTCCGAGTTCGGCTCAGGTCATGATCTCACGGTCTGTGAGTTCGAGCCCCACGTCGGGCTCTGTGCTGACAGCTCAGAGCCTGGAGCCTGCTTCAGATTCTGTGTCTCCCTCTCTCTCTGACCCTCCCCCATTCATGCTCTGTCTCTCTCTGTCCCAAAAATAAATAAACATTAAAAAAAAATTTAAAAAAACCTTAAAAAAAACCATACCCCTAAGTACTAATGCTTTCTCATAATTGTAAACGTATTTTTTTTTAACATTTATTTATTACTGAGAGAGAGAAAGCATGAGCATGGGAGGGGCAGAGAGAGGAGGAGACACAGAATCTGAAGGACGCTCCAGGCTCTGGACTGTCAGCACAGAGCCTGACGCAGGGCTCGAACCCGCAAACCCAGGGAGATCATGACCTGAGCCGAAGTCAGATGCTTAACCGACTGAGCCACCCAGGCGCCCCAATTGTAAACATATTTTTAATTTCATTTTTTAATTGTTTATGCCTAGTATATAAAAATATAAATTATTTATGTATATTGACTTTATATCCTGAAAAGTGTGTTAAATGAACTTTTAACTCCAGTAGCTTTCTTACAGTTTCCTAAGATTTTCTATATTTACTCATTCATGGTTATGTTGTCTATGAAGAAAGACAGTTTTACCTCTTCTTCTCCAATAATTTATTTCCTTGTTTCGGTGGGTACTACATCTTTAGTATAGTATTGAACGGAAGTGGTCAGAAAAGACATCCTTGCTTTTTCTCATCTCAGTGGGAAAGTGTTCAGTTTTTCATCAAGTGTAATGTTAACTGCAGATTGTTCAAAAATGTCCTTTTATTGAGGTGTTTCCCTTCTATTTCTACCTTTTCTAAGAATTTCCTTATATAAACATGTATAGGGGTTGCATTTTGTCACAGGCTTTTCCTGTATCTAGTGGGATAATCATATGCTTTTACAAATATTTTGTTAAGATGGTGAACTACATTTACTATTTTCTTCCCTCTACTTAACTGAGGTGTAATTTGTTCTTGAAACTTTTTAAAGAGGAAACATATAAAGCAATTGGTTTAAACGTTTTTTTCTTTTCTAATTATAAGCTTTTTTTTAAGCTATAAACCTCCTCCTTGCGCTGTTGTAGCTGAATCCCACAAATTTTGATGTTTTCATTACCATTCAGTTCAAAATATTTTCCCATTTTAAATCCATGCATTAAGAAAAGCTGATAATTTCCAAATATTAGGAAATTTTCTAGATATATTTTCATCATAAATTTCAACTTAATTCTGCTTTGTCAAGTAACGATCTGCATGATATCTCAATCCTTTTACATTTACTGAAACTTACTTTGTGGCCCTACACATCCTGGACAAATGCTCCATGTGTACTTAAAAAGAATTATATTCTGCTGTTGCTACACGTCACATTATAGCTTTAGATATCAATTAGGTCAAACTGGTTGATACTGTTGTTCACATTAGAAAATGTCCTATGTCCTTACTGATTTTCCTGTTGCTTATTTTATTAGCTACTAAGAAAGGAACACTAAAATCTCTAAATATAACTGTGAATCTGTCTAGAGTTTTGTCAGTTTTTGTTTTATGTTCTCTGAACTCTGTTACTAGGTACATAAACATTTAGGACTGATAGGCCTTCTTGATGAATATGTATGTTTAATCGTTACTCTTGTTAATAACACTTGACATTTGCTTTGCCTGATATTAATATGAGCACTCAGGTTTTATGATTATTATTTGCATGTATATCTTTCCCCATGCTTTTAACATGCCAGTCTATAGTTGTTTTGACATTGCTGGTGTTTATTTCTCCTTTTATCTTTTTATCCAAGAGGGAAGGCACAGATCGTAAATGTATGTCTCCACGAAATGTTTTCAAGCTGCACACACCCATGTAATCCAGCCCGGATCAAGACACAGAACATTCTCAGCAATGTTCCTCATGTCCACTCCTGCTCATCCCCACCCCTCCAAGGAAAACCGCTGACTGACTTCCAACCTCAGAGGTTCAAACTTGAAGTTTCTAAAACATTTGAGTTTCTGGTATTTATAAATCAGGAAATCTGCATTTCTGACATCCTTTGAGAAATTAGATATGGCCACCCTGGTGTATGTCCCCTTGAGGCGGCAGCAGCCTGCTAACATAGGAGCAGCTGTCCTGAGAGTGTGGTCTCTGTAGGCTTACCTGGGTCACCTCCTTGTTTGCTCACCTGCCTGGCACATTTATTTACATCTTGCTATTTAAAGTGTGTTTCTTGTGGAAAGTATATAATTGGACGTTGCTTTATTATTCAGTCTGACAATCTGCTTTTTATCTGAAGGGTTTAGGTCATTTATACGCAACTATCCATATGGTTGGGTTTAAGTTTACCATCTTGTTATTTGTCTTTATCCCATCTTTTCTTTGTTGTCCCCCCCCTTTTCCTATCTTCTCTTAGATTGAATTTTCTTCCATTTTATCTCCACTCCACCTATTGTCTTATTACTGATATGTCAACACTTTTGTGTGTTTACTCTAGGGTTTATAATAGACATCTTTAAGATATAATATTCTACCTTCAAACAATACTACACCTATTCATGTATAATGGGTACTAAACTTATTCATGTCTATTACACAGAAAAGTTTCAACAATGTATGTCCATTTTCCTTACTTAACCTTATTGTATTGTTTTCATACATTTCACCACTTCCACATGCATAATCCTCACAATATGTTATTATTTATGTTTTAAATAGCCAGTTATAACTCTCAGATAACATTTACTCAATGGAAAACAAGACAAGGATATCTGCTTTCACCACTGCTGTACAATATAGTATTGGAAGTTCTAACCAGAGGATTTAGACATGAAAAAGAAATAAAAGAGACAAACTGGAGAGGAAGAAGTAAAATTACATCAGTTCACAAATGACATAATTTTATATGTAGAAAACCCTGAAAATTCCACACCAAAAAAACCCCAAAAAAACTGTTAGAGCTAACAAAATTCAACTGAGTTGTAGGATACAAAATTAATACCCTCAAATCAGTCGTATTTCTATATACTAGCAATGAACAATCTGAAAATAAACTTAACAATTCCATTTACAATAACATCAAAAATAATAAAATAGGAATAAATCAAACCAAAGGGGTAAAAGACTTGTACGTTCCTATACCTAGTCAATGAAATGTTGATGATAGAAATTAAAAAGAAAATAAATAAATGAAAAGACATTGCATGTTCATGGACTGGAAAACAATTTTGTTAAGACGATAACACTACTCAAAGCAATGTATAGATTTAATGCAATCCCTATAAAAATCCCAGTGGCATTTTCAGAAACAACAACAAAAAAAATCCATCCTAAAAATTCATATACAATCTCAGAGGTCCCCAAATAACCAAAACAATCTTGGAGGACTTTCAACACTTACTACAAATTTACTAGAGTAATCAAAACAGGGTGTTACTGGCATAAAGACAGACATATAGAAAAACAGACTAGAGTAGCTCAGAAATAAACCTTCACATATATGGTCAAATGACTTTTTATAAGGGTGCCAAGATCACTCAATAGGGAAAGGATAGTCTTTTCAACAAACAGTGCTGAGAAAACTAGATACCCACATGTAAAACTAGATATGCAACTTCCAATGAAGCTGGGATCTTACCTTATGCCACATACAGAATTAACTCCACCTGGCTCAAATACAAAACTGTAAAAGCTGAAAATATAAAACTCTTAGAAGAAAGCACATGGGGAAGGCTTCATGACATGGATTTTGCAATGATTTTTTGGATCTGACAATCAAAAGCTAGGAAAAAAAAGAAAAACTGCACTTTTATCAAAATTTAAAAAAATTTGTGTATCAAAGGATATCATCAAGAAAGTGTAAAGACAAAAAAAAAGTGAAAAGAAAGTCTACAGAATGGGAGAAAATACTTGAAAATCTTATATCTGATAGGGTTAATATTAATATTAATATTAATCTAATAGAGTCTCTAGCCCTAATTTCCAATTTACAGAAAAACAGAGGATAGAGGAACAGGTTAAACATTAGCCTGAGTAAAAAAAAACAGACAAATCTAGAACAAGAGATATCCTAAAAGATGTCCTAAAAGATATCCTAAAAGCCTACTGGCTTAGTAAGGGTATTGTGCAAGATTAAAGAAAAGAGACAACAACAAAAAAATGCATGATTCTTGGATTGTGATTAGGGAGCAAGGAGTGAGCTTTAAAAGACATTCTTAAGATAACTGGGAAAATATGAGTCCCTATATTATGCAAGAAAATGCACGCATACTTCAGAAACGCATACTGATACAGTTAAAAGTAAAGTGTTATGATGTCTGAAACTTAGTGTTAAATAGTTCTGTCCCCCCAAAAATAAGACAGAAAACATGACAATGTAAACAACTGTCAAATTTCAATGGAAGGTATGGTGTATGAGTGATTACTGTACTATACCTTCCTCTTTTCTGTAAATTTGAAAATTTTCAAAATGAAAAGTTTAGGGTAAAAAGCCTTTAGGCCACTAAATTGCACAACTTAAAATGGTTAAGACAGTGAATTTCATATTATGGGATTTTTATCTCACAACAAAACCCTATCCCCCTGCCCTCCCCACCAAAAACAAACAAACAAACAAACAAACAAACAAACAAACCCAGAGCTTGGGTATCTGACACTGTACTGGAGAAGTATCCTGCACAGCCCCATTCTCATAGACCATGATGTGAACGGTGTCCCCTGGAGTTATGTAGTGGTCTTATTTTGAAATAGAGTTAGAAAGAAACACAGAATCTTTATACGGAATTAAAATAAAATTAGGATAAGATATATTGTATGATAAAATTACTTTTATAATTTGTTATTATTAATTTTAGAATGCAGAGGAGGAAGCAAGGCATGATGATCTGGCCCCAAATCAAGCACAATTGGTTAAGAATAAAATGCCCAAAGCAAACCAAACTGGCCCCACACCTGGGTTGATGGATGGAGGAGGTGGAGGTGGGAGAGGTCGGCCTTCTTTAACGGCTAGTGTAGACTGCTTGGCTGAACGGATTGCATTAATGAAATCTTCATGCTGTTGTCTCCAGTTAGATCTCCTCACAGGTTGATGCTATAAAAAAGAAAACCAATATATACTAACCTCGACTGTACATCTGTCCCTTGCAACTTTATTTTAAGCTGGGATTTAAATTTACAGGACATAGGACTGTGAAATTTGGAGGGAAAAGAAAATTTGTGTTCAAGAGTACAAAAAGAGATTTGGAAAAATACAGTAATAAAATTTGCAAGTCACAACAGTGTGGGAAAACACAAAATAACAATCAGAAAAACAAACGACAACACTTTACAGAAAGACTTAACTGTAAGATGAAAAGGGACTTTCTTCCAAGTTAATTGCGAGATTTAATGCTACACTAATGAAAACATAAACGAGATTCTTTTTTGCCACATCTGGAAAGTATCTGAAATACATTTCGAAATCTAAGTGAGCATGATTAAAAAGAAAACAGTAAAGGTGGATTATACTTACATGACATTACACTGCACTATCAAGCAAAAATGAAACCAGAGAGCCAAAAAGGGGCTTTAATGTACTTAAGGATGTAATCAAGAAGAACAAGCACGATACTGATAGTACCTTGGACTGAGGAGCTGTTCTCACAATGAGAATGTCAGTGCCCTGTAATCTTTGTTTCAGGGAATTGAAAGGTTTACGCTTTTTGTTGAAGAGTTTCCTACATATTGGTCCATGTCTTTCCTAGAAAAGAAACAGTGGGGATTAAAATTTTTAACATGTATAGTCACAAGGTTTGTACTCAGGCAGCCCCCACTAGAATGACGGGGTTCACCTTCGGAGCCAAGTTCATTCTCTAACTCTCAAATCACAGCAGAGCAAATCCATCTGGCTCTCTCCACCCATGTTACACATCACTAGATATTGCGTGAGGGCAAGGTCAAGAAAAGGCCTCCACAGCTACAGAGACTTATTTCGAATTTGGTTTTATACACTGAACTCTACCACTTGGGCTGTGTGAATGATTCCAGGCATTAAATAACGTTGAGAAGGCAAACATTCTAGTTTAAATTGAAATAAATATTTTTGATATTGAGCTAGGTACTCACTGAAGCCAAGGAAATTTTCCTGTCTCCTGTTTCCTGCCTCCATGGTTTCCAAATTCCGTGAGCAAGGCATCCAGTAACATACAGGGAATCTGAGTCCCAGCAATCCTAATATTCCATTTTACCGTTCTTTTGAGATAGCCCTTTGCATACAGCAGGGGGAAACTTAGCTCCTACCGATGGAACCTTCTCAAGAAAACTCTTCTTACCACTCAGCAATTTCAAAATTGAATTCAACGGGGCCACTTTTCTACATAGAGCACGTTAAACTACTTAACTTCCTCAAGGAGTGGAGAGGTTTCAAAGAAATATTTGAGAACATCTGCAAAAGACAACTGGGACAACCATACAAATAAGTGAAGAATACACCAATTCCATTTACATTATGAAAATATTTTCTTTTAATTTATCCAAACATTTCACATCCATGAAGTCATCTATTTCAGAGCAAATCTAAACTTTTAATATTAAGTTTTAAAGTGTTACAATATTTAACATTTAACAGATAATCGGCAGGGAAAACATTCTTTACTCCAGCCAAGTAATCCTTTAAGTAGTCAACATTTCTAGTACATAAAAAACGGCACCAACAAACAGAGCTTTGCCTGTGTACCACCCTTACAAAATCTGCTAGGGCATCACTGCTATAGAATTATACCAACAACTTTCCACTAAATGGCCTCTTCCTTGGTGGATATGGAACTCATAATGGTTAACACACAGTTCCTTTGTCCAGACCCAACAAAATACGGACTGTATAAAAAATCCCTATACTTGGTTACAAACAAGCTATACCATTTTATTTTTTTAAGTTTTATTTAAGTAATCTCTACACCCCATGTAGGGCTCAAACTCATGACCCCAAGATCAGGAGTCACATGCTCTACTGATTGAGCCCTCCAGGTGTCCTCCATTTTATTATTATCTTTTTTAAGTTTATTTATTCTGAGAGAGATAGAGAGGAAGCGAGACTCCAAAGCAGGCTCCGCACTGCGGAGCCTGGATGTGGGGGCTTGAAGCCACAAACCATGAGATCATGACCTGAGCTGAAATCAAGAGTCAGACACTCAACTGACTAAGGCATCCAGGCGTCCCCTCCATTTTAAATTAAAGGAAAGAAAGGTATCACATCATTCGATCAAATGCTCTTTGTAGCCTGGAGATAGGCCTAGAAAGTAAAAAACAAGAAGACGCCAAGACACATTTGACATTCAGTGATTCCATTTCAAATGGAATGGTACCTCCTAGTTCTGCAACTCATCCTTATGGGGTGCAAGCCTGGCTTGGCAAAAAGCAGCACACCGGTGGATTCCTGGGCCACAACAGGCCCTGTGAACTCCTGTTTCTAAATTCAGGAAGCGCTAACTATAGTTAATCAGAACAGGTATTTCATTTTTAAAATTCCCCAGAGAAACAAAACTTACAACCTTATTATATAGTCTTTTGCCCCAAATATAGTCAGGTATATGGTCCAAAACCTTTAAGTCTGCTTATGTCTCCTTGATCTAAAATGTTCAATCTCATAGTTGTATTATCACCTTAAGTTGTTTGTTTGTTTTTAATCATTTTTCTTGGGCATCTCTTTAGAATACCGAGGTCTAATACCTGTTTGATTCCCCAATTTTTAAATAAAGTAAGCTTTTATTCCACTTTATAGGCATCAATCAGGGGACTTGACATGCAGTTAGCTTGAATCTAATTAACAATTAAATCTTGGAACAGGCCTTACATCCATTTTGTTCAAATTACATAAAACCCCTGAAAATTGAAAGGTTCTGTCTTCATACGTGGCAAAGCAGGAAACAGAGGGAGGTTAAAGGACTTGTCAGAATTAGTGACAAATTTGAGGCTAAAAGCCAAGTTTCCAGATGCTCCAAATTCAATGTTCATTCCTCTTGACTAGCTAATTTCCCTGGTGCTTTGGCCTTAAAATTTGAATTTTTGATGCTTATAGAAAAGGCAAAAGAGCCAAAAGCTCTCAAGAGACAATGAGCTGTGCCAAAACACTTTCATCTGGCATCCTTTTTCTAAGAGTACCATGTTTAATTACACTCCCTTCTGAATGGGGTGGCATCTATCCGCCTCAGTGTCCTCCGGGCCTGCCAGCCATAGGTTATCCTATCCTCTTCCCTCGCTTTCTCTCCACATCTGTCTTTAATCTTTGCCGCTACAGCCTCCTCACTGACTTGACAGTTCATTTAACTCCAACGAAACACATCTACAAAATGTCTTTATGTTTACCAGAACATCTGCTGCAAAGCGTCTTCCACAGACTTCACAGGGAAGTAACTCCTGATTGCCATCTGTATAAGATCCAAAAGCACATTATGTTAGTTTCGTGGAACTGCCTGCCCAAGAAGAAATGACTAACTGGAGGGGACCTCAATAGCTTGATCTCCTCACTCTTTTCCCTCCCCACCAACTTCTCTTAGGAAGATATTTCATGAACTCACCCATTTTCCTCTTCTAACAGAGACTTCTCACTTCACTAAACAGGTAAATTCCATATCCTTCAGGCAACCAGAGTACATTTAATATACTCCTAAACTAAGCACCTGATAGCTTTGCTTTAGACAGAAGTACAAAGTTAATACTTTAGTATAAAGTCATAAATTAACTGGGGCACCTGGGTGGCTCAGCTAGTTGAACGTCTGACTGTGGATTTTGGCTCAGGTCAATGATCTCACGGGTTTGTGGGATTAAGCCCTGCACTGGGTTCCATGCTGACAGCACAGAGCCTGCTTGGGATCCTCTCCCTCTCTCCTCTCTGCCCATCCCCTCACTTGTGCGCACGGTCTCTCTCAAAATAAATAAATATTTTTTAAAAGTGATAAATTCTCTAACAGTAACATCTTTGAGATTCCTACTAGAGTGCAACGTCTGTGTGTGTGCTCAATGAAGGCATGGCAATTTATCATAGGTCATATGTAAAAGATCACCTAATAATCAAATTTAAGGTCAACTTTCCTGAGAATGGCTTTCTCTCTCTCAAAGAGTTTTGCGGGAAAAACTCCTACCTGAGAGAGAGTATAAAATACTGATGAAAAGGACCGAGTAGAAAGAACTGAGGAGTTCTAGCTAAATCAAGAAAGATGGGACCATTACAGTGGAGAAGCATGTGAGGATAAGCATCATCCTAGGGGTGGTGTTGGTGTCAGACCTCTTACTGAGGTCAGTGAAGAACACTCACTGCTGGCATTTTATATACAGTTGTGAATGAGTGAAGGACTATAATCACAATACGCTCACTACTTGCTATTGTTATTGATATTCAACTATAGTGTTTTAAAAGTTAAATGAAGAATAAAGTCAAATATTAAAAAAAAAAAAAAAAAGGCAGGAGATTGCACCCACATATGTCCCATGTCTCAAAGTACCTGACCCCATAGTAAGGTGCTTAGTAAATACTTGTTGAATGCATGGGCCAAACAAGAATTGAGTTTCTACCACAAGACCAGTCATTCAATAAATATCTGCTACATGCAACTCTGTAGAAATATTGAGAGAAACCATACATATGTCCGGCACAGAAAAGAATGTGGGCATCAATTACATTAAAGTTAGATAAGTGTCAAAAGAAAAGGAAAACATGGAATTCTGAGAAGATTTTGCTTCTTATTACTTAAAGTTCACCTGGATTGAATACATAAAGATTAGAAAAGCTGATCATGGAGAGGACTTTATATTAGATTAACAATCTGGGCTTTATCCTACCAACAAGGGGAACAATCGCTGACATGAAGAAGAATCCGAACAGAGCTGTGGAAGGTTCATGTGACAAAGGTGAGGAGGGCCGAATGGACGGTAGCGGGAGGGAAGATGGGATTTCAGTTAAAAAGCTAAAGGTGTAGGCTGGAACCGGAAAGAAAAGAGGAAATGGGAGACACCAGGCTCAAAGAACTGACAACATGACTAGCTGTGGAGGGAGTGGGGAAGTGGCAAAGAGAGAACAGTGCTGAAGGACACAGAACATGGTCGGGCTGTGGACAGAAACAGAATTTGAAAAGAAGGGCCATCTTAGTAAGAAAAATGACCTCAGCTTTGGAAATACTGAGTTTGAGAGAGTCATCCAGCCAGCAGGATGGAAATGAGGGAGGTCAGGGCTAGAGACACAGATGTAGGCTTTGTTTGGAGAGTGATGTAAAGGCATGATATTGCCAGGGAAGAGGTCATGGAAAGAGAAGTACAGGGATGATCCCTAGGGAACTCCGTATTTAAGGGCCAAGAAGATGAGGATGATAAGCCAGAAGGAGAAACAGGAGAGAACAGGGTCATGGAAACCAAGAAAAGGTTTGAAAAAGGAAGGACTGATTAACAGGAATCAGATGGTAGCTCATTACAGACATTGTTGATTTAAATGATTTCTTCTCACATCTGCCAGATGGTATTGTATTTGCAACACAGGTCATCCATTACAGCATACAGAAATATTACTCTTCCTCTCTGTTCTTTTGGCCTTCTAACTCTGTAAAACTGGGTCTTAAAATTGTGGGTTTTTTTTTTTTTCAGCAAGAATATTCCACCCTTCCACACACTTACTAGTGAATAAAAGGTACTCATCTTAATTACAAAACTGCTTTTTCTAAACTGCTAATGAAGGATGATTTTTATGATTATTACTGTGACGTTTGTGTAGTGTTTTCCGGTTTCCCAAACGCTTTTCCTATGTAATCTCCTTTACTTCTCACAGCAGCCCTGCAAGACAGAGTTGGTACCACCTTTTTTTTTTAACAGATAAGAAAACAGAGATTGAAAGTTGGGGGACTTCTCGAGACCACAGGTAGTAAGCAATAACACTGAGACTCAAAACTTGAGTCTCTGTCTCTACAAGTATTAAGACTATGTATCCAACCATTACCATAAGTGCAGATATGTCAGTACTAACCTGCAAAACAAATGGAAGTCCCTGAAGGATAAATAGCCTCTGATTTAAATCCATGAGTTTTAATTAGTTCAATGAGTTTAAAATAATGCGATACGATATTCAACAGAACACCTGGAATACTGCACTCTGAAGCTTGACTATAAGGAAGGGAACACGTGCCTAAGTCACTTAAACCAAACATGGAGATCAATGAGGTCTATAGTACTTGTTCCAGAATGCTGAATCACATAGAATATATGATCACTAGAACCTTAAAATAATTTAAAACAACCAAAAGGCCTTGCAACAGGTGAATGGTTATACTGTTAACATCCAAACCCTGGAATACTGTTCAGCAACAGAACACTATTGATATATGCAACACCTAGATGGATCTCAATGCTGAGAAAAGCCGATCTCAAAAGGTCACATACTGTATGATTTCATTTGTGTAACAATCTCAAAATGACAAAATTATAGAGATGGAAAATAGTGATTGCCAACAAGGAAGGCACGGAGGTGGTTGCGACTATACAGGATACAATGAGGGAGACCTTTGGGTAATGCAATAGTTCTGTAGCTATAACGTGGTTGTGGTTATTATACATGTAACAAAATGGTCTGGAACTATAAATGAACATTGCACCAATGCGTGTTTCCTGGTTTTGATATTGTACTATAGTTAGTTAAACTGGACCTTAAACTGGGGAAACTGGGTAAAAGGTGAATGGGATCCTACTATTTTGCAATTCTTGTGCACGAATTTTATTCAAAATAAGAAGTTTAAAAAAACATCTAGGGGTCAGCAAATTGTGGCCAGTAGGCCAAATCTGGCACTGTATGTTTTTGTACATAAAGCTTTATTAGTAAAGAATCACACCCATTTGCTTGTTTATATACTATCTATTGCTGCTTTCACACTACAACAGTAGAGTAGTTGTTAACAGAGACCGTATGGCCTACAAAGTCAAAAATTATACTAAAAAATAGGTTGCCAATCAGTGAATGAGAATATAGTGATTAAAAACGATCTGTGGGAGAATAACATGGAAAATGTTAATGATACATTTTTATTCATATATTTACAAATAAAGACTGGAAATAGATCATTACATGTATAGATATACATACACACACACACACACACACACACACACATATATGTGATACACACACCTAAGTGATAATAAAGGTGCACGTTTAGTTTCCTGCATTTTCAATTTTTCTACAAAGAATACTCATTATTGTTTTAAAAATTAAAACACTGACATTTTTAAAAAGAACTCTTTGATAGGAAATATTCTAAAACAGTAAGTACCAACTTAGCTATTTGTCTTTACCCTAAGAGGAGTATTACTTAGTAGACTATTAAAGTGGCCACTGTTTTTACACATTGGCTATTATTTTTATACATTGGTTCAAAATCTTAAGACAATTTTTTAAATAAGGAAAATAAAGTGATCTGGAAGCCATCAACAGTTTTGTTTAGCATGTTAACAATGAAAAATAAGCATCACAAAGATCTCGGTTCAAAAATTTTATGAGAAGCCTGGAGAGGATTATGGCTGTAATGAAATTGGAAAAAATTTTACTTCTGACTAGACCTACTATTTCTGAGCTGGAAGTTAAGAATGCTCTGTACAGACACCTACCAATCCACACTTCCTTACAAAGGCATGGTAGAAAAAAGAAAAGGAAGACATTTTCTCATTCAGTTGTCAGCGAATCAAAAAACTCTCACGTTGTCCTTTGCAGTCCAGAACATACAACTACTACCAATATCAACATCTTCCATGGCCCTATGGTGAAGGGGGTAACAACTTATTAACTTATCTCAGGAACATGAGTTCTGAAAGAAAAAAGAGGAATTAAGACAGGATGGCAGAGAGAACACCCAAATCAGTTTTTGCTTTCCCCCCAAGTCCCCAAAAAACTGCAGTAAAGGAAAAGAGACAAAGAGAGCCACAGGTCATGGAGGAAGGAAGACAATAAAAAAATTGGACTCTGGAAAACTGATAGACATAAGTGACCCAGAAGATTTAAAACTACATCAACATCCACTTCCCAACCAACACTGCAGAACCCTTCAAAGTTGTAGGAATCCCCAGAGCAGCAAGTATCTCTGGAATTAGGATGAGATAAATGAGGTAGAGCCTGCTAAAATATGGAGGGCCAAGATGAAAGAGTTCTGAAAAGAGTGGATTCCTAGACGCCCCCCCCCCCCGCCCCTACCTTCTGGGTGACTGCCCTCTCCAACTGTAGCCTGTCTACTCTCCCAAAAGGATTGAAAGAGGAGGTGTGCCTATCCATGTCTTCAGCAGCGCCTCATGTTGCCTGATTATTTGTGGTAGTTACATTCTATAAAGTCTCTGTGAGCACTGAATGGGCAAATACAGACTTACTGCTTCTAGGGGAAATACAGTGTCAAGGTCCTGTGAGCCTCTGGTCACTCTATTTTTATCAACCTATCAACCTATTTAAAGACACCTTGTATAAATATATATTGTTGATTCAGTAACCATGAACACACATAGCCAGCAATGCTATAACTCATGCCTGGATGAAGCTTATCTAACAGACATAGTTTCTCCATAAGGCACATCACAGACTTCCTGTACTCAGAAACACTAGAGTACATTTCAACACTGTGTTTGGGGGTCATTTTGTACAGCAAAATCACCAAGAAAAATTGCAAAAATATGAAAAATGTGGCACAGACTGTGAAAAGGACACTTGTTTACAGGATGAGAGCTGAAACAAGAAGGCAGGGCATCACTTTGTTCTAATTTTGCTGGGAACATGCATGTCGGGTGACTCACCTTTTTTTCTTTTAAATATTTGTATTTGAGAGAGCACTGGCAGAGGAGGGGCAGAGAGAGAAAGAGAGAGAGAGAGAAAGAGAGAGAAAGAGAAAGAGAGAGGGTGGGTGGGTGACACAGGATCCGAAGCAGGCTCTGCATGGACAGTAGATAGCCAGAAGCAGGCTTGAACCCACAAACCACAAGATCATGACCTGAGCAAAAGCTGGGCACTTAACCTTAGACTGAGCCACCCAGGTGCCCTGTGACTCAACTTTTTAACTGCTATGTGCAGGTCTGCAAATGACCATGAAAGCACCACAATATTGTTTCTAGGTTTTCAAATTTTAGCAAGTAGGCAAATTTGCAAATAGGGACTTGATTAATCAAGGTTGATGCCATATGTGTGCATATATGATGATTAACCTAGTGATTACTTTCATGAATAGTGATGCTGAAAGCAGAGAATACGCCAAATCCCCTTCCTCTACTGGCTCATAGAACTCTGCCTACCAGACTTACTCTCAAGGCAGAATGAAAACTTCCCTGAGAATATAACCATTCCATGACAAAATACTTAAAGATACCAACACTGGAAAGATACCCAAAGAGCTCACTCAGACTACAATAAAGCTCAAAATTATCAAACGTCACTTATCCATTCAGAATTTCCAGTGTCTCCTTTCTCTAGTCTTAATGAGCCGACAAGAATTTCCAAAGATCTGAAGAAAAACTCTAGCATGTAAGCCCAAAACAAATAAAAAAGCAATCTAAATAAAAACTAAAACTCTTAGAAATTGAAAGTCTTCTAGGAAAAATGAAAAACTCAACAAAGTTTGGAAGATACACTTAGGGAAATCTTTCAGAAAGTAGAGTAAAACGGCACAGAGATGGGAGAGAAACATAAGCAATTTGAGTACCTCTGGTCCAGCAGGTCCTACTCCAAATAACAATTCAAGAGAAAAAAAAGGAGAAAACACAGGGAAGAAAATAAAAAACTTGAACGCTTTCCAGAAGTGAAAGGACATGAGCCTCCATTGAAAAGACACCACACAATAGATGAAAATAGATCTGTAACATCGTGAAACTTCAGAATGCTAGAGACAGAATTCTACGGAGATGAAAAAAATAACAACATACAAAATATTAGGAATCAGAATGGCTTCAGATTCCCATACAGTAAATTTATAAAATGGGGGGGGGGGGAATCCTCTAAACTTCAGAGGGAAAATAATCTACAACCTATAATTTCATACCCAGCCGAGGTATTTATCAAATATGAGACTTGAGTGTATTTTTCAACATGCAGGGTTTCAAGAAGTTGACTTCCCACATACCCTGTCTCAAGAATTACTGGAGGATGTGCTCCACAATGTGAGTAAAACATACAGCAAATAGGCAATTCAACACAAGAGGGAAAGTAACTCCCAAGATAACAGCTGGAAAAACTAGAAGGCAACCAGTCCATATCTGAAGGCGTGTAATGAAAAACTGCCAGGTTGAAGGCTGCTGTGAGCAAGATATTCATTGCCTTTTAATGGGAGGACAGTATGTCCTAGTGTATCTGGCTCCCATTCTGTTCTATACTTGGCTTATTTGACCATGTCCCATTGGAGTGCTTGTTCTTCCCTTCCCATTCTGACATCTACATGAGCTGAGGACACCCATTTCACTCCACAGGAAGGTTCTGCATTGATCTTTAGATCACGGTGACCTTAGAAGCAGAAAATATAAAATGAGCATTCAGCCACTAAGCATATTTATGCAGGAGATCCAAGATGTTTCAACTGAGGGGACTTGTGTTCCCTAGGATTCACTCATCATCTGGTTCAATGACATCTCCACCTGGGGCTCTTGTAAATTCTAGATGTGGAACTCAGGCTCAGAGACCATTCAGCTCAAGCATGCCTTCATCAACTGGTAGTAACTATTACCCTCATAAAGCCAGATTAGTGTTTCAAAACTACACTACACAAGATATTGTATTTAGGAATACCATACAGGTGATGATTAATATAATCCAGACAGTACTTAAGAGTTCCTGAGGGGAAAGAGTGGAATGAAATTGAGGATGGAACCACAGGTGGCTATGTTCCAGTTCTTAAAAAAAAAAAAAAAAAAGGCCATTAGAATTTTTACCTTATCCTGTTTCTTCATTGTAACAACCAAGGTGGATAAAACATACTAATCAATGCGCAAGAAAAAGCGACATAAATGTACTGATAATAGTAAAGTTACAAGCTGGCTGGAGCTGTCTGTCCTTTACCTGAGATGATTTGATGACATCACAATGGAGGTATGGATACAATGTGCCACACAACAATATACACAAGTGGTAATAGCTCTTGATACTTAAACTTGTAAATCAACAGTTTTGAAGTATCTGAAAGTGACTTTATAACAAGTAAAAAGTAAGCTCATACAAAATAGGGGCTTCCAGTACAGCAGGCAAATTCTTCATGACTTTGCCCTCTACCTGGGATGCCTCAGGCCTTTTTTCTCCTAGCTAACCTGGAGGCTTAGGTCCTAGCGTTCCTTCCAAGTTTAAGCAGTGGTGAAATGTCTTCCCTATCCATTCATTTATATACTCCTTAGTGAACATTTATCAAATGCCACAAGTTGTTTTAGACCATGCAGATAAAGCAGCAAAAATTCCCTGCCATAGTGAGAGAATGAAAAACAAGATGCCAACACATGCTATGGAGACCATAAAGCAGGGAAGGAGCGTAAAAAATGCAGGGGAGGGATGTTGCTATTTTTAAATACGGTCAGGTGAAAGCTTATAGTTGGAGGTGACAACTGAAAACCAACCTTAAGTAAGCTTTATTTGAGGTAAGCCCTTCAAGGGGAACAGCAAGTACCAAGATCCCCATTTCAAGTGGTACTTATCAGTGACTTCGTGTGGTCAGATTCTGCTGCACACCCTGCCTCCACAGATAATGTGGTCTCTGAAGGCAAAAGCCCCCTTATCGCTCTGGACTCAACATTCACAAGGACCTTCTGTTAAGTTCCCAACCATTGTTTATAAATAACTCAAATAATAAATACTCCAAAATTTTACACAATAACCCAAAATATGTAAATTTTGCTCTCTAGAATAGAAAGATGATCTTTACATTTGGAGGATAACCAGCCTAAGTCACAATAATACGTCAGCAAGATTCATGGCTTGTAGTCACCTTTCCTTGACTGCAAAATATAACATGTGCTGATTTAAATGTGTTGAATCAAGTGAAGTGATATGAGAAGCTCCTAAGGTGGGGCACCTGGGTGGCTCAGTTGGTTAAGTATCTGACTCTTGGTTTCGACTCAGGTCATGATCTCACAGTTGAGTTCAAGCCCCGCATCAGGCTCTTCACTGGCAGCGGAGAGTCTGCTGGGATGCATTCTCTGTCTCCCTCTCTCTCTGCCCCTCCCCTGCTCTTGTTCTCTATCCCTCTCAAACTTAAAAAAAAAAAAAAATATATATATATATATATATATATATATATATATATATATACATATATATATATATATAGTAAAAGAAGAGGCTCCTTAGGAATCTGAATAATACCAAGTCAAAATAATATTCCAAGTCTAAGATTCTTGATGGTTTGCTGGTTTTAATACCTTCAACTGAGATAGCTACCAAAATAAATGATCAATCTTGTCAGGATTTAATACATTCACAGAGTTATTAACATAAACCATCACTTGACCTTGTGCTTCTGCAGATTGACACTTAAACATACACTCCCCAGTCAGAGTCTATTTCTATAAAGACAAGCTCTTCAGGGGCGCCTGGGTAGCGCAGTCGGTTAAGCGTCCGACTTCAACCAGGTCACGATCTCGCGGTCCGGGAGTTCGAGCCCCGCGTCAGGCTCTGGGCTGATGGCTGATGGCTCAGAGCCTGGAGCCTGTTTCTGATTCTGTGTCTCCCTCTCTCTCTCTGCCCCTCCCCCGTTCATGCTCTGTCTCTGTCCCAAAAATAAATAAACGTTGAAAAAAAAAATTAAAAAAAAAAAAAAAAAAAAAAAGACAAGCTCTTCTGCTGAGTATCAGTGCTGGTTGAGTACCTAATGCTACTGGTTTTCACAGCTCTTAAAAATCCTTGAGTACCCAGATTTACAATTTAAAACAAACAGAACAAAATAACACCCACCAAGTTTGGAAACGTTGTAATCAAATGAATTATAGAAAAGCCTTTCTAATAATTTAGTTACCAAATGCAGCTCACCGGCTAAAAATGCTTGTGTCTCAGCCATTCTGTTCCCAACTCAGACCAACAGTGTCCACGGATTTTTTTTTTTTTTTTCCCAGAACAGTCCAGATAACACATTAGTCATGGACACAGGAACAAGGGTCACTAACAACTCATCTGTTGCAAGGAAGTCACAGTTTACCAAATAATTAACAATTGTGATGGTGTCATTGCTTGAGCCTTGAAGAGGTTTTACAGGGGAAAAAACCGAAAAAAAAAAAAAACAAAAAAAAAACCTCACCAAAAAAACAAGGAAAGTTTTCAACTATGTCTTTTAATCAAATATGAACGATTCCAAGCATTAAATAATGTTTGAAAGACAAACTTTCTAGTTTTAACTGAAGTAAATATTTCTGATTTTGAGCCAGGTACTTACTGAAGCCAAGGAAGTTTTCTTGATTATTTCTTCTTCTGCTTCCTGTCTTCACTGTTCCTAAATTCCAAAAGTCAGTCATCCAGTAATTGAGTCCCAACAACCTTAATATTCAGTTTTATCATCCTTTTGAAATAGGCCTTTGCATACAGCAGGGGAAACTTAGTTTCTTACCAGTGGAATCTTCTCAGGAAAACTCTTACCACTTAGCATTTCAAAATGGGGTTTATTGGGGTCACTTTTCTACATACAGCAAATTAAACCACTTAACTCCTGAAAAGGAGTGGAGAGGTTTCAAAGAAATATTTGAGAACATCTGCAAAAGACAGCTGGGACAATCATACAAATAAATGAAGAATACACCAATTCCATTTACATTATGAAGATGTTTTCCTTCAACTCATCCAAACATTTCACATTTGTGACATCATTTATTTCAGAGCATATTCTACGTTTATAATATTTTTTAAATGTTACAATATTTACAAGACAGATGGCACAGAAAACTTGGTAGTATAAATACTTGCTAGTAAAAATGGCAGATTACATAGTTTTGTCTCTCTGAAGATCCTTGTACGTTACTGAACATAACAAAGAACCCCAATGGGGAAGGCACCTTTTCCTAAATGTTCTACTGTCATAGCTTGAGACCCTCAACATTATTCTTCAAGTTCAACAACTCCTTTTCCTGCCTTCTTTTCTCCAGTTTGAAGGCTAATTTGTTAGCTTTCTTCTCCACTCTCCGTTCCTGTATAAGAATACATTAGTGTTATTCAAATCTTCAAACAAACGCAGACTAATTTTACAAAAGAAAATCTCTATGACCACTGCCCCCATAAGCTCTTTGTAAATCTTCCATTTGAGAAAAGTACTTCACCTTGCGTTCCTCTTTTATAGCTTGCTTTCTCGTTCTTTTATCTTCTTTGCTTTCGTTTTTAGATCGAGGTTGGGTTGACACCTTTGGCAGATCACTGCCATTAATCATCTGCATTCTTTCAACTTGCTTTGCTGTGAGTCCTTTCTTAGGTAAGACATTGAGAGGTATTCCTGTTTTAGAAGATATTTGGATTTGTTTGGGCTGAAATAAAAACAAAAATCATACTAAGGTCATTTCCCATTCCTATTAAAAAAGAGCTCACACACACACACACACAGCTCACTAATGACATATCATGTGTTGCTCTTCCCAATAGTGTTTCCAGCCACAAAAGGATACAGCTACCGTGAAAAAATGATTCATCCACTGTTTTCTGCATTGCATACTTCAAGTAGCTCAGGACACCAAGACTTACCTTTGGTTGATACTTGATAATTTGCGGATGGTTATATAAATTGGAGTATGTACCTTTAAAAAAAAACAAATAAACACGTATCGATACAAACACTTTCAATTCAGAAAACATTACTGAGTTCCTACTATCTTCCCAACTTTGATCTTTTCATATTTTAATGAAGTCTCTGTTATAGCATGGGGGCCAAAATGGCAGTCTCTCTTATTACAGATGTTTTGAAATTTTTTGCAACTTAGTAACAGGAATATTACTTTTTCTAAATCATTTTCACAGAAAACATACTTTTTCAAAATACTGATGTATTTAATACTTTAAAATCACTACCATACCTTTATCAGTAAAAAGGACACCAAAATACTTACTACAAATAGATTCACAATCCCACTTCTCTTTAGCTTCTTCAAGAACTACAGTAACAATCTCTTCCTCCTCAGACCCATCCAGTTCATTCATTAGCAGGTCCTGATCCTCAAAGGGTTCCAGAGCATTCAGTTTTACACAACTTTTGATTGAGTTTTTGAAAAAGGCAGCAAAAGAGGGAAAAACAAAAGACCACCCATTACTATACTGTATGTTACTAAAACTGGTATGGATGTTTGACGAGCTATGGAAACAAGAGTATTTCAAAATTGTGTGTGTGTGTGTACCTTTATTTTGAAAGACAGAGTGAGAGCGGGGAAGGGGCAGAGAGAGGGGGAGATAGGCTCTGAAGCAGGCTCCAGGCTCTGAGCTGTCAACAGAGAGCTCTACGCGGGGCTCCAACACACAAACTGTGAGATCATGACCTGAGCCGAAGTTGGACGTCCAACCGACTGAGCCACCCAGGCACCCCAGAAACAATAGCATTTCAAAAAAATCCCAGCTCTCCCCAGCCCCAATGTTCATTCCACTGAGAGAAAAGAGATCTCTGCAAGGTTACAATAAACAAGATGGCAGCTTTCCTAAAACATGGTCTTCTTAAAGCCTCGAAAAGTTACTACCCAATCTGTCTCTCCAAAGTGATCAAACAATTCACTCATTATATGTAGCCCTTGTTCCACTGTAGGATCTGCAAGTGATAGTGATCACGGAAAAGGAGACCCTTCCAGCAGACGTAAACACTTCATTAGTTTCTCGCAGAAAAATCACCTCAATATGGATGTTGATTTGCCAAATATTTGGCCATAAAGTTACACTAATATGGCTGGAGAGACAAATTCTTATTTTTCTATGAGCCATAAAAATCAACTTCTCAGAATGCCTGGCATTTCAGAAAGATGAGAAGAGCATATATAATCAGAAGTCAGAATTCTTCAGCCAAGGAGGCTAAAAGCACCACCTTATTCTCCAAGTGGAATGTGATCTTGCACCTCCCCACTCTAACCCTCAAGCCCTTCAATTGTTGACTCTCAGGTCAGAGCCATAAAGAAAGTGGTTCTCAGTATGTTCCCACCCAAAGTTACAGTCAGCTTCTGAACCTCAATATCAAAATGTGAGTCAACACTGAAGGAAACATACCATTTTCTCAATATAGATTCTGACTGGGTGATTTTCTAGATTCAGATGTTGAACTAAAAACTTTATTTGAAATGAAAAAAAGAAAAGTCACCCTGCTTGTCATGCCTCCGAGCTCCATACCAACTTCAGGTATGAAGTCTCCTCGTTCATTAACACTTTGTTTCTCTCAATAAAATAATCCTATCAAGTAAAGCTCTCAGAATGTTCTTTTGACATGGGCAGTGTTCCCCATAACCAAGATGCTCCTTTCATTCTTGTATCCTCTCAACTATGGACTTAGAACTCTGGTCCTCTGGTACCCAATATCTAATCATCACCCTCCCTTCTATAAAAATTAGAAATAAAGACAGAAAGAATCCTTACCTACTCACTCTCTAGAGAAATTCAGCTTTATTGAATCCAATAGATTTCCTCAATTTGAAAATAATGTTTTCAGAAATCTAAAGACCATCTCTCTCAAGGATCTGACCCTTGCAAAACAATTATACTTTGGTTTTCATCTTTTATCTCTGCTATGGTTTTTAAAAACTTTTTGGAACTAAGAGCTAGAAAATACTATTTTGTCTTGAGCTGAGTCTACCCTCCATTTGAGACAATAAACACTATTTTAATGATGGATGGAAATCCATTAAGACCATAAGAAAACATGCAGAAAAATGAAAGTGGAAAAAAAAGTAAGTGAACAAGGAAGAGGCACGTACTTCTCTGCCTTCTCTTTATAGTAGTCATTCAAGACTTCCTCTAAGCGATTGCTGTCTACTTGAATGGAACCTTCCAATTCAGCATTATCCAGAGCTCCAATTTCATCATCGTCATACTGCTCATAAAACTTGTATATAAAGAGAAAAGATACCATGAAAAAAAATGTTTTAAAACTACAGCATTTAAAATGTTACTTTTTTTTTTTTAAGTTTTTTTAAAGGTAATCTCTACACCCAAGGTGGGACCTGAACTCGCAACCCTGAGATCATGAGTCGCAGGCTCCACCAACTCAATCAGCTACGCACCCTGGTTTTTACATTAATTTCCTTTCTACACAATTACTTAAGCACTACCATGAGATCACAAGCACCATTACAATGGTATGTGGAAGACATTCTACCCAGTACTTTAAGACTTACATTTAGATGGAAAATAGGCTGCCATTTAATGAAAGTGAAAGATGATCACTCTGTCCAGCTTAGAGAACAATGCTAGGTAGAAATCTTTACTTCAGGCTCTACAGATGCTTTCAAATTCAGTGATTATGCAGACTTTAAGGGGGCTTAGTTACAAATTTCATTCTTGTTTAGATGTTTACTGTATTATTCAAACTCTGTTAAGAGTAAATGGGATGATGTGAATCCTGAAGAGTGAGGTTATTTGTAGTAACAGTTCACCTACTGGTACTTAGTGAAAAGGTAGCAAAGTTAGAACCTTTAAGATTCACTCTAAAGGAAACCAACCATCCACCCATTCATCATTTGCTGAACAGTCTGAATTCCTACCATATGCCAGATACCACATTAGACTTGGGGCTATATCAGTGAACAAACATACACAAAAAAACAGAAAAGTAATGGAATTTTGTTTATGCTCAGGCCAATGCTTGAGGAAAACAGCATAATCTGGGGATTGGAGTCAGACTCTCATTATCAAAATATCAAACCTCTAAGGAAAGTCAGGAAGTTCTATCAGCTGTTTCAGATCTATATGCATTCTTTCCAGAATTAAAACTAGGATGGTTTTGTGATCTGTTTTAATAAGACAGGCGATTTCTAATGTTGAAAGTTTTAGCTTTGAGTTCCGATGTCATATTTACCAGGAACCAGTATCAAAAGGTTATCTGGGAACCTTACCTTCTCAAATCTCTCATCATGAAGAGTCAGCTGTTCATTTCTTCTCATGACTGAGGATGTTATAGAATACTCAGTAAAGCGACTTTTAGTTTCCTCTTCCCAGAACAAATGATTTTCTACAGCCCCAGGAGGTTTTCCAGGGACAGACATGGCCTCATCTGATGAGTCCGCAGAGCCATATTTATCGTCATCTCTACCTCTTTCCTTCTCATCATCCACATCTTCCCACTCACTGTCATCTTCAGCCTCAGATTTCCTAAAGTCAGAGTCATAAATTAACTGTCAAAACAACTTGAGAAACAACAGAACCAAATGACTTTACACAAGTAAAATTTGAGGGTATTTCAGGGAGGATTCCTGTTTAAGGCAGGAACAGCTGTGCTGCCTGACCTGTCTGGTATGGCTGGAAAAGTAATGAACCAGCAATCAGGCAACTTGGACTTTAGCCCCACCTATCGTCAATTTGTAAAGACCTCAAGTCTCACATTTTCTGCTCTAAAATACAAAAGCCTCACATTAAATGTTCTCAAAGGTCTCTTGCAGTTTTAACATTCTATAGATACCACCCTACAGAAGAACCAAGTCAGGTCATTCCCAATTTGAAAGAAACAGTGCTCGCTTCGGCAGCACATATACCAATTTGAAAGAAACAACACGTACTGTATATCCATTCCATCTTCCTCTGTTGGCTTATTGGCCTGAAGAATAAAATCATCTTCAAGCAGATTGTCTGGATTATCAAAGTCAAAATCATCATCAAGAGCCGCAACGATGTCCGGATCAAAATCCAGTCGAGGTCCTAGAAGGAAAACAAAAACTGAGCACTAATTCCCAAGAAAACAGCATTCCTTTCTGTAACATAATCTGAGTACCTATTCTATGCCACATTCTACCTATCAATGTATTGAGGATTAAAAAAATGATTAAAAACTTTAAGCTCAGGGGCACCTGGGTGGCTCAGTTGGTTAAGCATCCAACTTCAGCTCAGGTCATGATCTCCCAGTTCGTGCGTTAGAGCCCCGCGTCAGGCGCTGCACCGGCAGCTCAGAGCCTGAAGCCTGCTTCAGATTCTGTGTCTCCCTCTCTCTCTGCCCCTCCCCCACTCATGCTCTCTGTCTCTCAAAAATAAATGAACATTGAAAAACATTTTTTAAAAATAAAAAATTAAAAAAACTTTCAGTCTAGTGTGGAACAGACATAGAGAGGGTTGAATGGGAGGAGATGGGGAAACAACACCTCTGGTTTCAGTACTCAAATCATAAAACCTCTTGCATTACAGACTATATTAAACTTCATCTACTTATAAAATTCACAGCATACACCTGCAGTTAGAATCAGGTTTTAAATTCACCTGTAAGAAGTAACTCAAATTGGGACATCTGGGTGGCTAGTGGGTTAAATGTCTAACTGGATTTCAGCTCAGGTGGTGATCTCACAGTTTGTGGGTTGGAGTCCCACATTGGGCTATGCGTTGACAGTATGGAGCCTTCTTGGGATTTTCTCTCTCTCTCTCTCTCTGTCCCTCCCTGGCGCGTGTGTGCTTGCTCTCTCTCTCAAGATAAATAAGCTTAAAAAAAAGTAACTCTAAGTATGTGTGGCCTGTTAAACTTCTAGCCTAGGAGAGTTTAATAAATCCTGTTTCTTCAGCTATGGTCTTCTGTGTGTAAAAATAGTCTATGAAAAACCTCAAGTTCAAACTTGTGAACTGACATGGCTTCCATTCCAACCCCCCCTCATAACATGGGCCCTGCTGGACTCTCCAGCCTCATTTCATACTAATTCTTGCCTCATTCTAGGCATGCTAAAATATGGTTTCCTGTATTCATGTTCTCTCAATTTTGCACATGCAGCTTCCTGTTTAGAATATCCTCTCCTTCCCACCCCCCTCCTCACCCACCTGCCTAACTTCTACTTAAGAAATAACAGACACCATTTTCTCCAGGACAACTTGCCCACTATTACCTAAACCATTTATTCACTTGCACAATTAACTGTAATTTCTTCTTTATTATCCATCTTTCCCAACTCATAATAAATTCCCTGAAGTCAGATATTATGCTTTATTCTGGTTTAAGCCCAGAGCCCATCATATAGTGGTAACTCAAAAATCTGTGGAATGAACGAATGAATGCTACAAGGCAAATATTACTCAATTAAGATAATTCAACAGAAAATACCAAACATCACTTCTGTTTGTTCTAAAATACAATGTTGATAGTAAAAATAAATAAAACTTTTCAGTGTATCTGCAACAGATGGTAAAATGGACTTCCACAAAATACACTCTTGGGAGAAATTGTGAAAGCAGATTTAGTCTATCATAAGTATGTTTGGGGGGGTTGTTTTGTTGTTTTTGAGAGAGAGGGAGAGTGCATGAGCAGGGGGGAGAGGGAGGGAGAATGAATCTCAGGCAGGTTCCATGCTCAATCCCACAACCCTGGGATCATGACCTTAGTCGAAATCAAGAGTCGAATGCTCACCCAACTAAGCCACCCAAGCGCCCCCAAGTCTATATACATGTTAAGGCTAACCGAATGTCATCGTTTCCACTGCAAGAGGCTAGGTCCAGGTTAAAATTCCCCTACTGGATCTCCAAAAACAGTTTTCTTACTTTCCTCTCCAAAAAGGAACTTCAAAGACTAAGAATTTGATGGCAATGAAAGAAAAGTATCCTGTTCACTCATCCTTTCCTAATGACCGCTAATCTGAATTTACACACATCTCAAATTGTTTCATCACTTTATCAGAGACAGAAAAACTATCATTACTATGCTTTGTTTGTAAAACACAGATCAAATCACTTGAGAAGTTCAAGAAATCAAGCACACCTGAAACAGGAGCGGCTTTATTCAACAATCCAACATCTTCCTCAAACTCTGATGCAAATACTGATGAAGGCAACTGAATTCCCGTGGTCTTGAAAGAGAAATTACACAATGGTTAGATTCAGAAATACTTCTGAACTGGGTTGAAGTGTCCTCCCCCCACCCCAAATTCTTGTCCACCCAACAGCTCAGAATGTGACCTCATTTGGAAATAGGATCCTTGCAGATGTAATTAGTTAAGATGAGGTGACAGTAGATTATGGTGGGCCCTAATTCATCAAGACTGGTGTGTCCCTGTAAGAAGGCCATGTGATGACACGAAGCCACAGGGGAGAATGCCATGTGAAGATTCAAGTGGACTGGAGCAATGGGTCTACGAAAGCCAAGGAACACCAAGGATTGCTGGTAACCACCAAGAGCGAGGAGATAGGTGTGGGACAGTGTTCTTGCCCTGAGCCCCCACAATGCAAGCAATGCTGCCGAAAGGTTACTTTTGGACTTCTGACTTCCAGAGCTGTGACAGATTCCATTTCCGTTGTTTTAAGCCACCCAGTGGTAATGTGTGGTAATTTGCTATGGCAGTCCCAGGAAAATTAATACAACTATATCCTGCATTCTCTCTCACTTATGCTCCAGTTAAATATCTTAAACATGTATATTCCATCAGCTGAAGCAACAAGCAGCTTCAAAGCAATACTTCAAAGTGTTCTCCAGTATTATTCCATTTAATGCTCATGAGATATCAGCATGTTTTAGTCAACAAAAGCTAAGAAAGATCAAATGCCATGCTTGCCTCAAAGTGCTCAAGTGAAGTTCTGGGATTCAAATCCAGATTTTGCAATGCCACTGTCCTCGTCTCAAAATTTAATCTTTTCCCTCTTAAACCGAGATAACCTGCCAATTTCTGGTTAATAGCAGAGCATTTCCCTGAACTGGGTATCTTAAATCCTGGGATGGTCATAAATCATCTCTCCATCCCTAGAACCCTTTGAACTCTCTTGTATAAAGTGATTTCACATCAGTCTTTCAGGCACCATCTTGCTCATGGCTAACCAAGATGTAGATCACTACCACCACTGCTTAGCTAGTCCACACCTAATCCAACCTTCACATCACTTCCAGATTAACACTCCTGTAATATTTTATAAGGTGACCTTCTCAAACTTGTAATGGGTTTTGATTTTTCACTCCTGATTTTCAGGGTCTGTAAAATCCAGGCCTGTTCTACGTATCCAAATTACTGTTACTCAGTACCTCTGGTAAGATGACCGCCATGTAACTCAGGTCCAGTTCCTCACATCATGGGATAATTCAAAGTAATTTATGGAGCACACATGTCACACACTGATCCAACTACTACCTATGCTCCTTCTAACTGGAATGTTTCCTTCCTCTCTTCAATACGACCCACCCTTTAGTGTCCAGCTCAGTTTCTCCCTCCTCCATGAAGGCCTTCTTGGATCACTTTCCCAGAACTTTCCTTTGGGTGAAATCTCTCTCATTCTTCATACCACACAAATACCTCCACTTACGCTGGCACATATAACTGACTGGTCCTTATGCTCTGTTTGATCTTTTTTCAATCAAATAGTTACCAATGTGAGGGTCACATGTTATCTGTCTCATGTACCTCATCACCCACCATATCCTCAGTCTAGTAGCAGGCAGATAGCTGAGATGTTGGTTCTCGCTGGCTCATGGAGCATGTGAAACTGGAAACCTCCGAGAAGCATGAGTAAAAGCTATGGAGTAGTGCACACCAAGCAAACTTAGCTTCCAAAAGGCGCTTCTTGGTGGCATAAAGTACAGGAAAAGATCTGGTTTCTGCTACAGAGTTCTTTTTTTAAAGAAAAAACAGCTTTACTGAGATAGGATTAACATATGATACAATTCAGCCACTTAAAGTGCACAATTTAATGACTTTTGATAAATTACTTTTTAAAAATTATAAAATATGGGGCGCCTGGGTGGCGCAGTCGGTTAAGCGTCCGACTTCAACCAGGTCACGATCTCGCGGTCCGTGAGTTCGAGCCCCGCGTCAGGCTCTGGGCTGATGGCTCAGAGCCTGGAGCCTGTTTCCGATTCTGTGTCTCCCTCTCTCTCTGCCCCTCCCCCGTTCATGCTCTGTCTCTCTCTGTCCCAAAAATAAATAAACGATGAAAAAAAAAAAAAATTAAAAAAAAAATTATAAAATATGTATGTAGTTTTGTTTTGTTTGTAAGATATTCTGATTATTCTTGGAAGGTGGGATTAAAAAAAAGGATCAGGGGCACCTGGGTGGCTGAGTCCGTTAAGCCTCCAACTTCACCTCAGGTCATGATCTTGCTAGTCTATGAGTTTGAGCCCCACGTCGGGATCTGTGTTGACACCTCAGAGGCCTGGATCCTGCTTCAGATTCTTTGTCTCCTTCTCTTTGTGCCCCTCCCCCACTCACACTTTGCCTCTGAAAAATGAATAAACCTTAAAAAGATAAAAGGGAGGATCAGCTTGTGTTTAGTGAATTCACCTTTGGAGGTATTTTTCGAATTTTGAAAAACAGTCAAAGAATCACAATCACAGAGTTTAGGGATTACGTTCTTAAAAAAGAAAGGTGGAGGCACCTAGCTGGCTCAGTCGGTTAAGCGCATGACTCTTGATTTCGGCTCAGGTGATGATCTCAGTTTGTGATACTGAGCCTCTTGTCGGGCTCTGCACTGATATGGCACAGAGCCTGCTTAGGACTGTCTCTCTCTACCCCTCCCTGCTCGTGCTCACTCTCTCTCAAAATAAATAAAAGTAAACATTTAAAAAAATGTGTATGTTTTTATTGGTTGCAGTAGTTGTGAACTCTGCTGAGTTTGCCCAGCTGCTTTCCACCACAGCAGGACCTCCTTTCCTTCATGTGACAATCGAGCTGCTCACACAGGACTACTTCTGTACTGCTTCATTTCCTGTTTCTAGGGTTTATTCAATATTTCTGGTTTACTCAACTTTGGCAGTTGTTACAAAATACTTCAAAATCAAAAAAGCACAAAGGACTCATCCATATTTTTGCATCATGCTACAGAAAACAGATGGCATTTTTGTTTTTAAATAGAATTCACTCACCCTTGTAAATATCACTGAAGCGTCCATTTAAGAGCATTATTCTCTTACAAAGCCAATTAAACAGTGATTACTTTTACCCAAAATTAACTGAGGATTAAAACTTAATCTTTCAAAAGCTAATCTTTTTTAACTTAACAATTTATTCATTTTTGAGAGACAGAGACAGAGCATGAGTGGGGGAGGGGCAGAGAGACACAGGATCAGAAGCAGGCTCTGGGTTCTGCAGCTGTCAACACAGAGCCCGACGTGGGGCTGAGACGCATGAACCGCGAGATCATGACCTAAGCCAAAGCCCAACAGAGCCATCCAGGTGCCCCTTAAAAAGCTAATCTTTTAAAAGCCAATACAATTCAGCCAGAAAAATGTAAGAACTTTACTAAGACTTTTCGCCCTAAAATGAAGTTGAAGCAAGGGGCACCTGGGTAGTTGGTTAAGCATCCAACTTTAGCTCTGGTCATGATCTCATAGTTCATGGATCTGAGCCCTTCATTGGGTTCTGTGCTGACAGCTCAGAGCCTGGAGGCTGCTTTGGATTCTGTGTCTCCCTCTCACTCTGTCTCCCAAAAATAAAGGAACGTTAACAAAAAAAAAAAAAAAAGATAAAGTTGAAGCACTACCAGACCCTCTTCCCTCCCTCACTGGGTCATGGAAGGAGGTGAGCCAATAAGATACCTACCCTACTCCTGATAGTAATATCACCTTGGGAAAGAAGCAGTACAGAAGTTGGTTCTGTTAGGACAGAGATGTGGGAGTGGGCTGTGGGACACAGCCCAGTGGGAGTGGGACAGGGCTGTAGAGTGGACTATGCAGCCTTACAAGAGAGCTACAACCTAGGGAGTGAACGAGAGCAGCTGCAGTTATTACCTTCCTTTGGGATGATACCCTGAAATGCAACCCCTTTGACTCTCCTTAAGCAACAAGCTATAGACTGAAGGAGCTATGATCACACTTCACTGAGGAAAACAATACCTAGACCATGACAGGATTGAAGAATGAGAAGCAGGAGAAATTCGTGCCCTTTTTAACTCTTCTTTTTGTCAACAAACCCAATAAATAAATAGCTTTTTTTAAGTGTCAGGTGATATAAAAGTTTCACAGGAAAATTTACTATACACTAATACTAAATAAAAAGATAAAGTCATATGACACAAGTATCCTGAACATAAACAAGGAAACAGAACTTGTTAGTAGTATTAATTTCACAGAAATATGTGCTCTAGCCTATACTTTAAAGAAAAAATTAAAGTACACCGCATTTTTGTTGAGAAGAGTATCAGAAACTTCATTATGATATCTATTGCTTCTATTCTCTTCTGGTCAGCTTACAGCTTTTTACAACTGTTAAAGATCCGAACATTCCACAAAAATTAAGTTCTACCTTAGAAGACAGTTTATGACACTAAATAGTTAACGCATGGAATGTCAGCTGCTTTTCCTCTATTGGAAGGTGCTTTCTAACATGACTACATCTATTAATGAAAGGTTCTAACCCCGTCAAAGGCTGCAACTTCCAACCGCTGTCCCCAGAGAACAGGAAGCCTACTGTCTCCTATGCGCACACACATACATGATTTCAAGTGAGAGCGTGGCTTATTTTTGTGTTCAGATTGACACCATTTCTCACCCTAGTTATCTTGATTTATAAATGGTGGTTTCTTCACTCGCTCCCACACATATTGATAAAAAGCCTTACTGAAATTTCTAAACTTCCTCCTTTTTCGTCTCTTCTGTTGGGTGCACTGAAGGCACTTGTGAGAACCAGCTCTGAGGGCCCAGATGGTTCCTTCAGGTGCTGCAGATAGTCATAGCCATCATCAAAGAACACACCGTACTTCCTCTGTTCTGCTCGCCGTTCTTCGTCATTTATCTAGGATAATAAACAAAATGGAATCAGCACCTCTTCCAAGCACAAGCCACAGGAACCTTCCAGTGAACACAGCTTTCAGAATAGGAGGCAGATGGCACACGAAAGATGTGGCTAATAAGAATGAGACAAAGAATTCTTGAAAACTCAGGAAAAACAGAGATTCTGAACCCAAGTGCTATATAAAAGTTAAATGGAATGAAAACAATTACTGCTTCTACTAGACATTTCTGTGCAACAATTCAAGCCAAGGTAGAAAAAAAAGAAGAAGTGTTGGCGAGAATGTGGAGAAAAAGGAACACTCGTGCACTGTTGGTGGGAATATAAACTGGTGAAGTCACTGTGGAAAAGAGAATGGAGTTCCTCAAAAAATTAATTGGAATATCATATAATCCAGTAATTCCACTACGATTTACTCAAAGAAAATGAAAACACTAATTTGAAAGAAATATATGGACTCCCATGTTGACTGCAGCATTATTTACAACAACCAAGATATGGAAACAACCTAAGTGTCCACTGACAGAGGAACGGATAAAGATGTAGTGTGTATATATATATACACATACACACACAATGGAGTATTACTCTGCCATAAAAACAAAAACAGTGAGTTCTTGCCACTGCAAGAACTAATACTAAAGAGTATTATGCTAAACGAAGTAAGTCAGAGAAAGACAAACATATATGATTTTACTTATGTGTGGAATCTAAAAAAAGAAAAAAAAAACAAGCAGAAGCAGATCCATAAATACAGAGAACAAAACTGATGACTGCTAAAGGGGAGGGTGGGGGGATGGGCAAATGGGTGAAGGGGAACAGGAGATACAGTCTTCCAGTTATAGAATGAAATAAGTCGTGGAAATAAAAGGTACGGCATAGGGAATATGGCCAATGGTACTATAATAGCATTGTTCAGTGACAGATGGTAACTATGCTTGTGATGAGCACAGCTTAACGTACAGACTTGTCAAATCACTATGCTGTACACCTGAAAGTAATGTAACATTGTATGTCTAACTACAGTTCAATTAAAAAAATTCAGCCAGGGCACCGGGGTGGCTCAGTCAGTTAAGCGTCTGACTTTGGCTGAGGTCATGATCTCGCAGTTCATGAGTTCCAGCCCAGTGTTGGGCTCTGTGCTGACAGCTCAGAGCCTGGAGCCTGCTTTGGATTCTGTGTCTCCCTCTCTCTCTGCCCCTCCCACACTGGCACTCTGTCTCTCTCTTTCTCAAAGATAAATAAAAAACGTTAAAAACTTTTTAATTTAAAACGTTAAAATTTTTTTAATTTAAAAACTTAAAATTTTTTTTTTTAAATTCAGGCCAAGAAACACACACACACAGAATTTTATCACGTACTTGGAGGGTTAAAAGACCAGAGGGTCCTGAAAAGTAAGTACAATTTCTTGTATTTATATGCAAAAAAACCCTTCCCAACATACAACACAAGCAGGCTTTACTAAAAAGCTAGATACAGTCAATGTTCTCCAAGACTTCCTATCAAATTTACCAACACTGACACTCTGACAATCAAGTCAACTTTTTAAAGGTTTCCTGGCATTTTTTAAAGCTAATTCATGAGAGAAGCGATGAGGTTATCATCACTCCAAAAGGGAGTCCGTGGTTTTGAAATGACAGGAAAGCAAAGATGTGCCCTAAATAATCATGCAGCACTGTAGCTAGTTTAGTAAATATCCACTGTTACTTTATAACATTTGCTCATTTAAACATCTCAAATAAAGATGCTTTATCCTCTCAATCAAATACCCAAGACGTAAAAATCAGCACATTTACTGAAAATTAAGTCACAGATTTTGTTTCCCAGAAGATCACAGTTGTCTGAGAATAGCAGCGGTTAACAATTTATTTAAAATCTGACAGTCTGCCTGCAAACTTATCGGCTATATAACAGGACCTACTTTCTGTGTGGGCAATAGAACCCTCTGGGGTGCAGTCTCATCCGCGGCTAAAGGATCTCGCTGGCTCCGGTGGACCAGGTGAAAAGATACAGCTTTCTTCTTCTCTATAAAAGGCTTCTTCTTCCTGTGAGGCTTCAAAGCAACGGAATCAGAATAAGCCGTTGAAAAAGAATAAAAAAAGACCATAATCCACATAGGCACCTTCAGGAAGTTACATAAAGGGTCAACAGATTTTTAAAACTCACATTTCTGTGGTAAGCAACATCAACAATGTTGGAGAAAATCTGTACTTACCTTCCTTCGATAAACATTTGATGGCACTTTGTGCCAAACCTTGTTATGGGTTCTGGGGATACAGCAATGAGACAGTCACAGTCCCTACTCTTATCAAGCAAACCATAAGTAAAAAAAGATTTCAAGTAAAGAAAATAAAACACAGTAACTTACAAATGACTAACAGTTACTTTAGACTGGGTGCTCAGAGAAGGTCCCGGACAGGTGGAACCAGACTGACAAGGAGGAGCCTGCCACAGAAAATCTGGGGAAGACCATTTCCAGCAAGTTATGCACGGCGCGTACCAACTATTAAGTGAAACCAGGACTGCACAACTACAGTAAGATTCATCATTTCTACACTCTTATTACCCTACCCAACTCTGACTTCCTAAACTGAGAAAGCATCATCCCAGTTGAGTAAGCCACCTTGCTTCGGGCCCAAACTTAGACTCTCCCACAAGTTGCCTATGCCGAGAACACCCGATGAGCAGACAACTGGCATTCCAACGTCTGGAGAAACCAGCCAACTCCCCCTCCCGACTGCAGAAAGCACAGGATGATACGTTTGTGTGTTTTGCGTTCACAGGCTTTTTTAGGCCCCTTGGAATAAATGGGAAGCCATTCTCTTCTTTCCACTCCCCGGGGAGGGCTGGCCGTGGGAGAAGCACTCTAAACTGCAAAGGATGCCCAGGGTGGTGAGGGTGACCCATACGGGGCACAGGGCCGCCTAGCCGCCTCCCCACACCTTTGGGCCAGCCGTCCCAAACCCTGGCCGTAGTAGCCACTGGCACCAGAGGAAGCCGCCAGGCGTCTGGAAAACCAGAGCGCCCCGTACCCGAGACAACGAGGCTTGCTCACCATGTTGCAGCTGCGCGGCGCTCACTCCAGAGAAGAGTGACGACGGCACGCTGCCAGCCACGGGAAAATGACTATTACCAAAACGCCAGCAAAGCCCGAATCCCCGCTGCGTCTTTAGGCCTCTCCACACATGCAACCCCGGAACCCATACAGGAAGTTAAGCGCAGACGGTGGAAATGGGCCAATCGCCGAAGAGCTGAAGCGGTCGCGGCCGGAAGTTACCCATAGCTAGCTCCGTCGCAACGATCGCGAGAAGCTATTGGGAGGTGGAGCTATTTTCTCCCCTGGGGGCGGGGCTTTTCCGGCCAAAATTAAGTAAGCTAGGAAAGGGAGTGTTGGGCGCTTTTGTGGCGGTGAGGCGCGAAAGAGGGGCTGCTGTTTCTAGAGGAACTTGCTTTTGTAGCGCCCTCTACCGAGAATAGAGGCAGGCAACGTATCTAGCATCCCCATTGACCGTTGTATTCCTGGCCTATTCTCACCCATAACACACACGCGCGCGCGCACACACACAGAAGGAAGGTGGCTACCCTCCCAGGTCACACACACACACACACACAAAAGGAAGGTGGCCACCCGCCGGGTCACCGAGGTTTCAGGTTCCATCTCCTCTGGGCCAGCGCGGAGTTGGTTGCCTTAGCAACGGAGGATCAGGGCCTCGCTATTCTAGGCTGCACCATGCTTAATCAGGTCTTTGTTAAACATCCGGTGCACAAACCCCCGAGATTCTGTTGTAAGTAGAGGCATTTGAACTAAATAAATATGTCTGGAATCTCTGGTGTTTGCATACCTTATCTTATAAGAAGGAAACTAATGTTTATTTTCTTCCAAGTCGTTCCTCAAATGTTTTAACGTGGTTTAAGCAAATAGGCTATAATCACACCTTCTTAGGGAGATTTCAGGCAGGTGCCCGCGCGCGCTTCCAGCTTTTCCTGGGAAAAAGAAAGTGTTAATGCAGTCATCGTCTTATCAGCAAATCTTTCCTCAAATATGTGTTTCCCCTTTCCAATACCTGGCGTCTTTACAATGTCTGAGTTATCTTGGATTGTGTCTCTCTGTCTTCCTATTACTATTACAAATGTTTATGGAATATTACTCTTTTATTACAATATAAATTATAGAAACAATTTAGATTAGGACCACAGAACTTGTCTTTGAATAATGCTTTGTAACAGATAGAATACCTAACACTTGTATGTGCCAGATGTTTGATATAGTTAAGCTCCATGTGCTGTTTTCATCTGTTTTATTTACTACTGTGCCTGTCTCTTCTCAGGGCCTAGAATAGTGCCTGGCACATATATTCAATAAATAATCTGTTTAAATGAATTAATATGCTGGCACTTTGCCTCAACTGTCTCATATCTTCCTTACCAAACACTTTGAGAGGCACTATCATTTTCATCATCTTACAAATACTAAAACTGAGGCACAGGAAATGTCCTACAGGTAGTAAATGGCAGAGTGGGGATTTAAACCTGAGTCTGACTAGACCTGACCACTTAACCATAACTGGCTGGTTTTTAAATTTTTGAGTAATATTCTGTTATTGTATACATTTACTGATGTAGTAATACACTAGACACACTGTGCCGCTCACTTTGTATTCATTATGTCATTTAATTCCCTTGATAAATCTGTAGGTAGATGACACTTAGCCAATCTTATAAAGCCTGAAGTTCAGAGCACTGAAGTGATTTGCCTAAGGTCACACAATAAATGGAAAAGTTAGATGCGTAGCCCATCTGGTCAAGAAGGCCACACCCTTAACCATGTGCTACATTACCACCATAAAGCAAGCAGCCAGCAAATTCTGTCCATTCTACTTTTTAAATAGCCAAAGATATCACCTCATTACCCCTCTTATCAAATTTATCATTTTTAGTACTCTAATCTGATCATGTCATTTTCCTGTGCAAAACCTTTCAATGTCTATGCCCTGGCCTCAGGATAAAGTCCAAACTCTTGCATAGCAGCTCAGAATTTCTATCATCTGGCCTCTACCCATCAATTTAGTGTTGTGTCTCCTATTCCCCACACATCACTCTATGACTCAGCCCTGTCAAACTGTTTGCAGTTCCCAAAGGTACCTAAAACAGATGGACTTTCTTGTGCCCATCTGAAAATTTCTTTCTCTCGCCTTCCTGTTCAGGTGTTAGCTTAGCCATTTCTGCCCCTAGGAAACTTATACTCTTCAGAACTAGGGCCCACCCTAAATGTTTTCACTGTACCCTGTGCCTACTCAGTTACGCCAAATTATAAACCCGTACCATTCTCAAATGTCTTTAGACTCAAGTTGCAGAAACCCACTTGAGGGCAAGGATTTTTGTCTTACCTAATTTACTTCCCCCAGGGCATATAGCATAGTAAGGACTCAATAAGAATTGCACTGTTTAAAGCACTTTACATATATTTACTCTTTAAATTCTTAAGGAAGGATTTAAGAGATATACTATCATTATTCTCTTGTTATATACAGATTAAAGATTGAGGAACATAAAGTTGAGTGGACTTTGGCCCAAGAGCACAGAACCCTACATGATGAAGCCAGACTGTGAATTCAGGTGTAGCCGGAGAATTGCACCCTTAACCATTACAATATACCCATTTAAAAAAGTCGACACATATGGTGAGCTTGCTTGCATTAGAGCTATACTGTATATGTGTGAGCTCATTTAATATTTGTTTAATACAGTATCTAGAACAATGCATTCATTAAAGTAGTATATATATACAAAACCTTGGCTTGTCTTAACACAGAAAAAAATTTCCTATCACTAATAAATAACCACCTAGTCTCTTATTAGTATGCTCTACTAAATGGCATCCATTTCAAAATAATTAAACAGAATTTTATCTAAAAAAATTTTTTTTTAAATGTTTATTTTCGAAAGAGAGAGGGAGCACAAGTAGGAGAGGGGCAGAGAGAATGGGAGACACAGAAACCAAAGCAGGCTCCAGGCTCTGAGCTGTCAGCACGGAGCCTGACATGGGGCTCGAACTCACGAACCATGAGATGATGACCTGAGCTAAAGTTGGACGCTTAACCGACTGAGCCACCCAGGCACCCCAACAGAATTTTAATTAACTTAATTCTAATTTCTGGTTTAGTCTAGGCTTTGAAAAATTTTGTATTTTCTATGAGAAATGAACTTTCCCATTGAACCGTTTTTACCGTCTTAACACCATTTATATCACACTTAGCAGTGGTTCTCCGTCAGTATTGCCCAAAGACCCCCAGCACCGGGAAACCAACGCACCCAAAAAGTGGAGAAAACTTGCTTGAATACAGCAAACTAACTAGACAGTGATGCAGTGACTTTAGGAGTTATAAATTACGTGCTTGACAATATTAATAGAGCTAATGGAGATAGTTAATATATAAAAAGGGAAAGAGCATCAAGATGATGTACCAGAATGTCCACAGTAGCACTGTTTTTATTAGACAATAATAACGCAACTAAAATTCCACTAGTAAGGGATGAATTGAAAAAAATTAATAACCATAATCTCTTATGAAGCTGTTCTAAGAAAGAGGATGTGGACACTTATTCAGTCAGAAAAAAAGCGGGTGTAGAACGCCATGAAATAAAAAGCAGGTTGTAGAACACTATGCAAATGGCATTTATTGTTGTTAAAAGTTATAAATAGAGAACATTTTACACAGAAATATCATAGTGCGTGAGAGACTAAGAGAAAAATTACCAGGTGTCCTCACAACTGCAAAGAAAAGACCTCCCCCCCTCCCCCGCCATTCCCGAAACCAGCCAGGGCGTGCCCGGTCGTAGTCTGACATAAAGGCGGGAACCAATCAAGTTCTGCTGAATGGTTTGAAATAAAGGCAGGAACCAATCAAGTTCTGCTGAGCGTTCAAATTTAAATGTCAACCAACAACAGCTCTGTAACCTCTAAAAAAATATCCCTAACTTGTTTGTGCCTGTCTATAAAAGAAGCTGTAAGATCCTTGCTCGGGGCCTCTTAGCGTCACCGGCAACGAGTGCGCGGGGGACCGGGTTCGAACCTGCAATAAAGGACCCTTGCCGCTTGGCTTTGACTCGACTCTGGTGGTTTGTTCTCGGGGGGAGGGGGGGGTGTCTCTCGAATCGGGGCATATCAGTGCAAGCATTGAGAACTATCTGGTTGACTATGTACCAAACTCGCCATAGCGATTTTCTATCAGGAGCTGGGATTACAGGAACGTTAGAGGTCTATTTGACATATTATTTCATTGTTTATAACCGTAAACAATGGAAAAAGACACAATAGTTTACATTGTTTTATGTATTTTATTGTTTATATGTTTACAGTGAAGATTTGAAGTATTACGTTTGGTATCTAAAAATAGTAAAGATAGTTAAAAACCAAAGTGGGGCACCTGGCTGGCTCAGCAGATAGAACATGTGACTCTTGATCTCTGGGTTGTGAGTTGGAGTCCCACGGTGGATATAGAGATTATTTAAAAATAAAATCTCTAAGGGGCGCTTGGGTGGCTCAAACAGTCTGACTCTTGATTTTGGCTCAGGTCATGATCTCACAGGTTGTAGGATCGAGCCCCGTGTTGGGCTCCATGCTGACAGCCAAAGCCTGCTTGGGATTCTCTCTTTCTCTGTCAAAAATAAATACATAGGGGCGCCTGGGTGGTTCAGTCAGTTGGGCATCCGACTTCGGCTCAGGTCATGATTTCACAATTTGTGAGTTTAAGCCCCATGCTGGGCTCTGTGCTGACAGCTCAGACCCTGGAGCCTGCTTCGGATTCTGTGTTTCCCTCTCTCTCTGCCCTGCCCTGCTTGTGCTCTCTCTCTCAAAAATAAATAATAAACATTAAAATAATAAACAAACAAACATTAAAAAACAGAATCTTAAAAAAAAACCCAAAATGAGGTTAAATACTAGTATAATCTTGTCCAATAAACATTGTTAAAGAATAATTTTTTAATGGTAAACCCATGACTCTCATACATATGCATAGAGTGAGGGCACCTTTGTGGCTCAGTCGGTTGAGCGTCCGACTTCGGCTCAGGTCATGATCTCACGGTTCATGGGTTCAGGTCCTGCATCGGGCTGTGCTGACAGCTCAGAGCCTGGAGCCTGCTTCACATTCTGTGTCTCTCTCTCTTTCTGACCCTCTCATACTCTTGTCTCTCTCTCAAAAATAAATAAATATTAAAAAAATATATGCATAAAGTGAGCACATGTAAAGATTTTATTTAACACATTTTTAATGAGGGAAACAGAAGATGTTACAGTTAGTTCAGAGGATAATTCAGAAAAACGTTTAAAGAGCAGGAATACTGAGAAGAATGTGCAAATGGAGACAAAACTGGCTTCTTTCCCAGTGACCTAGGGAAGACAGTTGAACTTCCACTGGGCAGAATTTATGTATGTGTCTGGAGCCAAGAATTATTCCACATTACTGTCAGCTTTCTACAACTTACAAAGTTGCGAAATAGCTCAAAGGCAAGGATAGGCGCAAAGTCCTCACAAAACCAGAAATGGAAGTGTGTGCTGCTCTGGAAATGCATCATTTTCCAGTGAAGCACAAATTAAATGACAGCTATAGTATGCTTGGCATACTCGCTGAAATTAGACTCTGGTTTGTTTCACTTTTATTGTGTAACTTGGGGTGGCGAGTGGGCTTCTGCTTTCTCACCTGAACCTAAAACGGGAAGGATAATATTATTAATACTTACCTTATAGGAATCGTTGTTGGATTAAATGAGAAAACACGTTTTCTGGGGCCTGTGCCTGGCCTGTGCTCAGCACTCAGCGAAGGTTAGCATTGTCCTCTTCCAGGTTAGTGTAAGTTACTCACCTAACTTCATGATAGCTTCAGGATGGCCGTGTCCTGAAATCAGGGCCCCCAGCACCTGGGATTTGTCCGGGAACATGTGCTTTGCTTCAAATCGGATCCACATCATGGGAATCTCCCAGCTTGCCTTTTAACCCAACTTGTCAGCTTCCTTCAGTCCTAATCCTTTAGATTTCTCTCAAATCCCAGTACCTTTCAGGTCCTTTATATTACATACTTAGATTTTTTTGCTAGCTTGTAGTCCCCAGTAATTGTATATTTTTAAAAATCCTTTTTAACAGCACAAACTCATAATATTTCTTGGCTTTATGTTTACTGACTCCTGTTCCTTGAGTTGAAAGTACATACATTTCATTGGTGAATACACTTTGGAAATACTAATCCATTTTTTTTTTTTTTTTTTTTTTTTTTTTTACTGTGCCTTTCTAATTATAACATGGATTTTGAGTTTTCTTTGGTATGATTCAGTTATGCTCATTCTAGCTTGGGGCTATTAAAAGCTCACAAATCATTAGTCTCCTTTAAGTGCCAACGACACTATTGAGACAGGTGAGAAACTTTGAAAAAATATGGGGTAATTACATCATCCATGAGTTCAACTTATGAATTTAACTGTATGTTCTCAGCAAATGAGAAAGAAATAAGATTACCATCATTACTACTGAGTGATTCTCCCTGCCTTCCATCAATGAACTCATACTGGGAATGTGGGTGAGACACTGACCACTATTTCCTTGATTACTATAGTCCCTGTGCTTATGGTATGAGCATCTCATTGTGCTGAGTGTAATTCTTATGCTTAAAGGTGAGGTTTGTTTGTTTTTTTCAGGTAAGGTTTGCTTGTTTTTTCTTTTTCTTTCTTTTTTTTTTTTTTAACACAAGATAGTACTTAAATGTAAACTAACTTCCTCATCTGTGGCTGAATTACAGAACCAGCCACGTATTTCACTGTTGAAGTAAAAATAGTCTATGTGAACCTATTGAAATATATGTACGTTCATTGTATTTGAGGAAATATATTTTCAAATATAATTTGCTTTACAACTTAACCCTCTACATAAAACACTACTCCATTTTACTTAAAATTAAGCTAACCAGTAAAACCCAGTTAAAATTAAAAATACATATATTCTCCAAAGCACTCAGATGATGTGTAAATGAAATGATTTTATGGTCTTGGAAACAAAGTCTGGTGAAGAAAAAATAGTTCATTGAATTTCATTGTGCTAATTTATTTAGTCGTCAGCTACATTATCTTTAGGGAGGTGTATTCATTTCCAGAAGTTTCTGTTACATGTGCTAATATTCTCAACTTCCTCTATGTAGGCCAGACCTTCTTCCTGACCTTTAGACTCATATATCCACTTGAATACTTACATCTACCCACGTGTGGATGTCTCAACAGGCAGACAATCCAAATTGAATTTCACGTCCAAAATTAAATGCCTCACCTCTCCATACCTCCTCCACTCTCCTGGCCTGGCTCTCTGTCCCCACACTCCCCACTCACACAACTTTACCTTTGCTGCCTTCTATTTCAGCACATGGCATCACCACCATCCACCAAGTTGCCCAAGCGGAAAACATAGGTAGAGTCTTTACTTTTCCATATCCCTCATTTACCACAGGCAACAATCACTTTTACCCTTCAGCTGTCCCTTGAATTTATGTCTCTCTCTTCATTCCCTTAGTTAAAACCTTGGTTGAGGCCACCATAATCTTCCAGTCAGATTATGGCAATAGTAATGGTCTTCATGCTTCCAACATTGCTTCCTCCAGTCCAGTCTTGTCATTATAGCCAGTGTAATCAGGGCAAATCTGAGGATGTTGCCCCTGAGCTTAAAATTCTTCATCTTAAGAATAAATTTCAAACTCTTTTAGAAAGGTTAGAAGGACCTTCAAAATTTAGCCATTGTTAAGCTCTTTAGTCTTCCATCCCTTTATTTTTGAGAGAGAGAAACAGACAGACAGAGTATGAGGGGCAGAGAGAGAGGGAGACACAGAATCCAAAGCAGGCTCCAGGCTCTGAGCTGTCAGCACAGAGCCCAACACAGGGATCAAACCCATGAACCGTGAGATCATCACCAGAGCCAGAAGTCAGATGCTTAACAGACTGAGCCACCCAGGAGCCCCTGGTGTTGAACACTTTAAAGAAACTACAATGCAATAGCTGGAGAAGACATTTGAGCCCTTCCTAGAAGGATGGGTGGATGTTAATAAAGAGGAGACAATTCTAGCTCGAGGGAATGGCAATTAAGCAAAGTTTGATGTTGGAAGAATGCATGATGTATTTATTTGGAAAACAACGAGTTTCACTCAGGCCCGAGTGAGGAATAAAAGAATAATCTGGAACTGTGGTCTATGGTGAAACCACAGAAGATGTTGAGGGCTAGCTTGAAGCACCTGGGAGGTATTCAGTAGGCAGAGGGGACTCACTGGAAAGTTCTAAGAAGGAATTATATGAGGCCTATCCTTTAGGAAGAATAATGTGGTAGCAGGATTAAGAACGGATTGGTTGGGGAAGACTCAGGCAAAGACCAAGATTTCAGAGGTAATCAAGGGGCTGAACGTAAAGAGGTAACAGATTTAAATTGACAATGGAGAAGATGACTTATAACTTAAGGTTGAGCTGCTGAGTATGCCTACTTGATAATTAGGGGCAAATTCTTCCAAATGTTGAGTGCTTCCTATTTCAGAGTGACCTGGGCTAGCTGAGGTCAAAAGTCCACCCAGGAACAAATCCTTGAGTTAACAAGCATTGAAATGCAAGTTCTCTCCACCTTAGGATATTTTTCTAATTGTGAAAAGTTATCTACAGCTTTTCTCCTTAAAACCCTATAAATGGTACCTGTTTTTGGCAAAAGAGCAAAAAAGCCTTCACACAAATTTTAGGTTCTTAGCCTTTCTCTAGAGTTTCATGTGTTCTACTCTTAGTGACCACCTGTTAAAGGGCAGAGTTCAAAAGCCATAAAATGAGCAAGGACTTGGTTTCCATGTGGACAGCAGCATAGTGACAGCCACTCCATACAGATGTCTGAGTTGGAGTCCAGCAAAGAGACAATCACAATAAATCTGATGCCATCATGGTGTTATGTAAAATGAAAAAAAAAATTATCTATTTCTTACCTCTACTGGGTTTTAGAAATTAATGCTTCAATGTAGACCCTAGTTTAGTGAGAGCAAAATTGGGAAGTACTTGTTGAACTATTATACTTACCTTGGGGATGTATAGCTAAGTTTTAATAGCATACTTAGGGACAGTTTTTCAAACCTACTTTACAAATTTTTAGTCCCACGGAGCCTGGGTGGCTCAGTCGGTTGGGCATCCGACTTCAGTTTGGGTCATGATCTCACTGTGAGTTTGAGCCCCACATCGGGCTCTGTGCTGACAGCTCAGAGCCTGGAGCCTGCTTTGGATTCTGTGTCTCCCTCTCTCTGTGCCCCTTCCTCACTCATGGCTGTCTCTCTCAAAAATAAACGTTAAAAAAAAATTTTAAAGAATCTTTTTAGTCCCAGTCTTCTCTTATATATCTTGTATCTAGGATAATGATACACAAATTGCTTGTCAACTTTCCTCTCATCCTTTGCCCCTATCCCAGAGTTGAGGGAGGCTAAGTTACAATTTGTAACCACTGTTGAAAAAGTGATAAATATATTCCAATTCCTTTTTTGGCCAAAATATGCTGCCAACCTCTCTTTGCTTATAATACATTAAATAGTAAGCATAATGAGGAAGTTTGTTTATTTTCTGTATTATAAACTCTAAAGGGACTAGCTTTTATTTTTACACAGTATAATGTCAATAAAAACATCAACATCAAATATCCTCAGATATAAAAAAAAAAGCAAGTTTTAAAAATATACTGTAAGTTGCTGTTTCGCGCAGTAATTCTTAGATATTTTAAATAAAAAGTACAAATCACAAGACCTTACATACAGAAATCTTTGAGTTAGGTGCAGTTGGAATAATAAACAATTAGAAGAACTATCTTATTTTTGCTTTACAGGGGAGAACTCAGTGAGCTTTTAATTAAAAAATACCGAGCACTATCTCAATACAATAGAATTGGAAGAAACTAAAGTTGGGGATTTCCCAATGATTTTATTGAGGTAACTTTTCCCAATTTTATACATATATGCATTTATATATACTTAAGAAAGCTAAACAATGTTCTAAGGCACTTGGAATTGTGCACAGCAAAGTATCCTATAATATTATACAACTAAGTAGAGCATAATTTTGCTTTTTAAATAACACAAACACCAGTAAGGAATAAAAAAAGATAATACATAGTCTGTCTTTCAGGTTGCAATAGTGGAATACATATACATATCTGTGTATACTTGGAGGTATTTCTACCCACATACTATAATACAGTACAGATCAAGAACAACAACAACAAAAAGAGAAACTGTCATGTTAATCAGTGTATAGTTCCAGTTATTTACAACTCACAGATATTGTACCTGTGTCATATGTAGAATTAGATCACTCACTGGAAATCAGGAATCATTCAGTCAGTCTGATAATGATCACAGCTTACCACTCTTAACCACTTAAACCAAAGCTTGAAATAACAAAAGAATGCATATAGTGCTTTATTTGAAGGTCACTATTAACACAGAAAAAAATGACAGGTTAGGTTTTTGCTAGGTACTACATCTGGTGAAACTGGTGCAGAATGTTTGGAACACTGGCACATTTCTAAGCCACAGAAGAAATATTAAAAAAAATAAAAATAAAAATTAGTGCCTATATTTTAAGTAATGAAAGTGGTTTGACCCTAGATTTATTCGGATTGTTTTCAAATGCTAGTTAGCACTGCAATGGTGACATCTCTTTGTGAAGGCTCTCGAAGCAATGTAATGATACAGTCAAACTATAATAAAAGCATCCAGGAAGGGAAAAGTCCCCTAAATTGGCAAGTGGCACAAATATTATTGGCATTTTAATATATACCATGAAATTGACCTGAGGGTGCAGTGGCATTCTGCCTCATTTACTCCCTTTAATTTATTCTTAAAAAGAAAAAAAAAATACTGGTATTTAACAAGCTAAGAATTCTTAAGCACCATCTAAATCTTCACAATATAATCACCTTTATCGACTCTGAGTTGCTCTGTCTCGAAAAAGATTATTTAGAAATTTTAATATTTAAAAAAATTTTAGTGGCTAAATTATTCCATTCTATAAGCCACCATTCATGCATATTATTTCAGGACATATTTACTACTCAGTTTTGGTGATAAAAAGTGACAGAATAAGTATGTTTATGTATCGTTCGCATAGTTTAATAATGTTTCACCTAGGTAAAATTCATCTTGTTTCGTGTATGACCATCATCGAAGTAGGAACAATACATATGCCATCCAGTTAATCCACGCTTCCTTCATACTTCAGAATTTTAGTAAAATTGAACTGCATGACTATGTTTATACAGGGAGAATTCAAGCATTCGCATGTAGATTAAATGCTTTTTTAAGAGGGGAAAGAGGTGACTATTTTGTAACTCAAGGGATGTACCTTACCAGGTGAAATCTACTGGTGATTTTCATGGACCACAGGCTTTGTTTATGTGGATTGTTAGTTGTGTATTAAGCCGTACAATTCAATCCTCATGACACTGACAAAGATTGTGATCAACAGTGTAGTTCTGAAGTGAAACTGTGAGACCAAAACCGAGAAGAAACTTTGCTTCATCTGAAATTTCTCCTGAACAGAAGAGGGACCAGCCAAGTGACTATGCCCGCTTGAACTGCCAAGGCTGCCAGACAACCTCCTCCCTGAAGAACTGGCAAACTAAAGCTTCCGTGGAGCAGAAGCCTTGAAAAATAAAAGGGAAGGAAACTGTTCAGGGCCCAAAGTAATGCAAGGCAGTCAGGACAATATTTTAAATAGGTAGTTTCCCTGTGTGTCCTCAAACCGCACTAGACAGGGGTATTCACGGAAGGTGGTATGGCCTTAGGAGGGCATTTGAACACTGGGGAGGGCTTCTGACTTTTGGTTTTACAGTGACTGGGCATGCTACTGGCATTTAGTTAGAAGGGGCTTAGGATACTAAACGTCTTGCAACGTGGGGAACATTTCTGTAAACAAAGAATTGCCCAGCTCCAAATGTCAAAGGCACCCTCACTGAGAAACACTGATCAACAGTGCTCTGCACATAGGGGCACCTTGCACGAGCAATGTGACAAGCTGGATGACATTTTTTGTGCGGTAAATCCTAGCATTGCTAAAAATGACCCTCGCCGGTAGGGTTGGTTTTTGGTGAGAATAGCTGCCACAGGATTCTCTTATTTTATTTTATTTTATTTTATTTTATTTTATTTTATTTTATGCCAGAAATCTTGCAGAATGTATACGGGATTTGTTAATTTGAAATGACCTTATGAGATATGCTTCCATTGGTTTCTAGAAATGTGATGGTGGTTCCCATTTTCATATAAAGCTTATGCTTAATTATTGCCAAAAGTAAAAGGAAAGTGAAAGTGAGAATGGTTTGGGAGTATTCTACCTTTGTCCCCACCAGCCTTTGGTCACTGCCAAGCTCTTGGAAATCTGAATTTGAACTACCCAAAGATAAGTTTTCTCTCAGAAAAATGGTCCTATTAATTTGATGATGACTTTTGCCATGGCATTCCCCTCTAGGACATATTTCAGTTCCAGAAGTTCATTTTGCTTTGCCAAGCAAAACAGTGTGATACATCCTGCCAATAAGAAGACAGCAAAGGGGAGCCTGGGCGGCGCAGTCGGTTAAGCGTCCGACTTCAGCCAGGTCACGATCTCGCGGTCCGTGAGTTCGAGCCCCGCGTCAGGCTCTGGGCTGATGGCTCAGAGCCTGGAGCCTGTTTCCGATTCTGTGTCTCCCTCTCTCTCTGCCCCTCCCCCGTTCATGCTCTGTCTCTCTCTGTCCCAAAAATAAATAAAAAAACATTGAAAAAAAACTTTAGGAAAAAAAGAAAAAAAAAAGAAGACAGCAAATACTCAATAGTGGAACATAACCCATTTCAAGAGGCCAAGGGACAACTCTGCAAATAAATTGCATCCTAGTGGCTCCTTACTGCTCATAACATACTCCAATGATGTGAAGAAATTAATTCCTGTCACAAATTATATACTTTCACTAGTAAGGTTAGGGGTAATAATATGGCTGGAATTTAGAAATGCTTCAGCTACCATATTGATGAAAATGACATAATCGTTTATTTCTTCCATCTCACCTATTTTTGAGGAAGGCTTCTCACTATGTTTAATGTACTGCTGGGACCACTTAAAGAATAATAAACTGAAGAAATTTTTGAGCAAGAAAGGAGGAAAAGAGCATTTTCACTCTTTAAATGTGCACCTACAACTATGTGGTAGGCAAAGTTGTCTTCTATTGCAAATACGGTATCATTTTTGCAAGCTGTGTCTGACTATTGAGTATAAACACAACGCCTGTTACGTGTTAAAACGTGGTACGTATCAGGATATGCAGCGTTAATGCAGACTGTTTTCTCTTTTAAGTGTAAGCTACTGTATGTTTTCAAAGTACCAATGCAGCACTGAATTAACTGCAGGGTGTGAAACCCAAATTACAGGTTTTAAGAAATTATCTCTCATTTTCAATATTTGATAACTTTCAAGGGTGCATTCAATTCCTTTACTGTCTGAAATAGATTTCCACTTACATTTCAGAAGTTTCTAACAGAAATATATTTACTAACGTTAGAGAAAGATAAGTGACTACAATCATTATGCTAATAAAGGAGATGAAAATGAAACCAGAAAGTCTGCTTTTCTGGGTAAATCAGAGAAGACGGATGAGTTTGCTTTTTCTTCCACTTAGAACAGCTATTCAGATACCCAAAATGGTCCTCTGAATATTATAGATTTAGTTTAAATAATTTAAGGAATTAACATAAAGGTAAATCATATCAAACATAAAAAATGCAAGACATTTCACATACACAGGGAATTATCAGGCAGGGCTGCTTTAAATTCACGCTGATCACCAGAGGACTAATTTTGTCAGACCATGGAGAAGCTGATAAAGCCCATGGCGTCTTCTCACAACCTTAATGTTAATGCTCTTTTGCTTGATTTTTCAAAAGACCGAGATGGCCCCTTTGTGTTTTACAGTCTGTCTTGTTCTTTCCTGCCTGGGATCTTCCTGGATATGGGTTTGTTTGCTTCCCTAATCATATCTTGGGGACTCAGGAAAACTCATTTCCTCTATGTCAGCCTAATGTCTCACGTTAAGTAGGGAACAGCCTGGTTTGTGTTACAACAGCCCGATTCGTGCACATATTTATTTTCTTCATAGAATTGCAGCTTATTGGTTGGACGGCAGAAATGCTGGCATTGGGCATAGGGTGGTCCACAACTTTGCATTCTTTTGGGTCTTCCAGACAAGAGACCTCTGGATGGGCTGCCAGGTGAATATGCAGTGTTTCCGGCTCCTCAAATTAGCTATTAATATAGAACCTTATTCTGCAAAATACAGGTTAGCTCATAACCCTTCGATTGTTTCCACAGCTTTTTATTTAAAGAATCATTCTCATGACATAATTAATTGGTGGTTCTTAAATATTAGACTAGCGGTGCTAGTATTTTTGGCTTTTTCATTTCTCTCTAACTTGTAAACTTTTCTCTAAATGTGTCAATCGGTATGAAGAAAAAGTATGAGTAGTTAATAAATCTGACCTATCGTACTAGCGAGACAGTATACTGAAGGACCGGAGTGTCATTTTTGAACTGGGTGCATCTCATTGTAGATTATTAAAAAACTGCATCACAGGCACCACGAATGGGGAAAAAATTGTTCCTTTTATCAACCAAATAGAGACCTGCCATGACCTGTATCTTGAGTGCCAAAACAGTGATAAATGTCTTATATTTAGCATTTTATAGAGGCCTTGTGACTAGAAATTAAGGTAATATTTAAAGATTAGAAAATTAAAATAACATTACATTCCTTGGACTTTTTCCCAAGACACAAAAGTGATCATCTCATAATATTATAAGGAAAGGGAGGACTTGGGCAAGAATCAGCACTAACTTAATGCCCATGGCTGGATCGAAGCACCGTGACCTGCGCAAACCTTTCAGCCAGAAAGAAAAAACACTTGGGCATGCAGAATTTTTTTTTTCTTCAAAAGCAAAAGTTCATCTTGTACTAGTACTAAAATGACAACAGTGAAGAATCTGGGTTTTTTAGTGCACACAGCTGAGTGCAGCAAGAAGGGCAACTTCTTTTTTTGGTTATAAAATGGTCCCAGCTTTTTGTAACAGGCCAACTGGGGCTAAAAGTTTTTATTTGTAAGCAAAATCATTCAATTTCAAGTGGTTCTGTAAAATACAAATGAACGACAGGATCCAAACTTATCCCCCAGATTAAATGTTTGCTATTTTGGTTGAAATTGCAAATTACAGTCTTCCATATTATGAACCAGAAACATTTCAGAAAATTCTAGCCTGAGCGCTGAGAATAAAATAGTCTACCGTGTCCTGTCTTGTTAGTATATGTCTCATGTGTTTTTAATACAAGGAGCACAAAACAATCATGAAAGAACAATTAAATGCAAGGGGTATTTACATCTGATCATATGTGTTTGGGAGCAGAAGCCATGCTGTGCCTGTGACTCCATGAAAAACGGCAAGATGGCAATTGAGGGTGTCTCAATACTGAGTGTAGACTCCCAGAGAAACCTTCCATGACTTCCAAACTTTAAGCTCACTGATTCTTTTGCACTGAAAGTCAATGCTATATTTACGGATGTAATCTGCAGACTCTTAAAATATAAAATGAGGTCCTCCTCACTCGCCACTTAGCGGAAATTCCCTGTGTTCTTTTAAGCCTTTGGATGAGTATTTTTTTGATCCATGTACTTAATTTTTTTAATAGCAGCAATCCAACTTAATGCAGCCTTGAAAATGAGTAGTCCTTTCCATGCCCACTCAGACATAACTGCTGGCAGAACACTTGCATTTAAGTTTTAACTTTGGATTCAGATTTTTTTTTTTTTGAAAAAGGTGTTGTGATTGTCAATATTATCTTCCTTAGATCAAGCATGGTTGCTTTGACTTTGAAGATAATCAAGCTAGGGAAAGACCAAAAGATTTATTTCTAGAGCTTCCTACAGATTTATAGGGTCACATTCATCTGACTTTATTCCCAGTCCTGTTATCCTTGTAGAAGTCTGGTACATTAGATAAGGAGTATAAAAAAATAAAAAGTGTGTATATAGCTATGTTACTTGAAACATGCAACAAAATTTGGGCAGGCATGCTTGTTAAGAGTCAATAAACGTCTCTTGCATTTAAGAAAAAGATGCATGAAAACACTCAGACTTATTTCTGGCAATTGGATTCACTGGCACAACATAAAATAATGGTACTGTACTGCACCAACATAACGGTGAAACGGGAATATTCTTCTAGGATCCGGTCTTTAAGGAATCCACATTGGGTGATTAGATTCCAAAATCCCTTAATAAGTTCTCAGCTACCAAAAGCCTACTTCAAAAATATTTATGCCTTGATTTTTTTTTCTTTTCTTCATTAACATAATGAAATATTTCTCTTCTTTTCTGATTTTCAACCCCTACCCCTTTCCAGTGCCCAGCAATTCCAGTCCCCATTTCTCTTTAACCCGCAGTCTACAATTTGGCTTTCTGGTAACAGGGACCCAGCGATTGTCTTCTGCTCATCTTCCTTGATTAAAACTCCTGATGGAGAATAACCGGTATAACCATGGTGTTGCTTACCATCAATACACATGCTGGACAGCAGAGTCACTGCACCTGTCCCTTTGCTTGTTGGCCCTATCTGGGCTGTATAGGTGGGGAGCACTTTCCATACACTTCCTTCCCCAATTAAACGGAAACACACACATTCAAATCCCAGTGCAATATCAGGTTTTCAGGAAGAGAGGCTTCCCCCAAAGATGACCAGTCTATGTTTCCAGAGTCTCACACTTCTTTATGGACGGTGAAACCTGACAGAAGAAACAGAAACTCTGTGAGTCTATAGTATAGACCGAATAAGGTACAGCAATGTTTATATTAAAGGGAGCTCTAGACATCTCCCAACTGAATTACTGTTATAAATTACTGGCATAACAGAATAGTGTTACAAATGTTACTGTTACAAATGTTAGGCTGGAAAGCAAAGACAGCCCCTCTATAAAATTTTCTGGTTATATCATCGAGGATACAGAGCAATCAGTATACAAAACATAGCAAATCTTAAGCATCATGCTGTGAGCTGTACTGAGCTGAGTGGGATGTTTCATACAGGATTTGATTACACCTGGTTCATAGTTATAGAAGGAAACCATCAACAAATAGTCACTGTTTCATTATCTTCAGCATCTCATCACCTCCCACTGAAGACACTAAATCTACTTTCTTACCCTGAATTTCCGAATACCTGCCAGGCATTTCCATCTAAATGTTCCACTGAACATATCCACAACTACACAAATGGTCTTTTCTTATAAATCTGCCTTGGCACATTCCATCTTGTTAAACAATCTACCTTTTAAAAGATTTTTAGTCTAAGACCCTCAGATTTGCAACTCATTTCTCTTCTTCACCCTCCACATCCCATCAGTCACCGAGTCTTGCCTCGACTGACGGTCCTTGAGTCCATTAAAGTGTCCCCATCTTTTGCTAGTGCTGTTTTAATGGCATGCTAGCTAGCTAGTTAGCTGGTTTCACATCCTTCCATGTGAGTTCCTGAACCTCCTCGTGTTTTTGGAGCCCTGTGCTTTTGTGCACATGCTATGTTCTCTAATATTGCAATCCTCTCCCTTCGTTTCCCATCTATGTTTTCATATTCAAGATCAGAGTCAAAAGTCATCTTCTCTACAACATTTTATCTGATCTACCTCTTCAGCCCATTTCTGTGGTCCCACACAGAAAGTTTACGCAATTCTATTTAGTATTTCATTTGTCTTGTCTAATCTAATGTTCACTGGTCCTCATAAATGAGTCTTCTAATTCATTTTCCTGTCCCAGGCTCAGAGATGTGGAGATCAAATCTGTGCCCCACATTGTCACTAGCAATATCATCATAAACACTAATCTGATCTTTCCAGTTCTTTGTTAACATCATTGTATTGTTCACCTTCCCCTATGAAATAAAATTTAAATTTCTTCCAGTAGTGATTGAGGCCTTTCAGGATGTGGCCCAACCCATGTTTCTAGCTAGATCTCTGTTACTACTTCCAAAATACCCTAACTTCCGGGGACGCCTGGATGGTTCAGTCGGTTGAGCATCTGACTTCGGCTCAGGTCATGATCTCACGGTTCCTGAGTTTGAGCCCCGAATTGGGTTTGCTGCTGTCAGTGCAGAGCCCACTTCAGATCCTCTGTCCTCCTTTCTCTGCCCCTCCCCTGCTCTCTCTCTCTCTCTCTCTCTCTCTCTCAAAAAACAAAACAAAACAAAAACCAACCAACCAACCAAACAAAAAAACTTTAAGCCCCCAAATACTTTCCACTTCTGTGCTCTGCCTTTTGTCCTATCTTCCTTCCCATCTCCAATTCCTGCAATCTCACTCTGTGAGTTCTCCAAACTCCCTTTCCTCCATTTCTCAAGGAAGCATTAATCACCTTTCTCTTCTGTGTTCCCATAACCCTTGGTTTATACCAGTTACTTATCACGGTATACAATCTTTATGTAGGTGTGCCTCCACTAAGATTGTGTGGCATGGAGGAAAGACTTGCTTTTCATCACTTTTAATCATGGAATACGATATCTGGCACACTGGACAACTTAAAATATGTTGTCATGTAAAATCAAAGCATGAAAAAAGTGAAAAATTAAAGCCATAAGAACAGTTGAAGCAAGATTGGCTATAAGTTGATAACTGGAAAAGCTGCATGATGGATGCATGGGGCTTGTTATATTATTTTTGCATGTTCGACTTTCCAAAACTCAAAATAAAAATAAGATATACCAAGCTTTCCAAAGTTAGCAAACTTGTTGTGACCAAAGTAGGGATGTATCCACTTTGAGTTCCATTCCTACTGCCAGCCTTGGCCATAACTTTGGGAGGTACGTGAATCTACATTGGTTACAGGGAGACAACGTTCCTGTTTTAGTCACCTGGGTGTTGTTTTTGCCTTCTGGTCATGCAAAATCCTTACCAACTCAGGCCCTTTGCACTAGCTATGCCTTTGAAATCAGCTGGTTCCCTTTGGGGGTGGAATGTTTTTCTCTCCCCCAACAGTGCTGACAGCTTCCTCTTGTCATCTAAATCACACAATAGGTTTTATTCCCTAAGACACCCCTTTCATTGTCATCCTATCTATATACTCGGTCTTGTCCCTTCAATAGCATCCTGTTAGATTCTCTTTTGTTTAAAAATGTTATTTATTTATTTATTTGTTTGTTTATTTATTTATTTATGAGAGAGAGAGAGTGAGAGAGCAGGGGAGGGGCAGAAAGAGAGGGAGGGAGGGAGGGAAGGAGGGAGGGAGAGAGAGAGAGAGAGAGAGAGAGAGAATCCTAAGCAGGCTCTGTTAGGATGCTAACACATCCTACAGAATGCTCCAAGTCACGAACCGTGAGGTAATGACTTGAGCCAAAATCAAGAGTCCGATGTTTTAACCGACTGAGCCACCCAGGTGCCCTTACATTTTCTTTTTTTTTTTTTATTTTATTTTTTTTTTAATTTTTTTTTTCAACGTTTATTTATTTTTGGGACAGAGAGAGACAGAGCATGAACGGGCGAGGGGCAGAGAGAGAGGGAGACACAGAATCGGAAACAGGCTCCAGGCTCCGAGCCATCAGCCCAGAGCCCGATGCGGGGCTCGAACTCACGGACCGCGAGATCGTGACCTGGCTGAAGTCGGACGCTTAACCGACTGCGCCACCCAGGCGCCCCAACATTTTCTTGATAGTACTTAGCACAAACTGAAATTATCATTTTTATTTATTTGTTTACTTGTAATGGTTTGTCTTCCTCAGTAGAACATAACCATGGGAGAGTGAGGACCTTATTTGACATGTTCTAAATTCCCAGGGTCCAGAACAGAGTCTGACTCACTCTATGTGCTCAATCAATACTTATGGAATGCATAAAAACCTGAATACATATATACTGGCATTTAGAAAATTATTTGATAAACTTTCTTTAAACAATTCTTATAAATGAAGAGTCCAATCATGAGGCTCCCCCTTAATTAACTACAATTACATTTATATTAATCTACGATACCCAATATGGTAGGACATTCCATCATGCTTTCTACGAAGAGTCAACCATAACCTGAAGAAAAACACAGAAATTCTACAAAAATATTTCAAAAGAGTAATTGAAAACCTCTTAAACCAGCCTTTTTATATAAAATATAAAAGACAGGTAGATAATAACAGCTGAAAGTACTAATGTTTACTTTGTGCCCAGCACAAGTCCAAGTGCTATACATGTTATTACCTAGTTTCATCTTCAAAACAATCCTATGAGGTATGTACCTCTGTATCCCCTCAGTACAGATGTGGAAACAGACACAGAGATGCTAAGTCATGTGCCCAAGGCACAGAGCTGGTAAGTGGAGGCTCCAGGCTTCAGACTCTATTATTAACTAACCTACATCAGACTGCGAGAACAAAACATGCCTTCACTCATACTTTCACTCAAAGGGTCTTCTTGGTGCCCTCTGGGTGGAATGTAATGGAAGAGGCAATCAGTTAGATTTCTACATCTGTCCGTTAGTTCTGATCAATTTTGACCAGAGAAAAGTCCTGTTCCCCATCCCAGGCTACACTTTGATTGCCACTGTTCTCTCAAAAACATCTGCCTTTTGCTACAAAGGGAACTCGAGGACAATGGGCTCAGCACAAACTTTTTACAATTACTAGAAAAGTGAGTCCAGTGATGTCCTTGGGGTTGAAATGAGCAGTACAACCTCCCTCCTCACAGGACACACAAGCACTGTCCTTACCACACCAGGGAAGCGGGTGCCCTGGGGGCCATGACAATACAAATAGACTACACCTGCAGGACCTTCACACCTTGAGCCATCAAAGTTCAGCTTTTCTAGGAATTAAAGACAAACTCATTGAAGTGAGCAATTATTTTAGCCCTCTCCTAATTTGCTGGGCTTTGTACAGCAGACATTCCACAATGCTCTAATTTTCACTGGATTCAAAGGACAAGCATGGGGAAACATGACATGATGGGCTAGGTCTTCCCACTGGTAATGCCTGTGGGATGAAGAAGGTGAATTAATAATTGAAATGCACAACAAAGTGAGTAGTCAGTGGAGCAGAAGAGATGTAAAACCTTCTAAAGCCCAGCATTTTCCTAGAAAGCATTCTGCTTTTAATTTCCAGAAATTAGCAGGACACCATAAAGCTTTTTTGTTTTTTCCTGTAGGCACCATTTGCCCATGGGTCCCATTAGAGAATGAACTCCACGTTTGCACTGCATGCAAGGTCACAGGCCATCAGCATGGCTCCCAGGTCCAGCTAAGAGAAGAAGGTGACCAACCAATAAGAGGCAATAATATGCTAACAAAGCCAGGGGTCAGAAATGTACCCTCTCTGGGGGGCCTGGGGGCTCAGTTGGTTAAGCATCCGACTTCGGTGCAGATTATGGTCTCACAGCCTGTAAATTCAAGCCCAGCATCAGGCTCTGTGCTGACAGCTCAGAGCCTGGAGCCTTCTTTGGATTCTGTGTCTCCCTCTCTCTGTCTGCCCCTCCCCCACTCATTCTCTGTCTCTGTCTCTCTCTCAAAAATAAACAAACATTAAAAAATTGAAAAAAAAAAAAAAGAATGTACCCTCTCTTCATATGGACTGCCAGATCTGGTAAAAAAATAAATAAATAAACAAACAAACAAAACAAAAACTAAAAACAAAACCTCATATATTTTCTTGCACTATCCAATCAGAAAAGGAAATTTATATTCCGGATTTTTTAAATTTATTTTTTTTTAATGTTTATTTATTTTTGACAGAGAGAGAGACAGAACATGAGTGGGGAGGGGCAGAGAGAGAGACACACACACAGAATCCGAAGCAGGCTCCAGGCTCTGAGCTGTCAGCACAGAGCCCCATGCGGGGCTCGAACTCACAAGCCGTGAGATCATGACCTGAGCCGAAGTCGGTCGCTCAACCGACTGAGCCACCCAGGCACCCCCTATATTCTGTTTAAAGGCGGCATCTTTTCTTCCAATTCAGCTCCAAAATTCTCTGGTTAGAGGTACTAAAAATGCAAATTGCTCTTACGTTTGTTACAACTCAATGGTTTGCATTCATTTTTGAAATGTGAGAAGTTCAGCTTTACCTCCTGAGAAGTCTGCCTCTCTGACAAGATGACAGTTTGGCTTTAGGCTTCCAACTGATGGAGCAATAAATAGATTTATTGTGATTGTGCCTGAAGTACAATGAAACTCCTGGTCCACTTTTTTTTCTGAGCTCTCCTAGGACTCAAAATTGAAGTTACCTACATTTTTTTTCTTTTCTTTTAAAAAAATTTTTTTAACATTTTTATTTATTTTTGAGACAGAGAGAGACAGAGCATGAACAGGGGAGGGGTAGAGAGAGAGGGAGACACAGAATCGGAAGCAGGCTCCAGGCTCTGAGCCATCAGCCCAGAGCCCGATGCGGGGCTCGAACTCATGGACCGTGAGATGGTGACCTGAGCTGAAGTCGGACGCTTAACCGACTGAGCCACTCAGGCGCCCCCGTGTTTTTCTTATTAAAACTGGAATACATTTTTCTTATTTTAATATTGTTGAGAGGAAGTGAATGAGAGGGGGTGTTATTTAAAAAAATAGTTTTTAATGTTTATTTTTGACAGAGAGAGGGAGAGAGACAGAGCATGAGTGGGGGAAGGGCACAGAGAGAGGGGCACAGAATCCAAAGCAGGCTCCAGGCTCTGAGCTGTCAGCCCAGAGCCCAACCTGGGGCTGGAACCCAACGGACCGTGAGATCATGACCTGAGCTGAAGTCGGATACTCAACCGACTGAGCCACCCAGGTGCCCCTAGAGGGGGAGCTATTTTTAAGTCATGGGATTCAGGTAAATATCATTCTTTTCCATAAAGGTGATTCCTCCACAAATTAATACATACAAACTTACTCACCTTCCTGTAAATTCATTCAGATAATAGAAAATAATAAAATTACTCACAAATGTAATTTGTGTGTGCTTTTCCTATACTTCCGTGTTTGATATATACAGAAATCCTGAATAATGCATTTCTCCTTTATTTAAAAGGGTTTCAAGGTCGTGGCACATATGCTTTAAACATGAGCAGGTTCTCCTAAACCACAGCTCTTAGTTCTACCTGAGAAGCCAGATCACATGCTGGATGGGCTTTTATTGTTCCAAATACTGAGCCAATTGCTTCCAAGTCTGGTGGTTAAAGCTGCATTTCTGCAGCTCTTTTTAGGTTCTGTCCAGGTAAATGGAGCACCCACGGAAGAGAACAGCACTGCGAAAGCAGCTTTCTCATTCCTCAGTGGAGGACCCCTTATTTAATTTGATTGTTATTTTCAATGTTTAGTTTTGAGAGAGAGAGAGAGAGATAACGAGCACACGTGTGAGTGGGGGAGGAGCAGAGTGAGAGGGAGACACAGAATCCGAAGCAGCAACAGGTTCCGATCTGTCTGCACAGAGTCCGATGCAGGGCTCAACCTCACAAACTCACAAACTGTGAGATCATGACCTGAGCTGAAGTCTGAGGCTTAACCAACTGAGCCATCCAGGTGCCCCGCCCCTTATTTAATTTTGATTGGGGTCCCACGTGTAATTCTTGCCGTGTCACATTTTGATAAGCGTATCTAAAAGTTGAAAAATCAGTTTACTTTATCTGTAAATCTACATAGGATAGTAATCACTCAAAATGGTATAGAAGGAGATAGTCACTTTAAATATACATGCCCACACCCACAGACATACCTCAACCTAACCACATTAAGAGTGTTTGAAAAGTAGAGAAAAAAAAAAAAGCCTATAACCCCATTCTGTAATAAACAGTTAAGAGTTTTTGGATGTTATTTCCTATTTTTTTTCTATGCATCTGAATTAAAAAAAATTTTTTTTTAAGTTTCTTTATTTTGAGGGAGAGAGTAAGCAGGATAGGGGCGAGGGGAGAGAGAGAGAGAGAGAGAGAGAGAGAGAGAGAGAGAGAGAGAGAGAATCCCAAGCAGGCTCTGCACTATCAGCGCAGAGCCTGATGTGGGGCTCAATCCCATGAACCGTGACATCATGACCTGAGCTGAAATCATGAGGCAGACGCTTCACTGCCTAAGCCACCCAGACGCCCTGCTATGCACCTGAATTTTAAATAAAACATACTATTGCTATTCATAGCTTTATCAGTATCCCGATTTTCCACTTAACAATATGCCAATGATCTTGAGACTCACTTTGATGCTAAGACTGTCAATTCAATGATTCTTTGCTTTAATAAAACAAGTAAATAATTTATAAGCTAATAAAATCACATACATGGATTTTACACTTCACACTCTAAAAAATACTCTTACTTACTAAATTCAAAGTTTACTTTTTAAAAGTAATATTCTCCCTTGATTATAAATCTAATCCATGTGGATACAAAAAAATTCTGGAAAAGAGAATACCCAGAAGAAGATTACAATGACTCATAATCTTACCCCTCAGATAGCTGTAACTATTTTAAAATTTAGTTTTCAACGAAAATTTGACCTTTCATACCATTTGTCTTTATAATTTAGGGAATCATTTTACATTTCGGAAATGCCATTTACTATGGAAAGGGAAGCAGCTTTATTTCGCCATGGTGGTCTTCTTCCAGAATGCAATAATCCTATTAAATAATACGCAGCCCTTCAAACAGTCTTCTGGGTTTTGAACAGTGACCTGGGCGGGCAGCTGCTGGTGGCAGAAAATAGACGATGTGGCCAGACAAGTAGCAAGTGTTCTAAGAAGCCAGTGTGAGAGCTTGGTTCCTCTCAGGCCACAGGATGAATTGTCTCGGGGATCACTAGTCCTCCCCCTTGTCACATGGCCCCAGAAGGCATTGCAACGCCAGAGAGCCATCCAAAATACACGGGGAGAAATTTGGGGAATTAGATGAAAGAGTGAATCACTGCAATTCTTTACCACTACAGATCCAACATGTCACAGAATATATTCCATGATGGAGGTTTCAGAGGTGTTTTCTGGGTACACCAATAACAGGAATGTCACAACGAATTTAGTGCTAGCACATTATTCAAGGAAAGCTACCATGATGGTATCCTCACTTACAGACAGAGAACTTAGGGAATGGAGCTTTCATTTTTCTTTTAGGTATTTGTTTTTGATAATAAATTCTTGAATTTCAAAAATTCAAAGAGTGAATTTTTCCCATGCCTGCTCCTACCCACCAATCATCCGCCCCAGAGGCAACCAATGTTATCAGCTTTTTGTGAATCTCTCCAGAGATACAGAAGCAAAGGAAGCTCCCTCTATGGGAATGGATCCTTCCAGTGTTGTCTGATACATCACTGTGGGGGAGATTATCTCTGGATAAAAAGGTGCCCGGGCAGAGGGAGCAGGGCTGTCTTTTATTAACCACTCTAAATCCACAGGGAGTTAACAGATTTAGGTTTTGAATGGCAGGCTTACTTGATATAAGGAGATAATGTCTGCCACTAATAAGGAGAGCTAATAAGTGAGCTGCTCTCTATCTAGATTGCATTTAAAGGGCTAGGAAATGATCAGCAGCCCGTATGCTCCCTCCAAGGGTGACTGCTGCTAAGAGTAATACCATCTTCTACATAAGCGATTTTCTAAATGTAAAACATTATCATATTTTGGCATTATTTTGATTAAACTCAGCAGTGTTTACCAAACCTTTTTCCTCTTAAAAGAAATACTGAAAACAATGTGAAAATCATAAGCAAGATTTTTATAAGTCTTAGAGCCAAAATTTTTCTCTATTGGAATGTAACTCTAATGATGTAATACAAATTAATGGAAAAATAGCAGTAGACAATTGCTTTGCTGCCAGGTTTTAAAGAGTACTTAAGCAAGGCATATTTATCTTACTGCTATGAATATTTAATTTTTCTTTATCTGGATAGACATTTTAAAGAGCGTTAATCAATATATTTTTTGGAAAACTTTTAAAGCTTACCTTTGTTACGGTAAAAAAAAAAAACCTATAATTTTCTCTTGAAATGCAGCTCATCCCTATTTATATCTATTAATATTTACTTAAACAATAAAGATATTGATAGACTTTTATAGTATATAATAAGTACACTCTAAATTTCTGTAGATGAGTAAATACAGCAAAGTAGCCAATGGAATTTTGAAGGTGAAAAAATATGCCATCAGATATAAAAACACATCACAAATCTATTCTAATTAAACAGTGTGACACAGTGCAAAGATAGACAATAACTCACTAGAGCATAATAAAGAATCTGGGGGCACCTGGCTGGCTCAGCCAGGGGAGTATGCAACTTTTGATCTCAGGGCTGTTAGTTCAAGTCCCACATTGGGTGCAGAACCCACTTAAAAAAAAAAAAAAAAAGAATCCAGGAACTGATCCATGTGTATATTAAAAGAAGACTTTCACATCAAGGGGGAAATAAATGGGGCAACTGACTACTGATTTAGAACAAAGTAAAGTTAGTTACTCTCTTGAATCATATATCCAAATAAATGCCCAATGGATTAAAGATCTAAGTTAAAAAAAAAAAGGCATACATAAGAACTGAAGATAATAGATTTCTAATCTTGGCCTTTCTCCATAAGACACAGAACAATGAAGTAAAAGTAACAATTCAGACATATTTGAATATGCAAAGAGTTAAGTAAAAGACCATTAAAAAAAGTTAAAAAGTTAAGAATAAATTGGGGCAAAGTATAGTAACATATGTAATAAAGAGCTAATATCCACAATATCTAAGTAATATCTAATTACTAATCCATATGAAAGAGACACCCAAAAGAAAACTGGTAAAAGTAAATAAAAAATGTAAATGGTCAATAAAGATATGTAAAGATACCGAACCTTATAGAAATCAATGAAATAAGATATTATTGTTCATTCTTTAGACTATAGACCCCTCACCACCACCCCTGTCCTGCCCCACCAGTGCTGATGAAGGTGATGCACCAGGTATGCTCATAAACTGCAGGTTACAGAATAGCATCTTCCAAAATGTAAAAAATATATCGCCAGTGACCTAGCAAATCCACTCACGGGACTATTACACAAATACTGGCATCTATGTGTCAGGATATATTTACAAAGAAAGTCAAGGCAGCATTGCTTCTCTAATGAAACACTACAAATTCCATAACATCCATCAATAGAATAATTGTTCAATAACTTATGGTATATTATCTACAAAAGGCCATAAAGTCATTCAAGTGAATGAGGTACACGCTAATATGGAAAGATTTTCTAGATCCTGTTTTGTGTGTGACTCAGAAGGGATACATAAAGGCATATGTGTATGTACACATAAATCATAAATATCCATACGTGTTTGCAAATGCACAGAAAAGTGACCAGATGGATCTACCTACACCAAACTTTTCCTGGTGATTACCTACGAGAATGGGAATGAAGCTGGGGAAGGATGGAGCGAAGGGAGTTTTCCTTTTTCACGGATGGATTTTTGTATTGTTTGAACGCTTAATTAGAATATATTGGTCCATGACAAATACATATGCAAAAAATAAATGACCTTTACTCTCTTTGCAGCCTCCTTTTTAAAAACTTGTTCATAGCATACAATAGAAGAGAAAGGACCTCCTTCAGTACAAATTTTTATTTTTTATAAACAGAACTTCCAAAGAAATGCATTTTTTTTTTAATTTTTTTTTTTTCAACGTTTATTTATTTTTGGAACAGAGAGAGACAGAGCATGAACGGGGGAGGGGCAGAGAGAGAGGAGACACAGAATCAGAAACAGGCTCCATTCTCCGAGCCATCAGCCCAGAGCCTGACGCGGGGCTCGAACTCACGGACCGCAAGATCGTGACCTGGCTGAAGTCGGACGCTTAACCGACTGCGCCACCCAGGCGCCCCCAAAGAAATGCATTTTTAAAATTTGGTTATTTTCCTTTGTAGTTTATTCTTCATATAATGTCATCAAATAAAAATGAGGTAATCAGGATTTCTATGATTTCTAGGAAAAACACACAGAAGTAAAGCTATCCTGAATGATAAAGAATAGGTTGAGTGTAGTCACTATATCTCGGGGGTCAGGACTCCAAAGCACAAGTACATGTGCATGCTGTCCTTCCAGTTACCCGGAGGTCCCAGCCAACTAGATGTCACCATAAATATTCAGCCACCTTATTATGATCAACTTTACTGGAGAAGTATGGCCACAGGTGTCAAATATCAGCATGAACTTTCCCTGACCTCAGAGTGGAAGGGAGAAAAGGAGGGGACAAATAGGTCTGGCTTGATACGGGCGTGTGACTGGCCCAAGAGTAGATCAGGATAGGATGCAGCCCTCAGATAGAGACAAATCCTACACATTCAGATGGCTAAAAGCCCCGAATGCATTTACAAATAAACATGATATGGGAGGAACCAAAACAAATAAACCTCCCCTAGGAGAAAGGGGGAATTTCTTCTGCACACCAGACATTATCACAGAAGCAATAGCTTTGGAGCAAGGAGGCCCCCATCAACTTTAGGGAAGGGATTTGCTATTAAATTATGAAGTTGTGCCATGACTTCCTTTATCGTAGGACATGCTCAGCATGGAACAGCACCACCGACAGGAGCCACTGCAGACAGAGCAGCACCATAATATATGGCTGTCCTGCAGAAGCTGTTCTAGCCTAGGGAACCAGTATTAGCTTTCCAGAAAGACCTACTGTGGTCTTCTTCGTGTAAGTATCTGTCTTGGTATGTTTTTTAATAATTCAATTTTATTTTAATGTTTTTATTTATTTTTAAGAGAGGGAGAGAGACAGAGTGTGAGTGGAAGAGGGGCAGAGAGAGAGGGAGACACAGAATCTGAAGCAGCCAGGGGATGCTCAAACCCACGAACCATGAAATCATAACCTGAGCCAAAGTCAGACACTTAACCAACTGAGCCACCCAGGTGCTCCAACAATTCAATTAAAAAAAATTTTTTTTTTAATCTTTATTTATTTTGAGAGAGAGACAGAGTGTGAGCAGAGGAGGAGCTGAGGGGAGGGAGACACAATCAGAAACAGGCTCCAGGCCCTGAGCTGTCAGCACAGAGCCTGATGCGGGACTCGAACCCACGAACCATGAGATCATGACCTGAGCTGAAGTCGAATGCTTAACCGACTGAGCCACCCAGCCGCCCCCCAATAATTCAATTTTTAATTGGCATGCAAATTTTTACGAATATATGTGTTATAAAAAAAAAAAAAAACCAGATCACATAAATCCATTACAGAGAAATAAACAGAACACCTGTTAAGTGGTGGTGGGGGGCTGTGGGGGAGGGAGGGCAGGTAGTCAGACTATATGATCACATTCAGGTCTCTTCTGGTTTCAGCAGAAGAATAAACTGAAACCGAGGGGGTACTGGGAGTTACAAGAGTAGGATTATTGCAATCTTCCACAGCACCAGTAAAAACTGGATTCCTAGTCTAAGTTAAATCTTCTAAAAATTGAGTTTCTATCTTCTCTAGGTTATGTCTACTGTGATCCCAAAGCAGACACAAGGTGCCCATAGTGGCTCTTTCCAGCATCTGTTCTGGGCATAAAACTTCAACTAAGTCTCTTTAAGGACAGAATAAATGATTCTAATGCGTTTCTCCTGTCCCAGAAAATAAAGCTAAGAAAGAAACCCAAACATAGCCCTTTGGAATGATTCAGACTTCTGTAGGAAAAAAAAAAAAAAAAAGACTTAATTTTAGAAATGTTCGTTAGATGGTGTTAGGCTCAACTGTATTTAAAAAAACTTGTAGGGCTGCCTGGGTGGCTCAGTTGGTTAAATGTTCGACTTCAGATCATGTCACGATCCCACCACTCGTGGGTTTGAGCCCAGCGTGGGGCTCTGTGCTGACAGCTCAGAGCCCGGGAGCCTGCTTTGGATTCTCTGCCCCTCCCCGACTCACATTCTGTCTCTTTCTCTCTGTCAAAAATAAACATTAAAAAAACTTAAAAAAACTTTTAATTGTGGTAAAATACACATAAAAAATATGCTGAATCGCATTTTGCCCACCTACCTTGTAAACTGTCGACTCTCTTCATGAACTTCCATTTCTGTGCTTTTAAATTCATTTAGTTCCTTCCTTATTGCTGCCTAAATAGGAAAAAAAAAAAAACAACAACAGATAAACAGAATTGTACTTAGGTCACATATTTTCTTAGCATAACAGCATCAACAAAGCAGACATTCTTTTAAAAAATGTCTTGCAAAAAGAGATTCCTAATTTCTACTAGGTCTTTACCTGGTAGAGGTACGATAAATGTAGTATCACACTATAGCCAAAAAAAACCCAGGTCAGATGTCCTTCAAGTGTCACTGACAAAGAGGAGGGTCAGATGTCCTTCAAGTGTCACTGACAAAGAGGAGGGTCAGATGTCCTTCAAGTGTCACTGACAAAGAGGAGGGTCAGATGTCCTTCAAGTGTCACTGACAAAGAGGAGAGGAGAAAGGCCTTTGCTAAACTCATCCTGGGATCTAGTCTGTGAGTCACACACATCCCCCGCCCTCGATGACCACAGGATAGCATAGGTCATAAGACTTTCTCAGAAACCATTATCATTTCCCTATGAAAGTTCTGCATTGCACACCATGTGCAGCGACATGGCCTTGACTAGCTGCCATAGAACTGCTGAGAAGGCAGGTGCTATTTATTCTCAAATTTTGAAAGTTCAGACAAGTAGAATGAAAAGTTTCAGCAGAGCACCTAAAGCCACTCGGAAAACGTGTACTAGAATGTCATTACTATTACTATTTAACAAACACATAACCCATGTCACGTAAATGTTGGGATTTGGAGACATGCTTATGTCTCTCAGGTTGAAATGCTGAACTAATCACAAAAATGTTAATGTGAGTTATCTATTAACAATAGTGACTAGATCATGGATGGTTTCTGCTTTCAACTTTGTGCTTATCCTTTTTTTTTTTCACATTAATTATTTATTTTGAGAGAGAAAGAGAGAGAGAGAGAGAGAGAGAGAGAATGAGAGAGAGAAGCCCAGGCAGGCTCCACACTGTCAGCGTGCAGCCCGACATGGGGCTCAAACTCATGAACTGCGAGATCATGACCTGAGCCAAAATCAAAAGTTGGACACTTAACTGACTGAGCCACCCAGGCACCCTAACTTTTGCTTATCTTTATTTCCTAATTTCTCTACAAAGAACTTGTCCCTCTTGTAAATAAAAACTATTAATAAAAATATCTCCATACCCTAACCTCTATGATAAATGGACTCTTCAGCCAAAACACAGAGTGATACTACAAACCACAGAGAGTGATTTGACTGAGAGATAAGAAAATCTACTTTGTGGTTGGAAAATGATGAATTTTAAAAAGGGAAGAGACAGGAGGAAGCCTGGAGGCCTCTCTCTGGCTTTCTCCCATCACTGACTGTCTCTGCAATATGCAAGCTTTCCTCCAACAGGCTTTTCAGTGTTGTATTTAAATCCCGTAGTCATAGAGTGTCTCATCTCCCTACATGCATCCCTCAGCTGCTCTAGTTTCTACAGGGAACCTGTGGCTGGGAACTGTGGAAGTAATTCTTGCTACTGAGTTCTGAAAGGGATGAAGCAAGCAGAAAGATATTTGTGGGCCTGAGTCCCCTGTGGTAAAACCATACATCTTGTCTCACAAGAGAAATCAACACTGAGGGTACTTTGTTGTACTCACTGTAAATACTGGTACCTAAACCAGGAGCTGAAATAGTGAACATACCCTATACAAATTGCCAATTAGCATCTATCGGAAAGACTTCCTTGAAAGGAAGTATTTTAATATAGAGAGTGGCAGAGAATCCCATCTCCATGTTCATTTTCATTTTCTCCTCCAAATTTAAGATTTCAGTAGAGGAAGTACAAAGTGGTACACTTGGTGTCAGAAGTCATGGGTTGTAGTCTTGCCCTTATGCCTTCAATAGCAGTGGACCTCAGTGAATTATTTTGCTCCAAAACTTGTTTTCCCCTCTGGGGAATGGGAATGGGAATTCCTTACAGTATTACAAGACTCGATTAAGAGCATACATGTGGGGCACCTAGGTGGCTCAGTCAGTTGAGTGTCTGACTTCTGATTTCAGCTCAGGTCATGATCCCAGGGATGTGGGATCAAGTCCTACGTCAAGCTCCATACTGAGCGTGGAGGCTGCTTAAGATTCTCTCTCTCTTTCTCCCTTTCTCTCTCCCTCCGTCCTTCTCCTCTGCTCATGCTCTCTCTAAAATTAAAAAAAAAAAAGAAAACAAAAAGTTCTGTCTTCATGGAGTTTATACTTGTAGAATATACTTAAAATTATATACTTAAAAAAAGAGCATATGTGAAAGTGCTTTGCACACTAAGTATTCAATAAAATGTCATTATTGTGAAACTTCTGAAAGATGAACTAAATTTTAGTTTATGACTGTGACTAACAGTTCTTTCACTGTTATTTGGAGAGTCTACTATGTGCAAGATCATGTCACTGAACGAGACTAAAAGACAAATAAGGCAACGTTCTTACTCTCAATAGTAGGTTGGCTACTGATCTAAGAGTCTGGCAAAAGTCAGTGAAAGTATTCTTTTAGAATCAATTGGGATATAGAATCTACAAAAAAGAGTACCATATGGTTTATTTTTAATTGTAAATTGTATGCTACACATCCCTCACATTAGTAACATTTACAATTCACTTATAACCATATACATGTGCATTTTTCCTGAGAAATTCAGTCTGAGACTCTTGGGCATATCCCATATGCACATCTGCAATGTGACTTTGTCATTCCCCCATCAAGAGGTAGAGTCTGTCTCTCCAGCCTTGAATCTGGATGAGTCCTGCAACTACTTTAAGCAACAGAACACAGAGGAGGTGAGGTTGTGCTAGTCTGGGATGTAGCCCTTGACTGGCTTGGCATCTTTTGTCTCCTTCTTCCTGGAAGTCAGCTGCCATGTAAAAAAAAAAAATGTGACCACTCTCAGGAGACCATACTGTGAGAAAGCCAAGGTACAGGAAGAGGCCAGGGAGGATGGGGTGCCATGTGGGTGCCTACAGAGGCCAAGAAGCAACAAGGCACAGATGTGACAGTGAGGGAGCCATCTTGGAAGTGGTGAGCAAAATAAGATGGTTAAGTCACTAAACAGTTGATAACCCGAACACTATCTCATCTTACAAATGATAAAATGGAGGTCTTGAGAGATAGGGTGACTTGCTAGATATTGAACGGATGTTAAAGGGCAAAGATGGGGCTCATACGTAGGCCTTCTTACTTCAAGTCCCGCAGTCTTTCCAATGAAACGAGCATAAGAGCCTAAGTCATCCAGATAATTGCCTCAGGTCTCTATGTTGTGTGGGCTGGTTTGTAATTAGGAATAATGAGTCAGTTATAGGCAATGAATATGATGTGAAATTCTAGGGACTGATTATTTGGAAATATGTTATCAGCAAGACATGACTACAGTCAATTAAAGAAATGCAATACTCCTTTCAAAAATTCACTGCAGGACTAACACAATTATATTCCAAGAATTGCTTCCTCTTACTATTTAGAGAAGGTTATGAGAGGAAAAGAGTGATTAAAGACACTTTGTGTTCAGAAAATACAAGTACAATAATCTTAACTCCTTTCTATGCAAATGAGGCCAGAATTTAGGCCTAATGACTTCTCTCATAAATGTAAATGGAACTGATTGTGTAGAAAGATACAGGATAAAACAGCTAGGCTGCTGTAGTGAGATTGGAGCCTGAATGGTGCTGAGCTGGACCCAACACTGGTAAGTCACTGAGCCAAAACCAGGTATTTCTAAGACTGGAACAAAACAAACCCCAGGAGATAGCACTGAGAGCAAATACACAGCATTTTTTGGTACCATGAGACTAATAGAGAGGAAAGAGGAAACAAAAACGACTGAAATGAAGTTTAAAATTGACTAGTGATGACCAGCGATGGAAGGTCTGTTTAATCTCTTCCAGTCAGCTCCGGGGCATCCTGGCCAGGAGCATCAGGTAATTTTTGAAAATATGGGCCCTGCTGCCTTCTCAAATAGCATGAGCGGTGAAGCCAGGATTAACTAGAGCTCCCATCATTTGATGTCTTCTGCTTATTTCTTTGGTAAAAATCTGATGTGGAACAAGGAAGGAATTTCTTGACTACTCATCAAGCTCGATGCTATGCAGAGGTAAGTGTACTCTTCTTTGCTGCCAGGACAACCAGGAACAGGCCAAGAATATCTCGGCAGAGAATCAAAATCTCAGTCTTTCCTGTGACCTGTTTAGACAGTGCATTCCTGGAAGGGTAGTATGTTCATCTTTATGTCCCCGTTATCTAGGACAGTTCTATTTTATTCTCTTATTTTATTATTTTAAGGTTATTTATTTATTTTAAGAGAGAGAGAAAAAGAGAGAGCACTGTCAGTGCAGAGCCCTATATGGGGTGCAAACTCACGAACCATGGGATCATGACCTTAGCGGAAAACAAGAGTCAGATGCTTAACCAACTGAGCCACCCAGATGCCCCTTTCTTCTTCTTTTTAAGTTTATTTATTTATTTTGAGAGAGAGAAAGCATGTGAGCAGGGTGAGGCAGAGAGAAGGAAAGAGAATCCCAAGCAGGCTCCTCACTGTCAGCACAGAGTCCGTTGCAGGGTTCAATCTCACAAACCATGAGATCATGACCTGAGCCAAAATCAAAAGTCAGGCATTTAACCTACCGAGCCACCCATGCACCCCCTAGGACAGTTAATTATTACAAGGGTTTTAATATATAAGTAATTACTGAGTAACTTCTAGGGCAAACCATGTACTATCTGCATTTTCAATTCTCTTTCACTGGATAATTTCATTCATCCATTCATTCACTCATTCATTCATTTATATTTTTTAAGACAGAGACAGAAAGAGAGACTCTCAAGCAGGCTCCATACTCAGCACAGAGCCTGACACAGGGCTCAATTCCACAACCCTGGGATCATGACCAAGAGTCCAACACTCAACTGACTGTGCCACCTAGGTGCCCCTTCACTGGATAATTTTCAACTAGACTGTAAACTGAGGTTTCAAAGCATAATGAAAACATCACCAATGGGGAACAAAGCTTAGATTATCAAGCCTGCCCATGAATGTAACACTGGTAAGTGCTACCATTTATTGATGAGCTAGAACTTCATGAATACATTACCTAATTCTCAAGATGGATATAATTGGCTCTACAAGTAAGGAAACTCAAGTTAAATGATTTAGCCAAGGTCAAACATCTCCCAAGTGGCCAAGTCAGAAATCAAACCCTTAAAAGCCCAGCTCTAAAGCCTGTCCTCTCCTCTGTACCATGGAGCTTCATAGCCTACCCCAGGGAGATGGCAACTGTCAGGTTAACCTTGATCTTCAGGCCAAGTTGATGGCCTTCTCTGGCTCTGCCTATTCTGTCATCTTAAGGCTCATTTATCCACTTCAGCACAGATACAGATAGACATCATCTGTATCTTTATGTTTGTGTATCTGTTTCTAGTGCTGTACTCAAGTACATGTATTTTAAAATTGAAAATTGTATTTTATTTTTTTAAATTTTTTAAAATGTTTATTTATTTTTGAGAGAGAGAGAGAGAGAGAGAGAGAAGGAGAGAGAAAATGAGTAGGGGAGGGACACAGAGAGAGGGAGACATAGAATCTGAAGCAGACTTCAGGTTCTGAGCTGTCAGCACAGAACGTGACACAGGAGCTCGAACTCACAAGCTGTGAGATCATGAGCTGAGCTTAAGTCGGACACTTAACCGACTGAGCCACCCAGGTGCCCTGAAAGTTGTATTTTAAAGGTGAATTAAGCTCAAATTCACAATTAATAAGGCATTTCTCCCACCACTTCTCTTTCCCAATTTGAGCAATTTAATAAGGCTACCGGATTTATGAGATTCTCTACAGCATTCTCCACAGTGTTTTCACAGAATGAGATTTGATTGGTTATTGACTGCCTCCCGACCCCTTCTCTTTACACACTTGAACTTCAAAGATTTTTTTAAATGCAAAGTCGTATCTTAGTGGGGCCAAGAAATAGTAGGAGGAGAAGAGACAGAAGGATGGCCCCTTTAGGAGGCAGGAAGTCCAGTGTTTATTTTGAGAGCAGAGGTGGAAATACTTGATTCCAATATTTGTTTTTCTTTAAATGGGATTTATAGTTCAAAAGTGAAAAAGTAAAACTCTTTTTTACCATGAAAGTTAAATTACAGATTATTATACCTAACTGGTATAAAATACATTACTTATAGAATAAAATATATACTCGTTGAATAAAATACATGATCTTTAACCTATCATTATATATCATGAAGAGTTTTATTTTAAGGTAAAAAGCAACACAAATCCAGAAATGCTTGTTACAATAATGATGTTTAGCACGTATTATTTTCATTCTAAGATGACAAACACACTAAGACCATTAATAGTATCTCTGGGCAATAACTACCATTTCATTATATTCCTCTTTTAACATGTAGAGAAAATAAATAACTATTTTTTTCAGTGTTAGGTAGGTAGAAAAGAATATTTTTAGAAGTCCTTAAAAGTACCATGCACTGATATGCATTATAATTGTTGTTTCTTCTTTTTATATTTTTGAGTATTCTGATTTTTGCTGACAAACATGAGTCATTTGTGTATACACAATATACTATACATTAATGGCATTTTAAATTGTGTTTTTCTATCTTCTATCTTTAAAAAGCATGGAACATTTTTTTAATCTAAAAGAAATGATTCTTATTTTTCGTCAAGGAAAAATATTTTACAATATAAATCCAGTTCTAAAAATGCTGTCCTTTAGAGCTTCACAAGTGTCAGGAGAAATGGGAGAGACAATGTCACAGGAAAAATAATGAGTCTCACATGTGAGGAGGAGGGAGCTGGCTGAGCTCTGGGGCTCAGAGTTTGCTCTGCAGGGGAGATGCCAGTCATGTGCCTTTAAAGTGCTCTTGAACAGACACTAGGCTTGCAGAAGAAAAACTGACCAAGTAGATCTCCCCTGCAGCCTAGAAATCCGGCACAAAAATCTATTTTTGTTTCAACACAAAATTAAAAAGAAAAATCCTCTTATTATAACTAGAGATGAAGGAGTTTAGCCTTCCAACAACAGACATGAGTTAGAAATGACTATTTCTAGGGTATGGAAAATTTAATCATTTAGACTCCTGCTGCTTCCATACTTTGTACCTGCTGTGATCTTTACTCATTTCCCAGGCCACTCCCTACCTGCCTTTGTGAAATTCAGCATTTGAATATCAAGCCAGCTGGGAACGGAGGATGTGGAAATTACATTTGTAAAAGATGGCAGCAATAACACCTCCAGCCCACATGTTCTTCTGCAATATGACCTTGCCAATCCCTCATTGAGAGGTAGAGCGAATTCCCCTCGCTCTGAAGCGGGGCTGATCTTATGACCTACTTATAAGTAATAGAATGTGGAGGAATAAGGCTGGGTGTCTTCTAAAGTAGGGTTAGATAAAGCCATACGGCTTTTACCTTGTTCTCTTGGGCCACTGGCTCTGGAAAAAGCCAGCTACCGTGTAATAAGTGTGACAAGTCTGAGGCCACTATGCAGAAGAGGCCATGTGTAGGTGCTTTGGTGGATAACCTCAACTGAGCCCAGCTTCTGAGCCATCCTCTCTAAGATAACAGATATGTAAAGAAGCCATCTGGGACCCTCCAGAGCAACGTATCTGTCAGTTGAGTAACACTGAGTAACCAGAGTCAACCTCATGAAAAGCAGAAGAATTGCCTAGCTGAGTCCTGACTAAATCCCCAACCCACAAAATCTGTAAGATGGAACAACATAGTTGTGATTTTCAGTCACTAAGTTTTGGGAAGTTCACTGCACAGAAATAGTGACTGGAGCAGGGACAACTGAGAGTCACTAAATAAGAGGTGAGTGACCAAAAGCCCACAACTAGGGGAGGAGAATGTAAGAAAACTTATACAACAGTGTACACAATTTCTTTCATTTTTTTAAAGATTTTTAAAAAAAGTTTATTTATTTCTTTTAGTACTCTCTACATCCAACATGGGGCTTGAACTCATGACCCTGAGATCAAGAGAAGCAAGCTCAGGGCACCTGGGTGGCTCAGTTAGTTAAATGTCTGACTCCAGCTCAGGTCATGATCTCACAGTTTGTGAGTTCAAGCCCTGCATCGGGCTCCACGTTGACAGGGCAAAGCCTGCTCGGGATTCTCTCTCTTTCTGTCCTCTTGCTGCCCGTTCTGTGTGCATTCTCTCTCTCTCTCAAAATAAATAAAAAACTTAAAAAAAAAAAAGAGTTGCATGCTCTTCTGACTGAGCCAGCCAGGCACCTCTATACTATTCTTACAAAACGACATACCTTGACTAGCCCTTCTACTGAAAAACCAAGTAAAATGCTGTATATAACATTAAAAAATTAAGTGTACTAATTAGCTGGTAAGAAAGTAAAAAATACTTCGATGGAAAATAATAAATGAAGATGAAGTGCAGAGAAATGGGGTAAGGAGAGCACTGAAATTGCCTTTGACCTTGAGGGCATTTGCTATGTGGTGACTCCAAGTGGTCATCTTCATAGCTTAGTGAGATACTGAAGACCAGAGACAAAACCTGCCCAAGGTGGAAAGTCTAATACATGATCCTCCTGCCATAGAGAGGGACCCTTATGGTATAGCCTCAGTGAAGGCTATGCTAGAATGTCTGATCCCAGAGAACCGCACAGAAAGTGTCATGCTGATGAAATCTATCCTAAATATATGAATCCATAGGTAGCCCTCACATGGGTTTACAGTGTGAATTCATTGAACTAAGGTGGTCTAAAACAACTCACCTTTATGTTAAAATAATATTGGATAAAATAGTCTTTACAACAGAAAGCATTTCTTGAATAGAGTCTCATAATAAAGGCTTCATCAGGAAAATGTAATTATTCTAAACATATATATCTATTAACACAGTCTCGGAATATAGGAAGTAAAATTGATAGAATTATAAAGAGAAGGGAAGATCCAAATATGTATTGGGAGAGATAACATATTCCTCTCTTGGTATAGGATAGACTAGGCAGAAAAAAAAAAAAAAAAAAAAGCAAGGATAAAAAAGCCAAGGATACAGAAATCTGAATGAGACCAACAAGATTTAGTTTCAGACATATTTTAAATGCCATACCCCCAAACTGAACACACACAGTTTTCAAGGATATATGGAACATTTTATAATTACTGACCATATACTTTTAAAATCCCAGTATTTAAGGCCACACCTCAGACCAATTAAATCAGGATCTTTGGAGGTGGGTCCCAGGGATCAGCATTCTTATAGCTCCTCTGGGTGAGTGTAATGTGTAACCAAGGTTGGGAACCACTGACATACAGCGCCATATATAGCTTTCAGTGCTTATATCAGAAAAAAAGGAAAGAAGAAGGTTAATGATTTAGAGTCCATCTTAAGTTAGAAAAGAACAGCCAGATAAAGGCAAGAAACTTAGAAGAAAGAAGATCAAAGAGCAAACAGCAACATAGAAAACATACTAGAGATGATCTACTCTACAGAGTTAAAGGCATATCTTATATCTTCTAAAGACATCAGCTTTTGGGGCGCCTGGGTGGCGTAGTCGGTTAAGCGTCCGACTTCAACCAGGTCACGATCTCGCAGTCCGTGAGTTCAAGCCCCGCGTCAGGCTCTGGGCTGATGGCTCAGAGCCTGGAGCCTGTTTCCGATTCTGTGTCTCCCTCTCTTCTGCCCCTCCCCCGTTCATGCTCTGTCTCTCTCTGTCCCAAAAATAAATAAACGTTGAAAAAAAAATTTTTTTTTAAAATAAAAAAATAAAGACATCAGCTCTAGGTAAATGAAGAACTTAAATGTGAAAAGCAAAACTATACATTTTTAAGAAAACAGTATAGCAGAATACATTTTGGATTTTGGTATGGGAAGAATTTTTTCAAAGAAACAAAATCACAAGCCATAAAGAAAAAGTGGATAAATTCACTGTATTAAAGGTAAGAATCTCTTTTGTCAAAACATACCATAAAGAGAATACAATGTTATAAGTCGGGAGAAGATAAATATGTATTTACAATATAGATAACTGAAATATAGGAAGGACTCCTATGAATCAACAAGAAATTGATAACCCAAAAGAAAATAGACAAAAGACAGGCACAAAAGTAGAATCCGTATGCAGAATAGGTATGACAATATGCTCAACCTCATTAGTAATTAATGAGAGGCAAAGTATAAGTGCAATGAGATATTATTTCATAACCACTAGGTTGTCAAGTAAAAAAAACAACAAAAAAGGAACAAAAAGCCTGACCATCACATGTTGGCAAGAACATAGAACCATGGGAAGTTTTAACCTTTGCTGGTGGGAGGGTAAACCAGAGCAATTATTTTGGGAAGCTATTGCCACTGCCTAATTTAGCCGAACATTGCTACATTCTAGGACCCAGCAATCCCATTGTAAGGATCTAGCATATAAGGAATGTATGCTAGAAAAAAGTCCTGGATCCGTGTCCCTGAAGATGATACACGAATCTTCATAGTATAGAGCTTGCGAATGTAAAATCTAGAAACTAAGTAATCAACAACTAAATGGATAATTACTTTGTGACTGATACATATGACAAAGTATTATATTTCAGTGAAAAAGAGAAATGATGGCCTAGTGCATTAACCCAGATTCTTTGGTGTTGACTGAATGATGCAACACCCAGAAGTACAGCATATGACGTACTTAGCCTCCAAAACTGGCAAAACTAACAAATATACAGCTATTGTTTAGAGGTATAAATAAGGTGGTTAAACTCCTAAAAAGGAAAGAAAGGAAATAATTAAGACAAAAGTCAGGGTGGTGGCTATTCCTTTTTTTTTTTTTTTTTTAATTTTTTAATGTTTATTTATTTTCGGGGTGGGGTATAAAGGGCAGAGAAAGAGGGAGACACAGAATCTGAAGCAGGCTCCAGGCTCTGAGCTGTCAGCACAGAGCCCGACACGGGGCTCGAACCCACAAACTGTGAGATCATGACCTGAGCTGAAGGCAGATGCTCAACCAATTGAGCCATCCAGGTGCCCTGGTGGTTATTCCTTATGGAAGGGAGAGAAATGCAATTGGGAAGGAGCACACAGAGCTCTTTTCAGGTACTAGTAATATTCAGGGATTAATAAAACAGGTCTCTTCCTTTTATTAGTAAATGGTACATTTGTTTCACACATTCTTCACCATGTGATATAATTCACAACTAAAAAAAATAAAAAACCAAAATGACAGAAGAATGTATACGACCAGAACCGAGATAGGGTTAGGGTTGAGAAAGAAATGTTATCTGTTGTTAATACTCACCCTAAAGACTGCACCTGACCTCAAACCTCGTATTTCTTTGTGAGGTGTCAGACAACACATGAGGTCATAAGTGAAGTCTACTGCTGCTGAACAGAGAGGGGAAAGTGCAGGAAGGAAGGCAAATAAAGCAGTGGAAACCACTCAGAATTACGTGTGAGGCAGTAAAGGGAAGAGCAAAGGGCTGCTGGTTGAGGGCTGTGATTAGGATAAAACACACTCAATAGTCTTAGCTGTGTTTCACATCAGCCCAAGAGGGGCTCCCAGGGGGAGACATGTTTTTCACACCCCATGACAACTTGCCGGAGACCTGGATGTGAGGAGTAGGCAGTAGGCAAATGGCAGGCTCCCGCTGTCCACACCGTGCTTAATGAGATACCTTCAAGGCTCACCTCAAGGGTGGGAGGGGCTTGCCCCCAAATCTTCCCACCTTTCCCCTTACCCTCTCTCAGGACTCCATGCACTCTGCACTCACAGCACTTGTGTCCATGAGTATACCCTCTGACTAGAACACAAGGCTCTCAAGGCCAGGCATTCTTCTTCTTGGTAACCTAGGGAATAGCACAGGGCTGGACTTTACACAGGGAGCCTTAGGGGTGAGGGCAAGAAACCACAGTAAGTAGTTTACAGGCAATTCTTTGTAACCCATAACCTTGACATTTCCTTCAAGAAACAAGGCACTGATTAGCAGTGAGCTTGACACGGACCTGAGTACCAATCTTCTTCATCCCCTGGTGGCTTCCCTCAACCTGAGTGATTTTACCTGCCTTGGAGAAGCCTCTACCTTTAGGGCGTTCCTCAGCCTGTGCTCTCCATCCCAGCCGCAAGGGTCTCCTCCTTGCCTTTTCTACAAACATACGTTCTCCTGCTGCTCCATTGATTATGCCCTACTAATCAGTTACTGGCCTTTTCTCCTATGTATTCAACCTTTCTTTTTCTTTTGGCCCCTTCTTTGTGGCATAAAAGATTGCTCAGGTATTTCTCGTATATATACAAGCTTGCAGCCTCCACAATCATCACCGCTCAACTGATTACCTCCTTCTATGGCTTCTCCTTCATAGCCAAGATTCTTGAGGTTTTATTTTCCTTTTCTCTACTAGTCAGGCTTCCACCCACCAGACTGCTAAAACGTCCCCTCTAGCCACAGGACTAACCACTTGTGACCTGACCTTCTCCTTCCTAGGCTATTGGGCTACGTCTTCTCCTCTTTCCCTACCTCACAGACATTTCTTCTTCATGTTCGACTGCCTCTTCACCAATGTTGGGTCCCTTGGGTGCTATTCTTAGCCTCCCTCTACTCTCTATTCTCATTCCAAACATCCTTCCTTTGTGATCATTTTCCTCCCTCATTTTCATTTCTTCTTGTGAGCAGATGATTTCTGATCTAGATCTCTGATACATGCTTGAATGCAGCAGGTGCTTTACAGAATGAAACCTATTAAAAAGCTTCAGCACGGCATATAATTAAAATACTGAGCTCTAGCATTAAGACTGACTGTGGCATGAGTTTATTTAATACCAAATTTTGCTTAGAGACAAAAATTAGAAATCATTATTTGGGATATTAGGAAAACCCTAAACTGAAGAATTTGAAAACAAAAGGTTAGCAAAATTGTTTGGCTTTGGAACTATATTACTCATAAAATAGTCTTTCTCCATGATGGGACTCACTATACATTTCAAGTTTTTCTGGACTGTGAGCTATGATATTGATTAAGAGTTGGTAAACCATAGCCTGCAGGGGAAATCTGGCCCACCACCTGTTCTTGTAAAAAAAGTTTTATTGGAACGCATATACATCCATTCACTTACCTGTTGTCTATGGCTGCTTTTAGACTACGACAGAGCTGAGCTATTGCAACCAAGACTATATGGCCCACAAAGCCTAAAATATTTACTCTCTGGCTGTTTGTAGAAAAAGTGTGTCAGCCTTCATATAGAGCAATACTTTTTTCACTATTAACATATCCCTTGAAAATGATAACTTGTATAAATTATATTTTCTAAGAGTAAGGAAAAATCATGGCTGTGGAACTACCGTGCCCTCAATCCAGGTATGAATGCAGGCAGGTTACACGGTAACTAAGAACTCATTTTTTCTAAGACTTAGCTGAAAGAACTCCATTGCTATTCCTAAATGGATCACTTAAGTGGCTCAAATAACTAAAGGGAGAAAACTTTTGAGTTATGTGGTAATATCTAGCCTCCTGGGACGACTGAGTATGTGTGTGTTTGCGGGGTGAGGCCACACGGATATTGAAGCTTTGAGAAAAGCAATAAAATCATAAATAAAATCACGGCTAAAACCATGAGGATTTCTTGCCTTGTCTGCAGGTGTTAACCTGGCCCAGGGCTTGTCTGCCCGGCGATCGTAGTCAGGAGACTCGGTGACTTCCACATACTCATTAAACCGCAGGATCCTTCGAGCTTGGAGCTCGGCCACTGTAGGTCTCAGGCTGAGCTGCAGGGGGATAGGGAAAAAAGGACAAGTTCAGGAGACCATTTACAGCCTCATGGTGGCAAGTTGTCTATAGAGAACTTCAAAGTTATGGTTAAACAAGGTCACTTTCAGATATCCAAAAGAGAAAAAAAAGGCAGCAGCATCTTGGGAGTTTCTAATGAGAACCAGAAAGCAGTGTGCCCTAATTCTGAAACTATAAAAATCATCATTGTTAGATAGGTCACAGGCGTTGGCAGCCGTCTGCGTTATGCTATTTTCCCCAACTTGCCTGGCATTGCGATAAAGGCACCTGTCATCCCTGACACAAGGAACACGAAGCCACGCAGACACAATAGCAATCCAGATATAGGATGGCTGGCTTGGAGACTGAATCATCCAGACAAAAGCACTGTAACTTTTCGAAATGAGATCTCTGTTCCTATTATATTAAACCTCTATATTCAGAAATGCACAAAGTTATGACAAAGAAATGGTCCGGTGAAGGGCGTGTCTATGGTGGTCATCTGAGAGAGACTAGAGACCCAGGCCCAGATTTGACATTATCCCGGTGGGAAAAGCTGCTGTGCAGAAATGCACAGGGGCACGGAGTACATTCAGTGAGCCTTAACTGCTTAAAATAGGCTGAGCCCTTTAAGACACTTCTAATAACTTGGATTCCTCCTATGGTCTTAGTCGAATTCAAATTTACAGTTATATTTAATCCACCCATCCCTGTGTATTTGTTCTCCAATCTTGGTCCTTTCCCAAGCCCAAGAATAAAGAGAGATGGCTCTGAGAGACTAAAGATTGTTGGGCCCTAGCTGACAGGCATGATCTACTCTCTGCTACTAAGGTTCATGCTTCTGTGGCCTCTCTCAGTCTGGAGATGCCATAGACCCAGGCCTCTTTTACCCATGGGGTCCATTTCCAGTATCTTTTTTACCCATAGATGTACTGTGTATACAGCCAGACCATTCATTGTCTAAGTGGTCTTCTTTGGAGAGGTTCCTTATGCATACAACTTCAATTTAAAAAAACTGAGCACCTTGACACACAAAAATGATGTGTTTGTGGAAAACAAACAAACAAACAAACAAACCCCCAAAAAACCTTTCCTGAGCCTCAGTGTCCTCTTGAGTAAAATCAGAGGCTGAAGCAGGTCAATGCTCTAACATTCAAGTCACTTGAGCACTCCTATAAGGGCCTGGGTCTACACTCTGAGTTCACCTGAGCTGGGGTATGGCAACCGTGATTCCTTCTAGCTTCATAAAGCCCTGGTAGGCAATGGACAGAGGGAGGAATGATCTAAATGGTTCCCTTATACTCACATGTTGTTCAATCTATATTGCTAGCTTCTTACTGCCTCTCCAGGGCATGTGGGGGTAAGGAGGTAGAGAAACCACTGCCTCTGGGGAGTGCCCAAAAGGCAAGGGACCAGAGGCCACATGGGTCAGAAATTCTCCATCCAGTCTTGCCCTTTAGGACTGTGTTATTAGCGCGATGGAATGTTCTATACCTATGGCAGAGAGCTCTGTAGAGTGGAGGGAAGCGGGAGTCAGGGGGTCAGGCCAGGCTCTGTTGCCTCCCGGTGGGGCCCAAATGGATTGACAAAAGATGAGTGTGTATGGCAGGGGTGAGCATGGACAGTGAGGAGGGGCTATTCTTATTTGTAGCTGGTAACATAACAGCCACCGAATGCCACAAGAGCCATCTCTAGCAATTCAGTTTACAGGAACTCTGTCAGCTTGATCATTACTTGACATGTAGGATCTTTGAAAAAAAAAAAAAAAAAAAGATGAATTAAGGATCTTTTTCCCTAAAAATGAAAACCAAAATCTCTCAAAATAGTCTCCAACTTTTCCATGGGAATGGAGTTTCTTCTGTATGCCTTAGAGTATTTTGCTGTGGACTCCCCAGCCATCTCAGATAAACGTGGGTCAGGTCACACACTTCACTGCAGATGTCATATTTTACTTATCCTGCCTTATCCAGGTGTGAAAGGTATAATCTGAAGAATTACAAGTAAATCTTTATATATTTGTATAAAGATTTATAGTGAAATATAATGAAAGATAAACTCTGATAGTGCTTAATTTTTCCGAAGACTATTGTTATTCTAACACAGAAAAAGCGATGACCCTGGTGCCAGATTTATGTTTTTATAGTGGGTGGAAACAACAGTCTGAGTTTTGGAGGTAAGCCATTTGTCAAGTTAGGTAGCCCAGCAGCAGGCAGGTTGGGCAATCAAATTCACTTAATAAATTCCTGACCCAGCTCACACATGGACTAGTGGCAGATCTTCAATTTAATATTTATGTAATATTTCCAAGACTACACAGAAAACGTGAGCATTTTTAAAAACTGTATATTGAAAAAAAAATTAAAAAAAAAACTGTATATTGAAATGTTAATAATGGTTATCGCTGAATAAAAGACATTTGTGTGGTTTTCTTTTCTTTTTTGTTCCTCTTCGCATTTAAACAAGTATTCACACAGATTACATGCTATATTCGTAATTGGTAAATGTAATTTAAAACTTTTGATTGTTAACTTTTCAAATTAGCATATCATGCAATCGTAAATATAAACATAATCCATATTATATGCATTCCATTGATCTTAATGTCTTTGATTAGGTAGTGAACTAATCGGAGTAATTATTCCTCGGTATCAAATGTAAAGGCAGAGGGCTGATCTGCATTTAAATAATGAAGTATACTCAAAACACACATGATCATTAACAGTCATGTTTTCATCACCTTTCTGCTGAGTCTGCGCTTAAGTTCCATTTTTGCTTCTTGTTCTTCCTCTTCATTCTTTTCTGTTTATGAATGAGGGTGGGGGAGGAAAGGCAGGAAGACTTAGTTACTATAAATGATATTATAATCAGAAAAGTAGATCAGGCCACAACTATTGGACTTAGATAATGATCAAACACTCTGACATAAAAAGCTGTCAAAAGATTTTGCAGAAAGATCGATCATTAATTTATATATTACTTTTTCTCCTTATGGGATCGGTTTCCTTACTGACTATAAACCTTTTTGCTTCCTGACTTCATATTGTGTTCTGAAAAAAACTATAAGGGTGTCCACACTCTGGTGAAAACCTTTCATTGCTGAACATCTCATGGGCTTATAAGCACAATTTATCAGAAGGCAAATAAAAACTTACTTCTGGATCTGGCCTTCACATAAAGATCTGAGACATATCAAAAGAGCAAATTAGAACCATCTGATGCATGTCTGAGTTGATTTCCATTCAAATCCAACCAAAATACTTGATTTTGTCTGCTTTGGTTTCCACAGTAGCAGAATGCAGTCATTTCTTTGGAGTCTGACTTCAAACCAGAATGTTCTGAATGGGGTTATTATGGTGTACTGTTGATGGAGATGATTTATTTTCTTGTGACTTGACTTTCCAAAGTCTTTTTTTTCTCTAGTGCTTCACCAAATAGTAAAATATAACGGCCAATTTAATGAATGCTGTCCAACGGATGGGATTAAGAGAAAAATGACCAGGGATTTTAAAGAAATAAATACCCCTTCAGATCTTAATCATTACTTATTTGATGAACTTTTCTCTGTTGCTTCCAATAGCTCATCGTTTGTTTGATACATGAGCATAGATTTTACTTCTTGGACACCAGTGCTTACAAAAGATGATCTCTTAGAAGATGCTGTTACAAATTCTATTGAAGGAACATCACACAATACAAAAAGGCTCAACCAAAACGTTGAAAAAGAAGTCTTCTATGAAAAGATAAATTTATTTTAAAAATTCAAATAGACTTCTTACTACTAAGATTGTTTTTATAATGAATAAAACATCAGTATTCAATATTTGCACCGATTGTATTTGTTAGTTGAACAGGCTAAATTCTCTATTAACTTCCCATATCTGGACAGAGAAAAGTTTCCACATTCTTCCAAAATACTAATTTTAATTCATAAGAAAAGGAATGCTGAGTCTGGTTATTTAGACAAAGAGTAAACATAAGCTGAAATCACCCTGCGAGATAAGAAACAGGCAGTTAGTACACTTTCAGGAAGTGCCTGTGTGTCAAACAAATTTTGTTATAATTCATATTTCCTCCTATGAAAATACTGTGGGTTTTTCTAATTGCTTCACAAAATATATATCCTTTGATATCCTTAAAATATATCCTTAGGGTCAAATATTTACTTTATATGAGTTGGGCAAGGCATGTAGGTTATAAATTATACATAACAGACAAAAGCTAAATTTGTGGTTCATGTGATTCAAAGGAAGGCTTTACAAGGTCAGCCTTTAATGATATTACTAATAAAAAGAAAAATATAATCTTCAAAGCATTTTAGTCAATTCTTCCTATAAAGTGATTGTGCTATATTTTTAAAGGTACTTTTCAAAGACAGAAAAGTGGATATCTAATATGACTCAAAGCCAACAAATGCTTTAATTTTTGTGAGGGAATATTGGATAATTTCATCTTATTAAGCATACTGTACATCTGAGTGATAGCAAGTTACCTATTTAAAAAAAGAAGGGCCAACTGCAGTTGAGGAAGTTATATAAACAGAATTCTACCATGTGGGAATTCGTTTTTAACATCAGGAGCTGACTTCCTTACATATTTCCATATTTGAAATCATGCTTTTACCTTTTTTATTTTTTTAAGTTTTTTAATGTTAATTTATTTTTTGAGATAGAGACAGAGTGTGAGCAGGGGAGGGAGGGAGACAGAGAGAGGGAGACACAGAATCCCAAGCAGGCTCCAGGCTCCGAGCCGTCAGCACAGAGCCCGACGCGGGGCTCGAACCCACAAACCGTGAGATCATGACCTGAGCTGAAGTCAGATGCTTAACTGGCTGGGCTACCCAGGTGCCCCTGAAATTGTGCTTTTAAAGAAGTTAAAGAAGGTAAGAGGTGGAGGGAAGTCAACATGACTGATCTTCTGAATCTTTTTAAATACTCGTAAAATCTCTTACAAAGAATCAAGGTCAAATCTTAGTTTAAAAAAACTCACTGAATTGAAATGAAATGAAATGAAATGAAATGAAATGAAATGAAATGAAATGAAATGAAATGAAATGAAATGAAATGAAATTTAGTTATTTCTTTTTTGAGAGAGAGAGAGAGAGAGAGAGAGAGAGAGAGAGAGAGAGAGAGAGAACTGGTGAGCAGGGGGAGGGGAAGAAGGAGAGGGAGAGAGAGAATCTTAAGCAGGCTCCAGGCCCAGTGCAGAGCTGACACAGGGCTTGATCTCACAACTGTGAGGTGAGATCATGACCTGAGCTGAAATCAAGAGTGGGACTGACTCAGCCACCCAGACGCCCCTCACTTTTCTTTTTTAACGTTTTCTTTGTTTCTCTGTTTAGTAAAGGACTAATTATACAGTAGGATGTACACCTTTCTGGTCACTCTAAATAGACTGGAGGGATATTCATGAAGGAAGTGACATGACTCATTGACAAACCTTGCCTTTAGTAACTCCATCAAAGCAGGGGGGTGGATATTTCAGAGCAGTCACAGGAAGCATTTGCCATAAACACACAAACAACACATGTGGTTAAATAACCATGGGCACTACAGGAAACCTACCCAGCTAGCAAATGTTGCCCAGAGCATTTTAGGGATGAGCTAAAAGGAGAAGACAGAAAAGCACCAAAACATCAGCAACTGGAATATTATATTCCCGAGTCATCGATTCAGATAAACTAAGTTTAAAAAAAGCCAAATATTTGCGGCACCTGGGGGGCTCCGTTGGTTGAGCATCTGACTCTTGATTTTGGCTCAGCTCAGGATCTCACGGTTTGTGAGTTCAAGCCCCACATGGGGCTCTGCACTGACACTGTGGAGTCCACTTGGGATTCTCTCTCTCCTTCTCTCTCTGCCCCAACTCACTCTCTCTCTCTTTCAAAATAAACAAATAAACTTAAAGCCAAATATTTTTTGTGGGTTTTACATGGTTTTATATGAAACCATGAAATGAAAATGTATTTATACACTTACTTTGAAATGCATCAAAAAAATAACATGGATCAATGTAAGGACAGATATGTGATAAAGCAAGATGTGATAAAATGTTAATAGTAGATTATAAATAGTACATGTATGGGTGTTTACTATAAAAATTTTCAACTTTTCTCTATATTTAAAAAATTTCATAATAAAATGTTGGGAAAAAATACAGCACTCAATGGCCTAATATACTTTTTCTCTAGAGAATATATAGCTATTGTCATAGCTAATCAGATCTGCATCTCCTATGCCTGCCCTGTAAAAGGTGTTCCATGAGTATCTCTTTTTCTGGTAGGCAAAAGTTGACCTTTCAAGCACCAGAACTTGCTTTCTATTTTAATAATATTAAGGACTTGGTTCTAAAATGTACAATTAAACCTAACTTTATAGTTTTGTTTTTTGTTTTTTGTTTAAAAAAGCCTAGATGCAGTAAAATAGGAAAGAGATGGAATAAGATGTGTTATGGTGACTGATAAATTAAGGAATAAAATGTGCCCTTGGTCTCCACTGAAAGTGAGATCTGCACTGACTGCCACCTGACTCATGTTTAATAAACTAATGATGAGCTTGGATTTGACAGCTGCTGAATTAGTTTACTCTGTGAATGAATTCCCTAGTCTGTCAAGAAAAGATGAGCCAGTTAAAATAAGTGTCCTTAAAAACAAACAAACAAACAAACAAACAAACAAACAAACAAAAATACTGGTGGTGCCTGGGTGGCTCAGTCAGTTAAGCGTCCAACTTCGGCTCAGGTCATGATCTCACGGTCTGTGAGTTCAAGCCCCGCATCGAGCTGTGTGCTGACAGCTCAGAGCCTGGAGCCTGCTTCGGATTCTGTGTCTCCCTCTCTCTGCCCCTCCCCCGTTCATGCTCTGTCTCTCTCTGTCTCAAAAATAAGCAAACGTTCCAAAAAAAAAAAAAAACACACACACACAAAAAAACAACCACACCATCTCACAGACTTTTTTTAAATAGTCAATCATACTGCTTTTGAACAAAAGCTGGACATGAAATAAACACACAAAAAAGAGTCATCTATGTGGAAGAACCCAGAGGCACACAGGGGCTGAACACACTATTGTAAGCTATGCCATTCAGTTCCCTGGGGCCACTCAGTGGATTGCTCTGGATGACCTCTACCAGTTGTCTTTTCTGCTTCCCTTGGCCATACAATATTATGGCAGGAGATCGTAAGCCAGTTATCAGCCTCTCCAGACTGGAAATGTGTCTTTTGTTTCCAGAATAAGCATGGTTAGATAAACTAAGAAGGAAGTAAAAAAAGGACTGGAATCAAATCTGAAGTTGACTTTGGCGTTTCCCTCTTCCCTGAACCTCCAGGAAAATGGGGTATAGAAGCCAAGACAGCACTTAAGATCAATGTGTGATAAATTTCTACATCTATGAAATAGTTCCTCAAATAACCAAACAGCAATGTGGTTTGGCACGATTTGTCTCACAGAAGCAGAAAAGAATTACCCAGAATTCGCTCTTCCTTTTTTTATCCCCCCCCCCAAGGTATTGCATCAGACATCCAATAAGACATAATCTTTGTGTTTTAGGAGCTTACAGTCTGCTCTTGAGCTTATCTAAAATTTAGTTCAAGAAATATTTTCCAGGGACCTACTATCAAAAGCCATGAGCTTTTTTGGTTTTGTGTTGTTGTCAAAATTAAATGTTGCTCTCATCCTTCCTCAGAAAACTAAAACACAATTTTATTTGCTTTTCTACCCATGACTTTTTCCATCTCTGTACTGGCTCTTCTACATACTGATGGTCACGTTAAGCCCTTCTTTGGGTTCTATTCCAGTTTTGCTCACAAACAGCCAGAAAAAAGCATTCCAAGGAAAGAATCCCATAGACTGTCAGTTCCTCTCACTGTTCAGTCTTCTTTGTTGAGTTGTCTTAGTAATGGCAAGTATAATATAAACGTATCATTAAAATCTTTCATTCCTGGGGTACCTGTGTGGCGCACTCGGTTAAGCATCTGACTCGATCTCAGCTCAGGTCAGGATCTTGAAGTTCATGAGTCTGAGCCCCGCTTTGGACTTTGTGCTGATGGTGTGGAGGCCTGCTTGGGATTCTGTCTCCCTCACTTCTCTCCCCGCCCCTTTCTCTCTCAGAATGAATAAATAAACTTAAAAAAATTCTTTCATTCCTTAGGAAAAGAAAACAACTCAGATTGAAGAATGGGGATCATCCAGACAAGAATTACCTCTAAAAGCCTGATCGAAAAAGATGTCCAGCATGCCCACAGCTCATTGCTATTGTAGTACTATCCGGAGCTCTGCCCAGCCCTGATGTTTTTATATTTCATACAATAAAAAGCTCTTCTGAAACTGGGTTAATAATATATAAAACTGCAGCTAGGCTCAACTTAAAAATAGCCATTACTTAAGTCACTGTGGTTGGTAACCACATGGACACAGTATATAATGACAAACTGTGCTTCTATTAGTTTTATAGCTTTAACATACGAACTCCAATGAAGTCCTACTGGACTAGTGAGTAAGAAGTAAAGTCAAAGAAAACAGAAGGGAAAAGAGAAAGGGAAAATGAAGTAGGAAAATGAATGGAGAACTCCTTAACTTCTGAGAAATTATAAATAACTCAAAAGGGAAACAGAGTTATCATAACAAAGGAAAATGAAAAGGGCTCAAGAATTTCTTTTACCATAATTCTGTTTTAAATGGAGTCATTTGTTAAACCTGGCAACAAACTGTATTATTAATAATAATATAGGAATGTTTGATTTATTTCCTTGGGGATTCTTTGGCTTTTTCTTTGACATTTATTTGCAAGCAGACTAGAGCATTTTCTTCTATGTAACATTTGGGTAAAAGAATACATGGATATATTTCATCTTTCTTAAAAACAACTGTCACAATCATGACTCTGGTCTGGGGGATATCAGGCTCAAAGCCATAAAATGAAATACAACTTTCAAGAAATTATTTTTTTAATTCTACTTATTTATTTTTAGAGAGCTAGAGAGAGAGAGCGCACAAGTAGGGAAGGGGCAAAGAGAGAGGGAAAGAGAATTCCAGGCAGGCTCCAGGCTATCAGCATGGAGCCCCACATGGGGCTCGATCTCACAAACTGTGAAATCATGACCTGAGCGGAAATCAAGAATTGGGTGCTTAACTGACTGAGCCATCCATGCACCCCATTTTTTTAATTATCTAGAAATGTGATCTAAACGGGCCATTTTAATCATTCGTGAATAAACATGGAGGTTTCCTACTGATAAATGGATCATCTCTGAAGGGAGCTTGTTAATGGTTACATGAGAAATCACCAAATAAGATAAGATACTCACGTTTTAGGATATTTCTTTGCTCTAATTCTTCAGTTGTGGGCCTCTGGCTAAGTCTCCTATGATGACAAAAAGGATATATTGTAGGTTACAAACAAGACCTCCTTGATGCGAAATGTGAAATAAAATAACAAAGAAAGCTTTATTCTTTTCCTGTTTGGGGAAACACAAATCCATTTTACACCTACAAAATAAAAGTCTCCTTTCTGTTAGTTTGGAGACTAAAGACTGTCTGAGACTGCTACCTACTCCCCTGATCCATTCTTCCTCCTCTCTTTTAGATACAGAACCTCCTGAGCTGTAGCTGTGGTCCCCCAACTACAGACTTCTGCCTCCCCAGCCGCAAGGTGCGGTTTTGCGACTGAGTCCTTGCAATGGGATATGAACAGAGTGGTATCTGTAACTTCTGCTTTTTACCCTTAAAATGACTGTGTATTTCCTTTTCTTTCTTTCCTTCTTCCATGGGCTAGAACTCAAACATGGTCATGTGAGCCAGCTTGGATCACGCAGATGAGAATATCCATGGGGATGGAAAAGCAATAGGACAGAAAGAATCTGAGTGTCCAGCTAACTATAAGGAGTGGGTGGGCAGTCCCATGCATCCTGGAGAGTCCACCTACCTCTGGACTGTTCTGTGGAAAGGAAATAAACGTGTGGAAGTGTCTTATTTGGACCACTGCACTTTTTGGTTTCTAACAGAATAGCTTAGCCTATCTCCTAATTAACATACAGATCATTAGAATATAAAGAAGTCTTCTGCTTAAGAGTTCATACTAACTCAAAAGATGGTTGATCCACACTGGACAGTGTAGTAATTCCCGCGAAATACTGCTTTTGTGACCTCAAATGGATTTATAATACATGCAGTAGAGTTATTTTAAGATATATGGACCCTTCCCACCTGCTTTTGAGAAAAGCAGGCTCATTTAAAAAAAAATTTTTTTTTGAGAGAGGGAGCGAGTGCATACATGTGCGTGCAATTGGGCGAAGGGCACAGGGAGAGGGAGAGAGAGAGTCTTAAGTGGTCTCCATGCCCAGCAAGGAGCTCAACTCGGGGCTCGATCTCATGACCCTGAGATCATGATCTGAGTGGAAATCAAGAAGCAGGTGTTTAACCAACTGAGCCACCCAGGTGCCCCAAGCCAGGCTCATTTGTGACTAGTAGCTACCTATTTGTAAACAAAAGCTGAATGTCCTAACGACTCTTTATACCTTTTCTTCGTCTTGTTTACAGTGTTAATTTGTTGTTAATTACAGAAAAAACTTCTTCCGGACGTAGGTTGAGTTTGCACAAATTAAACTATGTATGTATGTAATCTTACTTAAAGATACTATGTAATCTTACTTAAAAGATACTATGAATTATAAATGTTCCAGCTGTGGCAGAAATGGCGTGAGGAAGTGAAATCAATGTTATTTTAAAGACCTCATTAAAAATTTTGTTAAAGTTTAATTTTCATCAGAGCTACCTTGGAAGTAACTTGCATAATTGAGCTTACAAAAGAACCCAGTGAACTACCATGCCACCCAGCCATGTACCCTGTTACACATCTGCACTCTCTCATCCACCAAAGACATCATCCTTCTTTTGTTTATGGGGTTTCCTCCCTCAGGAATACCTTTCTCTCTTTCTCTACCTACAGAAATCATACAAATGACTAAAATAGTACCCTTCGGTTGGGTGTTTGACCTGTCCTATCCTGTCCTGTGAATTCTCTGCCCCTATACAGCAGTCATACAAAGATCACACATCTATTAGAGCACTTACCACACAAGTAATAATAAAGGTAAGACGATAATCATAGCTCTTGTTAGTTCATACTCTTAAAGTCCCAGGTGCTGTGCTAGGTGCTTAACTTACTTATCGTGGATCCTCAAAACAACTCAGCAAGGGAGTAGCCAGTTCCCATTTTACAAATGAGGAAGTAACAGATTAAGTCACTTGCTGAATATCAGGTACTAGTGAAAGTTAGAGCAAGGTCTCACACCCAGTTCTTTTGACCTAGATGTTGGTGCTTTTCACATGACCTCACCAAGGAGTATGTCAGTCTGTCTCTTCCACGACACACGGAGTCCCCTAAGGTAGGGACTATGGGTGATTTATCTTTAACGGCAGTGATCAGATGTGTGATATTTGTAAAGAAACAATTCTGCAAAATTTACATATTTAAAACTACTCAGATAAAATATTTTCTGGATGTGGTCTACGTGCATACTTTCAGAGGCTCTCAAACTTTTAGGGGTGGGGGTAGGATCCTTTTATCAAACAGACAGAAGAGGCTGTTCTGGTTGGATGGTTAAGCCTGGGATGAAGGAGTCCCTCCCGTCCCACCCCTAACACACCCACACTGCCCTGGATCATCCCCCCATAGAAGCCAGAGTGTTCCCTCCAAGAAATCCTTGATGCGGCAGTTGGAAAATCACTGCTCTCTGCTTACTTCACAAGGTTCTCCATCAGCGCCTTGTTTTTGAGCATTTGGTTTGTTTTAGTTGTCACTGCTATAAACAGCCTTGAAATAAACATCTTTGTAAAATATATAGGTGGTTTTTTTTTTTTCTCTTCTGGATTATTTCCTTCTTGTATAGTCTCTCAAATGACCTCACCATGTAAAACAATTACCACGTAAAACAATAGACTGCTACACAATTCCTTTTTTTTTCTTTCACACTGTTAGGTTGTTCTTCAAAAATACGGAACAAAGTTGCCGCTTTTGGGTTTAATTTTTAAGAATGTTTTACCTGTTTAACATATATATAATTATTTAAATCAATAATAAAAATATTTAATTTTTTTTTTTTAATTTTTTTTTTTTCAACGTTTATTTATTTTTGGGACAGAGAGAGACAGAGCATGAACGGGCGAGGGGCAGAGAGAGAGGGAGACACAGAATCGGAAACAGGCTCCAGGCTCTGAGCCATCAGCCCAGAGCCCGACGCGGGGCTCGAACTCACGGACCGTGAGATCGTGACCTGGTTGAAGTTGGACGCTTAACCGACTGCGCCACCCAGGCGCCCCAAAAATATTTAATTTTATTAAGTGCTTGCTACGATCCAGGCACTCTAGTGCCTTCAGTGTATCATCTCATTTATCCACCCCAAGCCGCTGCTTGGTCCCATCTGCCAAACAGATAATAGCCTCAGAACCCCCACATGCCAGCCCTGTAGGTATGACACAGTCACAGAAGTCTACTTCTAAGCAAGGAGAGGGATTTCTTCCACCTCCAAATCCTGCCCTGGGATCTCACTCCCTTCTCCCAACTGACGCAGAGTGAGAGAAGTCAGCAAAATAGCTCATACTTAAATATGCTTAAAGTGATCATGGAAAACAAGGCTTTGGCACTCGCTTCTATTAAAGCTGCCAGTTAAGGGCGCCCAGGGGGCGGGGTGGGGGGGGCTCAGTCATTAAGCATCTGACTTCGGCTTAGGTCATGATTGCACAGTTGATGAGTTCTAGTCCCACATCGGGTAAGCATGAGCCCCACTTTGGGTGAGCTTGCGCCCCACGTGTGGTGAACATGAGCCCTGTCTTGGGTGAGCATGAGCTCTGGGTGAGCTCTGCTTCTCTCTCTCTCTCCCCCTCCCTCTCTCTCTCTGTCCCTTGTGGGATTCTCTCTCTCTCTGCCCCTCACTCACTTGTGCCCTCTCTCTCTCTCTCTTTCTCTCTCAAAACAAAAACAAAAAAGCTGCCAGTTAAATGGACTTCCAAAGTCACTGGTAGCAAAAGTAGAAACCCTACAATGGCTGGAGGCAGAAAGAAAAATCAGATAACCATTTAAAAAAAAAATTTTTTTTAACGTTTTTATTTTTGAGAGACAGAGAGCATGAGCAGGGCAGGGGCAGAGAGAGAGAGGGAGGCACAGAATCTGAAGCAAGGTTCAGGCTCTGAGTTGTCAGCACAGAGCCTGATGTGAGGCTCAAACCCACAATCCGTGAGATCATGACCTGAGCCGAAGCTGGACACTTAACCGACTGAGCCACCCAGGCGCCCCAGATAACCATTTATTTCAAGTTAAAAGGGGGAGGTTTTGATAGGAGGGGCTATAGTTACCTGGCTTTGATGGAGCTGGACACTGAAGCTAACTAATATTTCTACAATCTCAAGGCCCACAGGGCAGAACCTCATGGCAATCACAGGAACACCAGAGAGTCTGTGGATTGGGCCAGGAGTTGGGCAAAATATGACCTGCGGGCCAAATCCAGCTCCCTGCCTGTTTTGGTGAATAAAGTTTTATTGGAACACAGCTGCATCCATTTGTCTATGTATTGTTTATGGCTGCTTTCATGCTATAACAGCACAGTTGAGTGGCTGCAACAGAGACCTTCTGGCCAGCAAAACCGGAACTGTTTACTAACTGGTCCTTAACTGCAAACGTTTTTTGACACTTGGCTTGGGCTTTGGTGACTCCAAAGCCACTGACTGGTTGGACCAAAGGGCAAGCTCTTTGAGTGGTTCACCATCAGGACCAAGTTTAGAAAACCACATAGGCCATGCGTGCCCTCACCCAAGGAATTCACAATGATCCCTGTCGGGCAGGAAACCGCAGTGGGGAGAAAAGTATGGATTGGTCAGTTCTGTACTAAGATTTCAGCCATTACCTGACGAGCTTGGTTCCAATCTGCTGCCGGATTTCCTGCCTCTCCTCTTCAGATGTGCGCTGCAAGATGTTTTTGTCTTCTAGTTCCTTTTTAGATGGTCTGTTGCCAAGTTTGATAGCAAGAGTATCCCTTCGTCGTATTTTACTTGCCAAAGCACCTGAGGATTGGAGAAGGAAGAAACGCAGAGAAAGAGGCTTTTAGCAAGCAGCACTCAGGTTACACATGGCGTGGACTTTAAACAGAGTCCAGAAGAAATTCTTTATCCACATGCAAGAGTGGAATTTTAATTAACCTCAGGAAAAAGAAAAAAAAAAACAAACCCAAACCCAGTTTTGAGTTGGATGTAGTTCATTTTGGAAAACTGAAGGACTATTTTTAAAAATGTTCTGAAAAAAATGTTGGGGCACCATGAAAAAACTCGCAAGCGTCACCTCATCATTTGGAAAGTGGTATTTGAAGTTTATTTTGCTGAGATGTTGTATCGTGGAAATTACTGATTGCGTAATGCTTTCTTTTTTAAGTCTTAAAAACTTAGCTCCTTTATTTGCACTGTAAAGTCTTGTCTTCTTGCCTCCACTCAGAAATCACGCTGGAGACGGTTTACTGATGGTAGCAGTGTCTTAATCCTTAATTAGGAAGAATACCTAATGTCTCAACAGAGGAGAGTTAATACCAGGTGGATGACGAGGATTTTGTTGCTATTGTTGTTTAGTACAAACTAGAAGGAACTTGACAAACTGATTGATGTTCAATCACTAATAGCTTTCCACCATGTATAAATTCAATTCCATAGTGAATTCCTCCTAAGTCATGACGCTCAGAAGTTTAAAAAAAAACAAAAACAAAAAAGCACTTTCTAGTTCCTGAAGTTATATATGAATGGTTGGCTTAATCTACTGTAACTGGCATTCCTTCTTAGAAGGCATCCTATCTCATCTACTGTGGAAGAGTGATTATTTTTAATTCTTCAAAGGTATTTGTCATTCTTGACTCATTCCTCCCTCCCCTCTCTTTAAACCCTAGTATAAAACTGACCGAAGTCTCAAACACCTCCAATAAGTAATCCAGTGAATCCTGAATTTATGCTCTCTATTCAAGAAAGACCTCAGGGTGGAAGGGCCATCTCTGATCATTTGGAAACTGCCTCTGTCATTAGAAAGCTTTGATTCCTTGTACAAATACAAATGTGCGTATCTTCCTCATAGACAAAGACTTGATCCTCTGGCCCCCGTGGAATCCTCATCTGGAAAGGCCTGTCATCAGCAGTTAAACCTCAGAACACCAGGGGCGCCTGGGTGGCTCAGTCGGTTAAGCGTCTGACTTCAGCTCAGGTCAAGATCTCGCGGTCCGTGAGTTCGAGCCCCGCGTCGGGCTCTGTGCTGCCAGCTCAGAGCCTGGAGCCTGTTTCAGATTCTGTGTCTCCCTCTCTCTGACCCTCCCCCATTCATGCTCTGTCTCTCTCTGTCTCAAAAATAAATAAATATTAAAAAAAAAAATTTAAACCTTAGAACACGGACATTTCTAATACGAGAAAAAAATATGGGGGGAAAGAAAACACCAGATGTCTGATCGCCCATGGCTTTTGTTCTTTACAAAGTGCACCTGCTTCTGCCCATCACTCACTTTCCTCCCCACCTCTTGAACACAAGTCTTACTTTCCCCACTGCCATCCTCGTCCTCATCCTCTTCATCATCGTCATCATCAGTGTACAAGACAGGCCCATCGGAGTCAGAGTCATTGGCCTGGTATTCCCTTTGGCCTTCATCCTCCGGGGCACTGAAGGATCCGGAAGATTCTCCCATCAGCCCAGGAGTCAGCAGATGAGGTGCCGCCTTCCCCGGCTCATCTTTGGTTGTAAAACTGCTAAAGGCACAACAACACAGGGGTGGTGTGAAGTTCAGAGCAACCCTCAGGGCAACACCAATACCACGAGAAGGGGCTCTAGTTTCCTGAGCATCTTTCGAGTTGCGAAAGCAGAAAGCAGACATAGGCAGCTAAGGACAGTGAAATGGCAGATAGCCCTGTATCACTTCACTCTCGAGGTTTGAGATTCTTCATCTGTAAAATGAAAAGGAATGACTACCTGACATCTGACATATTTAGTACGTGAATATGGTAAAACTGTATTTTGCAAACTGATTTGGCTGTAGCAGTGGGGGTTCAGTGGAAACAACAATGCACTAGAAGTTCCTGGATACCTGACTTTGAACTTCTCCTGTACCTGTGACTCCTACTCATCCTTCGAGTCTCAGCTAAAGCCGTAGCTTCTTCAGGAATCTTTCACTGGCCGTCCGTCTAGATCCTTGCCCCGCCTCCCGGCTCCTAAGGTGACCTGAGGACAACCCCATTGGAGCACTGAGTGCACCTCGATCACCATTCACTCATCTGCCATCCCGACCCTAAGAGTTCCTTCGCAAGTGGGATTCATTCATACTGATTTGTAGCCCAGCACCTAGAAGGGTGATGACATACACCACTGATACATGAATTTTCCTACTTTTATCACAGCCAATGTGTCAAGTCAAAAAAAATCATAGATCCTCTCTGAGATGCTTTAGTTTCCCCTTTTGTAAAACTGCCTCTCACAGGAATATGTTAGTAACACGAGATGGAAAAGGTGGAAGCTAAATTGACTCTATAGAAGAAAGGACTCTATAGAAGATGTGTATGGATGTAATAATTTTCTATTATTTAAGCTTGGTAAGAGTCTCTGATTTAAAGTTACTATAAATAATGCTCAATGTCGCTTCTCATCAGGGAAATACAAATCAAAACCACACTCAGATATCACCTCACGCCAGTCAGAGTGGCCAAAATGAACAAATCAGGAGACTATAGATGCTGGAGAGGATGTGGAGAAACGGGAACCCTCTTGCACTGTTGGTGGAAATGCAAACTGGTGCAGCCGCTCTGGAAAACAGTGTGGAGGTTCCTCAAAAAATTAAAAATAGACCTCCCCTATGACCCAGCAATAGCACTGCTAGGAATTTACCCAAGGGATACAGGAGTGCTGATGCATAGAGGCACTTGTACCCCAATGTTTATAGCAGCACTCTCAACAATAGCCAAATTGTGGAAAGAGCCTAATGTCCATCAACTGATGAATGGATAAAGAAATTGTGGTTTATATACACAATGGAGTACTACATGGCAATGAGAAAGAATGAAATATGGCCCTTTGTAGCAACGTGGATGGAACTGGAGAGTGTGATGCTAAGTGAAATAAGCCATACAGAGAAAGACAGATACCATATGTTTTCACTCTGATGTGGATCCTGAGAAACTTAACAGAAAGCCATGGGGGAGGGGAAGGAAAAAAAAAAAAAAAAGAGGTTAGAGTAGGAGAGAGCCAAAGCATAAGAGACTTAAAAACTGAGAACAAACTGAGGGTTGATGGGGGGTGGGAGGGAGGGGAGGGTGGGTGATGGGTATTGAGGAGGGCACCTGTTGGGATGAGCACTGGGTGTTGTATGGAAACAAATTTGACAATAAATTTCATATATTGAAAAAAAAATAAAGTTACTATAAATATATGAAGACTGTCAATTTTCACAGACTTGAATAAAAAAAATGCTTTACATCAAAAACATATCATATCAAAACCAACGTAACCTTCATTTTAAGAAGCAGAAAATCCCCAAATTGCCTTCTGATATAAATAGAATCTCTATTTGGAATGTCACACTTCAGAAAGACTGCTTTGGGCAAAACACGTGCCTACTGTTTACATTAACTTGCAAAACCAAAAAGCAGTCATTTAAGTAATAAAAACAGGTAAACACTGTCAGAATCTAAGGTACTGACAGGTACTCTGTGGTGAGAAGTCTAAGCACTCTAAAAGTCCTCTATTTTGCACTTGTTAGAAAACTCCAACAGCCAAAATTCTCATTTTCAAAGGGGAAAATGCGACATTTCATTTTTTATTGTGTAAAATATGCACGGCATAAATTTGCCATTTGAACCATTTTGAAGTGTATACTTCGGTGGCACCTAGTATATTTACACTGCTGTGTAAACATCCCCACCGACCGCCTCTGAACCTCTGCCATCTTCCCAAACAGAGGCTGTCCCATTCAACAACAATTCCCCATTCTCATCCCCTGGCCCCTGGCAACCACCATTTGACTCTCTGTCTCTATGAATTTTGCTACTTTAGGTGCTTTACATAAGTGAAATGATGCAACATTTGTCTTTTTGTGTCTAACTTCTACTTAGCGTATCTTCCAGGTTCATCCATGTTTTCGTATATGCCAGAATTTCTTTTCTTTTAAGGCTATTCTGAATAATATTGCACTGTGCCACATTTTATTTATCTATTCGAGCACCTACTTTTTTTTTTTTTGGCTACATGCACAGTAGTAAAATTGCTGGATCACATGGTAATTCTAAGTTTAATTTGTTGAGGAATCATAGTGTTTCTACAGTGTGAAATCTCATTTTAAATATGGGAAAACTTTTCCCAGCCTGGATGTCTACTTGATTGGCACTGGAGGCCATCCCTATTTGAACAGTCTGCCATTGTGGGTGACCACAGCACATTCAATAGACATGTCAATTAATAACACATTCTGAAGAGCAGAACAAAAGATACTTTAGGGCTGAGGCTTGATGTTTGCTCATGTCATTCTTCACTAATTGTGATATCTACCTTTTTAACGTCATCATTTGTATTTTATAGTGGTTTGTAATTTTCAAAGTCTTCTGCATACGTTCACAACTTACAACTGTTCTACAGTATAAGGGGCCAGATAAGTTATAATTCATGGAACCCAAGAAGACCATGGGTGTGTGTTGCCCAGAACAAGGTATCAAGTCCAGTCTAGAACTCAGACTTACGACTCTTAATCTACCTATTAAATGTTATGTATACTTGATAGTGTATGTTACATTAATATCGTATTATGTAGATTATAATTAACTTAATATTAAATATTAAACTCCAAATTTGTATCAGTCAACTCATGACGTGGCACTCATTGCCCCCTAAGTTTCTTGGGCACATTGGACGAAACAGTGAACTCAAAAAGTGTTTGTGGAAATGGACTGAACAAGTCAAGTCCCCTCTGGTTATGGGCTCCAGGTGGGCGTATTAGTGTCTGCCTTAAATTATCCCAGACCTATATGATACTAACGAAGTTGCCAATAAATAGAAATCTACCACATGGTTACTACCCAGCAATATGTGAATAGAGAAAGATATTTTTACACATAGCCACTTATCTTCCTTGAAGCTTTGATATTTGTATTCCAAACAGAAGCCTCTTCATGAGATGACAGGATTTTCACACATTCGTTGACTAAACATAACCGAGGGAAAGTTCTAAGTAAAGCAAGTGACTAAGAGCTAGAAATTCTAACTGAAATAATCAGTTAAACACAGAAGAAACAAAGAAAAAAAAAAAAAAACGGAAGAAAGAATTTGGAAAAAAATTTGAGAGACTACTTATTCCAGGCTCATTAACTCAAGAGCAAACAAACCACCCCTGTGGGATGAATTGTAATTTAAAACGTTAACTTTGAAGAATAGACAGAGAAGAAAGAAAATCTTGATGTCCTCTTCTAGGAAAGGATTACAGTTATTTGGAGTGACAGGAAAATCTATTATAAATACCTAGATGTCTAATGATGTCCTAAGCTTGCTCTCTGATCACAGGTCCAGTGGAAATGGAGAACAGACACTCACCTCTTTTGTCTGACGGTCTTATGCATACTTGGGCTGAAGACTGACATTGAGCACCCCCCGCATGCAGCACAGTGCTTAGCACAACATAGGGCCTTCCCTAAATGTTTGAGGAAGTGGACTGGACAGAGTCAAGTTGCATTTGTGTGTGCACTCTCTCACTGCCTGAGACTATCTAAGGAGTCACCTTGTTGCACCTTGTTCTTTAGTTTATTGAATAATAAACCCATACACCCAATCTATTCAGAACTGTCTTAAACAATTGTACTTCCTGTGTGTTGGACGTTACTTTGGTAAAAGCTAATTTTAACTATAATGTCTTGCTTACTTTTGTGTCTTTGGTGCTGAGTGCACTGCCCAGCACATAGAAGACAAGCAGAAAATATACACCGAAAAAGAGATTCTTGAATTCTAAAGGTTGGAATTCACTGCAGTGCTGGAAAACACTCACTGTAAATAAATGAAGAAATCTACTATGTGCTGGAAGTATTAAGGACATCACAGTCTTTCACTTCAATGTTTTCTCCCATATTGTTTATTAAAATGTCCAACAAATAAAATAATTGGTAATTTAACATTTGTTTATCTTGCCTTGGCTTTCCTTCCAACCACGCTGCTCGAAAGGATAAAAACAAAAACAAAAAACAAGAAACAAACACAAATGAAACTGCAGAAGTAGAAGCAATTGCTTTGGAAACGTATGGAATTTCTTAGAGCATGGAATTAGACATGCAACTCTGAGTGTGCCTGCTGGTTTTGCCACCTACTGAGTGGGGAATCTAGGGCTAACTCTGCTACCTCTCTCAGAGTCTGTTTTCTTGTCTATTAATCAGAGATATTCAGAAGACTTATGTGAACTAAAGGTAACTTGACAGTTCCTGACATTAAATAACTATTCAATAAATGAAGGTGACTATTATCAGCAATTGAATAATTAATGCTGATAGTCTCTTGATCCAAATCAACTTAATTAATGTACTACTTTTTTTAAGTCCTAACATGACAGGTTTTTTTTGAAAGAGAACATACTAAATTAAAATGATCACAAGAGTGAATTTAGGTCTTATTCTCAGAAATAGGAGAGAACAGTTTGGACTTAAGAGCTCTAACGCTTCCCTGGACAGAATTGGTTATAACGTCTACTATACCCAGACAGCCCTCCCTTCATACCCGAGGGACAGGAGAGCTAATGTGTTTTTTTGTCTTTAAGTAGAAAACGTATAGGACTTTGTGAGGGATTAGATGCAGGGAACGAAGAAGAATGAGGACCCTTAGGATGAATCCCAGGTTTCTGGCTTGGGCAACTGGATGACGTCATGTCTGTGGCATACCAGATTCTGCACTGGTTGCTGGGGATATACTGGCAAACAGATATACGGTTTAGTCCTGGCCCATGGGTAGGAAAAAAGGGCTGCCAGAGGAGAGTAGCTGCAACAACGATTCTGTCTGGATGAGCACTGAAATGTGTCAGAGGGGAGGTTAACATGTGAGTCGGGTGGTGAATTGAGGAAGCAAGAAAGGGAGCCCCCTCTGAGGCTAGAGGAAAAGGAGATGGAATCTGAGAGCGTTCTTACCTGACGGTCTTTATTTTCTTAGAGGAAGAGAAGGCTAAATGACTCGTGGGCAGGAATGGGTGAGCAATCTGGACACAAGTAGTCAAGACTTAAAGTAACCGCTTTTAGGAAAGCAAACGGAACTGTCCAAGGAAAAGAAAAGGGGCTGCTGAGCAGGGATGAAGCAGGCTCTAAATATACTTAAAAGCCAAAGATCTGAAGTGGTGCCTGTCATGAGGACAGTTGTCATTTTCTCAGTTGCCTATGACACTCCTGGGGCAGGGCTATGAAAAACATGTGTGTTTACCTAACAGTTACCAAGTCGGTTCCACGTTCATCTCCAAGAGGATGGTTCAGTGATCTTCAGTACTCAACAGGGGATACAGACAGAACATGGGGTTTATGCCCCAACTCACCATTTTGCATTTTCTCTAACACTTAAGCCAGTGCCTGAGAGGACAGTGGTTCTGTTGGTTGGCTCTTCGGTCCAGAGAAGCTGACTCGGGTCTAAGGCAGGGGCGGGCAGGGCAGCTCCATCGCTGACCAGGACCACAGGCGTGTCTGGGGCAACAGTGCACTGCTCCTCGAGAGTACGTGGAGGGGCGGGGGGAGCAGGGGGTGAAGCCACAGGGGGTGGAGGCACCGCAGACTCGGGTTTGCCTGTGGTCCGCTCATCGGTCCCAGGGACGGTCTGCTCAGGTTTGAGACTCTCCACCCTCGTCTCAGAAGGGTCTCCTCTAAGGTCGGACGTGCCCGAAGTGGTTGCCTCTGAGGACGGTCGAGAGGTTGGCTGCTTGCCGGTTTTTTTCTTGCCCTTTGTGATTCCCACTGTCCCTGTTTTGCTAGAAAGTGTCTCCTTTGAAGCTCTAGGACGAGATGAGGTGGAGGAAGTCGATGGTGAAGCTGATGCTTTGGACCCAGTTGGTTTTTTTGAATGAGAGGAACCAGCTAAAATAGAGAGATTTTGCATTAAAAGTCAAAGAAGCCTTTTAAATAAACGAACGAGTTGCAATTGTCAAATCATGATGTTCTCCTCAAAATGTGAACATTTGTTGAACACAAGAAAATAGGCTAATAATGATAAGTTTTACTTTCTGCCCCCTCCCTACCTCGAATCTAGGAGGGAGCCAGTGATGCTGAAGGCAAAACCCTAGGGGACAAGAGTCCTCTCCTAAAGAGACCAAGGAGTCCCTCTAGTTTTTTTTCGCTGGGCCCAGCCAAAGGGAAATGCTCCTTGTCCTACAGGTCACCTGAATAAGCCCTTGTATGCTCCAAAGAAGGAACATTACAGTGTACAGAAGACAGACAACAGCTGTCTGGGTACAGACAGCTTGTACTCATCACAAATTATACATGTTCCGTGATGTCTATTTGGGAGTGGAGTGGCCCACATTCAGAAACGGCCCCAGTATGTGCCTCTAGCTCCTTTCTGGACCAGAAACAAATGTACTCAACTCCAAACCAGTTATCCCCATGGTTCCAGAGAGAGAAGCTGGCCAGGCTGGCCCACACCTCCGTCTACAGTGGTGATGGGGCAGAGTAAAACCATATGGCCACATATGAAAAACAAGTCCTCTTCAAAATATCAAAAGGCAGAAAAGATGATTTTTTGCAAAAAAAAATTCTAAATGGGGAGCATTCGAATAACGTGAAGAGAAAGAAGTGTCGTTCTCAGATCTTGTGACACTTTCACAAATCCAATCTTCCTTGCCACTTCTGTTCCTAGAAGGTCTTCAGCAGAGGATGGTTGTGGCCATTAGAAGGATAGTCTGACTTTTGGATGGGACTGCCTTCAACCAAACCATTTGCAGGAAAACAAAGCTTAACTCTGCTTTTTTTGGGTATCATTTTGGGAGACACAGTCTTCTGTTTCATGACCTTTACTATCTATAAATTTCTCCTAATTGCTTCTTCCATTGTAATGTGATGTGTTCTTTTCCATGAGGGGTTAAACTATTGTCCGTAGAACTATTAGAAAATACCTCCTTGTTAGCATTATGGAGCCCATCCACAACAGATGTGACTGTAACTTACCTTTATGCTTATAACTTTATTGAAGTTGGCTGGGAGGGTCAAAAGATAAAGAACAAATAAGGGAATAAACAATGAGATGTAAGACGTCATCAACTCCGATATACTTTAAAAAAGTGAGTTTCACTTGGTGACAAGATCCAGGCTTAAAAGAAACCTCTATTCCTTGGGGGACTTATTATTTTAGATACACACAACTAGAATTCATACTACCCCAAGTCTGGGCATGCTAACACTACTTCTTTGAAGCTAACCATCTTCACTTCCTAATAAGACAAAGGTATTAAGCATATTTTTACTATCTAAGTCCATTCTAAATGTATTTTTCCCAACAAAGATCTAAGGATTTGATGTCTAAACATGTTCAATTTTCTTAGGTAAACCGAACAGAATCCATTTCACATATCAATGTGTATTAGATAGATAGATAGATGGATAGATATAAATATAGAGATAGATACCTCTTTCTCTCTCTATATATATAGATATATACACATAGAGAGAGATATATATGTGTATATATGTGTATCTATCTATCTATCTAGATATATATATATTTTTTTTTTTACAGAAACTTCTTTCTTTTGTAACAGCCAAGGTAACTTTAGCTGCACTTAAAGGAAAAGACAGGTTTTGCAATGCCTGGAGTAGAACTTCAAGTCACACTTTTCAAGATACTTCTTTATGTATCTTCTAAAATGACAAGACTTTGCTGAAATCAACCGTGTTACAGAAGTTACCCTGAATTAAGACCATGACTTAAAAAAGTAAAGCTATCTCTCCTCCGTTAAATACTTTTGTGTTTACACCGTATGTAACAATGAGAAAGAAAAAAATACCAGAGGTATGACCTTATTTCACTCACCAAGCAGGTGAATGTGCTAAGCCAGTATCTGGTTATCTGGAGGTCTATACTAACTTACGAATTGAAGAAGAATCTTAATTGATAGCTTTTACAAGAACTTAACTCATCTGACTACAAATCAAGAGTAGTATTTGGAGTTACTTTTCTGGAAGGCCAACAACATTATTCAAGTAAAACAAAGGTGCCATGTAGAAAACTCTAAAGGGTTACAAATGGAGTATCAGCTGGATTCTGAAGGAGTTTAATCAGCAGTTGATGAAAGTATCCTTGCACAACTGGCTTGTTGGTATAGTTCAATGCAACTTCTGTTTCTCTGTGATGGCCTGAGAGAAGAGCAACGCTGTTATTCACACTATGGGCCAGTGGAACCTCTTTTAAAACAATGGATAATAATATGACTGTAGTATTCTCCTAGAAGATCAAGAATCTATAAATAAGCCTTCGAGTAAAATATCTGGAAATAAGTCAAAATCTCTCATGCAAGCTGTCCCCTGCCCTGGCATTAGTCACCAGCTTTCTTCTGAGAGAAGTAAGAGAGTGTCTAAGTTGAGTCAGTCGTGAGCTGCTACCACATGGGGCACAAGAAATGGGAAAGTCTGTGCAATTCCCAAGCATGGGGTGATTTGGGCTTTTCTTTAAGAAGTGGATCACTGCCTGCCTCATTTCAAGCACTGCTTGCAGGGTTTGCAAGGCAGTCTGGGAAACACAGACATACCAACAAGAATGGACGCTGACCTGGGAAGGGCAGCTGGTGCATGAGGAAATGGCCCATAGACACTGTGAGCACAATGTTCTGAGACATACCATTTCAGAGCTTTTTAGCAAACACTCAGACACTCAAGGTCGAAGGCTGAAGAGAGGAGCACAGGTAGAGAAATACCTATTTGTATTTGGAGTTCCGTTATACTGTCACCTAAGCCCTTCTCTGCATTTGAGCATCATGGGTATAAACGATGGAGGGAAAAAGATCAATATGAAGGCATATTCTGGTAGCCAATGGCAAGAAAGCTGCTGCTGATTTTAAGGAAAATACGGTTTGCTACCAGAGGAGAATTTTTTGCATGTGTTAATGGGAAAACCCATTTAGCGTGTATACTTTGATGACTGTCCTTTTTAAAGCTGGTGGACCTGGAAGCTTCTTTATTCTACTTCATGGGAAAACTGGGAGCGCCACTTTGCATTAAGCGTCTCTGATTTGACCGGAAAGTGGGACACACATTACAAGCAGTTACCGTAGGTCCCCCACACCACCTCTGGCAGTGTGCTCTAGTGACTTGTAAATGGACTTCTAGGATGCTGTTGCTTACAATACACTGAAGTCTGGAAAATAGCGTGGAGGGTGGACACTGAGCCGGTGGCTCTCAACTCCATTGAAATGGCTGTGACTGCACCATAGAGGGTGGTGGCGTGGGGCTGACCTGATAGGATCCTTCGGCATTTGTCAGTAGAGAAATGACTGTGTGTGCGGAAAGACTTAAGATACTAAGAGCCAGCAGAAACGTCAAAGATGTAAGTGTCGTATTCTTCTGTGCAACTTAAGATAATCTGGAAGGAAAACTCAAGCCAAAAGGCCACCCATAAACTGAAATAGGCAGAAGGCCAGGCGATGTGTACATAATATGCTATCAGCTCATGGCCATTCATCAGGCATATGACGCCCTGAATCCTTGCACTGGTTCTTACACAGACAGTGGATCATTAGGATGAAAGAGGTCTCTTCACCCAAAAAGTAATGAGGTCAACTAATCAACTGGTTGACTTTCCTTTGGTAGAGACGGCAACAAAGGAACCTCCTGTGTACTGTGTATGTCAAAACTAAATCCACCGGTGTCACATTCTAAGACACCAGACACCGAAAAGTCCATCATTTCTAGAAGCAATCAGCCCCACCCAGAGCCAAACACCCTAGACTCGAGCCCCCAGGGGGCATACTCACCAGCCTCTCGGGTCGTGTTTCGGCTTGCTGGCTTGGGTGGAGGGACGGGGGCCTGCTTACCAGGAGCCTTGGTAATTTTTTTAATAGGAGGCACTTCGTCACCCTTGGGGCTTACCCCAGCAGCAGCCCCTTTTGGAGGCCCCGGTGTTTTTTTGGGTTTAGGTTTGGGTTTAGGCCTAGGAAGAGCTGGAGGAGGTGGAGCAGGAGCCGGTGTTTCAGGGTGGTTTTCAGTGTTCTCTATAAATGAGAAAGTGAACAGAAGCACACTGATACAGACAGACACCATATAAACGGAAGGAGCAAGACATATGGCGACAGCGATACAAACACGCGGCTGCTTGGCCCTTGGGAACCAGTGTGGGTTCTACACCAGGGGGGGCACAGCTGGGGGGAAGAAGGACCAAAGGTACCAAGGCCGAAAGCCAAACTGGGGCGCACTGTCTGCGTACATATACCATTCCTGTGATAAAACAGGTTGCCCAAGTTACTCTGATGAAGCTGTGCTGAGGAGGAGCGCCAATGTCCACTGCCAGGGGCTGACACCTGCCGTGACACCGGAGGCTGCCGGGTGAGGATACGGGCAGGAGGGCTCAATTTAAACTTAACAAAACGGAAGGGCACCTGGGTGTGGCTGGTTAGCCCACTGCATGTGACGCCAGGGGGCTGACAGCGAGGCAATGACTGGACTCCACGACCTTCATACCCTCTGAGGAGAGACCTTCTCTCAGGAGAACTCATGCCCTCAACCAGAAAGGATTATGAGCTCTGTCTCATTGTGGTCAAACATCAGTAATTTTCTAAGCTAAGGGAGACACTGTAGAATCCTTTCCGGGAAGCACAACGCACTGAAGAATACACCACTTTCTACTATTAAAATACTCTCAAGCTCTCCCAGGAACACAATTCCCGTTTCTCAGTAACTTCCTCTGACCTTTTCAAACAGTGTCACAACTACAGGTACAGAGGGCACAGAATCCCCCCAAATATCAAATTTGTTTTGACATGTAAATACAGGTAACAATTTTGAAAAGACAAAGGTTGGAATCCATTAAACAAAAATTCATACCTAAGAACAGAAGCTTCTCACAAGATTTTGCCTAACTGGAGGAGAAACGGTCTGAGTCTCTCATTATCAAAAGTGGAGATGCTGGGTGTTCATTCATGTACTCACATCTGCATTGTTTCTAATAGTGGCTGACTGAAATTAAAATGAATTAAAATACAGTTCTGGTCCAAAGAGCTAAGCAGCGTTTCTTTAAAAATGGAACACAATTAAAAAAAAAAAAGTAAGACAGTGTTAAGACAAGACCAAGCCTTTACTGGATATAGCCCCCCATTATTGAATGACCAAGAAAGGGCTTTGATATTAGAATGCATCCTATTTTATTATGATCTCTTTTGTTTCATTTCTCATTCTCATGAGTAAAAACTGAGAATTCCCCCCATTTTTTGAACTACATCCCATCCATCCACATATATAACTGCCATAAGAATGATTAAAAAGCACCTGGGTGGCTCAGCCGGTTGAGCGTCTGACTTCAGCTCAGGTCATGATCTCACAGTTCGTGAGTTCGAGCCCCGCACTGGGCTCGCTGCTGTCAGTGTGGAGCCTACTTCGGATCCTTTGTCTCCCTCTCTCTCTGCCCCTCCCCGCTTGCACTCTCTCTCTCAAAAATACATGAATTATTTTTTAAAAAATTAAAGAAAAAGAATGATTTGAGTTATAGCAGTTAATCAATAAAGCTTTTATTTTATCTTCTCCCAGCCATGAAACCTACCACAGTCCCCTCCTGCCACTGAACTTTTCTTATATTTATGGTCTGAGCTACTTACTCAGTATTTATTAGAGGCTACTTTGTATGTGTGTCTTTGTGTTGTATGTACAACAGTGACTCTCCTAACCTACCTGGTCTGAAGCAGAAGGCCACTTAGTCACAAAAGTCAGAGGCAAGAACAATACAAGTTGATGGTACACGCAAATCACTTCATTTTAACATAAAACATATAAATCTATGTTGACTTGTGATGTGGGGCAACGGCCTACTCTTTACATACTTCTTGAGATTATTCTTTGTAAGATTAGACAGCTGCATAACGCACAGAGATCAAGTCCTCTCCATGGTGAGAGCCCATGAACTCATCTCCAGCACCGGGCATCTCCATTCTCTCTCACGCTATAAACCTTCACAGCTCTTCGCCTGTCTGCACGGGCCTATCGCCGGAGATCTGACTTCTTTCTGCCTAAGGTTTCAAATTCTAAAGCTGTGCCCCAAAGAATGCGGTTTCTGGGTTTGGGAGGGAGGAGATGGTCACTCTGTGACAGCTGGGAGTGACAATCCCACCTAGGCTGAAAGTGAACCCGCTGAGTGTGAGCTCTTCGTGTTCGTGGACAAGCACCATCCACACCTCTGTCCTCTGTGGACTCTGCCAATGCTCTGTACGTGTTTGCCAGAGGACCAATATTTATGTCTAGTCTGTGGAGAACCCTAAGTGGGGTGTATGTCTGTATGCAAACTGTATGCTCTTCTGACTGAACTGAAAATTCCTTTTGTCTAAAATGTCATATCCCTTGGGACGCCTGGACGGCTCAATCGGTTAAGCATCTGACTTCAGCTCAGGTCACGATCTCGCGGTTCGTGAGTTCAAGTCCTGCATCGGGCTCTGTGCTGACAGCTCAGAGCCTGGAGCCTGCTTCAGATGCTGTGTCTCCCTCTCCCTGCCCCTCCCTCACTCGCTCTCTGTCTCTCTCTTTCAAAAATAAATAAACATTAAAAAAAACTTTTTAGGGGCGCCTGGGTGGCTCAGTGGGTTAAGCATCCGACTTCAGCTCAGGTCACGATCTCGCCGTCCGTGAGTTCGAGCCCCACGTCGGGCCCTGGGCTGACAGCTCAGAGCCTGGAGCCTGCTTCAGATTCTGTGTCTCCCTCTCTCTCTCTGCCCCTCCCCCGTTCATGCTCTGTCTCTCTCTGTCTCAAAAATAAATAAAAGTTAAAAAAAATTTAAAAAATAAATAAATAAAACTTTTAAAATGTCATATCCCATTAAACACAATGCTTTAAACACGAGGTCTATTCAACGAACGTGACTGGCCGATAGTTATCAACAACACCTTAGTAGAGAACAAACTCTCTACTTGTATCTGGGCGGTATGAAGGAAGCTATTGTATTTTTGATTATTACCATGTGATCTGAAGGCATGATATAAACTGATGGTGTATATGAGTATTACTTTTCCAAGAGGAGGGTAAGGATGGGGTGCCTAGTCACTCTGGGTTGATACAGATACTATGCTTCAAAACAATATGGTCTGGAGGAGAGCTATTTACTATAATTCCAAGCGTGGCTCCTTCCACCCCATGGAACGTTCAGGTCGGCACTTAGAGCGAACCTGAGAACAGCATGTGGCCCTCACCTTACCTAGAAGTCACCTTTGTTCCTATTCCTCTCCTTCACATGACTACCTCCTTGTCTCCTTCAGGCCTCAGTTTGGAAATGTCTGCTTCTAAGAAGCAAACGTGGTTCTCACCGCAAACTCTTTGGCTCCCTGTACTCAGGTGTTTTGATGCTGGTCTCCCGGAGGCCACAATCTGCTTGAAGTCAAAGGGCAATTCTGACTCACCATTCTTTTTCTGGTCCCAGCAAAGTCTTACCTATGGTAGACCTTCATTCTTGTTTGTGAAACAGATGCATGTCAATCACTTGTTACTTCACTGAAAGTGCTAATACCTCAATGGACATAGTACCACATAATTTTCAGATTTCTTACATTTAACACCAATGTATCTTTAACACAATACAGATCAGTTTTTCTTATATATTTCAAGGCACTTACTGAGAAAGAATAATGGGAGACTAAAAGCCCTGAAGGTTTTTTTTTTTTTTTTAAATTTTTTTTTTTTCAACGTTTATTTATTTTTGGGACAGAGAGACAGAGTATGAACGGGGGAGGGGCAGAGAGAGAGGGAGGCACAGAATCGGAAACAGGCTCCAGGCTCTGAGCCATCAGCCCAGAGCCTGACGCGGGGCTCGAACTCACAGACCGTGAGATCGTGACCTGGCTGAAGTCGGATGCTTAACCGACTGCGCCACCCAGGCGCCCCAAAGCCCTGAAGGTTTTAAGGGAAAAGTCAGCAGTATTGGGCATCAGAGGCCCAAGTACTAACTCGAGATTCCGGTGAGGATCAGAGACCCAGGAACACCCAAGTGTCCTGGGCAGAACCCACACATGGTGTAATGGAAAGGGCACTTGCCATTTATTTTGTTATCTTTGATCTTCATGTTTCAACTATTAGAGTACGGACACATTATCTTAAAAAAGGGATACAAGCATTTGGGACTGTAAAGGCACACGATATGGTTTTGCAAATATAACTAATCGATGGGTCAAATAACACTCTTGGGTAAATTCGTTTCATGTGAAAGCAAAGGGAGCATTTTACCCCCCAAAAAAGGAATTAAGAACAGCCAAAGGGTGAATTAAGGACATGGGATCGTGGATTTGCATGACAGTGAGACCATGAAAGGAACAGAAGGAAAAGGGAATCTTGGCTTGTTGTTTGGAATTAAATGCTATCTTTCCAGAGAAATAAATGGTGATCTTGGTGTATGAGGTATTTTCTATTTAACGTAATACTATGTAACGTGAGTTATGAGTGATGTTCTTTTTTGCTCTCAGGAAGCAGCTTCCACACCAAATGCTTCCCCCCACTTTCAGTGTGGCTCTGGCAGGTGCACCATCCATACTGTGAGAGGGAGGCTTTGCTGCCTTATTAGTGATATGGCAGCATGTCCAGCATTTATTTCTATCTCTTTCAGTACAGACTAGCTAAGCAAGACGCTATCTTGGACCTTATTTGACCGAAAGGAACTGAATGTACTAATTCTAAGTAAAGAATAAGAAAGCAAAAACACTCTCAAACATCCGTGGACCTATGACTATGAGGTCTGCCATCTTTTTAGAACATCAGGGCCTGCTGGCTTAATGAACATAAAACTGTCAGCAACACTTTATTAGGTTGATAAGGGAAACACTTCCTTTGAAGTTAGGCCAGCCCAATGACTGACATGCCACACGGACCAGACAAGCACTAATGATGGACTGTTCCATAATGACGGGTGTGATTTTTCTTTTTTTTAAGGGTGTGATTCTTGAATGTTGAAAAGACTGTATCAGGGACAAACCACAGATGGATTTGAAATTCAACAGTTTGGTGAGACAGGACAGTTGGACTTGAAAAAAAAATCACTATTTGCACGAATACTTTCAAATTAATCCCCCTGAAATCTATGTAGGTCTGTTTTCTCTTTATGTTCCAGGGATATTATCATTAAAAATATTAATTTCTGATAGTCAGTACTTATAAGTTTAACCAGAGTCTTTCAATGGAGCAGGACTAAGGAAAGCCCCCGAATACTATGCTTAATATTGAATAAAGCAAAACAATAAATTTCTAACAGATTGTTAATAGGGCTTCTAAAACTTCTGCAGGCTAATTAAATGCAAACAAGGGGTTATGGACTTTCAGAGAAAGTAATTTTAAGTTACAATATCTGTCAAATGCCCTTTTGTTTCTTTGTTTTTGTTCTTTTGTCTTTGAAGGATTTGGGTCAAGAACAGAGGAAGAGAAGTTTGCTCTCAGCAGTTTCTAAGAATTCTCAAAATGCCTACAGAACTTAAGCTAGGTCTGACAAGTTTTTGCCATTCAACTCATAGGCAGACATTATAGAACAGGAAACAGTCTGTCTCCTAAGGATTCATTTCTATGCTGCATGGAATCATCTAGAACCAGTGACCAGGAACTTGTGAATGTCTTGAGGGGTCCTTGATAGACATGTATTTTGCTGGTATCTTAACTGACCATAGCATATTCACTCTAGAAACCAAGGTCTTTAAAGAAGCCTTCAGAGAATAGCATAATTGCCCCTGGCATGTTTTGAAATTTCTAATTGCACAGACAAATCATAAAGCAGGTTTCTGTGGTTAATACAGTAACCACAGTCCCTAGCATCTCTGGGAACTATTCCTGGGTCTCTCTCAGACATGTCTAGAACCTCAACTAGGACCTACAACATTAAGTATCTGGATGCCACCAGCCAAGCTCCCACAAATGGAGACAGTGCTATGCTGAAATATCTTGGTTTTGATGTTCTACCATGCTGACATGCTCACAGGGGTCAGTTCTAACAGTAAAAAAGATATTCAGATTGATACCATTTTTTCTAAAAAAATAAATAAATAAACATAATACTGACATGAAGTTTCTGAGGGGGCGTCTGGATGGCTTGGTTGGTTAAGCATCCGACTCTTGATTTCAGCTCAGGTCATGATCTCATGGTTCATGCAATCAAGCCCCACGTCAGCTCTGTGCTAACAGTGGAGAGGCCCTGCTTGGGATTCTCTCTCTCTCTCTCTCTCTCTCTCTCTCTCTCCCCATCTCTCTGCCCCTGCTCTGCTTGTGTGCTCCCTCTCCCAAAATAAATAAACTTAAAAAAAAAAAAGCTTCCAAGGAAAGGATAACATTCCCAGATATGGGGCGCCTGGGTGGTTCAGTTGGTTAAGCATCTGACTTTGGCTCACATCATGATCTCACGGTTTGCGGGGTTGAGCCCTACATTGGGCTCTGTACTGACAGCTCAGAGCCTGGATCCTACTTCAGATTTTATGTCTCCCTCTCTCTCTGCACCTCCCCCACTCATACTCTGTCTCTTTCAAAAATAAACATTAAAAAAAAATTCTCAGCTCTCTAATGATTGAAGAGAATATCCCTTCTGATTATTACTGTTAATTAATGCTTAATTGATTGTTAATTAATTAAATAAAAAAATAAATGATGTGCTTACAAAATGGACGCATCTACCTAAGAAAATCATCCTATTTCTCTTCACTAGTTATAATTTCTCTCTTCTTTGTATTTGCAAACCTGCTCTCTCTCTAACTGATTATTACTGTTAATTAATGCTTAATTGATTGTTAATTAATTAAATAAAAAAATAAATAATTATGTGCTTACAAAATGGACGCATCTACCTAAGAAAATCATCCTATTTCTCTTCACTAGTTATAATTTCTCTCTTCTTTGTATTTGCAAACCTGCTCTCTCTCTAACTGGTCCTAACCTAAGAATCACTGTTTGGAGCCTAAGACCTAATTCTCAATATTGAGCTGTATTGAAACAAAAGAATAGGGGGTTTCTCTTGATTTTACCTTTCTTATCTTCTGCCTTTTCCTCCAGAGGTGGTGTTTTTTCAGCTACACAGCCATTACCTTCTTCAGATTTTACTACATTTTCCTCTCGGGTAGATTCCTCTCCGATGGGTATCATGTGCCCGTTTGAATTTTCAAAGTTAACTGTTACATCTCCATCTAAAATGGGGAAAGAAACACCTAGATGTCTAACTTGATGGTTTTCTTAAAACCCAGTTTTCCAGTTATTAGGACTATAGGGTTTGGGTTCATGTATCAGGCCCTGGGAACCAAATACATCCTGTATTGTTTCACCATGTTTTACTAAACATTTCATTCAAACAAAAGAGCTAGGAAATCCTTAGTCTTGGGGGAAAAACAGTAATGGTGGGGATATCCACGTGCCCTTTTAGGACAGTAGAAATTATTATCCTAATTATGAAATATCCCAGGGCAGCACAGCCCTTCTCTTCTTGCGTTTGGTTTTGTTGAAGTCAGGACTTAGGAGTCTCTGTCATTCAGACACTGAACGGTAAAAGGAGAAATCTGAAAAATGGAATAAACATTTTAACAAGCACTAAAAACACAAGGTGAATATAAGTACACAAATAACATGAAATGTAGTTACACATACAAATGATAAGAGGGATAATATGAAATTTTCCAACTGCCACTGTCTCCAGATTGTTGCATCTATGATATGCTAACTTTACATAGAAAGATAACTGCCACTCTGTATTCAGGAAAAGCTAGTAGTGAGGCTAATTTTATTTTCATTTTCTTACTTATGGAAATATTAAAATGTATTCAGATCATTGTCACATATAACTGACCAAAAGCCTTTAATGTGACCTAATAATAATTTGAAAACATTAGGGGGAAAAACATGTAATTAAAAGAAAAAGTAATTGCAGAGGAACTTTTTAAAAATCACAACTGAAAATAAAATTTGCAATATGTTATCTAAATCAGAAATAACTAATTTTAATCCCTGAACTTTCATAATTTTTAGAAGCTTCAAAAGTGAATGAGATTTTGCATAAACTCTTAACTCAGTGATACTTGAAAAGATTAACCTTAGGTCATATATGGAACATTTGAAGAGGCTTTGCTACCATTGTAAAAGTAATAATAATAATAATAATAATAATAATAATAATAATAATAAAGTTGAAGTTTTGACTTTGCAAATTTGAAGAATGCATAAGCTATTCTTATGCAGTTTTTTATTAATCTTATTTTGGCAATCGTTACAAATAAAACAGAGATCATCTCTCATATTTTCATTAAATATGACTGAACTGCTTTGGCTCAACAATAAAATCCATTGGCCTTCTCCACAAAAACAGGCATGACATTTTAATAAGAAAAATACATATCATGGAATTCTGTCATGCTCAAAATGAAAATGAAATTGTTGCTTAAGCCATATAACTTCCAAGTACCTATAATCTGATTCCTGTCTAAAAGTAAAATAGACAATAATTGAAGGTAATGCCATTGCAAATAAATCTTAACTATTTCAATAAAATTAAGGTAATACTTTTCGAAGAGTATAGGTCAAACCAAAATGAAACCAAAAGACTCTTCATTCTTATTATTAGATCCTAAGGAATTCACTATTAAAAACAAGGGAGGGGAGACATAATGTAATGTCCAGGTATTAGACACAGGAAAACCAAAAACTAATGCAAGAATGGAAAATTCCAAACAAAGTAGAAAACCACTTCTTTATATAAAAAAACCTCAATTTTTAGGCAACCCAAATATAAATTTACCTTTGAGTTCTCTGGCTTTAGTTGATAACAAAAATATGCTGAAGTTACGTTAGTGAAAATTTAATTCTGTTTCAACCCTTATTAAGCTAGAATTCTATAGTAGGTTAAAGAACCGATTTTTTAAAATCTAGAACAAAAAAGCTAGAGAGAAAATTAATAGTCAAAGTGCAATAAGAAATTGGATTATCACATAAAGTCAACAAAGTGGAAAGATACTTACTTTGAGGTATGAAATAAAGCTAGCGCATATGAAAATAACTGTAGAAAAAGGAGACACATATGTGATAAATACAGAATTCAAGAATAAAACACAGTAGAGATGAAGTTATTAATAACTAACTGGCGTGTGTAATGAAAAAGTTTTCTAGTTTTGTACATTATTGTAGAGTTAGAATAAGTTAAGTCCTTGATACAGTTTATGTATGTAAGTAAAATACACACACACGTGCTCGCAAAGGACAGCAGGGAAAGACGCTGACGTTATAGCAATAAGAGCATTCGTGTGCAAAGGCAAAAGGCAACTCAAAAAAGGCTGTAAGCTTAAAGTGAACCAAGAGATACACAGATGTCTGGGGGCTTTACCTCCTTCTGCTCAAACAAGTGTATCTGGGATATAGTTCACAGAGAAACAGAGATAAGGAGAGGGCTGTGAGACCAAAAGGTGAGTGACTCATCAGAAGGTTAAAAAGTACACCACAGGAGAGAAAGAAAGGAGGCTGGAAGGCAGGCAGAAACATCTCCTTGCCCTCGTGTTAAAGCTACGGGGAAAGATGGAAGGAAAGAACCAGAAATAAGGAAGGAACTTGGACTAGAACTTGGAATTCTCAGGAGAGAAGGCCAATTGTTGAACTTTTAGCTGAAGTTAGATCTTACTGTAAAAAAGATCATCTAAAAGGAATAATAATAATAACAATATAGCTGAGAGTGAGGGTGTGGGGTGGGGTGGGGTGGGATGGGTCAAACCTAGGGGAGCTGGAGGGATTCTAAAAGCCTATCTGGCTCACTGAATAAAGGGCAAAATTGACAGTAAGTGTCAAGAGAGCTGAGGCAAGGTCAAGCAGATCAAGGCAAAGAATGAATCTTCACTGGTAGAAGACAGGAGGCTGTCACCAAGCACAGCAGCTTCCAGTCTCTGGCTAGAGCTGAAAACAGACCGAAACTCTCAAGATAATTGTTTTTGGAAAAATGACAGAAAACTATTTTTTCCAGCCCTTGGTTGAAAAGGGGAAAAGACTGTTTACTACAGGCATCACCAGGAACTTTCAAGGTTTAGGTCATTTCTATAGGTCTACTTAGGGGCCACAAAAAAGGCAGAAAGTACAATTCAGTAACTTATGGCTTCCCAAACATTAAACCTATTACAGTATGGTTAGGTGAAAAATTGTTTTTCTTCTTTTATGTTTTAAAACTTGTAATGTTCAGCTCACAAAAGTTACAAAAAGGTCAACCAGTGTCCAATTTCTGGGAAATAAGTATATGATATCATAAGCGATCAAGTACATAGTTTAACAGATTAGGCAGAGCAAAAACCAATCAACACTAAGGATTTCTTTAAACTGGCCATTGCCACTTGTTTTTAGAAAAAGTAAACTTTTTTCTAGCTATGATTTTTTAATCAGATAAAAAAAAGGGGGTCTTTATATCTGTCTTTCATACTCGGTAACAGTTTCATCATAAATTTTTCCATTTTTCCTTTCTTTAAAAAATTTCCAAATTGGGGTGCCTGGGTGGCATAGTCGGTTAAGCATCTGACTTCAGCTCAGGTCACGATCTCATGGTTTGTGGGTTTGAGCCCCGCATCAGGCTCTGTGCTGACAGCTCAGAGCCTGGAGCCTGCTTCGGAATCTGTGTCTCTCTCTCTCTCTGCCCCTCCCCTGCTTGTACTCTGTCTCTGTCTCTGTCTCTCTTTCAAAAATAAATAAAGATTAAAAAAACCTTTTTTTTTTAATTTCCAAATAAATGATACCAAACAATTACACTGGCCAACCCCAGAAAGGGTATTACTCTCCCCAGAAAGGGGATTGATTGCTCAGTGGATTTGTAATTTTTCTCCTGCCTCCCAAGAGATTAGAGGGGAGACAGATTTTAACATTTCAAGTCTACCTTCAACTGACAATAAGTTAGGGATGTGCATTTTTTTTAAAGCCCCAGACAGGAAATAAATAGCTTCCTAGTAATGGAAAACTAGAGAAGACATAAAATTCATTCATAAAACAGAATGAGAAAAGTATAATAGGTCAGAGATTGAAATCAAATGCCTAAAACTGTGAGGGCTCAAGAAAAATGGTATTATTCATTCCAGACTTTTCCCTACATTCTTTGAAGCAGGAGTAAAATAGTAAAGCATTCCCTAGCCCTGTTCAGGAATTATTCAGATGTTGGAAAAAGTGTGTCATTTGGGTTTATAAATAGTGAATTCCAAAAGATGTTCTCTGCAAGGCACATTTATCAGAAAAAGAGAAGTAGTATGATTTCAATTCCAAATTAATAGTACTTTGTTTCATAAAAGTACAGTAATACAACTTTAGCCCAGTAAATATCCAGGGGGTGGGGCAAGGGAAGGCATGAGGTAAATCAACAATTTTGCAACAAAAATTCCCTTTAGTTTTAATAGTAGTGGGAGCAATGAAAATTATTTGGCATTACTTATTTGGAGAAATAATCAATCTCGGTGTCTTCTTCTGAGGGTCTATCTTGGTTTGTACCTAATCCTTGTCTTTTTGAGCAAGACTCCCTCTTGGGAGGGTAATAAAAGGGGGCAGGGGAAGATTAGGGGCAGGGGAAAAATACTTGGAAATAGTAATTGTTAGTGAAAAGGTGAAAGACAATTAGATTCAAAGAAATGAAAAGAGCACAACGGTAGGAAGATTACTTGAGAGAATGCATAAAGCAGATTAATTTGTCTATTCATGCCTTACTGATTGAACATTTGAATGTATTATAGAGAATAAAGGACAAGAGGTACATTGACATTTCTTTTCTCTCCCTTTTTCTTTTACTGGTAGATTGAAGAAACCCAAAGGCACCAGCCAAGCTAAAACTCTGCATGTACTCAAACAATTGAGATAACTTGCATAGAAAGACTGAAGCTCAAGAAAAGAAGAGGTGTCATATAAGCATTTGTATCTTATCTGTATCTTCAGCCAGTTCACCTTTGGAGAGCTTTAGGGTTAGTGACATACGGTGAAGGACTCACCAAGAAGGTCATTGAATTTCTTTTCTAGAATACCTTCTGCAGCCCACAAAGGCATTCTGAATTAAAGCAAGATTCTCAGAGGGCCATACTCACTGCTTTATCTCCCAAAGACCATGATCATCTTAAATTTCAAAAGAAAATGAAAGAAAGACCAAAGAATGAGGGATCAAGTTACTTTAAATGTATGATTAATTTCCTCACCTTGATCAGGCAACTCCTTAAGAACGCCCCTTCTTATCAGCTCCTCTCTACTTTGTCTTGTGGATATCTTCCTTTCTAATACTTTTAAAGAGAATAAGCATAAGTAAGAATCAAGTCATTGCTTAAAATAATTATGAAAAACATTGCAAGTAGAATCAAACACATTTATTCTGTTCACTTGAAGGCTCAAACCCCAGTGTTTCTAGTCGTCTCGGAAAACATGTGGTTGGAGTCAGTATCATTAGGACAAAGGCAAAGGACTGCAGCCCATGCTCTGAAACCCAGCCCCTGGGCCTGGTCCTTCAAATGACGATGTTTGGCCAAGAATCCAGACACATGATTTCCTATCAACTAAAGAGCACACAGTTAGAAATATTCCTTTTTTTAGGCATTCTAAAACCAGCTTCTGTGAATATGCAATGTATGTAAAGGGTATGTATGCTTACATTTAAACCAAACAAACAAACAAACACTCAGTAAATATTCAGGTAATTCATCTGAATCCCAGTGAAAAAGGGCTACTCTTCCTCCTGCCATCTATCACAAAAGTCCAACACATCAGATCTCTGTGACTCATTTCCTTGCTATACTCAAAAGGTCTAGCATGTTCCAGTACAGCCCCTGACAAACCCCAAGTCTTAAGAGGATGGAATGAATTCATGCTTTCACAGGCATGTAAAGGGATGGGGATCTCAACACTGCCTCTTCCTTCTGGAAGAATTTAAATTCCTGTTACAACTTCAGAGTGGAGAAGCTCAGGGTGGGACTTTAATAGTATTCACTTTATGTGTATATAATATTAGTTTCCTGAACCCTGCAGGTCTGACTCTACTCCCCACTTTGAGGGGCCAAAGAGGTGTGTAAAATTAATACGGAGTCACGTCACCTACTAATCCTCTGAGCCGACATTCTCTGACGTGTGTTCTTATACAAGTCTCTTCCCTCTAGATGCCCTGTTAGAAAAAGCATCTTGACACAGCAAAAAGGGGCCACAGAAAGGGCAATTTAGGTAGAAGGAAAGGTACGTTGGTGGAGACTGGGTAGCCACAGCAGGACTGGATTCTGTTTCCCCCTAAAATTCCTATTCCTGGCCTCAAAATTTGCAAATCCTGGAACCACATGAACAACATCATTTCAAGATCCAAACTAAACCCCATTACTGCAAGCCCTACTCTGACACCCAGAAACAGAACTCGTACTAACACTAAGCACATGTTTTCTGGGGGTGCCCCAGGTGGCCTGAAGTAAGGACACTTTGAAGACAGAGAAAGGAAGGGAGAGGTGTGTCTTGGGCCAAGAGCTTTGGGCCAAGCACCTGCACGTCCTCAGTAAGTGTTTAGTAATGGCATGAGTCCCAGAATACCAACACTTAGTCTCTCTTGAAGAAATTGAAATATTTTTTACCTTTTCTGATAACCATTAATTGTGTATTCCTCTTTAATCCTGGTATTCGTCTTTTATCCTGACCTTTATCCTGACAAAGGTCAGAGTAAAATTTGATGTTTAACACAGATTTCATATGACAACTCCAACGAAATCTGTTTCCTCCTTCTTAGAGACCTGAATTCATTTTTATTTTATTTACCGCATATGTGCCCTTTGTTCCTGGTTTTGTCAAACATAGTTTTGGGTAGAATCAGAATATAAACAAACAAGACAAAAAATGAATGAATGAGTGAATGAACAAATGGTCAAAAAAATAATCACGAACATCTTATTGGTTCCAATGGAGACACACACACACAACTTCCCATCTTCCTTTAGATTACCACCCACCCTCACTCTCCACCCTCTTCCAGAAGCAAGTAACAACAGCTCCTGCAAATGTTGGTCATTTCAATGGAGGATGGGGGGGTGGGCAGCCAGAGCTGTTCTTTGATGGGAGTTCTTTCATCTAAAAAGAGTGCTGTTATTTCAGTACAGCTTCGATTTGTTCAGGCTTTTGTCAATGAGAACTCCTGTCAGCACAGGAAGCCAAACAACACCCACAATGACACCATGGGGTACTGCAAAGACAGTGCAGATGGTTCAGAAGGACCCTGACCACTGTGGTTCCCCAAGGATTGTACAAACCCATTCATGCTTGACTGGGGCTCTGAGGAGACCCAGGCCCGAGACAGATTGGGGCAGAAGACGGATGGGGCTAAATTTGTCCAGGGAAGTGACAACAGGACTTGAGGTGGGACAAGACCATAGAATGGGGAACAGATGCCAAGTTTAGGCAGCCGCACCGGGGTCTGGGCTGCTGGTCGACCTCTTTGGACCACAGGACGGCTCCTGCCGCTTGCCCCAGCCCCCAGGCCTGGAGGTGGGCCCAAGGATTCCAAGCTTGAGGACACAGGTGGCAATTGCAAGAGCAGGTGCCATTAGCCACATTCTGAGGGGCCAAATGCAGTCGATTCAGAACATAGTCCTTGTGGCTGTCTGCCCCTTCACCTTAGGAAACAACTTTTCATTGTTTGCTGTTTCTGCAGAGTGATCTAAAACATGAAGTGGTTGTCAGGGGTCCTGGATTCTAGTCCCAGAACTTCCACAATGAGTTCTGTGAGCTGTCTCTTCAGGTTCCAGTGCCTCTGATCTGTTATCTGTAAACTGAGGGACGCGATTCAGTGATCGCTAATGGACAACTCATCCAGCTCAAATGTTGTGTGATCCAGTATCATTAATCAAAGCCATTCTGTAATCACTGCTTTGGGCGCCTTTAAAAGCTTTCACTCTTGTACTGAAAGATCGTCTGAGAGCCCAAACCTATCTTTTGTTTCTGCCTTTCCATTATGAATCCCTGAGGATGCTTCAGTTTTAAGTTTTAAGCTTTCTGTTGCTTTAGTTCTAATTTAATCTCAGTTAAAAATCCCTCATCTTTCTTCCTTGCAAATTCTGGAGCTTTGAAGCAGCTTGGCTTCCTGCCAGGAACTGAAACCGACAGCTTTGTTCTTTGCTTTACCTCTTATAAACGGGCCCTGATAGGAAAACGTCTTGGCAATTTGTTTGGTCTTTGGCTGAGCGGATTTTTAACACGTAGTGCAGATAACTGTGTACGGGGCCAATGAGAACACACTGCAGGCGACTGAGCATGGAAAGTATGTTGCTGGGGCACAAAGTTCCAACCACTGTTCTCCCAGAAGAACAAGTATCACACTCTTCATCTTTTAAAATATTTGCCTCATGTTTATATAGTGTCTGTATGTTTGCAAAGCACATTCACTGGACACTTTTTCATAGGCTTGGAAGCGTTCTGCATCGGAATGAGTCTGAGAGGTCACTCCCGTCCAACCTGCCGCCCAAAGCAGGAGCCATTTCAGGAACATTCTTGAGATGTGCTCACCTGCTGAAAACATTCAGAGGCAGGATGGCCCTCTCCAGGCATCTGTCACCCTCGTTCTTAGGAAGATATTCCTCATAAGGAGTCAGAATCCCACTCCCTGTAATTTTACACGTTCATCAAACCCGTGCTCCCCATAGCTCTAGAGTAAAGTAAGCCATCCGTGATGGGAAAATAGTCTGAGTTACCTTTGTGTTCACTGAGAGCAAAGTGGGTTGTTGAAGCCCCCTAGAACCTGATGCCTAGTATAGTATCCAACCAGCTGTTCTTTGACTCTGAAGTTCACACTGATCTGTGCAACGATAGCAATAATGTTGGGGGCCTCACAAATACTGCTGGGGAAGAGATTTAGCAGGGAGGTCAGATCATTGGATGCAGTAGCTAGGTCTCTCCATGAAAAGTATGGTTACCAGTTGAGTAAACAGCTCATGGTTACTTACTTTTATCCCAATTAAAAAAGCGTGTGTGGTTTTTTTTTATGAAGATCAAAGCAAACCCACGGCTTCTGTTTTGCTCTCTGGATTGGGTGAATTCAAGTTCTGACAGTTCAATTCTGGTTACAACAGCACACACTCTGCTAAGTGAGGGATGCACTGTGCCCCATTTTCCTGCCTTCACGCTTATACTCTGGTGCTACAAGTATTTGAAGAGGACTGATCTTCCAAAAACATCCAATGGCTGTCCATCCATCTCACTTTGAATTCTCTCTCTACTCCTTGGCATGGTCTCCACCATGCCCCCCAGAGGCTGCCCCCCCCCCCATGGGATCCTTTCCTCACCTCTCCCTCCTGGCTCTCTCTGCTCCAGCCCCTCCAGCCCTGCTTCTTGTCACCTGCTGCAAGCAGCAAGCTCCTGCACGGTGGCCTCTGTCCTTACAGGATGGGATTTCCCCAGACCCCCACATGGCTCATTCCACCACTTCCTTCGAGTCTTTGCTCAAATGTCACCTTATCAGAAATCCCTCCATCGCACAGCCGTGGAATAGCTTGTTCGTCTTCTCGCCTCTATCTACCTTATCCTGCACAGTATGTCACCCCCTCCTGAAATGGGACCCGCTCCTTAAATGGAGTTTCGATGACAACCAAAGCTCTTGTTTTGTTTACTGCTGTTTCTCCAACAGTGCCTCGCAGGTTGTTGGAACTCAGAAAACATGTGCATTTGTTGCATAAATGAATAAAATAAAATAGGCTAATAATGCTAACAGTTTCGTTTTCTGCCCCTTCCCCCCCCTCCAGTCTACGAGAAAGCAAACGAGGCTTGTGGCAAAACTCTATGAACAGGAGTCTTCTGTTTTCTGCCCCTCTGCTACTTGGCTGGGCCCGCCAAAGGGAAAATCCTGAGCTGTCTGTCCTATGGCTCATCTGAAAAAGTCTCTGTGTGCTCTGAAGAAGGAAGGCTGTAGTGTGAGGAGGACAGACGGCAGCCAACTAACAGGATGTAGCACACGACCGGGCTCATCATAAATTTTAAATGATTTATGATGTCCTTCTGGGCATGAAGCCTGCATTCAGGAGAGGAGGCCGGGGCACATGCTACCAGCTCCTTGCTGTGGACGCTCGGCCAGGATTTTATATTACTCTGGAAGTATCTGGGAGAGTAAATCTTGTAGTCAACAAGCCACTTGTGTTTTCTTCTGGCGAGGAAAGAGAGTCCTAATTCTCAATTCTAACACCGTTTAATGACGGAACAAAACAGAAGAGCAATTAGACTACTAAATAAGCGTACCGTGTTATCTTCTTGGTGCTGAGTGCTGAATGGCCTTACTGTAAAACTGTGACAGAAACAGAGAACTGGTTGTCTCGTGTTGAAAGCGTTCTAGAAGAGCCTGGCTTTGCTTTACCTCTCCTCAATAGCAGTTACAGAAAACAGAATGTCAGAAAACGGCCTCCTTTTTAAAAGACCCTTCACGAAAGCGTAGCAAAGTCATTTAAAGCAACAACCATGAAAATGCCACCCAACGGGACATTTGCAAAAACCTTCCAAAACATCTCAAGAACATAAGGCAGCGAAATAAAGCCAACGTCCCCCACTAAAAATACTCAGGGGTCTGGCCATTTTCTTATTTATCCATACCCTTCTTCTACTTAAAAATCCTACTGACTACAGAACAAGCCCGACTCATCTGAACCCGGCCAGGCTTTACCACCGGTCCCGGGGAACCATTCTTCCCCTCCCTCTGTTCACCTCCCTTTTTCACAAGCCCCATGCTAAAGTCAAACCTTGCTCCTCACCATTTTAAAGACTTTCTGTACCTCCTCAGCTCCACTCCTTTGTTGTTTCTTTCTCCTCGAATCAGACCTTTGCCCTCTCTCCCTCTCTGGTGGAATCCTCCTAACATTCTAAGATCTCTTCACACAGCGGCCCCTGCTAGGGATCTCAGCATCCTGGCTGGCGAGATTCAGTAACAACTGTGTTCCTGACACACTTCAGAGTAACTTCTCTGTGCCTCAGCTTTCTCATCTACAAAATGGGAAAACAGCTGCTACCTTTTCTGGCTCTTTTGGAGGCTAAATGAGTTAAAAAGCTAACGTGCTCAGACCAGTAAGCACTGAATAAATGTTAGCTATTACCAGTACCTGTGTTCTAGCACTTCTCTACTTTTCATTGCTACACGTGTACAGGGATGCATATTGACATGACTCTAAGCCCTATGAGAGATGTCTTGTTTATCATTTCATCCTCATAATGCCCCAATACACTGCATTAAGTTTCTGCATTTGTGTTTTGAGAGGAGGGAGGGAAGACATGTCTAGCACCCTTTGCTAACCTTTTCTACTTATTTTTCTTTTTAATTTTTTTTTCAACGTTTATTTATTTTTGGGACAGAGAGAGACAGAGCATGAACGGGGGAGGGGCAGAGAGAGAGGGAGACACAGAATCGGAAACAGGCTCCAGGCTCTGAGCCGTCAGCCCAGAGCCTGACGCGGGGCTCGAACTCACGGACCGCGAGATCGTGACCTGGCTGAAGTCGGACGCTTAACCGACTGCGCCACCCAGGCGCCCCCCTTTTCTACTTATTAAAAAAATTTTTTTAATGTTTATTTAGTTTTGAGAGACAGAGAGAGACAGAACCCGAGTGGGGAAGGGGCAGAGAGAGAGGGAGACACAGAATCCGAAGCAGGCTCCAGGCTCTGAGCTGTCATGTCAGCACAGAGCCCGAGGCGGGGCTCAAACCCACGGACCGTGAGATCATGACCCGAGCGGAAGTTGGATTCTTAACCGACTGAGCCACCCAGGCACCCCTGTACTTATTTTAGACATAGCTTTGAGGAACCACCTTCCTCCTCTCTCAGTCCATGTGATCTGTGTGAAGCTAACCCCAACCCTGGGCTCCAAGACTGCCAGGCTTATCCAATCAGAGCCTAGTATCTTCCTGGCATCGGTGATTGGTTACAAGAGAGGCTGTGTCCCAACTGTACCAATGACATCCAGCCTGAGAATTTCTGGAACAGGAAAAGAAGGCTTTCTCTTTCTTTTGTATCTGTTGAAACTAGCCACATAAGAGCCTAGAGCCCCTACTAGTCATTTTGCCTCCATAAAAGGAGAGTCTAACTTAGAACAAAACAAAAAAGCCAATACTGAAGAACAGGCTCAAAGAAGGAGATGGATTCTTAATCTTAGTTTTTAAGCACCTGGATCCAACCATACCTGAAGGTTGATGCCCCTGGTCTTTTCACTTTCATGAACCAATAAATTTCCCATTTGCTTAAGTCTATTATTATTCATCAGCAATAAAGAGCTTTTACTTTTGAACAGCCAAAAAAAGGTATTACATAGATGCTTTTTTTAAAAGTGAATTTTCTCCCAACAGAAGACAAAGATTCTCTAGATTTTCAAGGCAGAAATATGAAAGAAGAACTACATAGACCTTCTTTATCCCCCTCAAGTTCAAGAATTTGAAAGTTGACCAGACCTTAAAAAAGAGGAAGATGGTGAGATCTATGTCCCTCCTCCTCTTTGGAAATCGGTGCCACAACTTCCTCCAGAAACCTTATAGTAATCATCCATTTATTTGCTGCTTAAATGGCATTTTTATATTTACTTTCTCATCCTGCTTCCCAGTATTCCTGAAAGACAGGCTAAGCAATTCTTCTTAGTTCCCTCAAATAGATAAGGATATCGGGATTTAAAAAGGCTAAATACATTTTCCAATCATATACGCAGAATCCAGTTGAATCCAAATGTGTCTAACCAAAAGCCTACTGCTTACATTCTCCAAACTGAGTTGATAATTATAAACATTTCAACTTCCCCGTGACAGGTATCATGCTTTCCAAATTTCCCTCAAGATATGAGGCAGAGAAACTTTTTAAAGTTAATTTTCAATGAGCACTTTTTAGATGGTAGTACATTCTCATAGTTCGAATTATAAAAGGATACAATAAAAACTCTCACTCTCACCTTCCCCTCCGCCTATTCAAATCGAACCCCAGCTGTACTCCACAAGTAAATAACCACGCTTATTAGTTTCCCATGTATCCTTCCAGACTTTCTTAGGCAAATGCAAATATTCATTTTTATTATTCTCTTTTCACACCAAAGGTAAGCTGTTTTGCAAACTGTTCAGCATTATGCTTTTTCATTAAACACTGTATGTAATACTTCTACAATTTCAGGCGATGGGGTGACAGACAAAGGCCAGGTTGAGGAGGAAAATGTGATGATCTTTGTCTTGTGGAAACAACAGCAGCTGAAATCAGTGCTGTGTGCAGAGGGGGCGAGCTGGGAACAGCCATGGGAAGTCAACCCCAGGGACTCCTGGATTTTATTCCCCAGGGGTAAGATTTAGGCCTAGAACAATGAGCAAGTCCCCGATCCCAGATGGGCCAGGAAGTACAAATAATCCTAGGAGACTAATCAGAGGCCAGGATGTGTGAACTACGTGAAACACTGCTTGTCTTTCTTCCAGTAGGACTCTCACCGATACGTGAGCAACACAAATGTTTAAGACAGGTGCTTCTGGATTTATCCTGTCTTTCCATTTCTTGTTTCTTCACATTAAAAGATGGTAAACTCAAAACAGGGTGACACCACAAATGTTACAGAAGTTTGGAACAAAGAGAATGATACTCATCCTTAGAGTAATTAATTCTAACTTCACACTATGAACAAGCTGGAGACCTGATATAAACATGAATCTCATCTCTAAATGGTGAAGAGGTTTTTTAAACTAGAAGATCAGACAAGAGTGGGTGTGAAAGAGACCTTAGTCCTAAATGAAGATATGCCCACTTGTTTAAATATCAAATTCAACTGAGTAGAATTCAAATTCAACTGTGTCAGAAATTATTCATATCTTAGGCCAAAATGTTTTGAAGGGGTTAATATGTAACCTTTAAAAGCCTGTTTTTATTTAGTGAACCTAAAAACAATACATAATAAAACATCATCAACTCAAACCAATAGGCGTGAGTAACCAGCTGGAGTAGTAAGGCTGAGTAGGCGTTCCCCCAAATCCATGTTTACCACCTTCATATACATATCTCATCAGACTAGGATTCTTAAGGTGATTAAATTTTTTTCTATCTTTTTTTTCTTAAAGCGGCTAGGATTTTAAATAATTTTTTAAAATATTTATTCATTTTTAAGAGAGAGAGAGAGGGAGCATGAGTGGGGGAGGGGTAGAGAGAGAGGGAGACACAGAATCCAAAGCAGGCTCAGGCTCTGAACTGTCAGCACAGAGCCTGATGTGGGGCTCGAACTCATGAACCGTGAGATCATGACCTGAGCTGAAGTCTGACACTTACCCAGCTGAACCACCGAGTTGCCTCCACAATCTGTTTTCTTAAACAACCTAAGCGTCCATTGATAGATGAATAAAGAAAAGTGTTTACATACACACACACACACACACAAACACACGCACAAACACACACACACATGGATTGCTCAACCATAAAAAAGGATGAGATGTTGCTATTTCCAACAACATGGACGGACCTAAAGGGTATTATGCTAACAGAAATAAGTCAGAGAAAGAGAAATACAGTATGATTTCACTTATATGTGGGATCTAAAAAACAAAATAAACAAATGAACAAACAAAGCATAAGCACAGAGAACAGACCCATAAGCACAGAGAACAAACCAGTGGTTACCAGATGGGTGGGGATAGGAGGATGGGCTAAGGGGTGAAGGGAATTAGAAGATACAGCCTTCCATTTATGGAACGCGTAAGCCACAGGGATGAAATGTACAGCACAGGGAATATAGTCAAGAGTATTGTAATAGCATCATACGGTGACAGATGGCAGCTACAGCTGCAGTGAGCACAGCAGAACATACAGACTTGTCGAATCACTACGCTGTACCCTGAAACTAACATAACATTGGGTGTCAACTGTACTTCAATCAAATAAGATTAGAAAAGAAAACATTTGGAAAGCTGGTATGAACTTTCTTGGATTAATGCAAAAAAAAAAAGTTTTCTTGAGCATGTTAATTAAACATTCCTCTCCTACCATCTTGCCTGTATTACACAATGTACAGTATCTATAAAGAACAGTATTTCTTTGGCAAAACTGGTCCAGACCTAGACTAAAACAGGATGCACAAATGATACCCGATTCCTGTTGGACCCTGCAGTGAGACGACCAAGGCTAACTCTACTAAAGTTTTTATTTTCCAAAACAAAACACCAAAAAATATTGGGGGCTTAGGGAAACATACCTTTTCATTGTAACTCAAACTATAATGTTTAAAATTTCACAGCAGTGCTGTTTCCACTTGGACATAATCTCCCTTTCAGGAGTCTCCCCGTCTGCTCTCTATTTCCAAATCTCTGATTGTTAAGATGGTAAAGGGGTCTCATCATTCTTCTTTAAGACTGAAAAAGCTACAAAATCGGGGTGCCTGGATGGCTCAGTCAGTTAAGCGTCCGACTGTTGATGGTGGCTCAGCTCATGATCTCACAGTTTTATGAGCTGAAGTCCCACGTTGGGCTATGCATATGGACCACGAGGAGCCTGCTTGCGATTCTCTCTCTCTCTCTCTCTGCCCCTCCCCTACTTGGGCTCTCTCTGTCACTCTCAAAATAAACAAGCTTTTTTTTTTTTTTAAAAAAGAAAAAGCTAGAAAATAGAAAATGAATCAGGAAGGATATGTTGTAGCCTTTTTAAGAATATATCTTAAGCTTAAATCCATACATTTCAACTTATTAGCAGGTGATCATATAGTCAAGCTCCAAATTCCCCCAGGCCTTTGTTTCTGCATATGAAAACAGAGATAGGAAAACCTGACTTGGATGGACAACAGGATGATTAAAACATTTCATAAAGTATTTGATACAAAGTAGGGAGCTTATAAATATTAGTTTCTTCTCCCCTGTGTTCTATTTTCTCTTGTATATATACGTAAATCTCTTTGATAATATTCTGTTGGTATTTTTACCTTGATATGGTTACTGATCTAGAAGGTGGTGTAGTATAGGGATTAAAAATGAAGACCTGGGGCGCCTGGGTGGCTCAGTCGGTTAAGCGGCCGACTTCGGCTCAGGTCACGATCTCACACTCCGTGAGTTCGAGCCCCGCGTCGGGCTCTGTGCTGACCGCTCAGAGCCTGGAGCCTGTTTCCGATTCTGTGTCTCCCTCTCTCTCTGACTCTCCCCCGTTCATGCTCTGTCTCTCTCTGTCTCAAAAATAAATAAACGTAAAAAAAAAAAAAAAAAATTTTTAAAATGAAGACCTGGGGGGCGCCTGGGTGGCTCAGTTGGTTGGGCGGCCGACTTCGGCTCAGGTCATGATCTCGCGGTCTGTGAGTTCGAGCCCCGCGTCGGGCTCTGTGCTGACAGCTCAGAGCCTGGAGCCCGTTTCAGATTCTGTGTCTCCCTCTCTCTGACCCTCCCCCGTTCATGCTCTGTCTCTCTCTGTCTCAAAAATAAATAAACGTTAAAAAAAAAAAAAAATGAAGACTTGGGACACCTGGGTGGCTCGGTCGGTTAAGCATCGGACTCTTAATTTCGGCTCAGGTCGTGATCTCATGGTTCGTGTGCTTGAGCCCCATGTCGGGCTCTGCGCTGACAGCATGGAGCCTGCTTGGGATTCTCTCCCTCTCTCTCCCCTCACCGCCCCCCCCCAGCTTGCACTCCCTGTCTCTCTCTCTCAAAGAAAAAAGAAAAGAAAAAGAATGAAGACTCAAGCCAGGCTTCTGAGGTTCAAACATGGGCTATGCCACTCACAAACCCTGAAACCTAGGGCCAGTTATTTAACTTTTCTGTGCCTCAGTTTATTCATTAGGGAAATGAGGGTTATAGTTAGCAACCCACCTCACAGAGTAACTGGGAAGATACTTAAAACACCATCCGGCACACAGTAAAACCTCAACGAGGGCTAGTTATTACTCAAATCCATGTATCCTGTTCCTACTTTAAATTTAATCCCAAATAAAACTTGAAATGGGTAACAGAAATCAAACTTTGTCTACTGTTACTTATTAACACGTTACTTCACACGCTCCACATGTAGCAAACTATGCAAATTATTCAAAGGGAACTTCTTCAAATCTCATGGGTAGTAACTAAATGGAACATTTTATTTTTTTTGATGCTTATTTATTTATTTTGAAAGAGAGAGAGTGCTCACACACACACACAAGCAGGGGAGAAGCAGAGAGAGAGAGAGAGAGAGAGAGGGAGAGAGAGAGAGAGAGAGGAGAATCCCAAGCAAGCTCCACGCTGTCAGCAGGGACCCCGACACGGGGCTCAGTCTCACGAACCATGAAATCACAACCTCAGCCAAAATCAAGAGTCAGACGCTAACCGACTGAGCCACCCAGGCGCCTGTATATGGATCACTTCAGCACTGAATTGTGAAAACAGCAAAAAGAAAGGACTACATAATGCCAGCAATATATCAACATCAGATTTAAATAGGTAACTAAATTTTAGTCCTAATGTTTTACACTTGATTCACCTAGGTGCACTTCAAAAACAAATTACAAGGGCTAAGAGTGAGACACAATGAGGAATTATTGTTTAATGGTAGAGAGTTTAGGTTTTGCAAGATGGAAAAGTTCCGGAGATCTGTCGCATAACAATGTAAATATACCTGACACCAATGGATTATATACTTAAGAACAGTTATTAAGATGGTAAAATTTGTGTCATGTGTTTTCTACCACAATTTTTAAATTTTTTTTTTTTTTTCAACGTTTATTTATTTGTGGGACAGAGAGAAACAGAGCATGAACGGGGGAGGGGCAGAGAGAGAGGGAGACACAGAATCGGAAACAGGCTCCAGGCTCTGAGCCATCAGCCCAGAGCCCGACGCGGGGCTCGAACTCACGGACCGCGAGATCGTGACCTGGCTGAAGTCGGACGCTTAACCGACTGCGCCACCCAGGCGCCCCTCTACCACAATTTTTAAAATAAATTACGTTGTAAGACGTTTTTGGACTACATTAATGCGAACAGCCATTTATCTAAGGTGAAAAATAGATCAGAAGGTATTTTCAAAGAATTTTAGCCACACTGATGGTTACGGCGTTCATCATCTATTCTCCAGTACCCAGTGTTCTCTCCAGCCACGCTTTTTATTTTCTTATATTTCTCACGTAGCCTCTCATGCCCTGCCTTTCAGTGGGTACTAAGTAAACACTTATACTTTGGAATAAAGAAAACCTCAAGAGCATCTGTTTCAAAACCTGGAGAGTTCTGGGTTTGGGAAAGCAGGTAAAGAAAATTTAGCACAAAATGTCATATGCCTACATGAGCAAATTCTTTTCACTTAATAAAAAGAAGTAAGAATTAAGACTGCAATTTATTTTCCAAGTGGGAAACAAATCAGGAAAACACAGAAGCCAAAAAACAGTCACTTTTCAGGACTTAGCCCTTAGCGATAAAGACCGGATTCGTATCACAGGATGAAAAAAATCAAAACAAAACCACCAAGGGAAATAATATGCAAAGGAAATAAAATAATGGACTTTCCTGACACGATTCTCTGACCCAGGCCACAAAGAGTTCTGTAGCACCTTTAAAAAGTATTTAAAAAGTGGCACCACTCCAAAGGAAAATGAAATTAGGAAATTATCCACCCAAGTAAGGCTTATAAACAATCAGACTGTCTCTTAAAGCAGTACAAACTGACTATGTCTCATCCCAGTGTAAGTTTTTTTTTTTTTTTTTTATTAAGAGGCCAATGGGAACATAGTTCCTTCTCCTCTATATCCCCCTGAGGAAGTTAAATGTGGCAAAGAAAAAAAGAAATGCAAATTAACAATTCTATATTCCATTCTAGTGGGTGTGGCTCTTAAAAAAAAGTCATTTATAATCAGAAATCAGTAAAATCAGTAGTATGCATGGGTCACTTGGTAACAATTTCATAGGATGCTCAGTGAAAATGCCTTGCTTATCTGAGCCCTCGGAGAACCTAACTCCCCCCGGGAAAGGCTGCAGGTCTGAGATCTTAGTCTGCTCTATGAGTCAACAAATTTAAATCTAAAACCCAGCTTGGTTTAAACAAACCATATCACATCTTCTAGAATGGGCCGGAAGCAAGGGAGTCTCCTCAAGTCTGTTTAGAAATAAGATTTTATGGTTTCTGTTTATCTAAGGAAGGTGGGTCCTGATGATTTGGCCATTCATTATGTAGCTGGCTAACTTAAACCTGTGCTAGAAGGTTTTCCTATTTATGAAACCACCAATTTCACTTATGAAAAATACACAAAAAGTTAGCACTCATATTACTCTTTCCCATAAATGGGTTTCATCCCTAGAATAGATCTATAATGAATAATAAATGCTCCATAAATAAAAAGGTGGGGCCTTAATGATTCTTTCCATCCATCTATATGCGGGAAGATTGAAACAAGAAAAATTCATTCTACTGGGAGAAAAAAAACTGAAGAGGAATATTTAGTCTCCTTCATTTTTAATATATAGAGAACAAATTTGTTTTAATGCCATTATATGTCTTTAGGAAAAAAAGAATAAAAGAATTAAAACAAGGAAAATGTATATTTATGTATATGTATGTGTATATGTATATATATGTAAATATGTATAATTATTATATGGTCTCTTATCCACAGAATTTTTAACACACATTTGGTCTAATTTGGTTAATTTATAAAATACACAGGTACACAACTGGCCGAACTGAAACACAACCCAGACCTTCTTTCTGTGTCATTGATGCCATCAAAAGGCTGTTGCCATACAGAACAGACAGTACCCGTTACTTAAGTTCGTTATCCATTCGTGAGGGAATGGGGCCCTAACCTGTCCATTAAGTTTGGTGAAATATTAATTTTGTCTATTTTGGCTTCTCAATTCCTTAAGGCTCTTAAGCAGCTCTCAATGACACGAACACTAAGAAAGAATGGAACCCCCCCCCACCCCATTCCAGCACTTTACAAATCATATTCACTAGCAAAAACCATATATATGGAATAAGATAAGGCCTATCAAGAGCCTCTCACTAATTCATTCAACAAACGTTTACTAAATGCTTTAACATAAGCCAGATGCTATTCAAGCTGCTTTTGGATTTTACCAAAGAAGAAATCAAAAATCCCAGTTCTCATGGAATTCATAATCTAGTGGGAGGGGGGACCAGTTAACAAAAAATACAAATAATTTATAAATGTTAGAAGGCTAAGATGTGCTGTGGAAAGAACAAGGTAGGGCAGAAAAAAAGGAACCAAGGGTGCCAGGGGACCTACTTTACACCCACTGGGATGGCAATAATAAAAAAGCAGATAATAACAAATGTTGCCCAGCACGTGGGGAAATTAGCACCCTCACCCACTGCTCAGGGGAATGTAACACGGTGCAGCTGCCTTGGAAAACAGTCTTGGCAGTTCGTCAAAATGTTAAACACCGAATTACCATATGACTCAGCAATTCCATTTCTAGATCTACAACCAAGAGAAGTGAAAATACGTGTCCACGCAAAAACTTGTATACAAATGTGCACAGCAGCATTATTCATAAAAGCCAAAATAGAAACAGCCCAAATAAACGTCCATCAACTGATGATGGATGGATAAATAACATGATATATTCATACCCTGTAATATTATTTGACAATACAAAAAAATTAAATATTGATAGGTGTTACAATATAAATGAACCTTGAAAACATTATGCTAAGCAAAAGAAGCCAGTCACAAATGGCCATATATTTCTTGTATGATTCCATCTACAGGAAACATCAAGAATCGGCAAATCTATTAAGACAGAAAATAGAGGTGGGGGGGAATGGGGAGTGACCGCTCAACAGGGTTTCTTTTTAGGGTGATGAAAATGTTTAAAATTGACTGTGGTGCTAACTGCACAGTTTGTGAATATTACTAACAACCAGTGAATTACACATAAAATGGGTCAACTGTATGGCATAGGAACTATATCTCAAAAAGGCTGTTAAAGGAGGAGGAGAGGAGAGATTCAGTACAGAGACTGAAAGCAGACCTCATTGAGAAGTTAGCAACTGAACATGGACTTCATTGAAGGACATGAAGTAGTTGGTTAACCATAAGGAAAGGTGGAGGAAGAACCATCTTTCGTTTTCCATTTCAAAGCGCCAAGGGTCCTAACAAAACTCATCCAAGATAAAAGAGATAACCTTAATAATCCTATACTGTTAAAGAAATTGAATTTGCTGTTTAAAATGCTTTTATTGGGGCGCCTGGGTGGCGCAGTCGGTTAAGCGTCCGACTTCAACCAGGTCACGATCTCACGGTCCGTGAGTTCGAGCCCCGCGTCAGGCTCTGGGCTGATGGCTCAGAGCCTGGAGCCTGTTTCCGATTCTGTGTCTCCCTCTCTCTCTGCCCCTCGCCCGTTCATGCTCTGTCTCTCTCTGTCCCAAAAATAAATAAAAAACGTTGAAAAAAAAATTTAAAAAAAAATAAAATGCTTTTATTTATTTAAAAATGTTTTGTGATGTTTATTTATTTTTGAGAGAGAGAGACAGAGAGAGAGAGAGAGAGAGAGAGAGAGAGACAGAGAATGAACAGGGGAGGGGCAGAGAGAGAGAGGGAGATACAGAATCCAAAGCAGACTCCAGGCTCTGAGCTGTCAGCACAGAGGCCGATGCAGTGCTTGAACTCACAAACTGCAAGATCATGACCTGAGCCGAAGTCGGACGCTTAACAGATTGAGCCATCCAGGCACCCCAGAGAATCTTTTCATAGAATATAATGAACTCATTTTATGAGATCAGCATCACTCTAATACCAAAACCAAAAATAGTACAAGAAAATAAAACCAGAGACCAATATCACAAATCCTCCACAAAATATTATCAAATAAAACCCAGCAACATATGAAAAGAATACTACATGACAACTCAATTGTGTTTACCCTAGGGATGCAAAACTGATTCAATATTCAAAAATCTATCAATGTAATCTATCATAATAACCATCTAAAGAAGAAAAACCACATGGTTGTATCAATTGATGCAGAAAAAGCATCTGAGATATTCAACATCTGTTCATAATAAATACTCTCGTAAAGTCAGGTAAAAGGGAACCTGCTCAACTTGATTAAGTGCATCTACAAAAAACCTTCAGCTAACACTACATTTCTTTTTTTTTTTTAAGTTTATTTAGAGAGAGAGAGAGCACAGGCAACAGCGTGGGGGAGGGGCAGAGAGAGAGGGACAGAGAGAGAAACCCACGCAGACTCCGTGGTGTCAGCAAGGACCCCAACATGGGGCTCACTCCCATGAACTGTGAGATCATGACCTGAGCCAAGATCAAGAATCAGATGCTTCCCAGGCACCCCCAACTAAAACCATGCTTAATGAAAGCTTCCTTCTAAGAATGAGAAAGAGACAAGCAAGTCACATTTACCAGTCCTATTTGTTGTACCATACTGGAAGTCCTAGCCAGGCAAGAAAAGATGCAAAAGGCATATAGATTGGGAAAGGAGAAATAAAACCATTCCTAATCACAGATGACATAATCATCAATACAGAAAATCCTATAGAATCTTCACTAGAACTAATAAGTAAGTTTAGCAAGGTAGCATGATACAATTGTATTTCTGTAAACTAGCAATGAATAATTGGAAAACGGATTTTTAAAAACATATATCATTTATAATAGTTTTTTTAAAAGAAAGAAAAGAAATACTTAGGTATATGGGGCACGTGGGTGGCTCAGTCGGTTAAGCGTCTGACTTCGGCTCAGGTCATGATCCCACGGCTTGTGAATTCCAGCCCCATGTCGGGCTCTGTGCTGACAGCTCAGAGCCTGGAACCTGGTTTGGATTCTGTGTCCCCCTCTCTCTGCCCCTCCCCCGCTCATGCTCTGTCTCTCTTTCTCTCCCAAAAATAAACATTAAAAAAAAAAAAAGTTAAAAAAAAATAGGTATAAACCTAATACTGTTTTCTAAAGACTTCAAAATGCCAATGAAAGAAATAAAAGGTCTAATTAAATGGAGAGACATACCAGTTCATACACTGTGACAGTCAACATAGTTAAGATACCAATCCTACACAAATTGCAATATAGATTTAATTAATATAATTCCAATAAAAATCCCAGAACGATGGGAATGCAAGCTAGTGCAGCCACTCTGGAAAACAGTATGGAGGTTCCTCAAAAAACTAAAAAGAGAACTACCCTACAACCCAGAAATTTTGCACTACTAGGCATTTATCCAAGCGATACAGGTGTGCTGTTTCGAAGGGACACATGCACCCCCATGTTCATAGCAGCACTATCAACAATAGCCAAAGTATGGAAAGAGCCCAAATGTCCATTGATGGATGAATGGATAAAGAGGTGGTATATATATACAATGGAGTATTACTCGGCAATCAAAAAGAATGAAATCTTGCCATTTGCAACTACGTGGATGGAACTGCAGGGTATTATGCTAAGTGAAATTAGTTTGTCAGAGAAAGACAAAAATCATATGACTTCACTCATATGAGGACTTTAAGAGAGAAAACAGAGGAACATAAGGGAAGGGAAACAAAAATAGTATAAAAACAGGGAGGGGGACAAAACAGAAGAGACTCATAAATATGGAGAACAAACTGAGGGTTACTGGAGGGGTTGTGGGAGGGGAGATGGGCTAAATGGGTAAGGGGCACTAAGGAATCTACTCCTGAAATCATTGTTGCACTATATGCTAACTAATTTGGATGTAAAATTTAAAGAATAAAAAATAAAATTTAAAAAAAATCCCAGAAGGAAAATTTTGAGAATATAAACAATCTGATACCAAAATGTGTATGGAAAGGCAAAGCAAGTAGTCAAAACAATTTTGAAAATGAAGAATGAAGTTGGAAATACTGTGATATCTAATTTTCAGACTTATCAAGTTACAATAATCAAGACAATATGATATTGATAAAGGATCAGACAGATTAAGAGAACAGAATAGTGAGTCCAGAAATAGACCCACACAAATGTGAGTCTTAATTTTTGACGAAGACCATGTGGCCAATTAATTTTTGGCAAAGACACAAAGGAAATTCAATGGAGAAAGGATAGTCTTTTCAACAAATGCTCTTGAAAAGTTCTTACGAATGACGCCAAAAACATGATCCTAAGAGAAAGGAGTAATAAATTGTATTTCACCCAAATTAAGACCTTTGCTCCGTAACAGTCACTGTTAAAAAATGAAAGACATTGCAGCGCCTGGGTGGCTCAGTCAGTTAAGCATCTGACACTTGATTTCAGCTCAGGTCATAATCTTATGGTTTGTGAGACTGAGCCCTGCGCTGGGCTCTGCACTGAGAGCATGGAGCCTGCTTGGGATTCTCTCTCTCCCTTTGCCCTTTGCCCCTCTCCCCTGCTTGTGCTCTCTCTCCTCTTCTCTCTCAAACCAAACTTAAAAAAAAAAAGACAAGCTACAGTGTGACAGAAAATATCTTTAATAACATATCTAATAAAGGCATTATATCTAGACTACCTAAAGTACTCTCAAAACTCAGTATTAAAAAGAGAAACAGCTCAATAAAAATTGTCCAGGGGCACCTGGGTGACTTAGACAGTTAAGCAGGTGACTCTTGATTTCGGTTCAGGTTACAATCTCAGTTTGTGAGTTCAAGCTTGGCATTGGGCTCTGTGCTGACAGTGTGGCCCCCTGCTTGGGATTCTCTCTTTCTTGTTCTCTCTCTCTGCCCTTCCTGCTTGCTCTCTCTCTCTCAAAAACAAGTAAACAAAAAACTCCAAAAACACAAAAACAAAAAACCACCCACACACAAAACTGGCCAGAAGAGTTGAATAGATCTTTATCAAAGGGGAGTATATGGAAGAAAAATATGTTTATTGATTTTTAAAATGATACAAAGGTGATTGAATGGGGGAAAGGATAATCTTTTCAACAAATGGTATTAAAATAACTGGGAACGAACCTTGACCTAAACCTTGTATCTTAAATAAAAATCAACCCAAATTGATCATAGATCTAGATGTAAAATGTAAAACTATAAAAGTTTTAGAAGAAAACACAGAAGAAAGTCTTTGCAATCCGAGGTGAGGCAAAGAGATAAGACACAACACAAAAAACATGACATGTGATGAATAACTGATAAACTGAACTTGATCAAAATTATGAATCATTACTCTGCAAGAGAGATGAAGAGAATAACAAGACAAGCTACAGTGGGAGAAAGTATTTACAAATCACATATTCAACAAAGAACTTCTATAGAGAATATATAAAGAACTCTCAAAATTGCACAGTAAGAAAACAACCCAATCACAAAATGGGCAAAAGACCTGAACAGAACCTTTACCAGGGAGGATATACAGATGGCAGATATGTACATGAAAAATAGTTGAGCATTAGTAGCCATTAGGGAAATACAAGTTAAACCTATGACAACATGCTACTACATACCTACTAGAATGTCTAATATAAAAAATAAGGACAGCATATCCATGTTCACAGGGGCACCTTTTACAACAACCAAGAGGTTGAAGCAGCCAAATGTCCCCTGACAGATGAATGGATGAACAACATGTGGTAGACACATACAATAAAATATGATGCAGTCAAAAAAACAAAGGAAATGCTGACGCACGTTTCAACACAAATGAAGCTTGCAGACATTTTATGCTGCGTGAAATAAACCAGTCATAATAGGATACCTACTGTATGATTCCATTTATATGAAATATACTACAGTAGTCAAATTCATACAGGTAGAAAGTAGAATGGGGATTACCAGGAGATATGGTGAGTTGTTCAACAGGTATAGAGTCTCAGTTCTGTAGGGTGAAAAAGTTCTAGAGATGTATTTTATAACAGTGTAAAAATACTTTACATTTCTGAAGGGTTCATTTAAAAAGGTTTAGATAGGGGCGCCTGGGTGGCGCAGTCGGTTAAGCGTCCGACTTCAGCCAGGTCACGACCTCGCGGTCCGTGAGTTCGAGCCCCGCGTCGGGCTCTGGGCTGATGGCTCAGAGCCTGGAGCCTGTTTCCGATTCTGTGTCTCCCTCTTTCTCTCTGCCCCTCCCCCGTTCATGCTCTGTCTCTCTCTGTCCCAAAAATAAATAAACGTTGAAAAAAAAAAAAAAAAGGTTTAGATAGTTTACATTTTAGGATATGTCTTTTTACCACGATAAAAAATAATAATGACAACACCAAGTGCTGGCAAGGAAAGGGAACAATGGAACTTTCTTACATTGCTGGTAGGAATGCAAAAGTCCGGAAAATAGTCTGTGGCAGTCATTTATCAAGTCAAACATGCACTTAATGTATGACTCAAAAATCTCACTCCCACCTATTTTCCCTAGCGAAATGAAAACTTTCGTTCACATACAAGAAAACCTTTACATGAATGTTTATAGCAGCTCCATTCATAACCACCCCGACCTGGAAACAATCTATGTCCTTTGACAGGTGAATGGATAAAGAAGCAGGGTGATTCTTCTCAGAGCAGAGGAGACTACCCAAAAATCGTAAGGAATGACTCATACATGCAGCAACCCAGATGAATTCAAAGCTGAAATGGTGAGTGAAGGAAGCCAGGCTCAAAACATTTCATGCGAATGATTTCAATTTTTGTGACATTCTTGAAACAACAAAGTGATAATGAAGAACAGAGCGGTGGTTGCCAGAAGTTAGGAGTTGGGGAGGTGATAGTGAGGGGGTAGGGTGTGATTATAAAAGGACAGCACAGCAGGACTGAGGAGAGATAAAACTGTAACAGAACTAATAATGGCAGTTACACAACACAAACATATAATGAAAGTCACAGAACTACACACACACATACCCCAAAGAAAAAGTATTAGAGTAGTGAATGACCAAGAAGATGACCTCTTTTGAGAAAGTCATGACCACAAAGGCAGTAAGAATGAACTAGTTAGTAGTTCCTTTGTATATATGCTTCCAGCCTTAGTCAGTCACAACTACTTCTGAGAAAATCTCAGCAGTCCAGCGTCAGACTTGTCAGGAAAGACAGCCATATTTTTCTGTGGACTATAGGCTCATTGGCCCATGGCTACAGTAAAAATGAGACGCAAGGCAGAGAAAAGTTTTGGAAAAATCAAAACCCTATTTGTGTTTTCTGAAAGGCCTAAGGTTTGACACAGCAAGCACAAGCCAGTGCTCAGTGAAAAGCTTCATCCCTAGAGCCCCAGTTTGCTGGGGGTAGTTTACAGGAAATGATTCCAAAAGGGGTGCCAATAAAAGACCACAGGTAAACTTGAGGCTATGAGGTCTGGGGGCTCCTGGGTGGCTCAGTGGGTTAAGCGTCCTACCTCGGCTCGGGTCATAATCTTGTGTTTCGTGAGTTCGAATCCCACATCGGGCTCTGTGCTGACAGCTCAGAGCCTGGAGGCTGCTTCAGGTTCTGTGTCTCCCCCTCTCTCTGCCCTTCCCCACTCTCTCTCTCTCTCTCTCTCAAACATAAATAAACATTAAAAAAATCTAAATTAGAGGCTATGAGGTCTGGAGTGTGCAAAAACCATTCCAGTGATTTCTGGGCTGTGACCTCTGCTTTTCTTCCTCAGAGAGGAGCCACCAACAGGCAAGCTATAAATATAAACCAGTTTTCCCCTTAAAAGCAAAGGTGAAAGGAGTTGGGAAACATCTCTCTTTGCTCTGATCTGGAAAAGGTAAAAGATACCCAGAAGGAATGGAAACATAGTACGGTTAAGGCAGTTACAAAGAGAAATGTCTTGAGAAAGAAAAGAGGAATCAAAATGACAGTTAAGAGGTTGCCAGGAGAAAACCAGGGAACACAAGGAGAAGGAAACGGATGCTGTGCTTGGTGTGGATCTGGAAAGAGGCAGACAGACGGCCGAGAGGGGCGGTACGCCCGAGACACTGACGGACAATGCTCTCGAGCCTTGAAACTTTCCCCCTTTGTTAACAACTGTACCCCTGGAGCATAGAACGACATCTAGGCTCACGGTAGGAGGCTGGTGAATATTCGCTGTGCGAATGAACAGCAAGTGAGTGTCAGCAGGAAGTCAAACAGTGGTGCCTGAGGAGCGCTTACTGATGTGTGCGCTCAAGGTGGCGCCTCACATGGAGACCCGGGTGTGGTCAGAAGGAACGCTGTCTTCCCGTGTGTTTCTCAGGACACACAGAAGGATGCCAAGACTCCTACTCTCCTGATTTTTAGCAATAGGAATAATTGTCTTCCCCAGAAACAATCAGACAGCCCATCTAGTCAGAAGTCCTGAGCAGGAAACAGAAAGACGTAGAAGGCTGGGCTGTGGTTTTCTTCTCTTCTGGCTGAAGGTCATGGTATACAGAGAGTGGACAATAAAAGTGAGTAGCTGCTTGAACTGATGGTCTCAAATCAAGGTCTGATTTTCTGGACCATGCATTTGTACAGAAATGCTAGGCCTGACAACTTATGGGGTCCCTTCCGTGGAAAAAGAAGTAACATGCGGGGCAGAGACTGACTGGTTTGGCCTAGTGAAGAGAACCTTAAAGCTGAATTAGAGAGGGAGGAAGGCACTTGGATAATGGTACAAAATCAGGTCCTTTGGAGGACAGCAGCTAGGACAGAAGACACTGCAGCAAAGACTTCCAATGCTTTCAGAAAAAACAGCATCCCAGAAGTGTGAGCATGATATGAACAGGTGCAGAGGCAGAAGAGAATACATCGAGGAGAACCAAGGTGTCCACACAGTAAAGTAATTCTTTGAGATGTGGTGGGACAGGGTTTGTGATAACTGGAAAGAGACCAATCTGACCCAAGGGGGAGGTCTAATGTAGGAGGGAGCTCACCCGGCTGGACATTGTCAAGAAAACACACAGAATGGAGGGAGACATATGTTGGAGAATATGCAGAAGGGTACACAGAAATGACATAGAGCACATTGTTGTACGTACGTAGGGGGTAAAAATGGATCACCCAGCTTGAAGGATTTGGCTGTTCTTCTATCTGTAGAACATTAAGTGAGCAGAAGATATTTAATTCCTACTGATAAATTCTTGTCATTTTAATAACAAGATGAATTCCTATTCTGGATGCAATTCTAAATATAAAAAATGTGGCTGGTGAAGTACAATCATAAGAATTTGGGGGAAGTCCCCATGTTATCTCGTCATTAAAATAGTCAAGAAAGGGGGGCGCCTGGGTGGCTCAGTCGGTTGAGTGTCCAACATTGACTCAGGTCATAATCTCACACTCACGGGTTCGAGCCCTGCATTGGGCTCTGGGCTGACAGCTCAGAGCCTGGAACCTTGCTTTGGATTCTGCCTGCCCCCCCCTGCCCTCGCACTCTCTCGCACTCTCTTTCTCTCTCTCTCAAAATAAATAATAATAAAAAAATAAAAATAAATAGCCAGGAAAGGGAACATGAAGTCTAGCTACACTGTGGGCTATGTGAGAGGAAGGACTTTGTCAGGCTTGTTCATCAAGTGTCCTCAGAACATGCTGCCTTGGGCCAGGTACTCAATAAAAATGTACTGAATAACCTGGACAATTTAGTATAGCCCCATGCTGAGAAACTCTGAATTGAGAATACATCGATGGGATGAAAGAACTTTAAGAAAAGAAGGAAGGACCATTATGTAACACTGTGATCAGGAGATCTGTATAAATACACATACTAGTGCCAGGGGGTAGCTGGAAACATTGGAGAGAATTTCTTTCAAGTCGACGTAAAAGAAAAGTTCCTCAATAATTAGAGTGAGGAATTAGGAGCTCAGAAGCTGAAGGAACCACTTCATCTTGTCAGGTTTGCCGGGGACAGTGGGCATTCCTGCCTTGGAGACAGATCCAGATGACTGGGAAGGCACTCTACAGCCCTAAAATTCTTAATTTAAGTGTAAAATTCAGACGATATTTTCCTATAGTTTCAAGAAGTAGTGTTTGGCTGTATGTGAACAAATCCTAATTGTAGCCAGTTTCAGGTATATTGTGGATCAAACTGAATTTTGTAAATGAATTTGGAAACATACTTGTCATCCCAAGTAATTTAGCAAAGCAGTATTGCAGACAGCATTAGCATGTAAGCAAAGGACCATTTACCCGAGGAGATCATACATGAATTCTTTCAATTTATAAAGGCATTCTCTGAAGACCTTGATATCCAGACCCACCAAAAACAAAAAACAAAAAACAAAAAACAAAAAAAACCACCAACATATGAAGGTTCTAAACTTGGACTCCATGAAGCTGTATTTCTGATACTCTGTCAAAATCTGGCTCTTAAATTCTAACTTAAGAAAGAAAGCTGTAGGGGTGCCTGGATGGCTCAGTCGGTTGAGCGTCCTACTCTTGATTTCAGCTCAGGTTGTGATCCCAGGGTTGTGGGACTGAGCCCCACAAGGGGCTCTGTGTTGAAGGTGGGGCAACTTAAGATTCTCTCTCTCTCTCTCTGTCTCTCCCCTGCTGCCCCTCTCCCCTACTCACATGCACGTTCTCTCTCTAAAATTAAAAAATGAATTTAAAAAAACATAGAAAGGAAGCTGTAACAAAACGTTTATATTGCAAAGTCAAATTCCTTTCCTGGATTCTTGCTTCTCTTCTAGAACTGTATCGCGTGAAATTACATGGTTTGTCAGGAGCCATGGTGTCAGCAACAGATATCAAGATTAACAACCAAGAAGTTCATGAATGTGAGGTATTTTAATTGTTAAATGACTGGATAAAGTTTATAACGGACTACATTCAGTAGGTTGACACCACTGTTAGAAGGAAATACATGCTCTCACTCCTGTGATTTCTTACTTAATAGGATTTCCCTGAGTGCGTTTCTTCCCCTCCCTTGTGTCTTTGTTCAAGTGTCGCTTTCCTAGTAAAGTTTCTCCGGCCACGGGCGTCTTAAACTGAAACTTACCTCCCACATTCCCTATTCCTTGCTTTATGTTTTTCCTTCGCACTTTTTAATATACTAACTTTGGGGGTTTACTTTCTGCCTCTTACCGCTACTAGAATATAAGCACCATAGAGGAAGGCAGCATTGTCTCCTTTGTTCCTTGCTGTACCACTCTCTGTAATAGTGCCTGACACAGAGTAGATGTGGATGCTGAGCAAACATCTGTTGAGAAGACAAATGAGTGGAGGGCTCGGCAGACCTGGTCGGGCTGTGTCGTTTTGGCTTCCTTCTGTATATAACTTCTTTCTGTAACTTCCTGTGGGGAGATTCTCTTCCCTTCCTCCAATATGGTGCTAAGGTAAATGATACACAAAAGTCCTTCCATCTTTTAGATGGAAGAAGAACAAGACAGATGGTAGAACAAGACAGATAAGATCAAAATGCTGTCATTTATCAATGCAATCAGACCAGTCCTTAACAAATATCGTCCTAGGAAAACCTTCTACTTTTGCCCTACTTTCTAGATAGAGAAAATAATCCCAAACAGAGACATTATGCCGCTATGGTTACAGAGAACATTATCTTTAATAGGACCAAACATAAATTTTGACCCTTTGTCAACCATTTTTCTGTGCCTACACTGCTGAAATTAGGCAGGTAAGTGGAACCTAAATTATTCTTCCGACCAAATCCTTCTCACAGCAAAAACTCTAGTATATGAAGCAAACCCACAAAGTAGGATCACCTTCCAGTGCTCAGTCCTCACCGATCCGGGTATGAAGTTATCTTCTAGAGATACAACATACTGCGACGGTCAAAGGTACTGGCTGTGGCACCATATTGCCTGGGTTCAGACACCACCACCTTTGCCTCCGTCTGGGTGTGCCTCCTCGGGTAAGTCATCTGAATTTTCTGGCCTCAGTGTCCTCATCAGTAAAACTGGGACAACAGTAGCAGTGACACTTCATAAACTTAGATGATTAAATGAGTTAACGTGAAGAAAGTTCTTGGAGCAGAACAGAACCTGGCACGGTGATATTATTATTAATAGGGAATGCAGAGTATCAGTAAATTAAAGCTTCGACCAGATGCCTCTCTACAAACCACTCTCCATTCTCAGAATGCTGATAACTTGCAACAATGTTATCTAAAAATCTAGACAGGCATTCCTTCTGCATTACTAACAACACAACTCTGGAAGCCATGGTTATGATGAAGATAAATTTCTTTATTTAGGAGAATAACTTACTTTTAAAATAAGGGCAAAAGAGAGGAAAGAGAAATTTTCCTTCATTATTTTATTGACTTCTTGAAAGTTGTACATGGTTCTAATTGAGAGTACATGCTTTTGGTTAGTATTTTATTTACCGTCTTTCTCTTTTCATTATGATTTTTCAGTCTTCAATTTCTTTTACAAAGTCCTAAGCATCCAGTGCTGTATTTTTATAGTGGATATTCAATAAATAAGCAATTCAAGGCATATTCAAGAGTACATACTAGGTATAAACTATTATATAAAGCACCTGAAGTGAGGCAAAAATGAGGGAGCAAGTCTCTGCCCTTAAATATTTTACATAGCAAATTAAGAGCAGACACACAAATTAGAGAAGTCAAACTATACATATTTTAAAAGAATCACAAGAAAAGGAGGGAAGGTTCATATTCAGCTGATACAAAATCAGGGTGAAGAATGTGTTTAAGAGGGGCACAGTGGCTCAGTCGGTGAGTGTCCTACTTCAGCTCAGGTCATGATCTCCCGGTTCGCGGGTCTGAGTCCCACATCAGGCTCACTGCTGTCAGCAACAGAACCCACTTTGAATCCTCTGTCCCCTTGTCTCTGCCCCACTTGCACACTCTCTCTCTCAAAAATAAATAAATGTTACAAAAAAAAGAGTATCTTTAAGAAAGAAGAGATGTGTCATGACCCTTGCATGACACAGTATTTCCCCCAGGTGTAGCTGTGGGAGGAAGAAAGGCCTGGAGACAAGAAAGCTTAGGGGCACGTTCAGTAAGTGACCCTGCATGACTGAAAGCCAATATAAGTGACTATTTGAGAAAAATTAGGGGAAATGTCAGTTTGGGTTACGCTGAGGACAGCTGAAGAGTCTGGAATTCACTTAGGAAACAATATGGGGTCAGTCATACTTTTGAGCAAGAAGCAATGGCACCCAAGTTCCACCTGAGGAAAATTCCTTCATGGTGGAACCCAAGATGAGCTAGAGGAGAGAGGGCGAAGGTGGACAGTTTGCCTATTTCCCCGAATCCACAAGAAGCCTCGCTCTTTCTGGCCACCTCGCTCTTGAGCTATGCCTTTCCAGCAACAGGAGCTCCTGAACCTGAGGTTTGGGGTCTGAGGGGACCCCTCCCCAAAACCCATACACTGCTTTCCACTCCATACAGTGAGTTTATGTCCTCAGTCCTTTGGTAACTTCCTGTCCTAGTTACCAGCTCTATTTCCTGGTTCCTGGAAAAACAAGCATGGGAGTTCTGTGAGTTTTTCTATTCGCATAGCCGGCACCATCTTCCCATGAATACTACCACCTAGTAAAGAACGCCCTGGCTACTAAGGCCTGCCCAGATCCCCCACTCTCACTCTCCGGGATGCTCTGTTATTCTACTTTATTGGGTGGAACACATGACATTTTGGTCTGAGATACCCACTGTTCTATTTGCCTGACCTGAGGCTTGGGAAGTTATCATTGTGGTTACTCTGGGATTCCTGGCAGCTCCTGGCATCCTGAACTTTCTCTGTCAGCCTCACCAGCTGGGTCAGGTCCCCCTGTGGGCAGGTTTACTGCCAGAACCTCACCTCTCCCTACCTTCTCTAGCATTCTGTAGGTTTCTACAGCTAGTACAGCTAATACCTAAATACAGCAAAGAGGCTACCTGCAATAATAGAGGGATAAGGATCAGACAATGGGGACTGAGAAGAAAGGCTAATGGTAGAGACCTTGCACTAGGAGAAAACACATGAAAGGTTTTGGAACCCTTGGAACGTAGAAGATGGTAAGAGGCAAGGAAAAGTCAAAGGACTCCATGGTTCAAAGTCAGGATGCCAAAGAAAGCCATGTCTGCAACAGCATGGATAGCTGGGATTGGCAAGGATCTGTTTTGCATGGGAATGTATTTTGTACGTAGTACTTTCCTACTGCCTCTTCCCTCACTCTGTGTTCATTCATAGCATCTATCAGCACGTTACCTCTTTAGAATGAAAGCTCCAGGAGGGGCAGGAACCTTGCTTACTCACTCAGTGAAGAATACCCAGCTCCAGAACAGTGCCTGGCATGCATCACATTTTCGGTGATATATGTAGAACTTATGAATGGATCTGAGGTTAACATGCACTCCTCAGGCATTGCTACCCATCAAGTGCTTGGGTAGATGTGGCTAGGTCTTGGGTGGAGGCTTGGTTTGGAAGATATGAGAAGAGACGAGAAAAGCACATTCAAAGAAAGAGACGGGTTAAGACACATAGCAAATTCCTTAAAAGGTTTAAGGGATATGAGAAGGGGGGAGGGGAGAGAAAAGAAGAGAGAGAAAGGAAAGTCAAAGACAACCAAGATAATGACATCTTTTGTAAATCAAGGAAGGACTAACCAGTGATGGCTAATGTTGCAGAGTTTGGAATGGATGGCAATGAAAGAATGACACTGAATTTCCTGGTTGGGAGGCTTGGAATGTCATCAGAGGAGCACTGGACACAGGGGCAGATGGCAGAGGGAAAGGAATGACCCCGTGGAGAGAACGTGGAAGCAGTGACACAGGCTGTATTTTCAAGATGTTTGGTCTTTTCCTTTTTTTTTTTTTTTAATTTGAGAGAGAGAGAGAGAGAGAGAGAGAGAGAGAGAGAAGAGAGAGAGGGAGAGAAAATGCAAGCAGGAGAGAGGGGCAACAGAGAGAGAGGAAGAATACTAAGCAGGCTCCATGCTCAGTGTGGAGCCCAGCATGGGGCTCGATCCCAGGACCCTGGGATCATGACTTGAACAGAAATGAAGAGTTGGACACTCAACTGACTGAGCCACCCAGGTGCCCCAAGATGTTTCTCTTGATGGTAACAGACTATGCAGAAATTAGAGGAACAACTGTGTTTAGACGGGATTTGTTTGTGTTCTTAGCTTTGGGGAGATGGAAGCATATTTAAAGATCCAGAGGGAGGAGCCTCAGCCACTACCCACACCCCACCCCCAGAGAAACAGGAAGAAAAAAAAAAAAAAAAGGAAGAAATTATTGTGTAGGAAAATAAGTATAAATGACATTTGGAGTTCTAAAGATACAGAAGGGATGTAACTATAAAGACCAGAGAAGGGCCCTCGCACCCAGATGATGAAAAGAGGCCCCAGGGGAAAGTAAATGCCAAGAGGACTGTTTTCCTATGCTAGAAGTTGACAGCCTACGGACCAGCCTAAACAGAGTTGAAGATACAGGTAACTTTCCACTTTAAAATAAGGCCAGAGAACATGAAGTCAGGGCACAGTCCCAAACAGGACGGCCCTCCAAAATATAGCTGACACTCAAGGACCACCAAAGCAGGCAGAGGACAGGACCCTTCTTCTTCTTCTTTTTTTTTTTTTTTTTAGATTTTTATTTTTAAGTAATCTCTACACCCAACGTGGGGCCCAAACTCACAACCCCAAGATCAAGAGTCTCATGCCCCATGCTCTGAATAAGAGCCTTCTTAACTACCACCACCATATGATTACAATGGCATTTATTACAATGGCATTGATAAATCACTGTTGCATCCTATCCGTTACCAACTAAAAAATCCTACAACAGAAACCCAGACTAGGAAAAGCAGTATTAATCACTATGTAGTGAAACACAGTAAGATCCACATCCAAGCGACTATAATGCCAGGAGTTCAGAAGGAAAAACAGAGAAGATTTACTTTTCTTGGAAGAAATGCATCTTCTTTCGGATCCCGACATATTGTGGGATGTGCCTACAGTGTACTTTATAGTTTGCCAGATAGCACATGGCCTGGGTCATATCCAAACAACAAGAGCTCATTGTTTGGGACAATTTATTAAAGAAGAAAATACCTTTCTCTTGGTTATTTCCAAATGCATCAGTTTTCCTGAGGACGTGACATCTTTCCTCAATGTGAATAAAACATATGTTATACCATTTTGTGCCTTCCTGTATTTTAGCCTTTACTGATACACTTCATAAAGCTCAGCATTAAAATAAGCATATATATAAGGTGATAATAAAATACTTTATAATGGGACACTTCATAACATGAAATACAAGTAAAATATTATTAAGAATATGGGTTTAAAAAGAAAGGACAAAAATAAATATAGCAGATAAATTCACAAAGATTTGTTAGCACATCTACTTGGCTTGTTTTTATTCTGCTATGCCACAATATTGATGCAAAAACAAAAAAGAGAGAGAGAAAGACATCTAATAACTTTTTCAGGTTTTTAATGCACTTTGGTAGCTTTAGGAGCTAGGAATATAGTATCCACAAATAACTCCTTGGAGCTACATACACTTCTATAAAATCCTGTGTGAATCTGAAAAGAAAACAGAAGACAAAGATGGGGAGGCTATCCTCAATAAAGATGGGATAACATAAAATAATACTTAATGCTGTTTAAAAGGACTAATCTTAAATATTCAGGGTTACAGACTATCTACTGTTAAAATAATTAAAAAGGGATGACAAAGAAAAGTGAAGGAGAATTTCTTGGTAGCTGCCTTTCTACATTAGGGAGAGAGAAGTTAGCAGCCTAGATTCAAGTAAAGGGCAAGCTACACAAATGAAGACACTTCTTTCCACCTTCCCTTCTCAGTATCTTCTCACTGCTACTCTCTGGAGCCCCACTCCCATCTTGGGTAGCCACGGTCGCCTGAAGAGCCATATTCTCTCAGTGCTTAGGGAAATCCAAGAGGGGGACAATTAAGAAGACCAGTATTGTTCCATTCACAACTGAACAACAAGGGAGAACAAGATATCCAGCCGGGGGTTAGAAGGAGACAACAGAATCTGGAACTGAAAGCACTTTAGAATTCAACTCCTTCAACTCTGATCTGACTTCCCCAAGGTCACATGGCCCTTAGGGGGCAAGGACAATATCAGAACCCAGGTGTCCTCACTCAGCACAGCACTCTGTCCACTTCCCACTGCCTCCTCATCCCAGAAGTCAATTAGAAACTACAGAAAATTTAATAACCAAGCTAATCTCATTGCCCCCTAAACCAAATCTCTCTTTTTTTCTATCTTTTCATTATAGAAATTTCCAATATCTCCAAGTAGAGAGGTGAGAATAATAAACCCCATGTTACCCATTGCTGAGCTTAAACAATTACCACCTTGTGGTCAGTCTTCTTTCATCTATACTCACCCCACCTCCAGGATTATTTTGACATGAATCCCAGATACAGTATCATTATATCTTTTTAAACATTAAGTGCTCAAAGAAGTTATATAGCTGCAAATGCATCAGAGACAATTTTGTTAGGAATGTCCCAATTCCATACCCTTGTGCTATCTGACGTATTTTCTTTCTTTCTTTTTTTAAAGATTTTAAGTAATCTCTACACCCAATATGGGACTCAAACGCACAACCCTGACATCAAGAGTTGCATACTCTAACGACTGAGCCAGCCAAGGGCCCCTGAGGTATTTTCTATTTTATTTCATTGCCCTAGAACTAAAGGCCAACTCTCATGTCAGCACAGACCAGTAAGATATGCTCTATGACCCTGCACATACAATGACAATATTAACCTTGGGGCAATGAGGAATTCTGATGAAGGGACTGTATTAGACAACAAGCACAGAGAAAGTTGAACTTCTATCATGAGATAAATGGCTTTCTACCTTAAAGATAATCCCACTGATACTGGACACCTGTTTAAGTTAGGCTTAATTCTGGCCCGAGATCTAAAGCCCATCTCTTCCATGAGTCCACATGAAGCTTTAACACGAAGGTTAAATAATGTTTAACATGAAAGGGGCTAAATAACGTAATTCTTAAAGTATAACAAATCCACAAAATAATTATAATAAATTTCACAACAGCAGTGTTATGACTCCCTTAGGAAAGAAACCATTTACTTGTCCTAAAGGCATGATGGAAATTTTAAATTTAACAATAAATACAGCAACCTTTTTCCTTCAAACAGCCATTTAGATTTTGCCCACAGAACAAATACATTCAAAAAAGACATTAAAAAGTTTTTTAAGTTAACAAACAGGATTGTACTGCTGGAACTAAGTAGATAGACAATAGTGCGTGTGTGTGCGCGTGGATACTTCAGCTACAATGTTGACAAATAACATTTCTGCTTCTAATTTTCTATTTCACCTCTCCCTTCCTCCACACTAGTTTTCTGTATGAATTTACAAGTATATATTTAAAAATAAGAATCTATTTGAAAGTCAGTGAGTGGAAAAGGAGGCAAATCAGAACTCTTAGGTTGTTTCATCTTTAAATTAACTAATTTCATTTCAAATATGGATTTTCTTTTCTGGGAGAAAAAAGCCTTATACGACACAATTGGTTATCTTTTCAAAGATTTAACAACTCATCTTTTAACAAAGTTATGATATTCATACCTGCTGAGGTTTCTCTGAATTTGTCACTGGTCTTCTTTTTCCTCCATTTCCAAGGCTTAAAGATTTTACCAATGGTGGAGAGTTTCCCCTTTCTCTTGAAGGGAGGTGTTTGGGAGCCTGCTGTTGGGCCATCTGAGTTTGCTATGGAAGCTTTGTCGAGTCCATCGACTGTATAAAGAAAAATAAAGTCAGAGAAAAGCTGTAATAAAAAGTTGAAACAACATCATGTGTTTCTTCCTGTACTTTAATAGCAAGCATGGCCACTTTAATTGAAATCTCACATAAAGTTTATTTTGCCCCACTTCCCAGGGGCAGAACTCCCCTGATATCAGTCAGTAAATCAATCAATCAGAAATTACAGTCCCCTCAGATAATCATTTTGGAGAAATAGAAGAGAAGCAAGAGACTTACATACTAGCTAGGGCCAAATAAAGGCCTGCAAAACACAGCTGATTTCATCTGTAGCAACTACATCGATGTTTTGTGAAGGAACAGAATATTCTAAGTAGTAAAAGCCTAGTTTGCGAGCATAATTCATTCCAGAAAGAAACATGCTTGTAATCCAAAGCACTTGTATATCAAAGCGAATTTCAAGAACCATTGGCTCAGTTGGGATCCTGTGACATCCAGTGTCACATTCTACTCGTATTGCGAGACATCGCTCGTTTTTCAAGTTAAAATTTATTAGAAATGTTTCCTTGTCTTGCAGAACATTCGCAGAGCAAGTTACTCGCAATCCAAGGTTTTATTCTATTCCTGAAATTGGATGTTCCTCCAGAGGCTAGTATGGCAGTCTCAGTAATGAATATTACAGTTATGGTGTAGTTAAAACCATAGTTTCTCCTTCACAAAATAAAACTTAGTGCCAAGAAGGTAAATTCTATTTAAAAAAATTTTTTTTAACTTTATTCATTTTTGAGAGAGAGAGAGAGACAGAGCATGAGCAGAGGAGGGGCAGAAAGAGAGAGGGAGACACAGAATCCAAAGCAGGCTCCAGGCTCCCAGCTGTCAGCACAGAGTCCAATGCGGGGCTCAAACTCACAAACTGTGAGATTATGATCTGAACTGAAGTCAGACACTTAACTGACTGAGCCACCCAGGTGCCCCTAAATTCTAATTTTTATGGTGCTAAAATTATCTTTTGCTCCTATTGCATTAAAAAAAAAAAGTTTTCAGCTTCAAATAAACTGGTAATTTTCACTAACAATAAGAAATGTATGGAAAGGTGGGTATTGTGTGTGGTAGAATGTATCTTTAGTGACTTAATCATTTTATTAATCAGAAAAAAGGCCCAAAACCCTAAGTTGCCTTGCAGGAAGTTCAAAACAGAAGGAAGACAATGATGGCTTATGTTATTCCAACCATTAAATTTTAATGACAAAAAACTGGAAGCAGCCCAGAATGGATAAATTATGGTACTGTTCATGCAATGAAATAACACTCAGCAGTAATAATAATGATAAAAACCCACTGATGCATTCATACAAAAAGACGAATTTGTCCCAAAAACATTGTGCTGAGAAAAATGCCAAACACAACAGAATACATACTGTGTGGTTCCATTTATACGAAGTTCTAAAGGAGCCAAAATGAATTTATGACAATAAAAAAAAAAAAAAAAGGCACAGAGCCTGCCTGAGATTCTCTCTCTCCTTCTCTCTCTCCACTCCTTCACTCTCTATGTCTCTCAAAATAAACTTAAAGTTTTTTTGTTTTTTTTTTTTTTAAATCACTTGACATACCAGAACAAGAAAAATCTTAAACTGAATGACAAAAGGCAATCAACATACACCAGCCCCTAAATCCTTATGGGCTTCTTCCAAAAATGGAATGATAAACTCCATTCTTCCCTCCTGCAATATCTATCCTAATTTCAGGTAGAAATGCAAATCCTGCAGTGACTGACTCTTTCATATGTTTCCTGACCCTACTTTACCCTGCTCATACTGGCCAAAGTGCAATAGGCAGGAAGAAATATGAAACAGACTGATTTTGAAGCTAAGCCAGAGTGAAAATGTAAAATCCTTCTTTACTTCACTTCCTCAAAGAAGGGGTAAGCCGAGGGAGGAACTGAATGTATGGTGTTTCTTCTTTTTTTGCGATTTTATGCTGAAGGGCTTAGTTTTGAACAATTTAAATGCTGCAAAACATACAAGGGCTGACTATCACAGATACAGGAATGAGAGTCTAAATCTCAAATCTGTCTCTGTGGCCAGAGACACACATCCACTTCCCATTTTCTCTCCAGCCACATATCCAGTTCCCTGACACTCCGTAAAAATTCTGCTTTTGATCCAAACCCTTGAAGAATAATCTACTTTTTCTCCTGGAAACAAAAATAAACAAAACAAAAATTACATAGTTCTCTAGGTGACAGATGGAGAGACCGAGTGAGTGAAGAATTAAAGCCTTAATGTTAAATTCATAGCTGCATAAGAAATTAACTGCTGTTATCTTTCTTTATTATGCATTTACAGTTCCAGTCTTTACCTCTACTCTGGAAAGGGCCTGGGCCAGTGCCAACGACCAGAGCAGTGCACACATACGCACATCTTTTTTTCTGACTGAATAAATTCACCTGTAATTTTGTAATTGTTGGGTTAGTAGAGCAAACCATATTTGCAATCAGGAACCATATGTCGGCACAGTTGGCCACACCGCCGTTGTACTTCTCTTAAATCATGAATGTGTAGGGGATTTTCACTGCTTTTGAGTAGTATGCACATAACATAAACTCTCCTCTCCTCCCAACACCCAGAATACTGCCGGTTCCATTGAATTTTGCATTTCCATGTAGATGAGAACACATTGCTAGGCAAATCCCAGATGAAAGTCTAAATTTCCTGACTGTTTTAAAGGCTAATCTGGATCAACTTTCATGATAAGAAGAGTATCCTGTTCTTCACCAGAAGTTTCTTTTTCACACTTGAGATCAACATTTTAAAATATTTCAAAATATTTTAGATCGTTAAATATTTTAATATTGTGAAATACAGGCATTAGCTGTTCTAACATAGACATTTTAAATGGCACAGCTAAGTCTATTTTCCTACCGAATGAGCTCACACCTAATAGGACTTCTCCACATTACCAATTGTTGAGAATTCAGAGAATACGGGCAGGTTTTATTTTTCATTTAAACAGAAATTTATCAAATAGGCAGTTAACAGTAATGTACCAATGCTCTGTTCCATGGTTGTAACAAATTTATTCAACTCACACATGAGATGAACAACAGAAGAAATTAAGTAGGGGGGTATGTGAGAACTCTCTCTCTCTGCACTATCTTTACAACTTTTCAACAAATTTAAAACTATTTTAAAGTTGTATTCATTCATTCATTCATTCATTCATTCATTCATTCATTCATTCACAGAGCATGCTTACAGCGGAGGGGCAGAGAGAGGAGGCAGAGAATCCCAAGCAGGCTCCCACTGTCAATGCAAAGCCCAACATGGGGCTCAAACCCATGAACCACGAAATCATGACCTGAGCCGAAATCAAGAGTCAATGCCCAACTGACTGCGTCACCCAGGTGCCCCTAAAACTATTTTAAAATAAAGCATTCATTTTTTTTAACTTAAAAAAAGACAGTGCATGTGTGCGTGCACGCATGCAAGTAACAGAGGGGCAAAGACAGAGAGGAGACAGAATTGAAACAGCCACTAGGCTCTGATCTGTAAGCCTAGAGCTCGACATGGGGCTCAAACTCACGAGCCATGAGATCATGACTTGAGCCGAAGTTAGATGCTTAACCGACTGAGCTACCCAGGCACCCCTATTTTTAACTTTTTGAGGAATTTCCATACTGTCTCCCAGAGTGGCTGCACCAGTTTGCATTCCCACCGGCAGTGTAAGAGGGTTCCCCTTTCTCTGCATCCTTGCCAACATCTGTTGTTTCTTGAGTTGTTAATTTTAGCCATTCTGACAGGTGTGAGATGGTATCTCATTGTGGTTTTGATTTGTATTTCCCTGATGATAAGTGATGTTGAGCATCTTTTCATGTGTCTGTTAGCCACGTGGATGTCTTCTTTGGAAAAGTGTCTATTTGTGTTTTCTGCCCATTTCTTCATTGGATTATTTGCTTTTTGGGTGTTGAGTCTGATAAGTTCTTTATAGATTTTGGATACTGACCCTTTATCAGATATGTCATTTGCAAGTATCTTCTCCCATTCCGTGGGTTGCCTTTTCACTTTGTTGATTGTTTCCTTCACTGTGCAGAAGGTTTTTATTTTGATGAAGTCCCAGTAGTTCATTTTTGCTTTTGTTTCTCTTGCTCTGGAGACGTGTTGCGTAAGACGTGTCTATGGCCAAGGTCAAAGAGGATGCCGCTTGTGTTCTCCTCCAGGATTTTGGTGGTTTCTTGTCTCACATTTAGGTCTTTCATCCATTTTGAATTTACTTTTGTGTATGGTCTAAGAAAGTGGTCCAATTTCATTCTTTTACATGTAGCCATCTAGTTTTCCCGACACCGTTTGTTGAAGAGACTTGTCTTTTTTCCTGCTTTGTTGAAGATTAGTTGACCATATAGTTGTGAGTCCATTTCTGGGTTTTTTATTCTGTTCCACTGATCTGTGTGTCTGTTTTTGTGCCATAAAGCATTCATTTTTATAAATGTGGCGTTAGCTAGCATGGAGGTACATGAGGATGAGGATTTAAGAGCTGCTTAAGGGTGAGGATATCAGCTGTAGGGAGACCTTAGAAGGTACTGCCTTTTACTAACAGTAAAAATTTCTGCACAAAGGAATTTTGGAAGTTACTATGCTTTAGGATTGCCCATCTTTCTCTTTAAAATCTCTTTTTATCAATATTTTCAATTCCTAGTATTTTATCACTAAGAGGTATTTACAGGTCATTAAATTGCTATTTCAGCACTTTTTTAGCACACAATGGACCCAAATAAGGTAATTGATACTCAATATCTTTCAAAAGGGTAGATAATGGGACTTGAAAAATGGTGTCAGGAAGTATCCACTCCCACTTACTGCGAGGCCATACAGAGAGAGGAGATCCAAACATACCCCCAATACTCTCTCTCTCTCTCTCTCTCTCTCTCTCTCACACACACACACACACACACACACACACACACCATGCTGGGATTAGAATCATGTACTGCTAACATAGAATGACAAATCTGGGAATAAAAAGTTCTTTGTTCTTTATTTTTAAATCATTAAAGCTGAACTGTTTTCAATAATAGAATTTTATTTGGGAATCAAAGTAGATTTAAAGAACTGAAACTTATTTCATGACAACCGAGGATGTATTTCTTATCCATTTTTTCCCCTGCACTCCTGGGGATGGGACAAGAGCGAACGGCACAACTCAGGAACAGAAATCCCATGGCTCATGCCGGTGTGAAAGGGCTGATGAACAGGTACCCCGCAAGAACCAACCACTGACACGCCATGAGTTTCATCCCCTCCGCAAGCAAGAATTAGTAAGCACTAACTGATAATCAGTAATATTCACTGAGCATTTACTGCGTGCCAGGCACTGTGCTGAGCACTTCACCTGCACCTGCTCATGCTAATTCTCACAAGAGCTCTGAGACAGAGATTATTATTAGTCCCATTCTGGAGATGAGAAAGGTGAGATTCCCAGAGACTAAATATCTAGCTCAGTATTTGGCAGTGTGTGTGTGTATGATAATGAGTAAGTGTCTTCCTCACGTGACACACTTGTGTGGGTGGCGGAGCTTGGATTTTAGGCAGAGACAGCCCGCTTCACCACGGCATGGCAAGGCCTGCTTTAACTCGGGGCTATAGAACCCACCATGTAAGGTCCTGGGAGATCACAGTGAGACAGGATTTTCACCCTTATGGAGCCTGCAGGATGGTTGGGGAAGCAGGTGTGATCAGTGCTCAGCGATACCAGCAGGTGGGGAGGCAGTGTAACAAGGAAGCAGAGCCCAAATGTGGGAGCCCAGAGGGGAGCAGTAAACGCTGACTGAGGTGACAGGGGACTGTTTCACAGGGAGTAAGAAATTTGACCGGGGACCAAAAAAGATCAGTAGACATTTTGGTGGAAATCAAGGAGGGAACGGCCTGAAAGTTGACCAAATCAAGGATGGCTGACCTTTTAAAGTAAAGCCAAGAAAAACGTTCTCATTGCCATTCTGCTCTGCTCAGAATAGACCCATGATATGTCTTTATGGGAAAAAAACGAAAGCAAACTTATAAGGTCATGTCTGAACATGTGAAATGGTTAAACGTGAACATTTTTACAAAGGAACTAGAGAATTAGTGAACTTTCTGTATATCAATGTATATACCATTACTTAAAATCATAAAATAATGCAATTTTAGAGTTAGAAAAGATCTTGACTGGTGTGGGGAAAAAATTGCTTTTCATCGGCTGACAGCTTAAAAAAAAAAATCAACATTAAGGTAGTAATCATGGCTAAAAATAGTTTTTAAATTATTTAGCCATCATCTTTTAAAACCCATTTAGAGCAAAAAGAATAGAATGTAAACAAGAAATTATATTTAAAGAAAAAGAATAGAATGTGAAAAATGCTGCTATCAATAGAGGAAAAAGAAGGAATATTAATCCCCCTGGAGGAAGACTGCTCTCATAACTTGACCCTGTATTTGCCAATTTTCAGAAGCTATAATGTTATGTCAAGGGACCTGGAGTAAGATTAGTCATTCAAATTAATACTATGGAGCTCTTTCAAAATAATTTTTAGGTACACATACAGGCAGGAAAAGAATTTGTATAAGCAGTCACCATCCAGATCAAAGTCTAGAATCATTTCCAGACCCGAAAACCTTTCTTGTGCTTCTTGCCAGTCAATACCCATCCTCTCCCATCCCCCAAATAACCCCTGTTTTAACCCCTATTACCACCGATTGGTGTTATCTATTCTTGAACTTCAACTTAGTGGAATTATGCAGCATTACTCTTTCGTGTCTGTCCTTTTTCACTGAACTTTGTCTGTGACATTCATCTAAATACATGAGCTATCCAAAGCAAAGCTACCTAGCCACAAAATGGAAATGTGCTATCTTAGCAAGACCCAAGACGACAGAGCCCTTGACAACGACGAGCTTTATGCAAAGCTCTTCTATGTATAAAGGATATCATTACTAATTTCTTTATGTGGAAAACGCAAATAGCACCTCCTTTCCTTTACCAGATCTGCGGGAAAGCTAATCTATCTTTTTGAGATGGACCTGAAACCGCTAAATTGGAAGATCCCCTATGCAAGATTAAAGGTGGAGAAGCAGTGTATTTTCTGGAAATAATGACAGCTTTGTGTTTATTTTTACTCTGCATATTAGGGTATGCAGCAGTTCTGAGCTATGCAATCCACAGAAACACTTGAGTACAACAGTGGTCGTTCTGGGAACTACAGCTGTGTTTAACACAGGAGTTCTACGTTATCTTATGTATATTAAAAACCTATGTGTGAAAAAACTGAGACCTAGGAAGACTATGTGGCTTTCCAAATCATTAACTAATGGCAAAGACATAATCTAGGTCATGTGATTCCTGACCCAGGCCTTTGTCCCCACTCCGTGATCCTGTCCTCCTTGGAATATGACTGGGGAGCTGGAAGCACCTCCTGGTAGCTCTAAAAGAGCATTAAGACTCTTTTTGCAGAACAAAAAGCAAAGACAGTGCAGAATTAGAAAAGACAATAAATTTCAGTTAACGTTCTGGGTTTCAATGATCCAACTGCAATGGTTAACTAACTGTAAGTGAAGAAGAGGGTTGGGTCCCAAGCCCTGTGACCTTCGGCAGGCACCCCAGTATTTCATTGCTGAAATCAGGAGACTAAGTTACATGATCTCTAGGCTCCTTTCCAACTTGAAAAATGCTATGATTCTCATACTGATTTGTGCTGAACGTATCGATCTTTCAGGCCACATTAAGACCAGTTCTAAGTGCTTTATGAATATTGCCTCATTAACTGTCAACGCAACCCTGTGAAGCGGGTGCTATTAGCATTCCCCCTTTATAAATAAGGAAGGTAAAGCCCAGAGAGAACCAAGTAATGTGTCCAAGGTCACAAAGCTGGTATTTGGGCTTTAAAGGAAATAGTTTGCCTCCAAGAGTATCCTTTGTACAAAATGGAACAGAGGGACATAGGTGGGAATGGAGAGCTAGTTTAAGAGAAGGCAAGACATAAACCCTAACGAACAATAACTCAGTTCTACCTCTGGCTGCTTCCCTGGACTATTCCAAAGGATGACGGCACGTACTGTTTTGTCTCTTAAACAATCCCAATGTCTTCCCGGGTAAGTTCATGCTGGTTGCAGACAGTGTGCTCTTCAATGATACTAACTATGGTCTTCTGATTGCCCGTAATCCTTATTTATCATAGTATTAGTTTTAGGAATTTGATATCATCAGTTTTTTAACTTGTTTTTCTAATGGAGGCAGCCATTATTTTTAAACCCCCACGGGGAAAAGCTACTAAAGACTTCCATCTGTCTGCAAGCACTGACAAAGAATTTCAGAGCTTAAACTTGTGGCCGATAGGCCTGAAGAATGAGTATGTTTGTGCAGCTGTATGACATCCTCATGCTCTGACATGCACAACATCCCCTAGACTTGCTACAGGATATTTAACAGATTAAATAATATCACTTGTATTGGGGCCCTGAAGAAACGTGATTGAGTAGAACAAGAATCACTTTGCAAATGGAAAATCACTTTTATTGTAAAATAAATGCATTTCAAGTTTCAAATACCACTGGTATCACAATAAGCAAAGAGTACTATGAACAGATTTGATGGCTCTACTTGGGAACAGCAAGAATTCTGCTGCAGAAGTGAAAAATAAGAAAAAAGGAAGCAATCAACATTCTACCTTCCTTCCCCTACCCTAATCATCTCCTATAACTCCCGAGTCTGAGTGGGGAGCAGGTCATGGCGTGTGGAGATTATACTCTGTTTGTTAAAATGAAGAAAAGGTTGACACAGCTCCAGCGGGCAAACCACCAACCAAGAGAATTTCACTTCCTCTATGTTAAAGATAATGACCACTCGGTTTGCTGAGCATAGGCATAAGGATGAAACTTAAGGGGGGGCGCCTGGGTGGCTCAGTTGGTTGAGCGTCCGACTTCGGCTCAGGTCCTGATCTCACAGTTTGTGGGTTCCAGCCCCGCATCAGGCTCTGTGCTAATCGCTTGCTCAGAGCCTGGAGCCTACTTCAGATTCTGTGTCTCCTTCTCTCTCTGCCCCTCCCCCACTCACGCTTTGTCTCACTCTGTTTCTCAAAAACAAATAAATGTAAAAAAAAAATTTTTTTTTTAAAAAGGATGAAACTTGGGGTGCCTGGGTGGCTCAGTCGGTTAGGCGTCCGACTTCAGCTCAGGTCATGATCTCATGAGTTCGGGCCCCGCATCGGGCTCTGTGCTGAACGCTCAGAGCCTGGAGCCTGTTTCGGATTCTGTGTCTCCCTCTCTCTCTGACCCTCCCCCATTCATGCTCTGTCTCTCTCTGTCTCAAAAATAAATAAACGTTAAAAAAATTTTTTTTTAAAGGATGAAATTTAAGGGGAGAAATTGGCAGACCTTACGTATAAGGTATAAAACCAAATCAAATGAAATTGCTTAATTATTAAGTAAGCGGCTAAATCCTGCCTGAGCAAAATTATGAAAAATTTCCCATTGTGAATGAATGTAACAGAAGTATTAATAAAATAACCCATTAAATTTGGGCCAATATCTTTAGGTTAAAAAGCTGGTGAAGAAATAAGAGCCTTGAAAATCTACATATAATGTGATAACTCTGTCTATAGTCCAACAGTCTCCTAACAGTCACACCAAGTCACCAAGGCTGGTATCTGTGAAGAGAAAGGTGGCCACATGCAGAATTCTGGACTATCTACCCAAGGCAGAAATGAAACCTACAGGCTTATACGGTGTCAGGCAGCCTTGCTGGGAGGAGAATTTACGTCATAAAGAATCCCCAGGGCTCCCAGATTTATATCCTTGTAGTTCAGTTAAGAGGTGACTGCAACAACCAGGCATCTGAACTTGGAGAGCAGTGAAAATGAATTAGAAATGATAAATGGATCCAAGGGACATTGAGGAAAAAGAAGTGAGGAGACAGGGGAACTATCTGGAGAAGTCACGAAGAATTCTACAGCTTGAACCTCTCTGAGGTGTGGTGGAATGTCAAGAGGCGACTTGGAGAAAGACCTATGGCTTGTGTTCAGGCACCATGAACTTCAGGTGTTGGCAGGACATTCAAGGGAAGATGGCCAGCAGGCCAGAAATACATTATTGGCACACGAGCGGGAAGTCGATGTTGAAGTTATCTGGGGGAGTCTTCCAAACAAAAGCGGCAGTTGAGGGCCAGAGGTAAACTCTTAGAGAATGATTACATTTAGAAGGCAGTAGGCTGTACGTAATGAAGAACCTTGGACTTCTCTTATACTGAGAAAAAGTTTAGTTTACTTGTTTTAAAATCACCAAGTGTGGAGGATACTCTGGCATGTTTATGGACTGAAGGGAAAGAGCCTAAAGGGAGAGAGTGTGGAAATCTAAGAGCGCACTGACTAGCCACGTGGGGATGGGCTTCTCCTTCATCCAGGATAAGGAGACTCCAGGTGGAGAAGGAGAGCCTGACCCTCATTTGATGAATGTGAGGAAGTGAGCTAGGAGTCAGGATGTGACAGTACCAGAGACGTGAAGAGGAACTCCACAGGATAGCACGCACTTCAAGCGAGAATACACGCACTACTGGAAGCCAGGCAGGCAGGAATGGCAGTCGGGAGTGGATCAAATGTCAATGGTGAGGGGTGAGGGAGAGCAGAACCTCCATCACAGAGTTACCACGGAAGTGTTGCCAAGGAGAGGTGGGTTTCAGACAAAAAAAAAAAAAAAAAGGAGGAAGGAGAGGTCTACAAAAAGATGAGGATGTCAAAAACTCTGTGCATTGTGGAATATAGTCATCCATTCACAATTAATGTATTTAGCAACTATTACAGACAAGGTAGTGCACTGAGACTAGAATGGTGAGCAAAATGGATTGCAACTCTGCCCTCAGGAGGCCTACAGTCTATGAGATGGGCTGACATTATTCAAGTAACCATTATTCCAAAACAGAAACATGGCACACAGTGAGAGCACAGGGGATGTAAGTGGCTAGAGGGGCCCAGACTGTGGCAGGTGAGCATTAGTTCTTGGGACAGGCATGGCATGAAATACTCTCTACATTCTGTGTTAAAATTCAAGGCAAGGCCTTTTGAGGGTTATGGAGATTTAGTCTAGTTTCATAACGTTGCTTAAAAGGTAGAAATACCCTGTCCAAATTAGGCAGGAAACCATTTAAAAGTCACTGAAAAGCGACGGATTAACATTCCTTAGTTTGTACACCTAATTCTCTAGAGACAGAGAAAGACAGGAAGGGATTGGGGGCAGGGGGGAGGGGAGAGAATTCCATTAGCTGTTTTTTTAAAAAATAATTTTATAGTAATGATGCCTTTAGGGCTGATTTTAATTTTTTCTCCCATACAGTCACTAAGGATCTCCCACTTACAAGATGTTCTATTTTGGTTTCTTTCTTTAAAACGCCATGTGTGGCAAGCAAGCATTCTCGAGAACGAGTTGTTCTGGCGGGATGTGGGTACAACGCCGCAAGGAAAGCCTCTGAATCCAGTGAGGGCCCCATCAAGCCAACCTGCTTATTCCAAAATTCTTCTCTGATATAATTTTTATTAAGATTTGCAATGCTGGCCTGAAGGAATGTTCGATGTGTACTAGAATGATGGAAAAAAAAAAGCCCATGACCGAACTTCAGAAGTAGCTAGTTGCAATTCATCAACTTTTCCAGAAGCCATAAAAATAACTTTTAATTGTTGTTGTTCTTAAGCGAGTAGGGGAAAAAAAAAAAAAAAGATGGTCTCTTCAGGGAGCAAGTATATGAAGAAAAAGGAATAGTGCTCCCTACTAGATCATGAGTCCCATGAGGACAGACACCAAAAGAGTTTTATTCCTGGTGGGACCCCCACCCTGTACCCAAGGCCACAGAAGGTACTTACTAAATATTTACGAAATGAATAACTAAGTCATAGACAAATGTTTGTTAATAATGTACAAGGCCTGGCCTAACTAGGCTATGATTTATTTTAGCAGGTCTTTAGATTTTTCACACAGAGGAAATTGTTTCCAACAGGGCCTTCCTGCAGAGCTCCAAATATTTTGAAAGATAACATAACAAATACTAAAGTTTGAAATTGAGAAAATATCAAAGCCAGCAGGAAGGATGATTAACACTCATAAGAATGGTACAGACATTGTTGACAAATTTTTCAGGTGAACAAAGCCTTACTTGCTGCTTACTGTGTAATTTTAAAATGACAATCCATCAAAGACAAACAACTGGAAAAAAAACAGTTGGAATGATTTATACGTGAAATAATCTTTGAAGAATTTTGTATTTTTAGATAGCAGCGAGTGGCGAAAATTAATGTTTTCACGAGCTACCCCTCCACACACCCCACACTGACATTTCCTTCTTCCTTCTCTCTAAACACGTTAGGCAATTCAGATGTTTCCTCAGTCTTCACTTTCTTTCTCCTAACTGGAAGAGTCAGAAAGCCAATTTAGTTTCATGGTAAAGAAACTGGAAAGGCACCTTGTCCCACTATACTGACACTAAGTCCAAACTGCATTTGTTTTTTCCATTGTTTTTGGGCATTCCATGTGAGAATTTAAATCTCTTAGAAAACATGAAACCACACAGAAAACTCTAAAGCCGTATTTTTAACCTGAGATCAAATTCTGTCAAAATATAACATTATGAAGGTTTAGCCCTGTATTGATACTTCAGATGTTTGCCTCACTAACTACATCACAAACTGATAGATCTACAAGGCCCTTCACACAGCAGCCCAGCGTTGTGGTGGCAGAGACCTGACCACACAATGTAATGTGCTCAATGACTAGGAATCATTTTTTAAGACTGGCAAGCAGCAGCAGCAAGGTTTTGTTCCATTCTAAACAGAAAATACCACCTCTCCTATCTCACCTTTCAACCTCACCTTTCAAGGAGAATCAAATGTCTCCTGTTATACCAGTATCTTAAGGGGAGCAAACACAAATGGGGAAATGAGTGGCTCTTACCGTGCTCTGTATTAAAGCTCCCAGAGAAGCACAAAAATGTTTTCTTTTGTCTTACTCTTTAGCTTATTTGGCACCCTGGTGACATCTAGTATATGCTAAAAGAGAGGAAGGAAGGAAGGAAGGAAGGAAGGAAGGAAGGAAGGAAGGGAAGAAGGGAGGGAGGGAGGGGGAAGGGAGGGAGGGAGGGAGGAAGGAAGAGAAAGAAAGAAAGAAAGAAAGAAAGAAAGAAAGAAAGAAAGAAAGGAAGGAAGGAAGAGACAAAGAAAATCATTTTAAGTATAAACATAGACCTGTAAGTACCATTGAGAGAAAACATGGGCCTTGGGCTCAGAAAGACTTGAATTTAATAATCTGTTCTTCCATTTCCTAGCTGGTAATCTTGGGCAAGGTCATTCAACCTTGTTCATAGTCTCTTCCTCAACCATAGAAGGGGATAATACAATTTACCATTTGGGTTGTTGCTAGGGTTAACAGAAAAAATACCCGCAAAGGGTCATACTGAGTCACCAATATTCAAGAAAGGTGAATGTCTTCCACTACTTTTTTTCCTCCTCCTACACAATCAAGTGGAAAGGGGACTCTTAAAAGGTTTTGAGGAGAATAAATCATAGAAAGTGGGTTATTTACAATTTGGAGCAACTGGGAGAGTGAAATGTCTTTGAAAGCTATTTTCCAGGTCTTCCAGAGGGCACCAGAAAAACAAAAACACCCTGTACAAAATGGACTCCTGCACAGAGCCACCTGTGTTCTCCACTGGTCTCAGGACAATTGCTGAGAGCTGCAGAGAACCAGCATGCACCCAAGGGAAACTGCCATCAGCCCACAGCAGAAGTGCCCTGAGGGGAGTCACAAAGCAAGAAGGCTGACATCACCTACAAGACTGGGAGAGAATCACTAGAACTGGATTTGGCTCTATTTCCCACCAGCTGGGAAGTTGCACAGTTTATTTTTATGCTTGTACCTGCAAAAAATAAAAAAGTAAAGTAAAAAACTAAAAACAAAAGAACCTATTTTATTCAAAAGACCTGTTGTTTACTTGGTGAATCCTTACTGAACCATGTTGAAAATTCACTTAGTGAACTGTCTACACCTAGTTGAGCTACACGTTGTTGTTGCCTTTACTTTTTTTTTTTTTTTTTTTTTAAGTCTGTGCTGTTTAAGAAGTGTTGCTATAGTGGCCAAACACAGGAAGTTGCGTTTTACTCCTGTTTCCAAATATGCCTAATGTCAAAATCTGAGGAGAAAAAAAAAGTTCCGTTTCATGACTCTGTTAACCTCAGATTCTTTAGTGTTAAGGCCACCTTTAAATTCAACATAGTTCCTAAGTCCTGAAGGACTCATATTTACTGAGAATCATCATCTACTGGTCTGGCTAAGAAATCACAATCAAGGGGACCTCTGTTTATTCTGCACCATCCCCTTTTTGCGATCTAACAGGAACCTTATGCTCTTTCTTTTTGCCCCTGGGACGAGATACCCAGCAATGAAAACAATGTAGGAATGGCACTACCAACACCATAAGTCATTATTCCTTAAATCCTTATTAGTTATTTCCATTGTGTATAGTAAGCCTTCATCTTTAGACCTTAGGATACTGAGCTTTGAATCTGAAATGCCAAGCTTGAATCCCATTGAAATGTTCTCACTTGGAAGAACACCATTACTCTGTGACTTGCAAACGTTGTTAGAATGAGTGTTTGGCCTATTCTGATCTGCTAACTATGTTAAAAAACCAAAGTGACAGCATCACAACCAATGGGTGTGGAGTTTAACTGAAAATTCCTGCACATCCCAACTCCTACTCCGTCACCATTTAGATTCAGATCAGGGCCCAAAAGATTATTGGATCTGGCATGCAGCTTCTTAGGAATGCCTCGTATCTCAGCCATCTCAAGGTCTAACTTACTTTTAGGAAACTCCTGCTCCAAAAGAGGCCAAAAAATTAAACACAGTAATCTCTTAGGTGACTGGAGAGTTTTAAACCCTTTTAAGGGAGAATCTAGGTTTGTAGGATTCTGACGCACCCATCTTACTGGTGTGTTTACAGGGCTCGAGGGACCTGTTCCAAGTAAATTAAAGAATTTGGGACCTCAAGGAAGTGGGTGTGTTTTTGAAGCACTATCTTCATGTCTTGTGACAAGACGAATAAGTCCACCCAGTCTGTCCATCCCAGTGAAGACTTTCCTGTGAAATTTAGCAAGAGATAGGAAGCCATTATTGAAAGCTGGCTAGGTGCTTTGCAAAGTGTATGGGACATAATATAAATGTGTTTAGTCACATGTGAATCATCCTTGAATTACCAACCTGATTCAATGGGGCTGCTGCATTTTCTGGCAAGAATATTCTTGCTCTGGCTTTACTTTGACAGGTGTTTTAACACTATCTTTCTTTAGCATCCCTATTCATTTTATTTCTTATTTTAGCAGCTTTTTGTGAAGAAACATGTCACTCTGCGGGATATCAAACACATCTAAGATAATAAAAGCATACAGAGTAAGAAAAAAAAATCAAACACAGAAAAGAGGAATATATATATGTAGTGACATTTGGGAATAAAGCATTTCTCTAAATAGTGTGCCTCACATTCAGGGATCTCAAAGAAGATTATAAAAAACTAGTCAGGTGGTACTTATCTAGTTGCTGACCACACTGGATTAGCATCTTCATAAGCATTTTTTTTTCTTAGCATTACTCAATCAATTTGGTGCTCCACTCACAAGGTAATTATTTCTTATACAAGTACGGCAGAAACACAGTGTTCACATAGACTATTTTCTAATTTTACCACTTATTCTCTTTATATTCCATGCCTTATCTCCTAAGTGGCACTGCCTAGTGGCATTGATTGGCTCTCGTTGCCAAAAAACACCTTCGATGCATCCTCTTACTCAGGCCATGTCTAACCGAATATGTAGCATCGTTGACGAGCAGGAAAGAAGCTATAGTCTGTTAAGAAGTGCAATTGAAGAAACCAGAAAAAAAGACAATGGATCCAATGTGTTTATGGGCCACTGTGAATGGATCTCAGTTTGTAAACTTGTTTGAAGGATAATTGCAATGGCTGAATTTTGTCCCCCAAAATTCAAATATTGAAGTCTTCGTTCCAAGTACCTCAGAATGTGACTGTATTTGGATAGAAGGTCTTTAAAAATGAGGTCATATGTGTGGACCCTAATCCAATTACCGGTGTCCTTGTTAGACAGTAAGACTGGATAGATGTGTGGGTTCACAGACCATATGGGGATACTGGGAGAAAGTGGCAAGGAGAGAGACCTTAGAAGAATCCAAACCTTGACCTTGGACTTCTAAGTGCTAAGTGAGTTCTTAGACTCCAGAACTGTGAGAAAATGAAATTCTGTTGTTGAAGCCAACCCAGTCTGTAGTAATTTGTTATGGTAGCCATAGCAAACTAATACAGACTTTTCCTCTTATCTGTTACGGAGTCTATTCGTACACTGAAGGTAGAGTGAAAATGTCACACAGCTTTCAACCCCATCTCTACCCCACCCCGCCTAACAGAGGGGAAAAGAAAAGTTCTTTAAAGGCTTCTGCTAGGATCATTTTATAATGGCCTTATTAATTAAAACACCATCATTTGAAAAATGAGGTGTCCATGTGTTGTGACATTCCATGGTCTGATGACTAAAGGGGACTCGGGTTTTTTTTAAGTGTGCAGTTCTAGATCCTTCTTAAAAATCTCCAGTTTGATTTTATTCTTTTCATGTTTTCTTTAAAAAACTGGCAGCCAAGTACTTTCCAAGCGACAGAACACTAGTTGCGCACATATGTATATAATTCCATTTTAGTAGACTTGAGGAAAATGAAACACTGCTCTGTTAGGCACACAGAACATTCAACATGAGCTCAGTTAACTCGTTCTGGCTTATTCCAAGTTTCCATCCTCAGCTGTCTCCTCCAGCCTGGCAGGTCAGCACAAGTTAACTTCACAGATGTAGAAGAAATTTTGAAAAACACAGAATCCCTTTAAATAGATGGAATCGGCAATTGCGATCCTGAATCATCCTGTCACGTTGCCCTTCTCAGTCCTGTGGGCTACCCAGCTGTGTGGTCAGAAACATTTTTATTCTGGAAGGAAGGTCCAGGGCAATGCTCAGCAGGCCCTCCTCAGAACACCTTGGGCAAACAGTGGCCTTTCCCGGGGGAGGCTCAGAAACCCTTCAGAAAAAGCCTGTAAGAGACCCCAATTAAGACTGGAATTTACTTCACACTGGGCAATGTACTGCAAAATAGGCACATCGTTGAAAGGAAAAAGACCCCTGAAATAAAAACAGGCAAAAATAAAGAGTCAAACGTTTCCAAAAGTAACATATGAAAAGAATTTCTAAATAAATGATTGCTTCCTTTTGAAGTTTTCAGGATTTGCTGCCCACATTTCTAAAAGAGAAAAGGTCTCGGCCTCCTTTTTAGAAAATATATTTGACTAAAATCTTTCTTACAGTCCGTCCCACGCATTATTAAACACCTGTTCTAATCCAGCCCCTGCTCTGTCGCTTTGGTTCCTCCTTAATTAGCACACAGCCACCTCCAATGAAGTTTACAGGTGTCTTCCTAAAAAGGCAACTGACTCAAAATTCTGGGTCCTTTCCTTAAACAGCAATTGTCATTCTACAGATAGCTTCTTTCCCTTTGAATGTAACTGTATTTACCTCAAACCCAACTCGTGTGGGAAATGAATTATTTTGCAGTTTGTAATATTAGCAAAATGTATGTAAGAGCAAAAAAACTTCTGGCAACGCGATTTTGCCAAAATTGTCCTTGACAATGGGAATACTTGCTCAGGAATAGGACATATTAATGACCAAATTCATCAAGGCATTGGGTACAGAACATCAGTGTGTTTGAACTGGACATTTTGTAACCTCTACTTCACGTCAAGAGAAGTCACACATTGTTAATGAAGAGAAAGCCTTCATCTGAAGCCACTTTTTAAGACACTGCTAACCTCCAGAGGATGTTTCTCACATTAAGAGCCTTCTGGAATACTTGCTAAAGATGCAGATTCTGAGACCCCACTCCAAGATGGATTTTGCTATTCTAGAATATGTTGCCCAGAAGAGAGTATTTTTCCCAAGCATACTAAGTGATTCTCACAATCAGGCAAGTCTGTGAAATATCATTATTACCTCAGTAAACATATTTTTAAATTAGTCCATTCAGCTATAAAACGTTAAACTTTCATAAAATATTTTTTTAGACTATAATAACAAGAGCACGTCAAAGTTGAGTTCTCGTGTGACAATTGTTCAAGAAAGTCTTTTGCAATTAATTCAAAACTTTTTGCTGAAGAGAAAAAAATTAATCTACATAAAGAGAAAATGTTAATGGTGATTAATTATAAGTGGCAGTGGATATTTTTACATATTACAGTAAGTTTGCCTCGCTGCCTTACGACCCAGCCAAGCTACTGAGCAAGTAGAAAGACAAAATAAAGATGCCTTCTTATATAGTAGGTCTCAAAAAACCATGCCCCATGAGCTTTTCTCAAGAAGCTACCTGTGTGCTCTGTCTAAATAAGGAAACAGACCCAGAAAAAAACAGACGTTGATCTAGGAATCTAAATGTCCAACACCAGACGTAAGTGGAAAGACTCCCCAGCCTGATGTGAAGAGAGATCCAGGGAAATAGGCAGCAAGCTTAGAGGAAGCCACAGTCCAATTTGGTTACAGTTCTTCAAAATGAACTTGACAGAATAACAAAAGTGTTTGAACATGCCGAGAAGAGATTTACATAACTGGGGGAAGATTTAGGGATGAGTATGCAGGACCCTTAGCAAGCAAACAAAAATACCAGTAAGGAAAGCAAAAGCCATGCAGGAAAGAAAAAGTAATCATGGTTTACCACAGGCTTAGCTATCATCAACTTTTTACACAGTTACACAGAATACTGTTCTAATCAAAAGTACAGTGGAAGAACGCTGGGGAGATGAGAACAGTAGAGAAATGTGTGATGGAGGGGGGTGGGTTGGCAGGGGTCAGAGAAAGGGTGAAAAACGAAGCTGTATCTTCAATTTCCAAACTGTGACTTCAGTGACAATGTGTCAAACGGAACAATCGATAATTAACAAGTAAGCATGCTATTTAGAGACTGGAGGTAAATACTGAAGAATCAATTTAAACAACTGCACGTTTCTTGGACACTACTTAACTTTTCACTCAATGCCTATCACTCTACTAATATCCGAACTGGCCAAAAAGGGCTGTTCATTTATTCAATAGTTGTGTCAAGCATATACCTCAGAATAAGGCAGATTAGGGAACAAGATAAGGTCCCTTAGCTTCTGGAGCCTAGGTTCTAGTGAAGGAGGTACTGAAAAAGAAACATGTAAAGAAGCAGGATAGGGGCACCTGGGTGGCTCAGTTGGCTAAGAATCTGACTCTTGATTTCGGCTCAGGTCATGATCTCATGGTTCCTGAGATCTAGCCCTGCATTGGGCTCCCTGCTGAATAGCTTGGAGCAGCTTGGGATACTCTCTCTCTGCCCCTCTCCACCGCCCCCCCCCCCGCACCCACCATTCTGGCTTGCACGCAGGGCATACTCAAAATAAACAAACTTAAAAAAATATATTTAAAGAAAAAAGCAGGATTATCTGAGAGATAAAAGCAAGGAAGGAGAAAGAACTGTGGCTTGAGGAGCTAGGCAGGCTTCTCTGAAGAGGGCTGGACAAGGAAGGTCTCCATGAAGCTGGCAGCTGAAGGAGTAAGCTCTGGAAAGAGCTAGCCAGAGAGTGTCCCTTTCATCCCAGACAAAGAGGGAGCAGCAACTTCCAAGGTCACAGGTAAGAACAAGCAAGGCTTGTCTGGTGACTGGAAAAGGGAGTAAGACTGTGGCACGAGGGGGTGTGGGGGGAGGGGCAGGGGCCAAGGATCAGAGAGGATCCTGCGGCCTTGTGGGCCAGAGTAAGAAATCTGGATTTCATTCTAAGGGCAATGGGAAGACGCAGGAAGGCAGTGAGTAAGGAAGTGATGTGATTTATGTTTTAAAACATTACTTTGGCTGCTGTGTGGAACATGAATTGCAGAAGGCTGAGAACAGAAGCAGGAGACCAGCTCCAGCTCACTACGGTTGTGCAATGACTGTGGTCAGGGCCTGGATGGTGGCAGTAGAGATAGAAGTGGGTGGACTAGAGAGACATTTGGAAAGGAAAACATACAGGACACGTGGATGGTTCGGTGAGGAGGGGAAGGGAAAACTCAAGGAGGCCTCCTCAACTTCCAGCTAGAATGCATGAGGTGGCTGGAGGTATTATTTGGTGACATGTAGAAAGTTCAGGAGAGAAGGGATTTGGCGGGTAAACTCAAGCCTTCTGTTTAGACCTCTTACCTGTAGGATGCCCATGAAGGACCCAAGCAGACCTGCCCCATAGGCTCTAGCATATCTGAGCCTAGAGTGCAAGGTGAGAGCAGAGTTGCAGATACAGATGTGGTCATCGCCCCGCTCCCATTTCTCCAGCCACCCCCCAGGTCGGGAGTTCACTCCACCTTGCTGGATTATCCTAGCGGACCTCTTGGCCGTGGGGAGGTCTCCCCCAGGAAATCCATACTGTGTGCTCGGCAGGCAGATTCATCCCCCGGGGCAAAGCTGTAATCATTTCTCATTTGATAAAAAACCTTCAGTGCTTCCCACCGCCTGTGTCCTTCTTGCCTTTCAGAGCCAGAATTCTTGTCCCCATTCTGTACTTCCTGGACTCCCTCATTTGTCCCCACAATTCTCCAGGGGTCCCTTTCCTCCCACTTTCCTTTCTGCCCATCTCCACTAAGCACAGACCCTTGTGGGCAGGGGCTATGTATGATTTCCCTTTGAATCTTCCCCCATGGCCCAGCACAGAATCTTCCGTGTAATCACTTCATTTTTTTTTAATTTTTACAAATGTTTATTCATTTTGAGAGAGGGAGAGGGAGGCGGGGAGGAGGGAGGGAGGGAGGGAGGGAGGGAGGGAGGGAGAGAGAGAGAGAGAGACAGAGAGAGAGAGAGAGAATACGAAGCGGGCTCTGTGCTTTCAGCGCTGAGCCCCTATGGGGGGGGGGGGGGGGCGGCTGGAACTCACAAAGAGCAAGATCATGACCTCAGCTGAAATCAAGAGTCAGTCCACGACTGAGTCACCCAGGTGTGCCAGTAACACCTTACAAAATGAGCCAATTTGCAGGAATATATTCACCAAGCACATACCGGCACAGCTTTCCAGGTTATTCCTAAGCAAAACACCACTTAAGTCCCTCCTTTGTCAACCAAAATTCCCTTAGTGTTAATGGCTGAAATGTTATACTTGCCAGAAGGTTTATATGAATAAAAACATCCAGCCCCTTGAAACAAAAATAAATGGAGGCGTAAGCAAATATAAACGATAACAGAGCAAACTTTTAAAAGCAATGTTATTTGCCCATTCCCTTCTGGGGAACAAAAACTGTTGTTTTTGGTTTGGGTTCCCCTGCTCAGATAGCGGTGGGATAGAGAGTGGACCAGAAGTGTTTATTTGCTTAAGACTATTTCTACCTCAAGAACACTTTTACGTAAGTTGAGTCCCCACTAAATATGAATCTTTACTCCCAAGAATACAGACTCCCAAGAATGGGCAGTTAACCCATTACACTGAAGTCCCTCAAGACCAGAAAGGGTGTTGGAACTTCTCCTTTATTCAAGTTAAAGAGGCTTATTTAGAGGATCAACAACCCAGAGTCCTTATCTCCTGCCCTCCTGAATTAAGTAGGCAAAAGGTGAAGTCTGACTCCCCCACTGATTGTTATCCTCTCAGACTTTGGAAGATAAAATATATTTAAGCTAAAAATATTTGGAATATTATTCATTGACCAGACCTGATGAGCTGTGGACCAAAGAGAAGTAAATGAAATTCAAATTTTTGCTCATTTTCTCTCCAAGTGAGGGACATTTGCATTATGATCAAACAGACTAAGAAGAAAATTAACCCCCAAGTGAAGATGGCTATAAGGACCTATATTTTTGTTTTCATCATGGAATTCACAAGAAAAAATAAAGTGGCTGCAAAACAGTCAATGATTTTAAAACTGAGTCTGATTTCATGCCAGCTAGAGAAAAGCCAATACGGTTACAGGGCAACTCATGGCTTTAATTCCAGCGGCGGTCCAAGCAGACCCTGGATATGAAATCCCTGGCCACGATCATGTCCATAGCAGATGAAAGCAGAAGCTACCACACTATTCCTCGTAAATGAATTTCCTCTCTCTCTGTGTAGATTTTTCTTCATGCACATATTTAAAAAATAGAATCATTATTTTAAACCTGCCTTTTTATATTATGTTATTTATTATATAAATCACTTTTCAAAATTATGTTTTACACCATTTTTAAGTAGCTTATTCCATCACATGATTGTTTCCCACATAACTGAAAACATTTCTTGGTGTTCAACTGCTATTTCCAATTTTTGGCTTTCATAAACATTACCCTAGTGAGCAAGTAATTATTTCCTTTACAATATGCTCCTAAAAGTGGAACTGCTGGGTCTGTGTGTATGCACATTTTAAGGTTTTTAATCATCAAGCTGCTCTTCTGATAGGCTGTACCAATTTAATCACAAGACAATCATCTGAGAATCATTCTAATCCTTGCTCAGTGCATACGTGATCGATAGCATCTTTTCTTTTTTTTTTTCATTGAATTGCTAAAACTATTTCATATACCAATTGGTAAATTATGTCTCTTCTCTGGTTAAGTAATGTGGGCAAGGTAACTCTTGTGCTTTAGTTTTCCTCATCTGAAAAATGGGGATATTAATAAAATTGATGTTGTGAGGAGATTAAAAAGTTAATTTTTAATAGTTCCTACAGTGAGTTCAGTTTCTTATTGATTTCTTTTTCTTACTGATTTTTAAGGGCCTTAGTCCATAAAGATATTAATTATTGTTTTCAATATATTTAATGCAAATATTTTGTCAGGTTTATGATTTCCTTTTTCAATTTTCTGATGATGGGGCTCTTAGCTGTGCATACGTTTTATTTTTTTTTTTTAATTTTTTTTTCAACGTTTTTTATTTATTTTTGGGACAGAGAGAGACAGAGCATGAACGGGGGAGGGGCAGAGAGAGAGGGAGACACAGAATCGGAGACAGGCTCCAGGCTCCGAGCCATCAGCCCAGAGCCTGATGCGGGGCTCGAACTCACGGACCGCGAGATCGTGACCTGGCTGAAGTCGGACGCTTAACCGACTGCGCCACCCAGGCGCCCCAGTGTGCATACGTTTTAAAATATCATTAAAGCATTCACTTTAAATCAGAATAAGTTACAGAGATCCAATATTCAAATACAAGAAAAACAGAAAAGGAAAGCGTGACTCTTTAGTTTGTCAAAAAGAAAAGGATTGATAAATTTGACTATGTAAAAACAGGAGTTTTTATATGAAAAAAATAAATTTAAGAGGTAAGAATAACATAGAAAAATATAAGCACAAGGCTAATCTCCTTTAAAAAAAATCTCCACAAAAAGCTGCAAGAAAACATAAAATAAGGCTCTAAACAATTCAGAGAAAAAGAAATACAAATACCCCACTTCACTCATAATCAAAGTGAGATATCCCTTTTTGCATATAGACTGACATGGGTTTTTGCAAATTAATTATGCATAACATTGTGGTCAGGTACAGTTGTGTAGAGTGTTCACTGCACAAGGACATCTAGGCAAGGAAGTATGTTGGGACTCAATTCCTGCTAATGTTCCACTTGTTAAATCATGTGCCTGCAGGGCGGCCTCAACCAGAGGGAGGGACTTCAGTTTCTCACAAAGCACTATACGGTCTAAGAGAAACCCTGATACTCCTGTGGTGTTGGTGAAGAGTTCAAAAATGGAATTCTCATATACTAAGCAGCCTCTTTGAGAGTAATTTGGCAAAGTCTACCAAAATGAAATATACAAATCTTTTGACTCTACAATTCTAGGATTTTATTGGTACACGTAGTTCAAGATGTTCAGATAAAGATGTGCATTTCAGCATTTTTCATCATAGCACATACATAAAAGAACCTCAAAACAATCTAAAAATACAAACCTAAAGTATAAAAACATTAAGTTCTTTTAAAAAGCATGATATACCTACAGATTATAAAATTGCTTGTTTATAAGATTAAAGAGATTCGGTGCCTGAGTGGATCAATCCTTAAGCATTTGAGTTCGGCTCAGGTCATAATCTCACAGTTTGTGAGTTCGAGTCCCACACTGGGTGATCTTAAGCCCCACTTTGGGTGAGCCCTGTTCTCTGTCTCTCTCTCTCTCTCTCTCTCTCTCTCTCTCTCTCTCTCCCTCTGCCCCTCCCCGCACCCACGCGCGTGTGCTTTCTCTCAAAATAATAATAATAATAATAATAATAGATTAAAGAGATTGATATGGAAATATTTTGAAGTTATATTACATGAAAAGCTCAAACTCTAGAGCAGTAAATGTAGTACGTCTTGCTTGTGTTTTGATAAAGATAAATACTTGAATGAAAACTGTCTGAAATGGGGGGAAAAGAGTTGTTCATTCCAGGTTATAATTGGTAAGAGACTGAGGTGGGGGGGGGGGGGGAGTCAAACTCACTTTTAGCCTGAATCACCTTGTAAAGTTTGACCTTTGACCATGTGGCATGTTATTTTCATTAAGGAAATTAAACTCTACCCTTTTTGCTTTCATGATTTCTTCTTACAGAGATCCAGGTTTACACAGAAATGGATAAGTATTCTGGGCAGAAAAAATATAAATCCCTGACCAAAATATGAAAACCTAGAAACACAAATACATATAAATTCCATCATGGCCTAGATGCGATGTGCAAACTTTATTCACTCATTCCTTTGTCTCCCCCAAAATCAAAGAGTGGCTTTCTCTGCCCTTTTAACTCAAGGGCTGAGGGAGAGCCTCAGGGGGTGGGGTGGTGCTGAAGAAACAGCTACTAGATTCAGATACCACCCTTCAGACAACAGAGCCAGAGTAACAACAAAATTCTTGATGTAAAAAACAAACAAACATAACTCTCATTCATATGATCATTGGCTTAAAGCAATTGGGCTGTTCATTGACAATATCGTTGATTCAGTCATACATTCAACAAACATTTATTGTGTCCAATCTAGCATGCCTTATACTTGGCGAGGGGAATACTGAAGTCTCAATGCTTCTAGGGCATGAGGCCAGAGGGTACTAAAACCACCCTATTTGGTGACATATCTGTTTAGCCTGTGCTTAGAAATAATGGATCTAGTCCTCAATGAGATACTAGCAAACCAAATCCTGCAACACATAAAAGGATTATACACCATACCCAAGTAAGCTTTATTCCAGGAATGCAAACTTGGTTTAACATCTGAAAATCAATTAATGCTATATTAATAGAATGAAGGACAGAAAACACACAATCATCTCAAGAGAGCCACACACACACACACACAAAAAGTCTTTGACTCTTGCATGATAAAGATGCTCCCAAACTAGGAATAGAAGGGAACCTTTTGATAAAGGGCATCTATGAAAAGCCCACAACTAACATGACACTAAATGGTAAAAACTGATTGTTTTCCCCCTTAGATCAGGAAGAAGACAAGAATGTTCACCCTTGGGCTCTGTCATGGTGGGTTTGCTATAAAAGACCATCAGCCTTGTGGGACTGGCTATATGTCAGAGTCACATGAGAGGCTAAGAATATTGCAAAGTTTCTCAATGTTCTTCAGCAAATTCCTAAAAATACAGCATATAGAAAGTATACAGAATAGATTACAAATGAGAAGCTGAATATGGTTAAAGCAGAATCAGGTGTTAAGAAATTCAAAGACCAACTTCAGGGTGGCCAACTATAGGAGTGATTCTTCAGGCTGAAAATGAACTAAGTCTGGCAAGAAAAATGATACAGTGGAAATCAAGGTAGCCTTTAGAGGAAGAGCCTCCTGCCAACCAATGGAAATGGCCAATATAATCATTATTAAATGACTAGTGTGATGATAGAAAACCAATGTAATTAAATGTTCTGTTATATTAAAAAAAAAAATAGAATGTCCACTCTTGGCACTTGTATTTAACATGATAGTGTATAATGAGTGAGGGCAATTAGACAAGGAAAAGAAGACAAAAGATCTTCAGATTAGAAAACAAGAAGTAAAATTATCTCTATTTGCACATAAAATCTTATATATAGAAATAATAAGGAATGTACTGAAAAACTATCGGGACCAAAACATGAGTTCCACAAGTTTGTAGGGTATAAGATGAATGTATAAAAATTAATTTTTGTATATTATATGCTAGCAGACAACATTCTCAAAATGAAATAAGAATATAATTTCATTTATAGTGGCATCAAAAGTAATAAATATGCAGGGATAAATTTAACAAAGAAGGAGCAAGACTTCTATGCTGAAAACTACAAAACACCGTGGAAGGAAATTAAGGAAGATTTCTAAATAAGATCTAAACTTCTAAATAAGATCTAAATAAGGTCTAAATAAGATCTAAATAAATGGAAAGATGTTCGTGTTTACAGACTGAAAGACTTCACATTGTTAAGAGAACAATATTATTCAACACAATCCCCATCAAACTCCCAGCTGGCTTTTTTGCAGAAACTGACAAGCTGAATGTGAGATTTATATAAAAATGCAAGGAGATTAGAACAGCAAAAAAATCTTGCAAAAGAAGAACAAAGTTAGAAGACACTTTTCTGTTTCAAAACTTGCTGCAAAGCTATAGTAATCTAGACAGCACGGCTTATTAATAGACATGTAGATCAACAGGATAGAAGTTCAGAAATAAACCTTACATTTACTGTCAGCTGATTTGTGACAAGGTGCCAAGACAATTCAATAGGGAAAGAGTCATCTTTTCAACAAATGGTGCTTGACAACTAGATATCCACATGCAAAAGAATGAAAATTAGAACCCTACAATACACCACACATAAAAATTAACTTAAAACAGATCACAGATCTAGGGGCACCTGGGTGGCTCAGTCTGTTAAGTGCCAGACTTCAGCTCAGGTCATGATCTCACAGTTGGTAAGTTCAAGCCCCGCACTGGGTTCTCTCCTGTTGCAACAGAGTCGGCTTTGGATCCTCTGTCCCCCCCTCTCTCTGCCCCTCCCCTGTTCAAGCGTGTACATTCTCACTCTTTCTCTCTCAAAATAAATAAATAAATAAAAGTTAAAAAAAAAAATGTATCACGGACCTAAATGTAAGAGCTAAAATTATAAAACTCTTAGAAGAAAACTTAGGTGTAAATCTTCTTGACATTGGTTAGGCAATGGTTTCTTAGATAAGACTCCAAAAATACAAAGAGAAGAAAAAAAGGTGAACTGGAAATAATCAAAATTTCAAAATTCTGAATTGCAAACCATATCAAGAAAGTGAAAAGACAACCCACAGAATGGGAGAAAGTATTTGTAAATCACATATCTGGTAATGACTTATCTCCAGTATATAAAGAATTCTTTTATCCCAATAACAGGAAGTCAAGGGGCACCTGGGTGGCTCAGTCAGTTGAGCATCCGACTTTGGCTCAGATCATGGTCTCATGGCTTGTGAGTTTGAGCCCTGCATCAGGCTCTGTGCTACAGCTCAGAGCCTGGAGCCTGGTTGGGATTCTGTCTCTGTCTCTCTCTGCCCCTCCCTGACTCATGCTCTGTCTCTGTCTGTCTGTCTCTCTCTCTCTGTCTCTCAAATATAAATAAACATTAAAAAAAATAGGAAGTCAAATTACGTAATTAAAATTGGGCAAAGAATCTGAATAGACATTTTTCCAAAGAAGACATATGGATGGCCAACAGGTACGTGAAAAAGATGCTCAATGTCATTAGTAATTAGGAAAATGCAAATCAACACCACTATGAGATACAACTTCACATTTACCAGGACGGCTAAAATCAAAACGATAAATAACAAGTATTGGCAAGGATGTAGAGAAACTGGAAACTTCATATACTGCTGGAGGGAATGTAAAATGGTACAGCTGCTTTGAAAAACTGGCAGTTCCTTAAAACGTAACATAAACATAGGATTACTATGTGGCCCAGCAATTCTACTCCTAGAAATATACCAAAAAGAAATGAAAACGTATGTTCACCAACAACTTGTACATGAAGTTCATAGCAGCACTCTTCATAGAACCAAAACCTAGAAATAACCTAAATGTCCATCAACTGATGGAAAGAGAGAGAAAATGTGGTATATTCCTATAGTGGGATGTTACCCGGCAATGAAAAGAAATGAAGGACTGATACATGCTACAACATGGATGGACCTTGATAACACTATGCTGAGTGAAAGAAGTCAGTCACAAAAGGCCATGTGATGTTATGATTCCATTTATATGAAATGTTCAGAATAAGCGAAGAAGATTTGTTAATCAGGGCTGGGGGTTGAGAGGGATGGGAAAAGAGACTGATGGTTGCACAACACTGAATATACTAAAAAATAATGAAGTGTACATTTTCAGTGGGTGAGTTTGGTATGGTATGGTAATTATGTCAATACAGCTGTTTTTAAAAAAATAGAAATAATGGCTCTAACTGCATGTTTTCAGAAATAATGATTAATGGTCTTTCTAAAACTTTGAGAAATAGATGCAGCCCTAAGCTGAAAGGTTCAAAAGAGCCTAAAATCAAGAGTGAAAAGCAAGCTAACTTGTGGCCTGTAATGATTATTTTACAAAAGCCCAAATCAAACATCTTCTATGGTCAAGCATAACTTTTTATTTTAACTCACTTTCTATATAAATCGGTTGCACAATTTCTCAACATGATTAGTCATTTTATAGGGAATTATAGCAATCTGGGCATTTTTCACTATACTGGGTAAGAGCTAGAACAGTCATATTTTAAGATTCTATTCTGCTTCTTAGTGATCAGTTATGCAATATTCCTTGCCCTTTGTAAAGGCAAAATTCACTTTTCTAATATCAATCCCAACAATATTTTGCAGCAAAAGAACTAAGTCCTGGGCGTACTTTATAGCTGTTGTATTTGAGTACGGATTCAATTCTATGCTTTACCAGTGCAGAAATATAAAATATAAACTCTTCCTTACAATGAAAGAAGCCACACTGTTTTTTAAAGTAAGACAAAGGAAACTAAGCGTCATTTGCACAAGATAGTTTACTAAAATTAAGATCCTAATCAACACCCCCCCTTCCCCATCCCACCCATCCCATTCCCAAAGGCGTCAATACGGAGTCTCTGATGTTCTGGTGCATTGTATAACCCTTGTCATTAACAAGAAGGAAAGGTGTGATCTATTCTAGGATTTTGATTTCTCTCCTTTGTAGAGGGTTCCTCCTTTGGCGACATTAACATAAGCCCTAGTAAAGCTTATGATTTTTCAGGGTGTGAAGCAGCGCAGTATAAACAAACCCATGTGGGGGTAAGTTGGAATGATAGAATGCTATCTAGCTGGAGACATCCTGGAGCTGATTAAAAAAACCTTCATCTGTGCCCTGTCACTTCCTTTCAGCAAGATCCTGTTAATGTTTACACAATTTTAAAAGTGTATCAGATATCTCAAGGAATAACGTAAATGGCCCCTTTGAGGTTGTTTTTTTTTTAATGTTGATGGAAAAAATATCAAAATAATACTTTTAAATTTATTTCATTATCCAATTACAAATAACGCCACCAAAAAGTTGTTTATCCCTACCCTGCTGGAGAAATGCCAAACGTACCTTCCTTCCCTTTTTTTTTTAAGAAAATGGAAAAAAAAAAACAAAACAACCCAACTTAAAACAGAGGATTGTAACTTAGAAACGTTACACACGATTCCTTCCATAAACTGAACTTTCAGCCCTCGGTAACTGAGTTGGTGAGGTATGTTTCCCCCAGTTTTGTAGCTTTGGGGTCTAACATAAAACAGATTATCTTTTGAAACGATTAAGCCTTTTTAAAGTTAGTTTCTAAGTATTCAGAGTTCTGCCAGGATTAGAGGAGGCAATCAGCACGTCTACTCCGAAAACAAACCATAAATCAGTTGACAAGCTTGAAAGAATTCGGTTCTAGTCTGTTCGCAAGCCAAGCGTAAATACAGAAAAACCTGTTGGCACGTTTATCTAGCTCTCTAAGTTTCCCGTTCTAAAAACACCGCAATACGCAAATGGCGTTTCTCGTAACTTTCAGGCTCCGAAGAAATTCAGATAAACACCCAGGCGAGGCATCTCGTGTGGAAAATGGAGCCTGTGCCTTTAAGGTAAAATCGGCTGGATCCCAAAACGCATTCCACTTCTCCACGACAAAGAGTTTGGGGGAGCGCTACCTCTCGGGTTTCTCCGACGGACTTGGCGGGTTCGGGCACAGCCCGACGTGCCGCCGAGCCCTCGGCCGTCCCAGCTGCCCTGAGCAAGCCCAGCGCCCGCGCGGCCGGGGCGCTCCGTGCGCCCGGGACTCACCGCTGCTGGGCTGCGGGGACAGCGTGGAGACCGAGGTCTGGCCCATGTCTGGGGTCGCGGGGCCAGGTCCGGCGATCACGCGGCTCCTTTGGTCCTTCGATCATGGGTCCGCTCGCAGGCAGGTTTCCAAGCGCTCATTTTCCGGGCTCTGCGGAGCTGCCCGCCAGATCCCCTCACCTTCTCCCCGGCGCGGGTCTCCCAGCCCGGCCGGCCGCAGCCGGCGAGGCGGATCCTGCCCAGCGGATGCCTGTCATTCCTCTATGCAGATTAGCTGGGGTCAGGGGTCACGGGGGAGGAGGGAGGGGAGAGGGCGAGGGGGAGGGGAGGAGGGGAATGGGCGCAGGGGGACGAAGTAGTGGGGAGCGGAGAGGCCCCCGGCCGGGTCCCGCGGCGCCCGCGGGGGCTGTGAGACCGGCACCCCCCCCACCCCCCAGGGTAGTAGAGAGTTCAGGCGACTCCCGTTTAACTTAAAAGGTTCAATGTCAAATGATCCTTTAGGGCTGGAAGAAAAGGAATTAAAGTACTTAGTCACGGTACTTAATTTAACAAAATTTGTTTCTTTAAAGTTGATTTCGTCCTCACATTCTGTTAGCAGTCTTGCAGCACTGTTTGATGTCTGCTCTGTGTAGGGCTTTTCTCCTTTAAAAAATTATCTTCCTTTTAACAAACACAATAAAAAAAAGTTCGTGTCCTCAGTTATGGAGAACAATAAATCTGGAAGATGGATCTAAGTGTGAAATCAGCTAAGGATACACTTCGCTGTCTACCATCCAAGCGCCAGGATGCTCACCTCTCCTACGTTTAAAAAGAATCACTGTGGGGGCACTTGGGTGGCTCAGTCGGCTGGGCGGCCGACTTCCGCTCAGGTCGTGATCTCACAGTCTGTGAGTTTGAGCCCCGCGTCGGGCTCTGTGCTGACAGCTCAGAGCCTGGAGCCTGTTTCAGAGTCTGTGTCTGCCCCTCCCCCACTCACACTCTGTCTCTGTCTCTCCCAAAAATAAATAAACATTAAAAAAAAATTTTTTTTTAAAAAGAATCACTGTGAACTCTCTGAAACCTTGTGGTAAGGGGTTTAAAATATACAAGGGGTATAAATATACAAGGGTTATAAAATATACAAAAGGTGAAAACAACAAAAACAATGGGTAATTTATTTTAAAAGCTAATACTCCCTAGAAGTCGAATTAAATCCTCCCATAATTAAATCTGAACCCCCAACTTCTTAAAAATATGAATACAGGTAAATACTCCTGGTATTAACAATCGATGTGTAATCTATAGATTATATGTATATGTAGTGCACTGCATATATATGTATATATGTAATGCACACACATGCATACATAACCATTAGACTGGGTGTGTGCTGGTCACATAAATGTGTTCACTTTATAAAATTTCACTGAGCTGTACACATGCATAATTTGTGCATTTCTCTGAATGCATGTATTTCATGAAAAAGAAAGTAACTGCAATACATTTAGGTCACTTGCCACAGCTTTCACTTTTTAGATTATCCTAGATATTCAACTCTAAACTATTAAAAAACGATATAACATATATAATATAAACTAATAAATTTAAGTTATTTAATACCTTAAACATGACAATCTTTTTTTAATATTTATTTATTTTTGACAGAGAGCACTAGCGGGGTAGGGACATAGAGAGAGGGAGAGAGAGAATCTGAAGCAGGCTCCGTGCTATGAGCCCAAAGCCTGATGTGGGGCTGAACTCAAGAACCATAAGATCATGACCTGAGCCGAAATCGGATGCTCAACTAACTAAGCCACCCAGGCGCCCCCGAAAATCTTTTTTTCTGAAGTTTGTTTTATTAAGATCACACACAGCCTTGCTTAATTTTTTGAAAGACATTTGCTTGTCTGTTTAATCGCAATTATGTAAATTGCCCTATTTTTTCACACCCACACAGCTGTCTATTGTGGAGACTCCCCACTCCCCTAGAATAGTGTGATCAATTATCTACTTCTCTTTGCCTAATGCATTCTTAAGAAACCTGAAGTTTTTTAAAGAAATTGAGGATTAACCTAGATGTGAGTTCTAATTAGTACAATGAAATCAATCAACTAAACTTCTTTATAATGTGCAAAACTGTTGTATTTTGGGAACACATCCCACCTGAGGGGCTCATCATTGGGAGCAAACAATTATAATGGCTCTTCCATTCCTTTGCCTTAAAACAACAACAAAAATCCACGGTTAAGTGTTTTTTCAACTGAAATTGAAAAGAGGGAACTTCACACTCTTCCTTCCACTAATAGAGCCTAATTGATAAGGGAGGTCATTGGTTAGAAGAAATATACAGTAAATTTTGCACATTAAAATATGTAAATGTAATGATTTTTTTTGAATTGACAAAGGTTAAATTTTGAAGCTGTTTTTGCTATCATTACTCCTTTTCCTTGAGAAACAATAATGTGTTTCTTTTTATTTCTTCTACAAATTCTTATTTCAAACATCAGAGGGGTACTCTATAATTCTCTTCTTTCAGGATTTGCTAAATCCGTCTATATTTACCTTATTTAAAACCTTTCAGGATTTGCTAGTTAATATAATCTTAGCCTCATCTGAGATTCCTATAATCCCCTGATCAGGTTACACTCTTCTCTCTGAAACTTTTCCAGTTCCATTACATTATCCTTGAAGCATGTCAACCAAAATTGCAGTGTGTATCCAGGTTTCTTTATAAGGGTGGGACAGTTATTCTATTTTGTTGCCTTTTTGTCACAGCTAACAAATTATACTAATGAACATAGAAAGTCTACAGAAATCCCAAAATTCAATTTTTAGGACATCATGTAAAGGTTATAAGTTATCATCTAACAAGAGTATTTTAAGATAATTTCCCCCAAAATTGCCTTTTTTTTTTTTTTTTTTTGCCTTACCTGAGATGTGATCTATAAGTCAGCCAATTAACAGTCTGACTAAGAGTTCTGGGTGTTAATCCTACAGTTTATGGTTTAACTGTAGGAACATTTAATGTCATCAGAAAAATATGGACGTTTCTCTGTATATCACCTCTCTCCACAGAGTTTATAAAAATGCTAAACAAAATTAATGCCAACATCTAATTCTGAGGAAAGCATCTATTTTTATAATTCTCCAGCATTTATCCCATTGATCCTGCTCCTTGGTCTATATTTCTAAACCAAACTCTTATCCAGCGATATCCTGGTAAATACTCAACACTCGGGTTTGTCTGGGGATGGGGACAAGATTGATTTGTGACTTGTTTGTAGTATTTGCTTATTTCCTTAATGTAAATACTCCTACAATGGCCAATTCAACAAGCAGTTGACTGGCTTGCAAAATGTATGTCAACTAGTTTGCAAAATTCCTGGAAATTTCACAACTGGTCTATATGAGCTGCCTTCAGCAAACCACTACTTTCATCTTTTATAATATGCTGTCATCAGATCACACCATGACTGAAATTGAGGGACAGTCTATGTTAAGCCTCCCTAAAAGTATAGAATGATGGCAATTTCTGATTTTTCCACCCTGCAATCTAAATATCTTTCAATCCCTGAAAGAACTGTGATTTATTCATTTACTTCCAGAAAGAAGTTAAAATGAATGGATTAGTTAGATAGAATTTCCCCTTCCTGAATCTGGTTGGCCTTTTGACAAAGGGGTTATAGGTACGTATTAAGGTTTTCAAGCATTTTACATTTTCACCCAGATTTCACTAGTCTGTCTGATTTGGAGTTACAAAGTTCTCCTATCTGGGGTAACCAGAGTTACACCTGCACCCCTGGTGGATGAAAATTACTATATCTACTAGACAGAAGTTAAAAGCACAAATAAACCTAAACTTAGGCACCTATTTTTTTTTTTTAATTTTAAGTTTATTTTTATTTTTGAGAGAGAGACAGAGAGAGTGGGCAGGGAAGAGGCAGAGAGAGATGGGAAGAGAGAATCCTAAGCAGGCTCCACCCTGTCAGCACAGAACCCGATGTGGGGCTCAAACTCATGAACTGCGAGATCATGCCCTGTGCTGAAACCAAGAGTCGGACACTTAACCAACTGAGCCACCCAGGCACCCCAACTTTAGCCATCTACTTGTGAAAAAGTCCCTACCCTACCAGGTCAAAGTCCAAATTGTAGATGTAGAGGTACAATTTGGTGGCTAGAGAAGATGGTGATTAGAACAATCACCACTACCAAATGCTATCATTTAGGTGACTGCCAGCCTTTCTAGGTGGCCTAATCTAAGCTTGGAGTGGGAGAGGGATCTCACTCTTTTTCCCTCAAGAGCACAAATGCCATGAATACACATCCTGGGTGTCTGCTTTGCCCAGATGCTGCAGGACCCATTTTGAGAACCAGCAGTTGTGGGTGGAAAGAAGGGTTAGGCAGACTCCCAGGAGATGAGATGGTTGGTCAGAGCAGTGGTGGCCCAGGAAGCAATATGGCTGATGGTGGCCATGTCAGAAGTAGATGAAGGTTCTCTTAATTGTCACCCTTATTTCTGGACTTGCCCATGAAAATCCGATGAATTACTGACATTTCCCTGAGTAAGGGGAATTATAGTCAAAGAAAAACTCTTTCCTAGTGAAAAGGAAAGGAAACTTAGTAATTAAAACTTAGTAGTTTCCCAAATAGGATATTTTTTCAATGTATTGCTTTGTTTTCTAGAAGAAACAATAGAAATTCACAGGTCATCTAAAACTATTATTTTAGACAATTATTTTCTTTCTACCTACCATTCATTGTCAGGTTTATTAAAAGGCAGAAAACTTTTTTCTCCCTTCCTCTGATGGAGGTGCTAGAGCGCATTTTTTTTTTTTTTTTTTAAGTGTATGTCCTGCCAAAGCCAGCACACTAGAAGGCAATTTTTAAAGTTAGAAGGCTATTTTAACACAAGGCATTCTAATAATCAGGTAAAAGAATACATAACTCAGAAACTAAAAACTAACATGCAAACATTTTTAAGTATTAAGGTACTTTTTTAGTAGAATGTCTGCCAGCTTTTAAAAACTCTGTATTACTCCAAAACTTGGCTACATTTTGTGAAAGGCAGCTTACCTAGAAAAACAGAACTACTAAAATGCAAATAAAAGTTTTATTGGATCTTATACTTTCAGTTGACATTCTGTACATGTAACTAGTGTTTACTTTTTTAAATGCTATTCTAGGGGTGCCTGGGTGGCTCAGTCGGTTAAGCGGCCGACTTGGGTTCAGGTCATGATCTCGCGGTCCGTGAGTTTGAGTCCCGCGTCGGGCTCTGTGCTGACCGCTCAGAGCCTGGAGCCTGTTTCAGATTCTGTGTCTCCCTCTCTCTCTGACCCTCTCCCTTTCATGCTGTCTCTCCCTGTCTCAAAAATACATAAACGTTAAAAGAAATATTAAAAAAATAAAATAAAATAAAATGCTATTCTATAGCATTGCAGCCAAATGCTTCCTATGTCTTTTACGTGGACAATTCTGAGAGATTTTAGTGTTAACATGATAATATAAACAGACAAAGGAGAATTTTGGTTAAAAGAATGACAACTTTGGGCGTTCTAGTTATATTAAGCATCTGTAGGACAGAAAAACACATTCCACAAGTATTAGAACAGGAAACAAACCTGTAAAACAGGCTTTTCTTTCCTATTGTTCTCATATTTTTATATGTTTTATTTCCTGAGCTCTCCTTCTACTGCTTGCTCAAGCTAGGATTACCAAAATACCTTGCCCCTGCCTTGCCCAGAGCGAGTCTCTGCAGAGGGCGTGCTGTGTCTCACGTGTGCTTACTTAGTGATTGAGTCGGACAGTTGGAAGTTTTGTTCTGGAAAATAAAGACCTTATGGGGTGCTCCTGGAGCTTCCTTTTCCAAAAATTTTCTCCACCCCAGGAGAAATAGTGTGAATTTGCTACACTTTGTTTCACCAGGAAAACAAATGACTCATCCACAGTATCTAAAACTCTGACAACTGCTATAAAATTAATATTCTTTACTGATCGAAATCTACAGAGACGAATTCTTAAAGACATCTTTAATGACTACTATCCAATTTACAGAAAATAATTGCCCAAAGTAAGGTCCAAATCTTTGTTTTGTTAACTGTCACATCCATCCCTAAGACCTAACAAAATATCTGGTACATAGAGGGCATTCAATACATAGGCAATGAATAAAAGAATAAGCATTTACACTACCTCTGTAATTATGGCAACTTGAAGTGTAGAACTATAGGAATGAGTTTGATAATAGTATGCGCACTCCAGAGCAAAATAAAAACAAGTCTGTCAATGACTGCAAATTTGCTTTTATATTCCGTTCTCTAAATAATCGCCTAGTCATTCAACTACCTCGGCTGAGCACCTCCCAGTGCATGGGATGTGAGCGAGGTGCAGAACCCACAGTGTCTCCATGCATATGTAGATGGTGGAGGGTGAGTACTGTGGCTTACAGGTAAATGATTATAGCAGTGAGAACTATGATAGAGATGTGTTCTACCAGGAGTTAAGGATGAACAATGGGCTGCTACAGAGGAGGCTCTGAACCTTATTAATTGCCAAAGCCGCATCTTTCTAACACACAGTCAGCAATTCATTCTGAAGTTGCCCCCAAATTGTGACATGCTTCCTAAATCTAAGAAAGATTAAATTCTGATAATATGTGGTTAGTATTAAGTGCATCTGCTTATTACTTACAGCTGTCTGAGGAATAATTTACAAACTCTAAAATCTCATCACTTTATGTAAACAGTTCAAGGAGTTTTGGTAAAAATATTGTGTAGGCACCACCACAATAAAGTTTTAGAAAACTTTGAGAACCCTCAGGAGTTCTGTTAAGTCCTGCAGTTAATCCCCATCCCGCGCCCTGGCATCGGGCAGCTACTCACCTGCTCCCCATCTCTAGAGTTTTGACTTTTCTAAAACTTCACGTAAATGGGTAACACCATATGCAGGTTTTTATATCTGGCTTCTTTCACTTAATGTTTTTGCTATTCATCTGTGTGGTATGGATCAGTATTTTGTTCCTTTTTTGTTCAGTAGCGTTCCATGGTATGGCTACACCAAAGTTTGTTTATCCATTTACCAGTTACTTGGTATTTGGGTTATAACTTTATCTCATTGTATTCCTATACTGTGAAAATATGGAAGATCTAAGATCTATATTATATTATATGTATGATAGTTCTGTATCAATAAAAATTCATGGTTCATTATTCACCTAACAAATATTTATTATGCTGCTTCTTTGTACTAGGCCCTGTTCTAGGTATTTGATGTACAGAATTAGAATCTGGTTTTAATTTATTTATTTTTATTTTAAAGAGAGAGAGAGCTTGTGTGAGTGGGGGAGGGGGCGGGGAGGGAGAGAGACAGAGAGAGAGAGAGAGAGAGAGAGAGAGAGAGAGAGAGAGAACCTTAGGCAGGATCCACTCTCAACATGGAGCCCGATGCAAGGCTTGATCTCACAACTGAGCCACCCAGGCATTCCTGATGTACAGAATTAAACAAAAAGTAAAAATAGCTGCATTCATAAAGCTTATATTTTATCTTTATTTTATTTTACTTTATTTTATTGAGAGAGAATGTGCCCACACAAGCAGGGTAGGGGACAGAGGGAGAGGGAGAGAAAATCACACCAGAGTGGAGACAGATCTCATGCCTGTGAAGTCATGACCTGGGCCAAAATCAAGAGTTAAACACTTACCCTACTGAGCCACCTAGCTTACATCTCAATAAAAGGACAGAAAATAAACAATGAACACAACAACTCAGTAAATTTTATAACAATTTAGAAGATGAAAAGTGCTATGAAATAGAGAAGAGTAAGAAAGATTGGATTAGCATGGATCAAGCAGATGAAATATTTTTAAGGTTATGGATTTGAACAATCCAGTTGACAAGCTTGATGAGAGATGTATGTGGAGACTTGTACTCAAGAAATAGCAACTATACAGTGAGTTAACACTGGATCATATGCAAAATCTCAATAAATTTTAAAGACTTCGTATTAATCCACAATCTCTGACCATCGTGTAATTAAATGTATTGATTTCTTAGAAATCAATAGGAAAAAGTTAAAAACAGAAACAAAAACATCTTCCACATATTTTTGGAAATTAAAAAAAAAATGCACTCCTAAGAAACACAAGGAAATCCATTTGTAACTTATAAAATGTTTAGGACTAAAGAACAGTGAAAGTATCACAGAACATGTGGGATGATGTTAATGTGGTAATTAGGGGTATATTAAAAGCCCTAACTGCATTTATTTAGAAGGAAGGAAGGAAGGAAGGAAGGAAGGAAGGAAGGAAGGAAGGAAGGAAGGAAGGAAGGAAACTTGGTTGTTTTAGGGAACAATAATATACTCACACAAATAAGTTAGGTAAGTACTAAACTGATGTGGCTGAAAAAGAAAAGAAGAAAAAGAACAGAGAAGAAAGGGAATTTTTAAAAGGTTAAAAAAAAAAAAAGCTGAGGGCCCAAATGAAAGAACTAAAAATCAAGAGAGATGATTCACTGCTTTGGTATATTCAGTACCTTCATTCATCCATGTGAAAAGCAAGTGCTGACTCAAGGAGAGAAGGCTCTATACTTTTGAATGAAAAAAGTCATTGGAATGTAAGTCAAGACAATTCAAGATGAAAAACAGAACTACCTGGAAGTTACAACAGCTGAAACATCACTACTAAAAAGGTGAATTTAAAATTTACTATTTTGCATTCAGGGGAAAATACCGATGCATTTTTAGTATTATTTAAACCACTTTCATTATTAAATAGCTCAGCATCCTATAACTAAAAACAGATGAAGAACTCCTATCTACTGCTTATTTTTGTTTCCTTTAGAGTAAATATCTCTCTGTAATATTTTTTATTTGTAGTACAATGGTATCTTTAAAACTCCAAATGGCATCGTAAGGGAATCACAAACAAAATAAATAGTTTCCCATATGTAACAGGCTTAACTTCAACTGTTCTTTACTTTTATGCTTCTGGTACTTAAAAACAGGAAAAAACAAAACAAAACAAAACTATAAGGTTGGTTCTTTAAAATATATTTAATTTTATTGAAACTTAAATCTAAATCTAAGAAATGCCTCCAAGTAACGTAACCCTCTAGGGAAAGTTGCACGTTGAAGAGGCTTTATGATATAAAATGGATTTCAGTAACTGCAAATTACTTCTCAGTTAAGGGAAGTTGACACATTCTCCAGACAGGTGACACAGATGGAAGCTGAGAAGGTAGGTGAGGCACCTGCATGTGTTCAGACTTCATCTTTCATCAAAACAAGATTTATTCAGGGAGAAATCATACAATCACACAATTAATAAGTAGACATTCAAAATGGGCTTGGAATATTCCATTTTAAATGTATACACCCCTCTCCCAAGCAATGAGGTTCTTTTCACTGAAGTGTTTTCATTCCCCAACTTCTTATGAGAATGCACAAAGAAAATTTCTACAGAGGAAAGGAGAACTCAGTATACAAAAAGAAGCAAATTTAACCTGAAAGTTTTATTGTTATACTTTTTTTTTAAATGTTTATTTATTTTTGAGAGAGAGAGAGAGAGAGAGAGAGAGAGAGCGAGAGCGCACACACACAAGCCAGGGGGGGACAGAGAGGGAGGACAGAGGATCTGAGGTCTCTGCACTGATGGCAGTGAGTCGGACTTGGGGCTTGAACTCAAGAACTGGGAGATCATGACCTGAGCCCAAGCTGGGCGCTTAACAGGACTAAGCCCCTCAGGCGCCCCTATTGTTATACTTTAAAAGGCAAATATGTAGCAGGAGAAAATGCTGTGAATTTTGTTTTGCTGTAAAGTATTCCAAAGCCCACATGAAGCCCCCAAGATTTCACTGTTCTTCTGATTATTTGGTTTCTACTTCATAGGTGTATATGCAGTATGGTTTTGTGAATCAAGGAGTCATATGGTGGTGTATTTCTTTGAACCAATGCTGAATACAATATTCAACTACGTTTATTAATAAAATGGTCAATATTAACATACATTTCCCATTTGAGTCTGTGACTTTAGGGTGATAATTCTTGCTTTGTTTCCATGTTAAATATTATTCTATTTCATCTAGACATGCAAAAGCACTATGAATATTTAGTAGTATTCCCATTACTTATGGCAGTATAGAAATACCTGGTACCTTACTCTGAAAACTGATATCACCATCTGAAGAATGATTCTTTCATAGCTTGATAACACTGTAGTTACTAAAAATTCATAGCTTATTTTCAACCCACATTCTATCTAGGTTTACCTAAAGCTTTGGTTCTCAAATCTCTGTGTGTCTCCCTCTTTTATTACTATCAGAGGATTCATCTTCCCTTTGATTTCATTTTCTGTCTCCATGGGTTGACTTAATTCTCAAAACCTCACCTCCAGTTCTCCTATATGTTATGCTCTAAGAGACATGTTGGCTTATATGTTGAGTCCTCTGGGACCTTAATCTATATATTTCTATAGCAACTTTCCCATGGAATCTGTCAAGGTTCTCTCCTCATCAGTCTCCAACACTGGATTGAATGTCATTTGGAGGCCGTGTTGTATTTACCATTGTAACAGCAGCACAGAGTCAGCACATGGGTAAGTGCTCAGGAATTTTATATAGGATGTATTTTATATAGGAAAGGGAAGGAAGGAAGGAAGGAAGGAAGGAAGGAAGGAAGGAAGGAAATGGTAGGAAACTATGGAGCTGCTTCATTCATTCAACAAATATGTATTGATTGCCACTGATATGCATGGGGAAAAGACAGTAAACCAAAAAAAAATCTTTTTCTTTATACAGCTTACTTTCCAATAGTAGGATATAGAGAGGTAGGTAGGTAGGTAGGTAGGTAGATAATATGAGCAATTTCACTCCTCTTGGGCTTTCCATCCATATTTTTTATTTGGGATAGTCATTAAGAAATGATACAATGTATACAACCTACATTATTCTATATTACTATATTACTCTATATCATACAATACAATAGGCACCTCCAGCCAGATATCTTATAGTTGCAGATGATAGGTCCACAGGTATTTATTTGTAGGTCAAGAATGGATCACAGGTCACAGTCTTTGGGAGCCTAGACTTACACTTTGGTCTGTTTAAGTGACTTCCTAAGGATTGCTTCTACAGTTCAGATATGCTGGGTGGAAGTGGACAATTCAGCTTTGCCAGTATAATATATTTTTAAAGTAATCTCTATGCCCAGCGTGGGGTGTGAATTTATGACCCTGAGGTCAAAAGTCTCATGCTCTACCGACTGAGGCAGCCAGTCACCCCTCCACTATAATCTTTTTGAATGAAATATGCTATAGGTTCATAAAGGCCATATATTTTGATATATAAACTACATTTCTCCTCAGTTATTGCTATAGTGTATTTTTCTGGCGCTGGCCCTCTCTCCACTCACCAACGGGGAAAGTGTTAGTTAGTTTAACCATCTGGATTTTTTCCTCAGCGGCTAAGGACTCTTCCTGTTCCTCTTACACCTCTCCATCAATTCAAATTAAATTTCACATATATTCTGCTTCCTGTAGTTCTCCATTTTTACTGAATAGATCTTCCTTTCGAGTAATCTGTGTTCCCACCCGTATTAGTTATCTATTGCTGCATAACAATATTACCACAAATTTAGCAACTTAACACAACACAGAGTATCTCTTAGTTTTTGTGTGTCAGGAGTTAGGGCACAACTCAATGGGTCCTCTGCTTAGAACTCAGGACCTCACAAGGCTGCAGTCAAGGTGTCAGCTAGAGCTGTGGTTCCTCTAAGGCTTAACTGGGGAAGGCTATGCGTCCAAGCCCGGTGAGGCTGAGGCAGCATCCCATTCCTTGTAGAATGCCAGACTGAGGGCCTCTGTGTGCTGCTGGCTGTGGGCTGGAGGTTGCCCTCTGTTCCTTACTTTTTGGCCCTCTCCACATGGCAGCACACAACATGGATTTGCTTCTTCGAAGCCCGGAAGAGAGCGTCTCCTAACAAGGCAGACATCGTAATCTTACATAACATAATCACACACACATAATCGCACACCTCCTTGCCATCATCTATTGATTAGAAGAAAGCCCCAGATCCCATGCATTCTCAAGGAAGGGGGCTTGCACAATGGTGTGAATATCGGGGGGTTACCTTAGTATCTCTCCACCATACTCTCAGCGTTAAGCAACGTTTCTTGCATGACCTCAGTCAAATGTTTCCTTCCTGCAAAAGCAGAGTAACTGAGAACTGTCCCTTCCAGCTTGTTAACCTGTGTATAGTGACTTGTGGGTTAATGGACCTTTCTGTCGGGGCTGCTTCACAGCTTCACTTCTCCCACTGCTCAATCCTGCTGCTTTCCCCTCCCTTCCAAAGCTGTAGATCCCAAGAGGCCTCCTTAATAAATGCCCTGCATGCTAAGCTTTGTCTCTTTCTAGGGAATCCAACCTGTGAGAAACTACTGATAAACCCAACAAAATGGATGACCCTCAAAACCATTATACTGAAAGAAACCAGACACAAGAGTATATATTGTATGATTGCATTGATAGAATTTTAAGACTGAAAAAACTAATGGACGGTGAAAGAAATCAGAACCGTGTTTGCCTCTGAGAGAGGACTGACAGGAAGGAGGCATGAAAGATCTTTTTGTGGGGATGGGAATAATCTAAGTCTTGATATAGGTTGCGTGATGTCTGCATCTGTCAAAACTCACTGAATTATTCTCTTAAAATCTGTGTATTTCACTGTATGCAAATTATATCCCACCCCCTCCCCCAAATGTAAAAAAGAAAGGTAACCACATCAAATTTGGTTCAAGTTCAACTATGGTCATCCAATATTTGAAATATTTAAAGTTTCACTATGCTCAATCAAGCTTCTTTTTATTTGGAATCTGGCAGTTAATTTTTTGTTTGTTTTTGAGTGACAGAGGACAGAATGTGAGCAGGGGAGGTGCAGGGAAAGAAGGGGACACAAAATCCAGGCTCCAGGCTCTGAACTGTCAACACAGAGACCGATGCGGGGCTCTAACCTGTGAACTGTGAGATCATGGCCTGAGCTGAAGTCGGACGCTTAACAGACTGAGACACCCAAGTGTCCCTGGCAGTTAAGTTTTTGAATTGAAGTTTAGAAATTAACATGTCTGTTGTGTTCATGTTTTTGTGGATTGCAAAATTAACAGACAGGATCTTTCTGTTTGAATCATTAATTTAAAATGATACACTAATCAGCATTACAGAGGTCTGTTGAAAGCCATGAAATTGCTTCTTCCACGATGTCATTTATTCGTGAATGAAAACATTGGGTGCAATATTCATTCAACTACAGATTCATCTACCTGAATGTTCATTTAGCATTGATCTCTCAGAAAAGTCTAGATCAGCTTATGTAATCATAAAATCATGTACCTTTAGGGCTGGTCTTTCCCAGAGACTTGAGATCTGTCAGTCTGCAGACAAGGAAGCTTAAGCTCACAGGAGATAACTGAGTTGCCAAGGTCAGTTGCCTTGGTCTAACCTGAAGTAGACTGACTTCCCAGGGCACATCCCACCAGGCAACCCTGCCAAAGTCTTTGTGCCCATGCTCTCTTCCACAGCTTGGCTTGGAGAAGAAAACAAATGGATTTTATCTTGTGATTTCCTCTTTCCTCCACTATGTTTCTTGCTTTAAAACAGTTGCCTCAGTAATGGGCTTAGGATGACAAGTGCAGTTGGTGGAATAAAGGACTCTTCCTTGATCTTGATAGAGATGTAATTTTTGCCAGAAAGTAGGGGAAAACAGTGCCTCTGTTGCCTCCTTGCTTTCTCCTACCTTTTATGTGGCAACTCGCTGGGAACAAGCTTGGTGAAAAGTAAACTACATTTGATTCTCAGTAGACAAGTGTGACCAAGAAACTGAGGACACTTTATTAAAAATTCCAGAGACTTTCCATCTCCAAGGAGAGATAACAGCTAGTATGTGGTAACAGGTGCACAGATTAGAACTAAGGCTGAAACATGAACAGCAGGTAAATCATAAATGTAAACACTACATTGCAATCACCTCTTTCTCTCTAGCTTTTTCTCACAAATTCAATGGCTTCCAAACAATGAGTTGTAAATCTCTGCTTCGGATGTTTTCAAAGCAACACCCAGGAAAGCAGATAAAGGCCAAGGGAGAAGAAAAATACAGAGAAAGCCTATAGTTAATGACATATTCCAGCCTCTCTACTCATCTATTTTTTTTATAGTTGTTTTATTGTAACACTTTAAATGAGATCTAATTCCCATAGTTTACAATTCACCCATTTGAAGTGTACAACTGAATAGTTTTCAGGATAGTCACAAAATTATGTGACCATCACTACAATCAGTTTTAGAATTTTTTCTTAGAATTCTTTCAGCAAGAAACTCTGTACCCATTAGTATCCCTTCCCATTTCCCCCAAATCCCTCCAGCCCTAGCCAACTACTTATGTCCTTTCTGGCTCTAAGAATTTCCTATTCTGGACATTTTGTATAAATGGAATCATGTAACATGTGGCCTTCTTTCACTAAGTACAACGTTTTCATGGGCCATCCATGTTTTAGCATGTATCGCCACTTCATTTTGTTTTGTTGCCAAATAACACATATAATATATATTACATATATATATATATATATATATATATTTACATTGCATTTTATTAACCCATTTTTCAGCTTGATGGATACTTGAGTTGTTTGCACTTTGGGGCTACTCTCCTTTGAATCATGCTGCTTTGAAATTCATGGACAAGATTTTGGTGAATGTATGTTTTTATTTCTCTTGTGTATAAACCTAGGAGTGGAATTGCTAGTTATATCATAATTCTCTAATTAATTGTTTGAGGACCTGCAGGATTGTCTTCCAAAGTGGCGGCACCATTTTACATTTCCACCAACAGTGTATGAGGGTTCTGATTTCTCCACATTCTTGCCAACACTGGCTCTTATGTGTCTTTGATTATAGCCATTCGATACATGGTCTCTTACTATGGTTTTGATTTGCATTTTTCTGATGTCTAATGATGTTGAACATCTTTTCACGTGTTTACTGGCAATTTGTATATCTTCTATGGAGTTACGTCTATTCAGATCCTTTGTTCATTTTTAGTTGGGCTGTCTTTTTTTATTTGTTTTTAATTTTTCATGCATTTTTATTAGTATGCAGTCTTTAATATCCAGTTTGTAATATTTGTTAGTGGTATTTGTTGCAAGACCATGATTTTTTTCATTTGAAACTCAAGATGTCTTTCCTAAATATGATTATCAAAAGAGGGAAATAGAGGCACCAGGTGACGTCTGTTTCTTAACTGAAATGATCAGTCCTACCTCCCAGTAAGAAGATGTATTTATGAGAATTTGACTTGGAAAGAGTCTTAGAGAGATTGTCTAATCCATTTTACATGTGAAAACTGAAACCTGGAAGATTTAAACTTGTTCAAAGTCACAGAGGGAGCTAATACTTACTGTATGACTGGATTGAAGTCTTTCCTAACTCTTTGTCCCAACTCTTTTTATTACTGTAGTGTAATAGTTCTTTATATATTCTATATACAAATCCATTATCAGATAAATGATTAACAAAAATTTTCTCCCTCTCTGGATTGTCTTTTCATTTTCTTCATAGTGTCCTTTGAAGCACAAAATGTTTTCCCTTAATAATGTCCAAGTTATCTATTTTTTCTTTTGTTTCTTATGCTTTGGGTATTATGTTTAAAAAACCATAACCTAATCCAAGATCTTGAAGATACACACCTAGGTTTTCTTGGAAGAATTTTACAGTTTTCTCTCTTACATTTAGATCTTTGGTCAATTTTGAGTTAATTATTTTGCATATGGTGCAAGTTTGGGCTCCCATCTCATTCTCTGGCATGTAGATATCCATCTGCCCTAGCACCATGTGTTGAAAATATGGTTCTTTCCCCCATTGAATTGTTGGGGCAATCAATTTATCTTTGTTGAAAATCAATTTTCCGTAAACATGAGGGTTCATTTCCAGGCTCTCAATATTCTTCTATTTATTCCATATATAAACTACTGCCCCCAAATACACTTGGCATATGGAAAGCTGCCTTAATTCTTTCAGGTCATTGGTAAACAATGTCCTCAAAGCACCATAACAAATAGCATAGAGACGTTATCTTCATCATTTTACCTTTTACCTTCATAGTCTATTAAGGTAAAGGAGTTTAGCAGTAGCAGTGCAGAAACATCCCATTGTCCCACTTCCAGGCACGAAGGTGGTGTCCACAGACAGGAGTCAGAGAAGACTTCATCCTATGAAGGTGGAATGACCACGTCCCTTTGTAACAGCTTTACCAAAATCCAGCGTGAAACCTCAGCGCAGCCGGTCTCTAAGCAAGAGTCACCTTCCTGATGTGTCCTGTGACTGGCCTGGTCTCCAAAAGGCCAACATTTAATTATACGGGACACCTCTGAGACAGCTGGGTGCAGAGGCATCCAGGACAAATGCTTCTGTAGTGAGCAACCGTAACACCATGTGCAACCAAGGGTGCCTCTCTCCCTTTGGGAAATTTGCCAATCTCAACTTTTAAGGCAGAAGAAGATTGCTGCTGAGAACACCTGGTGCTGTTCTATTGTTTGCCAGGAGCTTCCGGCCTAAATCTGGCCGGAAATAACATGGATGTTCCTGAGACAAGGCTGGGTGCTATGCCTGCCCAAGGTTCCTGAATCATCCTACATACACTGGCTGCTGGAAAGTAATGGAATTTCACAGTGCTGTGAGATTATTGTAGAACACACACACACACACATACACACACACACACACACACACACACAGTGTCTACCAGACCAGACAAATAGTCCACGTATGGCAGTATGTAGGCAGTCAAGGCTTAAGGTCAGGTGAGCATTCAGCTTTAATTCAGCCCCTGGGTGTGAATAGTCACTGTTTGTGGTAAAACCGACCTCAGCTCTGTTTACCTCACAGGTTATTCAGGAGTTGTGAGGGCTACTCGCCTTCCCCAGCAGGAATTAGCAGCACAGTTGGATTCCCAAAACTCTAAGCTTCGTAATAAGAACTGAAAACTGACCCAGCTTAGAGGGAATCTATCTGATGGGAAAACAAAAGCAACGCACACCCATGTAGTCAGTCACAGGTAATTCGTATATCCCACGGGGAGAAACATGGCCTGAGTCAGTGGGAAGAGATTTTCGTCTGAGAAATGCTGGCTCCAATGTCCTTCAGCAGATACAGGAAAAGAAACAGGTAATCCAGTATCCTTGTTTAGCTCAAGGCTGCTATCTGATGCAGCTAGGTAGAGTTTCTTTTCCTTGGAAGAAGTTTAAAAAAAATTTTTTTTTATTGTGGATGCTATGTTTAATCACACACACACAAAAAAACCCAAACAAAAACAACCCACAACAAGGTAGTTTGTTCTTTAAAAAAATACATTTCAAGACATGAACACATCAGGTAGTGGCTTTTAATCTTTTTTGGTCAAATATCCTGAGGTTCTTGAGTAAACCCTCCCCCCCCACCCCTTACTTTTAAAAAGCTTATTTATTTATTTATTTATTTATTTATTTATTTATTTATTTATTTATTTTGAGAGAGAGAGAACGAGCTGAGGAGGGACAGAGAGAGAGTGAGAGAGAATCCCAAGCAGGCTCCGTGCTGTCAGTGCAGAGCCGGATGAGAGGCTCAAACTCACAAACCATGAGATCATGACCTGAGCCCAGATCAAGAGTCAGACGCTTAACCAACTGAGCCACCCAGGCACCCCACACATGCCCCTTTTTAACTATGAATGTGCATCAACAAAGTTTACCAACATTTTAAAGCCCAGGCAAAAATTTCATTCTGACACCTCTTAAACTTTCCTTGATTGAAGCCCATTTTGCACCCTCCTTCCCCCCTCCATCCTTACCTGTTGGGCTTGAATGTCACTGTTTACAGACATACACACAAATAGGAAGGAACAAGGGAAGGAAAAGCTGCTGAGTTTGAACTGTGGTTGGTGGAGCACAGGCAGTTTGGAAGCTAGGAAGGGAGGCCGGGTCTAGCTGGCTTTCTCCAGCCCACACGCGCGTACACAGGCACGCATGCACGCGCACACGCGCACACGCAGGTAGGGGGCAGAGAAGCAGTTCTAGGAATGGAGAGTATCCCCAGTCGGCCTGTCTCAGGAAGAGGAGGAGCTAGAGGGCACCTTGCACTACGCTAACCTGCCACGTTTAGAGTATTAGTCTTCCGATGCTTCAAGACTCCCCTCGCCCTGCCTTCCCTACTACCCGCCCCCCTCCCCCCACTACAGCCTCAGTGAGCGCCTTGGGGTTTCCTGACCACTCTGTGCCTCCCCCTCCCGCCTCTCCTCACTCACTCCACTGATCACAGCATTCCCTCCAAACCGGCCACCTTCTCTGTACCTCCCCGCAGCCCTCCTCCCACTTGTCCCCATTTACAGACAGATCCCTTTATTATGCTTTTGTCCATTGGATCGAATTCTTTTGAGAAACCTATGAGTTATGATAACCTAAGAGTTATGATAAACTCGTACTAATGAATAAGGCACACTGGTGACTAAGCCAGCCCTAAGGGAAATGCAAATGAGGCTGTAACAACCTGCCCCCCCCCCCCCCCAACACCATGTCAAAGTACCTGCTGTGGTCATCAACAGGTCAGGTCCACGTGCCCCAAACAATAGGCAGGAGAAACAGGGAAGAATTTGCAGCTCACAATGCAGTTCCTAGTGGGTCGTTGTCTTTATTGTTCCACCCTTCTGGGGTTTATGCCTATCGCCTGCAAGATGTAAATCCCCTGAATCATTGAATAGACCCCCATAGGCGATCCTTCACCAGTCTCCCCCACTACTGTCCGTCCACCTAAGCCACCACTTCTCTCTGTGGGCCTGGCCACATCCTCCCTATTTCAGTGATGGCCCCTCCACTGCCCATTCTCCATACAGCCAGGGCCAGTAAACCCTGCTTTTTCCTCTAAGGCCAACTTTTCATTGGTGTCCTATCACACATGAAAAAAATAATAATAGGGGCACCTGGGTAGCTCAGTCAGTTAAGTGTCCGACTTCGGCTCAGGTCATGATCTCACGGCTTGTGAGTTTGAGCCCCACTTCGGGCTCTGTGCTGACAGCTCAGAGCCTGGAGCCTCTTCAGATTCTGTGTCTTTCTCTCCCTCTCTCTCTCTCTCTCTCTCTCTCTCTCCCCCTCCCCTGCTCACATTCTGTCTCATTTCTGTCAAAAATAAAACAAACATTAAAAAATTAAAAAATAAATTAAAAAATAACAATAATGTAAATCCTTCCCATGGATTAAAGCCTGTCTAAACTGTCCCTGGATGTCTGTACTCACTTTCCCTCATGCTCTCCTTCACCCTCCCCTTTCCAGCCACACTGGCCTCCTTTTGTTCCTCAAACACAAGCACACTCTCAGCCCAGGGCCTTTGCACTCGCTCTTTCTTCTGTGTCGAATGTTCTTCTCAAATATCTGCAGGGCTTCCTCCTTTCTCATTTCATCCAAGGTCCCCCTTCCACTAATAAATTTTCACGGAGGCCTTCCCTGCCCCTAAAGTCATACCTCCCATGACTCTCTGTGTCTTTGTTTCCCTTTATTATTCCCCATTATGATTTAACTGATAATAAGCATGCATCTGTTTTATTTGAATGCATGCCCACAAAGTCAGGGTCCTAGTCTGTCTTCATCACTGTACTAAAAGAGTCTAGACTGGGGCCTGTAGCACCAAAGGAGGTGTAAATGAATTAATACAGGTTAGACTGCTTCCATGTATTGTAGGAATTTGAGAGGATAAAAGGTTCTTGATTGCTAGTAGGATTTGGAGTTGAGTTGTTCTGGGTTTGAACCTTGCTGTTACTCATTAGCTGTGTGACCTTAGCAAGGTTTTTAACCTCTCTGACTCTCAGTTTCTTATCTGCAAAATGGAGATGGTGTCACCTAGTTGCTAGAGAAGGATGTAATGTGCATATTACAACAGATATCACTTAGTACTGGTTCATAAGTTCTAATATTTCCAATTACCATAGCAGTTATCAGCAACTAGTCCCCACGGAACGTTCCACAGTTTAGTGGAGATCTAGAATAATTCTATGTTTGTGCTTTTTACCCCTTAAAAAAATATTCCTGCTGACAAGCATGGTAGAAATTCAATCTTTACATTCCTGCTGAAATACATTTAAAAATCCTTTAGAAGCAAGCTTCACCCCATCGTAGGCACTTAAGAAACATTGACTATAGAGTGTAAGAAAAATGATCACAAGACTGTTATTTTAGCACAAACATTACAAAGAATAGGCAAATATTGTTCTTTGCTGCTCTGAAACTAAGCTGTGGCGTTACAGTTAGCATGCTGAGCATAACTTCATGTCAAGAGAGAATAAGGCTTTTCTTGCATATTTTGGGGGAGGGGGGCTATTCAGATATTAGTGCTTAGGGGAAATTCCTTAAGAAGCATGTTGAACAGCTTCAAACCCTCCCATATTCTTGGTTAAATTTGAAGCTGAGGTCAGAGTGCCTCTTCCCTTCCTGACATTTCAAGACAAGTGGAATTCTAATTATTTTTCTATTTGCTCCATGAACACAGGAAAGGGAGCTATAGTTCAATGATAAATCATGCAAAGTGGGACACCTTTTCAGTTATATTGGAAAGACTAGGTCATACCTAAGACATGCTCGTATTATGTCAAAATGCTTGTATGTGTATTTGCAGGTGTCTATAAAATAAAGTTAATTAGATCTTAGAGGTCTGTCATTCGTTATACTATGGTTATGTGGGAGCTAGTTAATTTAGTTATTTTAAAAAGTCAATAAACTTTAAGGAACTATGTTACGAAATTAATGTCAAGTAATGCTTGTTCTATTTAGAGGCTTTAAGGTAGAATATAGTTTTATAATTTAAAAACAACCATTTACTGGAGCACCTGGATGGCTCAATCGGTTAAGCATCCAACTCTTGATTTGGGCTTAGGTCATGATCTCATGGTTTGTGGTTTTAATGGAGCCCTTAGGCTCCATGCTGACAATGCAAAGCCTGGTTGGGATTCTCTCTCTCTCTCTCTCTCTCTCTCTCTCTCTCTCTCTGCCCCTCCCCTGTTCGTGCTCTTTCCCTTTCTCAAAACAAATAAACATTTAAAAACAACAACAACAAACAACCACTTACTGACCCAGACAGTCTAACAAAATGGAAGTAGAACTCTAGATTTGAGGCTTTTCAAAGGACTCTAGATTTGAGTCTAATCTGTATCTCTCTGGCACCCTGCTTACGACTTCAGACATTATGTTCATTTAAACATCTGTTACAGGACTGAAGACCACACATTTTAATATAAAAGGTTTAAAAATGTGTCTATGCCTCTGTTTCTGACATGTTTACCTCTACATAATTTTTTCCCCCAAATTTTAAAAAAACTTACATTTTCTTACAGAGAATCGTTTTACATTTTCAGGTATTCATACATGTCAATTATTTATTTTATGGTTTTGGATATAAGTGTTGTATTAAGAAATGACTTCCACACTCTGATGATATAAAATTACACTTTTTTGATATTTTTCTTTACTTTTTATATTTTGCAGGTAACTCTTTAATTCATCTTTTTTCCCCATATATTACATGAGGTAGGATATGTATAGCTTCCTCCAAATTGCTCAATAATAATGCCAAACACAACTTATCTCTCCTCTTCCTTCGATTTAAAGGACATAACCATAAAACAAAAACTGTATCGTATAACATATATCTATATTCTCAAGAATGGAAAAGATAATTACCAATGCCTTCCCTAAGGAGAGAAAAAAAAGAACAGAAAAAACCAAAAGCAAAACAAAACAAAACTTCAAGGTAACCTGGCTATGTGCCTTCATGACTACATCCTTCATGACCTTGTAAACTGAGACTACTTAATCAGACTACATGCTTGTATGTATTACCATATATGGGAGACAAAGAAATAGAAAACAAACATATGAAAAAACTATGCCACGGGACGTTCAGGGCTCAGTTCTTTGGGTATGAACCCAACTGAGAGGCACTGGCAGGAATAAAGTTGCTTCCTGGAAAGAAAAGCCTGGGGGTCACGACTCTCTGTGCAAGAATCCTGCTACACCAGCACAATCATTCTTTTTTTTTTTTTTTTTTCAAGTTTATTTATTTATTTTGAGGGAGACAGAGACAGCATGAGTAGGGGAGAGGCAGAGACAGAGGGAGAGAGAGAATCCCAAGCAGGCTCAGTGCTGTCAGTGCAGAGCCCAATGTGGGGCTCGAACTCACAAAATCGTGAGATCATGACCTAAGCCAAAACAGTTGGAAGCTTAACTGACAGTCACCCAGGCACCCTCAGCACAATCATTCTTAATATATTCACCAGAAGTTTTTCCCTTCCAATGAGAAATTCACCCTTCAGTAATGCAACCTTGCCAAATGCTTTCACTATATCCACACCTTCCTTTTAGCTTGGAGATGCTGGACCCATAACATAAAATTAGAAACAGCACTTGCCAACATTAAGTTTAACTTAAAATAAACAACCCATACCCTTTATGAAAAACCAAGACTGAAATATTCAAGGGTCCACACAAATGTCATTCAGAGTCACTTGGGTTGAAACATGTTATAATAAAACAGATTGACAAGTATAGCACTATGCAAAATGTCAGTGTATTTTCAATATTCTTCAGCAAATAACTTGGAAACAGTACGAACGTTTAATAGCTTGAAGTATCAGCTATTTAATTTAAGGAACATTAGTTCCTTAAAATTGCATTTTATTTAGAATTCTGCTGAGCCCCTCTTCTTTATTGAGAAAAAAATAATTGTAATTTGAAATCCCTGGGGTAGGCAGATGTTTATTCTTTGATCTGAAATCATGCTGCCTCTAATCTCTTTTGATATCCAGCAAGCAACATGACATGAGGTGCATATAGGGGCTTGCACAAGGGAGAAACAAGTGTAATAGATGACTCCTTTCCAGTGCTTTATTTAATAGTGATGCATCATGGAAACAGAACACTAAATTGCTACTTGTAAACTAAATGTGCATTTCAAGTAAAACATTTAACATTCTAAAGAGCTGGATTAAAGATACCTAGTGGTCTGATTTTAAATGTGAAGCAAAGGTGGAAATTAAATATCATCATCTAGATCTGATCATTTATGAGCCCCATGCACAGCAAACTCTCTACTTTAACGTCTGTTTAATCTCTAGTGATATCGCTGCTTTGTGAAACTCAATTTCAAACTTCATGGAAGGTACATCATCCATGAGTCAGGTAGATATAGATGGATATAACACTTTATTATGATCAATTGACGGAACGTTGTTATAACCAATAACCTGCCTCCCAAAAGGGATGTTACCAAACGTCACTAAATTCCAAACTGAACTGAGTTCCAAATGTTAATTATCTTTGGAATATCAATCAACCAGTTTCCATAAGGAACCTGTTCACAATGTGACACAACCTGTTGATTTTTTATTTTTTTTAATGTTTATTCATTTTTGAGAGACAGAGAGCAAACAGAGGGGGTGCAGAGACAGAGGGGGACACAGAATCTGAAGCAGGCTCCAGGCTCTGAGCTGTCAGCATAGAGCCTTGATGAGGGGATAGAACTCACGGACCAGACCGTGAGATCATGACCTGAGCTGAAGTCAGATGTTTAGCTGACTGAGCCACTCTGTTGATTTTTTAATCTACTGCCCCCTCAACCTGTTGATTTTTTAAACTACTTCTGAATTGGGCCACTAGAATATTTTCCAAATAGAAGTGATGTTAAATTTGGTTTGAGAGTGTATCTATTCCAATATATTTCTGAAGCCAATCAAGGATCAGAGGGTAAATTATTTGTGAAATATTGGCCCCCCAAAAAAGACCTGTTTGAGCAGAAATCTGTATTAATTGCTCACCAGTGTGTCTGTAAAATAATGATGTATTCAATTCATTATTATATATTCAATATATAATATTGTTAATATTAATTCTAAAATAATTTAGAACGAAGTCACCTGAAATATAATAATTGAGTATTTTCCTTTCTATGTCATGAGTCATCTTGGTGCCCCTGAGTAATCCTCAAGCAAAATAAATTTTTTTTTTTTAAGATTACTTTGAGAGAGAGAGAGAGTGTGTGCAAAAATGAGCGGGGAAGGGGCAGAGAGAGAGAGGGTGAGAGAATCCCAAAAGGACTCTGTGCTGACAGTGCAGGGCTTGATTCAATGACCATGAGATCATGACCTGGGCTGAAATCAAGAGTCAGATGCTGGGGCACCTGGGTGGCACCATGGTTTGTGGGTTCGAGCCCCACGTTGGGCTCCATGCTAACGGCTCGGAGCCTGGAGCCTGGAGCCTACTTCAGATTCTGTGTCTCTCTCTCTCTCTCTGCCCCTCCCCCACTTGCGCGCACCTCTTTCTCTCTCTTTCTCAAAAATAAATAAACATTAAAAAAAAAAAGTCAGATGCTTAACCGACTGAGTCACCCAAGCGCCTCAATTCTCAAGCAAATTAGTAGGGAACAGACAAAACTGTGTTAGTTTTCTAGGGCTGCTGTAACAAAATGCCACAAACAGGGTGGTCTAAACAACATAAATTTGTCTCCGAGTCCTGCAGGCTGGAGATCTAAGCACAAGAGGTCCTGGGACAGAGGACCTGTTTCCTGTCTCTCCCCTAGCTTCTGCGGGTTTGCTGACAATCTTTGACATTCCTTCAGGTACAGAAGCATCACTTCACCTTAGCCTTCATCTTTACATGCTGTTCTCCCTGGTTGCCTTTCTATGTCCAAATTTGTCCTCGTTATAAGGACATCAGTCATAGTGGATTGGGGCTCACCCCAATGACCTCATCTTACCTAACTGCATCTGCAACAACCCTATTCCAAATAAGGCCACATCCTGAAGTATAGGGAGTAAGGATTTCAACTTGGGAACTGTGGAGGAACACAAGTCAGTCCATAACCCAGTCAATCTAACACACCATGCCCAAACCAGAACCTCAGATTACCATTCTAATAAGTGTTGTGAAGACAAGAAGGCTCAAATCCTTGACTCAAATGAAATGTTTGTTTTATTTGTGAATTTTATTCACTCATGTTGACATAACTGTTAGTCTGGCCAACTCAAAGTCCTTCCAAAAGCAAGCCTATTTGCAATTCAGACCATAAAGAACTTCTCTCTAATCAAAATGTGTTACAGAAACTAGGTCTTTAAAAATAATAGGACTTCTTTTGAAAAAGGATTTACTCTAGAATAGAATCACCACAAGGCCAGTGTATCTGACCTCACCTCGGGTTTTGAGGTTATAATATGTGAGATAAAAAGACATTCTGAATCAAGGATCTCGTGACAGAGTGATGCCCTTGACTGTATGTAGCTATATTCACCTTGCCTGTGTGTAGCTTTGGCCACGCACGAGTAGGGAAAACGCTATTACCCAGTCATACACATAAGGATCTAGGCCTTCTTTAGTGCTGCAGGAAGAAAAGTAAAATGCAATTTCATCTAAGCAACATGTACTAGTTTCCTGTGACAGTTATAACAAATGGTCACAAACTTAGTGACTTAAACAACAGAAATTTATTCTTTCTGGAGGCTACAAGTCCAAAATCAATGTATTGGCAAAGCAATGCTCCTTCTGAAGGCCCTGGGGGAAATGCTTCCTTGGCTCTACCAGCCCTCTGGAAGCTCCAGGCGCTTCCTGGCTTGTGGTCACATAACTCCAATCTCTGCCTCCGTTTTCACGTGACTTCCCTTCTGTGTGCCTGGATCTTCTTCTGTCTTTTCTAAGGTCTTATTATCAGACTTAGGACCCATCTGGGTAATCCAGTAAGATCTCATCTCAAGATCCTTAACTTAATTACAACAGCAATGATCCTTTTTCCAAACAAGGTAACATTGACAAGTTCTGGGGGTTAGGACATGGATATATCCTTCTGGGGATCACTACAAAATTGCCCAAGAATATCCCTTGTATTTTAAAATTCCACTAAGCTTTTATAGGCTTTGAGCAGTTCTACTAGGTCAGTTTCACCTTCCAGTGTCATCTCCTGGCTTGTCTCTCTTCCATTTCTGCACTTCAGCAAATTGCTCTCCTTGTGTCTCTCTTCAGGGCTTTTGCCGGAGAATCTTACTCCATTCTGTTAGACTCTGAGTCTCCTGGTTAATCTCACTCATCTGTCCATTCTTTGGGTTTCAGCCCAAGAGCCATGTTTTTAGGAAGTGTTCTGACCCAATAAATCTGTGTTAGATGTATTGGAACTCATGGCATATGTAATAGCAGATCCATATAGACAAATATAAAATGAGAATCAATGGAGCAAAATGAGGACATTAATAACAAGTTATCGTCCTGTCTAGGAACCAGAACATACTATCATTATGGAAGCCATGTTGAGTTCTAAGCTAACTACATGGTAGTTGTCAGAGAATGTTTACTGCTCAAATCAATCTTCTAAAGTTCTGAACATATCTTTTGTGACTTAGTTAATAGTCAACATTTGTATATGTTCCATGTGTGCTTAAAAGGAACACACACACACACACACACACACACACACACACACACACATATACATATATACCTATGCATGTATATTTCATCAATTAGATGAAACTTATCAATCATGTTACTCAACTCATCTCTACCCTTACTCATGTTGGAGTACTCTGCACCCATCATCAGCTGGAGATTTAGTCATCTCTCTCACTATGATTCAGGTTTTATCACCCCAAAACTCAAAAGATTTTTCCCCCAGAACCATCCATTCTTTTTAAAGGGCCCAAATATCATTTAGGTATCAAAAGTAAAAATTGTTGATCTACATGGGCATAAAACAAACTGTGAATTCAAGATAATTCTCTTTTCCTTGTATCACTTATAAAGGGGCACTGAATATATTTTTACTTAGTAGTTTTTTAGATGTTTTGAGCAATGCTAACTCTGTTGGTATAAATACAAACTCCCAGTGTGATGAAGCTAAATATTAAAGCTCTTTTGACTACGTAAAGTTCCATTATGTTTGTTTTACAATGTTACATTACTATAGGCACATCTCATCCATTAATTTGTTTTTGAAAGACAGATGTACTTCAGAGTACTTTGCAACACCAGTTGTTTGAAGAGCCACATAACTGATGGCTCATAAAAGCAGAAAGACACAATGATTCAAAAGTTATTCACTTAAACAGTGGACACAGTTTTAAAAGCCATTCATAATTATGTAGATTCAAGACTGCATCAGGCCTTGGCTGAGGCTTTGGATGTTACACAGAATAATTTTACTTCTTACATGTAGGCAAGGAGAAAATTATAATGTAAGATATAGTATCATTCATAGTTGTTGGGGAAACTATAAACTGTCTAAATTACAGAATAAATTATGTAAACTACTGATTATTAAGGACAATTATGAAATCAAGCTAGGAAACGGACAGAGTAGAACATAGGGATTTATCCAAACTCCAAGAAAGAGTAATGCACGGTGATACCTGTACTCCCCTAAGCAAAAACATGGTCTGTGGATTGAGTATTCTTAATGTGTTTGGAGGAAAAGTGTGGCAATTCTGTCTGCCTAAGTAAACTTTCATCTTCTAACTTTTCTGGGCTTTTTTTATGTATGTGTTTTGTATATTTTTTCTTAAGCTAATATATATTTGAGAGGGCTACTTAATATAATGGAAAACTCAAAATTGGTATAAAACTATCTTAATCAGAGTTTTATTTGTAGCATTTGAGATAGGGGCCAAAGTATCGTGTGTGTGTGTGTGTGTGTGTGTGTGTGTGTGTGTGTGTGTGTGTATATATATATATATATCTCAGATGGTCTGGTGCATATTCTATCAGTTTTATGTAAGAATCTATTATAAGTGTATACTATAATCTGGGAGTTTTTTTGAAATTTCTGTCACTTATTATTGTCAGAACTCTTATGGAAGCACCTCATCAAAACTTTGCAATGACTTTCCATCTTACCCAGAGTAAAAGTCAAAGACTGCCCAGTGACCTGCAAAGCCTTACGTGAACCCCCAACCCTCCATCTTTTATTCACATCTCCAGATCTCTGCTCCAGCCCCAAAGCCCTCTTTGCTGTTCCTCAAAGAACACATTCTTCATTTAGAGATTTTCCACTTGCTATTCTATCTGGGAAGCTCTTCAAATTAACAAATCACCATACTTATCATCATGGTCATTAGTGATAGCAATGATCTTTTCACCAATTTTCACCTTGACCAGTATAACTAGTTCGATCTATTTAAGCAATTGATCAGCAATGTAGCAACTGATACATTTCTGTTCCTTAATTTGTTTCTACTTGGTTTGCAAACCCAAGCCCACAAGTATAAGTCACTGGGAATAACAGCAAGTCTTCCATTCCTCTGCCAAGTGGTAGCAGATATTAAGAACAATCATAGAGCCAGGAATCTTGAGATTTCAACTTCTCTACCAAAGCATTGTCATTTGACAATTTTGATAAAGGAACATTTAAAATACGTTTTTTTCTGCTTTCCATATTTTACCATGTAAATAGGCATTATTTCTATAATAGCCATTTTTACAGCACTAACCTTATGCAAGTCATTATTTCTAGAATTTTTTCCCTGCTCCTTTGCAAAGCATACCAGTGATTATTGAATTTGTGACTGGCTTTGAAGCTCTCAAACGTATTATAACCATGTCTTCTTTTGCTACAAGGAGAGCCTCTGTACTTGTGGGTTTTTTTTTTTTTTTTTTTTGCCATCTTTACTGAAATAATTCATCAACTGTATACTAAAAATATTATTTTGACCTTGTTCTGGAAGCATTTGATTATTTTAATAGAAATACCATTGTCTTTGTTTGAAATTGACATACAAGCTTTGCTGGCCTTGCACCACTTGTGGTGGATGGGTACGAAGGGGTACCCCATGATGGCTGCCTCCTGGTATTCAAACCTTTGTGTAATCCCCTCCCCTTGAATATGAGTGGAACCAGTGACTTTCTTCTAATGAACAGAACATGGCAAAGATGCTGGGTACCACTCCCATGACTATGTTATCTTTATGGCAAAGATGGCGTGTTTCTACCATGATTATGGTATGTTCTATAGGACTTCTGCCTTGACAGCAGATTTTTCTTCAGAGTCTTGTTCTCCTTACTGGCTTCAAAGAAGTAAGGTGCCACAGGTCCCATAGCTGCAAAGATCTGAGTTCTGCCAACAACCAGGTGAGATTGCAACAGATCCTTCCCCATTTGAGCTTCCAGATGCAAACCAGCCTTGGCTGATGAGACCTTGATAGCAGCCTTGCAGAGGACCTGACTAAGTTGTGCCTGAACTCTGGATGCACAAAAACTTTGAGATAATTAATGGGTTATATTATTTCATTTTTTATTTTATAAATATTTTATTTTTAAATAATCTCTACACCCAACATAGGGCTTGAACTTACACCAAGATCAAGAGTCACATGCTCTACTAACTAAGCCAGCCAGATGCCCCAGTGTGTGTTGTTTGAAGTTGTTCAGTTTGTGGTCATTTCTTATGCAGCATAGAAAATGAATACACTACTGTTGTGCAAAAATTTATCACTAAGAACATACTGAGGACTAGAAATAGATAGGTGACCAACCCAAGAAAATCTAAACATTATTGTTATGTTTCCTTCAATGGTTGTAAACAACAAAAATGGCTAACTTAAACAGGAAAGTAATTAATTGGAAGGATATTGGGTGGCTTATGGATCGAGGTTAGGGCAAGAACGAAGGAACAAGGCACAGCAAGAATCCCTTAGAAGAGCCACCTACTTAGGACACTGCTCCCTGCAATGCCACCACAGGACACTGCACTGATCTGTCACACTGCTGAACTCTGCAGCCTTTGGACCCTCCTTATCCACCACTGGATGGTCAACTGTCCCAACCACCATGAAAAATCTCTAACAAACCTTTGCCTTTATGGCAACCCTCAGGGTTAAAAACCTGGAGCAGGTGCAGCTGATGGTAACAACTAGGCCACATGTCCAAGTGCTGACAGCCAGAGGATGGGGGTATCTAACCCACATTCAGCTAGAATCTAGTTCCCCCCAATAAGGAAGTCACTAAGATAGAGACAGCACCAAAGACTTGAATTTATACTTTAATGAGTTACTCTGGACCCATTCATCTATTTTTGTGAATTGAGTACATATCATAGCCTTCTTTTTTTTTTTTTTTTTATTTTTTTTTCAACGTTTTTTTATTTATTTTTGGGACAGAGAGAGACAGAGCATGAACGGGGGAGGGGCAGAGAGAGAGGGAGACACAGAATCGGAAACAGGCTCCAGGCTCTGAGCCATCAGCCCAGAGCCCGACGCGGGGCTCGAACCCACGGACCGCAAGATCGTGACCTGGCTGAAGTCGGACGCTTAACCGACTGCGCCACCCAGGCGCCCCTCATAGCCTTCTTATATCAAGATATAAGAAGCAAATATCATAATGAAAATAATAATTCACACACGACCTGCAAATTCATTGTCTGTGACAATATATAGGCATACCTCGTTTTATTGTGCTTTGCTTTATTGCACTTTACAGATAATTGTGTTTTTTACAAATTCAAGGTTTGTGGGAACCCTGCTCTGAGCAAGTCTATTGACACTATTTTTCCAATAGCGTTTGCTCATTTCATGGCTCTGGGTCACATTTCGGTAATTCCTGCAATGTTTCAAACTTCTTCCTTATTATTATATTTGTTATGGTGATCAGGGATCAGTGGTCTCTGATCTTCCTATTGTAATTGTTTTAGGGTGCCAGGACCTGTGCCTATAGAAGATGGCAGACCTAATCATTAAATGTGTGTGCTTTGGCTGCTCCACGAACTGGCCATCGCCCCATCTCTCTTCCCCTTCCCGGGTCTCCCTACCGAGATACAACATATTGAAATTAGGCCAGTTCATGGTCTCCAAGTGTTTAAGTGAAAGGAAGACTTGTGTGGCTCTCACTTTAAACCAAAAGCTAGAAATGATTAAGCTTAGTGAGGAAGGCATGTGGAAAGCTGAGACAGGCCAACAACCAGGCGTCTAGTGCTAAACAGTTAGCCAAGTTGTGAATGCACAGGAAATGTTCTTGAAGGAGATGAAAAGTGCTATTTCAGTGAACATACAAATAGTAAGAAAGCAAAACAGCCTTCTTGATCGAGAGAAAGTTTTAGTGGTCTGGGTAGAAGATGAAACCAGCCGCAACATTCCCATAAGCCAAAGCTTCATCCAGAGCAAGGCTCTCACTCTTCAATTCTATGAAGGTTGGAAGAAGTGAGGAGGCTACAGAGGACAAGTTTGAAGCTAGTAGAGGTTGGTTCATGAAGAAGGAAGAAGTCATCTTCATAATATAAAAGTGCAAGGTAAAACACCAGTTGCTGGTAAAGAAGCTGCAGCAAGTTATCCAGAAGATCTAGCTAAGATCATCAATGAAGGTGGTTACACTAAACAATAGACTTTCAATGTAAACAAAAGAGCCTTACATTGGAAGAAGATGCCATCTAGGACTTTCATGGCTAGAAGTCAAGTCTGGCTTCAAAGCTTCCAAGCACAAGCTAACTTTCCTGTTAGGGACTCATACAGCTGGTGACTTTGAGTTGAAGCCAATGCTCATTTACCATTCTGAAAATCCATCGGCCCTTAAGAATTATGCGACATCTACCTAGCCTGTGCTCAATAAATGGAACAGCAAAGCCTGGATGACAGCACATCTGTTTACAACATGGCTTACTGAATATTTCAAGTCTACTGTTGAGACCTACTACTCAGAAAAAAAGATTCCTTTGAAAATATAACTGCTCATGGAAAATGTACCTGGTCACCCAAGAGCTCTGTTGGAGGTGTACAATGAGATTAGTTTTGTTTTCGTAACTGCTGACACAACATCCATTCTGCAGCCTATGGACCAATAAGTAATTTTGACCTTCAAATTATCATTTTAAAAATATATTTTGTAAGGCTATAGCTGCCATAGATAGTGATTCCACTGATGGATCTGGGCAAAGCAAATTGAAAACCTTCTGGAAAGGATTCACCACAATAGATGCCCTTAAGAATTTTTGTGACTTGTGGGAAGAGGTCAAAATAGCAACATTAACAGGGGTGTGGAAGAAGTTGATTCCCTCATGGATGACTCTGAGGGATTCAAGACTTCAGTGGAGGAAGTAACTGCAGGTGTGGTAGAAATAGCAAGAGAACTAGAATTTAGAAGTGGAGCCTAAAGATGTGACTTAATTGTTACAATCTCATGATCAAATTTGGAATGGATGAGGAGTTGTTTCTTACGGATGTGCAAAGAAAGTGCTTTCTTCAGACGGAATCTGCTGGTAGTGAAGATACCATAAAGATTGTTGAAATGACAACAAAGGATTTAGAACACTACATACACTTAGTTGATAAAACAGTGGCAAAATTTGGGAGGATTGATTCCGATTTTGAAAGAAGTCCTGTACGTAAAATTCTGTCAAATAACACCACGTACTAGAGAGAAGTCATTTGTGAAGGGAAAAGTCAATCAATGTGTCAAACTTCACTGTTGTCTTATTTTAAGAAGCACAGCCACCCGAACCTTCAGCAACCAACACCCAGAACAGTCAGCAGCCCTCAACATGGAGGCAAGACCCTCCACTAGCCAAAAAGATTACAATTTTCTGAGAGCTCAGATGATGGTTTGCATTTTTTAAGCAACAACGTATTTTTAATTAAGGTATGTACATTGTTTTTTCTGCAAATATAAAGTTACTGTATACTTCCTAGACTACAGTATAATGTAAACATAACTTTTTTTTTTTTTTTTTTTTTTTTTTATTTTTGGGACAGAGAGAGACAGAGCATGAACGGGGGAGGGGCAGAGAGAGAGGGAGACACAGAATCGGAAACAGTCTCCAGGCTCTGAGCCATCAGCCCAGAGCCCGACGCGGGGCTCGAACTCACGGACCGCGAGATCGTGACCTGGTTGAAGTCGGACGCTTAACCGACTGCGCCACCCAGGCGCCCCTGTAAACATAACTTTTATATGCCTAAGGGAACCAAAAAAATTCAATTGACTCACTATATTGTGATATTCACTTGATTGTGGTGGTCTGGAACCAAACCTACAATATCTCTGAGGTATGCCAATATACCACGTTCAACACATGTTAGCCAAGATGAGCTAACATGTGAGCAATGTTTAAAGACATGACAATTATTAAGAAATAAATGAGATTTCTGTGAAAGTTATATTTAACCTTATAGTTTAAACTGGGGAGTCAGATGGTATAATCACACTTTTCTTGAAAACCAACCACTTACAGACTGCCTGATGGACCACAGATGACCTTAAGTGATATGCTGACTGCACTTTAAGAAACACTGACAAAAACCATTCAGAAATAGGTTGCAACATACATGGCAAAGTAATACATAGCAGAGGTGATATAGCTCAAATGAATCATAAAATTAATGAATGGTGTGTAGAAACATATTGGCAAAGAAAATAAATGGGGATCCTTACATCATTCTTTACCTAAAAATGCATTCCATATATATAACAAAATACATATAACATTTCATATTTAGCAATATATATATAAAATTTCATATATATAACACATGAGAAATCACAAAAACAATAGAGAAAAGCATGGTTCAATTTTTTTAAATTTTTTTTAAAAATGTTTATTTATTTTTGAGACAGAGAGAGACAGAGCATGAACGGGGGAGGGTCAGAGACAGAGAGGGAGACACAGAACTGGAAATAGGCTCCAGGCTCCGAGCTGTCAGCACAGAGCCCGACGCGGGGCTTGAACTCAGGAACCACGAGATCATGACCTGCGCCGAAGTCGGACGCTTAACCGACCGAGCCACCCAGGCGCCCCTCGTTCAATTTTTAAAAAAATAAATTAGGAATGGGACAGCTTTTCTAAATGAGACACAAAACTCAGAAGATTTAAAAAGTGTTATGAAAGTGATTATAAAAACAAAGAAGTTCTGCATTTGCACCATTTGTGAAAAGGCATAACATCCTTAATATAAAGAGCCATTATAAATTAAAAAGAAAACACTAGAGTAAAATGGGCGAAAGCCATGAATAATGAAGAGATTGGTCACAGAAAAGAAGTACAGGTAACCAGGACTAAACGAAAACAAATTAAAACAATAATTAGAAATGATTTTTCACCTTTTGGGTTGCCAAGAGATTAAAATTTTGATAATATTAGTTGTTGCTGAGGGTGAGGGGAAAAGGGCACTCTCATAAATTGTGGAAGTAGAAATTGACAGAATTCTTTAGAAGGACAACTCGGCAGTATCTGTAAAAATTTAAAAAGAATATACCTTTTGATCTCACAATTCCACTTTGAAGAATTTGTCCTATAGACATATTTAAGTTAACAAAGATTTCTGAATATGTGTGCTTTGTGTAGTATTTTTGTAATAAAACCCACACACAGGTATCCTAAACGCCCTCCTCCCCACTGCCCTAAATGAACTGGTTAAATTCATTTGGGAATGTCCCAGGAATGGAACAGTATTTAAAATATCCATACACCTACAGTTCTAAAATAAGTAAGTCATGGAGACAAAAAGTACAACATAGGATATATAGTCAATAATATTGTCATGACTTTATATGGTGACAGATGGTAACTACACTTATCATGGTGAGCACTGCATAATGTACAGAATTGTTAAATCACTATGTTGTGTACCTGAAACTAGTATAATATTGAATGTCAACTAGACGTCAATAATAAAAAAAAAATTTAAAAATCCATACATATCAATACGGATAGATAGCCAAAAGATGTTGCTAAGTTAAAAATTAGTGTTATGTGGGGCGCCTGGGTGGCTCAGTCGGTTAAGCGTCCGACTTCAGCTCAGGTCACGATCTCGCACTCCGTGAGTTCGAGCCCCGCGTCAGGCTCTGGGCTGATGGCTTAGAGCCTGGAGCCTGCTTCCGATTCTGTGTCTCCCTCTCTCTCTGCCCCTCCCCCGTTCATGCTCTGTCTCTCTGTCTCAAAAATAAATAAACATTAAAAAAATTAAAAAAAAAAATTAGTGTTATGTAACAATAGGTATGATCCAATTTGGGCTAAAAAAAAAGAAAAGATATACTATATGTAAGTGAGGAACACTTGCTATTTGCAAATAAAAAGAAAGTAGAGAGGATAAATGTCGTGTGTTTGAATATATCATGACTCTGTCCACCATTTTATTTATTTATTTTTTTTTATTTTTATTTTTTTTAAATTTTTTTTTTTTTTCAACGTTTATTTATTTTTGGGACAGAGAGAGACAGAGCATGAACGGGGGAGGGGCAGAGAGAGAGGGAGACACAGAATCGGAAACAGGCCCCAGGCTCTGAGCCATCAGCCCAGAGCCTGACGCGGGGCTCGAACTCACGGACCGCGAGATCGTGACCTGGCTGAAGTCGGACGCTTAACCGACTGCGCCACCCAGGCGCCCCAATCTGTCCACCATTTTAATGATAACAGTGAACCTTAAAGAGGCTCATTTTCCTTATAGCAATAAATGTTCTGTGCATAAAAATTACTATCTAAATTAGTTTGTTTTCTCTTTAAAAACTGAGAAAAATATTTAAAATATTGGTGCATTAAATTTATGACCTGTTAATTTGTGACTATAAGATCCCATGGGGACAAGCCCATGTTTTATATCTGCTGCTGGCCAGATCCAATGAGCAAATATTTGTGGCATGCAAATCACCCAGGATTTGCCTGCAGCAATCGGCCCATGCCCAGCTGCACAGTCATCAGCTTGACACCTTATAACACAGATTCTATTGGCCTTTATCATCTTTGGCATGAATTCAAGGCTCATTCTCCAATGGAATAGACGAGATAAATCACTGAACTGGCTCAGCCTCGCTATCATCAGACTCCTTTGTTGTGAACACTTCTCATACAGTGAACGCAAACTGATCACAGCTGGCCCCAAGACCTCAATTTAAAAATCCAACCAGTTCTTCTTCAATAGCTTCTGAGTATATAAGTACCATCTTCAAATATATAGACTATTACATATCAAAATGAAAAAATGCAAGTTTCAATATTAGCAACGTTGCTCTCTCATCAAATGGACAGGACTACGTGTTGTCATTCTAGCAAGATCAGACAGCAGGAGAATATATTTGTTTAATCTCTGAATAGAATAGTAGATTCTTAGGTGACAACTTTCTGGAAGAGAACTTAAAACATATATGAAGCCTTTCCTTTCAAAGAGTTCTAATTCAATAATTATATTGTTATTGCTGGGTTATCTGCAAGGAAAAAAGAAATCTTGTTCCTAAAATTATCACATAGAATAAGGGGAGCATGAGACTTGGAATTTAAAAGTTTTTAGGCCATTTTCTACATAAGCTTATTTTACTCTTCTGGGGAAGGCCTGTTCTAGTACAGTAAACAGTGGGATCTGTAGACACCTTTGCACTCACTAATGTTTTCTAAAAGTAAAATGAAATATAAATATAATTGTCGTAGTCATTTCATGATACTGCCATGATAGATAAAATATTTCCTTCTAAGCCAAGACTGTTCCTATTTCAATCTCAAACCTGTATTTCATCTTAAAGTTCATCCATATGCACACACAAAATAATCTAGGCACAGATCTTATACCCTTTGCAAAAATTAACTCAGAATGGAATATGGGCTTAAATGTAAAACACATAACTGTAAAACTACTAGAAGAAACATAGGAAAAAATCAAGGTGAGCTTGGGGACGGCAATACTTTTTTAGACACAGAACAAAGGTATAACCCATGAAAGAAATCATTGGTAAGCTAGATTTCATTAAAATTAAAAACTTTTGCTCTATGAGGGTCACCTGGTTGGCTCAGTCAGTGGAGAGTGCAACTCTTGATCCTGGGGTCATGAATTCAAGCCCCAGGTTGGACATAGAGATTACTTAACAAAACAAAACAAAACAAACCTATTAAACCTGTGCCCTGTGAAAGACAATGCCAAGAGAATGAGAAGACAAGCCACAGCCTGGGAGAAAATATTTGCAAGGGACATATCGGATAAAGAACTGCTATCCAAAATACACAAAGACCTCTTAAAACTCAATAATACAAAAAAGAACAATCTGATGAAAAACATAGGTAAGAGATCTGAACAGATAACTCTCCAAAGAAGATAAACAGATGACAAGTAAGCATATGAGATGATGTTCAGCATTATGTGTGACTAGGAAACTGCAAATTAAAACAAAATACCCTACACACCTATTAAACTGGCACAATCCAAAACACTGACAACCTTCGATGCTTTCGAGGGTGGGGAACAAAAGGAACTCTCATTTGTTGCTGGTGGGAATGTAAAATAGCACAGCCACTTTGGAAGGTGGTTTGACAGTTCCTTACAAAACTAAACACGATCTTACCACACAAGCCAGCAGTCGTGCTCCATGCTATTTACCCAAATAACTGAACACTTATGTCCACACAAAAGCCTGCACATGGATGTTTATGACAGCTTAATTCATAATTGCCAGAACTTGGAACCAATCAAGATGTCTTTCAGTAGGTGAATGGATAAATGAAGTGTAGTACATCCAGACAATGGAATGTTATTCAGTGTTCAAAGAAATGGGCTATTGGGGCGCCAGGGTGGTTGGTTAAGTGTCCAACTCTTGGTTTCACCTCAGGTCATGATCTCACAGTTCGTGAGTTCAAGACCTTCACTGGCCTCTGCGCTGACAGCATAGAGCCTGCTTGGGATTCTCAGTCTCCCTCTCTCTCTCTCTGCCCCTACCCTGCCACTCACCATCTCTCTCTCTCTTTCTTAAAAATAAACAAATAAACATTAAAAAAAAAAAAAAAAGAAATGGGCTATCAAGCCATGAAAAGACACAGAGGACACTTAAATGCACACTACTAATTTAAAGAAGCCAATCTGGGGGCACCTGGGTGGCTCAGTCGGTTGAGCGGCCAACTTCGGCTCAGGTCATGATCTCGCGGTCCGTGAGTTCGAGCCCCGCGTCGGGCTATGTGCTGACAGCTCAGAGCCTGGAGCCTGTTTCAGATTCTATGTCTCCCTCTCTCTGACCCTCCCCCGTTCATGCTCTGTCTCTGTCTCAAAAATAAATAAACGTTAAAAAAAAAAAAATTAAAAAAAAAAAAAAAGAAGCCAATCTGAAAATATGACGTTCTGGATAAGGCAAAACAATGGAGACAATATAAAGACTAGTGGTTGGTGGGATTAAAGGAGAGGGAGGGATGAATAGTAGGAGCACAGAGGATTTTTAGGGCAGAGAAACTATTCTGTATGACACTGCAATGGTGGATACATGTCATTACGCATGTGTCAAAACCCATTGAGTATACAACAGCAAGAGTGAATCCAAATGTAAACTATAGATTTTCAGTGATAATGATGTGTTAATGTAGGTTCAGCAATTACAACCACTGTAGCACTCTGACCGGGTGTGTCTATAGCAGGGACAGTTGTACTATTCTGTCCTATCTGCTCAATTTTGGTGTGAATGTAAAACCATTCTAAAAATACATCATTAATTTTAAAAAGCCAAACGCTCAAAGCTCTTTATTTGCCAATACTTATAAATTCTGGCTAAACTTTTAGTAAATTGGATAGAGGCCTAAATAGTTTTTTTAAATATAAATATCGAGGTAAACTATAGATACTCAGAATAGGGTATGAAAAACATACTTATTGTCCCCCAAATAGAAAATATCTAAAGAATAATATTATGCAGACTTCAAAGAAGCAGCCTTTTCTAGGTGAGTTTTTTAGCAAGTGCTTAAGATGGGAAAAGGAAACACTGTAAGTTTGTCCTTTTGGTGGTTAGTGTACTTTTGCTTCTCCAATTCTGGAAAAATGCACAGAGACATTGAGCATTGGCTTAGCATCAGGTCAAGGCAGGATCAGGCTAAGGTAGTTTTGGGGGTTGGGGTAGGCCCAGGAAGTGAGTTATCTCAGTCCCTTTCTCAGGCTTCAAAGGCCCATCTGTGCCAATGTGTTTCTGGTTTAGTTCCATCGCTACTTATTTTCACATATTAGTTTTATCTTTCCAGAATAAGTGGCATTGTACCATAACAGGGATGATTCATAATCCTAGAAATGGAAGAGATTTGATAAAAAGAAAATGGCACTGCAGGGACTCCTGGCTGGCTCAGTCGGTAGAACACATGACTCTTGATCTCAGGGTTGTGAGTTTGAGCCCCACATTGGGTGTAGAGATTACTTAAAAATAAAATCTTTAAAAAAAAAATGGCACTGCAGAATAAAGACTCTCAGGGCTTCTATTATTTTTGTCCTTTTGCACTCACTCTGTTTCTTAAAAATGCTTTGTAGAGTGTGTGCCCTTTATGAGAAACTCAACATTTCTAAGATATACAAAGAGTTCGAAGGACCAGGCCACAAGCTTGCCTTTGTTGATGAGATCCCGTTTGTGAGCTCTGGAAATGAAGCTGGACATTACAAGTCAAGACCCCAGTAGATTCATGGCCTTGTCTTTTCCCTATTACAGAGTGAAAGTCTTCATTTCAATTTAATACATACTAAATAGGTGTACCATTGGCATAGCACCAATGCAGGTGACATGGATGGAGCCAGGAAGGAGTCTGGGACCCACTTTCCTTGTAGAAGCTTAAATCTCCTTGAAGTGATGCCATGCGTAGAGAATTAGATACAATATAAACCCTCCCCTGCCCCCTTTATTAAAGTCTAACATGGGTGTTCATGTGTGAAGTACTTTAATTCCTTAGGGAGAGAAGGAAAGATTTGTGGTACAACGCATTGCTACAGCTTGTTAGCTCATGTTGCTTAAAGCAACCATTAAAAACATGATTTGCATGGGGCATTAGTTTTGAAGAAGACCTAGGAGTACCTTGTGAGAGAGACGTAGAGTTGAAAAGATCTCTTCACTGCCACCCCACGTGAATCAAGTATGATACGGAGCTGCTCCATGAGGTTTTGCTTCAACAAAGGAATTTACTTTGCCTTACCAAGAGTGTTGTATAAGTGGCATTCATTCTTACAATCTTCACTTATTTTAAAAATGATTTGTTGGGAATGGGGCTTCACAAATATTAACTCGTTTAACCTATGTAACAACCCCATTATGGGTTAATGACAGTTATTTACTGAGTCTATAATGGTTATCACAAAATTTTTAACTTATTTTTGAGCCATAATAGGGAATAAATGTTTCAGATCGGGAAAAAAAATTTGGGTAAAATTAGAATTGCATATACACTATTTACAGAGATCTTTAATTTAAATATGGCACTAAATCAAAGATTTGGTATATTAATGTATTCTTTATTACGTTTCCTCTAAAAGTAGACAGACTTAATATGCTTGAGTATGGCTTCCCAAACATATATCATTTCCTGAATGTTTATGTCCATACAAAACAAGAAAACATTTTAAATGATAGTAAAATAAAGACTTCAATTGTTTAATCTTAAGTAAAGAATATTTATAAAAACTCATCTTAATATAAGAAAGAAAGACTCAAGATCCCATTAGTGAAGTTATTTTGGTCATTCACCCAAGTCTCGCACCTTCCTCTTGCCACAGAGGTTAACTTAACAGAAAATGCAAACCACAGGAAGGTGGAAATGTGCCAGGAGAAATTCTGTCGACTGCTTTTCAGAGGTCAGCTCAGATCATGCTGTCTGCTCACTCACAAGGCCTGTGATGCCACGTATTGCAGATGGCACACTTTACCGGTTGTTCCCGGCAATGAAGAACACATTACAGAGAACACTCTAGATGAATCTGAGCAGCAGCCTGAGCGCTCCTTTAATTTGAATTTCATTATCTCAGGGCTGAGGATTCTTGTTCTGGAAGAGCACACTGCTCTGTGTTGGGCTCCCTTTCAATAAGCGTCTCCTTGGAATTTTTTCTTCCCCCTGGCAGCACACTCAGCAAGTAAACAACACCACAGTACTTACGTGCAGTGACACAACACTTCAAGCCAAAGGCCACCTACACAAGGGAGCCCACTCCTGCCCCATAAAATGACTAGTAAACTCTTGAGTCTCCTCATACCCACAGGTCTCAGTGATTTGGATCACTTTCCATGCCAGTACTCAAGGACATTTTGTGGAGGTACCATTAGGATGCCAAACTGTATTTCTCCATCACAGAGAGGTACTGGGCACTTTGGAATAAAGCCCAAATTACCTAATTTAATATTTAGCTGATTCCTTGCCAAAAGTGGGGCTTGATATAAATTCAAATGCTGAAATTTCACTTGTTTTTAAAAATACCACTGGAAGGAATATTTAGACTGGGTACCAGAAATATATTCTGCTCTTTCTGAGATGGTAAAATTCTGTCCCTCTCAGCAGAACTGGATGGCCACCTTCTAACTTTTTCTTTTTCCCAAACAGATGTCTAGGGAAAGGATGTATAATCAATGCAATTGTCACGTAATAGATCAATATTCATACTTGGAATTAGAGAATCTTATTATTCTATGGACATCTTTAAGACAACTATACATGAGGCGCCCGGGTGGCTCAGTAGTTGAGTTCCGACTCTTGATTTCAGCTCAGGCCATGATCCCAGGGTCATGGGATAAGCCCTGTGTCAGGCTCCACATTGAGCGTGGAGGAGCCTTCTTGGGATTCTCTCTCTCTCTCACGCATTCTCTCTCTCTCAAAAAAGAAAGAAAGAAAGAAAACTATATAATTATATCCTCCCTCATTTTATGATGCAACCGTCACCACCACCTTTTATATTGATTGAGCATGTGCCCTGACCTCTATTTTAAGCACTGGGGATAAAAAGATGAATGAAGCCATCTTTGCTCTCAAGGATTTGTGGTCCAAGAAAACTATTATGCAAAACTTTTGCCTTCTTTCCCATTGGCCAGGAAGTGAAGAGAAAAAAGCTGACTAACCAAAATACAGCCTGGTGGGGGATGACACCAGCATGGCTGAAGAAATCAGGAGCACCTGGGTAGCTCAGTCAGTTAAGCATCTAACCCTTGATTTCGGCTCAGGTCATGATCTCATGGTTTGTGGGATTGAATCTGGTATCAGGCTCTGCACTGATTGCACGGAGCCTACTTGGGATTCTCTCTCCCTCTCTCTCCGTGCCACCCCCTGCATCCTCTCTCTCTCTCTCTCTCTCTCTCTGACTCAAAATAAATAAAATTAAAAAAAAAAAAAAAAAAAGAAACCAGATGCCTCCAGCAAGAAAGGCCACTCAGTGGGCTGAATATGCTTCCCCCTCCACTCCCAGGTGTATGCATCCTAATCTCTGGAACCTGTAAATACCTTACCTGGCAGAAGACCCTTTACGGATATGACTGAATTAAGGATCTTGAGGTGAGATCATCCTAGACTATCTGGGTGGGCCCCATCCAATCACCAGTGCCCTTGTAAGAGCGAGGCGAGAGGGTTAGAGTTGGAAGAAGATACAGGGACAGAGCAGATGTTGGGATGAGAGCATGCTATGCTTCTGGCTTTGGAGATGGAGAAAGGAGCCATGTGCCCAGGAACGTGAGTGGCCTCTACATACCATTTTTAAAAAGATTTTTTTCGGGGCGCCTGGGTGGCGCAGTCGGTTAAGCGTCCGACTTCAGCCAGGTCACGATCTCGCGGTCCGTGAGTTCGAGCCCCGCGTCGGGCTCTGGGCTGATGGCTCAGAGCCTGGAGCCTGTTTCCGATTCTGTGTCTCCCTCTCTCTCTGCCCCTCCCCCGTTCATGCTCTGTCTCTCTCTGTCCCAAAAATAAATAAACGTTGAAAAAAAAAAATTAAAAAAAAAAAAAAAAAGATTTTTTTCATGTTTATTTATTTATTTTTGAGATGGGGGGAGGAGCAGAGAGAAAGGGAGAGAGAGAATCCCAAGCAGGCTCCACAGCATCACCGCAGAGCCTGGCGCTAGGCTCGAACCAACCAACCATAAGATCGTGACCTGAGCTGAAATCAAGAGTCAGATGCTTAACCAACTGAGCCACCCAGGTGCCCCTACATGCCAGTTTTAAAGACAAGGAATGGATCCCCCTCCTAGAATTGTGGAAGGAATACAGCCCTGCAGACACATTTGACTTCTGACCTTCAGAACCATAAGATAAGAAATTTATGTTGCCTTAAGCCACTATGTTTGTAGCAATTTGTTACAGAAACATTAGGAAATGAATAGAGACACTCTACCCACCCAGAAGCCAGAACTGGTTCCCAGGACGGGACAGATAAACTGGATCCTTGCAATTCTGAGTAAGTCTTTAGCACTGGCCCATTTTAAATGTTTTTTTAAAATTTATTTTTACATTTATTTATTTTTGAGAGACAGAGACACAGCACAAGTGGAGGAGGGGAAGAGAGAGAATGAGGCACAGAATCTGAAGCAGTCTCCAGGCTCTAAGCTGTCAGCAGAGAACCTGAGGCAGGGCTCGAACCCACGAACCACGAGATCATGACCTGGGCCGAAGTCAGATGCTTAACCAACTGAGCCACTCACGTGCCTGATTTGTTCATTTTAGCCACTCTGACCGGTGTGAGGTGATATCTCAGTGTGGTTTTGATTTGTATTTCTCTGATGAAGAGTGACGTTGAGCATCTTTTCATGTGTCTGTTGGACATTTGGATGCTTTATTTGGAAAAGTGTCTATTCATGTCTTCTGTCCATTTCTTCACTGGATTATTTGTTTTTCGGGTGTGGAGTTTGGTGAGTTCTTTATATATTTTAGATACTAGCCCTTTATCCGTTATGTCATTTGCAAATATCTTTTCCCATTCCGTCAGTTGCAGTTTTAGTTTTATTGTTTCCTTTGCCGTGCAGAAGCTTTTTATCTTGATAAGGTCCCAATAGTTCATCTTTGCTTTTAATTCCCTTGCCTTGACTATTTTTTGAAACTATTTCCTGCCACTCCCCTTTGAAATCATGGCACTTCAGCCACATTCAGCCACGCTGTCCCTCAAATGGGTAAGACCCTCTCCCTCACACTTTTTTTTTGTTTCTTCATGTATCCGTGCTTCCTCAGAGAGGCTTTCCTTGACCACCCTGTCTCTTTGAACAGCCCTTCTTCAACAGCAGCCCTCTCCTGCCCCTTATACCATGTTTTGTTTTGTTTTGCAACACTTACAACTACCTTACTTATTTGCTTATTACCCAACCCCCAAAGAATGTAGGTTCTACTGTATACCTTCTCAGAGTTTATACAGTTCCTGCAACATTGCGGGTGCTCAATACAAAATTTTTAAATACATGAAAGTACTGTGGGAGGTATTGGGGTTTCTCTCTCCAGATGAAGAACATTAGCCTTAGCCTTCCTTGTCCTGCGTGTTTACTCTCTGTGTTTATATGGAGTTATAAGGAAAAAGGAGTGGCAACTTCCACTGGAAATATTAGAAAGATGCCTTTCAGTTTCTAGAGAGTTTTATTGTTGGTGAGACGGTAATATAAATAAATAGGGTGTACTGAATCATTGACATCTAAGTTCAGTATTCCGCCTACCCTTAAGACTCTAGATAGATGAATAGATACATCTAATAAATATATATAATAAATTATATACTAGTCAAATATACACTTTATGTAGCCAAATTTTTGGTTGGTATGGAATTTATGAAACTTTATCCCAAAGGCAAAATCTATATAACGACATCTCAAAATGCTATGAGAAATGGGTAGACTATAAATCTGACTCAAATTCAGTAACTTGTTATAAGACCTGAGCTATTGCAGAAGATAAACTAATGCTTATGACTGAGAAGATACCCACAAGTTCATATTCAAACCAATTTAACAGTTGCATATAATAGCTATAATAAACATGAAATAATATAAGATTGGTTTTTGACCAATTGGGCCATAATTTACAGAACCAAATGAATACTGTCTACCTAAAATCAGTCCTGTGTGAGGTATTTCACTCACTGCTCAAAACATTTTTATAAGTTCTTTTGTTTGGAATTGCCATCAAAGATGGGGGAAGGAAGATATATAAATGGCCAAGAAGCACAAGAGGAAAGCTCACCATCATTAGTCATAAGGGAAATACAAATAAGAACCCCAATAAGATAATACTTCGTATCCACTGGGATGGCTACTATTCAAAAAACAGAAAGTAACAAGTGTTGGTGAGGATGTGCACAAATTGGAATCCTCATATATTGCTGGTGGGAAGGTAAAATGGTGCAGTTACTGTGGAAAACGGCTTGGCAGTTTTTCAAAAAGTTGGAGTAATAACAGATGACCCAGCAATTCTACTTCTAGGTATATGCCCCAAAGAAGGAAAACAGGTACTCAAACAAATACATGTACATGTGCTCATAGTAGCACTATTCACAACAGCTAACTGGTGGAAACAACCCAGATACCAGTGGATGAATGGATGAACAAAATGTGGTATGTCCATACAATGGAATATTATTCAGCCATAAAAAGACATGAAGTACTAACACATGCTACAATGTGGATGAATCTCAAAAACATTATACTAAGTAAAAGAAGTCAGAAACAAAAGGTCATATATTGCATGATTCCATTTATGTGAAATATTCAGAATGGGTAAATCCATAGAGACAGAAAGCAGATTGGTATTTGCAGGGGGGGGGGGAGGGGGTAAGGGGGTGGAGATAGGGAATGACTGCATAATGGGTGTGCAGAGTTTTCTTTTGGGTTATGAAAACATTTTGGAACTGGACAGCAGTGGTCATTGTACAACATTGCAAATGTATTAAATCCCACTGAATTGTACACTTTAAAATGGCTCGTTTTCTGTGAATTTCACCTCAACAAAAAAGGACGTCTTTTTTAAAAGTTGAAGAAAGACTGTCTTGACTTCTCCACGGCATCTACATAGTGGCACAGCATACCGCCCGTGGTTAGGTGCTCGATAAATATTTATGAAACTGAATGGTGGAAAATATTCATGTCCTGCAAGTAAATTTATTTTTGGGAATTAGTCAAGATCGTTCTAGGCCAAGTCAGCTGAATGAGATGGGTTATCAAACGGAGTGTAACCACAAAGTAAAAGACTGCTGTCAGAAGAAACTCACATTTCCCTCCACCCAGCAAACCAGGAGTGAACCTGGTCTTCAAACACTCCAGACTAAATGTCACCTCCTCTTGGAGCTTCCCCTACCTTGCCAAGCACAGCTTACCTCCTGGGCCTCCCACCTTAAATGGTTCCTAGCTACCTAGGCACGTCCAGTTCTATAACTTCTCTGTCTCCTCGTACCAGGGTAGGCTCGAAGGAAAGCCATGGCTCTAATTTATTGACATACACTTAACAAGAAGCACCATGTTGGCAGAGAGAAGGCTGTTCACAAATGTTTGTCCAACGACAGAATGAATGAACTAATGAAAAACTGAATGAATAAAGTTTTGTTCTGGCTTGTGAACTGGCTCCAAAGACAATTCTAAAATTAGGATCCCAAATTTGTTTTCAGTAATACCAACATGCCGAAATGAATGCGATTCTTGAAGGAAAGTCTCTTTGGTTGTTTAAATTCTAACGTCTTTGCTAAAACCCATCCTGTCCTTCGTTCATTGACACGCCTTATACATTCTCCCTGGGATATCTGGGGTACATAGCAGTCAGACAGATGCTGTTAAGACCAAAGCTTTTTAGAATGAAGGTGCTAACTTGCTCTCTATAAGGGTGAACAACGGGTCTTTGTCATTAAGGAAGAAATGTTTTAATATTTTTGTAATCAAGCTGCCACCACAATTCTGGCAGCCTTTCCTTATCTCATGGGAACATCCTCTGATAACAATGTAGTTTTGTGCTAAATTTCAAACAAATCTGGGCCACTGCAGGTTTGTTGGGGGTGGGGACAGTCATGTAATTATGTGCCTTCATTCTGTTGCCACACAAAACAAGATGAAATTCTTAGCATTTTTCTTTGACCTGGGACCACTTCTTGAAACTTGAAACAGCATGAAACTTAAAGGATTTCGGCAGACTGAAATCAGGAAAAATAGTGTTCACCTGAAACTACACCAAACTAATAAAAGAAGATTTTAACTGTTTTTTTTTTTAATGTTTATTTATTTTTGAGAGAGAGAGAGAGAGAGGGCAAGCAGGGGAGGGGCAGAGAGAGAGAGAGAGAGAGAATCCAAAGCAGGGTCCAGGCTCTGAGCTGTCAGCACAGAGCCTGATGTGGGGCTTGAACCCAGGAACTGTGAGATCATGACCTGAGCTGAAGTGAGACGCTTAACTGACTGAGTCACCCAGGAGCCCCAATAAAAGAAGATTTTAAAAAGCTATGCTTACGGATCTCAGATGGCCAATCAGTGGGATGAAATTCGCATTACCCAGAATAGTATGCCATCAACCCTCTCAGTCACTCTGCTTTACCTTTCTTCATGTGCCTTCTCGCTACCTGGCCTTATGTCAGGTAGTTGTTTATCTGTTTATTTTCTGTTGGTCCCAATAGAATGGAAACCCCATGGTAGCACGACTTGCTACGTTCTCTGTTCTCTGTGTTCTCTGCAGCTAGACGAGAGCTTAACACTGTAGGTACTCCATTCGTATTTATTCACTATGTCTTTCATCTAAGTTATATTAAAAAATTGTGCTCATTAAAGGAAAGAAGAAAGAGGTATTTCAAAGTAATTGAAAACGATTAGCTTCACCCACTGACTTTTAACAGTTGCAAAACTTGCACCCTCACCGGTGGAACTAAATCTACTGGAGGCACGTTGGTATGACACACAGGAAGACGAAACAATATCTCCTCGCCCAAGGTGAAGTAGAAACCAACACGTAGCACAGACTGATCTGACAAGGTATCAAATATTATTTGAACAAACGGTCTACGTGGCAGTCACCAACTAAAACTGTGGTATCTCTCAAAGTAAACACAATTCTGGCACAGAAAATATCCCATCTTATTGTATATATGTGACCATGTTTTTAAAAATATTCTTAAGTGTTAATTTTTGAGAGAGAGAGAGAGAAAGAGAGAATAAGCAGGGGAGGGGCAGAGAGAGAGGGAGACAGAAGATCTGAAGCAGGCATTGTACTGACAACAGAGAGCCTGACATGGGGGTTGAACCCACGACCATGAGACCATGACCTGAGCCAGTCAGATGCTTAACTGACTGAGCCACCCATGTGCCCCAATGTGACCATATTTTTTAACATGGGACAAATAATGCACTCAGCATATATTCATAACACAAGATTGAGGTATTAGTCCTAGATTTGCTCCGCCCTGTTTCTTGACTCCTGGTTCATTACAGTTGTTTCAGCTCTTGACTGTGGTTCCAGCTCATTCCCACCACTCTTCTTCCAGTCTTAGACTCAAGGACAAACAGCTTCGCCTCCTGGGCTGCACCTGAACACATCCTCTGCTCCGCTTCTCTTCGGAAGCTCCTCACCTGGTTCAGTATAACCCCATGGCCCTACCTTCTGACCTGGAGCCCCTCAGGGCCAGGGTCCTCACCCAACAGACACACGGTATTTACCCATCTAAACAAACCACATACCATGAAAAGAAGCTGCTTCCTCCAACATTAAAAACGACTGGAGATACATTCCCAAATTGCTGATTTTACTCACAAACTTCAAGTCTACTTTCAACAGAGAAGATAGAAGACAATCCAGTTAAAGTGTTCTCATTGTGGTAATACTGTATGTAAGTTAATCACTATGAGTCCTGGTCATAAGAATTAACAACCTAGCACAAGTTCAGTAATAGTGTGTGTTGGGGCAGGGTGGGGAATGGGCGGGGAAGCATCCCAAGTTACTGTGGGATTGGGACCCATGTCATTAGCATCTGAAGTGCACCCAGGGGGCGCCTGGGTGGCTCAGTCAGTTAAGCTTCTGACTTCTGCTCAGGTCATGATCTCCCGGTTCGTGGGTTCGAGCCCTGCACGGGACTGCTGTGCCGACAGCTGGGAGCCTGGAGCCTGCTTCAGATTCTATCTCTCCCTCTCCCACTCATACTCTCTCTCTCTCTCTCTCTAAAATAAAATAAAGCATTAAAAAAAAATGAAGTGCACCCAGGATATAGTGTGTCCTATGTGCTAATGCAGAGTATGTGCTGCTTTCCAGGTAATGGATTAAAACATAATTATTGGCTTTTAGACATTTCTAAAAGCAGTACATACTTATTGTGAAAACAAAAACAAAAAAAAAAACCCACAAAAGCAAACAAACAAACAAAAACAAATAGAAAAGTATGAAATAAAATACAAAATTCCCTCTTCCATTTTCCAGGGATTAAGATCTGCTAACAGCTTGGAATATAACTCCCCTCAGACGTTGTTCTTGCCACACAAACCGATTTGATAAATACAAACAAGCTTTACATGCCATAATCACATTAACTTATTTTCAACAATAGTTCAGAATTATTTCCTTCTCATTTGGGTATTATTACTAAGTGTTTTCCCCCCTCCACATTTTAAGACCAAGGAATAATTTGGGGCACCTGTGTGGTTCAGTCGGTTAAGCATCTGACTTTGGCTCAGGTCATGATCTCACAGCTCGTGGGTTCGAGCCTCGTGTTGGGCTCTGTGCTGACAGCTTGGAGCCTGGAACCTGCTTTGGATTCTGTGTCTCCCTCTCTCTGCCCCTCCCCTGATCACACTCTGTCTCTGTCTCTCTCTCTCAAAAATAAACGTTAAAAATTTTTTTGTTTAATTGTTAGACTGCTCCCTTTTCTGGATTGAAGCCTGGCTCCTATGTACTCTGCACTTATGACCAAATTTCAAGTGCCTCATTTCTTTAGTATAATCAAATCCTCCTTGAGAAAAAAAAAATTTCTTCTAGATATATGGTACTTCCTTCTTCATGAGATATAAAGTTCAACACACTTGTTACTATAATTATTACATGTTCTATCTTCCCCTGCAAGGAATCCCTACAAAAATATACATTTAAAAATTCTAAATTCGGGGCAGCTGGGTGGCTCAGTTGGGTAAGGGTCCGACTCCTGGTTTCAGCTCCGGCCATGATCTCCCAGTTTGTGGGTTCGAGCCCCATGTTGGGCTCCGCAGCTGGCAGAGCAGAGCTTGCTTGGGATTCTCTCTCTTCCTCTCTCTCTCTCTCTCTCTCTCTCTCTTTCTGCCCCTCCCCCACTTGCACTGTCTCTGTCTCTCTCAAAATAAATGAATAAACTTAAAAAAATAAAATACAACAAAATTCGAAATTTGATTTAATGACGATCAAACAGAAAAAAAAAAGTGAGATTCCCAAGAACTATTTATGGAGGTTTCAGGACTTTATCAACATCATCAAGCAGGCAGCTGTGTTTTGCATTTTTGTATCCAACTGCATTTCCTTCAAACCCTCTTTTTCTCCTTAAGCTTTTCAAAAGGTGTATGAGGAGAATGTACAAACGCAGCATGAACATTTTACAGCTTGGGCACAATGGTCCTGGAAGCGAGTCAGCCAGGATGGAGATTTTGTTTTTTTAAGTTTATTTATTTAGAGAGAGAGAGAGAGAACAGAGTGAGGGAGGGGCAGAGAGAGTGAGAGAGGGACAGAGGGAGAGAATCCCAAGCAGGCTCTGCACTGTCAGCGCAGAACCCGAACCCACAAACCCTGAGATCATGACCTGAGCAGAAACCAAGAGTCGGGCGCCTAACCCACTGAGCCCCCCAGGCGTCCTCGCCAGGATGGATGTGGTACCTACTGTGTGCCACATAGTGTGTGAGGCCTTAAGGTTACGTTGCCCTTGGGCAGGTCCCTGGCGGATGGGGGGAGTTCAGGGAGTGACTAACCCTGCACTGGGGTGCAGAGGGATGTCCACACGGTGATGGCTGAGCCACGTCCTGAGAGACAAACAGGAATTCTGCACGTGAAGAGTGGGGGAGGACTAGAGGGGGAGAAAAGCATGTAGCAAGTAGAAGACACATAGGCGCACAAGGCGCTGGGTATGCGATGAAGCATCTGGGACGATGGGGCCAGGCTGTTTGGCTGAGGCAGAAGGGGGGCCCTGCACACAAGATCTTGACCTTTCCTTTTATCCTCAGGGCACGGGCAGGACTACTGATGATTCAGTCCAGAACTAGCAGACAGAATGAGCTGCCACTTAGTCCCAAGTAAACGTAAAAAACCCCTGACCTCCGGCTTGTACACATGAATCGCTGGAAAATGACTCAGGCCCTCACTGGGGTCACTATGACCGTGGACACAAGAATGACAATCTTGATTCTCTGGTTTCCCAGACGAGAGGAGGGCAGAAACAGCGCACGTAAGCTTTTTCGTATCCATATGGTGTGACAGGGCGTTAACTAAACCTACTTGGGGGGATCATTTCACAATATACGTAAGTCAAGTCGTTACGCGGCAGACCTTAGGTACACACAGGGCTGCGCGTCGGTTACATCGCAATCGGACTGAAGGAAAAGAAGCAACAGGTGGAAGGGGAGGGACATGGGAGCTGCCAGAAGCCAGTGCAGTGACCACAGCCTAAAGGGACAGCTGAGGTTGGAAGGCACAGCCAAGAATTCGAGGCGGGGGTGGGGGCAGGGGTGGGGGAGAGTCGGGGCAGGCTGAGGGGGGTGGGCCTCACGACCACCGGAGGGGTAGCTGTCAGGATTAAATTAGTTAATGTTTGTAACAACTTCAAATTCACGTAAGAGTGAGACCAGTTTGTCGTGACGCTCTACTTCTGTTGGAGCCGAGTGTTAATCAACCCAGACTTGGATGAGGCGAGTGGGGCCCGTGAGTAAGCCCAGGGCCCCATGCCAACAAGTGGAAGGGACTCAGCCGGGAACGTATCTTCCTTTTTCTGCCTCTGCGTCTAGTTTCCCTGCAGTTTTCCAAACGGCAGAGTATATTCGATTTCAGAAGGCAGGGAACTGTGACTAAATAGAAGCAAGAGTTGCAATTTCAGAATGATTCTCACGCAAAATATAAAGTGACACGTTGGGAGTGGCAGGGTGAGTGTCCTGACGGCTGCTGGCCGCCGGGGCCGGTCCAGGGTAAGGCGCTGAACTGTGTGACAACCTGCCCTTCTGTGCCAAAGGGGCCTGAGAGGGCTCGTGGTGTCCCTCCCTGGCCTCCTGAGTTTTCTTTGTTGCCAACTCACCCCAGGTCGAATAAACCAGAATAAAATTTGCACAGTCCTCCCAACATCTTCTGTCAACCTGATTCATAAGCTAGCATCTACCTTGGTCTGTCTGTCTAATTTGCCCAAATGCCCTGTCCGATACTCCAGTCCCTACGTTGGAACTGGACCTTCACACTCAGTCTCTGCGGAAAATGCCAGGGCGTCCCTAATCCTCCTACTCTTGTCCCTTCCCTGGGGATTGTACTGTCCCTCCATCTGCTCCCCCCTGCCATATAAACATATGTCCTTTGTACACTTGGTCCCCCAATTAATGAGCCTCAACTGGAATTTCCAGTTGATTTCCAGTCCCTGATCAGCTGATTGCATATCCTAGTACAGACAGCTTCAAGATAATGGATTGGGACAGTTGTGTTTTGTGGACACTGTGACCAAACCCATTTGGCGGTCCTCCCCAGAGATAGCCTTTGTGGCCAGAACAAATATAACGCATTCCCCTGAAAAACAATCTTGCATGCAACCCAAAGGGTAAATTGTGTTTGGCTTTCCTTCTGTGTAAAAGTCAATGGGAATCAGATTTGGCATGGCCCACGCCTCAAGAGTTGGCAAATGGCCAACTTTTATTGCTTTTATATGTCAATGCAACATTCTCCATGTGCAGTTAAGCTGTGCATGGAGCTACTCTCTGAAAATAAATAAATAAGTCCACTTTTTCTTTTTTTTTTTGCCTTAGTTTCCTATCTGTAAAAGCAGAACTGATCATTTCAAATGTTTACATAATTCACTGGCAAACTGTGAGAAATGAACTATATTTGTAAGCATTTTTGAAGGTGAAAGGGATATTATTGAAGTATGTATGGCATTCTAAAAAAATAAATCACTTATCTCTAGTCCTATATTTAAAACATAGTTTTGTGGACCTTGATTTTGTTTTAAAATAACCCAGGCACCCAAAAGTACATTAGAAGTTTTTATAGTTTTGAGGCTTCATGAAAACCTTCTCCGGGATTGCTGGGGACAAAGCCCATGTCTGTTAGTATAAGACACACCTTTGTTTATAGAACCTTAGGGTTGTGACAAAAACTGACACAAGCCAGGAAATGTAAAAGTTAACGGTGGTACTTTGTGCGAAAGGTATGCTACGGGGCTGCTGGTTTTCCACAAAGTCTGGATTTTAAGGACAAAGTTGGCTTTAATTTCCAACTCTCTGGCTTTTTTCAACAAGAGTCATAGTCATACAGCTATTTAAGCAAATGTCTTTGAACTTCCTTAACTTAAAGAAGTGACCCTCAGGTTAATGAATGTTGTAAAATGCTTATTGTTTGAGCAAATGAGTTGGTTCCACCTAGTGATGTCTGCTCTCTAAGTGCCACAGAAAGGCAGGAAGACTAACGTCTCACACAAGAAACCCAAGATATTTTCACTCTTACCCCATGCTGACTATTCTCTGAGGTCAAGAATGGCCACCTTTCCTTTGATCCCCTTATGTAAAAAAGGGATGGCTGCCAAATTTCCCTGACTGAGCAAGTAACACCCAAGTACATGAAATGCAAACAGAGGCCTCCAGCAGGTGATAAATTAAAGGCAAGTTGGGTGGATGAAGTTTTAAGCCGGTCCTGGTCAATGCTCTGGAACCTACGTGGATGCCTCTCCACAGGAAGTGGATGAAGGGAATACAGAACTCGCCACCACACCACACAACAGTCCCACCAAGAGACGCTTCGCTTACAGGTCAAGGAGGGCCTCCAGTAGGATAGACAGAACATTTTTGTATATGACACGAGATCTTTGTGGTTCTAATAATAATGTACTTTCACAACAATCAGTTCTCTTAGTAACACATAGTAAAGCAAAGGAAACCTGCTTTGTCTGAGCAACTTCATTGTATCTCCCTCAGAACGACTGGGTCTTAACAGGGGTGTGCAGGGAATCATCTGGGGAACTTTTTTTTTTTTTTTTTTTTTAGTTCTGCTATCCCTCTTTCCCCATGGGAGATTCTGAATTAGGAGGTATAATGTGGGGCTGGGATGGTGATTGATAGATACATACATACATACATAAATGTATAGGAAGAAAGACAGATGATAGATAGATAGATAGATAGATAGATAGTAAATGGTACATTTTAATTCTAAAGTGATTTTGATGGGTTCTACTGCTCTCTTAAGTGATATATGGCCACATCATTCAACTGCCAATAAAAGTTAATTCATACTTAAAAAAATTTTTGTAACATTTATTTATTTTTGAAAGACAGAGAGAGACAGAGCACTAGTTGGGGCAGGGGGTTGGAGACAGAGAGAGAGGGACACCGGAATCCAAAGCAGGCTCCAGGCTCTGAGTTGTCAGCACAGAGCCCAACACAGGGCTCGAACCCATGAACCGTTAGACCACGATCTGAACTGAAGTCAGACGCTTCACCGACTGAGCCACCTAGGCAGCCCAATTCATACTTTTTTTTTTTTTTAATGTTCTTATTTACTTTTGAGATAGAGCATGAGCAGGGGCGATACGGGGGCGGGGGGTGGCCAGAGGATCTGAAGTGGGCTCCACACTGACAGCAGAGGGCCTAATTCATACTTTCTACATAATGAGAACACAATAAAAGATACACCTCGGGCTTTATTTCAGCCAGTTTATTCGTTTGCCCTCTTACTGAAAATGTATCCTCTGTCAGGTGCTGCGCGAGGTCATGAGTTCACAAAGAAGACGTGGCCCTGTCTTGAGGAGCATGTGGCCCTAGTCAAACAGGCAGACAGATAAAATAACACTACGGTTTACCTGATACGTGCTGTCATTGTGTAGGAGAGTGTTCTGTGGGAGTCGAGGGAAGAGAACACTAATTCTATCCAGAATGACAGAAGATTCCACAGATGAGGGGACACTTGGGCGGGGTCTTACTCAAAGAGGAGGCTTTTCAAGGTGGTGACAGGGGAAGAAGAGAAGCCAGAGCCTTCCACAGAGAAGGATCAGAGCGTTTGAATTGTGGGTGTTTCTAGAGTGTCTGGAGAAGTTCAGAAGGGCCAGTGCACCGGATGTGTGAGTAGGGGGATGAGAAGGGCAGTTAGGGTGGGAACATGAGGAGGATGTGTGCAGGGGAGATGGTACTGGCAAACCAAGAAGGGGGCTGGACCCTTGGAAGTCCCCTTTGTCATTCCGAGGGAGGGGGGAGGCTCCACCCAGTACTTGATGTTTTGTTTGTGAAAACATTTAGAGTTAAAAACCCTGTCACTTTTTCAAGTGATCCTCACACAGCCACATGACACAGTTAAGTGAAATATTGCAAAAGATGGCTTTATTGAGTGTTAGTGTTTCCATTAAAAGGTACGCATTAAGCCTAGGGTAAAAAGCACCATCTATTAACCAAAATATTCAGAAAACCAGCTTATCAAACCCTCCCTTTGCTTTAATATTTAAGATCAGCTCAAAATGATCTTAAACTCATTCTGAGGGGTGTGTGTGTGTGTGTGTGTGTGTGTGTGTGTGCGCGCGCGCGCGTGTTTGGAGGGGAGAAGTATAAGGTGGAACAGGACCTATTTCTCTATCACTAAAAAGCAGGACGCCCGTGGTGAGTCACATGATATCGCAAATATAGCATCGGTGTCTAATAGTGGCTCTGACCCAGCCAGTCGGCACAGATACGCAGTTAGTGATGATTAAATCACAGCAGTGCTATTTGGGGTCTAATAATGTACCTCTTTTGTTATATAAAACTTGACAAGGGATGTTTAACATCTCTTATTAGTGAAAACTCACACGTAAACGCTCGCTAGAAATAGTTTCTGCCACTGTAGTGAATCTTCACTCAATATTTAATTTACTTGGGAGACACTGGAGGAGACAACAACCTTCCTGATTAGGAAGTAGGTGATTAAGTCTCTCCAGAACGGCCAGATCATTCTCCAAAAGGTTGTATCACAGCAAGCCTGGATTCCGTCTGCCTTATTAGTATCCTGATATGTCATCCAGAAGCATGCTTTTGCCTCTGCTTTTTTCTTTCAGCTGCATCCTTGGAGGTTTCATTCACTCTCAGAGCAGAGAAGTCCCCAGCACAAATCCTCAGCTAGACTGACCTACTCAGGGAGAGGGAGAGGGGAGGGGTCAGGGAGAGGCGGAAGGGAAGGGGGTGGGGAGTGGGAGAGGGAGGGGGAAAGAGGAGGGAAAAGGAGGGTAGAAGAGCTGGCTTCTTACTCCTACTAGGTAGGTATTGTTGTGGATCTGTAATAGTGGTTCTCACCCCCATTTTCCATTCGAATATTCTGGGGAACTTGCCAGCAAACACCAGTGTCCTGACCCCACTCTGGGGACTCTGATCTAATTCGTCCAGGGGCAGGCCCAGAGATCGGTATATTTTAAAAGCTCTCCAGGTGATTCTAACAGGTGGCCAAATTTGAGAACAAGCACTCTAACTCTTTGGAGGACACAACAGATGGGTCTGATGTGCCAAATGGCCTCAAGATGCCTACAATTTGGTTGGGGGGAAAAATAAACAACCCTCAAGTGGAGAGTAATCTCACATAGACTACCATTAAGTACAAAACTGTGTGGTGAGTTCTGTTAGTGCCCTGAGAAAAGACAGGGCTCTAAGACCAGTCTGGAAGACATCACGAGGATGGCGGGGATGGCATGTGTGCTGGGCCTTGAAACGGGGCTGAGATTTCATTAAGTTCCCTCTTCCCATCCCCACTGCCACCACCCCAACCAAGCGCCTTCTAAGAGGATTTCATTCTTGGGAGCCTCCATCTTGCCTCTCTTCTCTCCATTCTTCTCATTTTTATGCCTTGAAATCCTCAGTCCTACCATGCCATTCCTCTGCTTAAAACCCTTCAAAGGCTCCCGAGAGCTTGTGGAACTATGTCAAATCTCAGATACTCCATGATTGGCCTGGTGCTCTTTCTCATTACCACCCCTAGCAAGATGGCCTTGCCTTTGTTCCTCAAATGTCCCGATTCCTTTCTTGCCTCGGCGCTTCTGTATCTGCCAGTCACTCTGCTTGGACACTTGTTCCCTGGCTCTCAAGGGACAGATTCCTTTTCACTCCTTAGGTCTTGGGTTACGTGTCATCTTCTCAGGGAGGCTGTCCTTGACCAGCCAGTGGAGAGCAGCCCCTCCACCCCAACTTCATTCTCTATGCATGTACCAGTTTATGAACTTAACAGCACTAATCACAACCCAAGTATCTCATCTATTCATTATTAACTTTTGCTTTCTCTGCTAGAACAAACTTCTATAACAAGCTCTGTCTCATTCCCTGGTATCCATGCTAATGAGCACAGTGCCTGGTACAGAGTTGGTGATAAAGAAATAGCTGGATTTATGGGGGCGCCTAGGTGACTCTGTCGGTTAAACGTCCGGCTTCGAATCAGGTCATGATCTCGCAGTTCATGGGTTTCGTGGAGCCTGGAGCCTGCTTCAGATTCTGTGTCTCCCTCTCTCTCTGCCCCTCCCCCACTCGTGCTCTGTCTCTATCTGTCTCTCAAAACTAATAATAAAAAAATGTTAAAGAAAATCTTTAAGTAAAAAATTTTAAAAAGAATGATTATAAGTATTAATGATGTAACACATGTAAATACTTAAGTATTTACATAATAGGCATTCAAAAAAGGTAAGTATTCTTCCTTTCAAGATATTTATTTATTTATTTATTGAGAGAGACAGAGAGAGCATGCTCACAAGAAGGGGAGGAGCAGGAGAGGAAGAGAATCTTAATCTTGAGCAGGCTACATGCCCAGTGTGGAGTCCAATGTGGGGCTTGACCTGGTGACCATGAGATCACGATTTGAGTTGGAATCAGGAGTCGGATGCCTAACCAAATGAGCCACCCAGGTGTCCCTCAAGACATTTAATATTTAGTTAAATATGATTTGTCTTTGTTATATATGTTCTTGATGCCTGATGTATAAAACAGAACTTTGAAGTTAACTTTTTCCATATAAAAATCTCCTAACATCCATTTTTAATATATAAAATGTTAGTTTGGATGAATACAATTTGCACATTATTCCTAATTTCATAGATGTAATTGGATTATGAGGCTAAGTGTAGCTTCCTTTCCTTCTTTTCTGCATCTGATGGTGATGCTAATTTGCAATGAAATGCCCCAAAGCCTAGAAACAAGGAAGGAGAAATCCTGGACAGAGATGACACAGACATTTAATTTCAAAATAATCAAGCTTTGATATTTTTATAAGTGAATAGTGTGCTAGTTCCCCAAAATGGCTTATATATGAGAAAACAAAGAAGAATTCAGGAGTGGAAGAATAAGGCAAAAATGAAAAGCAAAAATGAAAATGAAGAGATTTTAAGTGGTTCCCAAATTTGAGTTATACACCTGTTACTAGGCATCCCCTTGGGGCCTGTGTTTAGTATGACTGGGAAATGCTACAATTTATATTCCATCTTGGGAATTCACAACAAATATTAGCACAGGCAAGGAATTATGTGCTAATTCTATGAGCATGTTAAGAAATCTGTTTAACAGTGTTAAACTCAGCAATTCCCCAAATTGCCTGGATACTTAATTCTCTCTGTGTGTGTGTGTGTGTGTGTGTGTGTGTGTGTGTGTATGTGTGTGTGTGTGTGAAAAGGGACTGAGACTTAATTAATATCCTATGGCATTAATGTGCAATGGCATATAATTTAGAAAATGTTGGGTTACTGATTTCTCTTCTCTGCCACAAAAATGCTTTCTTGTTGTTTCTCCATAGTTTTTCCAATGCTCTTCTTGACCCAAGCAAGCCATTTGACAAGAATTCCTATTTTATCTTATGGATATTGAAAAATGCATTTTGCCTTTGGAATGATGAGTGGTTGCAAAGAAAAAAAGAAGACACTCAGACCTAGGGTGCTTGGGTGGCTCAGTCAGTTGAGCATCTGGCTTCGGCTCAGGTCATGATCTCACAGTTCCTGAGTTCGAGCCTCACCTCGGGCTCTATGCTGACAGCTCAGAGCCTGGAGCCTGCTACGGATTCTGTGTCTCCCTCTCTCTCTGCTTCTCCCCCAGTTGCACTCTGTGTCTCTTTCTCTCAAAAATGAATAAACATAAAAAAAAAAAAAAAAACAACCCACTCACAACTAATTCTAATGATGGGGTAGTGAGGGGACAAAAATCCAAAACTTTGTTTTAGAAACAATGACTTTGTCTTCCTTCTCCACGCTCTTAAGCCAAGACTGTTGGTTTATTCCCAGGAGGTCAAAGTTAATCCAAAATTAGAGTAAAAACTCGGAATCAGACCTATAAATACAGAGAATAAACCAATGGTTGCTAGAAGGTAGGGGGTAGGGGAGGGGCAAATGGGTGGAGGGGAGTAGGAGACATAGACTTCTAGTTATGAACTGAATAAATCACGGGAATAAAAGGTACAACATAGGGAATATAGTCAATTATACTGTAGTAGCAATGTATGGGGACAGAGGGTAACTGCACTGTGGTGAACGCAGAGTGATGAATAAACTTGTGGAATCACTATGTTGTACACCTGAAACTAATGTATTATTAAGTGTCAACTATATTCAAACAAAAAAATCTAAGAAAATTTAGTGCCACTTCTTGGGACTTTAATGTACATTTTATGTACATGAACCTGTATTTCCTTTGACGTTTTTGTTTTAAAGGACACTGATTTCTATAATAATAATAGCACTTTGAAAATAGACATTCCAAAAAAGCAGATTCTTTATTAAATCTTAAGCTATCCCTGAGAAAAATATCTTCATATGAATCTAAGGTGCTCTTAGACTCACTTATAGTTCACCTATTTGATGAACTATAAAATGCTACAACAGCACAATGGACTTCACAATAAACTCAAAGAAAAATACTGTAATTATCTGCTTTATAGTGAATAAAATATTCAATAATTATTTTTAGGATGTAAGAGGCATTTCAGAAAATAAGAATCAATTCCTTTTTTTAATTAAAAAGAAAAGCTATTCTAAATTTTTATTAAGTTTGTTAGAAGAGCTAGCAACATTTCCCTACATTGAAGCTTTTAATCCCATCCAAAAAAATGCATATCCAAGTACACATATAAAATGCAATATATGCATGCAAATGTATGCATTTGTATGTATATATAACATTATTATATTTCTAAAACATTGCAGTTGACAAAATTATAGCTACTAAGACCAAGATATCATGAAAGTAGGGGATTAGAGGGAACAAATTTAAATTGCACCAAATATAGTTTTCAAACATAGTCAAATGTCCTAGAAAGCATTCATTTCCAAAACAAATGAATTCACACAGAAATGTTGCTCCATTAGGTAATCATTCTCCTCAGTGACTGTCTTCAGTTGTTCAGGAACTTGGCTATGGCAGCCTGAAGTAGATTTTCCTATGAAAATTTTTTGAATCAGTTTGAAATAAAATGTGTTTGTGCTTACATTTTCTTATATAACAGCCTGGCCTTTACCAAAATGATTTCAGTGCTTAGGGGCATGTTTCTCTGGGCCTGGTCTTATCTCCATCTGTGTTGAAAGATTGTCAAGTAGCATTTGAAAGTCTCCTTTCTCTCCATCACCTATGGATCCCCCACAGGCTGGGGGGAAGGAGGCAAGGAAGCATTAGTTGCTGTTGGGTTTCCTGAGATGAACAAAAATAAACAGATTAAAATAGAAAATATTTTAAATTGGGGCAAAAAACAAAAAACCTTGCATTATCTCAAATCCATGGTTAATAAGGAATTTCGTGTGTGCACGTGTGCCTGTATACATGCGTGTGTGTGTGTGTGTGTGTGTACCTTTTAGTGGATGAAAAAGTCATCAGTGAACAACTACTAAGGCAAATGGGTAACATAGAGGTATTTCAAACTCAGCAAGTCAAAACAGAATTCATTGTTTTTCTCTTAAAACTCCTCTGGTATTTCGTAGTATAGGATTATTACTATTATCTTAGATTCTCAAAGTAGAAACCTCAAAGTTCTGCTTTGATTGGTCTACTTCTCCCTGCCTCCTTATCCACTCATCATGTTCTTTTGCTGCATATCCAATGCACTCTTCAATCCTAGTCCTGGTTTCACCACCCACATCAATTTCCAGCTATGTTCTTGGGACAGCCACCTGACTGGTGTCTGATTCTAACTGCCTGCCTTCCCACTCCGTCGTCACACTGCTAGCCCCATACTGCTAGAGCATATATTCATTCACAAAGCAACGTCGCTTCAATTTTTTGGTGGTTCTTTAAACAGCCAACATGCATTGGGAACTACCATATGCCGGCCATTGTACCAAATTTTACATGTAGTATCTAATTTTTCTCTTCATAACATCCTATGAGATGGATACGGTTATTGTTGGCACTTACCAATGAGAACATAAAGGCATAGGGTTTATATACCTGGTTTGCGGTTCCTGGGATGGTAGGTGGCAGTGCCATCTCAGATTATCAGATGCTCTTGATCATTCCAGTATAAACCTATCCTCAATGTGGTTGCCAAATGACCCTCCAGTCTTTTTCACAAGGAGCTAGCAGACTGTGAATTTCTCATATTCAGTTATTGTACACCAAGGGTCAAGAGCCTTTAAGCCCCTGGGCTAGATAGAATGTAAGGTGAGGGCACGGTGGCTCTCATAGCTTCCAGCTCCCTTTCCCAATTAGGGTGCCCCTCAGGACCCACAGATGGTAACGGAAGTATCTTGATCACAAGCAATGAAACATTCGCCCAACAAATGCTGCAGAACTTTTTATAATACTCTGCCCCTGTGGGATATGGAATGACATTTCACAAACAATGTTTTTCAGACATAATCACACACTACGAATCAACTTTGTAACATCTCTTTCCACGACTCATTCGAGTCATTCGTGAGACCACTTGAGGAAGGGTAGGGCGGGGAGCAGTGAGGGGATACAAAGGCAGGGACAGGATAACTTGGGTCACAGCTGTCGTCACAGACTTGTTTTTATCAAGGACTATCATTTGAGTTGTTAGCAAATTTATAAGAAGAAATAGTTACATAAAAAACAGGAGAAGAAAAGGTTAGACATTGCTAAAACTGCCCTGACATATTCCACATATGCTGTTTGATAAATATTTTATTGTTATTCCAGGAAAAGCTTTTAAAGGAATACATAAGCCAGCAATTATGGGGAAGGGATGTCTCCTTCTCAGAGATAGTAGGAATGCCAAAGACAGCTCTTTGCTGCGAAGGAAAGGGTGGACAGACTCACAATGGCATGCTTGGGGAAAGGTGCACAGACGTACTGAAGGAGCCAAAGTCCCGGGCAGTAACTCTTCCTCGCGTGTGAACAACAAAAACCACACAAACATCTCCAGTGCAATGTTCTGTGTGATCTGGATAAATCAGAGACACTTGGCTTTTGTGTGTGTGTCCTCCTAGCTGTGTTTCTGCCTAACAAGTATCTGAACCCTGACACAGAAAGCTGTGCTGGAGGAAGGCCTGGCTCCTTGAAACTGATGGTTGAATGGTTAGGACGATGCCCAGCTCTAAACTGCTAGCCTCTGATAGATATTGAGGGCCTGAACCCACTGCTGACTGGAAAAACTTAGGCAGATATTCAAAGTCATTATCTTATTTAAATTAAATTGGAGACATTCCAGTGCTCCAAGCTAACTGGGTGTCTTGGGATAATGCTAAACACATTTCCAAGGGTTTTGTTTGTTTGTTTTTGTGGGTGTTTTTTTTTTTTTTTTTTTTTTTTTTTTGGCTACTTATCAGTACTATCTTAAATGCCTTCCTTAGAGTCAATACAATTTATTGAAGTGTATGTGTCTGATGGATGTTTACATTTCCCTGCTATAAGAGAGGCTGTTTACGTCATCAAAAAATTACCATGAAAAGTGATCACTGACAGCCAATTGGCCATTATAAGAAGACGTTATTTCTGAAATATTCGAACAATGTAATTTAAGAGCCTGTTCTTCCACTCAAAGGTATACATGCCTAGATTGGAGATTTCACCTAAAATTCGAAATGATATGGAAACTTCTCCTTTAAAAGCCACTTGACAAAGTACACAAATATTCTTCAGTGTGTCAGGGACAGAGGTATTTTATTAATGGCATTTAAAAGCATAAACGAATGTAAGTACAAACTGAGAAAACATTTATCCCCCTAAGCTATAGTTCACCAAAAAGTAAATCATAAACCTCAGCATTTTTGAAACCTATAAAAAGGCTCCTACAGTAGCTTCTCTTCTTTTCTTAAATGGCCTTTAAATAAATATATGAGTCAGTTAAGAAAGCCATTTACTTGAATTGAAGTGATAATTCTGCCAGGACGTCAGTATAATTAATTGTGGGTAGCAGAAGTTTTAAATGAGGCTACATTAGAGAGTCTAGGTTTTTTTTTTTTTTCTCACTCTACCTCTATAATTAGAGAAGTTTTGGGTGGATCTTGAAATTGTGACTTGTCATGGAATATCATGTCTACACGCACTTATGACAAGCCTTACGGCATATTCTTTAATGACCACAATGGGGGGTATAATGCATAGACATATATATTGTATGCATATACAGCAATCCAGCCTCCTTCCTACTACTACTATTGCTACTCTACACATACACACTCACACTCACACACTCCCAACACACGCATACTCCCCCTCACACTTGTTCTGTTTCGTTCACAACCCTGAAATTTTCATCCCTAAGATTGCACTGTTCCAATTTACTTCAACGTCTTCCACATCAAATACAAAGTTATTTTAGTCACAGACTTTTATTCCTGGTAAACTATTTCATAAAAGAACTCAAACCACCCTGTCTTCAAAATTTCTGCTTGCCTATGCTACCTGCACCGAGGACTGAAATAACCACATTTCATAAACAAATACGCTTTCCTACAAATGGGTGGTCTTCCTGTGTAGGATGTGTTTTAAAGGGTGCATCCTGTCAGCAGAGCCGACCGTGTCTCGAGGCACTGTAAGGCATCACTAGAAAACTGACACCAGCTGAGAAACTGAACGAGTGAGTTTCAGGAGACAGAGAATCCATAACACATTTGGGAAAATTCTGCATTTCGTGTCAATAACATTGAAACGAGGGGTGTCTACCTTCTAAAAGTTCACTATGGCAAAGAAGAAAAAAGTTCTACACAAGGAATCGTTTTATGCTAATCATTTAGCTGGCATTAGAATATTCCAACAGTTATATCTGTCTAGCCGTCAAGTAAAGATATTGAAAACAAATACAGTTTTAAAAGGTACGCACATGATCGGCCACTAATGTCTATACTCCAAAATTAAAATCTCAGAGGATATTGAGACATTTTCTACATTTTCATCCTAATGGGAAGATAAAGCATAAGACACAAGAACGTGTCTGCTGGGACACTGGGCATATTGTAACGCTGAACAAAATGTTTGATTAGCTCATTAACTCCATCCACCTTTTGTCACCCCTTCCTAATAGTTTTTTCATTAGCTAGATGCATTTTTCACCCTCTGTTCAGAGCACAAAAGGATCAAACAGCACAATTCCTGCAGCCTGAGATATGCTAAATATGCTAAACGTAAAAATGCTAAATAAAATAGCAGCGCAGTCTTGGAATAGGTGAATGGGGAATTAGGATCTGCGTGCTAAATCTGAACTTCAAAGCAAACACTGCCTAGTGGACAATGCAGCAGGGTTAACACATTACACATATCCAGGTCTTCAACATTTAAGTGCAGCACAAGACCAAAAAATAAGCAAACCTTTTGCAGCAAAGGCTGCAGATCGCAAAGGAGCCCAGAGGCTATGAAGGATTCACGCTTTACCTACCGGCATTGTCCATGTCTCAGGAGTGGCGAGGCGAGTTCTGTAGCCTGGCAGCCGGGGAGCCCCAGCTCTTCTCCTGGCTAACGAAGCACCCTGCCCTTCTGCTGATTATCAGTCCTTGCTGGCACACAGAGCATACTTCATGCACTGTCTGCAGGAGACACCGCCAGGAAATTTATATCTCCAAGGATGACAAACAGCCATTAGCTCCATTACAGGCTGATTAAGAGAGACTGAGCCTATCAAGTGGATACTTGAATCCACTGGGGTTTTCACCTCTGTTCCAAGCAAAGGCGGGGGGTGGAAATCACTGCAATGTGGAGAGTACTGCACATTTCAGAAAAGAAGTGTACATGCGATGCAGAGCACAGTGCTTCTCCAAAAGATGCCAGAGCAAACACGAGCCGGAAGAGGCACAGATAATTAAAAGGTAAAAAGGGATCTTTACAACTATAATAAATTCTCCTTTCTTCGGGGCTGATCTAAATGCGGTCCAGCCTTTATCACTGACATCACTGAATGACTGGGCAACTTTTCAATGTAGAATTTTAAAGTTTGTGGTGGTTGTTGTCCCTGTCATTGGGGTGAGCAAGGAAGAGCAGAAAAACCACCTTGAAATAAAGGCTACCTTTAATATTTCTGCACTAAATAAATGCTAAGAGGCCAAGTATTGTCATTCCATTTTGGTTATGTTTTCATCATGACAAGTGTCCCTATTTCTGGTCAGAATTTCTGCCCACCTCTCCTCACAGAGAAATTCACTAATCATCACCAAAAACACTAGAAATAATTGTCAAAAAGATGTCAGGGGACTCTATTGTATGTTACAGTCCATAGCCACCTAAGTAACAGAAAGCTGGGGATCAAGAAAAATGCATTTACTAACGCAGGAATGTGCATGTCTTGTCTCTAATTTGTGCAAAGATGCACTCACCTGAAACTACCTACGATACCAAGGCATAAGGAGGGGCAGAGAGCTGAAGAAATTGTGTGCCATGCTCTGTGGCTGTAGTGACATTCGATTTTGGGGACAGCACAACTCTGTTTTCTGCATTTTCTAAGATAGACTAAAAAAATTTATAGTGGCCTCATTTGACCTATGATACAAGGAATCCATACTACAGCAAGGGCCTACAGGTTTTCTAGTCGACAGGATTTCAAAAAACAGTTCATGGTGTTGTCACACCCTCAGGGTTGTTCAACTGGAAACACAATTCATTTATTTGGCATTTCTGTATGCCATTGGAATTCCTGATGACAAAATACGTGCAAATTATTTATAATCCTGTCTTCCATTTTTACAGCTTTTAAGTATTTCTGTTTTTAATGTCACTTTTGGCTTTCCTATAGATTTGAGATCCCTTCATTGTTTAAATTTTTTTCAACATTTGTTCATTGTTGAGAGATAGAGACAGACCGTGAGCGGGGGAAGGGCTGAGAGAGAGAGAGGGAGACAGAATATGAAGCAGGTTCCCAGGGTCTGAGCTGTCAGCACAGAGCCCGACGTGGGTGGGGCTCCAATTCACAAACCGTGAGATCCTGACCTGAGCCGAAGTTGGACGCTTAACCGACTGAGCCCTCCAAGCACCCCGGAGTTCCTCCACTGTTTAAACAAAATACTCCATTTGTGAGATCAGCACTAGTACAAAAATATTTTCTTCAAAGAAAAGTTGAAGTTCTCAGGGATTTTACACTGAGATTTTATCCCCATTATTTTAAATTCCATCACACAATTGTGAGGATTATTAATTTTAAAAAAGCATTCTTCACATATTTTTTAAATGCTTGGATCCCTTAAGACTGAAATCACTGTGGCTTCCATACCTCATCCGCTTGCCCTGATTCAGACTGTCAAGCACCCAGAGTGAGTGCCATCAGGAGAAATCTAGGGCAAGCTAACTAGGAGTTAACAGGGAAGTATGAATGACAAAAGGGAGAGAAACTATTTCATGCAGTCTGGGATTTTGGGAAGGAGGAGATAAGAAGTGTCACGACCTGACAGTGCACATTGACTAATATGAATATATTTATATTAGCTCTGTACACAGTTCAAAACGTGGCTTTTGATTATTTTCATTAATACAGTCACCAAATTGTAAATGGATTGTGTGCCAAACGTTTGTTTTGTCGGTCATTTGAAAAACACTTGTTCTCATAAAACACTGATTAGGTTCCAAGGACAGGCCATTAAATGCTGCTTAACTCATGATGTGATTTCTATAATATCCATGATCTCCTACACACAATCCTAAAATCCAGAAAGTTCTGAAAATCTTAAGGTCCTTTCTTTTCTTAAAGTTGGGCCCCAAAATGCATACGTGGCACCACATGACTTGAAGTGATAGGAGGCTATTGAAACCTTTACTTGTCTCGTTTTGAGTGAATAACAGGTTTTACAGCAAGAATTTTAACGTTATAGCTCTACAAGGGATGGGAGACAAGGAAAGATGGCTAGATGTAACGAAACTAACATCGTGTCTATTAGGAGTGAGGCTATTCACAAACAGCATAAATTGCCACGGATGAATCTGCTCTGTGTCCCCCTGCATTCGCCACCAGCCCACCGCTGCCCCTCTTCCGTTCCCACCTGGCATCAGAAGATGGCAATGTACACTGTATGTTAACTAACTAAAATTTAAATTAAAAAAATAGATAAAATAAAATAAATTAAAAAAAAATTTTTTTTTTCAACGTTTATTTTTTTGGGACAGAGAGAGACAGAGCATGAACTGGGGAGGGGCAGAGAGAGAGGGAGACACAGAATCGGAAACAGACTCCAGGCTCTGAGCCATCAGCCCAGAGCCTGACGCGGGGCTCGAACTCACGGACCGCGAGATCGTGACCTGGCTGAAGTCGGACGCTTAACCGACTGCGCCACCCAGGCGCCCCAAAAATAGATAAAATAAAATAAATTTTAAAAAAGATGGCAAAGTAACGATGGAAAAGCACAGTGAGTGGAACACTTTCCTCAAGCTCCAGGGAGAATGCACTCCCTCCCTTGATTTAATTCAGACCTATAGTTAACATGCTCTAATTGGGGAATGTCTGGATGTAAAATGTTTACCACGCCCTTTCTAAGTGTCCCTGAGGTGCTGTGCAGCACAGTAGTAGCATCAATGAGTCTCAAGTTCTACAGCATGTTTTAAAATCAGTTTTAATGTTTATTTGTTTATTCTAAGAGAGAGAGAGAGGCAGAGAAAGAATCCCAAGCAGGCTCTGCACTGTCAGAGCAGAGAAGGATGCGGGGCTCAGTCTCACAAACTGTGAAATCATGACCTACGCCGAAATCAAGAGTTGGATGCTTAACCGACTGAGCCACCTGGGTGTCCTGTTACAGCATGTTTTAAACATAAATTTTAGTTCCTGTTTTTATGAACCTTCTAATATGTATATTCCTTAGCTCTCTTCAAAGCACACGAATATGCTTGAGGCCACTGGTAATTTGGAGCACCGGCATCCAAAACACCCCCCAGCACGATCCCACCTACAGAAAGAAGGCTATAACCGGTCACCAGGGTTTTGTTTTTGTTTTTTATTTTGTTTTTTAAAGGAGGTTGGTCTCAAGAGTTCGTGACTCCAGGCCAGACCAGCTAAGGTAGCAACTGCAAGGTTACCAGTGGGCATCCAGTACTTCCAAATGCATCACCAAGCACCTGGTGATAATCTGGCCATTATCACATCTTTCTTCAAAAAACCCTATTAGTGACTCTCTTTCGATTCAGAGAAGAAAATATCGTGGCTTCCTAGAAAAGGAAGCTTATTTCATATTATTTCTTAACTTTCCCATGAGACGCTGTCACGTTGGGGACACAGAAGGGAGCTGGTAGCAGTCGTGCTCTACCTTTTCTGGCGGTAATCTGACTGTAATCCAAGCCCAGGTAGACCAAGAGCAGTTCACATGGATACTATGGGGCACAAGAAGCAGACATATTTTTCCAAGAGGTGTAGCCACTCCAGAATCATAGGCTAAAAATACCATGGTTTGGCTTTCAGGGGACCAACTGAGATACTTCTCCACAAAGTTAGACTTTGTTCCTTAGAATGGAAAAATTAAGAGAATGAATTGTCCATGTAATTAAATTACTACATTGCTTGGCCCAGCAGATCAGACTATCTGATCTGCTTACTTTCTGATTTACCTAAAGAAATAAAGAAGTGCTATTGACTACCTATTGGCTAGACTATTGACTACCAATTAGGAAGTAGTTAAGGCTTGCTCCCAGTTACTTTGGGAATAGGTTCTATTGGAAATCTGTTCTGAAAAGATTTCAGATGCTGTTTTCATAAGAACAGCCATTGTATATTGATAGTGGCAATGAACAAAGTGTTTGGGTTTATAACTCTCCTAAGTACTAAACCAAATCCCTGAACTATTAAAAAAAGAAAGTTCACAGGAGGGAGTTCTGCGACAGATCATATTTCCAGGAAGATCAGGGCAAAAAAACTAGACATTTATCTAATGTTCTATTATCTGGATTTTAGGACAATACTTACTTGACATGCTTATGTTCTCCATTATTCCTAACCATTCTCCTTTGAGATTTCTCTTCTGGTGGAAGGTGGAAGGGAGTGTCTCCTGAATTAATTGTTAACATTTGCTTCTCTTCCCTTGTACACAGTCCATAGAAAAAGCCTTCTAGTCAAACAGACTTAAGTAACACCTTAATGTGAAGCCATGACACTTTTCAGCATACCCGGAACTTTGCTTGGAGTCTAGACCATAATGAAACTATTAACTCTCAGACACGGTCTTCTGACACGTTTGGACTTTTGGTCAAGGTGGTTTGCTGAATCCCTGCTTCGACACTACCTTTCTGCTCCAACACACAGCAATGGTAGACAACATATCAAATAGGGTAAGTCACAGCTAGGCTTAAAAAAGCTAGGTAACGGGGCGCCTGGGTGGCGCAGTCGGTTAAGCGTCCGACTTCAGCCAGGTCACGATCTCGCGGTCCGTGAGTTCGAGCCCCGCGTCGGGCTCTGGGCTGATGGCTCGGAGCCTGGAGCCTTGTTTCCGATTCTGTGTCTCCCTCTCTCTCTGCCCCTCCCCCGTTCATGCTCTGTCTCTCTCTGTCCCAAAAATAAATAAACGTTGAAAAAAAAAAAAATTAAAAAAAAAAAAAAAAAAAGCTAGGTAACCACTTCCATGAATCAGAAAGGAGCCCAAAGCCCAAAGCAGTAATGAGGCGTCTGCTGAGGTTGCTGTGTTCAAGGTACAAAAGAGAGGCTGGAGGCCAGTGCGTGGCTTCTATGTAGTGAGGGGTTTCAAACAGCTCTGCGTGAGAAGGGAGGGGGCAGAGCAAAGCTCTGCTTCAATGAGGCCTCCTTGCTCAAGAAAGAAAGTTGTTGGGGGCACCTGAGTGGCTCAGTTGGTTGAGCGTCCGACTTCGGCTCAGGTCATGATCTCGCGGCCAGTGAGTTCGAGCCCCGCGTCGGGCTCTGTGCTGACAGCTCAGAGCCTGGAGCCTGTTTCAGATTCTGTGTCTCCCTCTCTCTCTGACCCTCCTCCATTCATACTCTGTCTCTCTCTCTGTCTCAAAAAAAAAAAAAAAAGAAAGAAAGAAAGTTGAAAAAACAATGGCTGTTGACTCATTTCCAGAAGCCACATCTTTATAAAGCCTAGATGGGCATGAGGAGGATACATCCTCACAACCAAGAACAAAATCAGCTTCTTACTGGCTTCTTTAATACTAGATTAGCAATATCTCCCTCGAAATCATGAAGTAACCCCAAGATATCACTTGAACACCCGACTCTAGATCGGAGGATCAGAGGGTAAGGTGGGGCAACTTCCAACCATAAATCTATGAGAGAGGGGGAGAGAAGGAGAGTCAAAACCAAACCAAAGAAGCAAAAAACAAAACAAAACCTTCCTCCTAAAATGATTGCACAAGCTGAGTTCCAGATTGTTTAAGATTGTGAATATTTAAAGAGCAAGTAAGTGAAATAATCAATAAAACATAATTTCAGTCTTGATGGTATCAACGTTATGGAAGAGTCTCATAAAGATTTTTTTTATGTTTATTTATTTTTTGAGAGAGAGAGAGAGAGAGAGCACAAGCAGGGGAGGGGCAGAGAGAGAGGGAAAGAGAGAATCCCAACCAGGGTCCTTGTGCTTCCTGAGCTGAAATCAAGGGTCAGACACTTAACCGACTGCGCCACTCAGGTGCCCCATGATTTTTTTTATAAAAGATGCTGAAAGAAAATAATTATAGACCTTGAATGTCATGTTAGGCTATAGTCCCATCCTCCAGCAGCACCCTGATGCTTACACAGATACAGGCACAGACACTAAAAGCCACTAAAGAATGCACTTTAGCAAGATGACAAGGGAACCCAAGGAGAAGGCAGAAGATGAAACACAATGAGTAAGAAGTTGACAAAATGTATTAGTATATTTAAGTAACTATTGATGGTGAAATAGTAATTTCAAAATTAATAAAAACATTTACAAAAAGAGGTCAAACTGGATAACTGTAACAAAATACAAGGGGGATGTTCAATGAGAATTCAAAGTGTGAAAGGAGTAGAGACACATTGAATAGCTTTAGATTTAGATTCAGACATAATGAATAGTTGTAGATTTTAAATTGGGAGATATATATACCTTTTTTATTTTTATCTTTTTAAGAATAACCACTCAAAGGGGCGCCTGGGTGGCGCAGTCGGTTAAGCGTCCGACTTCAGCCAGGTCACGATCTCGCGCTCCGTGAGTTCGAGCCCCGCGTCGGGCTCTGGGCTGATGGCTCAGAGCCTGGAGCCTGTTTCCGATTCTGTGTCTCCCTCTCTCTCTGCCCCTCGCCCGTTCATGCTCTGTCTCTCTCTGTCTCAAAAATAAATAAACGTTGAGAAAAAAAAAAAAAAAAAGGTTTAAGAATAACCACTCAAAGAATAGGAGTAGTTTGGTCACATACACTAATCGTCTTTAAAATGGATTGAATGTACACCAAGGAGGGTGTAAAGTGATCCACTGATGTAAGGAAAGAAAATATTAGAACTCCTATTAATATTTACTTTTATATATAAAAGATAATTTACCGGGGCGCCTGGGTGGCTCAGTCGGTTCACTGTCCAACTTCAGCTCAGGTCACGATCTCGCGGTCCGTGAGTTCGAGCCCCGCGTCGGGCTCTGGGCTGATGGCTCAGAGCCTGGAGCCTGCTTCCGATTCTGTGTCTCCCTCTCTCTCTGCCCCTCCCCCATTCATGTTCTGTCTCTCTCTGTCTCAAAAATAAACAAACGTTAAAATAAATAAATAAATAAATAAATAAATAAATAAATAAATAAATAAAAGATAATTTACTCATAAATGAACTTAAAAAGAGGGGGGGCCTGGGTGGCTCGATCATTTGGGTGTCCAACTCTGGATTTCAGCTCAGGTCATGATCTCATATTTCACTGACAGTGGGGAGCCTGCTTGGCTCTCTCTTTCCCTCTCTCTCTGCCTCTACCCCGCTTGCACACTCCCTTTCTCTCTCTTTCTCAGATAAACTTTAAAAAAGATAAGTTATTAAACTATAATAATACTTAATATACAGAGTTCCATGGCACCTTCACTTTTCCAAATGTCAGACTTGAAACGTATAGTAAATAGTTCCATAGCATGGAATTGACACAAATTAGGCAATGGAATTCTTTATCTGGTTTTAAAAGCTTCAAAGGAAGGATTTCAGGGAATTTTCTTTTCCTTTTTTCTTCCTTTTTTTTGTGTGTGTGTGAATTTTCAACTCATTTGCTAAAATCCAAAACTATACCACATATCGATTAGTTTTTGAAAAGAACCAGTGACAGTGGGTGAGAAAGCCATTTACTAGCTGAATTGCAACCCAGAGTTTTGCAAGAAAAGTTGTTGTCAATGAATTATAATTTTGTAAGCTCGAAGGTGCACTTCTTCAAAAAGGTCTCTCTTCAACTCTGATCGTCATTAAAGCCAGGTATCAAGACAAAGTCATAGAGAACCAAACCACGGGATTGCTGTGTCTTAAAACATTAAAGCATTCAATTAATTTAATTAATTAATTAATTAATTAATTAAAACATTAAAGCAAGATTGGAAAATTAATAATGCATATTCCGTCTTCACCTCATTAAAGAAATTAGTAACTTTTGCCCATAGGACTTTAATCTTGTTAAAACAATAAAGTCTGTTGTTTTTGAAATATTGTTTATTTATCTTGATCTTGACCTTAAAAGTGTTTTATCTCTATGCCACATACTATACATGATATATTCTTACAGTGGTCCATGTATATAATAATTTCTAAATTAATAAATACACACGTATTGAGAGAACATGCTAAGTTTTTCTGATTTAGATTACTGCAGGGCCCTGCTTGCCAGCGATCTGTAGCACAAACTCATTCCATCAAAATTCCATGTGTTCCCTGATTCTGATTCTACTCTTTATCTCTCTCTGTCTGTCTCTCTCTGTCTCTCTTTTTAGGGACTGTTGCTATTACCACAGATGAGGTCTGCATACCCCTGCGAGCTCCAGAAGGTGCCCCTAAACACAGAAATCCCTCTTTAGTCACAAAAATGTAAGTCCAGGAATGCATTTCTCTTATGGTAACAATACAAATGGATTGGAATCTTGCAGATTAAGATTGCAGATCTTAATCGACAGTGAATTTCAAAATGAATACAATGGTGGCTAGAAAGCTAAAAAGAGCCACCAGCCCATCTCAGTGAATGAAATCAAATGAAACATGACAAAGTCACAGAGAGAAGCTTCCCCAATATGTAAGATATATTTAGTTTTTCTAATAAACCCAATGAGCCTAGGGTGCCCTGAGTAGTAAATCCCGATATCCAAATGGGATTTCCTGGGTGTAAGTCTAGTGTGCCTTATCACCAGGGTTGTAGCCTGACACAAAATTGAAAGCAGACCTGTGAGAAAGAAGCTTGGCATTGGGCAGCCCTGCAAAAACATTCAGGGGAAGCTCTGGGGGTTATGGTGAAAACCAAGTCATCAAGCACTTTGTCCATTTCTAAGGTCCCAAGAAAGGTCCCAAGAATCCCCAGATGATTCTGGCTGAGGGGCACCACTGATGGGCTTTCTTCCCTCTCTTGAAGATCTGTAGCCCAGAACTGACACCTGTATCTGAGTTTCAGACTAATTACCATAATAGCAGCTCACATTATTGAGCACTGACTATTTGCCAGGCATTATGCCTAATTCTTTTCCTGTGCATTATCTCATTTAAGCCTAACGATAAGCGTGAGTTTGGTACTATCACTATTATTCCCATTTTGTAGATGAAAAAACTAAGACTTGGAGAGGTTAAGAGACACTTGCCTCAGGTTGCACAAAGTATACATCTGGATTTAAACTCAGGTCTCTTTGGTTACAACACCTCTATCTGCAATCTCAACATTCTATAGTATTTATCAGGAAGTTGGGGAAACCCAACTTTTTTTTTAAAAAGTTATTGTTGAACTCCCAATTTTAACGGCAAAGAATAATTTCTTTTAAAGCTTCAGATTTGTCTCGATTTGACTAATAAAATGTTTAAAGCCACTCTTCTCTGCCTTCGAAAAAAAGAAATCTCTTTTCAAATCTCAATGGTGTTGCTATGAAAATAAATATGGTAGAATTTCCACCTGTAAAGAGACACAGAGGTCTTTCTAAATTCCAGGAGATAACTACATTTAAAAATTATTTCTGAAGGGAGACTAAATTATAAATCTATAAATCAAAGCAGGATGATATATGCTTACCATTATCCAGGTCAATTTATTTATCACTTCAAGGATTTTTAAAAATAGTTTTCAGGAACTTTGCATACACTTTATTATGGCCAATGCCCAAAAAAATTATTGAGCCTGCAGCAATACAACAGGGTCACCAGAATGCCGAGGAAGGCGTCTGTCTGATTCGGTGCTGAGTAACTGGCAAAAGAGAGCTCCTGTCTCCATCCATCAGCCAAAAGGTGGCTTGTTGCTTAAAGGGCAGTTACAGCTGTTTGTCTGCTGCACACCAGCAAACAGAGGGAAAAGCAGGTTCACGGAATCTGCCCCAGGAATATACAGCCTGAACAAATTCTCTCCGCAAGCCATCACTTAGCAAAAAGCATGATAGATGCTCATCCCAACCACATAGCAAGGTCCCCCCAAGTGACAGATGGCTGACAAGTGCGTGCTGGCCTGACTGAGGGCAGCCTGTCTCTAATAGGCTTTCAGAAAGGGTCAGACTACTGTTTTCTCAGATGAGGAATCAAGGGCTGCCACTTGCCAGTCTAATCAAATCTGGCCCCACCATGAACATTTGGTTAGGCCAGACCTTGAAAGCTTCAGGCAAGGGTGATGCTCTCAATTTGCCAAAGTACCCATTACTCCCTACTGTCTTCCATTGAGGTGCACACACCTATACGACCTGCCCGCCTCCTGAAAGCATATGTGCCCAAGTCAGCAGAATGGACTGATGACCTCTCACATCCCTTCCAGACTCACGATTCTATAAAGAAACGGTGGGATGTTTTAATTATCTATATAGCACAGAAACAGGAAAAGGTTTAGGCTGGATCTTAAAGAGCTTTTCCCACAAGGAAAGTATCACTCTGCAACCAAGAAAATTTCCTTGATGGGGTACTTCTCTGGGATTCATCAAACAAGGTATCCTGGGCTCTGAGCGACTTAAGTAGCTAAACATTTCTCTAGTAACAAGATGTTTCTTAATTTGGATAATTCCTTATCAAACATGTATTGATTAGCTCTGCTACAATATACAGTCCACGAAGGTAGGGATCTGGTCTGTCTTCAAAGCTCTGAGAACATTAAGTGCTCGGCAACTGTTTCTAGAATGAATGCATGATAAGTGATGCATGAATAAATAAACAAACACTGTGGTCTGGGCAAGGCCCAGACCTTCACTTCGGCCACGTCACACTTCACCAACAGGAGAATTCCGTCATGCCTAAAGGGTACTGGTGGGGCGCCTGGGTGGCCAAGTCGGTTGAGTGTCTGACTCCGGCTCAGGTCGTGATCTCACAGTTGGTGAGTTTGAGCCCAGCGTCGGGCTTGCTGCTGTCAGTGCGGAGCCTGCTTAAGATCCTCTGTCCCACTCTCTCTATCCCTCCCCCGTTCATGCTCTCTCTCAAAAAGAAATGAACATTAAAAAAATTAGTTAAAATAGGATAAAGAGTACTGGTCACTTTTTTCACCCATTTCATCATTTCTGCCTGGTCTCCTTGAATCGTCCAATGAAAATTAAGTTTCCTCTTACAAAAGGACATTTTGCCATCTATTAGTGAAAAATGGTAATTACGAACACTCAGGCTTCTGATTAATTGGGGAAATGACTTTTTCGCCCCGCGGCTTTTGGCTCTTACCTAGAGCTAAGTGCTGAGTACACAGAAGGTAGTCAATAAATGCCTGGCTGGTTTAACTGGAGACTAAGGTCTCAGAATTTTCCCACTAAGACCACTGCTCTGAGGAAATGAGGGATGAGACCCCGAGTTTAATTACTAGGGTCTGCTCCCATGTGCTTACTATTCACACCACTAAACTTGGCACAGACAACAATGAGCATCCATACCAGCCATCTAAAAGGTTCTAGAGGGGCGCCTGGGTGGCGCAGTCGGTTAAGCGGCCGACTTCAGCCAGGTCACGATCTCGCGGTCCGTGAGTTCGAGCCCCGCGTCGGGCTCTGGGCTGACGGCTCAGAGCCTGGAGCCTGTTTCCGATTCTGTGTCTCCCTCTCTCTCTGCCCCTCCCCCGTTCATGCTCTGTCTCTCTCTGTCCCAAAAATAAATAAACGTTGAAAGAAAAATTAAAAAAAAAATAAATAAAAATAAATAAATAAATAAAAGGTTCTAGAAGTACTTATTAGCATCACAGCAAACATCTAGCTACAGTCTTTCAAGAACATAAGGCCTCCAAGATGGTTGCAGAAAAGTTCTCGAGAGCCATGGAGAAAAAGGAGATAAACATTCGTCTCTAGGGGCACCTGGGTGGCTCAGTCAGTTGAGCATCTGACTTCAGCTCAGGTCATGATCTCACAGTTTGTGAGTTCGAGCCCCGCATCAGGCTCTGTGCTGACAGACAGCTCAGAGCCTGGAGCCTGCTTTGGATTCTGCGTCTCCCTCTCTCTCTGCCCCTCCCCTGCTCATGCTCTGTCTCTCTCTGTCTCAAAAATAAATAAAACATTAAAAAAATTAAAAAACAAAACAAAACAAAACAAAATATTCGTCTCTGATATGAGGGTCAAGACAAGGAAAGGCCCTGGATAGCGACCAGGGTTTGCCCAGGTTCTAATTTAACAGCAGGGAAAGCAGCCAAGATGGGGAGCTGGTATGGTTGCTCTAAAAGAATTGGCCCCTCTGCTTTCAATTTGCTTTTTGCATTGTCTTTTCATCTTGATTAGTTTTCTGTTGCCACTGTAATAAATTACAAAAAATTTAGTGGCTTCTAACAACCTAGATTTATTCTTATAGTTCTGGAAGTCATACACCTGAAATGAGTCTTACAGGGTTACAATCAAAGTATCAGCAGAGCTCAATTCCTTCTGGAGGCTCCAAAGAAGAATCCATTCCTTGTCCCTTCAAGCTTCTAGAAGCTGCCAGCCTCGGCTTATGGCCATATCACTCCACTCTCTACTTTTGCTGTCACATTGCCTTTTTCTCTTCGACCTCCTTGCCTTCATCTTATAAGGACTCTTTGATCATATGGAGTTCAATTAAATAATCCAGGATAATTTCCTCAACTCAAGATCCTTGACTTAATCACATCTGTAAAGTCCCCTTGTCATGTAAAGTAACATATTGGCAGGTTCTGGAAACTAGGATGCAGACCTCTTGAGAGGGGGGGGAAACACATTATTCAGCCTCCTACGTCACCATTGTCTTATCAAACTACATGTCATCAAGCAAATCATTTTAAAAGTTCTCTTTTCCTGGGAATGTGCTGGAAGACAGCCCCCTGCTGCTCCCCTAGGTGCACCTGAGGTCTTGAATGTGGGGTGAGAGGTAGAAGATGTGGCAGGTGTGGGGGGGGGGGCGGTGGATACCAGAAAAGGCACCTGTAGTGCAATTTGAGCAGGGAGTAAAAGGGTATTTAGCCGGAGAAAAGAGCAGAGGAATTATAAAAAAGAATGGCAATACCATGGACTTGGGGGTGCAAGAATCTGACTCTATCTGGCATTCAAACAAACTAGGTCCAGGATGCCCCCGAGGCTAACACCAAAAGTGCTTAGGGCAATGCTGGATTAAGAATTTAAAAATCTCGGGGCGCCTGGGTGGCGCAGTCGGTGAAACGTCCGACTTCAGCCAGGTCGCGATCTCGCGGGATCTCGCGATCTCGCGGTCCGTGAGTTCGAGCCCCGCGTCGGGCCCTGGGCTGATGGCTCAGAGCCTGGAGCCTGTTTCCGATTCTGTGTCTCCCTCTCTCTCTGCCCCTCGCCCGTTCATGCTCTGTCTCTCTCTGTCCCAAAAATAAATAAACGTTGAAAAAAAAAATTTAAAAAAAAATAAAAAAAAAAAAAAAAAAAAAAAAAGAATTTAAAAATCTCTGGGCACCTGGCTGGCTCAGTCAGTGGAGCATGAGACTCTTGATCGCCAGGTTGTGAGTTCAAGCCCCACGTTGGGTGTAGAGATTACTTAAAAAAATAAAACCTTGGGACGCCTGAGTGGCTCAGTCAGTTAAGCGTCCAACTTCAGCTCAGGTCATGATTTCATGATTCGTGAGTTCAAGCCACACATCGGGCCATCGGGCTCCGTGCTGACAGCTCAGAGCCTGGAGTCTGCTTCAGATTCTGTGTCTCCCTCTCTCTGTACCCTTCCCCCCACTCACACTCTGTCTCTCTCTCAAAAATAAACATTAAATATATATATATATATACATACATATATATACATACATACATATATATATATATATATATAATAACATCTTTAAAAAAAAAAAAAGAATTTCAAAATCTTTCAGCAAGTGCACAGCTGAAACGATGTGTTCTGTGAGGGAGGTACCCTCGACCTTCACAGCGCTCCTTAAAGGAGGGAACGGCTATCAGCTCAGATGTGGCATTTCTTCGGTTTCTCAGAGTCTTGGGTGAGTAACTATCTTCCTGGAATTCACTGGGTTTTCCCCACGACTACAATGCGTTTTCCCAAGGTAAAAATGAACGGGCTCTTTGACAGTATGGAGAGTGAGAACGTGGGAGGGGGAAAGATATGTCAGAAGTAGAAAGAAAGATCCAGAGTATAGAGTAGTATGATGTGGCCTGGATATGGACGCTGGTAACAAAAACAAAGGAAGAAGGGCGGCCCTGAAGGAGTGTGGGCCAGCTGGGTGAGTTCACAGGACTTGCCTCAAAGGCTGCAAAGCTCTAGAAACAGCCTCGTAGTTGAATGCTGTGATCCTTACAGAGACATTTGGTATTCCTGTAGCAAAAACCATTCATCTGCTGAAAACCTGCTGTGTTCTCTATTCAGAAATGTTTGCTGACACTTATTACTGATGCTTTGTTTGATGCGAGCATAAATACGACAGTGCGTCTGCTGGAGAAGCTTGGGTGCGCACTAGCCTCCGCCACGAGAATAACCACCAAGAGGCAGATCTTCTGAGAAAGGATGACCCGCACAGTCAGTCACCCTCAACTCGGAAAATAAGGAACATAATGCTGAAAAGACATGGTATCCAGACAGAGGAGACAAAGTATACAGTGATATGCAGATCTGACTTGCTGGGGGCAGGGACAGTATTTTCCACGGCCAATTTTGCAGGACTATCAAGATTCAGTTACCATTTGCATAGTGCTATACAATATCTGCAATTCACTAGAGATAAATTATTAGTAGGTGTGCTTATCCATAAATTGTCCTAACTTCATAGAATCTCTGCAAACTGAATAATTCTCCAATATGCTCTTATTCTCTAAAGTACTATTTTAAGACCCCCTCCCCCACCGCCCCAGTAGCTAGTGCTTATATCAGAAATAGTTTGAGCCATGGGAAAACCTAAAAGGAGTTTGACGGGAACAAACTCTTCTCTAAGTGAGATTCTCTAAGTGAGTCTACCTGTAACCCACCTACTCAGGAGACAGGAAGTGAGTAGGAAAAGGTTACAGAATTAATGTTAAAATAGTAACATCGGCACGCAATGATTCACCAGTGTGTTTATCTTTAGAGGGCTAAATCAAGTAGAACATTCTGGCAACATTCTTCTTTATTCTAACAGCATCCTTTCTCCCTTTAAAAACAACAAGAAAACAAACTCTAGATCTCTTCATGAAAGCCTTCACTCAGGACAAGAACTAAAGTCAGGCTTCCTTGAAATTGGGATCAAATTTTAAGTATGTAATCTAAATGTCAACAATGAAGTAAGATACACGGCATGGAATGTTCAGTTTGCATCCACTTCTGAAGGCATTCCACACCGTTGGCTTTGGGCACATCTTACAGCTTGCTCTGTGAAAGCCTGAATTAAAAATATGTTAGCTCATCAGTCATTTGAGTCTGGAAACATTTAAATAATTAAGCTCCAAACCCAGTCAGCACCACAGAATGTTCATGACCCTGGAGATGTCCCGGGCTCTGTCCACTGTGCTTCAATCGATCAAAAAACTCCCCGAGAGCCAGGTAAACGTGGCACAAAACCCCCACCTAGTAAATGTGGCACAAATACCCATCTAGTAACGTGTGGTAAAACCCTGCAATTTAGTCTCATGCAGAATAAAGTTAGGAGAGCTACCTCCTTCCTTCACCCAATTATCATTTAGTGTGTCGTTTGACATGCTTCCCTGAGCTCATATAAATTTTAGTGGCCATCATCTCACTGCACTTATCACTGACCAACATCATTCCTTGTCCATCTATATTTTGCATCAAATGCGTCACACCTGATGAAGGTCCCTAGATTTGTTCTTACTACAAGAATCTAAAATTGGCTTGCTTCTAAAACCTGATCTGAGAATGTAATAGAAAAAGACCTGTAATAGAAAAAGCTATGTGTTATTCATAAAACCATTATGTAAGAGGCTTCACTTCAGAACTTCATCCCTCAGCTGACGTGCCTGCAAGGGAGCTCTGCTGAAACAAGCTGATTGGAAGAAGGGGGTCAGACATCACCACAGAGCCGGGTCGCCTCCCCGATAGCCTGGTTAGTTAGAGCAAAGCAGGGACAGGAACTCAGTAGTGGTGTTAGCAGAGTCTCTGAGCACAAGGTAGGAGCCAAGTCCTGCTTGCCCAGAAGTGCGGGCTGTTGGCTCCACACCAACTGATGGCCAACTCTAAAGGAAGCCCACGTGCCGGCCGACTGGGTCTAGCCGAGGCCAAAGCTGAGGCCGAAGCCCAGGCTTGCTTCCTGGACCACAATCAAGTCAAGGGCTTCTCCTACGCAACTTCTTCAGAAGCAGCAGTGACACCCCATCTTCATGTGGAAGAGAATTAGTGGTGTTCAATCTATGCCAACCCCCTCGTACTGTTTCCAAATTCCACCAGAATATTTCCATGGGTTCTAAGCACAAGTAGTTAACCTTTAATGGGTTTTCGGGGGAACACCTATCAAAAACACACATTTGTTTTCCAAATCCACTCAGTCCACACTCACTGGGAGCCATCCTAGGTCAGGCGTGAAGCGGAGCCATAGGCTGATGCTCTGGGAAGTCACAGTGCGGCAGGGAGATGAGACATATACAAGGATCCAAACGGAAGCCCACATTCCATATGCCTAAACATTTAGGTTGTAAATCAGGCTAAGAAACTGTTAATTAAAAGATGTTGTATCCTCCACATTAGCAAATACACCTTCGTAATGACCTGGAATGTGGCTGCTCTGAGAGTCGGCTTCTGGCCTGAGGCCCACCCTTCTCTGCCTGCCCCCAGGCCTGCCCTGCACTGTAAGAGCTACGTGCTCCTCTCATACTCACATATGCACTTTCTGTCAACACACCCTGCAACGGCCACCCTTCTGGCCTAGGGGCACAAACACCAGCAGTATAGTTCACTCTCACCCTCACAAAGTTGGGTCTAGGGAAGCAGCTCAGGCAGGCCCTGGAAGTGGCCCGAGGGCTCTTTGGACCAGGAATTCCAGGACCCCAGTTACCCACGGCATGGCCCAGAAAAGGAGATCTGGGCTCCAGACAGCACGTTCCCTACCCTGTAAGAGAAGGGTAACCGGAAGAGGCCAAGCCCAGAGCAAAGGCAACCTTGTGCCCGAGTCTAAGGGCAGCACTGGGGTCATCCCCTGTGTGTACCAGCGTTCTCTGAGAAGTCCTTACACCCGTCTGGCCTTCACTGGCCAGAGACCCATGGAGGCCACTGCTATGTCCTGCCTCCTTCCTGAACTGTCCAGCCTCCTCAGGTCTCTGGCCTCTCTGTGCCACGTTCATGCCATTCGTGGGTGCTTGGGAACATTCTGCTGCTCTCACATAACTCTGGGCCGGGAAAGACAACCTCACTGCTCTCCTGGACTCACAGGCTCATTCTCTGCTCATGTGGCACACCGCGGGCAGGAACTTGCTGCCACTCTCAGGTAACCTGCCTAGACTGCCACACAGCTGTTACTTTTTCTTTGTCAACCTGCTTGATGCAAGGTCACTCCCACAGTGTCCTAAATGGGTCTGAGTCTGCCTCCTTGATTATCTTCAAGCAACCTTTCCAGCCTTCTGCCCTATACCAGGCCTCAGCTTCTAAAACTCCCAAGCAAGAGCTGGCTTCGCTGTTCTCTGCATGCTGCCCAGTCATCCTGTCCTAAAGAAGTGAGTGCAGAAGGCCCAGCTCCCTGGGCAAGAGGAAATGTCACAAGGCATAAAGAATGACAGGAAAAGAATCTAGTAGTACTTCAAAATATTGTCTCAAAAACTTTGATAAAATTATTGCAAGAAATGCTATCTTTCATATACAAATGCAATTATACTGGTCCACTGTCAGCATGATAGAAATGTTGAGTTTTTCTGGTAGCAGGTATGGATTTGTTCTACTTCATCCATGGTTTCAGCCGATGCACCTCGTGACAAACACATACGTCGGCAACATGGCCATCTGGAACTGGGGGACAAGACAAGGCCACACAACAGGGCCAATTAGTCCATCCACATGAAGACATCATAACAGACCGTTCTCATGACCTGCATTTTTCTTTTTTTCCTTATTTTTTTTAACACAGTGACCTCAGCTAATGAGACACGAGGCCTTTTCTTTCTTAGATCTTCAAATACAACATATAAGAGAGCTTGTTCATGTTACTAAAGATATACACAAATAAGCAAATAAATAGAAAAGTCTTTGAACTCCTGGAGTGATATTTAAACCTATAAAGTTCCTGAATAGTCTTTGTTTGATGGCATTTTCTTTATTTCTCTTCTTCAATAGCACCCACTTACGATCACAAATGCCTATTGACTGCAAAATCCAGAATACCGTAATTAGCTTTCTAACACTGATTTTATATTAAGGCACACAAATAACATAGGGGAGGTGAAATGCTATGTTCCTCTTGATTAGTGTCTTAAAATAACAGATGTAAGCAGCCACACACTGATAGACATTCTCTCCAAAGTACATTTGAAATCAGAGGCTGGCATTCTTCTCTGAACAATTCAACCGGAAGCTCATTAGGACGTGCATGAAAACTACCATGTTTTTTTGAATGTGGATCCATCAGCTCCATGGTGATGTTCTTGCAAGGCCTCTGTAGCACATGAAAAGTTCTAATGAATGTAACGGAGAAGGTATCACAGTAAAAATCAGCTTTAGAGAAGACCTGTAGATTTTAAAGAATGTATGACCACCCAAAATTCCAAGTGTTATTTAAATCAAATTTACCTTCATGGGCGCCTGGGTGGCTCAGTCGGTTAAGCATCTGACTTTGGCTCAGGTCATGATCTCACGGTTCATGAGTTCGAGCCCCATTTAAGGCTCTGTGCTGACAGCTCAGAGCCTAGAGCCTGTTTAGGATTCTGTCTCCCTTTCTCTCTGCCCCTCCCCTGCTCACTTGCTCACTCTCTCTGTCAAAAAACGAATAAAAATTTAAAAAAAATTTACCTTCAAATAAGTACATTTTCTTTCATCACTAAGTACCAGTAAACTAATCAATTTTAAACTCATTACCATGAATTGTAATCGCTGAGCATAGTTTCACTTATTATAATATTCTGTACTAAACTCAACCCTATGATCATTATTTTTTTTTAATTTTTGTTTAACATTTATTTATTATTGAGAGACAGAGACAGACAGAGCATGAGTATGGGAGGGGCAGAGAGAGGGGAGACACAGAATCTGACAGGCTCCAGGCTCTGAGCTGTCAGGACAGAGCCCGGTGAGGGGTTGGAACTCACAAACTGTGAGATCGTGACCTAAGCGAAAGTCAGACGCTTTACCGACTGAGCCACCCAGGCGTCCCTGATCATTATATTTTTACATACATTGTTGGGTTAGGTTATAAGTATTTTGCTTAGAAATTTTCCATCGGCTCTTATGAGTGAGATTGGTTTGTCATTTTCTCCTCTGGCCTTAGAACGAATGACATGTGTTGCATCATTTTCTGTAATATAAAGTAGTTTGTGTAAGATTAGTGTTGTGGGCTGAATTGTATCCACCAAATTCATATGTTGAAGCTCTAACTCTTAGCTCCTCAGAATATGACTGTATTTGGAGCTAGGACTTTTAGAGATGAGTAAGTTAAAATGAGGCCCTTAGGGTAAGCCCTAATCCAATTTGACTGCTGTCCTTATAAGAAGAGGAAATTTGGACACACAAAGAGATGTTCATGTAGAGAGGAAAGACTTCACGAGGGCATAGCAAGACAACGGCCTTCTGTAAGCTGAGGAGAAGCCTTGTAAGAAACCAAACCTGCCAGCACCTTGATCTTGGACTTCTCCACAACTGTGAGAAAATAAATTTCTTTTGGTCAAGCCATCAAATATGTGGTGTTTTGTTATGGTAGCACCAGCAGACTAATACAATTAAGATGACTTGTTTCTTGACGGCTGAGTCGAACTCACTTCTAAAAACTTCAGGGTCTGGTGAAACATTTTGATCGTTGATTCTAATTAGTTAATAATTACAGGATTTTTCAATTTTCTATTTCTTCTTGAGCCAGTTTTGGTAAATTAAAGTTTTTAGGAACATGTACACTTAAACTGTTCTCAAAGTTATAGATAGCAACTTGCCTATAATATCCTCTTACTGTCTTTTAATCTCTGCAATCTCTTTAGGTGTGTTCCTCTCCCATTTCTAATATTGGTTATTTGTGCTTTTCTTCTCTCTTTCATGGGTGTTTCCAGGTACGTCATTTTCATTAGTCTTTTCAGAGAACCAACTTTTGACTTTGTTGATGCTCACATGTTTATTTTCTGTTCATTAATTCTGGTATTTATCTTTATGCATTTCCTTCTTTCTGGGTTGCCTCCAGGAAAGCCTTACTCTCATTTGGAACATCTAGCATCAATGAGTGGTTTTCAAATTCTGCTCAGCAAGACCCTGGGATATTCTTTGGTGGTGTCTCAGAGATTACCCGACTCCCATCGAGAAAGCTTAGCTTCTTGAGTCAAAGTAGCTGTATATCTGTCAGTTTTACATGTGGGACTTCCATAAAGTTTAGGGGAAAGATGTTTGCATTCTCTAAAAATGTTTTTCAAAAATTTGAAGACTTCAGAGGGACTAGGCTAATGAGACCTATTTCTCCTGTACCATAACTTTTAGTACTTATAGATACACATATTTCTATTGACAATGTAGTGAGTTACTAAGTACCAATTTATAGCTAGGGAAATTTGTCCACATTTGTCAATGCCAGAACCCTTCTAAATTGGGATTCTGTAATTCTATCTACTTATATAAGATCAATGATCTTAAGTATAAGAGGTTTTAGAAGATCTTTCACTGCCAGTAATATTTAGAATTTGTGCTGAGTATTGGACTAATTTTTTTACTCTAAATAACCCTTCAGGTTGAGTTCCCACAGATGGAGGAAAGAATAGTGTTTCTCAGTTTCAAAACAGACAACTTTCTTGCTTTCAAATGTCTCATTATTTTGTTACATGTGTCCCTGAAAATGTATCCCAGCTTTTTTTTTTTTTTTTTTTTTTTTTTTTTTCCGGTCAACAGACTCCAGACTTAATCTTTTCATTTCATCTTCCATGAGTTGTTAACAGGCTTTTGGTACAACTATGCCATTATAGATCACTGCCATAAACCATTTCAGGTTCCTGAGAAATGAGTCAAGAATAATGTCAGGCTATATTTTTTTAATATAAAATTCTGGATAACATGAATTCATCTGAGATGGGCCTTTGATTTCATGGACAGGAATACTTTATGGACTTACCTATGTGATTTGGCATAGATAGCCTATGAATGTTTCTATAATGTCTTCTCATATATCATTGTCAAAAATTAAAGTGTGGCTTCTTAGAAAAATAAATTAAAAACTCAAATGCTACAAACCAGGACTGAGTCTTAGTTACAATTCCCCCTTCTCTTTACACTTGCAGCTAAGCAATCTGATTTAAAATTTAAAATAATTATCATGTCTTTCCTTCGTGGCAAATAGATGATTATCTGTCTTCATGCAGATGATCTGGGTTTCACAAACCAAGAGTAGTAATTAGCTTTAACCTGCTAGCTAATTACCATCAGCAAAAAAAAAAATGGTGTAAAATCAACAAAAATCCCAATCACTGGTTTAGACAAGCTTTAATATTGTAACACATAGTGTTAACATCACTGAATATGGGCATACTCTCAGAACTTTAGGGAAAGACATTTCAGCTAACTCGGCGTGATGGGCCCATATCAGGCTTTACCCGCAACTAGACATCCTTTGAGTTGTGTGGCCAGTTGGTACTATTTACCCTTAAAATTACCCAAATAGAAACTTCTCTTCCATTTTATATGATAGAGAAGACCCAGGTCTCATCCAAGCACATGATAATGTGTTTGCAAGGCTTATGTTTTGTTTTAAAGAAAAAGGAATCTGTCCCTTCCATGAATCGCTAGCAGCCCCAGCTTAAAATCCGCTGCTGCTGGGTTCACGCACCCTTATTAAGCCTTCAGTACAACATTAATTCACCAGCCAAATCTAATTGGAAAAGAAGCTCATCATCTACATCATTTCGAGGAGCTTGAGGAGCAGAGTCACTCATGTAGTTCAATCACACATGAACATTTTTTGAGCACCTTGATAGGTGCCAAGCCCAGCGATAGCCAGGAAGATACCTGCCTTCGAGAAGCTTGCTTTCTAGTCTGCTTAGTCTTTTCAGAACCCAGTGTTTCCAAGATGATACCATCAGCTTCCTATATTGCTCCCTGAGCTACAGGGCACCCCTGTGGTTTCCTGCTTGCTAGGAGCTCTGGTGAGTCTGGTTCTGAATCTGACTTCCCACTCCTTAAGCCCTAGCTTAACAGTGAACGTGGTTCCCTAGTTCCAAACTGTTGTCCTTGCCCTGTTTGGTATCTCAGTTTCCACTCTGAATGAAGATTTTGCCTTGGTTAAATCAAACTTACTGCGATGCTGAAAGTCAGCTTCCAACCCCTTCCTAGTAGCTGGAATCCCGCTCCAGTGGACAGACCTGCTTCCTGACGGTGACTATTGAGCTGGGTTTCCAGCATCCTCCCCCACGTTCCCTCTCATGTTGGTGCAAGGGCAGTTCCCACCCAGCTGAGCCCCACTGTCAGTCCTCGCAGATCATTAAGACCTTGCACTGTTTCCCCTTGGTGTGCCAGTCTAGTGCTGTAGCCTGGCCCTGCCCATAAACCACCCCATAAATGCTAATTAAATATCATGTGTTTCCCGTAGAGTACGATTTCCATTTAATCCATATAATCCATGACACTGAGGTCAGGAACTGTGCCTTTTAAAACTCTGTATCCATAGCACTTAGCAGTGTTTGAAGTGTAGTAAATTTCAGATCCAATAAACGCTTGTTGAATGAAAGAATGGAGGCAGACTGGGAACATGCTAGCCCTTGGCTGTCACCATTATGATACGCTGTCTTCCAATTAAGACAGAAGTGTCTTAGGGCTCTGTTAGTGCTCGATTTGATGAGATTCATATTCTGTAGACCTCTTTTCATAAGCACTTGCCATGTTCTCTGCCTTTGTGGTTGAGCACAGTGAAACAGATTGTTGTGTCACTTAGCAACTTTAGGATAAATCTCGAGAGTGTAAACCAATGGTCTACCGATCCTGAAAGTGTTTTTTCGTAGAAGGTTCTGTGCAGAGAACAACCTTAGGACAGCTGCAAGCACGCACCTCTGTAATCCATCCCCGTGTGATGTGCTTTCATTAACTAAATCACTGTTTCATAAAAAAATATTCAATCTTCTCAATTCATAGGGATGGAAAGATTATGGAAGCACGTTCTTCATTGCTACTGAGAAATGTGAAGTTATGGTGAAATCATTGGTACCTAAGTGGCCCATATCCTGGCTCCTGCGGCATAAATAGTTGATACATAATTACATTCAAAGACAGGAACAGAAATTTACTAACTCCTAAATTCTCTGAGAAGTTCTTCTATCCAAAATAGAAAGATTCAGTATGGTGTTTCTAATTCAAGTGTGTGAATGTGGACTGCATTTTCAAGTGCAGAGTTTGAAATTAAAGTCTGTGCAAACTATTATTTATACTTCTTTATACTTAAATTCTTTCTAGACTTTTCTCTTTCAGTACAGCTGAATCCTCCAACAAAATCTTGGCAGGACCGTCAACTTCCCTTTCTGCCACTGCTGAATACATCAAATACCTATTTGAACAGAATGAAATATTGTTGTGTAACTAAATGATTTGGAGAGCTGAACACTGCCGTATTTAACAAGCAATTTTTGATCTTGCTCTTATCCCTTAATATTATATTGTAAGCACACTCCCATGTCATTAAAAATGTTCATAAATATAAACAATATTGCACAATTCCTAGCATTTACTTATCCACTGCCCTATTCTTGGACATGAAGATTGTTTCCAAGTGGTTTTTTTTTTTACTATTATTAATATCACTATGATGAATATCATTATATGCCCACATCTGATCACTCTTTAATAAAAACTTGCAGGAATCAAATTGCTAAATGAAAGAAAATCAAAGGTTTTAAGGCTTTTGAGTAAACAACCAAATTGTTTTCCCGGTACCTGCCACAGAATCAAATTACCTGCCTCCTCTCTTGCCGGTATCTGTTGTCTGTACAGATAATTTGGCATCTAATTTTCTTTACCTTATTTTCCTTCTGATTCCCTCTCCTTGTTGCTTGTTTCCTGGTGTATTTTGTAATTTTTATTTGTGAGCCCGTGTTCAGTTGAACGTTTGTGAGCATGTGGGCCGAGGTTCCACTTCCAGAAAGGATCGACTCTGGATTGTAGGTACCAGGTGCCTGGGGTTCTCTGGTCCAGAACCACTTTGTTTGGCTTGGCATTTATAGACCCAAACAAGTAAACTGCATGAGGATGAGACTATGGTTATAAGTTTCTATGGGAGGTTTTTTTCCACACATAGCCTAGGAGGAAAAAGGTAAGTTTCCCGACGTCTCTTTCATATCAGTTTGGGGTTTTTTTTTTCTAGCTTTCCCTTTCAGCAAGAGTGCAGCCCTTCATCCAGAATCTACGTGACACACCCAGCAGGAAACTCAAGGCCCAGGAGGTGGCCTTGCCGTGTCCATGTCTGACTGCAGAGAACAATGCCTTCGTTGAAGGGCACTCAGTGCCCAGGCAGATGAGGGGAGAATGGCTTGTTACAGTCTTTTTCATACCTCCCACCCCTATGTTCTGGGTCAATTAGACATATTTACAGAGTTTATGCCATAGTCAATAGAGGGAACCAGGTGACCTGATCCTCTGTCCACCTGGAGACTAGAGAACTTCACCCAAGGCTGTAGAATATTGATAAATTGGTTGTCAGTGGCTTCGCTGCCTATTTATCACTCTGGGGTCCAACCCCATCTGATTCTGGCCCCAAAGGTCTCACATTTTTTGTTTTTAATTTCACCAATACATTTAAAGGGATGTATTTATTTTTGACCCTCTGATCTGTGCGTATTCTGTAGTGGGAGCATTTTTCAGGTTATTTTGTCTGCCATATTGCCGGAAGAGGTCCCGTTTGCAACCTTTAGACCTCTTGTCACTTTCCCAGAAGTGTTAGCACCCAGTTTGACTTCCAATCCATGCCTCTCATTGTTCTGGGCCACTTCAACATCTATGTGAGTGACCCATCCAACATCTTAGGCCCTCAGCTGTTTGATCTTCTCATCTTTAGTGACCTTTATCTTCTTGTTCCTTCAGCTACCCTTGCGATGGGCCTTTTCAACCACATCATTGGCACCATCCTTAAAACACTTTAATTCCATCATCTCAACTTTGGGCCACAGTTTCTTATATTCCTAATTCTCTCATTCAGTTACCTCTTTGATACTTCCAAGCCCATGATTCCTCCTTTCTCTCTGTATCTGTTACCTAGAGACCTCCTTTTCCTCCCCATCCAGTCTACATCTTAGAGTAAGCTCTCAATCCACCCACCTTCCCCCACTACCCTTCAGTTGTACCTGCCTAAACAAAAAAACCAAACTCTGTGAATCCAGCAGCCTGAATTCACACCTTCCCCTGAGCCGCTGGGAGAATCCACACAACACATACGAATTGTGCCACTTCTGTTCAAGTTCTTCATCCGGTTGCTTTAAACTGCTTAGTGATTCAGGACTCCTGCCTGGCTCCTTCAGTAGAGCATGTGACTTTCGATCTTTGGGGTCTTGAGTTACAGCCCCACATTGGGTGTGGAGCCTACGTAAACAAACAAACTGCTTAGCGATTCTTGTAAATATCCATACATGGTTAATTCTCTCTTCTGTGATATATAATACTAGCTCAAACCTTCTCCAGAACCCTTAACAAAAGAATTGTCCTCCTACCTTAGAGAAGACATGGAAGCCATCAGAAGGGAACTTCAGCTTTCCTGCCACCACATTTCAACCTAACTAACTGCACTGGTAGGCAGCCTTTTAGGTTGGTCCCTGATGATTCCCACTTCCTGGTATTCACACTCCTGTGTAATCCCCTCCCTTTGAGTGTGGGCTGGACTAAGTGACTCCCTTCTAATTAAGAGTCTAGCAAAAGTGACAAGCTATCACTTCTGAGATGATGTTACACAAAGGCCATGACCTCCACCTTCCTTGCCCTCTCTTGCTTCCTCTCCAGCTCGCTCTGCCATGTTGTGAGTTGCCCTATGGAGAGTCCCGTATGGCAAGAAACTGAGGGTGGCCTATTGGACAACTTCCAGTGAAGAACTGAGGTCCTCAATCCAACAGCTCACAAAAAAATAAAACAAAGCAAAGCAAAACAAAAAGACAAAACACAGCATCGTGCCAACAACCTTGTGAGTGAGCTTGGAAACAGATCCTTCCCGAGCTGAGTGTGGAAATAACTACAGCCAGGCACATTTCCTGATCACAATCTGAGTCAGAAGTCCCAGCAAAGATATGCCTGGACTCCTGACCCACGGAATAAATGCACAACAAACGCATTGTGTGAAGCAGCCGCATTGTGGGGTAACTTGTTACATGGCAATAATGAATATACACACCCACTCATCCTTCCTGCCTCTTGCTGCAATGGAAGAGAAGCCTCCCCTCTACTCTAAAGCAGATTCCACCAGCTACGCATGCGGTCTCTTCCCTTCTCATCCTCCCGGGTCTCATCCACAAACAGGTCCCTCCTCCAAGACCTTCAGCGCACTTGTCCACTCACAGCTCACCTGGTCTCTCTTCGTCCCAAGGGATTAAAACCAGTGAAGACAGAAGCCAAACTAATCTGGTTCATTGTTTTGTCCTCAATTTCTACCATCATCCTTTGAACACAAAAGGCTCTTCATAATAATATGGTGAATGAATATATCAGGAATGGATATTTAAAACATTTTTGGACAGTCCAATAAAATTCCATTGGTGTTGGTTAGCATTTGTATATCAACTGTTTTTTTTTGTTTGTTTTTTGTTTTTGTTTTGTTTTGTTTTGTTTTTTTAACGTTTATTTATTTTTGAGACAGAGAGAGACAGAGCATGAACGGGGGAGGAGCAGAGAGAGAGGGAGACACAGAATTGGAAACAGGCTCCAGGCTCTGGGCCATCAGCCCAGAGCCCGACGCGGGGCTCGAACTCCCGGAACGCGAGATCGTGACCTGAGCTGAAGTCGGACGCCTAACCGACTGAGCCACCCAGGCGCCCCAGTATATCAACTGTTTTAAGCCCTACCTATGAAAATCTAGTTAAAAGCTAGATTACATAACAGAGTAATTTGCTGAAATGAGTGTTTCTGCTGGATTTTTGTTGTTATTTTCTACTAATGATGACTCAACCTCGTCTCAAGTGAAAATATTTTCTTTCCTGCAACCAGGACCTCCGTTAGCCAATAAGACTCTTTTATGCAAAATTTTTAAGAGTACCCTTTCCTCTTAGCAACTTGCCCAGCTTGGCAAACCCTGTACAGGCTGAATTTCCAGCCCATTCTCTCCCACGGCCAATGCTCTCATACAATGAACAACCTACATATCCTTACATTGCTACCCTGCTCAGTCCTTCTACCAGGGAAAGCCTCGGGCCAGGTATTTGCTGTGTTGAGTTCTGGGCTCCCTCACCTCCCTGAGGAAAGTCAAGAACCAACAAGAGTCGAACTAAACTAGATCATCCAAGGGGCATCTGGGTAGCTCAATCAGTTAAGCATCTGACTCTTGATTTTGGTTTAGGTGAAAATCCCAGGGTCGTGGGATCGAGCCCTGCATCGGACTCAGAGCTGAACACGGAGCCTGCTTAAGATGTTTACGATTCTCCCTCCCCCCTCCCTCTGCCTCTCTCTGCATTCACATGCTGTCTCTCTAAAATAAAATAAATAAATAAACCAGATCATCCAAGCAATGGAGATGGATGATGATGCTTTGCATTGGAATGGGGGAATGGGTACATCTGGCCATGATTTCCCAACAATAATGGCAGGTCTGGGGGCCCATCTCCAGCAGCCACAGAGCCCCACACATGACTGTGCTGCCTGGTGAAGGAGCAACTGTAATGGTGACCACAAAGGGCAGGGAATGAGGCTCCTTCCCCTCTTGTGCCTGCAGGGCTACTGAGGAAACCTGCAAAAGGGGAGATGGCCTGGCAAGTAGATGGATTCTGGAAGTCTCACCAGTGCTGGAAAGTGAACGATGAAGGATGATGTGCCTCGGACCAGACTTCGATTAATTAGACTTCAATTAATTTAGTAAGATGAATAATTAGAACTCACCTGTGCAGTATATATATTATAACATTACATCTCTATCCAGATTTCCCTTACTGGACCTCACATGTACCCTTTGTTTCTAGCTGCACTCCCTAAACCATTGCTGAGGCTCTAATGATTCATATTTAAGCTACTTATATGGGTGCTTCATGGCTCTCCATGCACCTCTCCCCCTCACTTCTTTTTCCCACTATTCCATGATAACCTACTTTTAAAATTTTAATTTAATTTAATTTAATTTAATTTAATTTAATTTAATTTAATTATTTTAGAGAAAGACAGAGTGCAAGCAGACAGAGGGGCAGAGGGAGAGAGAGAAAGAGTCTTAAGCAGGCTCCACAGCACAGAGTCTGATGCGGGGCTCGATTCCACGACTCTGGGATCAGGACCTGAGCCAAAATCAAGAGTCTGATGTTCAACCAGCTGAGCCACCCAGGTGCACCCAAATTAACCTGTTTTCAACATGACTTTCAGAATATCACTTTGTCACACAAACATTTTCCACTGCTCCCCACTACTTAGAAGTTGGATTTCAAAGTCTTGGCCTGGGGTTCAAGGCCCTGCACAATATGGTCTCAATATACCTGTCTGGCTTCACCCATAACCTGTGATTCCAGCCAAACTAAAAATTCTCATCTCAGTGCCTCTGCCCACCCCAATTTTTCTGGCTAGGGTTTTCCCTACACCTTCTTTGTTTTCTTTTTCTGTTTTTTTAAACCCAAATCTTACATAACCTTTAACACATTAACATCAAAATTCTCCTTTATCTGGAAGTATTTCCTAACTCTTTAACACCTGGAGTCCTTTTCTTGTCTTTTATATTGTTTGTGATCACAATTTAATTTCCCTGTGTTATATAACATTTGATTTTAAATATTGACTTGACTGTGAGTTCCTAGGGGGCAGGAACCAGAGCAAGCTGTGTACCTTCGCATGTTTCCATGTTGCCCAGCACAGGATTCTGAGCAAAAACGAACAAAATGATTGATTGGTTGATGCTTCCTTTTACCTGAAGATCCACCATTAACAACATTTTTTGCTGGACTTAAAATACAACTTTTAAAATTAAAAAAAAAATTTTTTTTACATTCCATTCAAGTTCTCAAAATCACCTAACTATAAAGTTTAATCACAAACCTGAAATGTCCATGTTAGCAAAATTAAAAGACATAAATATATAATCTGATATAGAAGTTTTCTGTTTGGGGGCGGGGTACAGTTTTAAGCCAAATATACCTACGATATAAGCTATGTCATAGACAATCTGGTCCTCTTCAAAGAATAGTATTAGGTTATTAACTTTAAAAGAACAAACCTTACCTCTTTAAACTTATGTTTTAAGACTGAAAATATTTAATTCTAGTATTTAATTAGAAATAAACCTTCAGTTGGGAATGCAAGCTGGTGTAGCCACTCTGGAAAACAGTATGGAGTTTCCTCAGAAAACTAAAAAGAGAACTACCCTACGACCCAGCAATTGCACTAATAGGCATTTATCCATGGGATACAGGTATGCTGTTTCGAAGGGACACATGCACCCCAATATTTATAGCAGCACTATCAATAATAGCCAAAGTATGGAAAGAGCCCAAATGTCCATTGATGGATGAGTGGATAAAGAAGATGTGGTATATATACAAATGGAGTATTACTCGGCAATCAAAAAGAATGAAATCTTGCCATTTGCAACAACGTGAATGGAACTAGAGGGTATTATGCTAAGCAAAATTAGTCAGAGAAAGACAAATACATGACTTCATTCATATGAGGACTTTAAGACACAGAACAGATGAACACAAGGGAAGGGAAGCAAAAATAATATGAAAACAGGGAGGGGAACAAAACATAAGAGGCTCTTAAATATGGAGAACAAACTGAGGGTTACTGGAGGGGTTGTGGGAGGGGAGATGGGCTAAATGGGTAAGGGACACTAAGGAATCTACTCCTGAAATCATTGTTGCACTATATGCTAACTAATTTGGATGTAAATTTAAAATAAATAAATAAATAAATAAATAAATAAAATAAAAAAAAGAAAGAAACCTTCACTTGAAGCCGTTTGGGTAGTAATGAACTGTATTTCTAAAAATTAATGAATGTAAAGTCTGTTACAGGTTTTGTTTTCTTGTACTTTTAAGCCCAGTTCCTTCTTGAATGAATGAAATTCAACAAAATCATTCACAGGAATAGAAATGACCTGTGACTTGTAAAATATATAATCCAGAAAATACAGGACGAAAGAAACCTACCAAGGCCAGGTTGCGAGAGTGAAGTGTCACACAGCAGCCTGACTCACTAGTCATGCTCTGGGTGTTGTGGGGCTTAAAGGTGCCTAAGAGAATCGGTCTTGGACCTCAAGTCCTCTCACATACACAATAATTTAAATTTGGCGATCCTCCAAATTTCCGGCCAACATAAACAAAAAACGTATAGATACAAAGATTATAACCTCTACGTTAGCTCTGTTGGACATCAATTCAAAACAGATCAATTTAGCCAAGGGCATTGGCTTTCTCTGATATATCTCATTCCAAAAATGTGATTATGCCCTATTAGCTGAAAACAGCAATGCCTAAAAAGTGGCTATTTTTTTTTTTTTTTAAACAATTGTTCACAGCCTGGACACAGACTGGTTTTCTTGTTTTTTTTTTTTTTTAAGTAAAAACAAATGTCCACTTAGGAAAACTGAGTGTACTTAAGAATCAATTGTATTCTGAAAACAATTTACCCTAAGAGGGACTGGATTTTTATTTAACAAAACAGTCCGATAATGGTTTTAATAGATTGGAAGATAAATAAACATTAAGTAGTTAGAAACAAAAAGTAATTCATCTAATATTGCTTCTCAGGGACTACAGTACTTTACGGGAGAAAAAAATTCAAACACCATCTTTATAGGTACATCTGTCTTTTCAATAGAAGCTATTAAGTGGCAATAGCAAGTCTCCTGTCTCACAGCACAGTCTGCTGATCAGTATAACCACTACGCCATCTAGTGTCCAAACTGCAAACAGCAACTAAGGAGAGTTTCCTGCAAGTCCATCTTTCTGAATGCCATTTTTTTCCTTTTACTGGTGTTTGGAAAGTAGTTTATTACAAAGAATATAGAGGACCAAAATTTAAAAAAACATAAAATAAAAACAAAGAATATAAAGGACAGACTGTTTATATGTAAATTATTCAGCACTATAACTTTTCCCACTGTGTTGAGGAAATTAAGATCTGGTGCCTATAAAATGTCACACAAACTATATAAAACAATTTTTTGAACATAGGTAAAGGCAGGAATAAATATTTTTTAAAATATTTTTAAAGTCTTTTTAAAGACCTTGTAAAAGAGAAAGTTAAGGGGCACCTGGGTGGCTCAGTCAGTTGAATGTCTGACTCTTGATTTTGGCTCAGGTCATGATCCCAGGGTTGTGGGATCCAGCCCAGTGTCAGGCTCCATGCTAAGCTTGGGAGTCTCTCTCCCTCTGCCCCTCTCCCCTCCTCATGTGCACTCTCTCTCTTAAAAAATTAATTAATTAAAGGAGATAGTTAAGATACTGCCTTGAACTGTGGCTAGGAATCGTGACTTTCATAGACTATGTAAACAGAATGGGGGAAATAATTGGCAGATATAAAGCCAAACAAAAAATATGAAAATATGCACAAGAGAATAATTGAATTTATTGGTTGGAAATGCTTTTGGAGTTGTTGATGATTATTTGTTTATTTGCCTAATTATAGCTCTTAGTTATTTCCAAGTGGATATTTTGTTGTAATTAACTAGCCAAGTAAATATTGATAAATCTAATGTGACAGTCACATCTAGCTATTCTCCAAGATGAGAATAGAATCTGGTCAGATTCCACAGGTCCCCATTAAAAGCACTAATTTTTACATTTGGAAAAGTTATTTTTTTTTAGCATCTTTCTATTAGTAAAAAATAAAAAATGGCAGAGGCCAGCTGTTAGATTTAGAACTGAAATACTATCAGAGAAAGAGTGTGCATCATTTGGGGGTTCTTTTCAATATTGCTATTGAAGAGGTCCTGGTTTGTTTGGAAAATATTTACATCACATTTCCAATGCAACCATTGGGGCTGCTGCTTTTTAAACATCATTAAAATATTTGGAAATTTTAAGCATGACCTCAAGAATAATTTTATGATTATCTGTCAAAGGATTAAACCTAAAAACAATGCAGGTAATCATAAAAAGAAATTTCAAGTAAATGCAACCTCTCTCCAGAGATGAAAAAGAAAATGCAGCTGTAATTTTAAAAATTTAACTGAATTCTATAGGTGCTAGCATAGAGGTATAAAATCCACTTATGGAGTTAAAGAAGAGTTTAAGGTAATACAGAGGACAGACCCTAAGGTGAGCCACATAATTTGCCACCCCCTGATGTTCATACCATTGTGCAGTCCCTACCACTGAGTGCAAACGGGACCTGTGGATGGTTTTTAGCCAGTAGAAAATGGCAAAGTGGATTTGTCACACTACATAAGACTCCATTGTAGCAGACTGGAGCAAGAGAGTCTCCTTCCTGGCACCTCCACTGCCACCTGATGAGACCATGAGCAGAGAACCTGGTTGAGCTGTGTGCCCAGGCTTCTGACTCATGGAAAATGTGACTTGTTTTACCTGCTAAGTTCATGGTAATCTGTTATGCAGCAACAGAAAATGAATATAAGCAGTATGTTAAATAAAATTCACAATTCCACAGTTATTGAAAACCAGACCCAGGTCTGAGCCTGACATAGAGTATGTCCTCAGAGCATAGCTGAATGGATGTACTATATCCTATACAAAGATCAGAAAGGCAAGTAGGAGTTTAATGCACATCATAATCTATTTGAGGAAAAATGGACATATAATTAGCCCTAATGAGTCACTAAAATAACATGATTCGATGCACAGAAAAGAGTCTGCATTAATAGAAATCTATCAAGCCACAGGGGCAGCTGGGTGGCTCAGTTGGTTAAGCGCCGACTTTGGCTCAGGTCATCATCTCATAGCTTGTGAGTTCGAGCCCTGCATCAGGCTCTGTGCTGACAGCTCAGATCCTGGAGCCCGCGTGGGTTTCTGTGTCTCCCTCTCTCTCTGCCCCTTCCCCACCCATCCTCTGTCTCTCTCTCTCTCTCTCAAAAATAAAAATAAACACTAAAATTTTTTTTAACAAATAAATCTATCAAGCTGTAGAAAACTCAAATCAAAACTACTTCGCAAAAAAAAAAAAAAAAAAAAAAAAAAAAATGGACGGAGGAGGACTTCATCGATTCACAAAACTGAAGTCTGGAAGTAGGGCCAGCCCCATGCTTAGTTGCATCCATCCTCAAGGCTCCAAAATTCTCTAGGCTCTTTCCTCCAAAGCATGTCATTTTTAAATTTGGACAAACTGGCCCTATGCTGACAAATATGAACACAGGATTATAGTATACCATCCAAGGGCTTCCATGGAATAGAGAAGAAACTTCTCTCCCATAAGCCCCAGTGATAGTCTACGTTTCTTACTGACCTGAATTGGATCATGCACACACCCTTCAACTGAGCTCCACAGCCAAAATGACCATCCAAAGCAGCTGACGCCCAGAACTAGAGCAAACAATGGGTCATTCCCTCTAAGCCACACAGTTGATGATGCCTTGTAGAGATGGTTTCCCCACAGGAAAATCTGAGGGTCATTAGTGGGAGTCAAAGCAAATTGATGTTAAGGTGGTCACCAATAAATGCTGGCCATAGAGTCATACTAATTCTGAGTGGGAAGATCAGTGATGTAAAATATAATGAAATATAATGTATAAAGAAATTATGTATACACCCAAATGAAGGATATATGAGAACACCTTGTACTAACTTCACAACAGTTCTGTAAGGGTGAAATTATTTCAGATTAGAAAGTTAAAAACATTTCATTTATTCTGGCTTAGATATGATGGAGGCCAAACTTCCATACTTGATAAATTAAAGCAATTAGGTTTTTGAAATAGGATAAAAAAAACATTTGTAGTAGTAAAATTTGTGAATTTCAAAGGAAAATAAACTATTGTTTGTTAGTTTTTGAGCCTCAACACACACACACACACACACACACACACACACACACACACACACACACACACAAATTCTCTCTCTCTCTCTCTCCCTCCCTCTCTTTCTAGTTAGAAAAATATATACATACTTGGGATCCATTTGATGGAAGCATTTAGACCCTCTAGTTTCAGCCAAGAAAGTATCTAGTCCACTTCAGTGTTGAGCTGGATATATTGACTGAATTGACTAGAAAGTTGGCACAAGGTTCAGGGAAAGAAATACTATACCAGGAGTTCAGCAAAAAGCTGAGGTGTCAGGATAAGATATGAGAGGAGTAAGGAATTTAGGCTAGTGAGGAGCTAAATAGCAGAAGAGCAGTATCAGAGAAAATCTATGAGGGAGAAAAGAATTTTTTAGCATTAAGCAAGGAAAAGACTAAAAGGTATTGACTGCAGTTAGGTGCAAACAGAAACAGAGAACCAAGAAAGCGCATAGAAGATCTTTTGGTGAAGACCCTAATTGTGACATGTTGATGGACCAATATTTTATAATCAATCAAGTACAAAGAAATCATCTATCTCTTAAATATCTCCCCCAAGATAAATATTAATTTTCAAAGAACATGAAGAGAATATTATGAACAGAACATTAAAACGATACTGAAATGAACACTCCTAGGAGAAATGGCTGATTCCAGAACAGGGACAGGAAACACAAGATGGGCCTGGAACATTGTTCAGGGCCAGAAAATAAGGAAACGATTTAAAAAAAGGATGGGATGGGGCACCTGGGTGGCTCAGCCAGTTAAGGATCCCACTCTTGACATCCACTCACGTCATGATCTCAGGATCATGAGATGGAGCCCCGCTTCTGGCCCAGCTTGTATCCAAGCTGAGCATGGAGCCTGCTTGGGATTCTCTCTCTCTCCCTCTGCCCCTCCCCACATGTACACAGTCTCTCTCTCTCTCTCTCTCTCTCTCTCTCAAAATAAATAAATAAATAAATAAACTTAAAAAAAAAAAAAAAAAAACAATGGGGCAAGTCAAAAGGATACAGGAACCAATGTGAATGAGCTCTCAATAGCCAAATAGACAACAATCTGGGCAACAAAGTAAGTAAAGATAGTAATGGAATAAATGTCCATGGTCCATAGTGATACAAATAAATAGCTCAGTGAATAATAACTCAGAAGAAACAGCTCTTCCTTACAGTGGAATTCCAATGAATAAATGTAGAATGAATGCTAGAAATAGAAAATCACCATGAAGCAAGCACCACAATAATTGTTGCAGGCAAAAATTATGGAAGATCATTCGTGCAATAACTGGCTAAATTTGAACAAGATCTGTAGATTAGTTAGTAGTATTTTATCAGTGTCATATCCTAGTTCCATTAGTTGTACTACGGTTTTGTAAGAGATTATCATTTAGGGAGGCCAGGTAAGGGGTATATGGAACTCTATGTACAAGTTTCGCAATTTTTGCAACAGTTTAATATGGCTGACATTGTTTTAATTAATTTCATTTAACTTCCTCATTTTTTTCAAATTTTATGAAAATAATATGAACATAGTTTGCCTCTTCAGGTCTCAGGATCACTAGGATAAATATCAATCACCATTTTCAGAGCTATTCATCACTTAGGTTAAGAAAATCAGGGCCATCTTCCTCAACCTGCATTTCAGAGTAAGAGGTGGAGTACGAGGGAGGACTTTGTGGTAGAGAAGACTCAGAAAGGCACCAGCATAGCAATAAAGCTGACTGTCAGCTGCTGGAAGTAGTTGCAATGACACCCATTCAGCACAGACGTCCCCCTACCAGAACAAATGGATGGATGTACCAACATCTCCACTGATTGAAAACGTACCTCTCTCTCACCTCCATTTGGTGGACTTTTTTCCACTGTAGTTGTCTCTAAAGCTGCTGCTAAAGGGGTTAATCCCCATAACAATGCGTGGGTCTTTGGGAGGAAGAGCAAAGGGGGGAGAAGGAGAGACAAATGGGGAGAGTGAGATGCCAGTCACCTCCTCAGAAACAGCTCTGGTAGCTACACTGAAAAAGCATAGAAACGCCAATCAGTAGAAAGCTATTGATAGAACATCTTGGTTCCATTTGAAATGCGCTATGGGAAGCTACCACACAAGACAGTGTTCACTGTCCATGTCGCTGATACACATGTGACTTCTCATCTCACAGTTTAATGTGCGGCATAGTGAGAGAAGGCAAAGTACCACACTACACAGTATGACCATGAATACAAAGCCATTTGTGGATAGGACCCAGGGGACGGCAAAAAGGAAGAACCAATGGGGCTCCACTTGTGAATTTAGACAAATGGCAATATCCTTCTGACAATAAGCTCGACAAATCTCCATTTAAAAAATGTCAACTATGCCCACGAGATTTTATTTTTTATCTCTATGTTTTTAAGCCTTTATTTTTAAGTAATCTCTACACCCAACGGGGGGTGCAAACCCACAACCCCAAGATCAAGAGTCACATGCTCTACTGACCAGCCAGCCAGGCGCCCCTGCCCACAACATTTTAAATTCTTAAATGTCATGATACCACAAATGCTAATCTTTGGTCAAATCTGATGTGAGCCTAATATACTTAATGCAAACCTCTTAAAGAACAGAGAAGGATGAGAAAAACATTCCAACTGACCTCAAAGGGTTGGGTCGGGGCTTTTATTATTTAAGATCCTGGATAAAAAAACTCCTTCAAGATCATTTCCTAAATTTAATGCTAAGCACTGGGAGTAAAAAATAAAAGTCTCCCTGTCTGGTGGAGATCTTCTTTAATAGACATTCCATCAAATAATTTACCACATTGGTGTCCCCCAACCCTTCAGCCATTTGAATAGCGCCTCTTTTGATTTTTGCCCTATCTGCCTGCCAACTATACTTTTACCTATTTCCTATTTCTCTTTAAATCACTTCATTTTCACCAAAGCTACCTTAGAGGAAATATTTCTGTAGCCACTATGAATGGAAAATGAGAATCACTTGCCACATATAGAAACAAACTATAAATGTAAATAAATATCTAAAATACAAAGAAGTCTATCTATGTCCCACATAAAATTATCTCACATACCACTAGTAGTATGCATACTGCAGTTTGGAAAACACTTGAATATAGTCTAACACAAATGTAGATACATCAAATTTTTAAAATATAATTGATTGTCAAATTGGCTAACATACTGTGTGTACAGAGTACTCTTGATTTTGAGGGTAGATTCCCATGATTCATTGCTCACATACAATACCCAGTGCTCATCCCAACAAGTGCCTTTCTCAATGCCCATCATCCATTTTTCCCCTCTCCTCCACTCCCCCATCAATCCTCAGTTTGGTCTCTGTATTTAAGAGTCTCTTATGGTTTGCCTCCCTCCTTCTCTGTTTGTAACTACTTTTTTCCCCCTTTCCTTCCCCCATGGTCTTCTGTTAAGTTCCACATTTCTGTCTTTCTCTGACAACTTATTTCACTTAGCATACCTTCCAGTTCCATCCACGTTGCTGCAAATGGCAGGATTTCATTCTTTCTCATTGTCAAGTAGTATTCCATTGCATATATAAACCAAATCTTCTTTATTCATTCATCAGTGGATGGACACTTAGACTCTTTCCATAATTTGGCATTGTTGAAGGTGCTGCTACAAACATTGGAGTACATGTGCCCCTTTGAATCAGCACTCCTGTGTCCTTTGGATAAATTCCTAGTAGTGCTATTGCTAGGTCGTAGAGTAGTTCTATTTTTAATTTTTTGAAGAACCTCCACACTGTTTTCCAGAGTGGCAGCACCAGTTTTCATTCCCACCAACAGTGCAAGAGAGTTCCCGTTTATCTACATCCGCACCAGCATCTGTTGTTTCCTGATTTGTTCATTTTAGCCACTCTGACCTGCGTGAGGTGATATCTCAGTATGGTTTTGATTTGTATTTCCCTGATGAGGAGTGACGGCGAGCCTCTTTTCATGTGTCTGTTGGCCATCTGGATGTCTTCTCTAGAAAAGTGTCTATTCATGTCTTCTGCCCATTTCTTCACCGGATTATTTGTTTTTCAGGTGTTGAGTTTGGTAAGTTCTTTATAGGTTTTGGATACTAACCCTTTATCATTTGCAAATATCTCTTCCCATTCCATCGATTGCCTTTTAGTTTTGTTCATTGTTTCCTTTTGCAGTGCAGAAGCTTTTTATCTTGATGAGGTCCCAATGGTTCATTTTTGCTTTTAATTCCCTTGCCTTTGGAGACATGTTGAGCAAGAAATTGCTGAGGCAGAGGTCAAAGAGGTTGTTGCCTGCTTTCTCCTCTAGGGTTTTGATGGTTTTCTGTCTCACACTTAGGTTTTTCATCCATTTTAAGTTTATTTTTTGTATGATATAAGAAAGTCGTCTAGTCTAGTTTAATTCTTCTGCATGTTGCTGTCCAGTTCTCCCAGCACCATTTGCTAAAGAGACTGTCTTTTTTCCATTGAACACTCTTTCTTGCTTTGTCAAAGATTAGTTGCATACATTTGTAGGTCCAATCTGGGTTATCCATTCTATTTCACTGTTCTATGTGTCTGTTTTAGTGCCAATACCATACTGTCTTGATGATTACAGCTTTGTAGTAGAGGCTAAAGTCTGGGATTGTGATGCCTCCCACTTTGGTTTTCTTCCTCAATATTACTTTGGCTATTTGGGGTCTTTTGTGGTTCTATACATATTTAAGGATTATTTGTTCTAGCTTAGAGAAGAATACTGGTGCAACTTTGATTGGGATTGCATTGAATGTGTAGATCGCTTTGGGTAGTATTGATATTTTAACAATATTTATTCTTCCAATCCGTGAGCATGGAATGTTTTTCCATTTCTTTGTGTCTTCTTCAATTTCCTTTATAAGTTTTCTATAGTTTTCAGCATACAGATCTTTCACATCTTTGGTTAGATTTATTCCTAGGTATTTTATGGTTCTTGGTGCAATTGTAAATGGGATATATTTCTTGACTTCTCTTTCTGTTGCTTCATTATTGGTGTATAGAAATGGAACTGATTTCTGTACATTGATTTTGTATCCTGCAACTTTGCTGAATTCTTGTATCAGTTCTAGGAGTCTTTTGGTGGAGTCTTTTGAGTTTTCCACGTAGAGTATCATGTCATCTGTGAAAAGTGAAAGTATGATTTCTTTGCCAATTTTGATGCCTCTTATTTCATTTTGTTGTCTGATTGCTGATGGTAGAACTTCCAACCCAATGTTAAACAACAGTAGTGAGAGTGGACATCCCTGACATGTTCCTGATCTCAGGCGGAAAGCTCTCAGTTTTTCCTCATTGAGGACGATATTAGCTGTGGGCTTTTCATGTTTTTATGATGTTTAGGTATGTTCCTTCTATCCTGACTTTCTTGAGGGTTATTATTAAGAAAGGATGCTGCATTTTGCCAAATGTTTTTTCTGCATCTATTGACAAGATATGATTCTTATACTTTCTTTAATTAATGTGATGTATCACATTGATTGATTTGTGAATATTGAACCAGCCCTGCAGCCCAGGAATGAATCCCACTTGATCATGGTGAATAATTCTTTTTATATGGTGTTGAATTCTATTTGCTAGTATCTTGTTGAGAATTTTTGCATCCATGTTCATCAGGGATATTGGCCTGTAATTCTCCTTTTTTCTGGGGTCTCTGTCTGGTTTGGGAATCAAGTTAATGCTGGCTTCACAGAATGAGTCCAGAAGCTTTCCTTCTGTTTCTTTTTTTTTTTTCAATATATGAAGTTTATTGTCAAATTGGTTTCCATACAACACCCAGTGCTCATCCCAAAAGGTGCCCTCCTCAATACCCTCACCCACTTTCCTTCTGTTTCTAATTTTTGGAACAGCTTGAGAAGGATAGGTATTAACTCTACTTTAAATGTCTGGTAGAATTCCCCTGGGAAGCTATATGGCCCAGGACTCTTATTTGTTAGGAGATTTTTGGTAACTGATTCAATTTCTTCACTATTTATGGGTCTGTTCAAATTTTCTATTTCTTCCTGTTTGAGTTTTGGTAGTGTGTGTGTCTAGGAATTTATCCATTGCTTCCAGGTTGTCCAGTTTGTTGGCATATAATTTTTCATAGTATTCTCTGATACTTATTTGTATTTCTGAGGGGTTGGTTGTAGTAAGTCTGATTTCATTTGTGATTTTATCTATTTGGGTCCTCTCTCTTTTCTTTTTGAGAGGTCTGGCTAGGGGTTTATCCATTTTGTTTATTTTTTCAGAAAACTAGCTCTTAGTTTCATTTTACTGTTCTACTGTTCTATGGTTTTTTTGGATTCTATATTGTTTATTTCTGCTCTGATATTAATTATTTCTCTTCTTCTGCTGGCCTTGGGGTTTCTTTGCTCTTCTGCTTCTAGTTCCTTTACGTGTGCCGTTAGATTTTGTATTTGGGATTTTTCTTGTTTCTTGAGCTAGGCCTGGAATGCAATGTATTTTCCTCTTAGTACTGCCTTTGCTGCATCCCAAAGGGTTCGGACTGTTGTGTTTTCATTTTCATTTGCTTCCATATATTTTTTAACTTCTTCTTTAGTTGCCTGGTTGACCCATTCATTCTTTAGGATGTTCTTTGACCTCCATGCATTTGGAGGTTTTGCAAACTTTCCTGTGGTTGATTCCAAATTTCATAGCATTGTGATCTGAAAATGTGCATGGTATGATCTCAGTTCTTTTATATTTATTGAGGGCTGTTTTGTGACTCAGTATGTGATCTGTCTTGGAGAATGTTCCTTGTGCACTCAAGAAGAATGTGTATTCTGCTGCTTTTGGATGAAAAGTTCTGAATATATCTGTTAAGTTCATCTGATCCAGTGTATCATTCAGGGCCATTGTTTCTTTATTTATTTTCTGCTTAGATTATCTGCCCATTGCTGTCAGTAGAGTATTAAAGTCACCTGCAATTACCGCATTCTTATCAATAAGATTGTTATGTTTGTGATTAATTGTATTATATATTTGGGTGCAAAAACATTTATAATTGTTACCTCTTCTTGATGGATAGACCCCATAATTATGATATAATGCCCTTCTTCATCTCTTGTTACAGCCTTTAGTTTAAAATCTAGTTTAGACACATCAAATTTTTAAGAATTTACTATCCACATACAGGAAAGACTTAACAATTAAAGAAAAGGTTGAGGCCATTTTAGAGATGGAATGTGCTGTAGTCAGGAGAGACTAGAGTGTGCCACAATAGCAAAAAATTCCCAGACCTCATTGGTGTGACACCACCAAAATATATTTCTCAATCACACAAAGTCCACGGTGGGGCCAGGTGAATACCCAACAAAATTGTCCTCATGTGGTAACTCAAGGTTGAGGCCAACAGAGACTTAATCATCATTTGGCTACAATATCCTGAACATGGAGCCTCCCAGCTGATGAGGTGAGGAAAAAAAGCCTGGAAAGTTACATACAAGCTTCTCACTGCCTCAGCCCTTAAGTGACACACATCTTTCCCCCACAGCCCACTGGCTGGAATTAATCGCACAGCCTTGGCCAACTGCAAGGGAGGCACAAAAGTGCCATTGTTCTCATGGACACAAGTGAGCCCTAGAAGTCCACACCAAATATGGGTTGGGAAGATTAAGAGACTAGCTCAGAAGAAACAATCTCTAGGGAGAAATGTATCTGTGAATAGAAATAGAGGAAAAATAGAAGAAAGAGGTTAACAAAACTGAATGGATCAGAGGTATTTTTAGACCACATCTACAGCTCTGATTAATGAAATCCAAAATCTACAATATTGATCTGTTATACTGTAGAAATGCTGTAATCACCTCTTTGACGATAAGAGAAATGTAAATAATTACTTTACTGCATACGTAGTTGTCTTCTGTTTATACCTTAATTCAGGTCACCATGTATTTCCTGGTTTCCTACAATGTGCAAGAAACACACTAGGCTCTAAACACATCCAATCTAAAATATAAAAATAAAATGACATGCAAAGAAGGAGATTTCACAAGTCTTCATGAAGACATCAGAAACATTCTAGGTCCTCGGTTCCATTTATAAAGAAATCAGAGAAACAATTCTTCCAGTATTTACTGCATTCTGGATTTAACCCATCAGGTATGCTTTAGCAAGTCCCCACTGTTTATATATGGGGAGGGAGGGGATGTGGAAAAGAGCACTTCTTCCAGAAAGTGAAGCTCAGGAGCCATGTGCTGAGCCCCTACTCTGAGCTAATGACTGGGGCACGGTCTGAACAAGCACTCCTGTCTCCCTAACCTTTAGTCTCTGTTTTCAAGGTCCAGCCTGTGGTCATCAGGGAGAATAACGGTTTCTACAACCTCACTCACTGCATTTAAACCTCGATATGAACACATTGTTTCTGACCATTTATTTAGAGTTTACAGAGGCCCTGTAAGTTCATTATTTCATTTCATCTCTGTAACAATCCTGTGAAATAAATATTTAATTCATGGAGGAGAAAACTTAGAGAAGTTAGGGAACAGACCTTTGGTCATATTTCTAGTTTAATGGCAAAGCCAGGCACAGTTCCCCTGACTCAAGTGTTCCTTTTTACCACCCAGTAGACTCATCTTCCTCCCCAGAAAAAATTCTTGGATATAATGGATGTTTAAGAAATTGAGATAGAGGCACCTGGGTGGCTCAGTCAGTTAAACATCCTACTCTTGATTTTTTGCTCAGGTCATGATCTCACAGTTTGTGGGTTCGAGCCCCCCTCATGCTCTGCACTGACAGTGTGGAGCCTGCTTGGGATTGTCTGTCTCTTTTTCTCTGCCTCCCCCTCTCAAATTAAATAAATAAACATTAAAAAAAGAAATTGAGGTAAAGGAAAATATGTAATAATAGAAAAGGGGCATTTATGATATCGTAGTGAATGAAAAAAGAGTAAAATTTTATATGTGATCACAATTATATGAAAAGATGCCCATCAGACTATAGCAAAATTCTCCAGATGGTATTGAGAGGGCACTGGGGACAGTGGACACCTTTCTAAAGGTAAGGCTTGACACTTAGTGCTTTTTTGTTCATGTTTTGAGCCCTCTTCCTTCTCTCCACTCCTTTCGACCCAGAGCCCACCTTAAATCTCAACTCAAATTAATTTGCAAAAGCCAGATTCATGTAAACCACACCTGCTGCTTTCAAAATGACTCTGGAATGCCTTCTGCACGAAAGCCACTTGGGTGCATAGAGGCAGTGAAGGAAATAAGTGAAAGTGTTACAGTGATGAGACAAAGGCACTTGATTTGGTAGAGACACAATAATGAGGACAATGCACAGACTAGGAGGAACATAGAGAGGAGTGTTTATTTGCTAATAGCTTTAGACAAATAATCCACAGATAGATTTCAAAAGGAAATTCTAAACCAAATGGATTGATCAACCTTATTTAGATTCTGACTCAAGCCATCATTTAGGAGACAATTGGGGAAATTTGAACACTGAATGGTTAGTGATATTAATGTTAATTTTTTTTTAGTGCAATAATGGTATCGTAGTTTTGTTTTTTAAAAGACTTGTTTCTTAGTGTTACATACTGAAATATTTACAGGAAAAATTATGGGATGTCTGGAATTTAAAATATTGGGGGAAGCGAAAGAAATAGGCACACAAAAAAATTGGACTAAGGATTAGTAGCTGTTGAAGGGCAGATGATGGATGGGTACATGAGGGATCATTAGACAAGTCTATCTAGTTTTGGTTATGTTTAAATTTTTCTATAAAATATAGTTATAACAATTCTTTTTTTTTTTTTTTTTATTTTAGAGAGAGAACTCACGCAGGGGAAAGGGGCAGAGGTGGGGGGAGGGAGAGAGAGAGACAGAGAGAGAGAGAGAATGCCAAGCAGTCTCCATGCTCAGTGTGGAGCCCGATGTAAGGCTTGATCCCACGACCCAGGGATCATGACCTGAGCAGAAATCAAGAGTCAGACACTCAATGGACTGAACCATGCTGGCACCCTAAAAAAAAAAAAAAAAAAAAAAAAGCTTATAAATAGAAGTCTGCAGTATCTTTAGTGTAGCCATTCCATTCTTCTTTCTAGAAATAACTCCCTCCTCATTTACTAAGGAAACTGCCCCTCTTCCCATTCCATCTGGTTCTCTTGGGACCAACAGTTCCCATGCACATACCATCCTTGTGACTTAATCAGGCTTTAGCAGAGCTCTTGGGATTTTATGTGTGGCCCCCACAAGAGAGAAGTTCTGACTTTTCTCCAGGTTTCTCACCAAGATGACTTAAGCATGGAGTTACTGGCAACTATGCATGATCCCACAGGAGGAGAAAATGAACCCATCCCCGAAAGTGGGGATGGGGCAGGGTGGGAGAGAGGACTAGGGGGCAAGAAGTAGAAAGGGAATAAAAGGATAGGATGACACGTTTTCAACCCCTGGATCCAGTGTCCACTTCCGCCTTCAGTTACATCCCAAGCAGGGAGCCACAACAAGAGCTTTAAATGCCAGAGACTTACTTCAGTCTAGAGCTCTTACCAGAACTCCAGACTCAAATAACTTCACAGATGTGATTGACCGCAGGATCCAGAGATGGGAAGATTACCCTGGAGAGCCAGGTAGGCCCAAGGTAATCAGAGTAAGGAACGTAAGGAGGAAGCAGAGGTTGGAGTGGTGCACTTTGAAGATGGGGCAGGGGCAGAGTCAAGAACTCAGGTGGCCTCTGAAAGCTGGAAAAGGCAATGAAACAGATTCCCCTAGACCCTCCAGAAGGAACACAGCCTTGCCAACACGTTGATTTTAGGACTTCTGACCTCCTCCAAAATCGTAAGATAATAAATCTGTGTCATTTTAGGTGACTAAATTGGTAGTCACTTGTCCCAGCAGGTATAGGAAATGGATACATCCATGGTCTACTCAACATCCGCCCCATGCACATCTCACACTTGTGTCCAGAGCGAACTCCCAATCTTCACCCCAAACTCGACACATGCACAGCCCTCTCCCTTCCAGCCTATGGGAAACTCCATCCTGCCATCGCTTCAGGCAAATGCCTCGGAACCGTCCTGGACTCCTCTCATGCCAGGTCACCTCCTTCGAAAATCACGCTAATGTCACCTTCAAAATGTATCCAGATCAGGACTCCTACTCAGTACACGTACTGTACTGTCACCAGCCCGTTCCAAGCTACCACCCTGTCTCCCCTGGAGCGTAGGAGTAACCTGCACACAAGTCCTACTTCACCCTGTGCCTCTCCAGTCTTCCATCAACACAGCAGCAGAGAGGATCCTTTTTAAACTCTTAATCAAGTCAGCTGCAACCACCACAGTAGACTTGAAGCGGCACGGCTTGCTCCAGCTGTGAGGCCTTCAAACCACCCTTGCCTGGAATGCTGGTCTCCCAATTATCTGCTGAGTCCCTGCTCCAAGCCTTTGTCCATGGATCGCCGTGGCCATAAAGCTTACCCTGACCCCCCTAACGTAGCTACCCGCCCCCACGCACACTTCCATCAGCACTCCTAAGTTTCCTTTTCCTGCTCTACTTTTTCTTTTGCTATAACACTTAACCACTTTCTGACATATATAACGTACATATGCATGATGTTTATTCCCTATTTTCTGTTTTTCCCTGCTAGAACATAAGCTACATGAGGGCAGAAAATTTGGTCTTGATTTGGTTCACTGATATATTCCAAGTACCTAGAATAATGCCTGGCATATAGTAGTTGCTTATTAAATATGAGTAGAATGAAAGAATGAATGCATGAAGCTAATTTTAGCCCCGGTCCAGCCACCTGCCACCAGAAAACTCTTCATACGCAGGTACTGACCTGAGTTGTCATTCTCGCTAGACGACTCTGCTAATGGTGATTGATGCTTTACACCACTCCCCTTTGGAGAAAAGGTGAGCATCTCTGCTTGGGATCACTATTCATGCATCTGGACAAATATACCAATCGATACATTTCCCATTATTCTTCCCACATATAAGGGCTTCCATTGTGCTGGGGTGGCATTTGTTATTTTTAGGGCTTGTTACTGTTTGTGACTTTGCCATTTAGGTCCTGCCAAAACCTCTACTTCTGATCAGCAGCCCTTCTGAGAACTGCCGTCTGCGGCATTTATCAGGCACCTTCTCTCAGCATTCTGCCTCTGCACGACCCAACAACACACAGCCACGGGCCTCGTCACCAGCTCCAATGTGCTTCCGCGTGTTCCGCACAACTTACCTCTTATTCTCTAACTCTTTCACGGAGGGACATTTTAAACACAGGCTTCCCCCTCTAATGAGTTCCCATAAATGTGCGTGAGAGTTAGAAACACAAAATCCAAGCAACAGATTTATGTGATATAACAGAGGGTTCCAGTCCCAGGAGAATAAAAATATATAAAACCACTGATCATGTTATAACTGTTTATTTAATTTTCATTCTGGAGTTATTATTTGGATCTATATAATGTTGAAACATAGATTAAAAACTAAAATTAGCCAAGGAAATTAATTTTCCTAGGCATTTCAACACTCCAAGTTTGAGTTATCTCAGCTTCTTGTAATTAACTCTATAGCTAGAAGTTTAAGTCAAGGTTGGGAAAAAGCACTTGCTGCCAATGATATATGTTGAAAAAGAATAGGAGCATATGATGCTGACTTTGATAGAATCCTACTGACTTTCCTGAAAATAGTGTCAAGAGAAAGAACCCATGGGGCGCCTGGGTGGCTCGGTCGGTTAAGCATCCAACTTCGGCTCAGGTCGTAATCTCACGGTTCGTGAGTTTGAGCCCTGTGTAGGGCTTTGTGCTGACAGCTCGGAATCTGGAGCTTCTGATTCCGTGTCTCATTCTCTCTCTGCCCCTCCCCTGCTTGCGCTCTGTCTCTCTCTGTCTCTCAAAAATGAATAAGCATCAAAAAAATAATTAAAAAAAAGAGAAAGAACACAGTTTCTCATCTTTTGCTAAAATCTGTAGTGAGTCGTATCCCATTTAACTTGTCTACATTTGAATTTGCTCTGCATTTGTGTCACTGGGACCTTTTACTGTTAATTCTTTTTATGTATTTCTTCTCTACTCACTGCCTTTGTTTTAATTGTGGTAAAATATACATAAGACTTACTATTTCAACCATTTTTATATGTGCAATTCAGTAGCATAAGTGCATACGCCACTATTTCCAGAGCTTTTCATCAACTCAAACAGAAACACTGTACTCGTTAAATAACTCATTTCCTCTCTTTCCTCCTAGCCCTTGGCAAACTCTAATCTACTTTCTGCTTATGAATTTGCCTATTATCTCATTTAAGTGGAATCATACAGTATTTGTCTTTTTGTATCTGGCTTATTTCACTTAGCATAATGTTTTCAAGGTTCAGCCATGTTGTAGAAAGTATCAGTATTTTATTCCTTTGAACAGATGAATAATACTCCATGGCATGCACATATCATATTTTGCTTATCCAGCTACTCACTACCTTCTAGAAAAAAATGAGGTTGATCTTTTGGGGGGGGGTGGTGACCTGTTTTTAATGCTTTGGACATATTCCTTAATTTTGCTTTTATTTTTTTTTTAATGTTTATTTGTTTTTTTTTTTTTTTGAGAGAGAAAGAGAAAGAGCATGAGTGGGGGAAGGGCAGAGGGAAAGAGGGAGACACAGAATCCGAAGCAGGCTCCAGGCTTTGAGAGCTGTCAGCACAGATCCTAACCCGGAGGTCGAACTTGTACACCACAAGACCATGACCTGAGCTGACATCTGATGGTTAACACACTGAGCCACCCAGGCACCCCAATTTGGCTTTTATCTTTCATAACCAGATATTGTGACATGAAGAAGGAATAGGCACTTTTTTAACACGAGATTTTTATCCTTGAAAGCTCAGAGTCCCATTGGAGAGACAGTCAACTAAACAGACTATTCCAGAGGCACCGGGACAGACTGTGAGACCACAATGGACAGCAAGTAACTCCAGCCAGAGGAGCTAATTTAGTTTTCAGTGAGGCAGCAATGTCTGATCAGGGTTTTGAAGGATGGTTGGAAGCTCTACATCAGAGAAAGAAGAGACAGGAGGCCCTCAAAGCACTGGGAATCACATATGTCAAGACAAGGGGAGGGGCGCCTGGGTGGCTCAGTCGGTTGGGCGGCTGACTTTGGCTCAGGTCATGATCTCGCGGTTTGAGTTCGAGCCCCACGTCGGGCTCTGTGCTGACAGCTTGGAGCCTGGAGCCTGCTTCGGATTCTGTGTCTCCTTCTCTCTCTGCCCATCCCTCGCTTGTGCTCTGTCTCTCTCTGTCTCTCAAAAATAAATAAATAAATGTAAAAAAATTAAAAAAAAAAAAAAAGACAAGGGGAGTAAAGAGAGGGAACATTTGGAGCATAGGGCATAACTGAGAGACCACGATCAGACAATATGCTCCAGAAGTTCAATTACAGTCTTAGATGGAGGTTAACATCCAAAACAACCTGAATTTCCTCAGACTTGATGAGGCAGTGGTTAAGGGTAAGATCCCATGAGTGGTAATAAGGCAGTTCTCTCTGCCTCACTGCCCCACTCCTGATGCAGGCCTCCTGGTCCCCAACAAAGCTGCCCCAGGACTCTGGGAGTCTCTGTTCCCAATCTTCCACTCCCCTCAGATATCCTGCCTTTGAGGTCACTTGATGAGGCCGTCTCGCCACTAAGGCTGTGCCGGGGTACCCACAGTCCTGACCACACCAGCACTCTGTATCTATCCTGCACTCTGGGCCCACCTTGGTGCTTATAAACCCAACCCATTTTATTATTTTTTTAAATTTGTTTTAGGAAATTGGTCTTTTTTAAAGTTTATTTATTTTGGGAGAGAGAGAGAGCATGAGCAGAGGAGAGGCAGAGAGAGAGGGAGGGAATCCCAAGCAGGCTCCATACTGTCAGCGCAGAGCCCAGTGTGGGGGCTTGATCCCACGAACCTGTGACATGATGACCTGAGCCGGAATCAAGAGTCGGATGTTTAACTGACTGAGCCACCCAAGTGCCTCAAATTCAGCCCATTTTATTTAAAAACATTTTTTTTAACGTTTATTTATTTTTTTGAGATAGAGAGAGACAGAGCATGAATGGGGGAGGGTCAGAGAGAGGGAGACACAGAACCTGAAACAGGCTCCAGGCTCTGAGCTGTCAGCACAGAGCCCGACACGGGGCTCGAACTCATAGACTGCGAGATCATGACCTGAGCCGAAGTCGGCCGCTTAACCAACTGAGCTACCCAGGCGCCCTTCAAATTCAGCCCATTTTAGCCTTACAGCTCCTTTCTCCAAAGGGCTGAGACCTAAACCATGGGGACTGATGGGTGCCAACCACAAAATGTCTTCCTGAAAGTTCTTCTCCAACAATCTCTCCCATTCAGTTATTCCTTCAACGAATATTATTTGAACACTGACTCATTTTTGAGAGACAGAGAGACATGGCACACGGGGAGGGGCAGAGAGAGAGAGAGCTACAGAATCTGACCCAGGCACCCCTCCTTCAACAGATATTAATTGAGTAACTATCTAATATTCTAGTAAAAGACAGAGTTAAAAGGAAGATGACAGGTGCCTGATCTCATGAAGCATATTTTATTTTCTGGCCTGTGTCTGTGTGGCGGGGAATGTAAACACAACACAGCAAGCTAGTTTTAGTGGGTGAAAAATTGAATTCTGAAGGGGAGGGAACACAACACAGGAGCATGAGCAGTATGAGTGATGTGGACTGAATGGCAGGGAAGATAGTTTGGAACTGGCCTCAGGTGCTCAGCTGAGGTGTGACCGAGCACTCTGAAAACAGCAACTCTGTGTCCTTCCATCCACCCCACCGAATTCTCACCACACGGCCTTGTTTTGTGTGCGTAAATTTGTCTTTTGACCAGAAGCTCCACAGAAACCATGAGAGGATTGTCAGCAACTCAACATTTTATTTGGATGTCACTTTCTCAGAAGAACAGAATTAATCTCAGAACAGTTATGAAACTCTTTTTAAATAGTAACTAGTATTTTTTTTTAAAAGTTTAATGTTTATTCATTTTTGAGAGAGAGAGAGAGAGAGAGAGAGTGTGTGTGTGTGTGTGAACAGGGAAGGGGCAGAGAGAGGGAGACACAGAATCCGAATCAGGCTCCAGGCTCTGAGCTGTCAGCACAGAGCCCGACGCGGGGCTCAAACTCATGAATCGCAAGATCGTGACCTGAGCCGAAGTCAGTCACTCAACCAACTGAGCCACCCGGGCGCCCCGTAACTAGTATTTTTTTTTTAACAACATGCTGCATATTAATAGTATTTCAGGTTCAGATTAAACTTAAAAAATTTCCACATTCATTTTTATCTCCATACATAACAAAAGCAGTAATATGTAAATCATAGAAGGAAAATCCTTCAGTTAGTCATTATTTTAAGGGCAACTCCTTCCCTCCTACCTGGTGTATGTCTGATGTGAGGTCACCCAGTCTTTTTGGAAGAGGCCCCACTGTGAAGTAATCAGCTCGAAGAAGTACAGCCTTTGTAGAATCCCGGGTACCCGAGAACTAGCGGGTTGTAATGTTGGAGGATCTGGGGGTCTTCAGACCCACCAGGCTCAGAGAATTTGTAGGCACTCTATGAACGCGTTGCTTGGACGGTACTGGAATGGGCCCCCCCAATTACTGACAAGACACAGCAGCCCTAAGGGGAACCAGAACTTCCCGAGAGGCAGAACGGCTCAGCCGCAGCACACACATCATGCCAAGGTCAGAAGGAGGTCGGTCCTGCTGCACCTCCTCCAGTCCTTGCCTGTGCCTGAGGTGTGCTGGGCCTGGGCCACGCTAGCCACCCGCTAAGCTGAATTGGGTCCAAGACTGATTAACCCAGTCTGGCAGCCAGGTTCAGGAGTCTGGCCAGATCGTCACTTAAAGTTCCCTAGGGTCCCGATTGGTCCTCAGCCTGGAACTCCTGTCAACTCTTGACATCACTCTCCTCCCACGTCTCACTTCTGATCTCTCTCTCTCTCTCTCTCTCTCTCTCTCTCTCTCTCTCTCTCTCACACACACACACACACACACACACACACACACATCCTGCACTTTATATTTCAACCATCTTCCCACGGTCCCTATACTCCCTCTCATTCGTGTACCCACACTGCTCCCCTGGCCCGGAAAATCTCTTCTCCCTCACCTGCTGAATGCCCATTCAATCCTTCCTGACATGGCTCTGGTATCCGTTACCTCCTCTGGGTGACCTCTCTGGACACAGCTGCAGTGTAGGGCAGGTCTCCCTCCCATGAGACTCCATATTACACTATGTGGAAAGGTAATGGAAATGAATCAGTCAGAGGTCCTAACTACGTGGACTAAAGATATCCTATTCATTTTTCCCTATAGCCCCTTTCACATAGTAGATTCTCAGTCAGGGTTAATCAAATGAATAATTGAGTAAACGGTAGAATCTAAGTAAGTCAGCTCAAGACAGTTGCCCAAATCTGAATTGGATTTCTGGCCATTTTTAATTGGCTACTAGTCACGTGGTTCATAGATGAATAAGCCCAATTTAAGACGTAGAATTGAACACTTGCTCCAGTGCCTAACGAATCAATTGATTGATTAGATCAATTGGAACTGCAGAGCTCTTTTTATAAAGATAGAAATCCTGCAACATACTTTTTCCCAGAATCTCTCTCCATGAGTACAGTCATTTAATCATGCGATTGAATTTAATTTTTTTAAACCAAGAATTGTATTTTAATTTTTATTTTTTAAATGTCTATTTATTTATTTTGAGAGAGAGAAAGAACATGTGGGAGAGGGGCAGAAAGGGAGGGAGAGAGGGGGAGGGAGGGAGAGAGTCCCAAGCAGGCTCCACGTTGTCAGCATGGAGCTCGACTCGGGGCTCAGTCCCATGAACCATGAGAGTATAACCTGAGCCAAAATCAAGAGTCGGACACTTAACCTACTGAGCCAGTCAGGTGCCCTAAGGATTGAATATATATGCAATATATACTAAAAAGATTTTTTAAATATCAAGTTATTTATTTTCTTAAAACAATTTCCATACACAAGAACTCTACGTCTTGACAGTGTTTTCATAACAATCCTCATAATCCCTGATCTCAATTTTTTGTTTTTGCTATGGGAAAATAACTGGCAACAATTGTTATATGGCAAAGAGAGGGAAGGAAAGGCCTGTCTTACATGCTCATGAATGAATTATATTCAGTTCCTTCCTCCATTGTCTCTTCCTACTTCAGACCCAGGAAGAGTGAAGTGTGGAGGTGGGAGGGAGAGATGTCAGGATAGAGTTACCATCGATATACATAGTATTACAAACTAATAAATAACTCATAAGTCTTCTGCCTCTTCCTTTCTTCCCTTCTCCTGACACTTCCTCAGTACGATCAGTGACAATTTCGAAACAGGATGGTCTCAGATCCAGGGAACTCTGGCTGTGAATTCACAATGACCCTAGGGATGTGGTTGGAGCGGACCCACTTGACCAGGTGCAAATAAAAAGCAGATGCCTGCAATGATAATGTTTCAGCCTAGATCTAAGGCTACCCCAAAGAAGTAGAGGACAAGGACACTTCCTCGACTGGAACAGTCATCTATATGTTACAGTGGGGGAAAGCCTTGACCCCATTCCAGCAAATTTTCACAGACCATTCAGGACTAAGTCATCCCTCATGTGGCCCAGCAAGCCTCCACCCACCGCATTTGTGAGAGAAGGCAAAGATGGGCCGGGAGAGGCAGAAAGCGACTCTCACCAACAGTCCCGCGCAAACTTTTCTTTCCCTGGCCTTTGTAACAGATCTCCCCTCCTCCCCGGGACTGAGGGAGGGAGAAGTAAGCCAAACCCATGCATGCCAGCCGCTCAATCATCAGAGAGTTTATGCATCACCAACCTACCCGATCACCACTATTGGTACACAGTTTGCAACAAGGGCCTGAAATTCTCTTCAAAAGTCTAAAAATCCAAACATACCTGTCTACTCAAACACCAGTTTGTAAACAAAGCATTACCTAGACTTTGTAAGAGGACTTCTACCTCTGCCCATCGTAAAAAAAATCTACCTTGCCCTACAGAATTCATTTATATGTCCTCTTTTCCTTCCTCTGCCTGGAATATTACTAAGAAAAAGTTTGAAGATGATAAGAATAAGGAAAATAGTGAACTTCCTGGTCTCTCTACTATGTGGCCCATCAAGTGAAAATGAACATGCAAGCATTTAATTTGGTCTTTATAATAGACGCGACACTCATGACTTATTTTTTTAAGACCTAGCACTATTACGACATATGAACTTAGAAATTTAAGAGTTCTAATGCCAATAGAAGATCATTTATATGGTAAAGAACAGAAACTAGGTAAGAGTGATTTGAACATTCTGGAGAAAAAAAGGGTGGATAACTTTTTTCTCCCCATAATATTGTTAAATGTAGGCAGAGGGAGGCCATTATTTTTTTTTTAAACACATTTCCACATTATCCTTCACACCTACAAACAATTAACATGAATTCCTTAACATCCAATATCCAGTATCACTTTTTTGTAGAGTTTGTTTGAACAAGGATCCAAATAAAGCCCATTCGTTTTGATTGTACAATGTTTCTCTTCATCCTTTCCATTTGTACCTTCCTGATCTGGGGCAAAGATGAAAACACAGGACAGGAGGTACCGAGGAAGCACAGTGGATGGACCCGAGGCAGGTTCCCGGGATAAAGGGCTCACGCTGGTGGGGCTCCTGAAGTCGGTGAGGCTGGACTGGACATGAGGGATCCCACCCATCCTCCCAGTGTGTTTCTGAGGGAAGTGTGAGGAAAATGAACACCGCACTGGGGAAGAGTGGTTCTGGCAGCAATGTGCAAGTGGCACTCAAGGGTGGAAGATGGTTCTAGCTTATCTCACGGATCATGAGCCGAAATCTGACCGGTTTAAGAACATGACTTAGTTTCCACTCACGAGATGTCACCTTTATGTTTCTTTCAGCATCCGGGCAAAGGAAACCACAGGTCTGTGTCTCCAAGGTCGCAGCATGTTAATGAGGATGGAGGGAAGGAGAGGGGGAGGGGTGGGATGGAGGTGCGGGCAATTGGCCTGAATTGAGAGCATCTGGAGGGCGAAGTTGGCAAAGGCAGAACCACCAGAGCCTGGAGGAGCTTGGCCAGGACGCGTGGCGGGGTCAGTTCGTGGGACACGAGGACCCTGTGCCGTGACAGCAGGGAGCTGTCTCACCATCAGGCCACACGCGCCACTGCTCAGACTGCCTCTGACTCTTCCAAAACCTTCTCTTTCCTCCTCCTCCAACCCCCAACCAAAGCGCTTGTCCCCACAGATGTGGGAGTGGAATTAATCTGACAGCTTGATGTGGCAGCAGCAGCCCTAAACTTGGAATCACAAGACCTGGATTTGAGGTCTGCTGGGCCTTCACCGGCTGTATGACCCAAGGCCATAAACTCCCTCTCACTTTCCTCATCCTTGAAAACGGGTAAATGAGAGTCAAAGTGGATGCACGCAGTTATGAAGATCAAAAATGTTAACAGTGAGCTTCTCTATGATACCACAGTTGTGATGACGGTGATGATGGTGATGATAGTGATGGTGATGACAGTAATTTACATGACATGAGTGTGAGTGACCATTAAATGGCCTCTATCCATCAGGTAAGGTTCATTCTTTAAAAGGATATGGGGGCGCCTGGGTGGCGCAATCGGTTAAGCGTCCGACTTCAGCCAGGTCACGATCTCGCGGTCCGTGAGTTCGAGCCCCGCGTCGGGCTCTGGGCTGATGGCTCGGAGCCTGGAGCCGGTTTCCGATTCTGTGTCTCCCTCTCTCTCTGCCCCTCCCCCGTTCATGCTCTGTCTCTCTCTGTCCCAAAAATAATAAATAAACGTTAAATAAATAAATAAATAAATAAATAAAAAATAAAAGGATATGTTGGCTAAACCAAATGAATCTCTTATTGGTGAATTCTGTGGAGAATGTTCAGTCAGTTCCTCTGACGCCCCCTTTAAGGGAGGCTGGGGCTGATCAGGTCCTTTCTTTCTGGCCTCATTTTTACTTCAAAGACAAATGTGGTTTCTAGAAAGAATGAAGACAGGCAAGCAGCACATCCGTATCCCTGGGCATCATTTCCATGAACTCTCAGCACCTGGGAGCATTGGAGGTGTCCAGAAGTCCACCTGTAACATCTTAAAATGAATACATTTAAGGACTAAAGTCCAGAATAAGCAAGTGTTAGACTGTACAGCACCTCATGTCATACAATTCTGTGTTGAGAAATTCTAATAAAAGCTGGAGAATTTGGTAATTGACTAGAGAACAGAAACCTGCCTGAGGTCCCTGAAATATGTTCCTTCATTAATTCCTTAAACATCATGAAGTTGCACTGTCTCTTCTACTACTAATTTCAATGTGATATGACAAAGAGATTAATTATTAAAAGTAAAAAGCTTGGGGCACCTGGGTAGCTCAGTCGGTTGAGCATCCAACTCTGGATTTCAGCTCAGGTCTTGATCCCAAGGTTGTGGGACCGGGCCCTGAGTTTAGCCCTGCATTGGGCTTTGCACCGAGTGTGGAACCTGCTTGAGATTCTCTCTCTCTCAATCTCTCTCTCTCTCTCTCTCTCTCTGCCTCTCTCTTTCCCTCTCTCATTCTGCCCCACTCCGCTGCTTGTGGTCTCTCACACACTCTCTCTAAGGTTAAAATAAATAAATAAAAATAAAATAAAAATTTAATAAAAAAAATTAAAAAGCTTTGGTTTCCTCTTCCTTCCTTCCCTCCCTCCTTCCTTCCTTTCCTCCTTCTGCTCTTTCTTTTCTTAAAATTGTGAAATAAAAGCTTTCATTTTTTTAAGTTTATTTATTTTTGAGACAGAGTGATCGAGGGAGGGAGAGAGAGAGAGAGAGAGAGAGAATCCACGTTGTCAGTGTGGAGCCTGATACAGGGCTTGAACCCACGAACTGTGAGATTGTAATCTGAGCCCAAATCAAGAGTCGGATCCTTAACCAACTAAGCCACCCAGGCACCCCTGAAATAATAGCTTTTTTTTTTTTTTTAATTTTTTTTTTCAACATTTATTTATTTTTGGGACAGAGAGAGACAGAGCATGAACGGGGGAGGGGCAGAGAGAGAGGGAGACACAGAATCGGAAACAGGCTCCAGGCTCTGAGCCATCAGCCCAGAGCCCGACGCGGGGCTCGAACTCCCGGACCGCGAGATCGTGACCTGGCTGAAGTCGGACGCTTAACCGACTGCGCCACCCAGGCGCCCCAATAATAGCTTTTAAACATCAGTTTAAATACAAAATGAAAATCAACAAACACGCAAACAAACCAATAAATATCATGCTGCCCCAAAATCTTTAGTGCTTGAGATTATACTGCAGGACAAGAACCCATCTTGAGGTGATAATTAGATTTTATCTACAAATGCAAGTGAGAGGTGGGAAAAGGTGATAGGGTCAACATTTCACCAAAACAACAAGGCAACTCACGTCATTAGTTAGGAAAACAATTACTCAAACAGTTAGCGAGGGTCACTGTCTGATCAAGTAAATTCTGACACACAGTGAGGTGGTTTTCCATTTTATTTGCCTCTCTCTGACCAGAAATTTAGGAATGCGAACTGAAGCGAGAGGAAAAGCAGAAAATAAACGGATAAAGCACACGTAAGAACATCTCTGTTGGGGATCATCATGGTGGAGGACAGAACACACAAGAAAGACCCCCATCCTTTGTTCCACACAAGTCTTCGCAGATGGCTGTATTAGTTGCTCCAGAACTAATGAAGGATGGGGGTTGGACGCAGGGGAATATAGCAGCAGGGCTGGTGCAAAAGCGATAAGGCTTTTGGCTCCAAGTAACACCTTCCAATCTGCACAGAAACAACAATAGAAACTTGCTTCGGGCAGAGTGGTGCCCCACATTTTGACCGGCCCCCGAGAAAATAGCTCCGATTTGCACAAATGTTCACAGTAATCTGACCTGAATGTAAATGCATTCTCTTTTGAATCCGCCCCCCCTTGGTTAAATGAAGTTCCGCAAAACCAGCACAGAGCAGGCAAAAGCAAAAGCAAAGCAGGAAGCCTCCCACACTCGAAAGGGAAGATAAGAATCACAGAAGCCGGCATGGCTTTCATTGAGGGGCATTTCAAAGCAAATAGAGACATATGTAGCATGTTTGTAAATCCTCTGTATGTGTATAAACATGTACCTTCACACATCAAAACTGGCTTGCTCCCGGGCAACAGAAGGTCCTAAGAACAAAGTGAAAGCTAATAAAAAGCAGAAAACACTTCCAACGGATACAACAGAAAAAGGATCAGGGCGCCTGGGTGGCTCAGTAGGCTAAGTGTCCGACTTTCGCTCGGGTCATGATCTTACATTTCGTGAGTTCAAGCCCCATGTGGCATACAGAGCCTGCTTGGGGTTCTCTCTCCCTCTCTCTCTCTCTGCCCCTCCCCCACTTGCTGAGCACGCAGGTGCTCTCTCTCTCTCGCTCTCTCCCTCAAAATAAATAACCATAAAAAAACCCACAACAGACAAAGGATCATTACCCTTGATACACCGAGAGCCGAGAAAGCAGTGCAACAGAAAAACAGGCAGAAGATGTGTGCAAGAAGACCCCAGAGGAAAAACGACAAATGGCTAGTAATATAAAATGCTCTCTAAATTCAATAGTGATCAGGGAAACGTACAATTAAAGACATAATTTACACCTCTTAAACTAGCAGAAGTCAATTTCCAATCCTGGCCTGGGTGTGGGGAAATGGGCACTCACACCCTGCTGGGAGAATAAATTCATACAAACTTTTGGAGGAAAATACAGCAGTACCTATTAGATCTTAAAAACTGGCATATCTCAATAAAACTGGGAGGGGGGACCAATAACCTTTGACTTGGGAATCTTCTCATGGAAATACTCACACATATGCAGAAAGGCATATATGTCCAAAGTTCACTGAACATCGGTTGTAATATCAAAACTTTAGGGGGGGGGCACCTGGATGGCTCAGTCAGTTAAGTGTCTGACTCTTGATTTTGCCTCAGGTCATGATCTTGGGGTTCATGGGATGGAGTCCCTCCCATCTGGCTCCGTGCTGACAGCACAGAGCTTGCTTGGGTTGTCTCTCTCACTCTCTCTGCCCCTCCCCCTGCTGGAGAGGCACACGTGCTCGCTCTCTCTCTCTCTCTCTCTCACAACGAGTAAATAAACTTAAAAAAAAAAAAGCTTTAGGGGAAAACAGAATGTTTGCTGCAGACATTGAAAGATACAAAAAATGGATATTTGAGTTTGGATCATGCTAAAATCCCTCCTGGAAACTGTAAGAAATCTGCTTTAAGTGTTTAAATAATAAGTAAATGTACTTTACCGCACAAAGAGAAATACTTTTTTAAACTTTTTGTAAAGGTAAGATTAAAAATGAGGGGCGCCACTGGGTGGCTCAGTCTGTTAAGTGTCTGACTTTGGCTCAAGTCATGATCTCACGGTCTGTGGAATCAAGCCGCAAGATTGGCTCTGTGCTGACAGCTCAGAGCCTGGAGCCTGCTTCAGATTTCTGTGTCTCCCCCTCTCTCTCTGCCCCTCCCCCACTCAGGTTCTGTCTTGCTCAAAAATAAACATTAAAAAAATTTTTTTTAATGAAAACCTTATGATTCTGAATAAAGGCAATCTTTTTATAAGCTGCAAAAAAAAAAAAATGGAATGTTTATCAGAAGGGAAGTACTTATACAAAATATGACACATGTAGACTGCAAAGTTTTCTCCAAACTTTAAAATGAATACATGAGAATCATGCATACTGACATGAAAGAATGTTTAAGAAATTTTTGAGTAGAAAATGTAGTTTGCAATTGCACGGCAATTTTAAAGCTGAGCCGCTCTAGTAAATAAACTGGGCATTCTTGATAGTTGAATATGGAAAATATACACAGGGAAAGGCAATAATATTGCACTCTATAAACACATTATTGTCATTGCAATGTCTTAAATAAAACCATATTTTAAAGTGACACCTTGGGCGTGTGAGTGGCTCAGTCGGTTGAGCATCTGACTTCAGCTCAGGTCATGATCTCGTGGTTTGTGAGTTTGAGCCCCGTGTCGGGCTCACTGACAGCAGTGATCCACTTAGGATCCTCTGTCCCCATTTCTCTCTGCCCCTCCCCAGCTCACGCTCTCCCTCCCCAAAATGAATAAACATTTCTTTAAAAAAATAAAATTGGCACCTTAAAAAAAGTGTAGGTTGTAAAGAGCATGCACAGCATAATCCCAAATTTGTGAAGGGAAAAAAAAAATTATTCCAGTGTTATGTGCATGTGTTTCCACAGAGGTGGCCTGAAAGAACACAAACGAAAGACAAGGGAGGTTAGGGGAATGTGACAGGAACTACACTTTCATCTTATATATATTGGTTGATCTTTTTTTAAAATTTTATTTGTTTATTTACTTATTTATTTATTTATTTATTTAAGTAATCTCTACACCCAATGTGGCGCTTGAACTCACGACGCCAAGATCAAGAGGCCCATGCTTCTCTGACTGAACCAGCCAGGCGCCCCTCGGTTGAACTTTTTATATCACAAATGTGATGGGGAAAATTTTAACGATGGGGAAAAATCTAAACTGAGTTTGCTGAGGCTGGAAGAGTGGAGAATTGTTGTGCTTTACTGTTCAGTGTCAAGGCGAATCGTTGGAGGTTAGATGACATTCTGAGGGTTATTGATTAGCTGAGCCGCACCGCATAGCGTTACCTCAAGAGTCTCCACTAATCTGCTAATGACTGTCCTTTCACTAACGAACGTGGGAGGAAGAGGCAGACGCCATCCCCCTGTCATACGTGTGCACTCACTCGTACCTTGGTAACTGTGTGAATGAAACAGTTCTCTCCCCAGCTTCGCCTTCCACATTTTCGTCCAACGTGCCAGCCCTCTGCCCAAAGTCCTCCACTGATTTCCCACCTCACAGAAAAAGTCTACACCGTCAACACAGTCCACACAGGCCAGTGGACTCCTGTCGCCCGAGTGCACAGCCTGCTGCTGTTCCCCTCCTCACTCCACCCTTTGGGCCTCTCTTCACTTGCTGAGACACAGGAAACATCCCTGCCTGGGCCTCTGCCCTGCCTGGGCCTCTGCCCTGCCTGGGCCTCTGCTCTCGCTCTTCTCCCTGCTTAGAGGGCTTTCCCTCAACTATCCCCAAAACTCTCACCACCACTTTCCTCAGCGCTTTATTCAAATGTTCCCTCTAACCCAATGCTCCCTATCTTCCTCCCCAACTTTATTATCACCATCTAATATTCTTCATTTATTTTTATTGTATCTCTCACCTGACAAAGATTCCCTCCCTAGCCATGCTCCTCTGATCCCCCTTCTTGACTAGGCCTCAACCTTGGCCTGTACTTGAACAACACTAACAACATAGTTTCTAACAGCTCAAGATCACATCCCTAGGAGGACCTGGGATCCCCCCTTAAAATGCCTGCCTGAGAAAACTCACGGCTGTCAAAAGAATTTATTATTTGTTCCAACCAACACCCGAAGACAGGGCCCCTGTTTCCCAGCCTCTGCGGGAAGGTAGGCGCCTGACCTCGACAAGCACCCGTTAACAAACCCGGATGGGTTTCCCGTGTACCACCCCCCACTTCCCACTTCTTGTCATTTTTCACTCCCCTGACTCTACTGAACCCCTGTTCGCCCCACTCCCTTTCTCCCTCATCCTTCCTCCCTTTAAGCTACCAGTCACCTCTGTACACAATGAAGTTTATGGTGGACTCTTCCCCACTGCGGTAGTATGTTACTGATTAAAATCTGACCTTTCCATTTAACTACTGTCCAGCCTTGTTTATCTTTGACATTCTCCACTGTCATGTGAGCTCCCTGGGCTGAACGTTGTTTTCTCACCAGCACAAAGCAGAGTATCTCCAAATACCAGTGGAACAGGATGATGAATCAACACCTGGGCATGGATTTCAGCCCCAAAGACACACATCGAGGCTGGGATAACTACACCTAAGCTTTTGTACGAAACAGCACTGCTCACTCCTTACCTAAAAATACCCAGCAAGCGACAGGTGTCTATCCCAGATCATGACAGCCTCCCAAAACCGATCTTCAATTTGCTTTTAATCCTGATAGAGCACTATCTCCCACATGCTTGGTATCATCTATGAACACGCACAACCAAGCACAGAATACCATGCTAGTGGAAGATTACTGAAAGATGCTGTATGGAAAGTATTTGCTTCACCAGAAGACTCTTACTATTGATGGTGACTTCCTCTGCTCCCCGCCCTTCATTGCCATTCGTGGTCCTGGTCTTGAAACTCCCACTTCACCTTCAGCTCTCCCAGTGTCTCTCTGGGTTTCCATTCCCAGAACCACACTGAAAGTGTTTTGACTGTGAATTCTACCACCTTTCTTCAGCTGCAATCCAATGATGTCTTTTCCGTGTTTATTCTTTAGATTCTCTTAGGTGAGCTAAGTGTTGCTAACCTCCCTCACCACACCCTCCCTCTCCTATTCTTCTTATTTTTTTTCATCTGTGGCTTCTCACCATTTCTAAGGGACTACAAATAGTCCCAAGTGTAATCTGTCATGTCCAACAAGTGCTTTTTATAAGTAACTGCTATGGGTGAGGCATTATGGAGTTTACAAAAGTCTAATACTCAAATGCTGTGCTCGAAGAAAGGGACACCATACATACTCATATGAAAAGTTCAAGTTTCCTGCACAGTGGTTGCTTTAATAATAGTTTGTGGAATGAAGCAGTTGTGTAGGAATATTCTTGTAATCGCCAAGGGAATAATAAAGTGTCACATGACTGACACAACCTATAAATCAAAGTTCACCATTTAGAACAGTAGCCTCTCCTATTGCTGTATCTCTCACGTCTACAGGGTGTTTCCCATGGCTATTCTTTTTTTTTTTTTTTTAAGTTTACTTATTCATTTTGAGAGAGAGCGCACGAGCAGGGGAGGTGCAGAGAGAGACAGAGAGAATCCCAAGCAGATCCCGAGCCATGAGTGTGGAGCCTGTTGCCAGGCTTGAACCCATGAACTCTGAGATCGTGACCCGAGCCAAAACCAAAAGTTGGATGCTCAACCAGCGGAGCCATCCAGGCGTCCCTTCATGGGTATGCTAACACTAACCACAGCTGACAAAACTACTGTTATCTTCTTAGTGCATCCTCAAATCTACCTATTTTCCAACATTCCCATGATTATCAGGGGCAGCACCAACATTCTGATGCTCAGGTATCCCTTCAAGGGACGTGCACGCCCAGTCCATCATGGCCGAACCTCCTGAGGTGTCACAGCCTGGTCTGGGCATCAGTAACCTCAACTCCCCTCTCCTTCAGCTTCTCCCTCTTCTACAAAAGGCATTGCAGACACGGAGGAACGAAGACTTGAAAATTCTCCACGGGAATAAAGCTTTTCAAAAGTGTGTATTCCTTTTTTACTCTTGTCTTTTCATGTTTTAGGCAATGCTATCTCAAGAAATAGATTTCAGTTTTGAGTTTCCAGTGAATAAAGTGTTTTAATCTTTTTTTAAAAAGAATTCTAGGTGGGGCGCCTGGGTGGCTCAGTCAGTTAAGCGTCTGACTTTGGCTCAGGTTATGATCTCACGGCTTGTGACTTTGAGCCCTGTGTCGGGCTCTGTGCTGACCGCTCAGAGCCTGGAGCCTGCTTCAGAATCTGTGTCTCCCTCTCTCTCTGCCCCTCCCCCACTCGTGCTCTGTCTCTCTCTCAAAAATAAATAAACTTAAAAAAAATTTTTTTTTTAATTCTAGGTGAAGGTAGTCAAAGGTACAAATTTCCAGTTATACAATAAATAAGTCCTGAGAATATAATGCCTGACAGCCTGGTGACAACAGTTAACAATGCTGTATTGTATATTTGAAAGTTGCTGAGAGAGTAGATTTTAAAAGTTCTCATCACAAGAAAACAAATTGTAACTATGTGTGGTAGTGGATGTTAACTAAATTTATTGTGGTGATCATTTTGCAATATACACACATATGTCGTACAGCTGAAACTAACACAATGTTATGTCAATTATATTCCCTCCACTCTCCCCAAAATTCTACTTCTATGTCTCACTCCTACTACCTACCAACCCTCTGGACACTAGACATTAGAGGGTTTTGCAGATAAAGTCTCAAGAGTCAATTCACATGGGCATTCTTAAAGCAAAATATCCTACATAAGTGTAAGTCCTAAACACTCCCTCTCTCTAAACCTTGAAGAGCTTCCAACTACTATAAATAATATACAGTAAGGCTTGCCAAATAGGAAAGCAAGGGGAGACTTTCACGCAAGATGGAAGTTTCCATGGATGGAATTTTGAGATCCATCAGTGTTAAGAGGAATGCATCCTTAAAGCAGTTGACAAGCCCAGTTAAAACTATCCAAAGAGGCGTGCTCCTCCAAGTGTGGTTCACAGACCGGCAACATCAGCAAAACTAAGATGCCTATTAGAAAATGCAGAAGCTCTCTACCCCAAACCTACTGAGCTTCAGTAAAATCCCCAGGTGATTCAGAAGCACGGTAACATTTGAGAAATGCTACATGAGGTAACATAACGGTTATCCAGATTGAATGTGAACTTAGATGAGAGCTCTGGTCAACAAACCATTACAGCTGATTTGAGTCAGCCATTTGATGCATTGAAACATCACCCAACACCCATCTAGAAGCAAATGGTGAACTTGGTGCTTTCTGGTGTGGCTGACTAGGACTTCAATTTTCCATCTCTCTTGGTGTGCCTTTGCTGTCTGTTGACTATTAACAGAGCAACAAGGTGATAGTGGCTGAAAACCACAGCCTAGGATTAAGGGCTTCCTTCATGGGGCACAGGGACCAGTTGAATCATATCGAGACACCTCCACCCCCAGTCCTCGGTAATACTTTAACACAGGTAAGGGCCTGCAAAAATGATCACCAAGGGGAGCCTTGGGGGAAGAGGGCTCAAAGAGCAACAGTTAAAGGAGGTGTGTGTGCAGGAAAAGGGAGCAGTGATATAGCCAGGCTGTCAAAGGTAGGACAGGGACAGATGCATGCAGATTTTGATGGCCAAGGTAGATTTTTCAACACTAGAAAGTTCAAAACACCTCTTTCTCCTGTAGCGGCTGTTTATCAGATGCGGGTCCCTCCAAGTGTGTTCCTGGGCCTGAGATAAACACTTTGCCATTGCCTGAGGCCATGGACTTCCTTCCGATCCCAGGCCTCAGGGAATTTGTCATCCAGTGAAAAACCACCAATCTGGATCTGGACAATTGCATGTGACCTCATGCCAACTCTAAACCCAAACTGAGAAGTGTTTAATCAGATCAGGTCTGAGGAATGCCATCCCACAACCCAAATAGGCTCCAGAAGCCAGGGTCACCATCTGGGAGAATATAATCCCCAGAGAGCCAGGATTTCAATCAAACTCATTACCACAGGGTTCTATTTGAGAAGAGGCATGGGAGCCTGATCTTCTGTGTGAGACCCATTGTTAACATTCCTAGAGGAAGGAGGAGGTCTGGTAAAACATTCATGGAGGGGTGAGTGGAAATAAAAGGGGCTCACATGGCCCATAGTAATGTATACCCTGCAGCTGGTGTAGATGACACATCAGGTTTCCCACCAATCACGTGAGAGAGAAGACTGTCTTCATGACCAGGCCTTCTTGCCATATTCTTCATTCTTCTTGCTCCCTGTGGCCCACCCCCCAACATGCACCCACCCCGTGCCCCAGCCAATAACTTCCATCACCCTTGCTGTTCCTCAGGAAAATCCCTCCTCCTTCCTGCCTTCCCCACAAGTCTAAGACACCCCACTGTACTACTGAAAGCCCACTTCATTATAGTTTCCTTATTCTTTTTCTTTTTATGTTTTATTTATTTTTGAAAGAGAGTGTGTGAGCAGGGGAGGAGCAGAGAGAAAAATGGGGACAGAGGATCCAAAGCAGGCTCTGCGATGGCAGCTCAGAGCCCCATGTGGGGCTTGAACTCACAAACCACGAGATCATGACCTGAGCCGAAGTCAGACGCTCAACTGACTAAGCCACTCAGGCGCCCCTATGTTTCCTTATTCTATGTCACTTTCTTATTCCATTCCTTCTCTTCTTTCTCACCTTAACAGGCATTTATTTGGCTTTTCTCAGTGACGCTTTAGCTTCCCCAAAGCTCAGGAATGCCTCATCTCGCTGGTCTTCTGGTACACTGAGGTAATGTAACCTTTGATGTGTTTGCCCATCCCCCTTCATCTGTTTTTTTATTTACTTTTTTTTAATTTATTTTTTTATTTGAGGGAAAGAAGAGGGGAGGGGCAGAGGGAGAGAGAAAGAGAGAGAATCTCAAGCAGGCTCTACACTCGGCACAGAGCTGGATGTAGGGCTCGATCCCATGACCCTGGGATCATGACCTGAGCCGAAATCAAGAGTCAGAAGGTTAACAGACTGAGCCACCCAGGCACCTGTCCATCTCTTATCTAAGAACTATCTTCTCCACACCTATGACAGTGCACATGAGCAGCCTCACTTGTCCTGCACAATGGCTATAACTAATTACAGGAATAGCTACCTGGCCCAGGCTGGGCGTCTGGAATCGGGATCCAAGGACACTGAGGAGTCTCTCTGCTGTCTTGAACTAAAGATGTGTAAATTTGGGAACTCCATGGTAAATGTACTCATAACAACAGAGAAATCTGGTAGGGGAGGATGGACGGAAGCACAGATGTATGGGAGGAGATGCATAGACAGACAGACAGATAGATGGAACCCTGGAAAGAAAAAGTGCAGGAGCGGTGGAGAGAACTCCCTTCTTGGCCGCAGGTTAACTTCTCAGTTCCTGGTTCTAGGCCTCATGAGACCCAACTCTGCTTCCTGGTTTCGGAATGCTCTTACATCCTTATTTAAAAAAAAAATAATTTTAAGGGGCACCTGTCTGACTCAGTTGGTGGAGTGTGTGACTCTTAGTCTCAGGGTTATGTGTTCAAGCCCCATGTTGAGTGCAGAACTTACTTTAAATTATAATAATAATAATAATAGCAATCTCTCAGATTGCTCAGACAAGGCGATCTCCATTACTGTCTATGGAAATGTGTTCATTTGACCAAATCCTTGCTATTAATTAGTAATCCTCTCCTCCATCTTACTTAGCACCCCCCACAAACACCACAGTTGCCTTCTTTTCTTTCATAATCCCAGAGTCACTAGACTAACAGTCAAAACTGGCCTGCTTAGTTAGTGTACATTTCTTTGCACAGTTATACATTTGGGGGGCATGATGCATTACTATCAAATAATATGAATGACTTAAACTTCAAAATGATTGCTGTTCCCTCCAAAGTAATCATGCTGGGAGACGACAAATATATTCCCGCAATGTGGTCACCATCCCAGCCATTTCCAGAATGCCTTTTCAAATCTGCCCCAGTGACGTAAGTCTATGTCTCTGAAAGACAAATATGATTTTTAAAAAGAACTACAATTGTGCCATCATCAGGGCAAGTAGCTAAAATGAGGGATCCAACATCTTACAAAACTTTTGTTAAACAATGTTTTATACATTGGAATAATTGGAATAAGCACATACCCTTCTAGTATGACAGCTCTAAAATATAACATTGGTTTGAAGACATAAGTTCTATTACATTTTTAAACTATAAATCAGATTCTTCATCATAATCACACGTTTCTATCACTGTCATCCAGGCATCTGGAACAGGAATCGGAGATTTGTAATGCCCAGTAGATTGGGCATTACAGTAGATCAATTACAGTAGATCAATGTTTATTAGCCTGTTTAATTATTATTTAATAGAACTTATACCTCAAAAGAGGATATGACAACATTCAAGTAGGTTAAAACATACATGAAGACAAAACAAGATTATGGACATGGTGCGCCTGGGTGGCTCAGTCAGTTAAGCATCCTACTTCAGCTCAGGTCATGATCTCGTGGTTCATGCGTTTGAGCCCTGCACTGGGTTCTGTGCTGACAGCTCAAAGCCTGGAGCCTGTTTCAGATTCTGTGTCTCCCTCTCTCTCTGCCCCTCCCCAACTCACGCTCTGTCTCTCTTTGTCCCAAAAGCAAATAAACATTTAAAAAATTTGAAAAAAAAAAACAAACAAGATTACAGACCAATATTGATGATGTGAATCATGGCCATAAATTGCCACAAACTTAAAACACGTGAGTTGCTAATCCAAAATTGAAGCATCGTATCTGTGACATTCCTGCCCTGGTCATAGTCCTGAGCTCTGGATATAGATAACGTACTTTAAGTCACAGTTTTCTTCTTGTTACAAAGGATAAGCAGTAGCTGTTTTTTCTCAAGCCTTCACAGAGGCACCAAGAAACTGCAAAGTAAGGCATATAAATGTCAAGTTTTAGCCAATAGGTCACAAAGTGAGCTAGGTCTCAGAACCCTTTCTAAGGCAAGCTGGTGCAACCTATTTCTCTGTGCAAATTTCAGCTAGCATGATCAAAGATAATGAGTCACCTGGTTATGGTATTTTTAAAACACTAAAACTTCTTCGGTGTTTTTTTCCCTGAGCTTCATAGTCACTGAAACTAAACTTGTACTTTGAGACGAAATATGGTTCGTGTGCATGTGTTATACACCTGACTCCAAGATTGAGTACTTTTGGTTTAAAACAATGCACTTAAGTAATGATCACTGATGTGTGCTTGCCTGAAAATACTAACTCCCAGAATTTCGTCCCAGTTCATCCAAATTCGCTATCGATATGAGAAATTTGAAGTGTTGGAGAGACTTTAAAATAGATAATTGGTTGGGGCCTTAAAATGAAAGACCGAGAGGAAGAGATGTTTGTTACGACAATCTCTCTCAAGATAGTATTTGTAGAGTGAAACATGACACAGTTTCCTCCCTGTTGGTGGGGGTCCATGTGAATGGTCTTCTATGAGAGGCGATGGATACGCACCCAGGAAGCGTGTGGTAGAAGAGAGTCTGAGCTTTGAGGTCAGAAAGATTTGAGTATTGGTTCTACTACTCCCTGCTACCTGCGGGACTTGGATGGGTTGTTCGACCCGCACCAGCCTCCTTGTCCAAAAAGTGGAGCTGATACATAGCGATGTCACAGGGCTGCCATAAAGATGAAATGTGATAGTTTGTGTAAATGATGCAGGGCCAGATCAGCATGAGGTTTCACATCCCTCTTGGCCCACTGGCCTACACTCTCGCATCTAACACCCAGCACCACCTTCCAACAAGGCTGCAGAATCCCTGTTGCTTGGATTGCATCATCACCAGGCTGAGGCTGGACTCACATGCACAACTTCCCTTTCACAAATTTCTCCTATAGATGTCACAAGGTGAAGCTTCCATGATACCCCCAAGGACGATTTGATTTTCTCATGAGCGGCTCTTCAAAAACACTCCGGTTAGTTCATTTTTTAATTTTAAAACATTTGGAAATCATAGCTTCTATCCAATGGGCCATTTTATTGATTAATTGACTGATTGCCTAATTTTCGATGTAGAGTCTTGATGTCAAAAGAACTGACTTTTAAGTAATTCATACATTAATTCTGTAAATATCTAGTAAGCACCCGGCATATATATAGCCGGCCCTGAATTAGGCACTGAGCATGCAAAAATAAAGAAAACATTATTTTGGGGTGCCTGGGTGGCTCAGTCAGTTGGGCATCTGACTTCGGCTCAGTCACGATCTCGCAATTTATGGGTTTGAAGCCCCCGTCAGGCTCTGTGCTGACAGCTCAGAGCCTGGAGCCTGCTTCGGATTCTGTGCCTCCCTCTCTCTCTGCCCCTCCCCCTGCTCACACTCTGTCTCTCTCAAAAATAAACATTAAAAAAAAATTATAATTAACTTAAAAAAATAGTAATAAAATAAAAAAAAGAAAACATAATTTTCCTTTTCAATGACTATACAGTATGAGGAAGGAGATAAACCTATCCATAATTGTCATATACCACAGTAAGTCACATAATAGAAGTATGCAAATGGTGTCACCATTTTATTGGCACTTTCAAGTTCAAGTTTTCACATGTTTCTGCCTTACAAAATCCCACGAGCTAGGTGTTACCGTTACTAGTCGCCTCCAGGTCAGATATAAAGAAGTCAAGCAGAGGAAAAGAAAGTAAGTTGATCAAGGTCACACAGATAATAACCATGATTCTGTGTCTCAAATCTCAGTTGCCCGGGCTCTTCAACCAGTGTCCCTCAATATCCATGTCACAATACACTCAGAACACACCTCTGTCAAGCTTGCAAATGCCTCACAAATGTCACCCAAATTGTGTATCTCCCAGGAGATTCACTCTCTGGCCTTGGCCTAACACCCAGTCTTCCTCTCTACCCTCTCCCACAGGAACCCTCCTGAGAGCCAACCCAACTGTTGAGTGTTTCCTGATGACACGGAGTTGTTTCAGGCCTGGTGCTTTTGATTTTACTGTTCCTCTCTCCAAACCCTCCTCTGCCCCCTCACCCAACTCCATCTTCTAGTTCCTCCTCTTGCATGGAGATAACACATCTTCCTCCTCCAGGAAGTCTTTCGTGATTGCCTTGCCCTAAGCCATTTCATGTAGCTAAGCCTCCTGGGTGCTCCCCCAGGCCTGGGACAGGGCACAAGTCATACCTCATACTTTATTGCACTGCAGTTGTTGGTTTATTTGCCTGTCCTTCGCCCATTGGACTGTGAATTCCTTAGGAATTCACAGCCTGCGTTTAGCCCATTTACTGTTTGCTAATTGAATGAATAAAAGAAAAAATCCCTCGCCTTCTAAAAATCCCTCAGTTCCTTCTAAGTGGCTATATTGACATCGTGTGACCCCCACCTCCAGGCCACAACTGGCTTGCGCTTGGGTGGGTATCAGATGAAGGATGGACAATCCATAGGCTTCTCTATGACCTATGATCTATGGCCTACTGTGAAAAGGTGGCTGCAAACAGTAGATCTCTTCCAGGAAATGCAAGCTAAGAAATATGAAGAAATGTTTCCAGATAAACATAGGGGCAAGAGTGAAAAGGAAGCAAAAGTAAAGTTGTTATAAGGCAGGTAGAAGCTCTGGTGTGGTGTTTGTAAGTAGATGGATGGGGAGGCACCTGTGAGGGTGAGGAATCTGCTCGGATGAGAGTGAGAAAGCCGGCCGGCAGAGGGGCAAAGAGAACCGCAATGCCAGGGGAGACCGTGCTAGCAAGAGCAAGAGGAAATTGTTCCAGGCGTTGCCTCAGTTCCTGACAAGTTTCTGGTCTCAGCCCCAAGTCAGGTGCAACCTGACTTAACAGGTAAGTCCTTACCTAAGAGGTGAAGATGATTTTTAAAGTGTTTCGGCCTCTGCTGCAGGGTAACAGGTGAAGTTGAATTTAAAAACGTGCCGGCCTCAGGTATGGGACCACCATCAGCTTAGGTAGCACCTCTGTGACTCACAGGAAAAGGCACCCGTGCTGGGATGAGGCCTGACCAAGGGTGGCTCCTAGCTGGATGGGAAGCCCAGGGCCTTTGTGCAAAGAGAAATGTTCCCTCCTAAGGGAGGGGTGTCTGTGCATGTACACCGGGGTGCACAGCTTGATCAGGTCACGGCACGGGCTGGATTTGAGCACCCCCCGCTGTCTGCTGTGCCCAGCACCCATCTGCGCTGCCCAGACTGCCCCGCCTTTCCCAGCAGGACAGCTTTGCTCTTCTGTGAGTAGGCAGAGACAGATAGTAAACTTAGAGCCAGATGGTCTTTGTCTGGTAAAAAAATCACTCTGAGCAACACAAATGGAAAGTGAGCCGGCATCCATTGTTCCTGGCCTGGGGCAGCTCCAGCCCAGCTGTGAATGGGGCCCAGGAGCCCCTGGCAGAGCATTAGCCTGGCAGAACAAGAGCTGAAAACGCAAGCAGTGGCCCAAATAGTTTTATCCTCGGGGGTCCATGAGAGGCGCTCTGAAAGCACAGGCCAAGTGTAGACAAGCAAGGACTTCCCCCAATGGGACGGGTGACCATCGGCTGCAGAGCCCATCCTGGACAGCAGCACCTCGCGCTTGTGGCCAGGCAGCTGTGGGTATGGGCTGAAAGAACATCCAGGTTTGCTAGATTTCTTGCTCCCTCTTCACTGAACACACCAGAGATCGAAGACTCCAGAAAAAGATCCTGCATTTCCCTTACCTGTACACCTAATTACACCAGGACAAGGAATGCTGGAGAGATGAATCAAGGTACCAAAAGAGCTGAGGCTGTTTCTGTGCAAGTTTTATTAAGTGGTCCATTCACCCATACTTCCCTTTTCTGAGATGCCTCACAGGGTTCTCTGCTCTGTGCAGCCCAACATGTAAGACTGAGAGTCATCACTTGAACACAGCCTCTTGGTCCAACAGGTGCAGTACAGTACCTGGAACATAGTACTTGCTGAAAGATTACAGAAGGAATATGCCCTATGTTGTATCCTAAGGCTCTTTATTCACTAAACATTGGGCTTATCAGAAGAGCACATCAGAACACTCTGAAAATGTTATAGTCACTCATGCAGAAAAAGATCGGTCTGAAAATTAAGGGAACACCAGTCCATATATCATGAAAAGCTTACTTCGGGATTTTTTTTTTTTTAATGGATAAAATACTACTACATTTACAAAGAAATGTTAGATTTTCAATATCCAGAACTTCTGCTGAATTCCAGAACTGTGAGTTCAAAAACCATAAAGCAAAATCAATCTGCATTTTTCTAAAGCAAAAGTCCGTTTTTATAAGCCCAATAAAAGGGCTTTTGTGTCAATTCTAATGTTATTTAAAGTATATTTTTAAAATGTTCTTTCTTATTTGAATATATTTGGTTTTCTTCGCATTTTATATGGATTTTAAAATATAAAACTATAGCTTTTGTGAAACCAATGCATTTTTATCACGTGAAAAAAAAACCCTGCTCAAATCACAAGTTAAAAGCCCTTGAAGTCTGAGATGCTTTTCTTAACAAAAATCTAGTAATGAAACACAGACAGGAGGGGCGCCTGGGTGGCTCAGTGGGTTAGGCGTCTGACTTCTGCTCAGGTCATGATCTCGTGGTTCTTGAGTTTGAGCCCCGTGTCGGGCTCTGTGCTGACATCTCAGAGCCTGGAGTCTGCTTCAGATTCTGTGTCTCCCTCTCTCTCTGCCCCTCCCCTGCTTGCTCTCTGTCTCTCTCTCAAAAATAAATAAAGCAAAAACAAAAACAAAACAAACAGAAGTGGAATCTCTTGTGATATTCCAGCAGCATCAACACAGTCTCTCACAGAGGTCTTTAAAAAAATATGCTTCATGGGCACCTGGGTGGTCAGTTAGTTAAATGTCTGACTCTTGATTTCATCTCAGGTCATGATCTCACGGTTCGCGGGTTCGAGCCCTGCATTGGGCTCCGTGCCGAGAGCATGGAGTCTGCCTAGGATTCTCTCTCTCTCCCTCTCTCTCTCTGCCCCCACCCCCGACCCTGGCTTGTGCTCTCTCACTCTCTCTCAAAATAAATAAATAAACTTTATAAAAAGAAAGAATTTAAAAATATACATATATGCTTCATACTGGACTGACTCTTATCGCCATAGCTGGCAAAATTTTAGAAGCCAAGTTTCAAGTTTTCAGTTATTCTTTCAAGGGAAGAAACATGGAGAGGAAATGAGGGACGGGGTGACAGATGGGGTAGCCTGGGAGTGGATGTTTTTTTGGAGCGAGGTTCTTTGATAAGCCATGACACCTCACAGTCTTCTCCTCCTTCCCCTCTTCTGCTCCCTCACATCCATACATCCTTGCAAAACATGATGTCCCCTCCCCACTCAACACTCTCTCCAGGTGAATTAACCCATTATTAGAAATTAACCCTTAGGAAGGACTTAGTGACAACCAGCTAGAATCAAGAATGGGAGTGAGAGGTGCCATTTGGGAGGTGGCCGCAGCAGAAGGGAGTTCTACTAGGACGTGAGAAGGTACTGAACCAAATCCTTCAACCTACACTTGCCCAGGCCAACCCTGGCCACAGCATCACAACAGACCTGGCAGCAAGCTATGTGGACACACGGTTCTCAAAGTCTGCTGCACAAGAGAATCACCCAGTACTCGGGCTGTACCTGATGCCAATTAAACCAGAATCCCTGGGGGGAGGGACCTAGCCATAAACTGTTTGTTGTTGTCGTTGTTGTGGTTTTAATTCCCCAAGTGACTCTAATGTGTAACCAACTTTGAAAACCGGTGTCAGAAAATAGTGCGTCTCAAATGCTACGTGTCTAAAAACATCCTGAGAATCCGTGAAATGCAGATTGGAAATAAGCTGGTCTGGGGTAGGGTCTGAGCTTCTGAGGTGAGACCCATGCTGCTCGTCTGGGCCAGTTCTGGCAAGACCACATGCGATCTAGCTCCAGATACTGCCCACATGTGTGCAGAGCTCCTGAGGAAGGCCTGGAAACTGGGCTGCCCTACACCAGGCCAAGCAATGTTTCCACAAGGTGGTGTAACCTTCCCCTCGTGCCCCTAAAACAACTCTGCTATCCCAGGCTGGTCACATCTTGCTGACTCTCTGGCATCCATGCAGAGGCTGCAGGATTCTAGGGAAACACTCTGTGTGTCAGTGAGGGGCCAGCTCATTCGTTACCTCTCTGACTCTAAGAAATGCAGGGAGCTCCTGGTGACACTTAGCCTGCTCTTAAATAAATGCAAGACTCAGTTCTGAAAATGGGATACAGTAACTTAGAAGACATTCACTCTTTTACACGTGGGTCAGTATCCCAGGGTGCAGGGGACAAGTCAGCTGAAAGTTGCCCCTTCCCAAAGTCCTCTAAGAGCACACTGAAGATACAGAGTTCTTGGAAGTAAAATAATGTTACAACTGGAAGTCATAGTTCACATAATGTATACTTTGCACACTCACATTTGAGAGTTCTTTACTGCCCTGTGGGGCACAGTCAGTTAAGTGTCCGACTTTTGATCTCGGCTCAGGTCACGATCTCATAGTTGGTGAGTTCGAGCCCTGCATCAGGCTCTGTGCTGATGATGGCAGGGAGCCTGCTTGGGATTCTGTCTCTCCTCTCTGCCCTTTCCTTGCTTGTGTGTGCTCTCCCTCCCTCTCTCTCTCAAAATAACTAAGTTAACATTCAAAAAATTATGTAAGAAAAAATAAAAGTTCTTTACTGCCCTTCTTTTGCACACCTGCCTTAATTTCTAGCTATGAAGATGAAAAAAAAATTTTATCTAGTCACCAAATTGACTAATTCTTAGTTGGTTCTTTAGAGTCATTTGAACGGCTAATCTTTGTAAAATCCAATCAAGATTATCCACCGGTCAAGTTCAGTTTGGCCAAGGCCTAAAAAGCAGGAGGTAAATCACATTCAACTCAGTGCTTTCACCATATGAATTTGGCAGAATATTCTTTTCACAAATACCATGACCCACATCTCACTACCTGTATTTAACAATTCTGAGTGGCTTTATCCAGCATGATCTGCAAAGTCAGATCAACAATACCTCTGATACTGTCTAAGTATACACGTTGTGTGGCGAAACGATATTACAAGCACAGGAAGACGGCGGGTTCTGATGGAAAACAGAGCTAGCTAGCTGGAATGTAGTCAGAGGTATGGAAATGTGCCTTTTTTGAACAAGACACTTGGCCTCAGGTAGCTGTGAGGTTGAGTCACAGCTCAAAGGCCTGACCTCAGAGCGCCGCACCGGCCTTGGACTGCTGTGGGTAGTTTTGATGTTCGCTTTCGTTTCCAGCTTCCCAGCTTCCATGCATCCTCCTTGGATGTAAATCGGAAAGCAATCCCTGGGCAGTTAACAAATCCGTGGACTTTTAAAAACAGTTCTACGGTTCCTAAGCTGATGCTTTGTTCAAGAGCATTTAAAAATGATGAATTATTTAATCCTCCGTGCGGTAGCTCCACACTCATTCCCACTTTAAGTACCGAGATACGAGAGACAAAGGTAAGTGGTTTGCCCCACGTTACCCGGCGCAACCACCCGCCCTCGGCCGAGTTCCTGGTTCTGCCGGTCGCGGTGCACAGACCGCGCCGAGGAGGGACCAGGGCGCTAGGCAAGCAAGGACCAAGCGAATCGGCTGCAGACGCGGAGGTGCTGGATCGAGCCTCTGTCAAATAACAGTGAGAACCAGGGGCGCAAACAGCCTGGCCAAACTCTCAGTACCACCTGCACGGTTTTTACAGGGAGGAAAAACTCAGGCCCTGAGTCCTCTGACCAGCACCCCCCCCCCCCCCCCAAGAACCCTTTATTTCAAAAGCACGAGCAGTTAGGAGGGTTTCCAAGACCTGCATTGGCCCTGGCCCCCATCGTGAGGGGGCCGCACCCTTCCGCGGGATCAAAGTCTCTTTCTGTCCCGCACGGCCGCGCTCGCTGACCCAGAGGGCTGCACCCCCGCTCGCAGAGACGCGCGCCCACCCGGCGCACCGACCGCAGCCCTGCTGGAGCATCTCCGGCCGAAGGAGCCAGCCGCCGGCAGCAGAGCAGGAGGACCGCGCGGGGAGCTCCGTTGCGCCCTCCCCTGCGCTCACCGCAGCCCCTCCCCTCCCGCCCGCGTCCCGGGCCGGCCGCGTCCCGCCGCCACCTGCCCCGACCGGCCCTCCCCCGGCCCCCCCAGCGCCCGGAGCCGCCTTACCTGAGCCGGAGATGTGGACCCGGAGCGGGCGGCCCCTGCTGGAGCACGACGATAGGTCACTCTGGGAGCGGCCGCGGGGGCTCGGGTCGCCGGGCAGCCAGCGCTGAGCGGGCGCCGGCGGCGGGGCGGCCGCCTGGGGCTCGGGGGCTGCGGCCGCTGCCTGCTCGGCGGGCTCGCCCGGGGGCTCCGCGGCGCGTCTGCCCGCCTCGGCCATGGGCTCCCGGCGGCGGCCGGCCCGGAGCGCGGGGTGGGGCCGCCTGCGCTGCCGGGAGCGGCGACCCCGAAGCAGCGCCGAGGGCGGGGAGGCTGGACGCTGGGCGCCGAGAAGCCGGTGGGGAGGGCGGGAGGAGGAAGAGGACAGAAAAGTTTGCACAGGAAGGAGCCGCCTACAGCCGGCTCTCGCTCCGGCGGGCGAAAGCCGCAGGGCTCGGAGCGGGGCCGCCCTCGGTGCCCGCGAACCTCCCGGCTGCTCCTCCCCCAGGCCCAGGCACTGCCCTTTGCGCGAGGGCAGCAGCGGGGTCCGCTCCGGCCGAGCGGCTGGTCACCCAGCAAGCCGACCCCAGAGAAGCGGCGTCTGGGCTTCAGGAGCTGTGATGTAAGGTCAAGGTTAACAATGCATTTCCATTTCTTTGGGATGGGGGCGGGGGGGGGGGGCGGGGATGCCAGATACACGCTCTGGGGTCGCCGTGGGATGGAACAGAAATGGCCATACCCAGTTGACAGACACGAGACCACGGTGCAAAGGACACCAGACCTGCCGGTGGCTTAGTGGCAGATCCAGGACCTTCTAGCCCTCAAAGCCCTTCTCTACCCTCGACCGTTGGCCACACTCCTGGGTTTCTGTCGACTGGGTAAACTCAAAGGTCATGTTTAAAAGGCCAGTCTTCCGAGAACTGAATAAATAACACAGATTTGATTACTGAGTCTACACTTTCTAACGGAAAGACAGGTTTCCTGGCCGCCGTGGACTGCAAATATCTTTGTTGATATACCATGCCTTGTCGGATTGTGCAAACTGGGCAAGTGGAGATTTCGCTGATTCGGCGGGGTATTTCGCAGGATAAGCTTTATCAGGTTCACATTAGGCCCCCAAGTTGTGACTTGCCCAGAAGAGAAAGGCTGTAAATCAGGCTCAAGAGTCACCTGAAGAATCATTCCTGAAAACTCATGGCAAGAGAGGAATGTCCCTGGGTTCAGTCACGGGCCAAAGATAGGCAGCAGGAAGAGAAGATGTGGGGGGGGGGGGGGGGGGGGGCCGGTTAGCCATGAATGAACATTCATTGAGGCACCATGTTTCAGGTGGATGTCAGACACTTCGCACATATTTTATCCTTTAGTAAGAAAACCAACCCAGCAGAGGAGGTAAGAGAAAGGAGGGACAGAAATGAGGGGTGCCAGCTAGGGAGGTCCCTTACTACCCAGAAAGGCCTTTGTAGCAACTAGGTCGTAATAATAGCAATACCTCACCCTTAACAATTTAAAATGTCTTTCACCTAGAATTTTCACAGCAACCCTGTGCAGAGGGTATGATTATTCCAGCTTTGCTGTGAAAACCATCCAAATACAGGTACATTTCCACCCAGTCAGCCACGCTCACCTGGTCCTGCTCTAAATATTTTCTACTTTTCCACCTCTTCAAATTTACACGCCTCCAAATGTGACTTTACTTTCTGATACCTCGGAAGTGTAGGACAGAAAAAAGATGTCCCTGCTTCTGAGCATTGACTTGTATTGTTTCAGTCGGTGGGGTAGCTCGATGGGTTTCTCCGTTTCCCTGAATGGTCATCATTAGGTTACAGTGGTGATTCTCATCATCATCATCTGCTACCCCGTGGGTCGTATCACCCAGGGATGCTGTCCGACTCCTTACATCCACTTTCTCAGCAGTTAGCCCCCGCCCCCCGCCACCGCCAGCTGCCTGGTCTTTGGGGCATCCCTTTCTCTGCAGGTGGGGGTCCCCCCACTTTACTCCCCATGGCTTTTACAGCATGAGAGCTCCAGCTGTCCTTCTAGGACGCCTGCTTTCTCTCCTTTCTCTGCTTTCTCCTCTGTGTCATCTCTTGTGAAGGTAAATAAAGGAGTGATTAAATACTTCAGAACACAGAAGCCTTCCCTGGTGCATTATTCAGTTACCCAGCAATTTACCATTTCAGCTATTTTTCCATAAATACGTATTTGAGTGTCTGTGTGGGCCAGGCAGCATGCTAAGCACTCCATGCCTTCAAGGAGCCCCTCAACCCTATGTTCCTCCAGTCATTTCCCCCTCACAGCCCAGCTTCTAGAGAAAGTAACATCTACTTGCTAAATCCCCTGTTGTTCCCCATGCATTCCGTTATTCTCTGGGTGTGTCACTTCTGTTCCCACTGCTGGAAGAGTGGGGCCACTTGGGCTAAAATCACTTTTGAGCACCTAGGTGTCCACTGCAGTGGGAACCTCTCAGGTCTGACTTAATCTGGCCCCTGCCCCAGCTTTTGACACTCTTGACCGCTTGTCCCCTTTCTGGATTCTGCCTCCCTGGTTTCTGGGACACTCATCTCACCAGGTGTTTGTCCAACCTCTGCCTCCTTGCTCCCTTCTTCTCGGGGTCTCTTTTTCCATTTATTCTTACCCAATGTTCCCCAGCGTCCATCCTTTTTCTCCACACTTGACATGTTTTCCTAGGAAATCCCACCCTCAGTTCTGAATTGCACAGACTCCCACACCTCTGTCTCCAGCCCAGCCCTCTCTCCTGGTCATCAGAGCCCAGTCTTGATGCTTCCTTGATGCATGGCAGTCAACATTCCCAGAGCTGAACTCTTCCCCTCCCCCCCCCTCCTCCTCCTCCTCAAATATCTAAAATAAATATCTCCAGGGGTGCCTGGGTGGCTCAGTTAAGCATCTCATTTTGGCTCAGGTCTTGATCTCACAGTTCGTGGGTTCAAGCCCCCCCATATCAGGCTCTGTGCTGACAGCTCAGAGCCGGGAGCCTGCTGCAGATACTGTGTCTCCCTCTCTCTCTGCCTTTCATCTACTTGCTTGCGCTCTGTCTCTCTCTCTCTCTCTCTCAAAAATAAATAAACATTAAAAAATAAACAAATTAAATAAATAAATAAATAAATAAATAAATAAATAAATAATAAATATCTCCAGAATCTGTTTCCTCCCAGCTCTTCTCCTACTGCCACTTCTTTAGATTGAGACTCATCTTCTGTTTTCTCCTAAAGGGAAGGCCTCTGCCTCTAGGCTCCCTTCCTCTCACTCTGCCCCTCTCTCATTCCTAGAATGATCTTTCCAAAATGCTCACAAGATTGTGCTGTTCCTCCATTAACATCCCTTTTAAAAAAAAAAAAAAGTTTATTTATTATTGAGAGACAGAGAGACACAGAGCATGAGCAGGGGAGGGGCAGAGAGAGAGGGAGACACAGAATCCAAAGCAGGCTCCAGGCTCCGAGCTGTCAGCGCAGAGCCCGACGTGGGGCTTGAACTCATGAACAGTGAGATCATGACCTGAGCCGAAGCTAGATGCTTAACTGACTGAGCCACCCAGGTGTCCCCATTAACATCTCTTCTAAATGAGTGTCCATGATACACATTGAAGTGTCTGTTCCTCGGCATGGCAGATCAGGACTTCTATCACTTGCCCCTACTCTTTCCTCACTATTATACACACCCTGCCCTGTGGTGTGCAGATCTCTCTGTGGCTCCCTGTTCCTCTCCTCACAGCGCCTTCACACCCCCATTTCCTCTGCCTGGAGTGTGATTCCTGCCATCCTTAACTGACCAACCATCACTCATCCTTCAAGCCTCACGTCAAGTATCCCCCCTTCCATGAAGCTTTCCTGACACTTCCCTCACCTCCAAGTCAGGTCAGGCCCCCTCCTAGTGTCAGAATGTCCCATGTGTGTCTCTGTTATGTCACTTTTCACACAGGGTTGTAGTTGTTGGGGCACTAACCTCTGTCCCCTACTCCCTGTGAGCTACCTGAGGGCAGCAGGTACTGAGACCGAAGCAGGTACTGAGACCGGCCCTTGTTCTCTCAGAATGCTGTGTGTTCAATGAATGAATCAATAAATGAAATCTGTCCGGGGGGACAGACATTAACAATTACCAGGCAATTCATGGCAAGTGACAAAGCTGAGAAGTATGTGGAAGGTGCTATGGAAACCCAAAGGAGCAGGCACCTAATTTGTCCGAGGTGAAGGATCAGGGAAGGCTTCTCAGAGGAAGTGGTTTCTGAGATGCAGAGGCACCCAGGATGTCTGAGGCACAGACGCTTGAGAAAGACAGTCCTCAGGACACTGTAATAGATGGTTGGAGAACAGGAAGTCTAGGAGGAGTAGCTAACTTTTGAGTCTAGAAAGGTGGACAAGAAGTGGATTAGAACTCACTTCAAATACCCTTATGTTTATGCAATACTAAAATAGTTAGACATCATATTTATTTGGGGCTTGTTTATTTCTGGTTTTGTTTATCCTGTCTGACTCCTGCTATAAGACTTCCGTTTTCTTAGCAATGTCCTCTTGGCATCTAGGACAATATTTTGCCCAGCAATTAAACCTATTTGACAGACTGATAAAAAGAGGCAGATGGTTCCATTTTTCAAAGCAAAATGTTTCTAAATGGTATTAATCAGTTTGTTTGTTTGGCTTTTTTCATTAAACATCATTTCTGAGAGGTTAGAGACAAAAACTGAAGATGTGAAAGGAACTACTTTTAATTATGCAGTGTTGTAATGGGATTTAACATACCAAAAACATAATCTCATTGTTTGCCTATTGTCTTTAAAATAGTGGTTTATGAAGCATCTGGATGGCTCATTTGGTTCAGTGTCAAACTCTTGATTTTGGCTCAGGGCATGATCTCACGGCTGGTGAGTTTGAGCCCCACGTCGGGCTTGGTGCTGACAGCATGGAGCCTGCCTGAGATTCTCTCTCTCTTCCTCTCTCCCTGCCCCTCCCCCACTTGCCCTCTCTAAATAAATAAATAAATAAATACTAAAAAATTTAAATAAAATGATGATTTATGTAAGAATATAAAAGACATAATGAAAATGTATCAATTACTTTGATCTGCCCATTAGAGCCTAGGACACTCTAAGCTTTCAGCAGGAGCATGTGGATGGAATGCATGTCCTTCAAGGTCACTGTCTTCCTCCTCCCTCACCAGGCCACGTGGGCCTCTCCTAACGTCACAACTGACTTCAAGGGTTCTTTGTATATTATAGTTTCACTTATGGAAGGAGGTCTTTTTATTCAAAGATTTTAATACATAGTGCAAGGTGCTGGCATTTGCGAAATTAAACATGCTAGGGAGCTGAAGGATATTTAGTAAATCATTGATACTTCATAGTGTGGTAGTGTTTAGATATGAGTGGTACCCAACACCTGTACTGCTCAGGTTAAAATCAAACTCCCTGAAGACATTTCTTGAAGACAATACCAATCCCCTTGTAACTTGGATTACTTTTATAACGTAAATTTATTGTGCTGTCTTCCCCTGCCCCCCCCATATACAGAAATTTCCATTTATGAGATTTTCTATATAAAGCATGCACACAGCAATATAAAAGTTTTCTTAGGAAATACCATTCCAGAATACATGGCATCAGACATGGGTATCTTTCATGGACAGTATTATTTCCTTAATACATGTAGATAAAATCGCCATGAGTGAAGGAAGGGAAATCAAAGTAATAATATCTGAAAAGCAGTGTCATAGATCGGAATGGATGATACACAGTCAAAATGAAATAACAGAAAAGCAAGGAATCCAGGTAATGAAAAGAGCTTGGTAACAAAACAAACAAAACAAAACAAAACAAAAAGGAAGATAAAGGACCATAACATGTGAACATAGGCCTGCGTTTGAGGTTTGCACTACACAGGAAAAAGAGGAAATGGAAACTCTTTATGATGACCTCTAGGGTTTCTTCTGGTCTGAGATTTGATGGTTCTACAATAATTTTTTTGTTTGAGTTTGTTTTAAAACTGAAGATTAAATTGTTTTATGGGAGAGGCCAAAGCGGGTTCACAGCAGGTTCACCATTTCTCTGTGGGGTATAAGGTTGCGAAAGTAAACATCTTTCTCTTTTTTCCCCTCCCCTCTCTTCTTTCTCTCTCCTTTTCTTCCTTTCTCACTCTACATTAAACAGCTACTCTGTCCTACTATGTGCAGGCTCTGTGCCAGGCATAGAGGTAAAGGAATCTCTCCAATCTCAGACCAACAGCCATGGACACAGGGTATACAAACAACAATGGCGAGACAAAGGAGGCAATTGTTGATCCTCTTTCATGGGTCAGGAAAGACTTCAAGGGGGGGAACATAAGAAGGAGGTCCTGAAAAACCACGTGGGGATGAAAAAGAGAAAGAGGCAGGGAAAGCATGGCTGGCATAGAGAATACCATCACAGGGGCCCAGGAGGAGGGTGGGGAAAGAGGATATGGAACACAGAGGGTCATCAAGGGATTTAAGCAGTGTTGCAACACGATCAGAGTCATCTTTCATTTCCATTTTGATACCTTGATTTGATACCTAAGTGATACATATACTTGATATGTTGAGTTGTTTTAAGGAGTTGAAATAATGCACATGAAGTGCTGAGTGTAATGACTAAGCATAAACAGGTACTTGGAACTCAATACGATGCTCTAAGACAGATAGGATATGCACTAGATTTCTTTATTTCTACAAATCATACCCAGCCCAGCCGTATCCACAAGGTGGCCCAAAAGACATTTTCCAGAATTCCTTCCTTCTCCTTGAAACAAACAAGAAGTGTTTACAGCTTTAAGAAGATAGGAAGGGACTGTCCCGTGGTTCCCAAGGTCAGCTACAGGGTCCTTCACCTAGACTTCCAGACATCGGCATGCTCCCATGACACTGTCAACACAGAAGTCACCCTTTCCATGTCCTGACTCTCCAGAGACTGTTAGAGGGGTGCTAAGGTACCCGTCACTAAGATATCAAAAGTCTCAACCCCATTCCCAGTTGGAGGTGGAGGTGTCCAACACCTCTGGGGATTGGATCCTCCTCAATTCAACCCTCAAAACACTAAAATCAGTTTGTTGGTGGGAATGCAAAGTGGCACAGCCCCTTTGGAAACCAGTTTGGCAGTTTCTTATGAGGTGAAATGCACACTTACTCTGTGACTCAACACTCCCATGCATAAGTATTTACCCAAGGGAAATGAAAACTCACGTTCATGCGAAAATCTGAAAGCAAGTGTTTATAACAGCTTTATTCATAATCTCCAAAAACTTAAAACAACCCCCAAAAAGTACATCCACACAACGGAATACTACTCAGCAATATAAAGTTATGAACTACTGATAGGTACGGGATGCAGGAATCTCAAAAGCATCACGATAAGTAAAAGAAGCCAGACGCAAATGACTTCATGCAGTATTATTCCACTTCAGTAGTGTTCTGGAAAAGGCAAAACTATAGGGACAGAAGAGACAGCATGCTGGGCATGTGAAGAGGGGAAATTTTTTTGGCTAACGAAATTGTTCTATGTCTTGACTGTAATGGTGATTGTGCAACTGTATTTGTCAAACGTCATAGAATAATATGCCAAAAACAGGAAATTTTACTGTGATTAAATTATACATCAGGAAAAAAGAAAAGGAAAAAAAAATCCCGTCACATTGCCCTCCCTTTCCTTCCCTTTGGGGATTTAACCAAACTAAAGGAGAGTTCACCCACCTGATGCACGGCAAGCCAATAGAAACTGACATTGGGCTTTAACAGTGGAGGAAGATAGGCTATTTATTGGTGTGGTGCCATCTAGAAGGGGAGCTAATCCTCAAGTCCCGGATGCCCTGACAGCTTACAAGCAGGAGTTTTTGAAGGGTGAAAAGTCAGGATAAGGGTTTCATGCTCTTGGATCATGCTGATTGATTAGGCGTAATCAATGGCCAGCTACGATATTTCCTTTCTTGATCATCTTGTCCCTTCTGGTGACTCTCTGGTTTCAGTGTGATTGTAGTGAGGTGGTGGTTCCGCTTTAGGGGCCTGGAACTGTAGGATGTTCCCGGCAGATGACATTAGCGATGTCATCTCTAGAACAGAAAGGGAAAGGTTCTACATCCTGTGACTATTATCGCTATTTTCTTGCAAACAGGGCACATTATGTTTGTTATCTCAGGCAGAACAGCATCCCACAGACTTTTTGGGAAACAACTTTATATGTTATTTCCTGAGGCAATTTTAGAGGCTTCTTTAACAGTCACTAAGGGCTATGTGACTCTGGTCAGAGGCAGGGAGGAGCCATAGGTCTGAATTGTGGGATCTGGGGGCGGGGGCGGGGGGGGGGACATTGCATCCCTGGTTTCAGGGACAATCTGGCCAAGTTTCCTTGAATGGCCAAAATTTGCAGCAAACAGAGACCTGCTTAAAGATTTTTTTATGCTTGGAAACTTCTCTAGCTTGGAGGCCTTGTAATCACATGCAAAAATAAATGTTAAAGTGCTATTATGTGGCTCCCACAAAACAAAGGTCTATGCTTCTGGAAGGGAGACAAATTGATTCATCTGCAGCTGCACCAGGTGGTGATGGTCGGGGGCGGGGGGACCCAACAAACAAAACACAAATGTCAGTATAGGAGTCTTTTGGACTTGGTGATTTCAAGTTTGTTTGTTTTTAAGCAAATAACTCCCAAACAAATTGAACTTTCGGGGGGGGGGGGGGGGCAAATAATTCCTGGATGAGATGACCCTGAAGAAAAACAAAGACAATAACACCTCTTGAACTATTTTCTGCTCCATTCTCTCTCAGAATAGCATCCCACCACAGGATTTGTTCTTCAGGCTGGGTCTGCTGGAGTGAAGGGGGGGAGATGGAGACAGCAGGGGTTCAAGAGAAACGGGGAGTGCAGAGGGACATGGTGGCGGGGGGAGGCCAGGAGTAAATAGAGAAACATGGTCAATTCTCACGGGTATAATCCTTTCAAGGGTGCTCTAACAGGAAACAGCTGGAAGAGAGGGTGTTTTAGCTAGGTTGGCCATGGGAGGCCTTTCTGAAGATGGGACCTATACACAGATCTAAAAGATGAGGCATCATAGGTACCAAGGCACAGAAGCCACGATTCCAGGAAGAGGGACCAGCAGATGGGAAAACTCTGCAGGAAGAATGAGCCATGGAAAGGCACCCAGGGAGGCTGGGAAGTACTGAACAAGTGTGAGCTGCGGGTGGTAAGGGTGACGCAGAGAAGGGGAGGGATCTAGGGCCTCTGCTACTCCACGTGGAACAAAATATATAAGATTTTAAGCATGAGAGTGAGATAATCTGAATTACACCATTTTGGATTTATTTGCTTATTTTGTGAGTGTGCGCGCATGGATGGGTTGGAAGTGGGAAAGCCGTGAATGGAGGTCACTCTGAGAGTTTTGGCTTGGAAAAAAGTGGTAAAACTTGCTTTTTTTTTTTTTTAAAGAAATAGGAAACTGGTTTTATTCAATATTTAAAAAATAAGCAAAGCTATAATAATTAAAACAATGTGGTGCTAGCAGATTAACAGCTGTTAAGATTTATTTAACACATAAAATGTATCAGATATCATTCTAAGAACTTTATATGTATAACCCCCTCAAGCCTCACAAAAACCCTACAAGACAAGGACTTTGCAGCGCTATTTTAAGGCTGAGGAACAAAGGCACAGAGAGATTAAGTAAAATGTCCCAAGCCCCAGTGGTCTTACATGGTCTGGTTCCAGAGCCCATGCTATAACCACACATCATATGACCTGTTGGCACCAATGAGATGGCTAAGCTCATGAGACAGAATATGGAATCCTAATCAGTCCCAAATATACCTAAATCTTAGTCTATCATAAAGGCACCATCACAAATCAATGGGAATTAATCAATAAACTGTGCTTGAAATTTTTCCAAAGCATTTGGAAACTCTTTTGTAAAACTTCCTTTGACACATTCACAAAGAGACATTAAATAAAGATGGATTAAAGAATTAAATGCCAAAAACACAAACCATGAAAAGTTAGAAAAAAATGGGACAGAAAAGCACTTTCTAGAAAAATAAAAAAAAGGAAAAGTGCTTTCTAGAAATGAAAATAATGGAAGAAATCGCAAAGGAAAAAAATCAAGAGGTTTGACTTCATAAAAATTAAGGACTATAATGTAAAACAATTCAGAAACAAAATGAAAAGAAATTGCTTTCCAGAAATATTGTATCCAATTTTCATTATGGTTCACAAGATTGCATCAATTTATTCACTTGCTTGCGGTATTTGAGAGCTCTCATACTTTATCAGCATTGTCCATAAAAATTTTAAAAACATTTTCTAAATTGACAAGAAAGGAAATGCTAGGTTTCTGTTATTATAATTAGCGTTTTAAAAGTCTTGTGATTTGAAATACCTATGTGATCTCTTTATTGGCCATTTGTATTTTGTGAGATCGTTGCTCATGCCTTTCTCTGTTTATCTGTGGGGATTTTACTTAGCCTTATTGATTTGTGGGAGCACTTTATGGATTAGGAGAGTACAGGGTTTTTTTCTTTTCATATTTGTAGAAAACATATTTTCTCAGTTCGTTGTTTACTTTTTCATTTCTATTTTACATTTTTTTTGCTATTGTTAATGGATTTTTTTTTCAAGCCAGTTGTGTATACAGAAAAGCTATTGATTTTTACATCTTTGTGACCTGTTATCTTATTGAACTCTTTTTAGCTCTAGGAGTTTTCAGTTTATTCTGTCTTGGTTTTTTGTTTTTTGGTTTTTTTTGGTCCATAATAATATCATCCACAAAAACAAGGGAGGGATAAAGTGAGGAAAAGAGAAAAGGGGTGGGGGTGGAGATCATGGGAGGATACTTTCTCCTCCTTGCTAATAATAAACTCTTATTTAGGCTTGATATGCTATTTCTTTAGCTCGAATTTCCAGCAAATATGGTCGTAATCAATTTGATAGCTTTTCTTTATTCTAATGGGAACGTCCCTAGAATTTCACTCTTAAGTATGAAGTTGGCTCCTGATTTGATATAGAAATGAATAAGTATCTTAGGAATGATTTTTCCAGTCTAAATATTGTAGCAGGATATAATTCCTATCAAAGATGGTAATAGGAATAAAAGCAAAACTTTAAACTTAATGCAGAAAACACAGTGGCAACACCATACATTTTTGAGGGCAGAACAAAAAGTCCTTCTCAACTATTTTCTCTCTTATGGGACAATTAAAAACAAACAAACAAACAAAAAACCAGTCCCTTGATTTTCCTTTGGGAAATACTCCTCCTCCATTTGTAGAAATCAACCCTTGGTTGCTTAAACTGAAGCTTAATTTATATACATTATGTCAATTTAAATGTACCATTTGATGGGTTTTGACAGATGGACACACTAGTGAAATTACCACAATCACAATGCTGACAATTTCTATCACCCCCAAAAGATTTCTCCTGCTCCTTTGCAGTCCAACTCTCCCTCTGCCCAAAACCCCAGGCAACTACTGACCTGCTTTTTTTGTCATTATAGATTACTCGGCATTTTCTGGAATTTTATGTAAATGGACATAGTGTATGGACTCTTTTGTATCTGTGTGATTTTTGTTTGTTTGTTTTTAGTTAGCTCCATTCCTACTTCTAGAAAGGTAGAGATGGCCCCTTGAGAGGTAAAGAAATGTGTTGCTACTAACACATTCCATTTCCTGGAATGAACTGTAAGGTCCCCTGGAACCACGAAGAATAATCTTACTTTAAGAAATTAGTGAGAATCTCTAATATTAGTGGTCACAGAGGGTCAATTAGATCCTTTGCATTTTGAGGATTTACAAGGAAAAGTGTACTTACTCCTGGCATTGATGCTTACTCCTTGGAAGGGAAAAGGGAATAGATGTTTTCAGTCCACGAAGGCTTAGACTCCAGAACCAATCATGACCCAGTGCTCTGAAATTCTGAAGATGACCATGTGTGTAAACTGAAAAGACTCACCGAGGCACTCAGAGAGATGGCCACTCAAGTGTGCCAAAATTGCTAACCATGGAGATGTCTCATCTTGAAAACCAGATATGGACCCCTACGCTATCTGGGGTGCAAGCCAAAAGAAGTGATCATGGAGAGCAACCACCTTGAAAACCCAGTACCCTGGGGATTTAGGGAGGTCATGTGTGTACATTAGTTTCTCATTCTCATACCACAAACTTAGTAGCTGAAAACAAAACAAATGGGGGCACCTGGGTGGCTCAGTTGGTTGTGTCTAACTTCCGTTCAGGTCATGATTTCATGGTTTGTGGGTTCAAGTCCCGCATCAGGCTCTGTGCTGACAGCTCAGAGCCTGGAGCTTGCTTCAGATTCTGTATCACCCTCTCTCTCTGCTCTTCCCCTGCTCATGCTCTGTCTCTCTCTCTCAAAAACAAATAAACATTGAAAACAAAACAAATATCTTATATTTCTGGAGGTCAGAAGTCCAAAATGGGTTTCACTGAACTAACATCTAAGTATTGGCAGATCTGTGTTCCTTCTGCAAGCTCTGGGAACCAATCCAATTCCTTACCTTTTCAGCTTCTAGAGACTGCAAGCATTCTTTGGCTCCCGATTCTCTTCCATCTTTAAAGCTAGCAATGGTCAGTCAACTCTTCTTCATGATGCCATCCTTCTGGATCTGACTCTTCCGCAATCCTCTTCCCCTTTTAAGGACCTTTGTGATTACATTTGGCTCAGCCAACTAATCCAAACTAATCTCCTTATTTTAAGGTCGGTATTTTAGCAACCTTAACTCCACCTGCAATCTAAATTCCCCTTTGCCACATGACGTATTACATATTCATTAGAGGTTTTGAGAATTAGGAGTGGACATCCTCAGGGAGTGGTGCTGGTGGTATGATTTTGTCTACAACAGTTTGTGAACTGAAGGAGCTACAAAGAGCTACCACTCTGAGAAACACACACCAGCCTCCTGGCTAGGCCAGAGAGGGCCATCCAGGTGAGTTCAATTTTCTAGCTCACCATCATGAGAGCCCATACACAGTCATCCTGGGCAACCAGGGAAATGACCATGAGTGGGAAGGAAAACCTGTGAAGAACCCAGGAGGCCAGCCCTAAATGTACCACAGCACAGAACCAGGATTGCTTGTTCAATTCTGCAGGGCAGTTTGCAACAGAATTCACAACCAGGTTGAGGAGCAGCAAGAAGCTGGGCAGTTGTGGATGGTCCCACACCAGTGCTCTCCCCACTGGGGATGTGGAAGTTGGGACTTCCTGTTTTTTAAAACAGACTTTTTTTTTCTTAGAGAGAGAGAGAGAGAGAGAGAGAGAGAGCAAGAGCATGAGCAGGGGAAGAGGGGCAGGAGAGAAGGAGAATCTTAAGCAGGAGCTCAGCTTGGAGCCTGACTTGGGGCTCAATCCCATGACCCTGGGATCATGACCTGAGCCAAAATCAAGAGTAGGATGCTCAACCAACTGAGCCACCCAGCTGTCCAGGGACTTACTTACTTTTTTTTTTTTTTTTTTTTAATATCATGAGCACCTACAACAGCTCATGTGGAAAGGGAGATATATTAGGATATTAAGCCTTCTGCCAAGAAGATAAGCAGGTATTTGAGGCAGAATTACTGAAAATAAACAAAACACAATGAACAAGGTATCAAAAATTGAAATCAAGATAAGATCCAGCACTGTACATAAGAAAACAAAAAGAGTAAATGAAAAAATCCCGTTATTCTGAGGATGAATCCATACATGTAAGATCATGTTTCATCACTTTACAAAAGTAAGGCAGTCCTGAGAGTTCTTTATTTGTTATGTTGCCCAGTAGGTGATACAGAAGGATTCAGATATGGATCTTGCCTTCAAAGTTAAGCAAGAAGGTTGCATAGTAGTTTCTGAAAAACTAAAATGAATGTTTCATTTTTATAATCCCATTTTACCTGTTGATGAATAAACTGCACCAGTTAAATTTTCTGTGAAAATTGGGAAAGCAAAATATAGAGAATAAATCTTATATAGATGTTTGAGAGATCCTTCCTGTGTAGAATGAACATTTAAGCAGTTTTGTGGTCAGATAACAATATGGACTGTACTGATCTTTGCAGAATGAAGTTCTTTCTGATAAGTTCTCAAGGTATCAATATCCATGGATGAAGATAATGTATTGTAAAGGGAAGTGGGTTGTAGTCTCCATCTAGAGACTTTAAGGGATTGTAGTCACGTACATTACATGTTGCCATCTTTAATTCCTTGATAAGAGGGTGTACAGACAATAATATGAGAAAAGGGTCTCTGCATGGTGCCTGTTTGCAGGGTATGGCATCTCTTCAGGTGAGCCAGCCATCACCTTACCACCGCACACACTTTATTTTGACTACGGTGTCAACAATCCTTGATAGTTCTCTAGGTCTCACCTATTGTAGCCTCACATGGGGCTCTGGTCTTTTTTTTTTTTTTTTCAATTTTTTTTTTCTATTCCTATTTTTTTTCTTTTTTCTTTTTTTTTCCTATTTCTACATCTCTACACCAATGTGGGGCTCAAACTCACAGACCTGAGATCAAGAGTTGCCCACTTTACCAACTGAGCCAACCAGGCACCCCAAGGCCCTGGTTATCTTATGAGAACATCGTAGGAATTTCTTCTTAGATTTTGCCTGCAAGACTAACTCTTCATATCTTGAAATGTCTTCAGCTACTCTAGTAAATAGCCCTCAGTGTTCTAAAAGGGATAAGACCCTCTTCCTCCCTCTTATGAAAATTGCTTGAGGCTTTTCTAATCTTCCTTACAGGTCTTATCTATAGATTGTCCTCAGAAGACTCTCTCCCCCTGGTAATTTCCCTCCCTTTACTCAAATACTCTACACATCTCTCTCTCACAGCAGTCCTTAATCACTGCTTATCTCTGTGGCTACTTTATCTCCTCACCTGAGACTCTGGCTTTTGAGGGAAACACAGTTCTTGGAAGCTTTCTGAGGTCTGGCTTTATATCCTGGGCACCTGACTTATGCTGATGGCCTCTGCCTAGAACACCTTTGTTCCCACTATCTGGCTAACTAAATTAACTTACTCATCCTTGAGACCTCAGTTTGAATTTTAATTCCCCAAAGAAGCCTTCTCTGCCCCCAGACTAGATCAGAGGGTCTACAATATCTATAATATTATATTTGGGTGGTCATTTTTGTTTGTTTGCTTGTTTTCTTTTGTTCGGGTGGCCATTTGTTCAATGTCTTTACTTTCCGCTAGAAAGTAAACCATATGGGTTTCCTTGCCATTGCCACTGCTGGGCCCAGCTCAGTGCCTGGTACAGAGCAGGGGCTGAATAAATGTATTTTGACCTAATGAAGTAAAGGAGTAATGACCGTCAGGGCAGCTCTGAGTTTAGCACGACGGTTGAAAACATGGGCCATAGTCTCTTTGGGCAAGTTATTTAGGCTCTTTGTGCCTCTTGCAGAATGGAGCTTAGAAGAGAGGCCAGCATAGAGTGAGCCCTAAATGGTACGTACCAACACCTTAAAAACCTACCTCTCTGCAATCACGGCATTTTCATGATCACCACATTCAATTGTTGCTTTTCTAATGCACTTACCCGGCTCACATCAATATAAATATTTCATCTAATCTCTTTGTATATTTTTAGAGCTTACTATCCTGTTTCCCTAAGTTCCCAGGGCTGACTTCTCTATCAGTGCAGGAGGCACAGTGCCCAGGGCCCACAACACTTGTAGATGCCCACAGAAGTGTTTTAATTTCTCCTAAAATTTGAGAGAGGGGGGAAAAAAACACCTTAAACTTTAAAGAAAATGTTTACATATATAAACATATATTGTAAGGGTTAAATTGTACTGTAAAGCTAACGCTTAGCTTGAAAAATAACAACTTTGTTCTGACACTGAAGGTCAAAAGATAACAGCCTTACTTTTACTCTTGTAAATCATACTTCATACTCTTGTGAATCAGGCTTTACTAATGAAGAAAACGAAACCTCAAAAAAAAGCGTCAGAGACAAGGTCAAGGAGATCCACTAGTTGCAACTTAGCGGCAGAAAGTCTAAAATAATCACCTCATTCGATAACTGTTTCTGACTCATCTGGCAACTATTACTAACTCATCTAGAAACTGTTTCTCTGTTCTGTTCCCAGATAATGATAAGACGATGTGATCGGCTTTAAAAACTCTGTACCCGGGCTGTTCAGGGCCACACTCTTTTCAAGAGTGTTGGTCCCGATCGGTCAGCCTTGCCTAAATTTTTCTAGACTTAGTTTGCTATACCCTAAGATTATAAAAATACTTACTAACCAGCATTTTCTCGCTTCTGTAATCTTGCTTGCTTAACACATTCCTCCCCTTCCCCCTTTTTCTCCCGCCACAAGTAACGGAGAAAGCCTTCCCGCCAAAGGACAGACAAAGGACGCCCAATCAGAGAACAACAAATGTCCTTACTTTAAAATCAACTAATCAGGCCCCTCATAATCTGAAACCTCCCTTATGCTATTTGTCTCTGTCTATAAAAACGCTGTACCAACCCTGATCAGGGCCTCTTAGCGTCACCGGCAACGAGGGCGCAGAGGTCCAGGTTCGAACCTGCAATAAACGACCCTTGCTGCTTGGCTTTGACTTACGACTCTGGTGGTCTCTTGTGGGAGGTTTTGCAATTCGGGCATTACATTTGGAGGTTTTGCAATTCGGGCATTACAATATGATCTATATTTTATATATATTTCATATACATGCCATTTATATATGCTTTACACATGGCTTTTATGTAAGATATATCAAATATATTTGCTTTTTACCAACAAATCTATTATATATATAACATATATACAAATATGTATATATTACGTATTATATATATGTGTGTGTATCTGTGTATCTATGTATGTATCTATCTATCATCTGTCTGTGTATCTATGGAGGAGGAAGGATGCCATGAAGGCATCAGGCCTGGCGCTCCTAGCCTGCTGCTCTATGTATCCGAGTCTTCCGGGTTCAGTAAAAAGAAATAACTGAAATACCAGTGCGGTGGCATCACAACCTCTGCGCACCATTGAGTGGTTTAGCGCAAGGGCAGGCTGCTCAATGTGAAAGGCCACCCAGCAGTAGGTGATCTCTCCATCCCAGCCCTTTCCTCCGAAAGAATGCGCTCCCCCTTCAGAACCTGCCTTGGCGAGCGCTGGGCTCCCCTTCCTCACCAGCCGGTCCCCTGCCGCTGGGCTGGTCCCGGGTTCCTCAGGCAGGTTTCCTGCCACACTCATCTTTTCCCACCCTGGTGTGCCCCGCGGGACACAGCCTCCTGCCCCCAGCCCCGTGCTGGTCCCCTACCTTGCAGTGGTTCTTCAGGTTTCCTCTTCATCGCTCACCTCTCTCCTCCTCCCTTCCTCCTCTTCACTCATGGTTCCTGCACACTGTCTGCTTTTCTCGACATCGTGGGTGGTTTTTGATTCCAAATTTCAGGCATTCTGTTTCTCTTGCTACCTTTCTATTTTCTTTTTATTAGCTTCATGGTGTTGTGTTCTTTTTATTATTATTATTTTCTCACCTTTCTTTTCTTTATCTGAGTATAGTTGACACACAGTTACATTAGTTTCATGTGTACAACGTAGCGATTTGACAAGTTTATACATCATGCTGTCTTCACCACAAGTGCAGCTACCATCTGTCCTGTTACATCTCTATTACAATATTGCTGACTATATTCCTTATGCTGTGCTTTTTATTCCCGCGACTTACTCATTCCATAACTGGAAGCCTCTAGCTCCCTCTCGTCTTCATCCAGTTTGCCCGTCCCCACCCCTTTCCCCTTTGGCAACCAGCAGTTTGTTCTCTGTATTTATAGGTCTGATTCTGCTTTTTGTTTATTCCTTTTTTAGATTCCCATCTAAGTGGAATCACATGGTGTTTGTCTTTCTCAGTCTGACTTATTTCACTTAGCATAATACCCATTAGGTCTGCCCGTGTTGTCTCAAAGGGCACAATCTCATTCTTTTTTATGGCTGAGTAATATTCTGTTACATATACAAATACAAACACACATACCACGTTTTCCTTATCCACTCCTCTATTGATGGACACTTAGGTTGCCTCCTTATCTTGGCTGTTGTAAATAACACTGCAGTAAACATAAGGGTGCATAGATCTTTTTAAATTCGTGTTTTTGTTTTCTTTGGGTAAATACCCAATAGTGGAATCATATATGGCATTTGTATTTTTAATTTTTTGAGGAGCCTCCAAGTATTCTCCATAATAGCTACTCCTTTTCTTTTCTCCTTTTCTTTTCCTTTCCTTCTCTCTTCTCTTCTCTTCTCTTCTCTTCTCTTCTCTTCTCTTCTCTTCTCTTCTCTCTCTTCTCTTCTCTTCTCTTCTCTTCTCTTCTCTTCTCTTCTCTTCTCTTCTCTTCTCTTCTCTTCTCTTCTCTTCTCTTCTCTTCTCTTCTCTTCTCTTCTCTCTTTCTCTCCTTTGCCCAGCCCCCTTTCAGACTTCTCTTAGTTCTTTTTCTTTTCCAAACTCTCTTTAAAAAAAAAAAATTGTCCCTTTTCTGTTTTTTGCTTCCTCTTCCTCTGAGGCCTTGGCCGTTCCCTCCCACTGCTAACCAGGGCTGTGGAAACTCCACCCCTGTTCTGACTGGCAGGGCCCTGGGGACATCAGCTGCCTCAGCCGTGAGGACCACTGGAAAGGAGACTTCATGTGTGGCACAGACCTCTTCTCCCAGAATTGGGCCTCCATGCACAGGCACTAATTAGACCATTCACTTTTTAATGAAGACATTGGGAAGGAGAGAAATAGGAGGCAAATGTGTTGCACATTCTGATGTTTGACTGTGTATCATGGTCTAAATCACCGGGTGCTACCCACTGTTGTGCAGAGAAAAGGTAGTTTGGATGGGGTGTTGGGGTGTTGATGGGGATTCAGAGCCGACAGCCAAGAAAGAATTCTTGAGGATGTCTTTGATGCAAAAAGGTGATTTTATTAAAGCACGGGGACAGGACTGTGGGCAGGAAGACCTGCCCTGGAGTCCTGCAGAATGACTGCTTATATACTGTGGGATTGGGGGAGGTCAAGTCAAGAGGAAGGTTCTCAAAGGGATTTCCATTTGCTGAAGAGGATTTACACATTGCTGGAGACCCAGCTATTGTTTTTCCCTCTACTAAAGCATTATGATTAAGATAGTAGGGAGTTCATGGAGATTAGGCTCTTGATGAGATATTTGTAAACTGATGGAGACGCTAGCAGTTTAACCATTTGTTTCCTGTCCTTTCCTTTGTTCTTGGGCAGCCAGGAGTGCCTGAGGAATACCACAAATCCCACCTGGGGTTGCTTGTTTGCAGGGTGTCAGCTTGCCTTACGCTCCCACATCAGTTTCTTTGTTTTGTTTATACTTGACCTGCTTGCCTTTGCAACCCAACACATTTTTCCTCTCCCCCATACACACACCAGTTCGTCGTGGGGCAAAATTAGTTGTTCAATTTGGACAAAATGTAGATAAACCCTGTAAATTAAACAGTCTCTTTAGCAAATATTTAGGCTTTACTTTGGGTTAAAGTGTCCGGAGTCTCCGAGGCTTTCCTCTCCCCTGCTTCTTCGTAATGTGGAAGGGGGTTGGGGGCAGGGAGGCTTAGGCATTGTCCTTCAGGTGCTGGCTGGTGAGGATCATGGTACCTCTGCTTCTTCTGATCCTGGGGGTGTTCCCAGATGAAAACTGAAGCTGCTAGAATTCATGATCAGGTCTCTGTTGGACCCACATCTGTTTTCACTGGGAAGCTAGAGTCCTCTGAGCTATGGCTACAACCCCCACATCCTTGGCGTAGAGAACCAGCCACAGGGAACCACTCAGGCCAGACTTCCTGTGAAGTTCTCAGCTACTTCTGGGTCCTGTCTGTATCACTCAAGTACCAGGGTCACCCAGGAAAGCTAAAAAGCAGCCTCTCTGTATGCCTAACCACATGGCTCCACCTAGTTAAATTTGCCTATCAGCCTAAGACACTCCCTCTGGAGTCCTCTAAGTCCCTCACTTTATTTATTTAACACATACAATGATACTAGTCTATAAGTACATGAGGCTGAACACATGCTTTGCATGATTTAATTCTCACCACAACCCTGTGAGGAAGATGTGCTATTACTATATATATATTATATATATTAATTACATATATAATATTAGTATATATATTATATATACTAATATATATAATATATATACTAGAATATATTATACTAATATTATATACTATTCGTATAATATATTAATTATTAATATGATTATTGATATAATTATTAATTAATATAATATATATTAGTAATCTCTACACCCAACGTGGGGCTCAAACATACGTCCCCAAAATCAAGAATCACGTGCTCTTCAGACTGAGCCAGTCAGGATCCCCTGTCATTCACATCTAATAGGAGTGAGGCACAGAGAGATTGAATGCCTCACCCAGGATCACACAGACCTGTGGTGAAGGTCTGCAGTCCTGCCTGCCTGAGGAATCTGGGCAGGACTCTGGCCTCTGCTGCCTCCTTCTTCTTCCTCTGAACTCCTAGGCTTCCTCCCTTCGTTCCTCCTCCTCCTCGTTCCACTCCCTGCCCCCCAGGCCAGAAAAAGGCAGGATTTTATTTCACTGATGTCTTAAGCTCTCTCTAGCAAGAAGCTGGTTTATTTACCATATAAAGAATGGAGTGGGTTGTTTGTTCTGAAAGCTTTTCTTCTGCATTTCCCAAGAAAGACTGTGTTGACGTTAGCTGTGAGGCAAAAGTTTCACTTCTTCCACTGTCCACTCTGGAAGTGTCAGTGGAAAGAAAAAAAAAAAAGCCAACCTCAAAGTAGGTTAGTAAATGCTTTGTTCATTGTCCTCCTGAGGACGATAGCTGGGTAGCCCCGGAGACCGTCTTTCAGATTGTCCTGAAGAACAGCACTGAAGTTCGTTTGCTTACTGGGAATTGTATGTGAAAGGGGAAGCGGTATACAAGCTTGCAAACAGTTCTCCAAATGACATGACAAAGTATAATTTGTTTGGTTATAAATATTAAGGTTACTGATTTTCACTTAGACACCTGAAAACCCTTAGGTCATCTTAATGAATTGTTTCTATCCTATCTGTTCAAAAATATTGCCTGTATGCCTCCACTTAACTGGTTTTCTGGTTCTCGGTTTTGGTTTCTCCTTGAGGTCACTTGAGATGGTCATTGGAGGCTGACAGTCACCTACCACAGTTTTAGTGCAAAAAGACTTCTGGGAACTGCTGAGGCTGGCTGGTGGCAGTCACCCAGCTCCCACATGGAGATCCAGACCGTCCCGCGAGACTCAGACATCAGCCTCGCCCTCAGCAACTCATGCTACCCCGGGGGATACCGAGAGCATGACTACTTCCAACTACTTGTTGTTGGCAGCAACAAAGAAGTTGTCCGGGGCTGGCCTCCTGCCTTTTCCCACCTGGGAAATCAGGAGCAGTGACCATCGTAAGCCCCTGTGTCCCTGCCGCTGCCCAACATATGGGGGTTGGCTGTCGTGACTCCACAGTGACACACATCTGTTGCTACAGGGACAAAGACTTTGTCCTACTTTGGCACATCAAGGTGACCTCAGGCAAACAGGATGTGATCAGGACTCCTTGACACGGGGAACATCGAGACCCAAGGTCCTTACAAACAAGCCATGTGCCCCTGAAGAATCTGTTGTTTCTCAGTTATCTGGATCCTCTATTGAAACCTTTAAATACATAGTTTAAGCCTGTTAAATAATAAAAATTCATCTGAGTACATTTGAAGATCGCATTGGCTTTATTCAATGATTCCTGAATTGAGCAACGTCCCACCTAGAAAAGTCTGAGGAGTTGTATACAGTAGTTCTGCAGAAAAGAGGGTGGGACAAGGAAGTTATTAGCAAAAGAAAAGAAAGGATGGTTTCAGGCGAGGTCACCTTCCCTAGGGGGAGAAGCAGGAGATCTCTTCACGAAGATGACTTCACTGGTTGGCTGAACAAAATATTCCAGACTGACTGGTTTAACTCCACTCCCTGGAGAGGCAGAAACTGAAGTTAAGTTAGATATTAAGTCTCGGTGGAGTTTAACATAAATCACTCCATTTGGGATCTGTTTCCTTTTAACAAGCCTTAGTGCAGGTGTATTCTATTGCTCAATTAGCAGTAGCTCTAAGTGCAAAAGACTGCAGCTTTGTAAAGCATTATCTTATAAAATGTAAAATGCAATCTACTCCATGCAGTTCTCTCCTTGAGTGATCGTGTTCCCAAATATTTCAGAGATTTCACTCTTCAGTCATTTAATAAGTATAGTTTGAGTAGAATCTCTTCTCTCTTTTCATTTCCAAATAAATCTATTTCCTATTTATTTCAAATCCTGGATCAAAGTTTACCCACCTGCTATCCTAGGATTCTTACATGTCCTCCAGGGCACTAAGAAAGGCCTTTCATCCATTTTCAGTATTTTCTACAGAATTTGTACTTAAAAAAATTTTTTTTAGTTTATTTATTTTGAGAGAGACACAGAGAGAAAGAGACAGAGACAGAGAGAGAGAAACCCAAGCAGGCTCTGAGATGTCAGCCCAGAGCCCAATGCAGAGCTTGAACCCACAGACCCGAAGATCATGACCTGAGCCAAAATCAAGAGTCAGACGCTTAACCAACTGAGCCACCCAGGTGCCTCCAGAAATTGTACTTTTATGATAAGGTTGTACTCATTAACTAAAAAAAAAAAAAAAAGGTCTTTGCCTTCAAATGAAACAATCTATGACCCAAGTGACATTTCTGCAGATCAGAAGATCTCATTAGCATTCTTTAACTGAAATACATGGAAATGTAAATAGTTTATGACATGATAAAAGAAATTTGTTTGGAAGACGGACACTTTCAAAATGTGGGGTTAGTATGGGCAAAGGATATTTAGTGAGAAAACAGCCCCATGGCTGCATTGTCACCATAGCTATGTCTACTGTCCCTTTGCTATCACGGCTTCTAACTCAGGAAAGCTCGAGAAGCCCAGCACACTCCTGGAGCCAACTGCTCCACTGGGGACTCCCCAGAAAGCTGGGCAAATCGAAAGCATAGCTCCCTGCTGGGTTTGCCAACACTGCTGCCCAGAAAACTTGGATACACTCATCACAAGAGCAGCCACTAACTCAAGAGACAAGGGTTTGGAAGAGAGAAAGGAAGAAATTTATTTTCGGTGTCGTCAGCTGTGACAGGCTCAAGCCTTAACAACTGACCTCTCTACGGGCAAGAGGGACACCTAGAGTATTATAAGAAGAGGTTGGGGTGGGGGGACAGGCAAGAGGTCAGGCAGAGAGTTCAGTGATCATGGGTGGGGCTCAGTATGTGTTCAGTCCATTATTATGGATATAGTCTTCTAGGCATTCCATTGCTATCAGGGCTTTTCTGGTGTGGTGGTTGGAAAACGTCTTCAATGCCTCAAGAAAGTGTGGTGAGAAATAAACACAATGGGTTTCAATTAGAGCATGAGTTAAGTGGCCTTGTCTATTTCTGGTTTTAACTGTTGTGGTCTGTAGTTGAGCAAGAGAGTTCCCTTGCCAACACGGTTGAAAAGAAAAATTTTTCCTCCACCCTTTGAAGGTTCTTCTGGCTGGTTTAAGAATGAAATTGACAGGAGACATATTAACTGGAGAAAATCTAACTTAATTTTGTATGTACAGGAACCCTACACACATGAGAGATTCAAAGACAGAAAGGTAAAATGAGGTACATGCCACCCTAAGCAAAGGAATGGGAGAGGGACCTAGGGATTCAAAAGTGCAGAGGGCAATTCACAGGCCAATAAGAAGAACAAAGGTTTGGAAATTAGATGTTTGCCTTGCCAGACAGATGGATCACTCAGATAACATGTATCTCTGGTAATAACTCTTATTCTGAACAAGATCCCCAATTTAGATTTTTTTTTTTTTTTTGGGAGAAAACCTAAATTTTTTTTTGTTAAATGATTACAAAGATAAAAAACAGTTATCATCTGAAGTACTTTGAGGACTTCATCTCGATTTCACTTGTTCTGTTACAGAAACTGACCTAAGACATTAGAAATTCAAGGATATAACCCAAGAGGTTATAAAGGAACAGATTGGTGAAACATGGTGGAAGGAGGAAAACTAGTCAGAAGTACTTGTGTTAGTAGTTATATGTGTGGCTAGGATGTTTCCCAACAGGCTCCCTAAAGATATGTGAGTGAATTAATCTTGGTCCCAAGTTAGTAAAAAGACACTTGCCCCTGTGGAGAATGAGCAAATGCCAGGATTTCTCGGAGATCTCTTTCTTTTTAAAGGGTGTTAGGTATTTTTAGCCCCTCAAGGGGTAGAATTAATTTAGACTCAGCCCCTCCCCTTTTCCTCCAGTGTTCCTGTACCTTCAAGCACCTGCGTGCTGTCATCACATCCACCTGCAAGCTTATAGTGAAGGCAGGAACTGCAGGCCTGAACAGAGGGTCCCCATATACAGAAACTATGGGGGGGGGGTAAATGGAAATCTACAAATACCCTCTTGGTTAAATTAATGCACCTTTTAAAATAAAGATCATAGTTTCTTCTGCTGGTGACAACTTGTCTCAGTATGGTCTGTTTCAAAAAAAAAAAGGACGGGTTCAGGTAAGTTTTAGAGAAGGAAAAAGACTTTCATCAACATCCACTCCACAGTGGAAGAGGCACCAAGGTTTCTTCTATATTTATGACAATTCCAAAGCAGCATAAATCATTTTCAGTGGTGAGTATTTGCATCTCCAAACAGGCCAACAACTGTTGGTGTAGTATCTACCTCCATCCCATCTTTATAATCTCTTATTGACTCTTCTGTCCATGCTCCGGCCATGTTATATGGGCTGCACAGACTGAGAAAGACTTCCTTCTAATCTCTCCAATGTAGCTTGGCCTTCTGCTGTTATATGGGATAATCTTTTTTTTTTTTTTTAACACATATTTATTTATTATTGAGAGACAGAGAGAGACAGAGCATGAGCAGGAGCAGAGAGAGGGAGAGACACAGAATCCAAAGCAGGCTCCAGGCTCTGAACTGTCAGCACAGAGCCCGACTTGGGGCTCAGACTCACAAACTGTGAGATCATGCCCTGAGCCGAAGTCGGATGCCCAACTGACTAAGCCACCGGGTGCTCCTGGGATAATCCTCCTTCATAGGTATAAAATGTAGGGATGTCCCCTGCCCTTGCTCATGTGCTTCTACATTATATTCTTCCTCATAATCATCTGAATCTTCATCCTCAGGATCTGGACACGAAGCCTGGCATTCACACATTGCAGTGAACGCTGCCTCCAACCCGGTTTATCATGAGGCACAAATCTAAATTCAGCAATAGGTTCAGTGTCCTCATCATTGTCTTCTTCATCAGCAACAGATTCTTTTGATTCTTCTCCCAATTTGGCATTCACTGTAACATACAAATGCTCATGGTGGATAGACTTTTAGGTCCCTGGATACCACATGCACACTAACGGCAGAGTATTCCAATGAGAATCCTAATCAGAGCTATCTAACCAAGACATGCAGCTTTTGGTGTTGTCAGGGGTGCTAATGCAGAGGCCCTTCCCCAGCCTGGGGAATCTGACTATTGCTGCTGGAGCCCCTCCGCTGACTGGGGCTTCAGTAAACTGAAAAAAAAAAAAAATGTTTTTAATGTTATTTATTTTTGAGGGGGAGAGAGACAGAGCATGAGCAGGGGAGGGGCAGAGAGAGCGAGGGAGAGACAGAATCTGAAGCAGGTTTCAGGCTCTGAGTTGTCTGCACAGAGCCCAGTGTGGGGCTCCAACTCACCAACGGTGAGATCATGACCTGAGCCGAAGTCAGATGCTCAACAGACTGACTGAGCCCCCCGGCACCCCAGGGATGTGGTAAACTTTTGAGGAAGCTCATTGCAGCAGAGAGCTCAGAAACATAGGCTCAGCGGAGCACAGCAGCCCCTCAATTTAGATTTTTCTAGGTAGTTAAGGGAGGGGCAAAAGTGCCTCTTGAGCCTGCAGGATCTCAGTTGCCTTCAGCTCAGAATAATCTTCATGCCACAGTGATTCATCTTGGGGCCACCTGGCTGCAGCCTCTAGGGTTTCTGAACTGTAACTTCCCTAAAGTTTCACACATTAAAATTTGAGCCGGTAGGTTGTTTCATCGCATTGGACTAGTCTGCTAGTCCCGGCAGTAGGTTAGTTTGGTCAAACTCATTTCAGGTGTATTCTCAACGTTAGGCCTATGGTTCAATAATCACATGTTAAGTAAGAGGCATTTCTATGGAAACAAAAGAAAAACACCAGCTAATGGCTGGATCAACTGTTAAGCCAGTTTCTGAGTTGTTAGGGGAACCAGTGGAGGAAGCTTGTTAAGTGTCAGATTCAAGGATCTTCAGATAGAGTGAGGGCAGGTGCTGGCAATCCCACGGAGCTGGTTTGTAAATCAAATGTCTCTAATGTTCTTTGAGCAACAGGCATGAAGATTGTCTATTCATGAGCTGTTATGGCAATTTCTCGGAAGTTTACATCACGTCATTTATATTTAGTTTGTAGGGCTTTTGGGAAAAGGGCAGTTTTAGTTTTCAAATGATTCCAAGTCAGAAAGGTGGGAGAAAAAGCCGAATGCTAGTTTGGAGAGTTGTAGCCAGCCATTGGAGGGCACTAGAAGAAATCTAGGATTTCTAGTCTAGTTTATACTGAGTAGTATTAAAATGGAATATCTACAAGGATGTGTTTTTGAAACACTTTTTTCTCTATAATCATTTTTATCATTTTTTACCAAAATAGTCAAATTATCAATAATTTGTTTGCAAAATAATTTTAGTTTTAAGAAAGAACTTGGCCTGATTCCTTACATACATGCAGCAAGAATAATGGTTGACCATATAGACCGTTTAAAACCTGCTTTGCCTGGAGCACCTGGGTGGCTCAGTCGGTTGAGTGCCTGACTCTTGGCTCAAGTCATGATCCTGGGGTTGTGGGGTTGGGCTCCATGTTGAATGTGATGCCTGCTTAAGATTCTCTCTCTCTCTGTCTCCCCTGCTTGCATTCTCTCTCTCTCTCTCTCTCAAATAAAAAAAAAATAATAATAATAAAAGCCTGCTTTGCTGGAACTTTTCATTAGATCTCTAGATTGAACTTTTAATAGTCTCTTGAAACTAGAAGCCAAGCCAAACACTTGCTATCAGATCTTGTCGTAAGATCTTTGAATGGGGATGAATTCCTCTCTTCTTTAAAAAAAAAAAATTGGTTTTTAATGTTCTTATTTATTTTTGAGAGAGAGAGAGAGAGAGACAGAGACAGAGCACAAGTGGAGGAGGGGCAGAGACAGAAGGAGACACAGAATCCGAAGCAGGCTCCAGGCTCTGAGTTGTCAGCACAGAGCCCGATGCGGGGCTCAAATCCATGAACTGCAAGATCAAGACCTGAGCCGAAGTCAGACACTTAACTGACTGAGCCAGCCACCCAGGCACCCCTGAATTCCTCTCTACTTAAGGTCCGCCAAACATGAGATTCTTGCTCCTGCCTGGAAGTGATCTCTACTCACTTGGTAAGGCTGCTGGGAACTCTGTAAGCAAAGTATCAGGCTGATACTTCCAAGAGGCTTTATTGGCTCCATAAAGTCAACATTAGCTGCCTAAAGTTGTCTGGTCAGATCTGAGTCTATGCATGTCTCTCTCAAATAGAACATTCCAGTCAAAGCCCTGGTAATATAACCAGTGTTTCCAATTGTGTCCTGTCATAAAGAGAACAAATTCTTAACTGGACTTATGTAAATAAATAGATCACCACAAAAATATAAGAATACTCACTGAGAGTTTCTGAATTCTGGAGGGTTCAGGTAGAGAGAAAAGATAAATGTTTCCATTTGTCCACAAAGGTATATTTTATCTAATTGCTGTAAATCAGTTAGCTTAAGATGAACATTTTTCTTAAATCTGGAAAAAACAAAAACACTTTAAAAAATGTCAGCAATGTTTCAAATAAGTCATAAAAAGTAAGATTATCTGCCTCAATTTATTTGCCCCTCCCCCGCCCCATGTTATTAATTCTTGTTCTGATTGAATCCGGTTTTTCTACTAGTTCTGGAAATTTTTACCTAGTTCAGTTTTATGATCTAAGATTATCAGAAACCTGTATTCAGAGGTTTTGTTTTGCTTTTTCATGAGTCTCACTGAAGATGAAGCACATTTGCAGGAAACTTACAAAGGCATCTTAGTGAAAGCATAACTGTCTGTAAATGATAGAAGACTTAAAAATGGCCATGGCTAAAGATCTCATTAGAGTTCATTATGATGCAGTTGACAAGGAAATTTGTTTATTTTTGTGACATACAGCACTTCAAGATAATAACACAAGCAGGACTTCAGATTTCTAGATGTTTCATATAATTTTTTGGAACTTATTTTAATAACATATCTATATGAATATTATAAAAGAGAGTTTAATATCACATATTTGACAATATTTCCCATATAATTTAACATACCAAATAAGTCTCATTAGTTTAATTTCTCATAAAAATTTTTTTTTGGAATGTTCCAGGGGCTCGCTGGAAAGTTTCAGCTAGATTGTGGTTAACAGACTCCATGTTAGAATTTGATTTTGGGAAGTATATATAAAAAAATATCAAAAGGTTTGAACATTCGATTAAATGGGATTACGGATCATTATGAAACAATATTTAATTATCTATTTAACCAAAGTGACAAGGGAAGATTTCAAAGGCAAAGGTCACATAGTTGTGAGCAAAATTTAGTTCCTTTAATATTAAGGCTAATGTTCTTAAGTAATCAAAGAGCAGGAGCACCTGGGTGGCTCAGTCGGTTGAGCATCCAACTTCGGCTCAGGTCGTGGTCTCATAGCTCCGTGAGTTCAAGTCCTGCCTCGGGCTCTGTGCTGACAGCTCAGAGGCTGGAGCCTGCTTCAGATTCTGTGTCTCCCTCTCTTTCTGCCCCTCCCCTGCTCACACTCTGTTTCTATCTCTCAAAAATAAATAAAACATTAAATAAATAAAATATTATAATATATATATGAAAGGATTTAAAGAAAAAAAACTAAGTAATCAAAGAGCTAATAAATATAGGAATTATTTTGGCAAATGTAGAATCACTGTCTGCCTAAAAATAAAAATACTTCAATGGTAAAGAAAAACTTTTGTTTACAATTTTTTATGAAGAGCAGACCAGTGGTTCAAGAAAACTCTGTACATATAACAAAGAGAAAACAAAACTTTGTACCAGTGTACTTTTGATGTTAAAACTCATTTACTCACTTAAATTATCCTAATCTTTTTTTTAAAGTTTATTTACTTATTTTGGAGTGGGGAGGTAGTTGTGGGGGAGGGCAGACAGAATCCTGAGCTGAAATCAAGAGTCAGATGCTTGGGGTGCCTGGGTGGTACAGTCGTTTAAGTGTCAGACTTTAACTCAGGTCATGAATTTGTCCTTTATGGGTTCTAGCCCTACATTGGGCTCTGTGGTGACAGCTCAGAGCCTGGAGCCTGCTTCAGATTCTGTGTCTCCCTCTCTATCTGCCCCTCGCCCGCTCATGCCCTGTCTCTCAAAAATAAATAAAGATTAAAAAAAAAAAAGAGATGCTTAACCAACTAGCCACCCAGGTTCCCTTAAATTATCCTAATCTTAGCCAGTACTGAGCACACATAACATTTCTTTCCAAAGATTCTTTCTCCATAAACCTACAACAATTTTTTTAAATACATTTAGATTTTGTCCTAAATTTTCCCTCTTTAAAATAACCAGCCTTACTTTAGGACAAAACTATTTTTTCCCCCTCAACAAATATATACTTTTATTCCTCATACTTTTTCTTACCAAAAACATGTATCTTACTTTTCTTGCATAGAGTTGTTTCCCTTATTTTTCTAGTAGTCTTAATTACATTTATTAGAATTCTTAATGCTTAGCAACCTTAATAGCTAGTGAAAACTATGTAATAAGCAACTGTGAACTGTGAGCAGAATTCTTCAGATTGACAAATTTATTAATACATTTCATAATTTTTAGAAACATTTTTATAGTACCATCTTTTTTTAAAATGTTGATTATTTAGAGAGAGAGAGAGAGAGCGAGCATGTGTGCATGTGAGCTGGGGAGGGGGAAAGAGAGAGGGAGAGAGGGAATCCCAAGCAGGCTCCAGACTATCAATGCAGGGCCCAACACAAGGCTCAATCCCATGAACCCAACCATGAGACCATGACCTGATCTGAAATCAAGAGTTGGATGCCACCCAGGTGCCCCAGTACAATCTTTCAATAAAGCATAAAACACATTTACTAACAGACTCAAATTTGTCTTTAGTTTCTTTATAAGACAAAAATAGATAAACATATATTCATTATTTTATCTTTTTTACATTTTTAATTTACTTGTTCTTAACAACTATGTTTAGACCACCTATGAAACTTCATGAGGCATTAGACAAAGTCAACCATTATATTGTTTTGTTTTGTTTTGTTTTTTGGACAAATTTTGCAACAGAGATACTATGAACTTATGTGACTTTAAAAAAAAAAGTTTATGTTGAGAGAGAGTGTGTGTGCATGCATGCACGTCAGGGAGGGACAGAGAGAGAGAAGGAGAGAGGGAATGCTAAGTAGGCTACATGCTGTCAGTGAGGTGCTTGACTTGGGGCTGGATCTCACAAACCGTGAGATCATGACCTAGGCAGAAACCAAGAGTTGGACCCTTAACCCACTGAGTCACCCAGGTGCCCTGAACTTATGTGACTTTTAATAAACAAGAGCAGAATAAAACTTTTATATTTAATGCTGATAACTCTAAAGATATGTCTATTTTAATTAAACCAACAACCTTAAATTAGCTTTAATATTGAATATTTTCCTGGATCATGTGAACTCGAAAGACATTTGGGTTAGTTTCTATCTTTCTGAGTTTTAGAATGCTCAATCCTTACAAGTGTGTGCCTTCAAACCAACTAAATAAAGCTGTTTTACAAATTAATTTTAGCAATACCATCCAGAGGTAGAAAAAATATCTCACGTTTACAGCATACGTGGACACACACACACACACACAAAATACACAGACAAGATGTATACAAAATCTTAATTTTGTTTCTACTAATATTTGTGGAGAAGACATTGCAGGCCCAATTTTAAAATACTTTTCTCTATTTTTTTTTTCTTCAGTCTCAAGAGATTGTGGGCTGTATTTACATTTCAAAGACATGATAAAGAATTATCATTTCAAGAGACAGAGAAAGAATGTAAAAACTTTATTCTTGAGTTTCTAGGTAATTGTTATTTAAAATTTACTTTTTTGTTTTTTAAAGTACAGAACAATTTTGTTCCAATATCCTCATCTTTTATAATATCTACAAACGTTTTGAGAGGAATAGGCAAGGTTTGAGATTGGTAAAGATAGGTGGGCTTTAACTTGTTTCTAGAGTTGTATTTCTGGTTTTATAGAGAGTTGTAAAATAAAGACAGCTGTTCCTAATTCCCCAAAGACCTGGATTACAGCCTGACTATCAAGGGATTGGCCCACCTTTTTTTAACTGAATTTGCTTCTTTATATCAGGGAGAATTTTAACTAAAATGGGAACCAAAATATTTATGCCTCTGTAAAATCTGTATAAAGCATTTTTAACAAAAGCCTTTTTTTCTGGGCACACAACTTAACCTTGGCTTCTAATAGCCCCTGAATATTGCAGACCATGTTTAGGAGGACCTTGGAGAAATTTTGGTCATCTATTTCCTCAGTGAAGGGAAGGTTGTGAATATAGTAAAATAATCTCTCTAATTAGTCTCTAATTTGGTGTGATCTTTTGAAAGTAGAGGTAAAATGGCTTTATAATTTAAAAGATCTGCTGCAGTCCAGGAGACACAGATTTTTTTCATGGTGGTGGGGTCGGGGGGTCTAGGATACACTGGTAACTGACATCGTGTAGGAATGTCTAAAGCAGGCAGAACCTGATTATAGAATCCTGGAATGTAAGAGCAAAGCAAGCCTTATTGCCAGTCTTGGATGCTTTTGTTAAAGTTATTTTCTGGCTTTCAACATTTATGTGAACAACTTATATACTTAGAATCTAGAGATTAGGCCAGAGTAATCTTTGTAAATTTTATAGGAAAAGGAAGTTAAAATAGGCAGGTGATATATATAAAAAATCATATATATATATATATATATAGAGAGAGAGAGAGAGAGAGAGAGAGAGAGAGAAAGAGGGAGCCAATTTAAATGATCCATCAGCCAGCCATTGGCAAATAGCATCTATTAATAGCAACTCAAACCAATAAGGCTCTTAATGGCTAAACAAGATATGCAAGAGGTGTCCAAAGAGGGCCTCATGATCCAAAAGTTTATTTTAAGAAAGCAAAGGCCTTCACTGCATAGGCAGTGAGGATGGTCTACTGAAAATGGTGTCTTTGGTCTCCCACGAAAATGTGAGATGCCTCCAGCCTCAGACCCATTAATCTGTGACACCGTATGTGGGGAATAAGCTTAGGAATTCCTTGAGCCTGCACTGATGGGTTAACAAGGCATAAAGAATCACAAAGTCATAGGATGCTCACACCCAAACTTGGGTGAACAAGATTAGGCAAATAAGGATAGAGTGGATGGGGGGGCAAAGGCCCCCAGGATAGAAGCGGGGGCAAAGGCCCCAATACAAAGGTATATGAGGTAAGCAAGATTAGGTATTCAGGTAGAAAACGCCCTCCAATTTAGTGCTATAGAAGAAAGCTGCTTTCACAAAAAGGAAGGACCAAATTAGGTAAAACAGGTAAATAGGGCTATAGGCCACTGCAGGGTGAAGCTGCCCAGAGTGGAGCTAATTAGCAAAAGAAAGGTGCCTTGTTGACCCTGCTGTTACAGGCTTTATCTGTCTTATCCCTCAGGCTGGCTAAGATACACAGAAGTGGAGCCTCATGTCTGCTGTTAACATTCATCTGCCTGGTGCCAGGATTTTGGTTTATATTGACCCAAACCCCTAACACCATATATCTTCAAAACCCCCTTTCCCTCATGCCTACGAATTAATGTTCACAGATTCATTGTCTCCTTGTACATGCCCATCACGTTTGTAAGCCTTCTGATCTTAATAAATATGGAGCAAGGACCCTTATACAGGGCTCTTGTCTTTTCCCAGACATTAGCCATCTCTTGCATTTTAATTCTGTGCCCACTCTCTTGCTGGACAAGAGAGAACTTTAGACCCAGAGTCTGCAACAACCATACAGATGCTTGTAGAATGAGACTTTCTAGCACTACCAAGCAACAAAGGTTGAGGCGACAAAAGTTCCTATGAGCTAGAATCTCTTATGATAAACACCCCTAAGAGCTGGCACAGCCAGAGAGAGAAAGAAAGAGATTCTTGGATCCCCAGTCTATTCAACTAGCCACGAAGGTACACCCTAGTAAGTACCCGTGGGTAAGTACACTCTCCAGGTGGCAGAGAACAAAGAAAATATTCTTGCTGGTCACAAAGCCAAGCTCTCAGGACATAGAACAAGACTAATGGAAAAGTCTAACAGCTTTAGCTAAGCCTTGGATCCAAACTAATACCTTGGATCCAAACTAATACCTAGGAGGGATATGCCACATGGTTGGGATTATATGTTGCTTTACCATGGACCTCATTGCATGGAAGTTTTCTTGAAGTTGGTGGGTGATCTAGTGTCAATCTAGATCTAGTGTCATTCTGTGGCCAACATATCCTACCACGGGAGTCTTCTTGAGGTGGCGAGTGCTCTAACAGCTTTTAAGTGTTCAATCTATGCCCACTAATTTTGCAGCTTTAACTTCCAAGATGTCCCTTAGCAACAGATGACAAGCAACATAAAAGACACAACAAAGCAAAACAAAGACCATCTCTGGGAGGAAGTGGACCAGTAACCAAACAGTATTCTAGCAAATTTAACCAAAGAGTCGCCAGACCCAAGAGACTGGTTCCACAAATATTTTCTCCTGCTAATCTAGACTTAGAAAAAGGACTCTGACCATTTTGCTCCATTGCCCTCCATAGATAGAGGTTCTGGGAGGCTGACACGGTAAGAAATCTTACCTTCTGCTGGCTCTCTGTCAGATGCCCCAGGGTCCCTCAGCTGCAGCAGTATCAGAGTGAGCTATGCCCAGCGAGTTAAAGTGTCCTACTGACTATGCCAGAGGTCAGGGAGCAAGAATTCCTGTCCCCTCAAGGTGGGTCTAACTGGACTAAGGAGCAGATTGACAGACAGGTTAATAGCAGAAAACTGAGTTTAATAGTGTTTGTATGGAGAATCCACACAGACATGGAAATTCCAGAGTCAGGCGAAATCAAGTATATATGTCATTCTGTACCAAGGAGAAGGGGGCAGTGGTCTGGGACTTTAGAGGAAAGAAGCACACTTCTTCACAGGGCAGTAAGAAGCATCTGTTTGGTAATTAGAAGTCTGACCTGCCAGACAGATGGGTCACTCAGATAACGTTTATCTCAGCTAATAACCCTTATTCTCAGAAAGATCCCCAATTATGTAGTTTAGGGAAGGGCAAAAGTTTCTCTCGAGTCCCCTAGGGTCTCTATTGCCTTCAACTCAGAATAATCTTCGGGCCACAGTGGCCTATCTTGAGGAAGTCCGCCCTCTGCCCCTAGAATAATAGAAATTATCACCCCACTTTATCACTAACTGAGGTTATTGTAACTGGTAGTGCATATGCAGCAGGTTCCCTGAACCCTCTCTTCCAGGAGCCCTTCACCCTGGGAAGACTGGGCCCCCTCATGGGGAAGCTGTGATCCTGGGGAGCCATTAACACGGCACCAAGAGGCTAACTGCCCTTTTCCCTGGGGTGCTGCTTCCGTGTCTTTGCAGAGATAGGTTAGTATCATTTCCTTCTCTGTTTTTTCATAACGCTCAATAATTAGAACCCCAGTTCATTGAAGGACCTCAAGAAGTATGCGTTAAGGCTGCTCCATGCCAGGCCTGCCTTCCTTTCTCTCCCTCCCTCCCTCCCTCCCTCCCTCCCTCCCTCCCTTCCTTCCTTCCTTCCTTCCTTCCTTCCTTCCTATGTTTATTTATTTTTGGGGGGAGGGGCAGAGAGAGGGAGACATAGAATCTGAAGCAGGCTCCAGGCTCTGAGCTGTCAGCACAGAGCCGGACGTGGGGCTCTAACTCACATGAGATTGTGACCTGAGCTGAAGTTGGAGGCTTAATCCATTGAGCCCCCCAGGTGCCCCCAGGCTTTGCTTTAAATTCAAGGGCTACAGAAGTGGTTGCCACACCCATCCACTGGAAGCTCCCGGCCTAATGGGAAATATCTGTGTCCTCCTAATTACAAAATGATCAACAGAATCCTATAGTAGTGGTTGGAGTAAGACGTTAACACACAGGAAGTGGTAAAACATTTGGGAGGGAAGGTGGTGTCAGAAAGCTGGGAGGAGATGACCTTTGAACTGGCCCATTCATGGCTAAGAGGGGTAGGAGGAGAAAGGATTCTGGTTTTATTCTAAAATCATTTCCGGAAGAGAGATGTTGTCCCTCGTGATGTTGTCCCTTGATTAATCATTCCAAGTTTTAGGCTGCTTTTCCCAAGCCTGCAGATTTCTTAAACATTCATGCCACTGACGCCTTGTTCTCGGATGCAGTGGTTCCCCAAATTTGGTGATCAGGGCCAGCAACATCAGCAACATCTAGGACTGGGTTAGAAATGCACATTCTGGGGCCCCTAACTGAACTGGAAACTGTTGGGATTTCACACGACACAGGCTCCAGGTTGACAGCCACAGCCGTAACACACCCAGAAGTTTGGGGGGTGGATCAGAGGCTGAGAATGATCCGGATTGTTTCTGGTGGTTGGACTTGGAAGGCACTGGATGACCCTGTCGAGGTTCCTGCCTCGGCCTCCGCATGCAGGGTTCCACAGGGACGGTCACGGAAAGTCCGTGAGGGTTGAGCTTTTCCAGCAAATAGGCGATCCCACAGGTCCCTGAACTTGACCCTTTGCTCCCCAAGGAGCCTTAGCTAAGCAGCCTCGGGGCCGGCTGAGGGCTACTTCTGGCCACGTGAGTTTCGCACTTGAGCGATGCAGCCCTCCTGGGGTGTGCGGGCCGCCCGGGACCGCAGCCACTCCCACGCCTAGCGGGGAGGGCGCCTTCTTCCAGACAGCGAGGTCAGGTGACAGAGGCCGCGCTTACTTAGCGGGAGCCGCGGAAGAACGAGCGCGCAGAGCGGCCGACGGGGCGGAGGGCGGCGCGCGGACATGCGCCCCTCGGCGCCTCCCGCGCTCCCCGCGCTCCCCGCGCTCGGGCTGGCGCTCCCGCTGCTGCTGCTGCTGCTGCTGCTGCCGCCCGCACCCCGCGCCGCCTACCGCGCGCCGCGCTTCGACCCCACCTGGAAGTCCCTGGACGCCCGGCCGCTGCCCGCCTGGTTCGACCAGGCCAAGTTCGGCATCTTCGTCCACTGGGGGGTGTTCTCCGTGCCCAGTTTCGGGAGCGAGTGGTTCTGGTGAGCGCGCCCCCCTCCGTCGGCCCCGACTCCGCCTTCGGCCCCCGGCCTGCAGCCGCCGCCCAGCCCGCGGCCCCTGCCTGCTTGCCTGGTCCCGGGTCCCCTTCGCCCGCGGCCGTTGCAGCGGCACTTCCGGGTGTTGACTGTAATTCGCTGTGTCTACTTGGACCAACGTGGACTTTTCCTCCGTGCGGCCGCGGGAGTCGTCGGGCAGCGCCGGCCGCTCGGCCTCTCGGCGGTCGCAGGGCCCCAGCCCTAATGATCACGTTGTAACCGCGGAGCCGCTCAAGCGGCAGATCCTCGTGCAGTTGTGTGGGTCTTGGGCCTAAAGTGGTGTCGGTGGAGACCCACTCGAGGTCCCAACACGGTTCTGCCCTACAGCACGGTTAAAACACACATTGTGCGTATGTGAAACTTACGTTCATTCGGACAGGCACTGGTCCTTTAATGTTAAAATGTTACCCTGTGTGGCTCTAGGATTTAAAAAAAAAAGGTTCTAGAATGTTACCCCAAAAAAACTCCCTTATTATTAATAGACTATTCTGTAAAAAGTGCTGCACAAAAAAAATTGCTCTTTAGATTTTACCTTGAGATCTATGTAAAAATGTGCGTGTCGTCTCTTACAACTTTGAACTGTTTCACATACCTTTCCTGAGTAAGTAGTTCGGTGTTAAGTTCTTCAAGATAGAAGTGTTGTCAAATACATACACGTAAAGTGATGCACACATATATAATGTATTCCATAAGAAAATAAATGAGTATTTACCTCTATTTTATACTGTATACCTAGTATGCATCAAATTTAATATATACAATATGTAGTACAGTAGAGTATAAACTATATATTATATTAACATTGTACCACTTTCAACAAAGAGCTTGACTTTTTAAGTTTCTTTCTTTTATTATTTATTTATTTATTTATTAGTCATTTCCTTTGCTGCTTTTTCGTAATGCTCAATAATTAGAACCCCGGTTCATTGAAGGACTTCAACAAGTATGCATTAAGTGCTGCTCCGTGTACTTAGAGAGAGACGGAGAGCAGAGAGAAAGAGAGAGAGACAGAATCCCAAGCAGCCTCCCCCCTGCAAGTGCGGAGTCCAGCTCGGGGCTTGATCTCATGAACCCTGAGATCATAACCTGAGCTGAAAGCAAGAGCCAGAGGCTTAACCGACTGAGCCACCAGGCGCCCCAAGCAGTAACCTTTCTTATTAAGTTAGGCCGATTGATGTAAAAGAATATTGTAAGCTACAGAGTGCTATTTGTATACTCTTTTGAAATCTGCTGGTAAAACCAGGGACTCCTTTTCCCCATATTGTGTATTACCAGATACATTTACTTCAGGATATTATATATCTTTGTAAGTTTTGTGCTGTAAGACATTTTGAGTTTATTTTTGAAATGTTTCAGATTAGTATAAACTAACCGATTTTCTTCCTCTCATATTAAGATGTAATAATTTATAGTTTATCATTTTGTTCACCCAGGGTGTTTGGTAAATATATATCTGGTGCTGGAAGAGGATTTGATGCTCTATCAAAAATACCTAGTTTTGAGTCATATTGCTCTTTGCATTGGTTAACTTTTCATTTTCTACAAACACACACAGAATTGTTTGTTTTGACCTAGAAGAATAAAGATACTGCTCATATAAAACTAACTAGAATGTGGGGCACCTGGATGGCTCAGTCGGTTAAAGGACCAACTTCAGCTCAGGCCATGATCTCATGGTGTGTGAGTTCGAGCCCTCTGTGCCGACGGCTCAGGTTTCAGGTTCTGTGTCTCCCTCTCTCCCTGCCCCTCCCCCGCTTGTGCTCTGTCTCAAAAATGAATAAACATTAAAAACAAAAAAAAAGAAACCTAAGTAGAATATATTTCGGATGGTCTGGAAGTACATTAAGCCTGTAGAAGATTCTTTAATTACCTATGGTTTCCCTTTGTGTTCCCTCTAAACCTCTGCTCTGCCCTCCAGTTTGACTCAGGACAGTCAATGGTAGAGATGAATATATCTGACTGTCCTTAATGGCAATTCAAATCCAGATATAAATGATGGACTCTTTACAGTAAGTGCCTCTTTTCACCTCTATTAGTATGAAATTTGAAAAGTAACTCGAGACTATAGTAGAGAATGCAGGCTCAAATTAAACAGTGCTGGGAGAAAGTAGAAATCTCTTATCTATGTTCAACTTTCTGACTGTCCCAGTTTGTCTTTTATAGTTCAATTTAAAAGGCAAAAATGAAAAAAAAAAGGCAAAAATTCATCATGGATCGGTTAGGAAGCTTTCACTTCAAGGTACAGAAACCCCAAATACATGATGTAATAATAGGGGCTCATTACACCAAATAATGAGAAACTTAGAGGCAGTTGTCTCATTGATACAATCAAGGAACAAACCTATTTCTGTGGTCCTCAGCCTGTTGACTTGTCCCTTCATGTCACCTGATGGCAGCCAGGCATTGCTTCACACAACCTTGTCCAAAGGCAGGAAGGCCTTGCTCAGAATGAATGCATACAAGGAATCCTTAAAGGCTGAGTCAATCTATTAAAATAACAGCATCTTCTTAATTTTACTGTTGCCAACTCCCCCACTTGTTCTTTGCTGGTGAATATAAAAGATTCATGTTGTTTTAGGCATGTGGTCTTCCTCTTGAAGGCTGGCACTTGTGTTGCAAAGGACTAACTATCTAAAGGTACAGACTACACCTTGTGATTTAAAAATGAAGAATTAGGGGCGCCTGGGTGGCGCAGTCGGTTAAGCGTCCGACTTCAGCCAGGTCACGATCTCGCGGTCCGTGAGTTCGAGCCCCGCGTCAGGCTCTGGGCTGATGGCTCAGAGCCTGGAGCCTGTTTCTGATTCTGTGTCTCCCTCTCTCTCTGCCCCTCCCCCGTTCATGCTCTGTCTCTCTCTGTCCCAAAAATAAATAAACGTTGAAAAAAAAAATAAAATAAAAATGAAGAATTAAGTGTTGTATGAAAGGAGAGAAGGTTAGCACTCCCCTTGACAAGGATGGAAGAGGCCCTCGGGCCTGACATGCATACGGTTAAGGCATTGCCACCTACTTCGTGGCATCTAATCAGCATTTTTTACTAAGTTTAATGTGGACAAATTTGAAGACATGGTGGCTGAAAAGCGGCTCATCCCAGATGGCTGTGGGGTCAAATACATCCCTAATCGTGGCCCCTTGGACAAATGGCAGGCTCTGCATTCATGAGAACCTCAGCACTGCCCTTTCCCATTCATGCCCACCAATAAATCCTGCTTCCTGTCTATAAATAAATAAATAAATAAATAAATAAATAAAATGAAGAATTAAGAGCAAATAGGTGGCCGGGTTGTCTAGAATGTTCTAATTTATGAGCCGAGGGGATTTCACAGAGGGGCAGGTGAAAAATGCAGAAAGTTTACATAAGCTTTCTTTAAGGCAAAGTCAAACTGAGGGGGAAGGGAGAAAGAATCTGGGTAACACTCGAGTTAGGGGGAATCAGTAAAGGGAGCTGGGTTTATGCGTATGCTATTTATGTGTTCTCTCCTCCTTCCTTTAGGTGGTATTGGCAAGAGAAAAAGATACCGATGTATGTGAAGTTTATGGAAGATAACTACCGTCCTGATTTCAAATATGAGGATTTTGGACCACTATTTACAGCACGGTTTTTTAATGCGAGCTACTGGGCAGATGTTTTTCAGGCTTCTGGTGCCAAATACACTGTCTTAACTTCCAAACATCATGAAGGTAAAGAAGTGTAACATTTACAAACACTGGTGATAGTTATGAAATGTAGAGTAAGTAGTTCTTTTGGAAGAAGAAACTAAAACACATCAAATCAGTTTTAGGAGCAGTAGTCAAGTGGCTACTGACATTTGCCTGTAATTTAAGGGACCATATATTTCATCCAATTGAGAGGCATTGGGTTTATAGAAAGATCATACACACACACACACATACACACACATAAAAACAACACAGAGAAAGGAAAATGATCGTATTTTGTTATGTGCATATTTAAAAGTATTTCCAAGATTTCTTTTGAAGCTATTTGAAGTGAGATGTGCATTGCACACAAAGTTTTTGATTAAATTTGCCTTCTTCCCTTTCACCGCACCTCTGTAATGCATTCTGGGAAGGCTCCACCACCATGGGGATTGTACTGCTGTAGTCTTGTGTCATTACCAACACCTTGCTGCACTTTTGGCCAACTCTTAGATAGCCAAATGGTGGGCAATTTGTTGGTGACGAAAGCAACACAGGTCACCTGGAGGGAAAAGGATTATGGAACTGTAATGGTGCCCATAAATGACAGAGATGGTGGAAGAACATCTGAAAGGAAACACGGTGTATGAGTCAAGGTTCTTCAGAGAAACAGAACCAATTGGAAGTCTGATATATAAAAAGAGATTTGTTAGAAGAAACTGGCTCCTCCAGTTACGGAGGCTGAGAAGTCTGGACCCAGGAGAGCCGGTGGTATAGTTGTAGTCTGAGTCCAAAGGCAGGAGAAGGTGTGAGCTCAGACAGGCTGAGAGGGAATTCTTACCTAGCCTCTTATTCTGTTTAGGTCTTTAAGGGATTGGCTGAGGCCCATCCACACTGGGGAGAGCAATCTGCTTTACTCAGTCTATCTATTTACATTTTTTATTAATATTTTATTTTATTTTGAGAGAGAGAGAGAGAATGCAAGCAGGGCAGGGGCAGAGAGAGAGGGAGACACAGAATCCAAAGCAGGCTCCAGGCTCTGAGCTGTCAGCACAGAACTGGACGCAAGACTTGAACCCATGAACCATGAGATCATGACCTGAGCTGAAGTTGGACACTCAAATGACTGAGCCATGCAGGCGCCCCTATTTTTTTTTTTAATTAATTTTTTAAATCAGTCTACCTATTTAGATGTTAATCTCGGGGTACCTGTGTGGCTCAGTCTGCTAAGTGTACAACTCTTGATTTTGTCTCAGGTCATGACCCTGTGGTCCAGTCAAGTTGAGACATAAAATTATCCATCACAGTGGTCTTACATTAATAGGATACTTTCCACCCATTACCATTCCAGTATCCAAAAGATCAAGGAAGCGTCAACAAATTGTTACTGTCTCAACCACATGTTAATTCATTTGATGATTGCTTTTGCTATGACCATTTTTGCCTCGGCATGAGAAATTATGCCTCAGTATTTTCCACAGGGGTGGGGAGGGAAGTAAGAGGGAAGAACCAAAACCAAAAATCTGTAGTTATCTTAGAATACTTTTCCCTTTGGCCACATTCAAGTGGCTTAATGATTTTCTCCTATAGATGTTTCTCCTATGGAGGTGGGTATTTAGAAAGTGTATTTGCTTGTGAACATGTTGTTGATTTCCTGATGTCTAGGAACCCTCTAAGCCGTATGGCACAAAGAATTACATAGTGTGCATTTTGTTTTAAAACACTTTGTTTTAAAAATAAAACAAAAATAGCATCTTTTTTAGATCTTTCAAAGCATTTATATAAACATAATTTATAATACTTCTCTTTTTTCCTTTATGTACAGTCACAAAGCTATAGTTATATATCTAGAAACTCCTCTGCTGTGCCTCTACAGTGCAATCTGTAGCAATCAGTTCTCCAGCTTATAGTAGGGTCCCATAATGCCGACAAAAAAAAAAAATGTGTATTGTCATGGATTCACAGATGAACCAGGCTACTGCATAATCGAGTTTTGAAAAACACTGTGTGCCACCCTGGACACCCCTGAGTTGAATGTAGTCAGATATAAACCATGCCAGGCAGTGACACTTGAAAACCACCATAATATCCCATCTGAATACATGGTGGGCTGCCCATCCAATAATTAAACTGGCAACAAAACACTCCGAAATTGGCTCACGAATTACTGTAGCAGGAAGCACGTTAGTTTGCAGTTTGGTCCATCTGATCATTCTGGATTGAAACTGGGAAATTGAGTAAGAGCCAGAGTTTTGCATTGCAACCTGAGTGGACTTTGCAAACTTCCTCGGTCAGCTATGGCTTTGGCCATCAAGTAATCTTCAGCAATGTATTGAGGAAAAGCTATAAGCGCTTCTGCTTGATCTAACGCATCCTTTCTCATTGAACAAGACATTCCTGTCGCACATTTGAAGCCAGTCACATTGGCAGAGACATAGCACCTTGTATGGGAAGTTCCAAAATATACCTGTTCTAATGTGGCAGCAAAGCACTGTCTGTCTGCTACACAGGGCAAAACAAAATACTTTTAATCATACTGTGAGGACAGATACTGAAGCCGACATTTGTAAACTTTCTAGGACTCCCATTTTCAGATGTTTTCATTGCTTTTTGGAAAAAGTCCCACTGAGGTTGCTTAGGCAGGAAGATCTTTATGTGAGTTTAGGTGGTGATGAAGATCCATGTGGTTTCAGTACTGTCTGGTGTTAGAGCCTGTCGATTTGAAACATTTTGAATAGGACTTTAAATATTGCTGCTTTGAAGCTTACCACAAACACCTTTGACAAGAGTGAACAGTTTTAGAAGCTTTTTTTAAATTAATTAATTTATTTTGAGACAGAGCAAGCATGAGTTGGGGAGAGGTAGAGAGAGTGAGAGAGTGAGAGAGAGAGGGAGAGAGGGAATCCAGATGTGAATCCTGATGTGGGGCTCAATCTTACGAATTGTGAGATCATGACCCGAGCTGAAATCAAGAGATGGACTCTTACCCGACTGAGCCACCCCAAGAAGCTTATATTCTATGAGGAAAAATATAGGAGCTAGATGAGATTATGCAGACCTTAAGGGGTACCCAGAATGTTACTTAAAAGAACCTTGGTTCCACCTGGTTTAGATTCTCATTTGTTTCTCATATAAAAGCAGAATATGTGCCATGAAAAAAAGTTCCACAAAGCAGTTGTTGTAGAAGTTTTTGTATGTCACATGCACTATTTTGGTATTTGTATAGGTGGAAATGTCCTAAAGCAGATTCACATTCTTACAAAGACTCTTACTATAATTGTGCAGGCTTTACCTTGTGGGGCTCAAAGCATTCATGGAACTGGAATGCGGTGGATGTGGGGCCCAAAAGGGACCTTGTCAAGGAGCTTGAGGCAGCTATTAGGAACAGGACTGACCTTCGCTTTGGACTGTACTATTCCCTCTTTGAATGGTTTCATCCACTCTTCCTTGAGGATAAGTCCAGGTCATTCCATCAGCAACAATTTCCAGTTTCCAAGACGCTGCCAGAACTCTACGAGCTAGTGAACAAGTATCAGCCGGAGGTCCTGTGGTCGGATGGTGATGGAGATGCCCCTGATGACTACTGGAACAGCACGGTCTTCTTAGCCTGGCTGTATAACCAAAGGTGTATGTGCTATTAGATCGCCATGGTGACCCAAAATGTCCCTCATACATGCGTTCCCTTGCTTTGTGAAATATTCCTTTTTGGGCTTATCTATGGTGTGAGGCAGGGGGAAATCATTGTAAATAATGCTTATTAGATATATCAGGTCTTTTTAATGTTTATTTTTGAGAGAAAGAGAGAGGCAGAGAGAGGGGGACAGAGGATCTGAAGTGGGCTCTGTGCTGACAGCAGAGAGCCCAATGTGGGGCTCAAACTCACAAACCATGAGATCATGACCTGAGCTGAAGTCAGATACTTAACTGACTGAGCTATCCAGGTGCCCCTAGATATATCAATTTTTACTCCAAGTAATCAGTCAGTAATCAAGACTTACAAATCAGGAGCCAAATACAACTCAAATCTGATTTTGAAATCACTAAAAACCACTAAAAATTTGAAATCACTGAAAAAAAAAGATAAAATCACAGAATCAAGAACTTTGAAGATGTTAATTTGTGGGTCCCCCCTTTCCCCTTCTGAGACAACAGTTCATCACTGTTTGTGATTATGTGCTTGTCAATTCCTCTAATTGCTTCTTTTCATCTTCTTTGATATCTTTGCTGCTCAGTCACTGTCACCCTTGTCTGCCTCCTCTTTTCCCGTATCAGCACCACCTGTTGCTTTCTAGCATGTTCCAGACTGCCCCATTAGAACAGGGGCTTCTGGCTGAGCTCCTCTGTTAGGCTTGAACCTTGTGACCAAATTTATATTTGTAACCAGAAAATACTCAGTGTTGTGGTATGAAATCAGGGAGTGTTGTACTTGTGTTCCCTGGACACACAAGGGGTGTGCATACAGATACTCTGGAGAGCTCTTGATACTTAAGGCAGCAGTCTGCCCGGGTATGTCCAAGGGGAAAGACTGGGAACCATCCACTTCAATTTGTAAATCATGATAATATCATTGTGGGGATTATTTCATGCCACAGTGATGGCAAGTTAACTTCCCAGAGATTTTCAACATCAGGCACAATTGTAATAGAAAGGCTATATTCAGTTATAGGTGAGAAGAATGTTTTTTAAAAAAAATTTTTAATGTTTATTTTTGAGAGAGAGAGAGTGCGAGCTGGGGAGGAACAGAGAGAGGGAGATAGTATCTGAAGCAGGCTCCAGGCTCTGAGCTGTCAGCACAGAGCCCGACGCAGGGCTCGTTCCCACGAGCCGTGAGATGGTGACTTGAGCCAAAGTCGGATGCTCAACCAACTGAGCCACCCAGAAGTCCCCCCGCTTTTTTATTTTTTTTGAGTGTAAACTCAATTCTGGCTATCATTCATAATACATGGGAGAAGGAGCTTCAAATAACAGTGTGATACTCTTTTAAGTGCTGTATGTGCTGGGTACTGGGCTAGGACTAGGTGTTTTACATAAATTCTCTCTTAAAAAATTTTTTTTTAACGTTTATTCATTTTTGAGAGACAGAGAGCGTGAGGGGGGGAGGGGTAGAGAGAGAGGGAGACACAGGATCTGAAGCAGGCTCCAGACTCTGAGCTGATGTGGGCCTCAAACCCACAAACTGCCAGACCGTGATCTGAGCCAAAGTCGGATACTTAACTGACTGAGCCACCCCAGCACCCCTACATAAATTATTTCTGATCTAATAACAGATGAGGAGATTATTCAGAGGAGTTAGGTCACTGACTCTGGGGCGGGGAGCTTAGAAAGTGACCGAGCCAGGATTGCAACCAACCCAGGTCTGACTTCAAAACTATGGGCTTTGCATTATGCTAGTATGCTGTGATGATTTTTCAGGAGTGGATTTCAGTTAGACTTCTTTTCAGTGACATTTCCTTTTATGTAAAATGTTTTATTCTTTATTAAAAAAAATTATATTTCAGCCCCGTTCGGGACACAGTCGTCACCAATGACCGCTGGGGACTCGGTACCATCTGTAAGCATGGCGGCTATTATACCTGCAGTGATCGTTACCACCCAGGACATCTTCTGCCTCATAAATGGGAAAATTGCATGACAATAGACAAGTTTTCCTGGGGTTACAGGAGAGACGCCAGACTCAGTGACTATCTTACAATCGAAGAACTAGTGAAGGTACAGTAAAATGTTAGGTGACTATTAAGGTAATATTCTCAATTGTGTGGATGTGTGAGAATTAGTTTGTATAATTTGTACAGCTCAGGGGCCTGTAAACACAGGGCATTATTCTATTTGCTGTGTTTGTTCTTCTGGACAGTGGTTACATATGAGTGTGTAAGCACACAAATACAACATATTATTAACACATTGGCAATGGAATCGTTTCATCTCCCTAAGAACTTTATTCTTAATTTTTTAGGAACTTGTAGAGACAGTTTCATGTGGAGGAAATCTTTTGATGAATATTGGGCCCACATATGATGGCACAATTCCTGTAATTTTTGAGGAGCGACTGAGGCAAATGGGGACCTGGCTAAAAGTCAATGGAGAAGCTATTTATGAAACCTACCCTTGGAGGTCCCAGAGTGACATCACCCCAGACGTGTGGTAAGTTATTCTTGTTAGCAAGTATTATTTGATGGAGGAAAGCATTTAAAATTTCTGAGATACAAAGAGAAAAGTAGGATAAAAAGGAAATTGGATGCATGCCTGTTATACAAAGCACTTTCCAAGCTATTTACTCTAGAAGAAAGGAGCATGTGTTTTAACACTTATTGTTTATCCAGTCAAGCTTAAATCCTATCTAGAAACTTCCTAAGAGTGGGCAAATTTTAGTGAAAAATAGTCAGCTCTTATAAAAATCATAAGCCATTCAGAAAAATGAAAGATGCTGAGTGGTTAATCCGAAAGGAAGACTTTGATTTAGTCATTTAATTCTTATTTCTGCAGATGTTCCATCGTATGAAATTAGCAAGGAAGAGGTGCCAAACAAAATTTTTTTTAAATCAGCCCAAATAACAGCATTATTTTAATTGATAAAAAACTGATAATTTGTTCATATTATTCTAATAAATCTAAACCTGAAGTTTTTTTTTAAAGTTTTTTAAAAAAATGTTTACTTATTTTTGAGGGAGAGAGAGCACGAGCAGGGGAGGGGCAAAGAGAGAGGGAGACAGAGAATCCGAAGCAGGCACTGTGTTGATAGCCCACTACCCGATGTGGGCCTCCAACTCACAAAGTGTGAGATCATGACCTGGGCCGAAGTCAGATGACTAACCGACCGAGCCACCCAGGTGCCCCTAAACCTGAAGTTTCTTTATAATTAATTATTTCAGAGGCACCTGGGCAGCTCAGTCAGTTCAGCGTCTGACTCTTGGTTTTGGCACAGGTCATGATCTCGCGGTTTCATGAGTTCGAGCCCGCATCAGGCTCTGCGCTGTCCACGGGGAGCCTGCTTGGGATTTTTCTCTCTGTCCTCTCTCTGTCCCTCCCGCACTCATGCTGCCTCTGTCTCTCTCAAATAAACAAACTGAAAAAAAAAATTTAATTATTTTAACTTGCTTATTTTTCTCTTAACTAGAATCTTCTTTAAAAGCTTTGCTTATGTCTCACTTTGGAAGGTACCACATGCCAATGAGTATCTGAATCACATTCTGCAAATATGATGGTTCTTGATGTTGGGTCTTAACGCATATAAATAAGAGTAGTATAGGGAAGCTCTAAAAATTCACCCGTTGTTGTCACCAGGTGAATACAACCTGATCAAGTATAAACCAAAAATTAGACTAAATCTTCTTTGACTTTACTTATGACTTAAAACTAATTGTCAACTCATCGAAGAAAATAAAGTAAAGCAATCTAGACAGAAGCAACTCATTGTAGAATTTTAGAATGTGTGGGAGAAGCCATAGTTGGAACCCAGTACCAGTCCTTCATTTTACAGAGACTAGTTTAAATCTGGTTTTGGGATTTGCATCTGGGCATATATTTGACAGGGGGGGTCTGGTCATGGATTTCACAATCATCAACTATTATTCCATGAAATTTTATCTCAATAAATAAAAATAACAGCCAAAATATTTAATAAGGTCCACGAAGCCCCCTTGTCTGGCTCCTGCTGACCGCACCAAGCCCAAACCCCATGTGGCCCTGCTCCCCCCTCACAGCAGGAGTTCTTCAGCCTACCAGGCACACTCCTGTCCTTGCCCCAGTCATCTGTAGACTCCCAGGTCCTTAGAATCCTTCAGGATTTCAGCCCTAGCTCGCGATCACTGTCCCCAGAACTACTCTTAACATCACTCTTAGTGATTTGAACAACTATATTCACATTTTTAAAAATTTGCCGCCCCCTGAGTTCTTGTACTCTCTCTTCTGAGCATCTTGTGTGTTCTACCTTTGCTACCTCCTTTCTGGGTCATGCCTTAGATCCTGTATTACCAATAATTGCACTTATTCCATGATCTCAGTTTGAAGCATTATGCTGTCTCCCAAACACCTTTTTAAAACAAAATTTTTTTAATGTTTTTATTTATTTTTGAGACAGAGCATGAGTGGGGGAGGGGCAGAGAGAGAGGGAGACATAGAATCCAAAGCAGGCTCCAGGCTCTGAGCTGTCAGCACAGAGCCTGACACGGGGCTCGAACTCACAGACTGTGAGATCATGACCTGAGCTGAAGTCCAACGCTCAACCGACTGAGCCAGTCCCAAACACCTTTTAAATTTCAGCTCACTCCACATAGCACTTCGGCTTCTGAAAGGATCTGTAATCCACTGATGATACCAATCTGTGACCCCCTCACTTTTTTTCTGTTCCTCAGCCCTTTTCCTTATCCAGGTCAGATTCTGTGGCTTGTCACTCCATGACGTACACTCTTTCTCTGTCATACTCACTTGACTTTGATTAAAAACTCAACTCTGGTTAAATTTAGCTCTGCTCATTCCATGCCTGCCCATGGGTAGCTAAAATGTGACTAGAAATACACAGACACACATACGCACACAATACCAGATTATTTTTCTTTTGGCTTTAAGGTCAACCCTTGTGTCCTGGGTCCCATCCCAAATTATCCACTCGAGGATATTTTTCTAGCAGTTCTCTCCTTTGCTCCTTATCTTCAACTTTCCCTCTTTATTAGAGCCTTCCTGCCAGCATTCAAATGTGTTATTTCTTTCATCTTAAAAAAGTACTCTTTTGACCCTTAGATTTCCAGCTACCTCCCCGTTTCTCTCATTTCTTTGATAGTAAAACATGTTAAAAGTTTTTTTTTTTTAAACTGGCTATCTTCAATATCTTGCTCCAGTTTTCTCCTGCACCCACTCTAGTCAGGCTTCCGCCCCCACACTTCAGAAAATCGCTGTTATCCAAGCCCTCCATAACCCGTCCTTCACCAAATCCAGAGTGACTTCGTGGTCCGTTTTCTGAGTTTGTGGCAGCATGTGACTCTGTTGACGCCATCTCTGCTCGTTGGCTGCTCCTTCCTAGTGTCTTTTGCTGATTCCACCCCCAGTTGCCAACCATTATACTCTGAAGTGCCTGGGGCTTAGTCCTTGGGCTTCTGTTCCTCCTCTTTATCTTTATTCCCCAGGCAGTCACATCCATTTTCACAGCCTTAGATGCCATACCGATGACCTCTACAGTGCCGACCTTTTCTTGAGCTCCAGACTTACATTCGCTTTCCTGGTCAACATCTCCACTTGGAAGTATAAATACCTTAAACCTGTTATGTCTAAAACTGAGGTCCTAATTTTAAAATTTTGCTCTAAACTAGCTCCAAGCAGTCTTCACAAACTCAATTAATGACAGCTTCACCCTTTTAGGTGGTTGTGAGGCCAAAAATCTTGGGAGTCTTCAACTCTCCTTTTATATTTCACGGCCAGTCCGTCAGCAAGTATCGTTTTTCTCTTTGAAGCATATCTAGAATCTGACCATGTCTCATTCTTTTAGTCTCTATTGTGTCTCCCCTGGATTATAAGCTTCTTTGATCTGTTTACATCCATCCTTGCCCCTTTCATCTTTCTGCCACAAAATCTTTGAAATAATAAAGCCAGGTTATGTCACTACTACGCTCAAATTCCTCCAATGGCTTCCGGTCTCAGAGAACGAGCCAGATCTTGTAGAGGCTTATAAGGTCCTATAAAAACTGGCTCCTTGCTGTCTCTGATCTTATCTGCCATCATGCTTTCCCTCACTTTCTCTCCTGCCCTTCCTGTTGCCATGTCAGCAGGCCAAGCATACTCCTGCTTGCTGTTCTCTCTTCCTCTGGATACTCACATGCTCTTCCTCACATTCTTCGGGTCTCCTCAATGCCACCTCCTCAAAGGTGGACTATTAGATTTAAAATAACAACCACATCCCTCCTTTCCAACCTTGCATGCTCTGTCCTCACCTGGCTTCAGTTTTCCCCATAGAGCTTAATCATCACGCATAATTTTTTCCACTACCGCATAAGCTCCATAAGGACAGGGACTGTGTTCAATGCTGCGTCTCCAGCTCTAAAACAGTGATTAGCATTTTAAGATTTCAATAAACGTTGAAAAACTAAGAATGAGTGAGTTCTGTTTTGTGTAGAGCTTACTCTTACCTTTTTTCTCATTCATCGTCTAAGTCTCAGATGAAATGTCATTTTTTTTAGGCTTCTGCTCATGGTCTAATCTTTTTTTAATTTAAAACATTTTTTTAAAATATTTATTTTGAGAGAGAAAGAGTGCGAGTGAGGGAGGGCACAGAGAGAGAGAGGGAGAGAATTCCAAGCAGACTCTGCACTGTTAGCATGGAGCCCAATGCAAGGCTCAAACCCACAAAACCACTGTGAGATCATGGCCTGAGCCTATGAGAAGTAAATGAAATGATTTGTTTTGAGAAATACCAAATAAAAGCTGTGCTATAGAGTTACCAATAGGTTTACAACCTATTGGAAATATGTACCCCCCCAATGGAGTCCCAAACTTCACTTCACTTCCTGATTCTTCTTCCCCTCGCCATTTCGTGGGCTTAGTTTTTGCGGGTTTTGTAATGGGCATGTGCCAAAGAACTGAAGTCTCTGTGTCACCTCAAGGAATGTATGTTTGTACAAAAAGACTAGTTTTTGCCTTACGTGGGCATAGCTGACTTCCGGGTAAGGCTGTAACCTCTGTAGTACTCAGCCAAATGAGGAATTGGGAGGGACTTCACGCTAGGAGATAAATTGCCTGCTGTAACTGCTCCGAGTGTGCCTGTCCATCAGACACCCGCTCTTGCAAGAATGTTGATTAAAAGCCTCGCTTCACTGTGCTCAGAGTCTCTGTGCCCGTCCTCTGATTGGGTCAGTGGGCTTATTTCTTACAGAGCTGAAGTCAAGAGTTGGAGGCATTACTGACAGAGCCATACAGGCACCCCGCTGATGGTCTAATCTAAGAGGTCCCTTTTTTATAACCTTTCAATTTACTGTTCTTTCATTGTGCTTATCAAAACTCACACTTTGACATTATTTGTGTGATTATTGAATAGAGTCTTCGTCACTCTAGTCTAAGTTCCATAAGAATAAGAATTAAGTGTTTTGTTTTCTGTTGTATCCCTAACACCAGCGTCAGTACTTGGCCCAGCATTGACACATACAGACTTTTTGATGAGGGAGTATGAAGATTTGAATCAGGTGGAAAGCCATTTACTCCTGCATCTTACCTTCTTTGCTCATAATTCCCTCCTATTTCCAACTCCATGGGAACAGTCTGATGAAGAGTAATATTAGAAAAGTCTCTGGGGTGCCTGGGTGGCTCAGTCGATTAAGCGTCCGACTTCAGCTCAGGTCACGATCTCGCGGTCCGTGAGTTTGAGCCCTGCGTCTGGCTCTGGGCTGATGGCTCAGAGCCTGGAGTCTGCTTCCGATTCTGTGTCTCCCTCTCTCTCTGCCCCCTCCCCCATTCATGCTCTGTCTCAAAAATAAATAAACGTTAAAAAAAGAGAAGTCTCTTCTTTTTGGTATAGGGGAAGTGGGGGAGGGAGGTGCTATGATATTATGATTTATGATAACAAGTATATATTTGGTCTTGTCTCCATTTCTGGCACAGAGCTCCTTAAACTCTTGGAATCTCCTGAGTGATGAGAACTATACAGATGTCTTTTGTTATGTTAATGAGGTGACTTTTCCACTTCACCAAGGGTGAGGCTGGTTGCCTGGAGACTTTCAGTCCCTCCCTCCAGGAGGAGAGAGGCTGAAGGTTGAATCAGTCACCAATGACTAGTGATTTAATCAATCATAACCATGTAATGAAGCCTCCATATAACCCAAAAGCATGGGGTTTGGAGAGCTTCAGCGTTGTTGGGAGAGGGGTGTGCCTGGAAAGTTCATGGAAGCTCCATGCCCTTTCCCCATATCTTGCCCTATGCGTCTCTTCCCTTCGGCTGTTCCTGAGTTTTATCCTGTTATAATAGACTGGTATGCCAGTAAGTAAAATGTTTGTGTGAGTTTTGTGAGTTGCTGTAGAAAATTAATTGAACCCAGGGAAAAGGTTGTTGGAACCTCCCATCTGTAGCTGGTGGGTTAGAAGACCAGGTGATACCTTGGACTTGTGATTGGTGTCTGAAGTTGAGTGGTGCAGGCAAGCAGTCTTGTAGGACTGAATCCTTGACCTGTGGAATCTGACACCATCTCCACGTAGATAGTGTCAGAATTAAGTTGAATTGTAGGACACCCAGCTGGTGTTGGAGAATTGCTTGTTGGGGGTGAGGAACCCCCTCTCCAGCCCCCCAAAGACACACTGGAATTGGGAACCCTCTTTGGGTGCTTTTTACTCTACCATGGAGCTATTTTTTCCTTCTATTAATGAAGACATGGGTAAATATTTACTGCATGAAAGTATCTCTGTAAAATAATCCCAAACCTAACACATGAGGAATACCACTATGCCCTTTTCCTCCTTTTAACCAGGTACACATCCAAACCTAAACAAAAGTTGGTCTACGCCATATATCTTAAATGGCCCACATCAAGACATCTGTTTCTTGGCCAACCCATCGCTACCCCGGGGGCAACAGAGGTAAGGAGATTTTATCTTTATTGTGTCTTTAAATTGCTAACTAGCATATCCTAGGGAAAAACAGAATGAAACTTTTAACTTCAAGGAGAGCCTTACGGATGTTCCATTTATACCTCATGAGATATGGGTTTTCTCCCACCACATCCGAAAGCAGAGCATTCCTATGAAATCTTTCATAAGCTGAAATGGTGTAAAGCAAAGAAGCAATTACCATTAATTTATGTGGAAATTTGTTTGAACAGTCCTAGACCCCCACAATAACCTCTCTTAGAAGAGCTCTTCTGATCCCTTAGAACACATCTTGCTAACGGATGCACAAATTGAATGGAGACAAAGCACAGATGCTCACAGACTCAGTTCAAAGCTATGGCGGCTTGATGCTGAAATGCTGAGTATAGGAAGGAACTTGGAGTTACCACTCGCTGCTGTTGGGGTGTGCACTGCCTCTCAAACGGCTCTCTGCAAAACAAACGCTAAATGCTATTTTTACTTTTCACTTTTTTTTTGTAAAAGTGAAAGTCCTCTTTAGATTTCTTTCAGTTACAAAAATAGGTACTACTCTAGGCCTTTTATAAAAGTGAAATGGCGTAACACTGACTGTAGGGGATACCTGTAATTTTAAAATGAACTTCATCAGTGGCAATGTTTGGCCAAACCTTTGAAAATTTTCATTTCCCAGAAAACTAAACTTAAAATACATCTCCATGCGTATCAATGTAAAATAGATATTCTTTTTTACGGTTATTTTATGTTGTTCAAGTTCTGGAAGCATCCAAAATGATTCCGGAATTTATAAATAAATAAATGAGTAAAGCAAACTCAGGTTCTTTCCCAGACATCCCATCCCAGAATACATCAGAATAAAAGTAAGATGTTGTAGTCGTACTATTTTAAGGTCATTAAAAAAATCTGGAGGAAGTTAATCTAACAGTTGTAGGCGACAGATCTGGTATTGAGTTCATTTTGATGCATTTTATAGCTTGTTTTTAAGAAACAATTTCCTTGGATGTAGATTGTCCATATGCTTCTCCTTGTATCATCTTTCCACATTTCATTTCTAACACTGTGGTTGATCTGGCAGAAAGGAAGATGGAGTTCACATTTGATGTTTAATTACAGCTTAGTGGCGTGGGTATGACATCATCTTTTTATTTTATCTATATTTTGTCTGGCCCCATTAATACTGTAATCTTAAAAGTTCATGGGTTTTGTTTTTGTGTTGTTCCACATGATAGGCAAAGTTTTCTCGTTCAAAATAGCCATAGATATGTAGAAAACATATTTAAACCCATTTAGTATAAGAGTAAGGATATAAAACAATTACAGTAGTATTTGATCAGACTTATGTATTGTTGATCAGTTACTGGAAAACCTGGGGAGGAAGGGTAGCTTCCTAGATAAGGGCAAGAACTATGCAAGTCTTACATTGGGCAGATTGGTCCAGAGTCATTTTCCCTGGTCCTCTCTTCAGTGTTTTCCCTACTCTAACACTATTCAGCCTTTACAGTTCTTCTCTTCCAACTCTTGGACACTTTTACTTGACAGGAATATAAGAATAAGACGCACGTATGCACTCATTTGGACCAAAGGTTAAAATAACTTGTGAACCACTAAATAAAAGCAAAAGCTGAGTTTCTTGTCTACAGTGTTTTAAAGAAATACCAGCCACCCTTTCGCAATAAAGTGGGTGAGTCAAAGAGATACGTGTGAAGACATTTCTGTGTATGTTTCTAATTTCAGATTAAACTACTGGGACACGGACAGCCACTTAACTGGACGTCTTTGAAGCCAAATGGCATACTGGTAGAACTGCCACGTCTAACCTTTGATCAGATGCCCTGTAAATGGGGCTGGGCTCTAGCACTAACTAATGTGATCTAATTTGCAGCAGAGTAGTTCATGCTGCAGGTACATCGAAGACTCGAAAATATCAGGTTTCTATAATTGTAGCATATAGAGAAAGCAAATGTAAAATTGGTCAAGGAAAGTCAAATATTTAGGCAATTCAGGTCCTTTCCCCTCTTACTGCTTATGTTTGTTCCTAAATTACCCATGTAATTGTTTTACCTCTCCAGTGTACTTTGCCATTGAAGTCTCTTCACATTGAATTTATTTCCATGTGTGATTAAGAGGTGGAAATTTTTGTTTTATGGTAGCCAGGAACTGGTGGTGGTAAGGACTGAATTAAGTCTCCTGAATTGTGTCTCAAATTCCTATGTTGAAGCCCTAGCCCTCAATGTGACTGTGTTTGAAGACAGAGCCTTTGAAGAGGTAACTAAGGTTAAATAAAGTCATAAGAGTAAGAGCCTAATCTATACGACTGGTGTCTTTATAAGAAGAGAAAGAGATGCCACTGATGCAAGCACACAGAGGAAAGGCCATGTGAGGACACAGGGAGAAGGCACCATCGGCCAGCCAAGGAGAGAGGCCTTGAGACAAACCCAACCTGCAGACACACTGGGCTCTCAGCTTTCAGGATTGTAAGAAAATAAATTACTGTGCTTTAAGCCACCCAGTCTGTGGTATTTTGTTATGGTGGCCCTAGCAGACTAATACAGGTGGCAGAGATATAATAAATTTGGCCTAATACATATTTCCAGTGCTCATAGTAATTGTCTTTTCATAAAAAAGTTTTTTTTCGGGGCGCCTGGGTGGCTCAGTCGGTTAAGCGGCCAACTTCGGCTCAGGTCATGATCTCGCGGTCCGTGAGTTCGAGCCCCGCGTCGGGCTCTGTGCGGACAGCTCAGAGCCTGGAGCCTGTTTCAGATACTGTGTCTCCCTCTCTCTCTGACCCTCCCCTGTTCACGCTCTGTCTCTCCCTGTCTCAAAAATAAATAAAACGTTAAAATAAAAAAATAAAAAAAAATAAAAAAAAATTTTTTTCCCTCTTGGTAATAAAACTGATATAGGTTTACTGTAGGTATTTTAAAACATACTAGGGGTGCCTGGGTGGCTCAGACGGTTAAGCTGCCAACCTCAGCTCAGGTCATAATCTTGCAGTTCAAGGCCCGTGTTGGGCTCTGTGCTGACAGTTCAGAGCCTGGAGCCTGTTTTGGATTCTGTGTCTCCCTCTCTCTTTCTGCCCCTCCCCACTCTGTCTCTGTCTCAAAAATAAATCAACATTAAAAAAAAATAAAGTCATTGTTTAGATCACCATTATTACGATTTTAGTACATATTCTTTCAGGTTTTTTTGAGGGGGTGTGGGATTGGACCTATGGGCCAATTTTTGTAGGTGAGCTCATATGAGCTCCAATTTAAATTAATATATATGTTTTGGGCGCTTGAGTGGCTCAGTCGGTTGAGCGGCCGACTTCAGCTCAGGTCATGATCTCACAGCTCGAGTTTGAGCCCCGCGTTGGGCTCTGTGCTGACAGCTTGGAGCCTGGATCCTGCTTCAGATCTGTTTCCCTCTCTCTCTGCCCCTAACCCACTTGCATTGTTTCTGTCTCTCTCAAAGGTAAATAAACATTAAAAAAATTAAAAAAAAAATTTTTTAAAAATGTTTATTTTTGAGAGAGATAGAGACAGAGCATGAGTCGGGGAGGGGTGGAGAGGAGACACAGAATCTGAAGCAGGCTCAGGGCTCTTGAGCTGTCAGCACAGAGCCCGATGGCGGGGCTCAAACCCATGGACTGTGGGATCATGACCTGAGCTGAAGCCAGATGCTTAACCAACTGAGCCACCCAGGCGCCCCCCCCCACAATTTTTTTTAAATTAATGAATATGTTTCCTACATTTGTCTTCAAGCAAATTGAAGTTGAAAACCTAGTTGATAATTAGGAATTCTACTCAAATCTTCCCTAAGAATGAAGCAAAATAATGAAGCAGCAATACAGATTTTAATGTAAATTTAAAGAAACACTGATTAGAGAAGTCGCTCTCCTCAACAAAAGAAGTTTAATATGGCCAGATCTTTATTTGTAGTACTGTAGGTTTCATTTGGTCACATTAATCAAATGCAGACATCTGTTTCCAAAAAATGCTTCAGGTAGAGAATGAAAAAGAATACTATTCATATTCCCTAAAATCATGCTCAAGTTGAAAACCTTTTAAAAAATTACTCATTGTTGAAGTTCCTAAAACTACCAAATTTTCAAAACCATGCTATTTACATAAATAAGTATGTTAATAGTTCTAAATCCCAATTAATATTTTATTCAAGATCCAACTTGGACAGATTTATATGATCCCAACACTAGACTAAGAAAAACCAAAACAGGAGTAAAACCCAACCAAAGCCAAGGAAACAGTGTTACAAGAATCTTATCATAAAAGTAGGGTCATTTGTTTGTTTGAAGAAAGTCATTCTGAGACTGAAGCCTGTCAACCACTTAAATTCCTATCCTGTCCATCTTTACCTTTACAAATTGATACGAAAGGGGAAAAACAAGTATTTAAGCAAATTATAGGGTTTGGTGACTTAGTAGCTATGAAGGAGCTACATGACAAAATACAGTTCAGCATTCTGAGGTGCTGATAAAATGCTTTTAACCCAACTCTAAGAAAAAATATGACCCCAAATTTAAATTTATTTAAGGCATATCTTGCTTATGTGTAAAATGTACTACAATGGGGTTTCATAACAAGGATTTAAAAATATTCCAGCAAATTCTTGGAATTATCTGTAGTATGAGGGCAAGAATTATAGTAAGGATAATTAAAAATCAGATCTCTCATTAACTATTTTAAGCCAATAGTTTTTATCCTCCAATCAAATACTCCTTTTCCCAGCATTATTAAATAGGTATAAAATGCCCTGAATTGAATTTCGGTAACCTCTGATTTTCCTTTAATGACTGGAGAAATACTGAAGGCAAACCAAACTAGGTTACTAGACTGAATAGTCTAGATATTGATATTAAAACAAAATTTTTTAATGTTTATTTTTGAGAGACAGAGAGAGAGTGTTTGTGAGCAGGGGAGGGGCAGAGAGAGGGGAATTCAAAGCAGGCTCCAGGTTCCACACTGTCAGCACCGAACCTGATGTGGGGCTCGAACTCATGAACGGTGAGATCATGACCTGAGCTGAAGTCAGATGCTTCACCAACTGAGCTGCCCAGGTGCCTCTAGATGTTGATATTTTAAATATGGATATCACTTTAGTAAGATTCTATCTCATTTTCTCATAGGTGTCATATACAAGCAACACAATTACTGTAAAAGTTCAGGCTATTCAAATAAATATGAATCAGGACAACAGAAGACAAGACCGATGTTTTATCTTCTGTTCAATTTTGCAAGTGAACGATCTGGTTAGATAAAATCTTCCAAGCAAATAAGTGCTCATGTAAAATTTTTATATATACACAGTAACAGACACATTTATACAAGTTTGAAGGAGAAAAAATAGAAGCAGTTTTAAGTAATCTCCATGTAACCAATTCACGGGATAAACTGATGGTCTTCATCTCCTCAGAAAAGGAGGTGCCTAGGGCAGGCTGCAGGCTTTCAGTTAGTAGGTGTCTATCTGGTGCACCCTTCGCTTTGAATTCCACTTGCTGCAATCTGCGTTTACCAAGTCGCGTAGAGTTTGTTACTATAGGGGCTGAAGAGTATTCTTCGACAATTCACGTCTGCCTAGAAGCTCAGAAGGTGATCTTACTTGGAAATGGCGTCTTTGCAGATGTAACGAAAGTTAAGTATTGAGACAAGATCATACTGTACGTGGGTGGGTCCTAAGTGAGTATTCTTATGAGACAAAGAGCACAGACACACAGAGAAGGCCATGTGAAGACAGAGGCAGAGACGAAGTTTGCTGCTACAAGCTAAGGGACACCTGGGCCACCAGAGGCTGGGAGAGTCAAGAAAGCATTGAACAGTCTTCCCTATAGCCTTCAGAGGGAGCATGGCCCTGCTGATACCTTGATTTTGGACGTCCAAAATCAAGAATGGTGAGAAGAGAAATTTCTGTTAAGTCACCCAATTAGCAGTAATTTGTTACATTGGCTCTAAGAAATTAATAGTTACCAAACTGATTATGCCAGTTGAACTTGTTATCATGAGTATATAAACTGATGACGTGAGTGCGAAGAGTTGTAGTTTCTGTGAAAACTAAGCTGAACTTTGAAAAGACTCGATAAAAGTGTTGTTTTTTTAGGGGCACCCGGCTGGCTCAGTTGGTGGAGCATGAGACTTCTGATCTCAGGGTTGTGAGTGTGAGCCCCATGTTGGGGGTAGAGACTACTTAAAAATAAAATCTTAAAAAAAAAAAGTGTGTTGCTGTTTTAAAATTTAAAGATATTGGCTAATTGTGGGCAAAACAGTTCTAAAAGATTGGAGGAAAATATAGCAAAAACCTACAAGCATTCTGTATCGGTGGCTCACAATTATATAATGGAATGTAGTGCACGTGATCTGCACAAGAAGGAGTTAGGAGTGCCTCAAAGCAGACGCATACGAAAAAGGTAGAAAAGACCTGGTCCCTAGATTAAATAAGTGGCAACTAAAGAATATTTATATTTTAAGTTAAAATATCTAAGAATAAGTTTTTTTGTGTGTGATAGATACCCTGCTTTATTTAAGTGACCTTTGGATTAACCAAACTATTGGTCCTATTGTACTAGCTGAAGACACATTTGTAATATCTAAGGCCAGTTAGCTTCAAATGCATGTGGGTTTTACCTGATCATCTCTTCAACTGCCACGGCACCACAGACGCAGTTGACTCCAGGTGAAAATTGTCAGCTGATCAGAATACGATCCTTTTTTTTTTTTTTTTTACAAGGCCACACCTGTTCAGTCTCAAATATTCTTTGGATGAAATCCTGGGTTAATACTGCTGCAAGAGATGCAGGCCCTATTACATACACATTCACTAATTTTCCAAAATGCAGTTTTTCCTCCACGCTATTAGAAAATAACATCACTATTTTCTGTCAAATTTGGAAGAGAAATATTTGCTATCTGCAACACTTTTACATCTGTTTCTTTCTTTTTTTAAACATTGTAGACATTACATTTTTTTAAACATTGTTCCTCTGTTGGAGGAACATAAAGCGATGTCACTGACAATATTCTTATGTTACCGAAAATATATCTAATACACTAATGATATGCAACAATTCATTTATTTCTGCCTAATTACCCTTAATTATAAATACAGAATATAGATTTACTAGAGACGATGAATTGTTTCTCTTCAGAAAGGAATGCTATTCATTTTTTCTAAACAGAAAAACTAAAGCATCAATTATATTACTAGTTAAAATAAAACTTGAAAACTAGCATATTCTCCCAAAGTAACAGCAAAAATGCTATAGGACAAATAAATTAATGGCTGTAAAGTATTAACAAAACCATATTTTACTAAAATATTTTATTGCAATAAGGTATATACTGTGCTCAAAATCAATACAAAGTAAGTTAAAATTATTTACATACAAATGCTGAAACTATAGCTAAAAATAGCCGCTGAGTAACAACAGCACAATTTAAGCCTCTAAATCAAATACGTAATTTTCTAAGGATTGTTAACAATGGTAATGAAAAATTACTGATCATGGTTGTTAAATTCACTGGTTTCCATAAAAAGAAATGTCCTTCATCAGGTTCATCTAAGGTAAATAACTTATTCCTTTGAAGAGTAACGGGAGAAAAGTCTGATTCATTCATGTATATTATAGTCCAGTGAACTTTATGATTAAATAGTACATTTTCTAAACTTCACAGTTATTTCTCAAACAGATTTTTCCTCTGTATAAATGTCAATGTATACTACATTTCATATTATATATATATATAAAAAAAAGTATCTACATTAGTTTTTTGTCAGTTTGGAACTAATATCCATGGTGTAACAAAGTATTAACAATTCTGATGTCTGCACTGTGTATGCTCAGATATGCTCACAAAAACTAGTCTGTTGATGACTTTAAAAAAATATATTAAGATGCCAAATAAATCTATTTTATTACGAAATGAAGACTTTGATTAAGAATATATTTTTATTAGGCATTTCGGTAACAAATCATTACCCTATATATAGTTGATTCATTCAGTGTATTTTTAAAAGTAAATGAATTCCATTGTAGTTTTTCTTGAAGGAAAAGAAATCATTTCTCCAGTTGTTGAGGAGTACTAAAAGCTTCATACACATTAGCAGCAAAGTCTTTCACTTGCTCCATCATCAACAGATCCTAGCAAAGATGACAATAAAACATTACAGTTTGTAAGAAGTATAGATAATTTAAATCCATTTCTGCAATCAAGCAATAAATTTAGCTTTAAGTTTTGTGGCAGTAAGGCCAAAAAGAAAATCACTTAATGCAAGGAATATTTTTTCGCATAAGAAATTCTAGGAGATACTTATTGCTTAGGTTCTTGTATGAGGAATGGTGGGTGTGGTAAGTATTCAGTGTGACTTTGAGAAGAAGACCCAAAACAGTCTTCAAACAGACTTGTGTATGCCATGTGCTGGGTAAGTATTTGTTCCATAAATGATTACAATACTAACGATACAAGTGTAAAGGTACCTTGGCTGGAAGCTGACATAACATGGTTGTAAGGTATGTTACTTTTTAGAAGATCTAACCTAGAATGTATGTAGCATGTCATGGGTTCTGCATACACAAACATAAACTACATACATATACTTCAGAACAAGGGTTCTTAAAGGATTTGTGAATGTAAAAACAAGAATTACATTTTTATTTTCATTAACCTTTAAAATCTAGCATTTCTTTCAATTATGAAATTGACAACTGTGACAGCAGTAACATGCTATGCATTTGTCTTCAGTGGAAATAAGACATTGTCACATCATATGATAATTGTGGAAGATACATGAACTGCCATTACATCTTGTTATTTAATGCATGAACAAGGAGGAAATACTGCTACTTCATAAATTTGATTTTAAAGAGTATTTTGAAAACTGTATGTAATTAATTGGCTTTCTTTAAAGCCTATGTATTTTATGATATGCATTTACACACATTATTCTGAGAAGGGGTCCATAGGCTTCACCAGATTGTGAAAAGATCTACGACACAGAAACATTTAAGTGCCTCTCTGGGCATCAGAGAAACAGTAAATGAAAAATGAATCTATCCTTAGTGTTCTCTGTTTCTTAAGTATCAGAAAACTCAGGTGAACTTTAGACCAGTCTTGACCTCAACAAATTCATGGTTAAAGTCTCTAAAGACAACTTGGCATTTTATAGTTAAATGAGTTAACATAGAGATTATGCTTAAAAGAACTTGTCAATCAATAGTGTAGTATATAACCTACATTCAGTCACACTAAAAATCTTTGAACATTAATATCAATGGTATTTTTATTAGATTGAACTCTTTTGTTTTCATTATCAATTATACAGATTTTAATTACTGTGGTACATAAATTACTTAAGCCTTCAAGCTGCAGGTGGTGTATTTTGCCTGGTTGTATTTCCCACTGGCCTGCCAAGATGAATAGCCTACAGATGAAGCCAGACTCTTACGAAACTGGAGAAAGGTGAAGTTAAGGTTTAAGTGCCAAAAGTTACAAACTTTTTTCTCACACTGATATACATGTGAAAATTAATTTAATATGAAATTAAAAATTTTAAACTAAGTTTTTAATAAAATCTGAGCTTAAATTAAGCGAAATGAGATTAGCCTTACTCCCTCTTCCTTCTGCAATATGAATGCCTGTCATGGGTGACAGAGATGACAAAGACAATTGAAGAGAACAGTGAGGCAAAATAAGCATGTAAAGGACACAGTAACGACACCATATAGAGAAAGAAACAATCTGTAGTCTTAGTTTTCATGTTGCCAAGCAGAAAGTACACAGAAGATAATCTAACTTGTCTGGGACACATGGTACCAAGAAGATGCCATCTTTACACTTAGCCTGCAGTCTCCTCCCTGTACATTTCTGCAGTAGTTTGGAATTGAGGTGTATTGCAAACACGTTTCTAATTCTAATACAAGTTTTAGTCTTCTAAAAGTATTGCAACTTGGTTGCAGGTGACCCAGAAAAAACTGTGTGGGTCCAGAGTTCTTATTTCAATAATATTTGCCTTACTTAATGCATTCCAAAATGGTTTTCTAAGGAAGGACTGAGTTTTAGGTAGTACTGTCTACGGAACTTTTCATGAGCAGATTATTGGTGCATTCTTTTTTTTTCTTTTTTTTTTTTAATTTTTTTTTTCAACGTTTATTTATTTTTGGGACAGAGAGAGACAGAGCATGAACGGGGGAGGGGCAGAGAGAGAGGGAGACACAGAATCGGAAACAGGCTCCAGGCTCTGAGCCATCAGCCCAGAGCCCGACGCGGGGCTCGAACTCACGGACCGCGAGATCGTGACCTGGCTGAAGTCGGACGCTTAACCGACTGCGCCACCCAGGCGCCCCTATTGGTGCATTCTTAATAGTCATATTTATTAATACTAAAATGCTTTACTTCTCCAAGACAATTTTTTAGTTTTCCTCAAAATTTGAGGAACTAGATCACGGTCTCATAACTCAATCTTATTACTAACATAGTTTAATGCCAACCAGAATGTATGTAAAATGTAGTCTAACTGGTGTTGGACTAGAATATGGGGAAAGATATTTCCAACCTCATAAATTGCTATATTTTTGTTCTCATGGGGCATTCTACCACACTCTACATGTGATTTAAGTTTTGGTTTCTTTGAACAAATACCACAGGAGAGAAATGTAATTTTATGTCAGACCAATATAACCACAACCAAAAATACAATGTTTTTAAATAATACCTCCAAGCTTTCTTCTTACCTGAACAAAATGACTAGGTGTTTCACTGCAAACTGAATGGATCTGTCCATTTACTATTGGAATTATCTTAGCTAATGGCAGGCTGACACTGGAAAGACTGAAAAATCATCATAGTAATAATTATTTTCTGAAATTATCTCACAGGATCTTAACATTTTAATTATAACGCAATATAGTAACTGAAGAGTATTCACAAAATGTATTAAGAAGAAAATAAAAACCATGCATAATTCTACCCCTTAGAAATAACAACTGCAACTGACATCATGGTTAACTTCTTCCAGTAATTTTTATACATATCTGTGCTTTTTAAAAAAAGCTTATTTATTTTTGAGAGAGAGCGAGACTGAACATGTGCCTTAGTATGGGAGGGACAAAGAGAGGGAGAGAGAGAATCCCAAGCAGGCTCTTTGCTGTCAGTGCAGAGCCCGGACGTGGGACTCGATCCTGGGAACTGTGAGATCATGACCTGAGCTGAAATCTAGCGTCACTCAACTGACAGCCACACGCGGTCCCCTTTTGTTTGTTTTTTTAAACACAAGACTCTAACTTCCCAGCAATATTGTTTTGTATTTCTATTAAAGTTATGAACATTTTCCATCTTATTAAAAGTTCTTCACCAAAGTTTTAATCTATTTTTTAATGATTATAAAAAGTAATTCATCCTCTAGCTGTGACAATTTATTTATTCACTTATTAAAAAAATTTTAATGTTTATTTTTGAAAGAGAGAGAGAGAGGGAGAGAGAAAACAAACATGGGTGGGGGTGGGGCAGAGAGAAGGATACAGAGAATCCCAAGCAGGCTGCCCACTGTCAGTGCAGAGCCCGACATGGGGTTCAATCTCACAACTGTGAGATCATGACCTGAGCCAAAACCAAGTCAGATGCTTCACCAACTGAGTCACCCAGGCACCCCAGACTATCCTAAAATTTCTTAAAAAAAAATTTTTTTTTTCAATGTTTATTTATTTTTGAGACAAAGAGACAGAGTGTGAGTGGGAAAGGGGCAGAGAGAGAGGGAGACATAGAATCTGAAGCAGGCTCCAGGCTCTGAGCTGTCAGCATAGAGCCCGACGCGGGGCTCAAACTCACGAGCCGTGAGATCATGACCTGAGCTGAAGTCGGACGCTTAGCCGACTGAGCCACTCAGGCACCCCATCCTAAAATTTCTTAAGTGTGTCTACTTCTCCCCATTGTCAAACCTAGTCAAGGCTAAGCATTTTCTTTTGTCTGGACTATAGCAGTGACCTAACTTGTAAGTGCTCAACAATCACTTACAGTAAGTTGGGTGAATAAATGAATAAATGTTGGTGTGATTATGTGTGATACAATGACTGTTAAATGATGAAACACTTTGGAAACAAATATGAAATAATTTTTATGTGAGTTATACTCAGGTTTATTATGTTAAACATAATACTTCACACCTCAGGCTACCCCAGAAATTTCCTTTCAAACATCATGAAAATGCTGAAGCTATGCTGTGTAACCATATGCTAATCTAACCAGTGTTCTATGCTGAGATTTGAGGCAATGGATAAAAAGAAAACAGGAGTGCAGAGATTTATGCATTCCTGAGAAAATTAGGCATTATTCTCCTTCTTGGTAGCATTTTTCAGAATGTCATGTTTTTGTTTACATGTTTGATGTCTCTCTTTGTATATTACTTTTTCTTCATTAGAAACTGAAGACACCACTACCGTACAAGGTCTGTGAGGTTAGGTACAGTGGCTATTTTACTAACCGTATTTTATCCCAGCACTTAGTAAAGTTTCCTTCTCCATAAAGCAATCTAAGTGATTCTATAATGTAAGTCCCATCATATCACTCTCCTGCCACTTCTCTAGTGGCTTCCCAGCATTCTCAAGCTGACAACCATGATCTGTATGTGCTGAATTCTCCAACTTGGTCTCACATCACCCTTCTCCTAGTTCCATCTGTTCAGCTACCACACCAGCTTCTTCCAGGTCCTCAAGTGTACCTCGGTCCTCCACTTTTCAAAGTCTTTGCCCTGTGGCTTCTGCCCTAAATGTCAACTGCCTCGCTCTAGTCCAAGGCCATATTTAATGCTCATCTTTTAATTCTCAGTTCAAATTATTTCCTCAGGGGAACTGCATGACATTCCATGTTTGTTCAAATACTTTTATCATATGTTCTTTTCCTTCTAATACTTATCATAGTTTGTACACCTGTTTGTCTATTTCTCCTACTAGATTGTAAGATCCATGAGGACAGAGACCTAGTTCAGTGCTTGATACATAGTAGTTGTTCAACAAATAGATGCCAGATGAATGGACAAACTGGCATCTCTGTCTCCTCTCTTCTGAGTTCATGTCTATGGCCATTTCTTCTTTGTGTGTTTCCTTCCTTAACTGATATGTCCACAATGCTATTAACCTCTTTGTATAATATACACAGTTTGCAAACATTTCCACCAACATATCATTTGCGTTCAATAGCAGTTATAAAGCTAATAAAAACTGTTTGATCTGTAAGTTTAAAGTTTTACAGCCACACCTATCATTTTCTTTTGTAAAGTTCTTTACTTTCATTCTTAGAAGAGCTTTCTCCATCTTGAGCTCTGACAAATATTCATCTGTTCATTTATGTTTTTTATGTTTGTTTATTTTTGAGAGAGAGAAACCAGGGGAGGGACAGATAGAGAGGGAGACAAAGAATCTGAAGCAGACTCCAGGCCCCAGCTGTCAGCACAGAGCCCAATGTGGGGCTCGAATTCATGAACCGTGAGATCATGATCTGAGCTGAAGTAAGACACTTAACCAACTGAACCACCCAGGTGCTCCATATTCATTTATGTTTTTATCGTTTAAACCTCTTGAATTTTTTTTGGCTATCTGTATGGTACCAAAGAGTCTAACTTTATTATTATTATTATTAATTTACATCAGTCATTGTAAAATGACTAATCTGTCTTACTATCATTTGCTAAATAACACATCTCTTCCTCACTTTCATCATGTACTAATATCCTCCTGTATATTTTTGAGCCTGTTTCTGGATTTTACATCCTGTCTCAATGGTTTATCTATTATGAATAACATATTATTCTAATAATTGCACCTTATATATTTTATAGGGAAAGTATACTTATCGCTTACTTTTCTAATCATTTCTTGAATATATTATGTGCATATACTATATGTAGTATATACAAGAATACAGTAAAACCTTAGTTTGCAAGTATAATTTGTTCCAGAAACATGCTTGTAATCCAAAGCACTCATATATCAAAATGAATTTCAAGAACCATTGGCTCAGCTGTGATCATGTGACATTCAGTGTCACGTACCATCTCTCGTTTATCAAGTTAAAATTTATTAGAAATGTTTGCTCATCTTGCGGAACATTCTCAGAACAAGTTACTTGCAATCCAGGGTTTTACTGTATACACATATATAATACATACACCCATATATAATTTGTTTTTATTAGTTAGCATCACTTTTCAGTTGATTCTCTTGAATCAACTGAGGGTTCTGCATCATTAACTGGAGTACGCATAATTAATGATATTTTGTCTCTTTACCGATAATTGGAAATATTTTTTCTTGGCTTATTGTAATGGCTAGAACTTTCACAACATGTTAAACAATAGGAACAACAGTAGGCATAATGAAAATATTTCTAGTATTAAGTCATGGAGTATAAAGTAGGTTATCGATATAGAAAAGAAAAAAACTTAAGCTAGGAAATATCTACTGAATACTTAGAATATGTAACGAAATATGAAAGGGCATAAAATAGTTTCTGACTTTGTCAGGAGGCTTAAAATATAACTGAGGAATACGATTCCCGTTCTAGGTGAAAAATGTAGGTTGTACAGGAAAGTACAGTAGTGAGTACTATAGGGAGTTCAAACAAGAAGACTACAATGGCTATGTGGTTATAACACATTTTTTATAACTCTTCAGTGTATAAAATCAAGTACTTGTGTAAAACAACTGTTATAATTCTTTATCACTACTCAGGAAATAACTAATACCTTGCTAGGTAGAGATTATAGTGAAGTTTTATTAATCAGAGCACTTTGATTTAGGGAAGTATATAGGGGCTGAAATTTATTTTTGTATCACTTAAAAGAGTTCCTAAAAAAGATTTTAGGGTGATATTTAAGTTGTCTCAGAAAATACATTTTATGGTTGTAAGCATTCCAAATCCTCAATGCTAATTGGAAATTATTCTTTTTATGCAATAAAGAAGGGTTCCAAAGAAATGAATAATTTCTTGCCCTATGTATTTAAGAATTGAATTGGATATTGCACATACATCATATCACTTACTGTTTCTCTTAATTTTAATGGACCAATTTATAGTCAGTTAACATTGATTTAGTAGCTATTATTTTCTGAGTTTAATATAAAAAACTTCAAAGCAGGTTATTAAAGAGTATAAATTCTAATAGGAGAGCCAAGGTACTCATGCTGAGATAAGGATATAATAAAACCATATGATACATTTTAGCAGAATGAATGCATGACTTAGAAATAATTATGATTAAAATTACTAACAATTACACTAAATACTCCCAATCTTACAAGAAGAGCTAAAAATGAATACATTATGTTGTTGTAAAAGTAGGAGATAATTCATGAAATAGGAATCTATAACAAGAATGCCTGCTTATCATAATGGCCAAACTACTGAATTACGTAGGCCAATTATGGCTTGCAGTACTTAAATATATTTTCAGTTTTATATTCTAAAGAGTTAAAAAAAAACCCAACAATCTAAGAATTGGGATTTGGCCTGCAGAAAGTCAGCTTGACAACCTAAGTATTTCTATATGGTGGCAAAATTTTGGGAAGAAATGAGGTTTTTAATACTGAATTCAGAAGGAGTTTCTACTAATGAAGGAGTCATTAGTTTAAGGGAGTTTAATTTGTTGAAAATGATCAAATTTATCCTCTATGATTTTTTTATTACCTGGAACAAAAACACATCCAAAGCACTCCTCTGTTAGAGCCTTCATTACTCACAACATTTTATGTCATCTTACCTACTCATGGAGTTGCTACGTTGCAGTTCCTGTTCAGTAGGTCGAAAGAACTCAGCCATGTTGTCTAGCAGTCTGCTAAAACCTCGGTTTAAACATGTATTCAAAACTGTACTAAAATCTGGACTACACAAAAAAGAAGGATAGATTGCGTTTTAGATTCTCAGTGGAAAAGGAAATAAATTCAATAAGTATGTTGTTATCTTTGACAGCCACCAACATTTCTAGTCACAACCTACTTTTTATAGCCTAAAACGCTGTTAAGAATATATCAAGGGGTTAATCTTTAAAAATTAAGCATAAAAAGGAAGTTTATTATTTAGCACAACAAAACGAGAATTTGCATCCATTTTGCTAGATTTTCTTTTATTATTCAGCACTTTCTACAATGTGTTTTCAAGAATTTCAGTAACAGTATTACTTCTCTTCAAGGAACTCCTGAAGAAGAATCATAGTCACAGATACTGGTTTGCTTCACATATTCTATCATGACATCTCAGAAAATTTTGGCATCATGTACAGGTGAGAAACTGGATACTTAGGGATGAAGAAATTTGTCCAAAGGTATATATAATTAGTAAGTGGGGAGCTAGAATTTGAACCCAGGCCTTTCTGTTTTTAAAGTTCAAGCTCTTTTTGTTATGCTACGTTAGTATCTCACAAAACCTCTTTGATATAAAGAATAATATACATATGCTATTAAAGTTAGAAAATGCCTACTTCAACAGATTAGTTTGATCTTTGAAATGCAGAAATCTTAAACCAGACCAGCTCATGGGAGTGGTGGGCTAGGGGCTATCCATCTGGGAATTATCAGCATACAGACAGTAGTTAAAGCCGTGTATGAAATTGCTTAGGGCAGCTGAGGAGGAAATAAGAACAAATACCTTGGAAAACGAATGTTTACAAGAAAGACGGACATAGAGGAAACTAGAAGAAATAATCTGAATACAGGGAGAGAAATCAGGAAATGACACTTATGGAAGCCACACGAGAAAAGAATTTCAAGAAAGGCTTAATCAACAGTGTTAATCATCAGAGAAAAGTTAAAAAAGGTGGACATCACAGGTTGATCAGTTTTGGCAAAAGATCACTGATGACCTTTTCTAAAACTTCGTGGAGTGAGGTGGTGAAAACCTGAGTAAGAAAAAATGTGAAAAAAAGAAGAAAGAAAAAAGAAAAAATGTGGAGACGGCGATCGCAGAAAGTCTGAGTTAACCTTGAAATTTGTTGATTTTCATCACATTATGAAAATATCTTAGAAGCAGAGGATATAATTTCCTCAGAAAACAGAACTGGAGAAAGTGGTCTTAAATTATCCTTAGGATAAAAGAAATTTCCAGATCCTCCAGTGATAAAACCACCTCGGAGAGTTAAGTGGCTCCACCGAGGCTGAATAGCTAACAAACAGGAAAGTCCATCTTCAGTCTAGGTCTTCCAGTCTCCTAATGCATAGTCTGGTGCTTTCTCCATTGTTAACACCCTAGCTGTGTTCTGGGTGACTTAAAATAGTAATACTCAATTTAGGGAAGATGTGAGATTTTTATCACTCACAGTTTTAGGAACATTATAGTCTATCCTGAGAAGGCTAGGGGGAGTAACTCCCAAAATTGAGTGTGCGTGTGTGTGTGTGGGGGGGGGGGGGAAGCAGTGTACATAGATCAGCACATGTACACATGTGGTACCATGAGGATTAGCTGGAGCTGGCTACCTCCAGCTCACAAGTGCATTTCTCCCCAACTCCCCAACTCCTCAAGTCAGTATCAAGTGATTTCAAGTTGGTAGTCAGAATGGCTGCAGCTATAATTTCAGTTTCTGTTCTGTTTGGTTTTTAAATGCTAGTTGTTAAACATTTCCTTACATACTGGGTCTACCAGAATCACCTCTGAAAGCTTTTTTTCAAAATATAAATGCTAACTATCTTCCACTCCCTCAACTAGTATTTCAGATTCTCTAGCCTAAGGAAGTGGGTGAGGAAGGCATGGGCATCTTGAAAAAAATCCATTTTTCTCATTACCTTAATAAAAGAATTAGGAAATCCTACCTAAATGCAGGGGAATAGATTCAAAATGTAATTTTCACAAGATACCATGTTGCATATGTTCAGGAAAAACTAAAAAACGGTCATAAGTACATTCGAATAGAAACACGTTTTCTGTTACAAGTAGTATACATACCTTTCCAACATGTCTCTGGTTTCATTGAGTAGTTTAATAGTGGTGACATCTCTAGGAGAAAGCCCACAGGCCTGTGAAATTAAAATGCCATACTTTAGGGTTTCAAATATTAGTACAGGTATGATGACAGTAATCATATTAATAAACCCCAAGAGTTCAGAAAATCTACAAGTCTATGTTCTATCAACAATGAAGAAATGTTAAACTAAGAAAAAAAAACAAACTGGAGAAGTTCATGTGTACAGGTAAGTACTATTTAAAACATGAGTTAGTATCTTAGTTATTGTAAATAATGTTGCAATGAACATAGGGGTGCATATTATCTTTTCAAATTAGTGTTTTTATTTTCTTTGGGTAAATACCCAATAGAATTATTTGCTCATACAATATTTCTATACATACACACAATGGAATATTACACAGCCATAAAAGGATGAGACTGTGACACCTGAGACAACACAGATGGACCTAGAGGGTATTATGTTAGGTCAAATAAGTCAGACTAAGAAAGACAAATACCATATAATTTCCCTCACATGTGGAATATAAAAAAATGAATAAATAAAAAGCACAATCAGACCTTTATAGAGAAAAAACTGACATAAACTGAGACCATATAGGGAACAAACTGATGGTTGCCAGAGGGGAGGGTGGTGAGGGGTTGGGCAAGATGGGTGAAGGTCAGTGTGAGATATAGGCTTCCAGTTATGGAATAAGTAGGTCACGGGAATAAAAAGCACAGCATAAAGAATATAGTCAATGATGCTCCCATAGGGATATATGGGGACAGAAGGTAGTTATATTTCTGGTGAACACAGCATAACGTATAAATTTGTGGAATCTCTATGCTGTACATGTGAAACTAATGTAACATTGTGTGTCAACTGTACTAAAAAAATGAGTCAAAGTAAAATTATACTTTATAAGATCCTTGTTTATCTGGCCCCTCTTGAACACATTTCTAGAATATATTTACAATGAAAACGATTGTCTTTTCAGGTTGCAGAGGCCTGGCATTTTTTTTTTTCTTTTATTGGTAAAACATTTTATTAAAATGTGTGTCTTTTTTCATCAAGTCTAGTCTAGTCTGGAGCTCTGTGTGCCCTTTTGATCTAAAGTTTCAGGGTTTAATTCAGTACAGGTAAGATCTGGTCTGTCATTCCTTTCTTCAACTGTTCTTTTGAATCTTTTTTTTTTTTTTTACTTCCACTGTTGAATTTTAAAATTTGGAAACTGTTTTATCATTCCAGAAAGTTTTTTTAATACTCTCATTGCATGTCCTTGAGATTCTAATTTGTAAGTAAGTTTTCTCCTATTTCTTTCATTAATTCTGTTCTATCCATTCTGTTTGTTCAGTTTAGCCTCTATCCTGTAGGTCACAGGGTTCCCTCAAATGGCAGCAACCTTTATTTGGCCTACTCATGAAGGTAGGGTCTCTGAGCACCCAAACAGGTCTACCTTTGGGGTATCTAGGGGAGGAAAAAACAGCAGGCAAGGAAAACCATGGCAATATTTGTTCTAATGGAGTCTCTAGGTTAAGGCATGGCTTAGGAGCCTCTCTGGTTTGTGAAATAAGACATCCTTCTCTTAACTGTAAAGAATGGGTATAACCCAATTACATATGAAAAAAACCCCCAATAATTAATAAAAAATGAGATATTATAGCCTGCAATCTTTGACATTTTTCTTGTTTGTTTATTTTGCACACAAGCTGGGGAGGGGCAGAGGGAGAAGCAGAGAGAGAAGCCCAAGCAAGCTGCGTGCCCAGCACATATCAGGATCTGGGAGGAAAATCAAGAGTCAGATGCTCAAGCCACTGAGCCACCCAGGCACCTCTTTCTTATTCTTCGTCTATGAGTAATTTAAATCACAACTTCCCAGGACACACCAGTGTGTAGCAACACCATAAATGGTAACTGTCAGAGTAGGCCTTCTTTGTTTCTCAGTTGGATGACTAGAACTCCCTTCCGTCTATTTTGATACTGCCATCACTGCTTCATTTTAAAAAGCAGATCGTGGAATTGTGGTAGTGGCCTGATTAAAATGGATCTTTGTCTATAAACTGAAGTTTGGACTCTTCATCTTGGCATACAAAGCTCTTCATGATCTTGCCCCAGCTATCAGCTATATCCTCCGTTACCGCATCTCTTATAAATACGGTTTAGCCATATGAACTGAATTTGTCTCCTGTATTCCCCAAATATAATGAACATATGTGTCTTGTTCATTTTATATATGAATCATCCATCATGGTGTCTATCACATAACTAATACTCAATAAAAATCTGACTATCTAAGCTAAAATTATGTTTCTAAGTAGAAATTAGTCATAATTGCTGTTTGTTTTCTAAATTAATGAAGTTTGAAGTAAATGAAATACAGGGCTTTACTTATTTATCTTTTAAAGTTTATTTGTTTATTTTGAGAGAGACAGCTAGCGCTAGTAGGGGAAGGGCAGAGAGAGGAGAGAGAATCCCAACTAGGCTCTGTGCCGTCAGCGCAGAGCCCCATGCGGGGCTCAAACCCACACAACTGTGAGATCATGACCGGAGCCTAAACTAAGAGGTAGACACTTAACCGACTGAACCACCCAGGTGCCCCTGAAATACATGGTTTTAAATCAATTACCTTTCAAGAGCCTCAGAATTCTAAATTTCAAGGGACAGTAGAAAACTTTTGAAAATTCAGAGTAACTGGTTTAGGTAAATGGTTATGAATTAATCACCTGAACTGCTAATGGAGTTTCTTCGTCTGGCATCATATAACGGCATAACAAAGATTTGGATCCGTCTTTATTAACCCAAGAAGAAGGTTTATGCTGCTCCACGAGATCTCGGATTTCTTTGAGTTTTTGCTCCAAGTCCAGGAGAGACAAAGAATGTTTAAGAGAAACACTAGAAACAGAGAAGAGGGAAACAGGATAAACTGAAGCTATGCACTCTTTTCTTAACAGGTTGCTCTCTGAGATCTAGTCAAACCTGACAGCGCTGACTGAAATCACTACCGTATATTACAAAATCAGCCATCAGTTCAGTGTCATTATCACAGAGCCACATCAAATCTTGCTGCAGATTTCACAAGAATCTTTAAAGTATCATCACTTGGAATATATTTTAATATGTATTTGATGTTTCAGCCCACTGTAATTATAGATACTGCTAATACAAATGGAAGACAAAAGGCTCAGAGGCAGATTTAAAAGTAGGTCTTTTATCTCTGACCCAAATGTTTCTGGTTTGTTTGGAAGTCAACCAATAAACAATGAAACATTAAAACTTTCCCCTTAGTATCAAAAGATTGACACTAACAAAGAAAATGGATTCACAACGCAGTATCCCAGGGCTGTGTCTGTATCAGGTTACAAAGAATTTCACAAACCACCATTTGTCAAATCAGCAGCTTCACTAGAACAATTTTGATTTTTCTTTTATTCACCAGAATCAGGAAGTCAGAGAAGCCACAGCAAAATGCCTTACCTTCCTAAAATCTTCTGCACAGCTTGTTTAATGACAGTGATCAATTCTGTCAGGCCTATTAAAATAAAAACAAACATAAAAGTCTTGTTCACTTTTTGAATTCCTCAAAAACACAAATGAACAAATTAAAATTATTTTCCAGGTCACACATAAGAATCTTACCATCTCCAAGGAGGTGTTGAATACTTGATAAATACTGCTGTTGGACATCTGGGGGAGCAAGAACTGTCTGTACAAAACAGAAATAAGGTTAAATCACCCAATATTACTAGTAAATAAATAATATAAAAGTTTACGATCACATGAAACATAAGATATGTATTTTAGAGGGGAGCCTGGGTGGTTCAGTCAGTCAAGTGTCTGACTCTTGATGTTGGCTCAGGTCATACTCTCGCTGTTGTGGGATACAGCCCTGCTTTAGGGTCCATTGGGCTGAGTGTGGGGCCTGCTTGGGATTCCATCTTTCCCTCTCTCTCTGCCCCTCTCCCTCCAAAATAAATAAATAAACTGTTTAAAAAAGAAAAAAAATATATTTTATGGAAATTGTCAAGATAAGTAATATTCAGTTAAATTTTGAACCTCTTGGGAAAAAGGGCAGTATCTACGAAGGTCTATTAAACTTACGGTGCCATTTTTGCCAACTGCTGCATTATCCAGGTAAATATATCCACCGATTATGTTTAACTGGACTCGCAAAAGAACAACCAGCATACAAGTACTGTATACTGCTACGATACTTCTTGTGAAACCTTCACAGAGAGAAGAAAACCATTTGGTACTATTATGAAAACAAACATGTGTAAAATGACAAACTAACTCTATGGTTATTTTCTCACAACATGACTTTAAAAATAGATTTGTAAATGTTTTAAGGACAAAAATATATCAATTCAAAATATTCATAGTCTATTTCCTTACAACTTGGTTGCTTAATGTAAATTAGATATGATCTCTTAATTGAAACAATAACCAATATATTAAGTGAAAGGTTATATATATATTGTTAGCTTAGAAAGGAGAACAAGGAAGGACTGGGAAACACTAAGAGTTGCAGCCTCAAAGCTCTGAGTGGTCCTGGGAGCTAGCTGAGAGTATGGCTGGGAGCTAGCTGAGAGCCCTGAGAGGGCTGTGTATGGAAGGACTCCAGACGGCAATGCAGGTAAAGGAGGATGAGCCCATCTAAGGGCTGGAAAAAGGTATAGATGGGGGATACCCAGAGACTAGGCTTCACAGCAGCCTAGGACAGAGTGTTCAAAACAGAGGAAAGAATAAGTTTATTGACTGTTGCCAAGAGGTCTAGAAGGAGGAAAGTGTCCAGTTACCGCTGATGCTTGTGAGATCTGTTGGGTGGAGACACAGAGGTGCGCGCCGGGCTGTAGTGTGTCAAACAATGAGTGGAGAAAAAATGAGTGGGAGTGAAGAAAAGGGAATGTAGAAGTCTTTGGTAGTATATAAGGGGTGGCTGAATAAAGGTCTAATTTATTTTTAAATAGGTAAAGCTTAAGCATGATTCAGTCGAGAAGGATTAGATGAATAGACGGGAAAATGTAAGAATAACTGGTGGCATAAAGTTCTGAGACGTGTGTGTGTGTGTGTGTGTGTGTGTGTGTGTGTATGTAAGTAGGGGCCCCAGGGCAGCTCTTTATTTCAAAGTTTCATCACTAATGAAATTTTGCATACAATGTCAAAGTAAAGTTACTATCTGGATGAGAGTAAAAACTTCCCTTAAAACATATGTTTTCACTCTTATATGGATCCTAAGAAACTTAACAGAAGACCATGGGGGGAAGGGAAGGGGGAAAAAAAAGTTAGAGAGGGAGGGAGCCAAACCATAAGAGACTCTTAAAAACTGAAAACTGAGGGTTGGTGGCGGCTGGGGGAGAGGGGAAAGTGGGGGGTGGGCATTGAGGAGGGCATCTGTTAGGATGAGCACTAGGTGTTGTATGGAAACCAGTCTGACAATAAATTTCATATCAAACAAACCGTAATAGTGCATCCACCAGTACCTAATGTAGGCATATGCAGTCTAGGACAGGTTTACGTACCATAACAATATCAACAGTAATATTACCACCACCACTAGCATTTACTGAATACTTTCTATGACCAAATATTGATCAACTTGCTTTGGGAGAATTATTTAATACCGCAACAACTCTGTGGGGTAAACAAGAGTCATCCATGTAATAGAGTATAAATATTTCCCTTTGTAAATATATTAATAATGTGCTGTCACATAGAGTAGGTAGACTTACTTATTATCTTTAGATCCTCCCATATTTCTAACTTGTTTGAAGGCCTAAAGAAGTAAATCAGAAAATATGAAAACAGTAATCAGGTAATCTAAAGGAAAACTTAAAACTTCATAGCTTTATATTTAATTATATTTTATTACAGGATAACTACAGGAAACAAACCCCATGAAATATAATAAAAGAACAATTGTAATTCCAGTAACCAAAGATAACAACCATTTCACTAGTATGTTGGTATATATCCTTCCAGTCTTTATCTTCCTTCTGAGCATATGCATATATGTATTGTGAAGTTATACAGGAAAATCAAGAATAACGTTTATTTCTTTCCTTTATTTACCATTTTACAAATAACGAAGCACATCAGTAATTCTTCAAAGGTAAATAATGAATTTTTTTTGTTTTAAAGTATCATTACTTTAAATATATTAAATATATATTTGATGTTTCAGCCCACTGTAGCTATTATTCTTATTAATGTTCAAATTGCCCATCTTTGACCATTGGGGATACTATCCAGGTTGGTTCCTGAATCCTTCTAACATCACCCTATTAGTCTTTGATAACTTCCTTGCTTACTGACAAGAAAAGCTGTTCTGGGTTCATCTTGTTCAATTCTTGCTATGGACCTGACATCACCCATTTCTCCAAGAGTCCTGGATCCTTACAGCAGAAAATGGTAGTCTGTGACTGGAATCTTCGATTAAGGATATTCATTGCTGGGGCACCTGGGTGGCTCAGTTGGTTAAGCATCCAGTTTCGGCTCAGGTCATGATCTCAGGGTTCATGAGTTCAAGCCCGACATCGGGTGAGCTCGAGCCCCACTTCAGATGAGCTTGAGTCCCGCTTCGGGTGAGCTCGAGCCCTGCTTCAGGTTCCGTGCTGACAGTGCAGAACCTGCGTGGGATTCTCTGTCTGCCCCCTCTCTCTCAAAAATAAATTTAAAAAATTTAAAAAAAAAGAAAAGGATATTCATTGCTACTGGAGACATCGCTGTTTCTAAGCCTTTCTGGTAGAGTAAGCTAGTAAATATGTATTTATTTGCATGTACATATATTCAAAGAGATACACTATGTCATGAATTTGTACTGATACTTTTTTTAAAATGTTTATTTATTTTGAGAGAGCAAGTGTTATAGGGCAACAGAGAAAGGAGGAGAGAGACAAAGAATCCAAGCACGTGGGACTTGAACTCACGAACTGCAAGATCATGACCTAAGCCGAAATCAAGAGGTGGATGCTGGATGCTTAACTGACTGAGCCACCATAATGATACGTCCAATTCAAAATTAGGACGACAGGGTTTTTAACTTCATCTCCTTGATCTTACATCTGTATTTTTTTTCCCCACACTAGCAATCAGTGACACCAATGTAATTACCAATTTGCTTCATCCCTCACTCTATGCACAAGAGTCTCAGAATACCAATAGCAACATTGAAGAGTTTTAAGGGTTTGTTCACCTGGCATAATTTCTCTTTGTGGTTAGAACACCAACTACATATTTAGGTGAATTTGATTTATTTTACCATTTCTTTTTTGACATTGCTTTGCAAACACTAAATACAGTTTTATAAATATGTAAAATATCTGCATGGCTCCAAAGTCAAATTCACACAGCAATGTACCTTCAAAGAAGTCTGTTCCTATTCCTCTTTATTCTCCCCCTTCACAGGCAACTGTTAAAAAAAATTAACTTACCATTGTTTTGCTTTAAGTTTATTTATTTTGAGAGAGAGCACGTGAGCATGTGCACAAGTGGGGCTGGGGAAGAAAAGAGAAGGAGAGAGAAAGAATCCCAAGCAGGCTCCATACTGTCAGCACAGAGCCCAACATGGAGCTCAAACCCATGAACCGTGAGATCATGGCCTGAGCCGAAACCACGAGCTAGATGCTTAACTGACTGAGCCACCCAGGTGCCCCACCGTTGTTTTGCTTTATATAAGCAAATATGCATAAAGATTCCTATCTGCCCCCTTAGATAAATAACATAGTATACACCTTTGTCTTTACTGTTAAAAAAAAAAATGTATCTATATATATAGATATTTATACCATCAAATCCCATCAAATCCTGGAAATCATTCCACTGAAGTACACAAATAATAGCCATCTCTCTTTTATTTTCTTCTTCTCTGTTTTTAACCTTGGCATAGTGCTCCACTGTGTGGAGCTATCACGTAGATGGAGTTCAGTGCTTCTCAAACCACCTATATGGAAGGACCAGTTTTATTTTTCTTTCCTGTTTCCAATCTATCACAGACTGATACTTTTGTAAAATACAATAAAAATAAATTCCGAGGAAAATAAAATAAAAAAAAAAAACCACAAAGACATACAAACTACAAACCCATATTCTTTATTACTATTTCAGACATAAATTTACATTTCAATAAGTTGAGCTACCAATACAATTGTGGGATATTACTAGCTTCTTATCTTTCTTTGCCACTGAACTGACCTTAGAGCTTTAGTTATCTCCTCCCTAGATGACACAGGTTCAAGACATATGGTGTAAATCCTACAAGGTACTGCTGCAACCTTAAGCTAATGTTCAAGACTTGTGGTGGAATATATTCTGAATAAATTGGAAATTAAACAAAATTCAAAGGTCAGGTATTTTAACGCAAATAAACCACTTTTTCTTTTGAATGTCACTTCAAAAAAATTTCAAAGTGCTTTTTATAGAAATCTAAATAAAACAACATAAGAAAACGGCAGTTCCAAAAATTTCAACATAGGAAGTACTTAGTGGCAGGGCAAATTAGGTATGTGTCTTGAAACTATATTTATCTGGGGGGACTGAGGTGGGATGGGGAAGAGTTATAGTCACCCAGGACATTTCTTCATGTTGACATCACCATCATTAGATGTCAAAAGTAGATTTAAACTTAGAGTTATAAGATGAGCAAGTTCTGGAGAGCTACTGGAGAGCATGGGGAGTACAGTTAATAATATTGCATTGTATGCTTGAAATTGCTAAGAGTAGATCTTTAAAGTTCTCACTACAAAAAAGAAAATGGTAACTAGGTGAGGTGATGGATATGTTAATTAGCTTGACTGTGGTAACCATTTTTTTTTTAATGTTTACTTATTTATTTTTGAGAGAGAGAGTGCGCATGCACAAGTGGGAGACATATCTGGGTATTTCTCTTTCTCCAATGTACATCCCTCTGAGTAAATGCACACAGGTCCCTTTAGAAAAATATCGGGGGACTCATTACTTCTCACACTTGCTGAAATATTGCAGTGATCTTTTCCCTGGGAACCCAACCATCTTTTCAGTCAGTGAGTCTTGGGTCTGAAAAGAGGCTCAACTCTGGAAACTGGGCATGGGATTACAGTTGTGGAGAAGGGGAGATCTCAGCCCCCTGCTTATCTTTTCTTGCTCTCTTTGGATCATGTATAAAGGATTACCCTTGTAGGCTACCCGATCTATTTCGTCCCTCCAGATGCCATGTTCCATTAACCATCTCCATAAGACTACAGGTTAGGTTCCCTTGGCTGCCCTTTCTTTTCTTTCTTTAAAAAAAAATTTTTTTTAATGTTTATTTATTTCTGAGAGGGAGAGACAGAGTGCAAGTGGAGGAGGGGCAGAGAGAGAGGGAGACACAGAATCTGAAGCAGGCTCCAGGCTCTGAGCGGTCAGGACAGAGTCTGTCATGAGGCTCGAACCCACAAATTGTGAGATGGTGACCTGAGCCGAAGTCAGATGCTTAACTGACTGAGTCACCCAGGTGCCTCTACAGTGGTAACCATTTCACAATGTATGCATTTTCTTTTTTTTTTTTTTATTTAAAAAAAATTTTTTTTTTTTAACATTTATTTATTTCTGAGACAGAGCATGAACGGGGGAGGGGCAGAGAGAGAGGGAGACACAGAATCGGAAACAGGCTCCAGGCTCCGAGCCATCAGCCCAGAGCCCGACGCGGGGCTCAAACTCACGGACCGCGAGATCGTGACCTGGCTGAAGTCGGACGCTTAACCGACTGCGCCACCCAGGCGCCCCCAAAATGTATGCATTTTCAAAAAATGAAACAAAAATGTTTTTCACATTATCTTTTTTAAAGATTCCAATTCCAAATCTATGTAGAATAAAGTACTTTTTATGCAATGATTCCTTTCAAATGAGTTGTTTGATAAAAATCATCCCTAAATTAAATATGAGACTCTTTAATGTCACTAAAACATCTGTTTAAGAATTAAACCAGGGGTGCTCAGTAGGCTAAGCATCCAACTCTTGATGTCAGCTCAGTTCATGATCTCAAGATTCATGAGTTTGAGCCCCTCGTCCAGGCTCTGTGCTGATAGTGTGGAGCCTCCTTGGGGTTCTGTCTCTCTCTCTCTGCTCTTCTCTCTCTCTCTCAAAATAAATAAATAAAAATAAACTTAAAAAAAAAAAAGAGAATTAAACCAATCCTGGGGCACCTGGGTGGCTTGTTAAGGGTCTGACTCTTGGTTTCAACTCAGGTCATGATCTTACAGTCCTGAGGTCACGCCTGTGCTGGTTAAGATTTGAGAGAGAGACCTCTTTTTCTGCTCCTCCCCTGCTCTTTCTGTCTTAAAAAAAAAACAAAAAACCCAAAAAAACCCCCAAGATTCTTTCCTGATGAAACGTCATGGCCATTATCAATCTTCAATAATAATGCCAAGTGCTGAAAACACTGATGGATGTTTACTTGAGATTTATAAAACTGACGGAATAAGATTATCAAATCACTTATTTATTTCCGGTTAATTATTATCATAATTAGTTCAAAGAGAAACTTAACTTGCCTGACAGGCTTATATAAGACCAAAGTTGTCTGAAAACCAATACAAAAGCAGTCATAAGATTGGAGGCCTTATTTAAACACACTTTGTAAGGGCTCAACCCCTGTTTATCCAAATATTTTTCAAATGGACATTTTCCCCCCAAAATTGCAAACAGTAATTCAAATCAAAAGAAAGGCCAAGAAAAAATACACTGAGATACTGAAAAGAGGAAACAGCGAGTAAGGAGAACTATCACAAACCCTTAGGAACTAAAGAAATTCTCTCTGTGTACCAAGAAGAGAGGAATGACACCTCATCTTGAAAGCTGTCCAGGGCTATCCAGAAAAATAAACCCCTTTATTCTCTGGTTTCCCAGATTTGGCTTTTACTTTTTACCATAGACTAAATACAATATGTCTTGAATTTATGTCATATACTTCTTCTTTGGGTGGCAAAGTCTTAAAGGGAAAGAAATCTTAATTATCCAGAATCCTCTAAAACATAGGGAATTCAGGGTCTTGCAGCAAACGGTAACCAAGAAGGAAGAATGCTACTATATTTATTGTGTCTGTTACTATGTTGCTTTTATAAAAAGTGCTATTTGCTTATTTCATTTGTCTTCCCCAATAAAACCAAAACTTAAGGCAATTAAAACCTATTTCTCTGGGGCACCTGGGTGGCTCAGTCAGTTAAGCATCCGACTCCTATCTCGTCTCAGGTCCTGATCTCATGGCTCATGAGTTCAAGCCCCTGTAGGGCTCCGCACTGACAGCACAGAGCCTGCTTGGGATTCTCTCTCTCCCTCTCTCTCTGCCCCTCCCCCACTTGCTCTCTATCTCTCTCTCTCTCCAAATAAGTGCTTTGTGCTCAGTAAACTGTCATGGTGAGGTAAATTATCATTATTGTACGCTTATATTTGCACTTTATTTTGTTAATAATATAAAATGTAAATTCATATGCCTTGTTCAAAATGTATGTCCACATGCTTTACCTATTATACCACCAACTCTTCAAGCAGCTTCACAACATCTAATTCAGGAACACATTCCATAAGCACTCAGTAATTAAATTTCTGAATAAGGTCAAAGTGATATAAGATCTATTTAAATGGAAACCAAAATACACGCAAATATTGTTGACCTAAATACTTTGTGCATCAAAGTAGAGGACAAAATAGGATGAATTCAATAACAGTTACTGAATATTTTTCTAAACAAGTCTATATATTATGAGCTTTAATTAGAAAAATAAGGAAACAAAGATGTTTTAAAAATATTTTAGTGTATTCTACAGATTTAAGTGCCCCCATATAAACAAAAAATGATGTTAACTTGCACTTACCTGTTTTTTAGCAGAGCCGTGAGGCTCTCGGAATTGAGTTGCTGCATTAAGGCCTCTCTCAGGGTTGGAAGCATGGACAGCACTGTAATGCAAACAGGAGATCAAACAGGTTCCAGGTGATAGGACTGCCTTCATGAGAAATGCACATTGTTTTAGGCTATACGATAGGACTAGTGACTAGCAGGGGTTGGGAGGGAATGTCAAGGCTAGAGTTTTCAAATTGTTATTATTTTGAATAATAAAAACTGATTATATACTAATAAATCATTTATCTGCTTATGTTAAGTGAGCAAGATTATATATATATATAATATATAGATATATCATGATCATAGCAATGTAAACAAGTACACATACAAGAAAGAATGGGAAGAATTATTCTGAGATAGTAACAGTGGTGATCTTTGGGCTATGGATTATTAACAATCGTCTCTTTTTCCTCTTCTTTTCTGTACTCTCCAAATGTTTTTTACAATGAATTTATTTCTGATATAATAAAATGATCAAAAACATTTTTATCTTTAGCTATATTTTTGTTTCATATTTTATTTGTAATTCTAGAAAAGTTTATTTATTAAATATTGCAAAGCAATAAGCACTTATTGTAGCCAAGACAAAAGTGTGTCAGGCCGGGAATTAAGAGCTGCTAAGTTGTAGTTTTGGTTTTACCAATGGTTATTGCCTGTAACTCCCAAGAAGTTGCGTGAAGAGACAGTACTCCATGGAAAAAAGACTTCATGTAATTTATAAGAGTTTATTTATGGCTCTATATATGGTGTAAGAAATACTGGAGAAATGCACATATACAAATTAAAAATTAGTTTCTAACACTAAATAAGTAATGATAACAAAATGAAAAAATATCAAGAGATCACAAATACCACATTCTAAAAGGGAAAACTTCAGTGTATAATTTTTATTTCTTGACTAGGTAAGACATGTTAATTATAAAATGCATTATTATTTTTTTCTATAGAAAATTTAGCTGTTAGTCTACTCTAGACATTTATTCCAGTGCTACTCTATGTAGCTTTAGCATATTTCCTCAAGTTGTATGATTGAAGCGCCTAAGTCATTTAGACCATTAACTAAAGTCGCAGCTCAGAGCCAACATAAAAGGTGGCTTATCTGTAGTTGATATATACCTAGCTCAAATGCGAGATGCTACCTTACCAAGAAAAATCAAGGCTAGAGTCCTACATTCAGAAAACAGAGTTAATAGGGAACTAGTTTAAAGATTATGTGGTAAAACAACATGATTTAAGAAGAGTCTCTTCACCAATTCTCCTGATAAGAGCCTTTTACTTTCCCTTTAAGCCTATTCAATTCTTCTCTTCCAGGCATTTTTTTTTTTAACAGTGAACAAATATATTTCTGTATCTAGTTGAATACAGCATTCATGTTTTTCTTTAGCCATCCGGTCTCCATGATAAACACCCCTCAGTCCAACCACAAATCACAAAACAGCCCTTCACCAGTTATGAATCTGTGTGACCCTGAGGAAGTTATTTAACCTCTCAGTGCTTCAGTTTTCTCTGTAAACTCAGGATAACATTGGATCTACCTTATAGAATTGTTGTAAGGACTGATTGAGACATATAAAGGATTTAGAACAGTGCTTCTTTGCACATGAGAATGCTTGGTAAGTGTTAGCTCTTATTATTATCCTTATTTGGCCTCTTCTGGCACATTCCAGTTTGTATATTCTTAACATGTGAGAGTCAGAAATGGACCTGTACTCCAACTACTCCACAGCATGTGTACTGTAACTACCTTTGATCTGAACCACAATTTTATTACTGTAGTCTAAGATTAATTTAGTATTTCTAGAAGTCATATCAAACTGTTTATAACAAGCTTATGTTCAGCTAGAATTCCCAACCTTTATTCATGTATCTTGCTTGCAAGCAAACTTAGACAATTCTGTATCTGTACAACAGACTTTTAACGCAGAACAATTCATTTATCCCAGCCTAGCACTGTGTCATGTATAAATTTCATAAGCATCTCTCCTAAATCTTTAGTAAAATCATGAAGAAGATAAAGCCACTGGGCAGAACACAGAAGCATTTCATTAGATGCTATCTGTCAAGTTGGGGCCAACTTTTTGGGTAAAAAAAACCCAGCTATATTTACCTGAAAGTACTAAATTTTTCTAGTATACCCATTACATATTATTCAGAAGGATACAAACTTAATCATATGATTTGCAACCCCATTATCAATGCATCCCAGAAAGCTAATTTGGAAAGTTTTTCAGTGGACCTATATTTGGCTCCCATCCTATTTTATTTTTAATTACCTAAGCAGCTATTTATTCATCTGAGGGTTGTGATGATCATGGAAATGTGCCACCAAATCCAAATCTGCTAGGAGGAGCGTGGTGGGCTGGCAGCCCCTGCTGCCACCCCTCATGGGTCCATTACCAGATCTGCACCACTCCCAGACAATGAGAGTGCTCCATGGAGATACTAACACAGATCCATTCCTGTAGGTCTTGTCTACCAGGGAACTTGGGCTTAAGGACTTCCCACTGGCCTGCTAAAACTTTCTTGAAACTGTGCTGTAGACTTGAGACTTTTTTACCCAATCTTCCTTCTCCCTTTCCATTCACATGAAAGACCTGCACTATGGTCTAAAGGCTTTCCTTGCCTCCTTCTGCTCTCACTCCTTTACCCTTCACAGCTGTTTCCCCTAATATATCTCTTAATAGCTAATCCCATCTTAGCATCTGTTTCCCAGAGGACCCAAACAGACACAAGGGTCCATGTCAAATTGAAATATATTTTGAGACTCCAGACTACCTTATTCAATTTAAAGAATTATGTAATTTTTAAACAGTTATTTTATTTACAGAGTATTTATTAAGCACCAAGCACTTTACATGCATTATTTCATCACATTCTACAAAACATTTATGAAGTGGGTTTTATGATGATTATTTTACAGAAAAGAGAACGGAGATTTAGAGTTGCCCAAAGACACAGACATTACAAGGAGAAACTGGCAACCGGACTCATTGTGCTTTATCCGAGCTGTCATCACACACAGTGTTTATGATTACTGTTTGCTTTATAGAATGAAGTATTAGCATTATACTAAAAATAAAGTCCTTTAAACGCAGGAAAAAAAATTTACTTTCAAAACTAAACAAAGAGAATCTACCTTTATAAATTCTTTCTAAATTAGCTGTTCTTGAAAGAAGCGTTAGAGAAAAAGTTTTAACCAATAAAGAAGAAAGAGGGGGGCACCTGGGTGGTTCAGTTGGTTGAGCGTCTGACTTCGGTTCAGGTCATGATCTCGCGGTTTGTGGGTTTGAGCCCCGCATCGGGCTCTGTGCTGACAACTCAGAGCCTGGAGCCTGCCTCAGATTCCATGTTTCCCTCTCTCTCTCTGCCCATCCCCTGCTCTTGCTCTGTCTCTGTCTCTCTCTCTCTGTCTCTCTCAAAACATTAAAAAAAACAAAAAGAAAGAAAGAGGTTTGACATGGATTTGAGAACTAATTCTTGAAGGGTTATGCCAGTTAGAACAGTCGTTCTCTCCAAATGTGGGCAGTTGACTGTGTTACAGCATTCTCCCAGTAGGCTTCCGGGTTAAATTACTACCATTAATTCATGTTGAGTAGTATATACTACTGTGCTACACTCACGGGTCTGTAGTTGCCTACTGTGCATTTAACACACTTAGGACTCTTTACTACGCATAGGAGGCCCCATGAAATCAGGGCTATCCTTGTAGACTTACTTCCCACTGCTCATTCTGCTCTAGCTACTTAGCCCTTTTGCTATTTCTTGAATGTGCCAAACTCATTTGCCACCATAGCATTTTGCTCCCTCCACTGTATCATTTAGTTCTCAAGGAGGCCTGACTCTCCTGATTGCCATTTCTTAAATCCCCACCTCTCACACAGCTTTATTCTCCTTAAAGGAGCTGTCACTACCTGAAGTTATTTATTTGTTCTATTATCGTTTGTTACTCTCACTAGCATATAAATTCTAAAGGTCAGGGATTTTTTTTTTTTTTTATTGTTCACCTTTTGTTTTCCCAGTACTGGGTACCTCAAGTATTTGATGAAAAAATAAGTGAAATCAATGAACCTTTACTGTATATTGTATTCATTTATATTGATTTTTAAAATCCACGTTAAATGATGTATTGCGGTTAAATAATATAAATATTTGCTAGACTTATCGTTCTCCTTTTGCCTTTTCCTCTAATTTTGGTCCTAGAGGTATGCAAATTAGTATAAATCATCAAGGAACTTTACACATGTAGAAATGTTTCTCTTTGCCTTACCGGTCATATTGCAAGTCCTCTGGTTACTTTCAAAATGATACTGTCGTCGTGCTTGAGCAATGTATTCTGCAGCCTCTCTTTCTTGTATTTCTCTGATTTTCTTCTGTCCATATTTTCCCAGGATATATACTCCTAAAATTATTTTTTTTAAAACAAGCAAGTGTATTAATCTAATTAGACTGTTAAAAATTCCAAATAGTATTTTAAACCTGCTTCATTGCTATAAGGCTTATAGCAATGAAAAGCTAAAAATCATAATGTTTAAAAACCTAAGTTAAAGAACTTGTGTAAGAATTGTGACCTAAATAGAAGGAAAAGGAGACTGGCATTTAACTGCCAATGATGGACGGACGGCCAATAAGGACTAGGCCTGAAGAAACAGAAACATATTAAATGTACAAAGTCTAGCAGTGCCTTTAATAGTGAACTGGAGATATTTTAAGTGTCCAGCAACAGGGGGTTGTTTAAATAAATTATAGTCTATACATACAATAATCTTATGAAATCTTAGGTAGCCATTAAAAACCACATTGCTAAAATAGTTCATAATCCAAGGAAATATTCATATTATATTGCTAGATTTATAAAATAAGATCCTGGATGTTTCCCTTTTTAACATAAGTAGATACATAGAAAAACAGATGGGTTTTAACATATAATAAACAATGATCATTACTGAATAGTGGGATAGCAGCTGATCTCTTTCTTCTATTTGCTTCTTGGTATTTTCCATATTTTCTTCAGTCAACATATTTTTTTTAAACTTAAGATAAAATATTTATGTATTTATTTATTTATAGATAAAAATTTTAAAGAATTCAAGAAAGGTAGGTTGTCAGGCAGACATCTAGAAATAGTAACTTCAGTGGAAAAGAGAGATGGAGGAAGATACAGAAATTCCTAAATTACAACACTACAGCATAAAAATATAGGTGGGATCATGAGGCCTATAATTTTGCTGAGCACATTTCAACACAGACAGTATGATACAAATGTGCATATTTTATTCTATGCCCCAGGGGCAGTCAATTGTCCTAACTGTGAATGTGAACACTCCAGAGTGGTTAGTTAGCATTTGACCAAAAGCCACACTCCAAGGTTTAAGTACTTCACCTAACTTTTATCTAGCATAATGAATATCAAATGGATTTTCATAGATTAAATCAGTGGTGTTTAAGATACTGGATTAGCTAAAACTATTTTAGTAATACTCACTTGAGCAAGAATATAAGGATCTAGCCAAGTCCTTCTTCCCTAGGAATGGTTTAGCCTTGAAACCTCAACTGCTAGGTGAGTGGATTCTTCTTAGTGAAAGGAGTTAACCAAATGTCAAAGTTGCTAACCAAATGGCCAACAGAATCCTACCACTGGAATACTGCTGCATTTGCTTCAGGCTAATCTTTCATGCGCGGTTCTGTTGCGGTACCGAAAGAGGACATGAACTTCAATAAGCTCATAAAACGTAGTTAGGATACTGTTTTATTTATCTTGGCTAATAGATTGTTTTTATGTGTGTTGGAACTTGTTTCCTCATAACCTGGCAACAAATTTGTAAGGGAGTAACTAATCCTCACCTATCTCCAACTGTCTGTGGCCCCCAATGTCTGCCAAAAAGAACCTAAGAACTTTGCAAGACCTAAATCACTGGATTTGGTCTATTTGTCACAAGTGGGGATAAGGCAGCCCTTTAAGAACTGCAAAGCAAGCACATATCCTGAAATATTTTCACTAATATAAGCATTATAGATAAACTGATAACATATATATTCCAAAAAATAATAGTTCAGTAAAAAGTACGTCCTACAAATAATTAGAAATAAAGTATGACTGTTATGTTTGTATGCAAATAAATGTATTGTAATTATGTTTAAAGAGCAAATAAATGTCATATAAGTGGCTTCATAACTACTTTTCTTGTAATCCTTTCTCAATAAACTGATGATAGTGCCATAATACCAACAGAATGAAGAAACTGGCTTATGCTTCACTAACTCTTTGACGGGCAATTCTTATGTAACAACTAATTCTCAATGAATTGTATTTTATTTGCACAACTGATTGCTTAAAGTTATGTGTAAAATTACTAGTATTTCTCAAATAATAGTAATGATGTAAAATGAAACACTGCAATGATGCCCTCTGTGTAGCTAAGAATTTTCTGGAATAACAGTAAATGACTAGCATATGTGTTTTTCTGGGAGAAAAGGTACACTGCTTTCATTAGATTCTCAACAGTATCTGATAAAAATTTTTCAGGAACTACTTACCATGTTTGTTTGATAAGTGTAGTATATTCTAATGAAAGCTAAAAGAAAATGAGTTGTTGTGGATTGAACTGTATCACACCCATCCTTCCCAATTCATATGTTGAAGTCCCTTTACTTCAGAATATGACCTTATTTGGAGATAAGGTCTTTATAGAGGTAATCAAGTTAAAAGAAGGTCATTAGGGTGGGCTCTAATCCAACTTGACTGGTATTCTGAAAAGAGGAAACTTGGACACAGACGTGTAGAAGGAAGATGATGTAAAGACACAGAGATGACCATCTACAAACCAAGGAGAAGGGTCTGCAAAAGATCCTTCTCTTATGACTCTCAGAAGAAACAAATCCTGCCAACACATTGATCTTGGGTTTCTGGCCTCCAGAACTACGAGACAATACATTTCTGTTGCTTAAGTTTGTCGTACTTAGTTATGGCAACACCAGCAAACGAATACATAGAATTAGGATTAAATGCCACAGCTCATTATTATTATTATTTTGAGTTAGCACTGAAGTCAGTTCCCATAAACGGTGAAATTTAGCCAGGGTCTCATTCCTAAACTTAACATATTCTGATTTTTTTTTCCCTAGGAAAATAAAAACGAAGACAGAGAATTCATTAGCTAAAATATGGGGCTCAGGATCATCTATATACTCGATTGGCTGCCTGAATCTGACCTGAAGACAGTAGGTATTGATGGTTGTGGCACCAACTAGGCAGGTAATTTTGAGCAAGACTCTTCCTCTCTCTGTGTCTAGATTTTTTTCATCCATAAAATGAAAGACTGGGTTTATAAGGTGCTTTAAAAATTTCTTCTGTGCTATGGTTTTATTTATGAATAATGAAAACATTCATGAAATACCTCAAAACTAAATATAAATGTTCTGAGGTTTCCTTTCAGAACATTCCTGGTAAAGCAAAGTATCTTCTAGTCTTCCCACATCATAAATTCAGTTTTGGGGTGCCTGGGTGGCTTAGTCAGTTAAGTGTCTGACTCTTGATTTCTGCTCAGGTCATGATCTCATCTGGAGTTGGGCTCCATGCTGACAACGTGGATCCTGCTTGGGATTCTTTCTCTCTCTCTCTCTCTCTCTCTCCCCCTCCCTCCCTCCCTCCCTCCCTCTGCCCTTCTCCCATGCAAGCTTACTCTCTCTTTCTCTCCCTCTCAAAACAAAGAAGCTTAAAAAAAATAACTACTCGTCATGCCCACTGACTAGAAGAGCTTAGCACAGTGCCCACTGGGCACCCAACAAATGGTAGCTATTACTATTAAAAATCTGTAACTCTTGTATTTCTAATCATATCACCTTCAACACTACAGGCACTTGACAACTGTGTCTTATATTAACTGAAATGTAACATGTTGTAGAACCTTTCCCTTGAAGATACAAAACACTAGGATTATTTTCTCTTTCTATCCCTGTGGACTCCCCCCCCCCATTCCTCTTAATCTGTAATTATAAAGCTCTCAATAGATTTTTCAAAAAATTTATAACTATCTCTTAAGTATACTCTTTTGCTCCTTGTTCCATTACATCTAATCTACCATTAGGTTATTCCATAAATCTGAAGGGGTATGCTATTCTAAGATTGCTAAAGAGAGATTATTTTCCTTCCTTCAGTAGTGCCAAAAAATATTTTATTTACACTTCTTCCATCATACATATATCTTTAACTTCTACAAATAAGATAGATTTAGTAGTCTTGGCATAAGAGAAATATACAGTCCCTGAATTATGAAAATTTCAACTTCGTGATGATACGAAAGTGATACGCATTCAGTAGAATCCATACTTTGAATTTTGATCTTTTCCTGGGCTAGCAAATATGTGGCACAATATTCTCTGGTGATGCTGGGTGGCAGTGAGCCCCACTCCCAGTCAGCCATTCCATCACTGCGAGTAAACAACTCTTACGATCATTCAGTACTCATTCAACCATTCTGTTTTTCACTTTCAGTACAGTATTCAATAAATTACATGAGGTATTGACACTTCATTATAAAACAGGCTTTTGCCCAACTGTCACCTAAAGTTAAGTGTTCTTCAGATAGACTAGGCTAAGCTATGATGTTTGGTAGGTTAGTTGTATAAAATGTACTTTTGACTTACGATGAGTTTATTGGGTCATAACCCCATTGTAAGTTGAGGGCGCTCTGTACATTAGATGTTAATGGCTGAAGATACTGGAAAATATACCTTATTGGTAAAGGATTTCTCAAAGAATGCTGTAAAACTTTACCTAAAAACTTACTGATTTGTGATACACCTCAGAGATCAGGAAAAGACTCTCCTCACCATCAACAAGCTGATTTCAAGCTTTCAAGAATCAAGGGATCTGAGTTATTGATGTCAAAAGTATTGTTAATTTCACATTGTTTGGGGGGCAATAGAATATAATCTAATAGAGAGAGGCAATCAAATTGTTTGGAAAACTGCTGTTCTTGTTTTTAAGTACTTCTGTAACCGAAGCATGTAGTTAGTGATAATTGCTCAAAAAGTCAAATTCTAAAAACTCCCTCTTAACATTCCTATGCTTTCTTCTCCTGTATCTCACATGGCTTTTTATTCTCTCCTTCAAGTCCCTGCATATTATGGCATGACTGTCCTATGGGGCAAAAGGCTCTCAGGATTATCTTCCCTGTTTCCAAATCGCCTCTCAGCCTGTGCAACTCAGTTACACCAGCTGGATGGGCACTGATCCCAACCTTGAAGATCCCCAGGAAGACAGCACAACATCTCTCAAACATTTCCTACTGCATAATTTGTATTCTAAAGAAGCAGAAACAGAACTAAAACACTGATTTGTGTTTGTCTAGTATATACCTCCCAGTCATTTAGAATAACTGTGCAGTTTTCAAAAATTCAAATTAATTTTTTTTTTTTTTTATTGAGACAGAGAGAGAGCCCGCGAAGGCGAGCTGGGGACAGGGGCAGAGGAAGGGAGGAGGAGGGGGGATAGACGGAGAGAGAGAGGGAGAATCCCAAGCAGGCTCCAGGCTCACTCACTAAGCCGCCCAGGCGCCCCTAACTTAAACAACGCTGGAAGGGCAGGCTTTAGGTAACTCTCCTAGAACATTATGAAACTTCTGCGAAGGATGAAAGCCAAATAAAATACGGAGAGTGCCAAAGAGAAACGAAGAATCTCCCAGGAAAACAATTTGAAATGTGTCGGTAAGAGAATGATTATCTTGAAACAGAAACTTAATTGTGGTGGGTTCTCCCAAGGTCCGCGAGAAAAGGGGAGGAGAGAAACAGAGTAAGGGGCAGCTTCAGCACAAAAGATACAAATCCGACAACCGCAGAGACAGGAAGACCCTTAGGGGTTCGTCACCCAGCGCCCCGTCCGACCGGCGAGCGAAAGCCCCTCCACATATCCGGGACTATGGTCGCGCGGCCTCTATATTCCAAGACAGTCACCTCTCTTCCGCCCCCTTCTCCCAATGTCCCTTTCCGAGGACGCTGTCACCCACCTCCGAGCACTGTGCCCAGGAAGATGCATTTCTTTTTGTGACGTTTTAGAAAATTCCACATAGAGCTCAGCATCTTCAGACCCTGAAGGTGCGGGCTGTCTAAGGGCGGCGGGGATGGGGAGGGGCTGTTCGCCAGGAAAGCGTTTCCTCGTCACTTGGCCCCAACGACCAGGCAGCACCTCCGTAATCCCGCTCGGTGCTCTCCAGAAATCACAAACGCGACTTTCCGCAGAGACTGTCACCGGGGCGGGGAGGGGGCGTGGACTACAGGCGAGCAGCTGCGCTTTCTGCTGCTGCCGCCGCGCCGCCGTCGCCGCTCACTGGTCCGTGCCCCCCGGGTCCGTCTAGAATTCGCTCCCGAGTGCGTCGCCGTTCGACTTCCCCGGAAACCGCGGCTCGCGTCCGCCGCGTTCCGTTGCCGGCGCTCCGCTGCTGTTGCTTCAGCCTCGGGCGCTGAGCGCCACGGCCCGGGTGCAGGATGGAGGCAAAGGCGGCCTCCATGCCGGCTACTGGTGGCGCCGGGTGCTCGGTGACGGCGGACGAAACCCAAAAGTGGATGGAGGAAGCGATGCAAATGGTGAGGAGCCCAGGAGGTGCGTGCCGTGGGTGGGAACTTTTCTTTGGTCCCTCTTCCCGACCCGGGCATTTAAGCAAACGTCCTGCGTGTGCTTTCTCGTCACCATGATCTCGATGGCGGTCACATTTCTGGGTGAACTGCTGGCTTTACTCCCCTGAAGTTTTCTTTAGTCCATTCGCACAGTGCTGTGGGGGAAGGAGGAGAGGAAATACAAAAATCATTTCTTTTTTCACTGGTATCAAGTATGAACCAAACACCCCCATTCAGCTGCTGCTGGTATGTACGTGCTGCGTCCCCTTCTTTCCCCGAAGACACACTCGCAAATCCGGAAAGTTACATTATTGTGTATTTATGACCTCTTGAACCTGTCTAGTAGGAGAAAGGACGCTGAGGATGTATCTGATAGAGAGCAGGGTAAAAACAAGTCCCTGTACAGTCAGATCTACCATTCATTCATTCATCCTTCCATGCTACTGCCCTGTTTTTTTTTCACTTCCCTCTCTCGCTCCGTTCAGGACTGCTGATTAAGAAGAGCTCTAATCAGATTTGTGTATAATCTAAGCTTTACCCATACTTATGAGGACCAGTGAGCTCTTTAATAGGGATAAAAGTGTGTGTTGGCTTATATACGTATATGTATATAAATATATGCACCTGCACACATATACATGTGTAAAATGCCCTTCAGTTTTACATTTCTCTAAGGCTGCTGTAAATCTTTTTTTCATACATGCTTTTGATTATATTCTTTTTTTTTCATATTCCTATCCTTAGTGGCTTCTGGTCTCCAATAGTTAATTAGTTCCATAATTATTAATTAATTCACTCCATACATGTTTATTGAGTACACTATGCTTGGCATTGGAAATTTAGTACTGCAGCTGATTTTGGTATATTCTTTGTTCTCTACTCATACTATTACCCCTGCATTCATTCTCTATTACAACCAAATATTTTTCTCTAAGCCATGATGTATTACAGCATCTCTCCATTTGTTTCTGTTACTTACATAATGTTCTTTTAAACTTGTTTCTCATACTTTTTTGGAAGTGACTCACAATAAAAAAAGTCTACTTTATATTACAACGCAATAAACTCACACATAACTATAACTGAAATAAAAGTTTCACAGAACAGTATTTAACCTTCCTATGTACAGTTTTCCTGGTACTTCAATTTTATTGAATTTTTTTCTTTTTTTGTGGGGGTTGCTATTTATGACAAATGTTCCATCTGTGAGCCTCTCCAGTCAGAAGTTCTCTGAAACGATGCTGTTGGCCTTGGCTAGTAGGAGGATGGAGTCATCTGACTCCCCCATCCTGTTAACTGGTCCACAGATAGTGTAGGTTTTAAACTGGCTGTTGAACCTACTTGTCACCTGGTCAACCTCAGCCAGATTCATCTGGATGGGCACATGGTCCTCTTGGCCCAGATGATGCCCTTGCTGGTAGAGCATTTCCATGTCACATTCACATCCACAAATTGGCCGACGTGGTACTGCTGGTCCTGATCCACTGACTTGATTTTAGGACCTATTCTTTGAACACATTTCATAATTTATTTCCTCCATTAAACTTACAAGATACATAGCATTCTGATACTTTGATTATTGTTGACATACACATTTAAAAATTAATTTGTAACTTGTAATATGGATGTTTGTCCTGAACTTCTTTTATGTTACTAATTACTCTAAGTTGGAGACAAGGAGTTTTCACTTGACATCTATGAGAAATAAGCCCACTGACCTGATCAAAGGAAAGAGGCCAAGACTCGGAGCACAGTGAAGCAAGGCTTTAATCAACCAAGCGTGGGTGTCTGATGAACAGGCACATTGGTGACAGTCACAGCAGGCAATTTATCTCCTAGCACACAGGTCCCTCCCCTGATTTCTCATTGGCTGAGTACTACAGAGGTTACAGCCTTTCCCGGAGGTTGCCTATGCCCATGTAAGGCAAAAGGTAGTCTGATTGGGACAAACCTATTCCCTGCAGTGAGGCAGAGACTTTCATTCCCTCCTCCCTTTATTCTATGGCACATGTTCATTGCAAAACCTGTGAAAATAAGTCCACCAGACAGAGAGCGGAAGAAGAACCAGGAAGTGAAGTGTCTAAGGGTTTGGGACTCCATTGTAGGGGGGTGGGGGTGGGGGTGAGGGTTGCACATATTTCCAGTAGGTTGTAGACCTATTAGGTTAACTGGACAGCCCAGCTTTTATTTAGTATTTCTGAAAATGAACCATCTCCTTTACTTCTCACAATATCAAAATTTCACTCTTCCCCAAATCATTTCAATAATATCTTAGGCAGCTTCTTACGAGGGAGGATGATAATATATACACAGGAAGCTAAAATATCTTAAAGTAAGCTCTCACCCTTCCATAGGTGAGAGCTCTGGAGGGCAGACGATGCCTGAATGCTAGGAAGTCAGAATTTGCGGGCCCTTTTGTCTACTTTCATTTGCTTCATGAGCTCTCTTCAAAGTATTTATGTCTGGAGATTTTCCGAGATGCTACCATAGAGAACTGAATGGAGGTTTTCAGAAACAGCAGACTTTAATAAGTCATTGAGCATTCCCACTCCTGTATCCGAGCTGTGGTTTTTTTTTTTTTTTTTTCATCCTTTCATTTTTTGGGTCTTTATTTTCCTTTAACCTTTAAGTGTCGTTTGTTCATAATATATTGGGACATTTCATTCACATACCTCTGCACTATTCTCTAGACTTCTGGCCCAAACACTTAAGTCCTTTTACTACCTTTTGCTGCCTCCCCCTGGGGTTTCCCTTCCTACTCTATAGAAGGAGATGCATCCAAATAGTTTCCAAGATCTCTCTGGCCTTGACATTTTTGTCTCTTAATTGGATTATAAGCACTTGGGGATGGGATTGCCTAGTTTACCTATTCCTACACAGGGTCAAGGAGGCCCTTGTGGTTTGGGCCGGTACATGTTCTTGCAGGCCTTAAACAAAGGGGAGGAAGTGCTTGTCATAAATCTTGTTCTTTGTTCAATCATCTCCTCCCCACTATGGAAACTTCAAATCTTAAATCACTTCGAAGATAGTTGAGGTGATTCAAAGTACACTACGTACTTATGAGAAGCGTTTAAGATGAAACCAGAAACGTATCTAGGGCCAAATCTGTTAAGCTCTGAGGAATTTGAAAGTGCAATATGCCGTATTCATGTAATAGGTAGGATACTAGCATTTTCATAACTTTTGTACAGAGTAGACATATTTATATGGCCAATACAGATAGCTAGAATGTCTGGCTCTGACGATCTTGGTCTTACTCTCTTCGTGTTTAAAATAAAGTGTTTTGGGGCGCCTGGGTGGCTCAGTCGGTTAAGCGTCCGACTTCAGCTCAGGTCACGATCTCGCGGTCCGTGAGTTCGAGCCCCGCGTCGGGCTCTGGGCTGACAGCTCGGAGCCTGGAGCCTGCTTCCGACTCTGTGTCTCCCTCTCTCTCTGCCCCTCCCCCGTTCGTGCTCTGTCTCTCTCTGTCTCAAAAGTAAATAAACGTTTAAAAAAAAAATTAAAAACAAAACAAAACAAAAAAAACCAAGTAATTATAAAAACAAATAAAATAAAATAAAATAAAGTGTTTGCACTAGGAAATTTCTATCCTAGTTTGTGATTTTAATATACCAACATAAGCCTGGGTTATAAGAGAAGGGAAAATGGTTTTGAGAGAGCTTAAAAATGTATTTTTTTAAAAATGTCATCTAAAATTAGTGAGTTTGTACAAAAATCAATACAACCCTACCAGTCTAATCATTACAACATTTTTGGAAGGCAACCTGGCATAATGTAATTAGCAGCCTCAAAAAAATAAATGTTCATATCATTTGACCTTGTAATACAGTTGTGTGGCATTTATCTTAAGGAAATAGTTTGGGAGCATAAAAGCAATCCTTGTCATTTCAGGGTTTTATGTAATAGGGAAGACTAGGAAGCATTTAAAACTTACAATGAAGGGAAATGGTTAAATTGTGGTATATGACTGTGTTGAATAATGTGCTGTTATTGAAACGATTATGAATACTAGGTACAAACATGACATTAACTATCACAGCTACATGTGATATTCAACATTAGGCAAACAGAAATACAAATTATTTTATATTATATGGGTATGTTTAAAGTTTGGATAGGCATATGTTCAAACCCCAGAGTGGCTACTGACAGCCAACTAACTTTGACAGGTTGTTATCCTTTCAGCCACAGAGGCCTCGTCTATAAAATGGGTATATAGTATCTAGCTCACAGAGTTGTGTAGATTAAAAGAGATCATGTTTGTAAAGCCCTGACATATTATCCTCAATAAATAAAAGCTTTTTTTTCATCAAATAAACAAAGACTAAAGGAGAACACACACAAATAATTAGCTAACATGGTAAAGATACGTTTTTTTGTTTTGCTTTTTTTTGTTGTGTGTGTGTGTTTTTTTTTAGACAGAGACCACAAGTGGGGGTCAGGGGCAGAGGGAGAGAGAGAGAAGATCCCAAGCAGGCTCCAGACTAACTGAGCCACCCAGGCGTCCCAAAGATTTGGGTCATTTTAAAGAAATTCAATACTATGCTTTGGTTTATTTATTTTTTATTTACTTTTTTAAAATTTTATTTTTTTAATTTACATCCAAATTAGTTAGCACATAGTGCAACAATGATTTCAGGAGTAGATTCCTTAATGCCCCTTACCCATTTAGCCCAACCCCCCTCCCACAACCCCTCCAGTAACCCTCTGTTTGTTCTCCATATTTAAGTCTCTTATGTTTTGTCCCCTTCCCTGTTTTTATATCATTTTTGTTTCCCTTCCCTTATGTTCATCTGTTCTGTGTCTTGAAGACCTCATATGAGTGAAGTTGTATATTTGTCTTTCTCTAATTTCGCTTAGCATAATACCCTCCAGTTCTATCCATGTAGTTGCAAATGACAAGATTTCATTCTTTTTGGTTGCCAAATAATACTCCATTGTATAAATATACCACATTTTCTTTATCTATTCATCCATCGATGGACATTTGGGCTCTTTCCATACTTTGGCTATTGTTGATAGTGTTGCTATAAACATGGGGGTGCATGTGTCCCTTTGAAACAGCACACCTGTATCCCTTGGATAAATGCCTAGTTGTGCAATTGCTGGGTTGTAGGGTAGTTCTACTTTTAGTTTTTTGAGGAACCTCCATACTGTTTTCCATAGTGGCTGCCCCAGTTTGCCTTCCCACCAGCAGTGCAAAAGAGATCCTCTTTCTCCACATCCTCGCCAACATCTGTTGCCTGAGTTGTTAATGTTAGCCATTCGGACAGGTGTGGGGTGGTATCTCATGGTGGTTTTGGTTTGTATTTCCCTGATGATGAGTGATGTTGAGCATTTTTTCATGTGTCAGTTGGCCATCTGGATGTCTTCTTTGGAGAAGTGTCTATTCATGTCTTTTGCCCATTTCTTCACTGGATTATTTGAATTTTGGGTGTTGAGTTTGATAAGTTCTTTATAGATCTTGGATACTAACCCTTTATCTGATATGTCACTTGCAAATATCTTCTCCCATTCTGTCGGTTGCCTTTTAGTTTTGCTGATTGTTTCCTTCGCTGTGCAGAAGCTGTTTATTTTGATGAGGTCCCAGTAGTTCATTTTTGCTTTTGTTTCCCTTGCTTCCGGAGACGTGTTGAGTAAGAAATTGCTGCGGCCAAGATCAAAGAGGTCTTTACCTGCTTTCTTCTCGAAGATTTTGATAGCTTCCTGTCTTACGTTGAGGTCTTTCATCCATTTTGAGTTTATTTTTGTGTCTGGTGTAAGAAAGTGGTTCAGGTTCATTCTTCTGCATGTCGCGGTCCAGTTTTCCCAGCACCACTCGCTGAAGAGACTGTCTTTATTCCATTGGATATTCTTTCCTGCTTTGTCAAAGATTGGTTAGCTTATTACTGTGCTTTGTAAGTTAAAATGTAAAAGTCTAGTTGAAGAGATAGCATCAGAAGACTAAAACCAGAAAGGAGCCACTGGTAAATAAATGTTCGTGTTTGTTAGGAGAAGATCTGGAAGACTTGGAATGAAGATGGTTCTTTATACCACCAAAGGGAGAAAACAGAAGAGAAAAATTGATGTGTTTTAATTACATAAATATTAAAAACTTTTGCATGTTAAAAGGACAAGGTAAAAAGTAACAAAGCAAATTCGTAAAGAAATGATTGGGCTTGACAGAAGAGTTGATGGGAGAGTTCGAAAGTAGGAGATGGGATGGATTGAAGGTTATGTGAATTAAGTCTATTTTGAACTTGACAGCAAAGCAAATATGTATTTTATCGAAAAACGTTTCGCCTAAACTCATTTCTGTGGGGTTTTTGGGTTATTCTCGCCACCTTCTCCTTAACCCACCCTTCTCAACTGCTCACTTACTCGCCCTCATTATGGTGGGCTGGGCTATTCCTCATCAATAACGTGATTTCCCCTTTTAAATACTCCCACCACTCATGTTTTTCTCTCTCATTTGCACAGTAATTGAAGACTTCACAAAATACACATTACTGTAAGCAAATAGGAAGATAACATTGAGAGGTAGGACATGGAGTAAAGGAGGTAAGTTTGCTGGAACAGGAATAAGAAACGCTGAAGGAAAGAATGAAAGGCACAGGCCCAGTCACCTGGAGGCCTGAGTGGAGGGAGGGACAGCTCTGTGCAGCTACCCCTGCGGCGGTCGGGCATCCTTCCAGGTGAACGGGACTTGGAACCCCGTTGGGAAACATAGGTTCTCTCTGTATTCTGCCACTGCTTCTTCTCCACTTGGTCTCGAACTCTCTTCTACATGCTTGAAATAGCTACATGGCCACACGTAGAATTCTTCAGAAGATAGTTTTACAGAAAATCTTGGTCACACGGCCCCCTCCATCATTTATTCTCTTGCAGTTTTTTTATCCTTAAACTTTCTATGTCTCACTCTCTTAAGGGTTCCTTCTCCTTCTATCCCTTGAACTAGACCTATTTGGAACCCCAAAAGTGATAAGGTAACTGATTGGTGGTGACTAGAGTAGAAATTTGAAGCTTAATGGCCAGAAACCTGACACCTGGTAGGTGTTCCATAAATATTTGTTGCAGAAATGAATGCATGGAAGAGACCGCCTGGATCCTGGTCCCAGGCTCTCACATGAGCAAATTCCCTAATTAGCCCATGTCTCTGTTTACTCGGCTATAAGATGGAGAGGCTCACTGAATCTGTCTCTGAGTTGTGAACTAAATGTGTTAATACTTATAAAGTGCTTAAAATAGTCCTGGTTCAAAGTAAGTGTTTCAACAAGTTGTAAGCTCTTAGCATTTGCAAGCTCAGAATCAGAACACTTGTTATGTAGATGTAACAGTCTGTTGTAATAGTTAGAAGCTAGAAATTTAACCCACAGATAGATCACTCTTCAAGCCACTGGTTTCCATTTCCATCATTCCGCCAAAATTGCCTCTGTGTCACCTACCTTTGTCCTTGGTGCATTTTTTTCTGGGATCTTCCTTAACACCAGACACTCCTGGTTTTCTTCCTGTCTTACTAGGCATTTCTTCTTAACCTCCATCACAAGCTATTTCTAGTTTACTCCACCTTTATTATTACTTTTTTAGCTTCTCCTTTTGAAATAAGTATAGATTCACAGGCAGTTGCAAAAAGTATAGGAGGGAGGCTCATGTGCCCTTCACCCAGCTTTCCTCAGTGATAACATCTTACATACCTTGAGTGCAATATCGAAACAAGGAAAACGACATTGATGCAATCTGCAGAGCATATTCTGATTTCATCAGCTCTGTGTGTGCACGTGTAGTTCTGTGCACATTATATCAAGTTTCGTTTTGTTGCCCCGCCACCAGAACTGCTCAGTCACCACTAAGCTCCCTCATGCTACCCTCTATAACCACCATTCCCTCTCAAGCCCTTAAACCCTGGCAGGCACAATCTGTTCTTTGTACCGTGATTTAGCATTCAGGAATTTATATATGTGACTATGTAACCTTCTGGGGTTTGGTTGTTTTCATTCAGCATGATTTCCTTGAGGTCCATCCAAGGGTTGAGTGAATCAGTAGTTTATTCCTTATATTGCTGTGTAGTATTCCACGGGTTGGATATATCACACGTTTGCTTCACTGTTCATCCTTTGAAGGACATTTGGGTCATTTTCAGTTTTTGCCTATTACGAATAAAACTCCTGTGAACGTTTGTGTCTCTATATAACTATATGTGCTGTATGAACGTAAGTTTCCAGTTACTTGGGAGAATGCCTAAGAGTGCCATTGCGGGGTCATATGTTAGCTGCAGGTTTTGCTTTTTAAGAAAGTGCCAAACTAGTTTCCAGAGTGGCTGTACCATTTTACAGTCCTACCAGCAGTCTATAAGTGATCCTGTTCCTCCTCAGACTTGCCAGCATTTGGTGTTTTTACTTTTTATTTTAGCCAGCCTGATAAGTGGGTAGTGATAACTCATTGTGGTTATGATTTACATCTCCCTAATGGCTAATGATAGGAGTATCTTTTCATGTGCTTATTTGCAATCTGTATGCCCTCTTTGGTGAAGTGTCTGTTGATGATTTTTGCTCATTCTCTAGTGGAATTTTGTTTGAATTTCTTTTTTCTTTTTCTTTTTCTTTTTTTTTTTTTTTACCATTGAACTTTGAGAGTTCTTTATATAGTCTTGATAATAGACCTTTGTTAGATATGTGGTTTGCAAATATTTTTGTCCAGTTTTAGCCTGTCTTTTCTTCTTAACAGAGTGTATTAGTTTCCTGTGGCTTCTGTAACAAAGTACTGCAAACTTGGTAACTTAAAACACCACAAGTTTATTCTCTTAGAGTTCTGGACGCCAGGTGTTGGTTTTAAATTCATTTCATCGGGCTAAAACCATAATGTGTCAGCAGGGCTCTGTGCCCTCTGGAGGCTCTAGAGAAGAATATGTTTCTTACCTTTTCAAGCTTTTGGAGCAACATTCCTTGCTTGGTTCATGGCCCCTTCGTCTGTCTGTCCATCTTCAAAGCCAACAATGTAAATCTTTCTGGCTAATTCTTGTAAGGACACTTGTGATTGCATTTAGAGCCACCTGAATAATCCAAAATAATTTCCCTATCAAGGTCTTCAACAAATGTTTGTTAGATGATTAAATGATTTCTCTCTCATGTGTACCTGAGGTTATGTGTACTCCTAATCCTTTTTTTTTTTTTAAGTTTTTATTTTAAGTAATCTCTGCACTCAACATCGGGCTTGAACTCATGACCCCGAGATCAAGAGTCTCATGTTCTTCTGACTGAGCCAGCGAGGAGCCTTGTAATCTTATTTATTTTTTCTTTTTAAAAAAATGTTTATTTATTTTTTTAATGTTTAATTATTTAGTTTGAGAGAGAGAGGGAGCGTGAGTGGGGGAGGGGAGAGAGGGGAAAGAGAGAGAATCCCAAACAGACTCTGTGTTGTCAGCACAGAGCCCAGATGTGGGGCTCCATCCTGGGAACCCCTGAGAACCGTGAGATCATGACATGAGCCGAAATCAAGAATCAGATGCTCAACCAACTGAGCCTCGGAGGTGTCCCCTACCCCCAATCTTACTTTAAATAACATTCTTTGCGTGCTGATTGCCTTAACTGCATGGGTACTCAGGATCTCCATCTTCCCTAGCTGTCAGTCCTCCCCTGGCTTTCCTTTCCCTGGTAGCCAATGGTGCATTTGTATATTTATTTGTATATATTCACCAAACCTTGGAACTCTTCAGACTTTAAAACTTTGCATAAACTGGGCATGCTTTAACCATTGTTACAGAACTAGACAGAACCAGCCCGTGGGTGGTTCATGACACAGTTCTGAAGAATGCAGTCTTCATGCTTCAAACACTGTGCCCTTACATCTATGCAGGCCCTGGCTCTATCCCACCACCCTGAAGGAGGAGGGAGAGGTACAGTTTCCTACCCCTGTGGGCCTCTCCTTTCACCTTTATTGACCCAATGAAAAGGTAAGGGTCAGTTGAGCATGGTTGAAGTGTCTAAGGAACCCATATTGGCATTATGATGGGAAGTTATTGCTACTCTAAATTAAGCAGAGCCCGGAATAGGAGGGTAGTGCAGGAGATAGAACATTGCTGTCTTAAAGCAATGTATTCAACTTTGCACCACATATCCCTTATGCTGTGTGTGAATACCTACACTTAATTGGTAATCTGGTCTTCCAAGGTGTCTTCAGACCTGCCAAAATAAATGCCATGCCTTTTTAGAAACAGCCATACTTGGATTTTCTTGACTGCAGTACATGGAAATGCTTGTACTCTAGGTTCAAGGGTTCTGTTCTTCCTCTGTTCTCTCTCAGCGGCAGGATCAGGGAGTACTCAGATATGACTTGCTTGCTTCTGCTCTCTGTCCAAAAAAGTACTCTTTAACTGCCTTGGGCCCCAACTGGTTCAGTCAGTGACAGGAAAAAAAATCAAAAGCCTGTGATGGGGCAGACTTTGCGAATATAACCATTGGTTTGCCATTTCCAGCGTGGTGGTGGTGGAAATATTCTTAAGCTTATTTTTCTGATTTATGTTTTTCAATTGAGGTGTACCTTATGTACAATAAAATGCACAGGCCTTAAATGCATTGTCTATTCTGTTTTGACTGATGCAAACGTCTGTGTAACCCACACCCTTTTCAAGATAGTTTTGAACACCCTGGGAAGGTTCCTTGTGTCCCTTTCCAATCAGTCTACACATGCCCTCCCACGCAGAAATTGCTCACACTGGTGTTTAGTTTTGTCTGTTCTAGTACTAAACCTGAAGGGAATCAGACAGCAGGTATGCTTCTTTTACTCAGCTTCTTTTACTCAGTGAATCTGAGATTCACCCATGTTGTTGTGTGTATCCCTAGCATTTTGTTTTCATTGCTCAATAGTATTCCATAGTGTTATTATGGCACAGTTTGTTTATCCATTCTTTTGTTGAAGGACACCTGTGCTGTTTTGAGATTTGGGTATTATGAATCAAGCTATTATGAACATTCTTTTTTTGAATTTTTTATTTTTTAAAATTTACATCCAAATTAGTTAGCATATAGTGAAACAATGATTTCAGGAATAGATTCCTTGATGCCCCTTACCCATTTAGCCCATCCCCCCTCCCACAACCCCTCCAGCAACCCTCAGTTTGTTCTCCATATTTATGTTTTGTCCCCCTTCCTGTTTTTATATTATTTTTGTTTCCCTTCCCTTATGTTCATCTGTTTTGTCTCTTAAAGTCCTCATATGAGTGAAGTCATATGATTTTTGTCTCTCTGACTGACTAAATTCACTTAGCATAATACCCTCCAGTTCCATCCATGTAGTTGCAAATGGCAAGATTTCATTATTTTTGATGGCCGAGTAATACTCCATTATATATATATATACATATATATATATATACACACACATATATATACACATATATATATATATATACACACACATATATATATACATCACATTTTCTTTATCCATTCATCCATCGATGGACATTTGGGCTCTTTCCATACTTTGGCTATTGTTGATAGTGCTGCTATAAACGGGGGTGCATGTGCCCCTTCAAAACAGCACACCTGTATCCCTTGGATAAATGCCTAGTAGTGCAATTGCTGGGTGGTAGGGTAGTTCTGTTTTTAGTTTTTTGGGGAACCTCCATACTGTTTTCCAGAGTGGCTGCACCAGCTTGCATTGCCACCAACAGTGCAAAAGAGATCCTCTTTCTCCGCATCCTCACCAACATTTGTTGTTGCCTGAGTTGTTAAAGTTAGCATTCTGACAGATGTGTGGTGGTATCTCATTGTGGTTTTGACTTGTATTTCCCTGATGATGAGTGATGTGGGGCATTTTTTCATGTGTCAGTTGGCCATCTGGATGTCTTCCTTGGAGATATGTCTGTTCATGTCTTCTGCCCATTTCTTCACGGATTATTTGTTTTTTTGGGTGTTGAATTTGATAAGTTCTTTATAGATTTTGGATATTAACCCTTGATCTGATATGTCATTTGCAAATATCTTCTCCCATTCTGTGGGTTGCCTTTTAGTTTTGCTGATTGTTTCCTTTGCTGTGTAGAAGGTTTTTATTTTGATGAGGTCCCAGTAGTTCATTTTTGCTTTTGTTTCCCTTGCCTCAGGAGACGTGTTGAGTAAGAAGTTGCTGCGGCCAAGATCAAAGAGGTTTTTACCTGCTTTCTTCTCGAGGATTTTGATGGCTTTCTGTCTTACATTGAGGTCTTTCATCCGTTTTGAGTTTATTTTTATGTGTGGTCTAAGAAAGTGGTCCAGGTTCATTCTTCTGCATGTGGCTGTCCAGTTTTCCCAGCACCACTTGCTGAAGAGACAATTATTCCATTGGATATTCTTTCCTGCTTTGTCAAAGATTAGTTGGCCATATATTCGTGGGTCCATTTCCGGGTTCTCTATTCTGTTCCATTGATCTGAGTGTCTGTTCTTGTGCCAGTACCATACTGTCTTGATGATTACAGCTTTGTAATACAGCTTGGAGTCCGGGATTGTAATGTCTCCTGCTTTGGTTTTCTTTTTCAGGATTGCTTTGGTTTTCTTTTTCAGGATTGCTTTGGCTATTCAGGGTCTTTTCTGGTTCCATACAAATTTAGGATTGTTTGTTCTAGCTCTGTGAAGAATGCTGGTGTTACTTTGATAGGGATTGCATTGAATATGTAGATTGCTTTGGGTAGTATCAACATTTTAACAATATTTGTTCTTCCAATCCATGAGCATGAAATGTTTTTCCATTTTTTTTGTATCTTCTTCAATTTCTTTCATAAACTTTCTGTAGTTTTCAGTGTATAGATTTTTCACCTCTTTGGTTAGGTTTATTCCTAGGTATTTTATGGTTTTTTTTGTGCAACTGTAAATGGGATCGATTCCTTGATTTCTCTTTCTGTCGCTTCATTGTTGGTGTATAGGAATGCAACCGATTTCTGTGTGTTGATTTTATATCCTGCAACTTTGGTGAATTCATGGATTGGTTCTAGCAGTTTTTTTGTGGAATCTTTTGGGTTTTCCATATAGAGTATTGTGTCATCTGCGAAGAGTGAAGGTTTGACCTCCTCCTGGCTGATTTGGATGCCTTTTATTTCTTTGAGTTGTCTGATTGCAGAGGCTAAGACTTCCAATACTATGTTGAATAATAGTGGCGAGAGTGGACATCCCTGTCTTGTTCCTGACCTTAGGGGGAAAGCTCTCAGTTTTTCCCCATTGAGGATGATATTAGCGTTGGGTTGTTCACATATGGCTTTTATGATCTCGAGGTATCATCCTTCTATCCCTACTTTCTTGGGGGTTTTTATCAAAAAAGGATGCTGTATTTTGTCAAATGCTTTCTCTGCATCTATTGAGAGGATCATATGGTTCTTGTCCTTTCTTTTATTGATGTGATGAATCGCGTTAATTGTTTTGCAGATATTGAACCAGCACTGCATCCCAGGTATAAATCCCACTTGGTCATGGTGAATAATTTTTTTAATGTATTGTTGGATCCGGTTGGTTAATATCTTGTTGAGGATATTTGCATCCATGTTCATCAGGGAAATTGGTCTATAGTTCTCCTTTTTAGTGGGGTCTCTGTCTGGTTTTGGAATCAAGGTGATGCTGGCTTCATAGAAAGAGTTTGGAAGTTTTCCTTCCACTTCTATTTTTTGGAACAGTTTCAAGAGAATAGGTGCGAACTCTTCCTTACATGTTTGGTAGAATTCCCCTGGAAAGCCATCTGGCCCTGGACTCTTGTTTTTTGGCAGATTACTCATTTGATTTCCTTACTGATTATGGGTCTGTTCAAATTTTCTATATCTTCCTGTTTCAGTTTTGGTAGTGTATATGTTTCTAGGAATTTGTCCATTTCTTCCAGATTACCATTTTATTGGTATATAATGGGTCTTAATATTCTCTTATTGTTTTTATTTCTGTTGTGTTGGTTGTGATCTCTCCTCTTTCATTCTTGATTTTATTTATTTGGGTCCTTTCTTTTTTCTTTTTGATCAAACTGGCTAGTGGTTTATCAATTTTGTTAATTCTTTCAAAGAACCAGCTTCTGGTTTCATTGATCTGTTCTACTGGTTTCTTTTTTTTTTTTTTTTTGGTTTCGATAGCATTAATTTCTGCTCTAATCTTTATTATTTCCTGTCTTCTGCTGTTTTGGGGTTTTATTTGCTGTTCTTTTTCCAGCTCTTTAAGGTGTAAAGTTAGGTTGTGTATCTGAGACCTTTCTTCCTTCTTTAGGAAAGCCTGGATTGCTATATACTTTCCTCTTATGACCGCCTTTGCTATGTCCCAGAGGTTTTGGGTTGTGGTGTTATCATTTTCATTGACTTCCTTATACGTTTTAATTTCCTCTTTAACTGCTTGGTTAGCCCATTCATTCTTTAGTAGAATGTTCTTCAGTCTCCAAGAATTTGTTACCTTTCCAAATTTTTTCTTGTGGTTGATTTCGAGTTTCATAGCGTTGTGGTCTGAAAATATGCACAGTATGATCTCGATCTTTTTGTACTTACTTAGGGCTGATCTGTGTCCCAGGATATGATCTTTTCTGGAGAACGTTCCATGTACACTGGAGAAGAATGTATATTCTGCTGCTTTAGCATGAAATGTTGTGAATATATCTGTTAAGTCCATCTAGTCCAGTGTGTCATTCAAAGCCATTGTTTCCTTGTTGATTTTTTGATTAGATGATCCGTCCATTGCTGTGAGTGGGGTGTTGAAGTCTCCTACTATTATAGTATTACTGTTGATGAGTTTCTTTATGTTTGTCATTAATTGATTTGTATATTTGGGTTCTCCCACATTTGGCGCATAAATGTTTACAATTGTTAGGTCTTCTTGGTCTATGGATCCCTTGATTATGATATAATGCCCTTCTGCATCCCTTGATACAGTCTTTATTTTTAAAGTCTAGATTGTCTGATAAAAGTATGGCTACTCTGGTTTTCTTTTGTTGACGAGTCGCATGATAGATGGTTCTCCATCCCCTTATTTTCAATCTGAAGGTGTCTTTATGTCTAAAGTGGGTCTCTTGGAAACAGTGTATAAATGGATCTTGTTGTCTTATCCATTCTGTTACCCTATGTCTTTTCATTGGAGCATTGAGTCCATTGACGTTTAGAGTGAGTACTGAAAGATATGAATTTATTGCCATTATGATGCTTGTGAAATTGGAGTTTCTGGTGATGTTCTCCGGTCCTTTCTAATCTTTTGTTGCTTTTGGCATTTATTTATATATATATATATATATTTTCATCTCTTCTTTCATCTTTCATCTCTTTCATCTCTTCTCCCCTCAGAAAGTCCCCCTTAAAATTTCTTGCAGGGCTGGTTTAGTGGTCACAAATTCCTTTAATTTTTGTTTGTCTGGGAAACCTTTCATCTTTCCTTCTATTTTGAATGACAGCCTTGCTGGATAAAGAATTCTTGGCTGCATATTTTTCTGATTGAACACACTGAATATATCCTGCCACTCCCTTCTGGCCTGCCAAGTTTCTGTGGATAGGTCTGCTGCAAACCTGATCTGTCTTCCCTTGTAGGTTAGGGACTTTTTTTCCCTTGCTGCTTTCATGATTCTCTCCTTGCCTGAGTATTTTGTGAATTTGAGTATGATATGCCTTGTTGATGGTCGGTTTTTGTTGAACCTAATGTGGGTCCTCTGTGCTTCCTGGATTTTGATATCTGTGTCTTTCCCCAGGTTAGGAAAGTTTTCTGCTATCATTTGCTCACATAACCCCTCTATCCCTGTTTCTCTCTCTTCCTCTTCTGGGACCCTTATGATTCTGATGTTGTCCCTTTTTAATGAGTAACTGATTTCTCTAATTCTTAAATCGTGCTCTTTTGCCTTAATCTCCCTCTGTTTTTCTGCTTCATTATTCTCTATAAGTTTGTCCTCTGTATCGCTGATTCTCTGTTCTGCCTCGTCCATCCTTGCTGCTGCTGCATCCGTCCGTGATTGCAGCTCAGTTATAGCGTTTTAAATTTCATTTTGGCTATTTTTTACTTCTTGTATCTCTGCAGAAAGGGATTCTAATGTATTTTTGACTCCTGCTAGTATTCTTATTATCATGATTCTAGATTCGGATTCAGACATCTTGCTTGTATCTGTGTTGGTTAAATCCCTGGCTGTCGTTTCTTCGTGCTCTTTTTTGGGGGGTGAATTCCTTTGTTTTGTCATTTTGAAGGGAGAAAAGGAATTAATGAGGTAGAAAAATTGAAATAAAAAAATTAAAATTAAATAAATATTGAATTTAAAAATTAAAAACACACACACGCAAAAATCGAATAGAGATGCTAGATCCTAGGTGTGTTTTGGTTGGGGTTTAAAAGTGGTTTGACAGATTAGAGAAAAAAAGAGGGGGAAGGAAATTGTTTGAGAATTTGAAAAAAATAAATACACTGAAGTAGACTAAAATGAGATGATGGGGGTAAAGTAGAATTTGAAAAAATATACACAAAAGTAAAGAATGTAGTAGAAAAAAATTAACGAAAAATATTTTTAATAAAAATTAAAAATAATTATGAATTTTTTCATTTTCTGTATTTAAGAAAAAAGAAAAGAAATGAAAAAGAGAAAAAAGATAAAAAAAGAAAAGAAAAAAAGTCGTTTGAAAATTTGAAAAAGTGAATACACTGTAGTAGGCCAAAATAAAGTGATGGAAGTAAAATAGAATTTGAAAAAACTTACCTAACAGCAAAAAATATAGTAATAAAAATTAAATAAAAATATTTTTAATATAAATTGAAAGTAAAAATGAAGTTTTTCTCTTTCTGTATTCAAGAAAAAGAAAAGAATTGTAAAAGAGAAAAAGGAAAAAAAAAAGAAAGAAAATTGAATAGATGAACCTGCTCACAGATTGAAGTAGGACTAAAATTGCTTCGTTTGCCCCTAGAAGCCAATGTAGCTCTTTATAATCCATAAATTAAGTAGGCAGTGAGACTTGTGTTCTTGAAGAGTGATGTTGGCCCAGTTGAGTGGGGCTTAGTGTAACAGCTCCGCTCTCCACTAGATGGCGCTGCTAGCCTACTGGGGTGGATGGTTGCGAGGCTGGTAGGTGCATATGTGCATGCGCGGGAGCAGTGAAAATGGCGCCACCAGCTACCCAGTCTGTTCTCCCGGATCAGCAATCGCACACCCGTCCTCCGTCTTCAGCTCTCGTCCACTCCCCAGTTCTTCACTCTCTGTGACCAGGCCCCAGGTGGCATCTCTCTCCCAAGCCTTGTCCCTGGCCCCCTACTTCTGAGGGATTGAGGCTTTGACCCGTTCCGCCCCGCTGCAGGAGGGTCTCACCGAGCAATGGCGGAATGAGCAATGGCCGAATATTGGCTGTACACAGGTACACCCACTGGACCCTGTTGTTGCCAGTGCCCCGAGACTGCGGCCAGGTGCCAGCCCATCCCAGAAGATGTTCGCGAGACTGTGTATCAGCAGCATCTCAGGGATTAATGGAAAATCACAACACACATCTGGCACCAGGATTCACCCTTAACAACCTTGCCCCAGCACCAGTGAATGTGGCCACCTTCTGGGGTCTTCTGGGACCAGGTGGCTTCAACAGTCTCTACCAAATGTCCTTCCAGGAGTGGAACTGCTTTTCCCCGTGTGGCCTGAGAACCTCCCGGACCCCACTCTGTTCCTGGGGATTCGCCCTTCCCACCAGAGCACTGCCATGTATGGAGCTGCGGAGTTGCAGCCTTTGCACTCCCCTTGTTACAGTCTTAATGGAATTTAAACCCTCTCCTTTCTCCTTTCTCCCTTTTTAGTTTAGTCCCTGCGGCTGTTTCCAGTTTTCCACTTTCTCTCCAGCTGCTTTTGGGGAAGGGTGATTTTCCCATATTCTCCCCCCCTCCCCTGTCTCCGTCCTCTCTCTGCCCACGAAAGCAGTTCCCTACCTTTCAGGTTTTCTTGCTCCCCAAGTTCAGCTCTCCACGCCGCGTACCTGCTGAATTCTGTGGTTCAGGTTGTGCAGATTGCTGTGTTAATCCTCCAATCAGTTTTCTAGGTGTGTAGGATGGTTCAATGTTGATCTGGTTGTATTTCATGGATGCGAGACACACAGAAAGCTTCCATGCTGTCCTGCCATCTTGGCTCCTCCTGAGCATTCTTTTACAAGGGTTTTTTTTTTTTTTTTTGGACATATATTCCCTTCTCTTAAATAAATACTTAGGAGTGGAATTTGTTCATAGGCTCTATGCATGTTTACTTTTTAAAGAAATTTCCAAAGTGTTCTCCAAAGTGGTTGTGCCATTTTAACACAAAGCACTCTTAGGCTTTTCTTGTGTTGAAACAGAAATTGTGAGCACAGAGAGGCATCCAGTCTGGTTACTTTTATGCTATTAGAACTCAAGAGGATATTTTCTATACTGTTTAGAGAAACAAAAAATTAAGCAAGTAGAATTTCAACAAGAAATGGATGTTATTATTTATACATGTTATTCTTTCCCTTTGCAAATACACACACACACACACACACACACACACACACACACACACACACATATGATCTCTGAAAAGTTGCAGAGACCCTGCCAGTTTAAGAACAAGAGTCAATAATAGTCTTTTGCTCACTTCTGCTTCCAATGAGAAGGAAAAACCAGGGGGCTCAGAACCTGTAAAGGGAGTTTGTTCTTGAGTCTCCTTAAATATGGAAAGAATGGAGAACAAAGGCAGTAAGTACTGAACTGAATTTGAGGAGAGGGAGAACTCTGTGGTATTTGTTCAGTGCTTATATGTGTGTGTTCACGTTGCATCTATTTCTTTCCTGTAGTCTTTTCAAGTATTGAGCGTTACATCTTAAATTTTCCACTTTGTCTTTTAGGCCAAAGAAGCCCTAGAAAATACTGAAGTTCCCGTTGGCTGTCTCATGGTCTACAACAATGAAGTTGTGGGGAAGGGACGAAATGAAGTTAATCAAACCAAAAACGTATGTCAATTGAATAGTATAATTGCAAACATCCAGGTAAAGGTAGGAGTGCCCTGAACTTCATCATAGTTGGTGAGAAGATGGGTCTGTGTAGAGACTTGTAGGTATCAATGGAAGGGTAGTTTCTCTTAACATTTATTTTTTTGAATGCCTTTTTTTTCTGATTATGAAAGTAATACATGTTGGTTTTTTAAAATTTGGAAAATTCAGAAAAACTTAATGGAGCAGTAGAATCTTTGCAGTTAATTTTCTATGTCATGGAGTTTTACTTTAACACTTGAGTGAAACTCAAGAGGGGGTTTTATTACATCGGAGCTTCAATACTAAAGAAATGACTCTAATCTCCATCTTAAGCAAATCTAATATATAGAAATTCCACTTTACAAAACATATCAATTTAACTTGTATCACATTTTTTAGTACCTTGAAATAATGTATTCCTCCTGGTAAATTAAACAATCACCTTCAGTTTATATCTTTGGAGGTATAAAAGGACTGTATAAAGGAAACTGTGTATTAGAGAATTCATGGGATAAAGTCTACCACCTGCTGTCTCTAAACCTACATGTACACTTTAATAGCTTGTGTGCCTTTATATTATTGTGCTTAGGTTGAGGAGTTCATGAATTGAGGCAATACTTCTTGATATCACAACAGTGTGTCATAATTTTATGATTAAAACAAAAAAATTTTTAAATGTTTTTATTTATTTTTGAGACAGAGAGAGACAGAGCATGAGCAGGGGAGGGGCAGAGAGAGAGGGAGACACAGAATCTGAAGCAAGCTCCAGGCTCTGAGCTGTCAGCACAGAGCCCGATGCAGGGCTCGAACTCACAGACTGTGAGATCATGACCTGAGCTGAAGTTGGACGCTTAACCGACTGAGCCACCCAGGTGCCCCGTCATAATTTTATGACAAGAAGTACTAGCTGGACTCATGGACAGGTTATAACCATAACATCACTCAAACAGACTTTGATCTTATTATTTGATCTTGGGAGTTAGAGAACAAGCTGATGTTGGTAATGGTGCTGTAGGAAATTTAAAGTTTATCCATCATATCTATAAAAAAATAAAATAAAAAAGAGCACATGCAAACTAGGAACCCAGATTCATCAAAGCAATTATTATGTGGCTATCAAAACATTTGTGAGAGAAGTAATAAGCATAATGTAGCAATTAGTGAATATACAGATACTTGTCTAGGAGTAGAATTCTGTATTTTAAATGATTGTCCTATCTCCCTAATTACATTTTGTGGTTCAGTATGGTATCTTTACATGAGAACTTTGAATGCCCTAACATCATCCATCTATCCCTCCGATGACCTGGGTTTCTTCTGTATCTTGAAATTAGCCTGCATTTATCTTGGTATTCGGTGTCCTATAGAAGATTACCCTATAAAGCAGCATAGAAAAACTCTTAACCCCCAATGAGGAGACCCGAGTCCTACTTTTGGCTCTGATACTACCACCACGCCTTTCACTGCCATCACCTCTTCCAGCGGTGTGTTTTCTACTTGTCCTGACTTAGCTTCTGGCTCTGCACACTAACAGAGAGGTTGATTGCAGTGATTCAGTTTAACGGTTGCTTACAGAGAATTCTGGGGAGACTTGATTCGGTAATTCTGAATTTGATTAAAAAAAAATTTTTTTTTAATGTTTATTTATTTTTGACAGAGAGAGAGAGAGAGACAGAGCATGAGTTGGGGAGGGGCAGAGAGAGAGGGAGACACAGAATCCGAAGCAGGCTCCAGGCTCTGAGCTGTCAGCACAGAGCCCGAGGCGGGGCTCGAACTCACAAACCGTGAGATCATGACCTGAGCCGAAGTCGGGCGCTCAACCAGTTGAGCCACCCAGGCACCCCTGAATTTGATTTTTGAAAAAGCACTGGAGTTGGGGAAACTTTTTAAGCTCCCCAGTTAGGTCTGGTATGCAGGCAGGTCTGGGAACCAGTTCTCTAAAATACCTTACGCTCTGAGTTCATAATTCTGGACCAGCATAGCTTCCACCTGCCTCCAGCTTCCGCGGCACCTTGGGCCACTGTGCCACCATTTTCCACACCCTACTCTGTGTCACAGGTTAGCAACTGTTTGCCTCACCAGATTTTATACTTGTTGAGGACAGACTCTTTAACCTCACATAGGATTTAGTACAATGACTTGTTCTTAGCAATCAGCGTAAGTTTATTGACAAGTGTGATCATCTTGAATGTTATTAATAATTACTGCATAGCAGAGTACATATATAGCGTGCAACATCTGCTTCATGTAATTCAGTGTTTTATGAGGTTTACATGCCAGCATACGTTGTTTTACACATGGTGGACCCAAGGCTTAGAGAAGTTATGTAACTTGCCCAAGGCCACATAATGAGTGAGGCCACAGTCAGGATTCAGAGTTAAGTATGGGTATTTCCAAATGCTGTGTGATTTCCCCTGCATTCTCCTACCACCCATGAGGTATTCAAGACTCATACCAAATCTCTGGTTTTCTCTAGAGTCTGCCAGAATATTAAATCTCATCCCAAAGAAAATAGAAGTGATGACATTCCAGTAAACTAAATATGGATTCCCTTAGAGTTAGAGGGATGGCCTTGAAAATATCTGAAATTGGAGCACATGCTTGTGAAGACTTCAGGCTTCCCCTGGAGTATTCATAAACCCTGGACTCTTTTTTTGTTTTGTTTTGTTTTGAGACTTCTATTCTCCGCGGCATTTAACTGAAAGAGCGTCCCCTGAAGTTCTTAGGTACTTAAATAAAAATAGAGCATAAATCACATAGCATCTCAGATTCGCTGTCTTGCATTGGTGAAGCTATGGTACTTGAATCGGGGAATACATTGTCAACTGCTAAGAGTGTCCCTGAAACCCTTACTCATTAAAACATTGGCAGAAACATTAGGCCCGTGTTGGGTACTTATTTTTGAGTGTTTGTAAAACACAGTTACGTGTTGATGCAAGCACCTCTCTTTTTCCAGGCTACTCGACATGCAGAAATGGTGGCCATCGATCAGGCCCTGGACTGGTGCCACCAAAGTGGCAAGAGTCCTTCTGAAGTATTTGAACACACCGTGCTGTATGTCACTGTGGAGCCGTGTATTATGTGTGCAGCTGCTCTCCGCCTGATGAGTATCCTTTGACTTTGTGAGTTCCTGTCTTGGGCCCTTCCTATAAACTTGAAAATGGCCGGACACATAACCTGCTTTCTAATATGTGAAAGCAGACTTATGAAACAAGTTATAAAATATTGTGCCCCTTGGCCAAAAAATATTTAGGAAAGATTTTTAAATAACAAAATTACTTCATTTTATGTCAGTAGACGTAAAACTGTTAACCAAATGAACTAGAGAAAGACACTAAGAGCTAACAAACTGCTGTGGGAGGATAAATCACAAATTAAAGTAGATTATAAAACTGTGTGCAGAGAAAGATCTGAAGAATATGCACCTTTGGATAATAGATTATAGGTGATTTAAATTTTTTCTTTCTGTTTATATGTTTTTGTTTATTTTTGCCATGAGTACCTGTTACAATGTATGAAACGTATTAAGTCAGAGTAAATACCAGGTAAAAAAACACATCACTTATGATACTGTAATTATAAATAAATGGGGAATGAAAAACTCTTTGAATTGTGTCTTTCATAGTAAGCAACACAAATACTGAGCGTAGCAAGGTGTCTCTAAGATCTTTAAAAAATTATTTGCTAGTTCAAAAACTTAATTTCATACATGCACATTTTTATGTACTTATTTTGCTATGTATGTGTGAAAAAATTCATCACTTTAAAAATAACAGAGGGTTTTGAGTATGATAACATGTATATACAGTCTTTACTTTGTAAAAGGGGAGTTAGAGTCCCCTTACTTACTTAGCCCCCACTTACTAGAGTCCCCTTACTTAGCCCCTCCCCAACCTGCCTTATGGCGCGGCTCAGCCTTAGTCTGTTTTATATTGGGGCACATGTTGCATTTTATTTGGGGAAAGAATAGGGAACAATCCCATTTTTATGTATTTATTTATTTTTATTATTATTTTAAAAAATTAACATTTATTAATTTTTGAGAGACAGAGAGAGCAGAGCATGAGTGGGGGAGGGGCAGAGAGAGAGGGAGACACAGAATCCGAAGCAGGCTCCAGGCTCTGAGCTGTCAGCACAGAGCCTGATGTGGGGCCAGAACTCACGGACTGTGAGATCATGACCTAAGCCGAAGTCGGATGCTCAACTGACTGAGCCACCCAGGTGCCACCAACAATCCTATTTTTAAAAGGTGCAAATCCCTGGATTAAATTCCTACTTCCTTTCTGGCTCCAGTTCCCTAATGATTCACAGAAAGTAGGTTAGGAAAGACTAGAGAGAATACCAAACTGTGAATATTTAGTAACCATGTATTCGGTTTTTATTATTTGCAGTTGTGAGATGTTAGTTCCTAAATCCTTTAGACCTCCTTCTTTTGTGTAACTGGATTGTCTGATTTTTAAGACTAAGCCTACGCTTAACTTTTTTTTTTTTTTTTTTTCTCAACGTTTATTTATTTTTGGGACAGAGAGAGACAGAGCATGAACGGGGGAGGGGCAGAGAGAGAGGGAGACACAGAATCGGAAACAGGCTCCAGGCTCTGAGCCATCAGCCCAGAGCCTGATGCAGGGCTCGAACTCACGGACCGCGAGATCGTGACCTGGCTGAAGTCGGACGCTTATCCGACTGCGCCACCCAGGCGCCCCTTAACTTTTTAAAAGTAGCCTGAACTTCCCTCTCCCGGCTGGCTGGTATAAACCTACCCTGGTCTTGTCACTGTACACACTTGAACTGCACATTGGCTTTGGGACCTTAATTCTTTCCCATAAATTCCACTGGTGGTATATGGCTGTCAGAACGAACGATTTGGTGGTTGTGGCTCTGTTCTAAATATTGCCTCTGCTGATTTACCAAATACTGGGAGACCATTTCAGGTAATATGACCTGCTAATGTTTCCTCTTTCTTTCTCATTCCTTTGATTTCTCTATGGGCTCGGGAATTGTTCAAGTGTGGTCAGTATACCAAAGAGTCATGCTAGGACCAGGCAGACTCTGGGACCACTAGTCAAGTTCATTTATGCCTCAGTATAAGATGACAGGTAATCATTTCCAGGTAAGTGCTTGGCTCTCTTAATTAACAGAACCTTTCCAGAAGGAAAGTCCCCAACCTTCCAGGGTGTCTCTCCTGACAGTCTTTACCAACACCTTCAGGGATGTTTGGAGACGTGGTCACAGTTGGCATTTTCACTCAGTGCGTGTCCCCAGCTCTGTGCTGTACTGAGTTTAGGAGAAGCTTGGACTCTGTCAGTAACAGTACTGCTATTTACAGTGCACACACAATATTTTTGCACTTAGCCAATCATTTTGCTTTATCACTATGTACCATTTTTGGTGTGTAGCAATTAATACCTGTGTTTTCATTATTTGTTCCCCCTGCCTTTTCAGTACTGAAATTTCCCCCAGGCCCTAGGATCCACATTGTTTTTGTTTTCCCTTAAAAATTCTACTTTCCCTTTAATCTTGCCACCTCTCCCCAAGTTTTTATGTTTAAGGCTATGAGCAGTGGGAATTTGTATTTCCGAGTTTGGCCTGTAGATACATATCGTTTTTCATAAACCGGTGTGATGTTTTTTTTTTCTCCAAAGTTAATCCTGAAGTATTATGTTTTAAAATGAAAAGTATTTGACCAAGGCTTGACATGGTGGGCAGTTAACTTCAAAGACCTCAGATATTCTTACAAGACCTCAGATATTCTTAGGAGAATACCAAGTACCTATGAAGGGCTAAATTTGGCTGAATCCCACTGAGAACAAGTTTTGGAAAACATTCTATTTTGAGTTTTTCCAGCTGAACATTAGCTTTCCTAACGACTTCTGTATATTTGAGAATAGATAACTTTTAACATCACATCGGAAAAGAAATTATAATTGAACAACAGAGAATAAATAATACTATCAGCTTGACCGTTAAAAAAATCTTCAGGGTGCCTGGGTGGCTCAGTTTCGGCTCAGGTCATGACCTCATGGCCCGTGAGTTCAAGCCCCACATGGGGTGAGCTCGAGTCCCACTTCGGGGGAGCTCGTGCCCTGCTTTGGGGGAGCACAGGCCCCACTTTGGATGAGCATGAGCACAGCTTCTCTCTCTCTCTGCCCTCCCTCACTCACTTGCATCCTCTCTCTCTCTCTCTCTCTCTGAAATAAATAAATAAAATAAAAAATAATGTGCAAAGTGATTTGATTTTTCCCAATCGCTTCTGTTAGTAGCTCAGATTTTATTTACATAACTCTTTGCAAGTAAATTGCTGACCCTGTACTTCATTTATGAAAAAGATCTAAAGAATTTCTCAAAGCTCCTGGGCAGAACAAGGATAAGCCCTTGGATATCAGACATAGGTAGAAAATTTCTCTCCAACACGTCAGTGACGCTGAGTGCCCAAAAAGTCCTCTCTTACACGTCTCTGCACAGAGTTGATCTCTCTGAACCAAAGAATAAGATCATAGTGTGTGTACTTGGACTAATTGGTCCCAGTGAAAGGAGTGACCAGTATTTGAAGCCGTATCTCCAGGTCTGATGCCAAATTATGTTGTTTTTGTTTTTAAGTGTTTGAAATTCTAAGGAAACATTGACACCCTAGGCTTCTGGATCCTGTGTTTTCTTCCTTTATTTGGTTGGTTCAGGTAGGGGGGCGGGTGTGGGAGGTGGGATACTGTTTTTGTATTGCAGAATCATTGATCCTTTAATGCTATATTATAAGCTGAATTAAGCTCATAGAGGAGACCTGCAGAACTATTCTTTTCAGAGAAGATAGTGATTGTTTATAATATGTACCTGCTCCATTTTTAAAAGTTTATTTTGGGGCGCCTGGGTGGCGCAGTCGGTTAAGCGTCCGACTTCAGCCAGGTCACGATCTCGCGGTCCGTGAGTTCGAGCCCCGCGTCGGGCTCTGGGCTGATGGCTCGGAGCCTGGAGCCTGTTTCCGATTCTGTGTCTCCCTCTCTCTCTGCCCCTCCCCCGTTCAAGCTCTGTCTCTCTCTGTCCCCAAAATAAATAAACGTTGAAAAAAAAAAATTAAAAAAAAAAAAAAAAAGTTTATTTTAATAAGAATGTGTGCTTTTTATTAAAGTCACAATTTATTGCTATAATGAATAGTTGAAAATATTGTCTTGGTATCTTAGAGTGATGCAATTTCCTTCTCCATCTGTAACTCAGTGAGTCTCATCCCAGACTGCATATTGTAGAGCTTTTTAAGTGTGCCTGTGGGAGGTCCCTGCCCCAGACCAACTGTATAAGGTGAGAGGGTGGAGGAGGTGGAATATTAGTATTTTCTTCAGAGAGTTCCCAGTCGATTCCACTGAGCAGCCAAGGTGGAGGACCACTGCTTTGACCTCACAGGAGGGGAGAGTGCTTTGTGCTTGTTTGGTGCTCATGAGAACATGAGGAGAGGTGGGAGCTCTGAGGAGCACAAACAGTGTAGCGTGAGGAGAATGGGACTGACCCACCATGGTTAGAATGGTCTGAAAAGGTTGTGAGAACAGAGAAGCCAAAGGAGGAGAGAGCTCTAAAAAGAAGCGAGAATGGTCAGTAGTCTCCACCATTGCAGAGAGTTGAGGACAATGGAAAGGAAACCAGTGTTTTGGTCAGTAGGGGCCCTTGGGAGATCTGGGAGCACAAGCCAGCATGGATGAGATTGAAGAGGAAATGAGAGCCACGCAAGTGACGGCCAGGAGTCTGTGGGAGCAGCAGGGTAGCCGGTCTCAGGGAGCAGCAGGGTAGTAGCTTGCTTGAGGGGCAGGGTCAAAGGAAGGTTATTGGGATATTTTTCCCCCAGCTTTACTGAGATGTAATCGACATATAACATTGTGTGAAGTTTAAGGTGTACAGTGAGATGATTTGTTAGACGTATAGATTGTGAAATGTTTACCACAATAAAGTTAGTTAACACACCATTCACCTCACATAATTACCATTTTGTTGTTATGGTCAGAACATTTAAGCTCTATTCTCTTCACAGCTTTTAAGTACACAATACAGTGTTGTTAACTATAGTCACTGTGCTGTTCCTTAGATCCTCACCTTATAGAACTTACCTTATAGTTGAAAGTTTGTACCCTTTGCACTGTCTCTTCATTCTCCACAACCCCCACCCCTCCACCCCTGGCAACTACCATTCTACTCTTTGCTTCTATAATTAGAATGTTCTCTCTCTCTCTCTCTCTCTCTGTATATATATATGTATGTGTGTGTGTGTGTGTGTGTGTGTATACACACACATATATAATATATAATAAATATATAATATGTATATTTTAATACATATGCAATAGAATATTATTCAGCCATAAAAAAGAAGGAAATCCTGCCATTTAGGACAACATGAATGGACCTTGAGGGCATTATGCCAAGTGAAAGAAATCAAACAGAGAAAGACAAATACTATATGGTCTTTTTTTTTTTTTAAGTTTATTTATTTTGAGAGAGAGAGGGTGTGTGTGTACAAGTAGGAGGGGCAGAGAGAGAGGGAGAGAGGGAATCCCACACAGGCTCTATATTGTCTGCACAGAGCCCAACAAGGGGCTTGAATTCACAAACCATGAGATCATGACCTGAGACAAAGTCAAGAGTTGGACGCTTAACCCAGGTGCCCCTGATGATCCTTCTTATATGTGCAATCTAAAAACATTAAACTCGTAAAGGTCTTCTTCTGATGGGGAAGGTTTATTCAGGCTTCATAGGTCCAGGTAAGAGCTGACTGAAGGCAGAAGGGAAAAGGAGGTTCATTCTGAGCAGCAGACCATGCTCGCCAGGCCCTTGTGCTGGCACTCACTAGCTGCTTCCCCTCCAGTGGCTGCTTCTGGGTATGCCTCCATGGAGTCTCTGTTCATTTTTTCATTTCGTGCATCTTAGAAGGATGCAGCATATCGAGTTCAAACTCGTGTAACGCACCTTCAAAGCCCTGTATATTTTGACCTCATTTTCTCTCTTGAATTTCTTTACCTATAGGCCCCCTACCCCCCATTAGTTGGATTCCTCCCACAACCCAAGCTCATTATTACTCTTTCCCTGAAATGCTGTGTTCAGCCTCTTTAAATAATTGCTGTCTTTAAGGCAAGTTCAAGTTTCATCCTCATGTAGTGTTTTAGTGTTTTATACATAATTTCACTCCTTACCATTATCGTAATTTCTTACTCTTTCACTTAATCGATCTTTTCTCTCTAGTTAGATACCAAAGATAGATCCAATTAAATCCTTTTGAAAACATCCACTACAGTAAAGATCAACACTTTTTTTTCTGTAAAGAGCCTAATAGTAAATATGTTAGCCTTTGTGAGCCACTCACGTCTGTGTCACATCGCCGCCTCCTCCTCCTCCTCCTTCTCCTCCTCCTCCTCCTCCTCCTCCTCCTCCTCCTCCTCCTTCTTCTTCTTCTTCTTCTTCTTCTTCTTTTTTAAATTTTTTACAACCCTTTAAAAATATAAAAATCATACTTAGTTGATCATTTTTAGCTGCGGACTACCAACTATAGCTCTATAGCATCAAACGCTTAATGGGCCAACAGTGAATAAGGGTCGAAAAACATAGCAGATGCTTAACAAATTCTTATGATGTGTCAGGTATTTAACAGGTGTTATTTTATGTAATCTTATTTACTCTTCATGAAACCCTTCTGAGGTAAGTGCTGTAATTACCTACACTGTACGCATGAGGCAGCTGAGGCACAGTACCCAAGATCACATAGCTGGTAACTTCAATAGTAGTTGATTGAGAAATAATAGTTGACTGGAGCGCGGTTTGAGTCTGTACTCGATTCTCTTAGAAATGTACTTCCTTACCTGCATCACTGCTGTCCCCCAATTACTGTTTGTATGGGATACAGGCCACAGTTTCATTGGGCGATATTCATCCTCAATCTTCTCATTTCAACAGTGCATTCCTGGATATCGGGCCGAGGAAGCAGTGGAAATGTTGAAGACCTTCTACAAACAGGAAAATCCAAATGGTCAGTTTTCCCTTTGCTGTACATGATGTAACCTCACTTAAGACAAAGCTGTGTGAACAGAGTCTGACATGGGCCCTCCTCTTCATTTTCTCTCTCTCTTTTTTTTTTTTTTTTTGCTATTCTTTTCACAGCACCAAAATCAAAAGTTCGGAAAAAGGAATGTCCGAAACCTTGAACTTGTTCTGAGGGAAGGCTGATTGATGCCCCTTGACGACATTCTTGGACTGAAAGTTGTTGACATCATTGAATCATACGTTCATATGTGCCCTCAACCCGTGGGAAAATTATCTCCCATTATTTGCTGTGTTCAGGGAACAAATTAGCACTTTTTAAAAGTCTGACAGTTGTAGACAATGGTTAGCTTTTCCATAAGCTTAAAGAACATTGTAAGAAGGGGATAAAAATAAAGATTGAAATTTTAGAAATTAGTAAGCAGTGCATGCTCTTCCTGCCAAAATCATTGTGCCTGGGCCAGGAAAGTCCTGAGTTTCAGTGAATGTGTATCCAGACCCAGTTACCTGGCATGTGTCCGGACTGGAGTGTGCCACACTGTGGACACCTGCTTTCGGCCTGGCTTTTCAGAATCGGGTCCTTCATTCTTTGCAGCTACTGTGTCCTCCCAGGGTGTTGAGGGCCCGTGACTTTCTACACTTGATCTTAGCCAAAAGGCCAAGAAGCGATGAGGGCCCGTGACTTTCTTGGAATTTGTCTATGAGTTGTATACATATAGATTATGATTGTGTGTGCCTCAGAACGGATTTCTTTTTGCTTTTATAAAGCAGTTCGAGAAAATGCATACTTTTAAAAACAAGTACGTGTCATTTTTAAATTATAGCATATTGCTATAATAAAACCTTACGCCTTCTTTGAAGATGAAGATGAATATTTTCTTAAAAGATAAAAGCAGAAATGAGACAATTCCTTCTTTATTAGCAAGCAGCTACACTATGCCAAGCTCCATTTGTTCATCAAATCAGTGAGCAAAATGATGAATCCTGCCCTCATGGAGCTGATATTCTAGCAGGGGGAGACAGATAATACGCCTGATAGATTATACAGTACGTTAGAGGGTCTTAAGGGTCATGGCAACAAGAAGAGAACAGGGGATGGGTGTGCCATTTGGTGTTGGGACTGCTGGTTGCATGATTAAATAGAATGGCTTTATTTACTCTGAAATCAAGTTGTTATTTCTTTTTGTAAAAGTCCAGACTTAGAATTTAAAACCTAAAATTGAAAAATGGGCACACAACCCTGGGAAGGGTCTCCCCAGCCGGAAGTCCCAGACACTCAATACTTTCTGACCGCACTAAGGGTTGGCGCCCATGGAAAAACAGCTCTGTAGAACCACACTGGGGTGCTCTGCGTCTGCCCAGAAGGGGGCCTCACTGTTCCACCAGAAGCCCAGCTCCAGGCTCCTGTTGCATTTCTTCAGTGGATTCATTTCCTTGATGCAAAGCATCTGCATTTGTTGGTTCTGCCATTTGAGTGATGTCTGACTTGTTTGTTTTGAATTACATTACAGGCTGGAATGTAATTGTGGTGAAAGTATTTTTATATTGCTGAGAGTAGCAGCTAATCACAGTTACATGCTTCAGAAGATTTATAATTGCTTGGTTTTGTACGTGTGTGTTTTTAACTGCATTTGAGAAATTTGATGGAGAAGAATATGCATGATTTTTAAATTTATAATAATGTTACATGTAACTTCTCTTCAATTTCACCTACTTTAAAAATTATCTTCTCATTAAACTTTAGTGCTTTGACTAGTTGATTCCTTTTTGCAGTTGGTCATGATTCATTTCTGGCTTCTTATGCTTTTCTGCAAGCAGACTTGATTGCACTTAATGTCTTCATATCATCGTTTTCTCAGGGATTATTTGTAGACAAAAAACCTGGAATCTTTCCTCTGGTACCAGTAAGTACCAGTAAGTCTGGCTATCAAGTAGGTTCTTGGTAAATATTTGTTAAATAACTTTATTGATTGAAATTTGGAGAAAAATGAATAATAAGGGGAATATCTAGGATAAAAAGTCAAATCTAAAACTAGTATATGGGTATCTTAACTTACAGATAGTTAATACTAAAAGTCCCAAGAAAGTAATAAAATGGGACCAGGAAGGATAGAAAAGACTCACCAATATATGTATATTTTGTCTCTACTGTGTTTTAGAGAATGGTTATTTCCTAATTCCTAAGCATGGCTGGAAATTTTAATTTTGGTTATAACCTTTTTGATTCTGTCTCCAGTGATGGCCTTATAGAAAAGTCTTTCCTATGTTTTTGGTCTTAGGCATTGTTCCCTCTACTGCTTTTGGGGAAGCAATCATTTTAGATAGCACATTGCGGGTTGGAGGTCAGCACCTCCAGTGCTGATATAGGAACATTGTGAGGTCATGGACATTGAGACTATGGGATTCTGATGGCAGTTTCAAATTGGTGGAGAGTTTTGGATATATGATGATGTAATGCTGCCTCCTGAGTTCCACATCTCCAGCTACTTAGACATGGCTTAAAATATTGGGATGGTCCAGTTCAAAAGATTGAATCCAATTGATTGACATTAGTGCCTGTCTAAAAGATTAGCTGAGAGACTTGTTCTGTGCATGGGATGATTCTGGAAGTTGTAGGATATGACAAGGTTTTAGAACCAAGGCCCTGTTTGGAGGAATTAGTAGGAAATGATTGCATCTAAGTTGCCAGTGTTTGCTGGTCTTTGCAATGGACTCGGCGGAGAACGGATGGTGTGTAATGCTTTGGCAAGCTTCAATCACTGATAAAAAATTATGTTAAAATATCTTTCCACTTTCTTGTTACATGGCACAAGCATCTCTTCCTGTGTTGCATTTGGAATATTATGGAGGGAAAACAGATAGCCAAGAATGCCAACTTAGGCGTAGGCAAGAACTGTTAATTTTTCTTTAAGTTTTCTATTTGCAAATAATCTCAAACTTACCAACTAATAATTTAACAATTTATACCTTTAGCTTTATCATTGGCTGTATTTATTCTCACTCTTTCCCAATCTATTTATCTATCTATCTAGATGTATGTATGAATGTATATAATTGTTCTTCTGAGCCATTTGGTAGAAAGTTACATCACACATCATGACCCTTTGCCCTGAAATGTTTCTGTATTTCCTAAGCATAGGATATTCTCTTATATAATCATAGTATAGTTATTGGCTTCAGCATATTTAACATTAATACAATACTTTTTTTTTTTTTTAATTTACATCCAAGTTAGTTAGCATATAGTGCAATAATGCTTTCAGGAGTAGATTCCAGTGATTCATCCCTTATGTCTAACACTCAGTGCTCATCCCAACCAGTGTCTTCCTTAATGTCCCTTAACCATTTAGCCCAGCCCCCCACCCACAACCCCTCCAGTAACCCTCAGTTTGTTCTCTATACTTAAAAGTCTCTTATGTTTTGTCCCCCTCCCTGTTTTTATGTTATTTTTGCTTCTCTTCCCTTATGTTCATCTGTTTTGTATCTTAAATTCCACATATGAGTGAAGTTATACAATACTTGTCTTTCTCTAATTTCGCTTAGCATAATGCCTTCTAGTTCCATCCATGTTGTTGCAAATGGCAAGATTTCATTCTTTCTGATTGCTGAGTAATACTCCATTGTATGTATGTGTGTATGTGTATATACCACATCTTATTTATCCATTCATCTGTTGATAGACATTTGGGCCCTTTCCATACTTTGACTATTGTTGATAGCACTGCTATAAACATTGGGGTGTATGTGCCTCTTCAGAACAGCATACCTGTATCCCTTGGATAAGTACCTAGTAGTGCAATTGCTGGGTCATAGGATAGTTCTAGTTTTTAACATTAATATAATACTTTTATCTAATATACTGTTTGTATTCTAATATTGTCAGTTGACCCCATAGTGTCCTTTAGAGAATTTTCCCCATCTCTCCTGCCATATTGGAAGATTCTAGGGTCAGATATCTTATTTAATTGCCATGTATCTTCAGCTTATTTGAATCTAGAACACTTCCATGGCTTCTCTTGGCCTTTTATGACACTGACATTTTAAAAATCATTCTGCCCTGCCCCTATCAACTTTTCTCTTTAAAAAAAAATTTTTTTAAATGTTTATTTATTTAGTTTTGAGAGACAGAGAGGGAGCACAAGCTGGGGAGGGACAGAGAGAGAAGGATATACAGAATCCTTAGCAGGCTCCAAGCTCCAAGCTCCAGCACAGAACCTGATGTGGGGCTCGAACCCACAGACTGTGAGATCATGACCTGAGCTGAAATCGGACGCTTAACCGACTGACCCACCCAGGCACCCTTTCTCTTTTTTTAATAATGGTGTTTTCTCATGATTGGATTCAGGTTATGTGTTTTAGGTGATGTTATATTCTCAGAATATCACATCTGAAGACACCCAAAGGCCATGAAGTCCTCACTGGTGATGTTAATTTTGGTCACCTGGATAGTTTCGATTACCTGATTTCTACACTATATAATAATTTTTTTTCCTCCCTTGCAATGAATAATAAGTCCAAGTAGAGAAACTTAAATTTTTTTTTTATGTTTAATTTTGAGAGAGAGAGAGAGAGAGAGACAGAGCGTGAGTGGGTGAGGGGCAGAGAAAGGGAGATACAGAATCCAAAGTAGGCTCCAAGCTCTGAGCTTCCAGCACAGAGCCTGACGTGGAGCTCGAACCCATGAACTGTGAGATCATGACCTGAGAGAAGTTGGGCACTTAACCGACTGAGCCACCCAGGTGCCCTGAGAAACTTAAATTTGTAAAAGAAAATGCATTTGACATTAGTGGAAAGAAGGAGATGAAATCAGTGATCTCAATTGCAAAGCAACCGTTAGGTTATTTGATTGCAATCTTTCTTTTTTATTATGTCTGCTGAAATTCACAAAATTCTTTTTGTAATAAGAATGTTATATTATTTTTTAAAGCTTTATTTATTTATTTATTTATTTATTTATTTATTTATACCCAACGTGGGGCTTGAACTCATGACTCCAAGATCAAGGGTCACATGCTCTGACTGAACCAACTAAGCACCCCAAGAATATTTTAAATGAGGACGTCTTACTAAAAATTAAAAGGAAGCCTCAAATAAATAACTTCTTTCTCTCCTGATCTCAGTAAAACTAATACTTAGATCAATTTAATTATATCTGATAAGAGAGATTTCTGGAAAAACAGGTCTGAGATGTTTCTGGTTTCAGGGATTACCTGTAGTAATCCAATAGGATGTATAATCTAGGTAGGTAGTCATTGGCCATAAAAGCAGAATTCTCTTGGGTTTCCATAGAGACATCTAGACTTAAAATGTTTTAAGCACTGCTGCTTTTAAAATGGGTGTCGGTAAAAATAGCAAAAAACCAAGGCTCTTAAAAAAATCATTAAAAAAATTTTAAAGTAGTAAAGTTCCTGGTTAAAAATCCACGTGGAGGCCAAAGCTTGTCCTCAGTCATTCTGCATCAACTGGCCTTGAATAGCCTTGGGGAAAAGAGGCATCAAGAACTGGTTTCTCTGCCTTTTGGCAAAAGAGTGAGACTACACTGACTTCTAGAAAGACAACTGCCAACTATTTTCTTATTCCGTAAATTGTTAATTGTGTGTGGTGAAGAAAGGGGTGATGGGTGATGTTATTTTTATGGATAAGACTGGCATTAAGTTCTGGTGAAAGTTTGACATCTTTTGGATCTTATGTTTTTTCAGGTTGAGCTAATAAAAACAGGCTCCTGGGATTGTTTCACACCTTATTTTTAAGTGAATATTGAGCTAAACACCACTTGTTGATGATTATTAGGGAGATTTGTTGTGTGGTTGAAGAAGCATGAACTTATGAGTCTAGAACAGGAGTCAGCAAAATATGGCTCGTGGGTCAAGCCCAACCTGCTGCCTCTTTTGGTACCACTAACAAGTTAAAAATGGTTTTATGTTTTGAAATGGTTGGGGGGGGGGGAATCAAAAGAAGAACGTAGTGACCTGTGAACATCATATGAAATTCAAATTTTAGTGTCCACAAATTAAGTTTTATTAGAACACAGTCATGCCGTTTTGTTTTCGTGTTGTTTGAAGCTGCCTCTGTGCTACATTGCAGAGCTGAGTGATGGTGACAGACACCTATGGCTCCCAAAGCCTAAAGCATTTAAATATGTCTGGCTCTTTAGGAAAATGTTTGCTACCCCTGGTCTAGAGGATATAAAATGTTGAGGTTCATTCTCTAAGGTGCTTGTTACAGTTCTCTGACATTGGAACTGAATAATGTGGCTCATTGTGAAGTGGTGGTTAATTGCTTTAGTACCATTTTTTAAAAATTATTCACTTATTGGGGCGCCTGGGTGGCGCAGTCGGTTAAGCGTCCGACTTCAGCCAGGTCACGATCTCGCGGTCCGTGAGTTCGAGCCCCGCGTCGGGCTCTGGGCTGATGGCTCAGAGCCTGGAGCCTGTTTCCGATTCTGTGTCTCCCTCTCTCTCTGCCCCTCCCCCGTTCATGCTCTGTCTCTCTCTGTCCCAAAAATAAATAAAAAACGTTGAAAAAAAAAATTAAAAAAAAAAAAAAATTATTCACTTATTTTTTAATTTACATCCAAGTTAGCATGTAGTGCAACAATGATTTCAGGAGTAGATTCCTTAATGCCCCTTAACCATTTAGCCCACCCACCCTCCCACAATCCCTCCAGCAACCCTCAGTTTGTTCTCTGTATTTAAGAGTCTCTTATAGTTTGTCTCCCTCCCTGTTTTTATATTATTTTTGCTTCCCTTCCTTTATGTTCATCTGTTCTGTGTCTTAAAGTCCTCATATGAGTGAAGTCATATGATACTTGTCTTTCTCTGACTAATTTCGCTTAATACCCTCTAGTTCCATCAATCTTGCAAGTGGCAAGATTTCATTCTTTTTGATTGCCAAGTAATACTCCATTGCATATATATACCACATCTTCTTTATCCATTTATCCATCAGTGCACATTTGGGTTCTTTCCATACTTTGGCTATTGTTAATAGTGCTGCTATAAATATTGGGGTACGTGTGCCCCTTCGAAACAGCATTCCTGTGTCCCGTGGGTAAATGCCTAGTAGTGCAATTGCTGGGTCATAGGGTAGTTCTATTTTCAATTTTTTGAGGAAACTCCATACTGTTTTCCAGAGTGGCTGCACCAGTTTGCATTCCCACCAGCAGTGCGAAAGAGATCCTCTTTCTCTGCATCCTTGCCAAGATCTGTTGTTGTCTGAGTTGTTAATGTTAGCCATTCTGACAGGTGTGAGGTAGTATCTCATTGTGGTTTTGATTTATATTTCCCTGATGATGAGTGATGTGGAGCATTTTTCCATGTGTCGGTTGGCCATCTGGATGTCTTCTTTGGAGAAGTGTCTGTTCATGTCTTTTGCTCAGTTCTTCACTGGACTATTTGTTTTTTGGATGTTGAGTTTGATAAGTTCTTTATAGATTTTGGATACTAACCCTTTATCTGATATGTCATTTGGAAATATCTTCTCCCATTCTGTTGGTTGCCTTTTAGTTTTGCTGATTGTTTCCTTTGCTGTGCAGAAGCTTTTTATTTTGATGAGGTCCCAATAGTTCATTTTTGCTTTTGCTTCCCTTTCCTCTGGAGATGTGTTGAGTAAGAAGTTGCTGTGGCCAAGGTCAAAGAAGTTTTTGCCTGCTTTCTCCTTGAGGATTTTGATGGCTTCTTGTCTTACGTTTAGGTTTTTCATCCATTTGAGGTGTTTTTGTGTATGGTGTAAGAAAGTTAGTACCATGATTTTTTGAAAAAGTCAGTTTATAAATATGAAAGAGAAATCCAAGATCCTAAAATACTTACTCTGACTTAGGATATTTTGTGTGTGTGTGTGTGTGTGTGTGTGTGTGTGTGTGTGTGTGTGTGTTTAGTTTGTTTATTTTTAGTTAGAGAAAGTGCAAATGGAGCAGGGGCAGAGAGGGAGAGAGAGAATCCCAGGCAGGTTCCACACTATCAGTGTGGAGTCCGACGTGGGACTAGAGCTCATGAACCGTGAGATCATGAACTGAGCAGAAGTCTAACACTTAACTGACTGAGCCACCCAGGCGCCCTTGACTTAGAATATTTTGTTTCCTTACATATACTTTAAGAGAATGGCAAGGAGAAAAGACAATTTATCAATTTTGTGGGGTAAGAATATATATTTTATTTATGGTTGTCATATTAAAAATATTACCAAATACTTATCTGTAAGAAGTTACTCTAATGGCAGAAATCTATTGGACCCTTTTAAGTATTTATTTTTGAGAGAAAGAGAGCTCAAGTGGGACGAGAAGGCAGAAAGAGAGAGAGAGAGAGAGAGAGAGAGAGAGACTCTCAAGCAGACTCTGCACTGTCAGCACAGAGCCTGATGCAGGGCTTGATCTCACAAACTGTGAGATCATGACCTGAGCTGAAGCCAAGAGTCGGATGCTTAACCAACTGAGCCACCCAGGCACCCCGGACCCTTTAAAAAAACCAAGACTCAAATAGAAACTATCTTCATACCGTTCCCATCACTGTGCCTTCCCCGGTTTTCTCTGTAACAGGCTTGGTAACCCTTTGGTACTAGAATTACATACACTGAGTTTGAAGAAAAGACAAAAAATAAACAATAGGAATTTTGGTTTTTTACTCACCATTGAGCTCAGGACAAAGCCTTTCATGTAACAGACAAATACTATGTGTAAATTCTACGTTGCACAGGAAAGCAGGATTTGGAGGAGACGTGGAGAAGGAGGAAAGGCTGGGCCCAGAGAGGCTGGTGGGGTTTGGAAAGTAGGTGGGAGGGTGAGGGGCAGGATATGCAGTGTTAGAATAGAAGATGACAATCATGTGAAGACACAGGGAAGGGATGCTTGGGCCGAGTTATCATGAGTAAGATCTACTTTCCTCTGAGAAGGGGGTAATTTTTCCTTTCTTTTTGATGTGTGATTTCATACCTGTTCCCGGAGTATGTGTGTTTTGGGGTGGGGCATTGCTGGCGACAAACGTCTTGACACTATGGTCACTGAGGTAAGGAGACAAATTACATCACTAAGCCAGATTTGAGCTAGGGGGATGGAGTGTGTCAATAATAGAAGCTAATATTCACTTAGAACTTGCCAGGCTCTATTCATCTGTTCCCTTATTAATCCTTGTAACAACCCTCTGAGTCAGTACTGTTATCATCTCTGCTTTACATCAAGGAAACTGAGGCACAGGGATATTATGTAACTTGCCCAGGGTCACAGAGTACTAAGTGATGATGTCAGTTGGAATGGGCTAGGTTATGCCAAGATAATACCCCTCAGGGTTTTAGTGCCTTAGAACAAAGTTTTACTTCTTTTATGCTTCACTTGTCTGTCTCCAGTCAGGCCAGGGGTCTAGGTTATATTGTACCATCTGGAATGTCGTTGAACGCCCTCAGTCACTGTGGTGGGAGAGGAGAAGATAGTGAATAATGCTCTATGTCTTCAGTCAGGGCTTCGCCAACTTGATGCGCATATGAATGACCCAAGGAACTCGTTAAATGCACATTATTATTCAGGAGGTCTGGGCTGGCATTTCTAGCAAGCCCCCAGGTAATTCCTACACTGCGGGACCTGGGACCACTCTTGAGTAAGGAGTCTGACTGGCTTTTGCCCAGAAGTGACACGTCATTTCTGCTGACGTAAGGCACATAGCTATGCCTAATGTCAAGGTGGCAGGAGATGTAATCTACCAGCTACCTCAGGAGGAGGAGAATTGAACTATTTGTGAATAATCTCAGCGAAGAGCAGAAAATGTGAAGCCAGGACTCGATTTCAGACAGGCTGTCCCCAGAGTGTGTGCTCCTAGTCATCATACCGTATGTCCTAGATGTTGGTCCCCTCTCTACCGAGAAAGGACAGCATGATGGCACCTGCCATACTTGGTGGCCACCAGTCAGAGTAGCCCTTGAGACTGATCAGTTGCAGTTGACTCGTGTGACACCGATGCTGGGTGTCCCAGGCAGCTTAGTGTCAAAGGCAGCAGTTGTCAACATGATGTTGCAACTCTGAAAATGTTTTAATTTATTTTTTCTTAATAATTTGCTGACGTCTATGAATTATTTCTTTTTGTTCAAAGCATACCTTAGTGCAGAATCAAGCCTTTCCCTCTTAACTCTCTCATCGAATATTCTGCCATGCTTTCTTGTTTTGGACAAGGGGTGTGGTTAAAGCCAGCATTCAGGGAATTGTGCATGATCCTGGGAACGCCCATGGGTGTGTGTCTGCACATGCACACCATTCATCATGTATGTTTGCTGGAAAGCACTGGAGTGGCCGCCCTGGAAGTGTCCTAGGCTTGTGGTCAGCATAACAAGCACACTCCCAGATGGTGGTGGCTCAGAAGCAGCTTCTTTGCGACTACGTCCTGTCCGCCTAACTGGGAACTTCTGATGGATCATAAACAATTGAGAACTGGAGGAGTGAGTGGTAGATTCCAGGCTTACGCTAGCGTCTCTAAAAGGAGCACAGTGGACTGGGTTATGCACTTCCTCTGACCTTCCAGCGCCCACTCTTGTTCCTACCACAGCCCCCTTTGCTTTCGGTTCCTAGGCTGAAGTATAGACAAACAATTCAGAAACATCGGTTTAGGGGTGGGTGCCTGGGTGTCTCAGTTGGTTAAGCGTTGGACTCTTGGTTTCATCTCAGGTCATGATCTCACGGTTCATGAGATCAAGCCCCGTGTCAGGCTCTGTGCTGACAGCATAAAGCCTGCTTGAGATTCTCCCTGTCTCTCTGCCCCTTTCCTGCTCATGCGCACATGCACTCTAAACAAACAAATAAATAAGATCGGTTTAAGCAAGACCTCTCTCCACTTTATGGAAAACCCGATCTGCAGATGATACTTGGAATGATATAAGATTGTTGTTCTTCCATTAAAAAAAAAAAAAAAAAAAAATCTTCCCCCAAAAGAGAAACTAAATAAAGGTACATTTCAGTTTTACATAATAATTACAGTTAAGATTTCAGAATTAACCCACTATGCTAGTTGCTTCAGTCAGCAATTTAGTTAAACATGAGGGAGAAAATGGACCTGGACAGTTTTTCTTTTGGTAAAATCAGGCTTGCCATGTTGAAAAATGCTTGCACCCCTGTCCACCTGTTCTGTTGTTCATCTTGGGGAGAGCTGGATAAACCCATTTGTTCCTCCAGAGACATTTTTGTCATGTAATGGACGTAGTTCAATTAAAATACGCAGATGAATGCCAAGTTAATAATTAAGGGAAAATAATAAAACAGAGTATTGCTATTTTTATTAACTACTTGGACCGGAACCCACAGTATGTTTTTTTTAGATTAATGGAACAATTGGAATTCTACTGCTTGTTGTAATCCTAATCCCAGAAAGTATTGCCGATGATCTTTCTCGGCTTTGCATACCCTTTGGAAAAAGCCTTATCACTCCACCAGTAAGCCTGACTCCACATGAAAGTGCTTTCAGCTTTTATTTTTTTGTTTTATTTTTTTTAGCTTTTAATCTAGCCTGTACTGGCATTGATAGAAAGTCATTTCTCTCAATGACATTTCTATATTGGAGGGCTAAATAAGTTAAGGATGTCAGCTGGGTTTTTATATGGTCAATGTCACCATCCTGATTCAAATGCTAAACAATTTCAGGAAAGATTAAATTTCTTCTTGACCTGAGAGAAATCCCATCTTCTTAGTGAGAAGCTATGCTGGCAGGAAGCCAAGGGGAACGCGGCTCGCCGCTTTGAAGGATCTTCTCCTTAGGTAAGCCCACTACACTGCGCTGTGTTCTTTTATCCTAAGCACATCTTATCTACTTCATAAGCCTCAAGCATTATTTTACTCTTCCCTTCAAAGTCCTGCATTCTCCATGAAATCTTTTCCAACTCCTCCAGCCCACAACGATCGTTTTCTTCAAACTCCTACTTAGTGTCACATAGTTTAATCTCAATTGGTCTCTAATTATAGTAATTAGATCATAAGCTCCTCCAGAGCGAGGATTTAGCCCAATGCTAGGCCCAGAGGCGGTTTCGTGATGGCTTTGCGGTTCTGGATGGTTTCCAGTCAGCAGGACAAACGGGTGAATTAGCGCTACCAAGAGAACGCTGTCTGGGCTTCCTGAACCGTACAGACCTCAGTCTACAGGCACTTTTGCCAGGGCCAGGGCTGTCACTGCCAGATAGCCCGGCAGCCAAGGGAAGCATGACTTTGAGCCCCTGTGTTTTCCTCCAGCTCATCTCTTCTCATTTGGAAACTTACGTTTTGGACGTGGGCTTTGCGATTTCCCATTTTCAGGTTTGAGAAATCAGGAAGCAGTAGAGGGGCAGAGACAGAAATTTTGTATGTGCTTTGCTAGGACCTAACTTTCTTGTGGAGGCATAACAAATAAAAGAGAGGACACGTTGCATATTTCAGAGCAACTGAAATGCTGTGTGGAGATTGATTTATAGAACTTTCTTGCTAGATTAGTCCAGAAACTGGATTAATATTTTAATCATATTCCCTTGAGAGGAAAAAGCAGCTGGTGAAATTGTTGGAAGTGACATGCCAATCTGCAGAGAAACCGAGTGTGGTTTGGAGACCACCATGGAAATAGTAACTTCAGTCATTAAGTGGGGAATGAAAGGAAGAAAGAAACCAGATAAGTTTTCCAGGATCAAGAAGTTATTTTTATTATAAACTAACCTTAGGGAGACCATAAGATTTATTATTATTTTAACATTTACATTCAAATACTGATGGCTTTATCGTTTCACTGCTGATTACTCTTGGCAACAGCAGGGCTCAATGGGTGCGTAGAACATCCTTCATCTTTTTATTTTGCCGTTTGTGTATACAGGCTCCATTGTGCGGGCAAAACACGGCAATGAGCACACGGTGGCACAATTCATGTCTTGATACAGGATTTCTCTTTCCCTGTGAACCTGACTTCCCAAGACCTGAATTCTAGGACTTGCTACGAATTCAGTGGCATCCTGAAATCAAAAGGAAGAGGTCTTTTTCTTCTTTTGCTCCCTTGCAGACCTGGATAACACCAAATCTTTACAATGGTCTCTAGCTGGCACGAGCAACAAGCATCTGGCGTATAACGTGTTGGGCTCTGGGAAATGCAATCTACTGCTTGGGAACTGCCCTCAGATGGAAACTGATGTTTAGATTATTACTGGGAATTTGTTTGTGCTTCTGAATTCTGTGGGATTAAGGCTGGTGCTGTGATATTCTCATGTGTTCTGTTGACCCTTAGGTATTTCTTAAAAAGAGGGAAATGAGAGTCTCAGGGTTGAAATAATCAAACTTTGGAGGTGCTAAGTAAGGCTCTACTCCGATTATACTGGCAGACGGCCCAGGGTGCAGCTGCTGATGAAGAATCCCAGATTCCACCCGAAGGCCCAAATACCACCTCTTCTGTCTGGAACTGAGTCAGTAAAAGGAAATAGGGTAGGGCAGCATTTTGGACTGAAATTTCTCTGTGGGAGCAACAGATTGAATTGATAATGGGAGAAAGTTTGTATTGTTAACTTTTATAAGGTGGCCCAGTAAATTTCATGAATTTTATAGGACTGGCATATTATTCGGCCCATATTTTCATCTGGTGCTCATTCTTCATCCTGCTTGGTTGGATAGCATAGCTGAGCAGGGTCCAAGATGAGAAAGAGAGGTGAGGCTGACTGACTGTGGCATTGGGGCTAATGTAAGTAATGTCCTGACCTGTTTCAGCCCCTTCTGGAGGCCACAATAGAGAGGCATTCATAAAAGCCCAGAGGGGATGAAGTAGCCATCTCTTTGACACCAGGAAAATATGGGGAAAGAGAAGGTAAGAGAAAGTATGGAGAAAGTAGCTCCATGAAGGAGAGGGTTCTCTCCCATTCTCCCTTCCTGATGAAGACAGCATCACTGTGGCTCTGATGATTAATTTTACCAGATTAATAAGAGAAATAGGAAAAAAGGGGAGGAATTTTGGTGTCTAAGGGAGGGCGAGTCACTTCTCTATTCATGCTATTCGTTAGTTAAGTGAAGAGCGTTGATGTGTGTCTGTGCTAATGGACAAAACTACACTGTGAAGTTAGAAGGCGCTTTGGAGTCTCATAAGAAGCTGGGGAAGATGGCTTGGAAGCAGCTGAGAAACACCGCTCTTGGCATTTGTCTGAACCCTGTGTCCTCTCTCTCATGAGTGACTTTTCCTCACATTGGAATGGAACATCTGAGATTCAGTTTTTGTTTTACACTGAGGTTGGATATGTGTTGTTCAATACCAAAGGGCTGTTTTGAATCAAGGCCTGGAAGCTCACCTCCCTTAGATAGTGTTCTGTATGGTCTAGCCTAGTTAGAAATGAAGCTGACAGAACACCTGCTCGTTTGTTAGACTAACCAGTAATGGCTAATATTCATTGAGTCTTTATTGCATGCCGGGCACAGCTGTAAAGGCTTTGCACCTATTACGTGATCCTCGCAGCAAACTTCGGACGTTACTGTTCTTTTTCCCACGTAAGGAGTGAATTAATAGAGGTTCATAAGGTTTAATGTGCTCAAGATCACAGAGCTAGTCAGGGGCAGAAGCAGAGTTTAAACTCTGGTTTAAATTCCAAGTAGGAAAAGAACCAGAAGGATGGTGATTGTTGCTCCCGGCTCATCCCTTCACTGGGACAAAATACTAAAACTTGGGTTTATTCACGAGGCCAGCCTTTGGCATTTTTCAGTAGGTAGTGAATTTGCATGTCTTTTTCTACCCTGTGTGTATGTGTTTGTTTTGTATTTAAAAAAATTTTTTTAACAAAGTGAATCTTCTCGAAGGAAAAGAACTGTTTTTCTTGTGAGAATAGATCCTAGGGTACTTATAAGATTAAAAAATATAATTGGACCATTAGCTTTGTTCTTTACAAAAACTGGAAGTAAAATTGCATGATTTTGTAAAAAATTTCAATGAGACACGTCCTGTGAAGGATCCACAGATGAACTGCCAATACCTTTGCATATTCTGTATTGTTTCTTCAAAATAATAGCACACGTTTTCACTACTGTTGTTATTATTGTCACCAGATATTGTGCTAAGTGATTTACATGTGTTTTCTCAAATTAATACGTATGTGATAGGTTTTGCCATCATATATCACGTACCTACTATCACAGCAATGCTCCATCACAAAAACCCACGAAAGCTCAGTGGCATACAAAAATAACTGTTTATTGTTTATACATCTAGAGCGATTGGCTAAACAGATCTGCCAATCTTGGTGCACTGGCTCGTGACCCATAGCGTTAGGCTGACTGAAGACTGATCCCGCCTGGCCCTGGCTCAGATGAATGGGGCAATGCAGCTCCTCCATTTGTCTCTTATCCTCCAGTGGGCTGGGGTGGGCATGTTCTGGTGGTGATTACAGAGCTGTAAGCTCTGAACAAGCCTGATTGCATAAATCCATTTCAACCTTCTGTCTGCAGTGCGTCTGTTAATATCTCATTGGTCAAAGCAAGTCATGTAGCTGAATGTAAGGATGCAGAATTCTGCACCCCATCCCTTGGAGTGGGGGAAGCACTGGAAAACATCATGGCAAAAGGCATGGGTATAGGCAGTGCTGCACAGTTGGGCCCATTTTTGCAATCAATCACATATTTAAAAAAAAATTTTAATGTTTATTTTTGAGAGAGAGAGAGACAGAATATGAGCGAGGAAGGGGCAGAGAGAGAGGGGCACACAGAATCTGAAGCAGGGTCCAGGCTCTGAGCTGTCAGCACAGAGCCCAATGTGGGGCTCAAACCCTCAAACCACGAGATCATGACCTGAGCTGAAGTCAGATGCTCAACTGACTGAGCCACCCAGGTGCCCCCACATACTCTTTTTTAACAGACGAAGAACCTGAGACATGGGAAGTAAGTGGCTTATCTAGGGTCACATAGCTGTTAAATGACAGAGCTTGAACTTGAACCTGGGTTTATCTTTTCTCATAGCTGGAGCTTTTAATAATGGTCTAAGATTTAGAAACCAGTTCTGCCTCCACTTCCTTTACAGATATGAACAATTTTTTCACTCCCTTTTAATGCATCTTCACCAATGAAGACAATATGCAGCTGTTGCTATTATAGAATGAGGCTGTGAGGAGTAATTAACATGAGCAAATTCTCCGAACAAGTGCTAGGTATTATGATCAAAGAAATACATAGGCTTTTAAATCAGTGCTTGACTTCATTCTACATTTTGTAGTCTTTCAGATCTCTCTCACCTGCCGGTTTGGGAATGTACTGACTGTAGAATCTCTTAATGCTCTTACTCCTCTCCCTCGCAAACCATCCTAGCAGTGCCCCAGTCGGCCTACATTCGCAGTAACTGTATATGAAGATGACACCCTGTACAGATTGCTTTTTCAAAAATCATAGTTGACAGTAGCATCTTTAAGATTGTCCAGAAAGTTGTACATCTTAGTAATTGGCAAATGTGGACTCTCAACTGGTAGAAAATCCAGTCTTTGTATCGACTGCCCTTTCTTTTTTAAACATTTTTTTAAAGGTTTATTTATTTTTGAGAGAGAGAGAGACAGAGCATGAGGAGGGGAGGGTCAGAGACAGAGGGAGACACAGAATCCGAAGCAGGCTCCAGGCTCCGAGCTGTCAGCACAGAGCCCAACGTGGGGCTCGAACTCACAGACTGTGAGATCATGACCTGAGCCGAAGTCGGTTGCTCAACTGACTGAGCCACCCAGGCATCCCATCAACTACTCTTTCAATAGACCTGTCCTAGCCTAGTTTTGCTTTGTAACTTGCTGCTACTATTGTTATTCCTTTCATTAAGTCGATTTCATGGCAAGCGTTTTGAAGAAAGTTGAAAACTTTAATATACTTCTGTTGACCCTAGAAGCAAAACAGCAGGTGGGCATATTCAGACATGCTGCTTGCCAAAAATGCATTCCTAAATAAGAAATTCCATGGTGTACCCTTTGACTCTTGACCCCCTAGTCCTGTCCTAGAGCATTGACAATATAACAGAGACAACTTTCTGCTTTCAAAAAATTGAAAGCAAATCTTCTATGGAGCTCTGAGGACTGCTCAGTCCATCAAGATCTTTATGAATGCCCCATGGGTCAGAAAGGTGTTGGGGATCTCTTTAGAAATTCAGAATTTGGAAGGCAGACCATAAATAAGAAAGGGGAAAAATTGGAGAGAGGCGATACTGTGTAGATGAAGGGACATTGGCTCTGAAATAAGGGAACAACCAAGGCTAATCAGTTTCAGTCAAGATACAAATGATTGACAAAGACTGAGAAATTCAGTTCAGATTCTTTGTGAACATAAAAGGTTTAGGAACTTCAGTATGTGCTGTATTCTCATCCTGTCACCTATCCCATATATGGAACTTACCTGTTCTCCCACAAGACCATAAACCCAGTGAGGGCAGGAACTGTGTGTGTCTTCACTGGTGTTATTATCACAGGATAGCCTGATGCAATGCACTGGTGTCCACTACAGAAATATTTGCTAGTCAGCTAGTACTTTTGTTGTTTTCCTCTAGCAAAAACTCAGAAACTACCTTTATCTTGTACAACAAAGGAATAACCTATGAGTTGGATGTAATGTGGGGATTAAATAAAATATCATACCAGCATTTAATTGTGTCCTGAAGGAAATGTTTCTCATTGTGGGGGAGAGGGAAGAATATCACTGTAAAACAAGGGACTTGTCTTCTCATTGTAGCCCTGGTTTTGATCTTGGTCACATGACCGAACAGCAGCTTTCCCACCGATCTAATCGGAATAACAAATGATGTGTTGTATTTGAAAATGCTTCAGAAGTACAAATTAATAATAGGTAGTATCATTGTATAAGACACAAGTTAAACTGCAAAGTGGAAGAGCCGGGGAAGGTGCCCTGTCTTTTGTCTTCTTCATCTTGCACACAACTCCTGTCCCTAATTTAGTGCTTGGTTAATAGTTGGTACTCAGAATGTGCTTATGGAGTGAATGCATGATTTTCAACTGCAACATGGAGTCATGCAGATGATCTCAGGGGGCTATTCCTGTTTCTTTGTTTATAATTGAGGATTTTCATATATTATTGCCATGCAGTTGAGTTGTTAAATATTTATGTAAGATACATAGAGTCATAAGACAGTGTTTCTGTCCTTAAGAAACTTTCTCTCTCATTGGTTCACAAGACTTACTTAGCCCTTTTCTCCTCAAATTAAACAGTAATAAAAGGCAACAGGAGAGTTTATTTGGATGTAAGGGAGAAATATTTACTCTGGCCAGCTTAAGGGGGAAAAATGTGCAGCTCACAGAAACGAAGGAAATGTGAAGAGCCAAGTCCATCCAAATCTTGTACCTCCCAGGATCCAGGGGGTGCACTGGGACACAGGCTTACCAGGACTCTAGAGCCTGGCTGGTTTAGTTCCATCCATTTTCTCCTTCAGTCACTCCATTCCAGATTTACATTCCTGGGAGACAGTGTCCAAGGGGCATGATGAAGCATACATACTCACACCTTGGCCAAGAAAGAACAGCTAGGCAAGACTGCATGTGGTGCGATATGTGTAGCTCCCCGAAGCACAATTCAGATGCACCTCTGGGATGCAATGGGTTCTATTGACAGTATTACAAGAATTCAGAGAAGAGAGATTCTGGTGAGACTTCACAGATGCAAAGGGGCTCAAGCTGGACCTTTAAAGATGGGTAGGAGTAGGGGTGCTTGGGTGGCTCAGTCGGTTAAGCATCTGACTCTTGGTTTCAGCTCAGGACATGATCTCGTGGTTCGTGAGTTTGAGCCCTGCATTGGACTCTGTGCTGACAGCACGGAGCCTGCTTCGGGTTCTCTCTCTCCGTCTCTCCCTTCCTCTCTGTCTGCCCCTCCCTTGCTCGCTCTCTCTGTCTCTCTCAAAATTAAACTTGAAAAAATTTTTAAAGATGGGTAGGAGTGAGATAAATGAAGAAGAGGAAAGACTTCGGGTGGGGCCACAAGAGGAGTAAAGGTTTCGAGTTAAGATTGAGCCCAATGTGTTCACCAAAGGCAGAAGTGACGGAGACAGAGAAGACAGATGTTAATAACCTAGCTATTTCTGTGGAGATGTGAGGATAGATAGCAGGTTTAAACAATAAGCCGGTGATTCAGGCAGGGAAACAGTAAGTGTAGAGCTAATTGTACAGAAAATATTCAGGGAAAGCATAAGGGAGGCCTATGTTATTTTGAAAGAAGACCAGAAAAGTAAATGGTACATTTACTTATCAGGGTATGAGATTGAGAATCCAAGTGAAGGGGAGAATCTTGAAGGAGGGAGTATTTGTACAAAGGCTGAAGGACAGGGTGGGGACTGGATGGGGGTGGAGACACCAGCATAAGGGTTTCGATGACACTTGTTCTAAATATACTAGATCTTAGCAACATAAGGTATTGAAGGGAGCACTGTTAGATGAGACTCAGAGATGAAGACGCTTTAGAACAACCAGTGTGGCCCCGGCCACAGTGCTTAGGAATTAACAAGGGGTCAGTGAACGATTACAACAACTTGGTTAAAGTTAGCATTAATTTGAGCAAAAGTTTCCAGATGACTGGATGGAAACTCCTTTTGGTTAACATTCAAAAGCTAGGGTTTCTGAAACTTTGGAGCAGATTTTAAAGATAAGAGAATTTATTCAGGAATTTAACTTTTGTTCCTAAACTTAAAGGATTATTGGAAATACTTGGAAGACAGCAGATTGGCATACCTCTTGATGATTTGCACCCCTTATTTACTTATGGAGCAGTTGCCACAGAAGCCTCTTGATCTTATATCCTTTTCATAAAATAAATGTATTACTAGAAACACCAGACGTTTCAGTGTTTGACTTAGCACTGAAATAGCCCTGAATAGAGTACGTTTAGCCATTTTCAACCTTCTTCTGTGCTTCTCCAGTATTTATGCTGGAGTTACCTCAAAAATCGATTCAAGGAGAAAGCATGAATCTACAAGCAATCCTTAACCTCAAATATTTGATTTATGTCATCACATTTAAGTAGTTCAGAATCTGCTTAGAAAAGACAAGCTGGGGAGTTTGGCTTCTCTTTACCCCTTTGAAAGAGTCAAACTTTAAGGCTTATTAGTGAGCCAGATTCTCCCCACCCGTAAGCCATTCAGCAGTGGCCCTTTCTCAGTTTGCTTAAGGCAGTGTACAAATAACTGCTTTATGTCATAGACCTGCTTCTACAAAATTAAAAGTAAACCAAATGCTATTTGCTCCAAAAAAAAAAAAAAGGCCCTGTGAATCATGTCTTCATAAAAATAGTCACTTATTATGTATCCGTTTTATAAGTTTAACATTTCGTGTATTGGATTTACTTACAGTGAGGTACATCAAAACCTTATAGACACTGTCTATGGGGTATCTGAGTCGTCTTAAAGGGGACCTTTAGTGTGCAGCGTTTAGTTGCTCACAAGGAATAATCTAGTTGTTGGTGGGGCTGATCATAACCTCAGTAACAACTACTGAGAATTCTCTAAGGTAAGTTCTCTACAAATATTGTTTATTGAATATAATCATAATAGAGATAGGAATGTAAATAATCAAAAGCAATCATATAGAGTAGGTATTATTATGGCAGCCTACTTTACATACGAGTAAACTGAGATTTAGGAAGATTAGGACATCACACAACTAATAAGTAACAAGGTCAGAACTGAGCTCACATGTGGATGGTTCCAAAGCCCATGCTTTTACCGCACATTATCATTTCCTGGTTTATTAAGTGCTCCCATATGTGACATTATGCTAGGCTCTCTTCACCAGCACCCTGCACCCTTCCTTGTTGGTTCCTTTAAGTTTTCCTTCCTTCCTTCCTTCCTTCCTTCCTTCCTTCCTTCCTTCCTTCCTTCCTTCCTTCCTTCCTTCCTTCCCTCCCTCCCTCCCTCCCTCCCTCTTTCTTTCTTTCTTTCTTTCTTTCTTTCTTTCTTTCTTTCTTTCTTTCTTTCTTTTTCTTTCTTCTTTCTTTTTAGGAAGAGAGAGAGAATGTAAGTGGGGGTGAGAAGCAGGAAAAAAAAAGAGAGAGAGAGGGAGAGAGAGAGAGAGAGAGAGATTCCGTGCTCTGTGAGGAGCCCAATGCAAGGTTCAATCCCATGACCCTGGGATCATGACCTCAGCCGGAATCAAGTGTTGGTTGCTCAACCTACTGAGCTACCCAAGTACCTCTGTCTTTAATATATTTTTTAAAATGTTTTATTTAGTTTTGAGAGACAGAGAGGCAGAATGTGAGTGGGGGAGGGGAAGAAAGAGAGGGAGACACAGAATCCAAAGCAGGCTCCAGGCTCCGAGCTATCAGCACAGAGCCCGACGTGGGACTTGAACTCACGAACTGCGAGATCATGACCTGAGCTGAAGTCGGACTCTTAACCGACTGAGCCACCCAGGCACCCCTTTAATATTTTTTAATTAAAAATGTTTAAACTTTTTATTTTAAATTAATTTTAAGCTTAAAAGTGTTGCACAAACAGTACAAAAAATTTCCTGTATCCAGAGTCCTCAAATTGAAAACTTACATAACCACAGCACAATGACCCAAATCAGGACATTAACATTGATACAATTCTATTACATAATCCATAGACCTTACGTGAATTTCACCAGTTTCTCCATAAATGTCCAGGATCTAACCCAGGCTGACATGCTGTATTCAGTTGTCCTGTCTCCTCGGTCTCCTTCGCGGCCAGCCCCGTACTCATACGACCCTGAGAGGAACGTCTCTTCCCATTTGGCATCCTGGCCACTTTGCCTGATTCATCCCTTCAATCTAGAACAATTCCTTAGTCTTTTTTCATCTTTCATAACCTCAACACTTTATTTTTTTTTATTATTTTTTTTTCAACGTTTATTTATTTTTGGGACAGAGAGAGACAGAGCATGAATGGGGGAGGGGCAGAGAGAGGGAGACACAGAATCGGAAACAGGCTCCAGGCTCTGAGCCATCAGCCCAGAGCCCGACGCAGGGCTCGAACTCACGGACCGCGAGATCGTGACCTGGCTGAAGTCGGACGCTTAACCGACTGCGCCACCCAGGCGCCCCTCAACACTTTAAAATAAAGTACTAGTCAGTTATTTTTGCAGAATGTCCCTCATTTGGGTTTGTCTGATGTTTCTTCATAAGTAAATTGGGGTTGTGCATTTTTGGTAAAAATACGATGGAAGTTATATTGTGTTCTTCTCCGTGGGTCAGACCAAGAGGCACATGATTTGTCACATGACTGGTGGTATTAACTGTGATCATTTGGTTAAGGTGGTATCTGCTAGATTTCCCTACTATGAAGTAAGTGTTTTCCTCTTTAATTAGTAAGTATTTTCTAGGGGACTACTTTGCAACTATGTAAATATCCTGTTTCTAATAATACTTTCGCCATGAATTTTTATCACTCATTGATAACTCCTGCTGAAAACTGTCATTACTATAGTATTTTAAAATGGTGGCATTCTTTTTCCATCATTACTTATACATGTATTAGTTAGACTTTCATTGTAAAGAATAGCTTTCTCTTCTTCCCTGTTTACTCAATTATTTATTTATATAGGCATGGACTCATGGATATTTACTGTATTCTGTGGGGTGTATTCACATCATTGGTTATTTTGTTTGTTCATATTGTCCCCTATTTGGCCAAAAGAGCCCCTTCAAGTTTGGCTGCGATCCTTTTGACATGTTTCCCATCATTTGTTTTAAAACACTTACTTTCTGGCACCCCAAGATGTTCTAGGCTCATCTTGTACGTTCTCTGCTCAGCCATGGCATGACCAAGCCTTGGTTCCTTTTGTTGGAGAATGGTATTCAAAGACCCAGATCTGGGCACCAGGTGCACTCATTGCTTGGAATTTGTTACTATGAAATCAGGTTTATTGTTTATGTTCTTTGCCAGTTATTAATATATTGTCCCTTACCTAAATTCACCCTTTGTTACCTACACTGCAATGATGGAGTTGGAAATTAAGCATTTCTCCTTCACAGAGAGCATGATGTTATGATTTCCCAGGTAAGGGCACTGGAGGGACATTATAGGTGAAAGGCGCTTCTCCTCCCGGCTCTACTGTGCTGCTGTTTTGTTATCTCCTCACTCCTACCACATGGCTGCCAGCAGCATGTGGAAAAATCCAGTGCTGCTCTGCCCTAGCTACTTGTCCAGACCACATAGTCACTGGGTGAGCTCACAGCCTTGGCCCCAGTCCAGTGACCACCTCACTGTGGCGCTCCCAACGTGGACATCACCCTGGGCCTCATGCTGTTCTTCTGGTGAGTAGGCTTCCAGTAGCCCAACACCTTATGTGTGCCTGTCTGTTGTCCTGGCCACATCTACCCCAGGGGAGTGCTTTTGGCTTGTCGGCCCTGGCTGCAATTCCTTCCTGCCAGCTTTGGCCTGCCTGTACCCCAGAAGGGTATTTCCTGCTTGCTTGGTGACTGTGGAGCTGCTCTGGCCCAGGCAACCCACTAATTTTTAGCATTCACTGAATGTCTCCATCTACCACACCCTCTCCAGTGAGATCTGAATCTCACTCACCCTTGGGGAGAGGCCCCTTCCAAGTTTGTTCATTCCTCAGGCTGTCTCCGCCTTAGAGCATTCTTCAGAGTTCTCTTTACACCTTTACAGTTGGAGTTTATATTAAATTTCCCTGTTCAAATCACTGCATGATTTCTACTTCCTGATTTGACCCTGACTGATACACACTCCATATTGGATTCTCTTTCCCATCCTTGCTGATTTTATTTATCTACATATCCTGAGTAAGTGAATCACTACTCTGGTCGCCGAAAGTCCAAACTATATAAAAAGACTTACTAAGAAAAGCCACTCCCCTGTCCTTACCATCCATTCTATCCTGTTCTCATTCCCCCATCCTTTCCAACTCATTCTACCTACTCCTTGTTTCTATCTCACTAGTTCTTCTTTGCACTATTGAGAAGACACCTGCATAATTTCTTATTTCCTTGTCCACAAAGGGAAGCATCCTACTGATACTCTTATATTTTGCTTTTTTTTCACTTAACAATACCACACCAGTTCATAGGAACCTTTTCATTCTTTTTATAGCTGCATAATACTCCATGGCCTGAGTGTACTATCGTTTGTACAACTGTTGTCCAGAGGATGGGTATGTAAGCTCTTTCTGCAGAATGCTGCAGTGAATAATCTGTGCATATGTATTTTTGTATTTTGGGGGATGTATCTTCAGGGTAGATTCCTAGAAGTGGGGTTGCTCAGTTGAAAAGTGAGTCCATGGATTGCTTTGTTAGTCATTGCCAAGTTCCCCTTTCAAAGGGCTGTGCCAATTTGTATTCCCACCAGCCATGCGTGACAGTGCCTGTTTTCCCCAGCCTTGCCAACAGGATGTGTTGTCATACTTTAAAATTGTTGCTTATCTGATAGGTGAGAAATGGTGTAGTTCTAACTTGTGTTTCTTTAATTATGAGCTATTTGAATATCTTTTCACATGTTTAAATGCCATCTATATGTGTTTAAGTGAATTTTCTGTTCATGTCTTTTTCCCATTCTTCTGTTGATTTTGGTTATTTCCCTCCTTTTTGAGAATTCTTTAAATATTGAGGGTATAGCACTGTGTCTATGGTATAAGTTACACACATTTTTCTCAGTGTGTCGGTTGTCTTTTGACTTTGTATATGTGGTGCTTTTGCCATGCAAATGTTTTTATATTTTTATGTAGCCACATGTATTGATCTATTCTTTCATTTTGTCTGGATTGTAAGTTGTGGTTAGAAAGACTTTCCTTGTACCAAGATCAAAGAGGAATTCACCCATGTTTTTTCCTCATATTTATATCATTTATTTATTCATTCATTAATGTTTTAGTTATTTATTTTGAAAGAGATTGAGAGTGTGAGCAGGGGAGGGACAGAGAGAGAGAGAGGGAGAGAGAGAGAGCCCAGACAGGCTCTGTGATGTTGGTGCAGAGCCCAATGTGGGGCTCCAGCTCATGAACCATGAGATCATGACCTGAGCTGAAATAAAGAGTCAGATGCTTAACCGACTGAGTCATCCAGGGGCCCTCTAGTATTTATATAATTTAAATGTTTACATTTGGATTCCTGATCCTTTTCAAGTTTTTTCTTACGTATGATGTGAGATACAGATTTTTATCTCTTTTCAGTAAGTACCCAGGTTTCTCTCTCTTTGCTCCAGCAATTTGAGATGCCTCCTTCATCACACACTAAGCTTCCCTATGTACTTAGGTCTCTTTGGGGACTTTTTATTCTACCCCACTGGTCTGTTTGCCTAATCCTGTGCCAGTTCCAGACTGTTTTAGATAGACAGGCTGTAGAGCAGCATTTAGTCTGGTAGAGGTAGTTTCCCCCTGTCATGCTTCTTTTTTTTTTTTTTTTAATGTTTTACTGTTTTTGAGAGAGTGCAAGAAGGACTCTCACTCTCTCTCTCTCTCTCTCTCTCCTCTCTCTCTCTCCCTCTCTCTCTAGGGGCAGAGAGAGGGAGACAGAGGATCTGAAGTGGGCTCTGCACTGACAGGTTGACAGGCTGACAGCAGCAAGCCCAAGGTGGGGCTCGAACTCATGAACCCTGAAATCATGACCTGAGCTGAAGTCAGATGCTCATCTGACTGAGCCACCCACATGCCCCTACAGTTGTGCTTTTTAATTGATTTCTCAGCTCTTCTTGTATGTTTATTTTTCCATACTAACATTCATAACGACTAGTCCTTGACAGTTAGTATGATTCGATTATGTGATCCTAACACATTGAGGAAGCAATTTAGAGGCTCAGAGGTACCTCTGCATTAACAGTTAATAATTCAGCCAATGGGAGCCTTCGGCAGTGACCTGGGCCCTGGAAGAAGATTGAGTACTAGGTATTAGATCCTAGATGGGATGAGGAATGTCATAGATGTGGGAGACAAACCCTAGGTAAGACTCTATTCTGGAAGTCACAGTTGCCTAGAGCATCACATATGAACTTCAGAAGCAGTGGTCAGGCCCAGAAGAGGTGAGGGAATCATGACTTTTTACAGTGGTGGCAAAGAGCTAGCAGGTTTGATATGGGAGCCTATAAGTTCTGAGTCTGCAGATGAATTGAACTTACATTATCCATTTGGTAGGAAAATCCTCAACTCTCTTATTCAAACAGTCAAAAATGTGGCATTAAAGAGTTTTGTTTAAGTGTATTTATGCCTGACATATTTCAGAAGTAAACTTTGTTTTATTTTGTTCCGGGGAAATCTAAGTCCCTTCTTTCAGAGTTCGATAATTTGAAACTACAAGTTTTAAATGAATTTTAAACAGCCACTTTCCCTCCCCTACCCACACATTTACGAAAATAAACAGGGCCACCCTACCAGCCGCTCTCTGATTTGCATAACAGCAAGAGCTGATGCAAATCCTCACACTTGGGGCTATTTCAGAGTTTGTGGAGATGGCAAAGGGTTCCTTTCCTTAAATAGTCTTGAGTGTGGTACCTTGGATTAATATCTGCAGAGCATCGACTTTGTCCAAAGCAAAAACTGTTTAAATACCGTGTTTCTTCTACTTATCCTAGCTTCCTGTGGGCTGAGTAGTTATTTTTATTTTTTACAAGCTAGCAAATAAAAAGAAGAGATCATTTATTCTGCCTTTGTACAAACTATTCCAAGCAACTAAGTAGTTGGTACGGAAAGGTTTCTTTTTCTTTCTTCAAAACTATTTTTTTTGAATGGGGCATTTTTACCATCATTTTTCACTGTGTCATTAGTTGAGCCAGGATTTTCTCTTGTGGTTGTGTCCTCTCCCTAAGAAAAGAAAAGAAAAACAAAAACAAAAACACGTGAAGGCAACCTGGCCATACGCATACCTGACAACATCCCTCACAACCTTGTAACATGAAACCACTTAATCAAACTGCATGTTGGTGTGTTACCATATGGGAGACAAAGAAGTAAAAAATACATAAGAAACTAAGCCACGTGGCATTCAGGGCTCAGTTCTTCAGGTATGAACTCAACTGAGTGGTGCCGGCACGAATAAAGTTGCTTCTGAAAAGAAAAGCCTTGGTGTCATGACTCTGAGCAAAAATCCTGCTATGTTCTCACCTTTGTTTGATCCAGAACCCATGCTGAATTATGGTGCCTTTTGATTTTCTCAAAGCCTAGGACAGTGTTCAGTGCATAGTAGGTACTTAAAAACCTTGTGGCTGATTGTGGACTTTCAGAGATTCAAAGCATAATCCCCAAATCATAACTTTCAAAGTTTCAGGCACTAGCAAGGATACTTTGGTAGATGAAGGGGTTTTTTTTTTTTGGTTTTATCCCTTTATCCCAATCACTGAGCTTAGTAGACTGTCTTGTCTGACCCTGAGTAAGATTTCTCTGACTTCTTTGATTCTGTTTCTTCTCTTTTCTGTGCCTTTGGCTGACCCCAAATTTAGAAAACCTCATAACATAATTTGGCCCTCTAGATTTTCTCAAAAGTAAGTCTGTCCCTAAGGACCAAGCTGACTCTACAGCTAAAATTCCAGCAGTGTCTGACCTCAAAAACACTGAGTCTGTTTTTTCCTAATTGAGAATGTCATTCACATTTCTTCTGAGGATTCTTCCCAGCACAGGAGTATACTTCGAGGGGCAGCCAAATATAAATGACCAGTGAATATATGTAAACATGCCTGACTTCACAAATCATCAGAGAAGTGCTAATTAAAATTGAGAAGCTATTTTTTCCCCCATCCAACAGATGACCACAATTCAGAAGATTGAAAACATCCAAAGGCAGCATGGATGTGGGAGGATCTACATTTTGATGAGAGTGAATATTGATGAACATCTTTGGATGTCCAAGTAAGAACGTTGGTCAAAATTTGACATGCGCTTATTTACTTAGTTCACTTTTGGTAATGATTTTCTAACGATTTTTTGAAATCTTTTCTTTCTTTCTGTATTGGTTGGGGTTCTCCAGAGAAACAGATCAATAAGAGATTGTACCTATATCTAGATATCTAGATCTATATGAGATTTATTACAGGAACCAACGGACCCATGGTGGCCAAGAAGTCCCACTCTCTGCCATCTGTAGGGTTGAGAGCCAGCAAAGCCAGTGGGTGATTCAGTCTGAGAGCGAAAGCCCCAAGAATCGGGGCCAGAGACGTAAGTCCTGGTCAGTCTGAAGGCCTGAGAACCAGGAGACCTGATATCCGAGGGCAGGAGAAGATAGATGACCCAGCTCAAGCAAAACCAGCAAATTTTTCCTTCCTCCTCCTTTTTGTTCTATACAGGCCCCCAGCAGACTGGGTGATGCCCACCCACACTGGTAAGGGTGGATCTTCCTGTCTACCTATTCAAATGCTAATCTTTCCCGGAAACACTCTCACGGACACACCCAGAAATAATGTTTTACCAGCCATCTGGGCATCTCTTAGCCCAGTCACATTGGCACATAAAATTAACCATCACACTTGCTTCCTTTTTTGTTTTTGTTTTTTTAAATTTTTTAAAAATGTCTATTTATTATTGAGAGACAGAGAGAGACAGAGCATGAGCAGGGGAGGGGTAGAGAGAGTGGGAGAGACGGAATCTGAAGTAGGCTCCAGGCTCTGAGCTGTCAGCACAGAACTTGACGCGGGGCTCGAACCCACAAACCACGAGATCATGACCTGAGCTGAAGTCGGATGCTTAACCGACTGAGCCACCCAGGCACCCCTTGAAAAAAAAAATGTTTTTTTAACGTCTATTTATTATTGAGAGACAGAGAGAGACAGAACATGAGCATGGGAGGGGCAAAGAGAGAGCTTCCTTTTTTGTTTTTATCTTTAGAAATCTTGCTAGTTGGAATTTGTTTCCTTAAGAGAGCATTCTTGTGATGTATGCTCTTCACCTGCTTTCCTTGTGTTCTTTTTATGCTTACTGGCCTAGAGAGAGAGAAGCATCTACAAACTGGTTATTTTTTATTTCAGGGACCTGGCTGAGAGCCACCCTCCTTCTTGGAGCCTGAAAATAAATAAGATATATTTCCAAGGAAAGGAATTAGCAGTTAGAGGGAGACTCCCTCTACCCCTCCCCCCCACCCCTCCCACCCCCCCCCAGAGCTGGAATGTCATTCTAGGAGATGGAATCAGGTTCTTCTCAGACATTCTCCCCTTTATCCATGGTCTGTCGGACTCCTGGATCTTCAGTCTCTAACTGGACACAGGGCTGTCACTAGCCCACCTGGGGCCCTGTGTGAATTCCAAGAAGGCATCACTTTGGATGAGAGTAACCCCATTGGCCAGTACTTGGTGAGCAGATGTTGTCTTTGTGTGATTTTGGAAAAGAATTGATCTCTGTTTGTGGAATAGAGTGAAAACTTGATTCCAGCTCCTTCCAGTCACCCCCTGGGCCAGGCATCCTTTCGCAGGGCACTGCCCACAAGCTTACCCGAAGCCCTGCCGAGGATGCCCGATTTGTCTTTCGGGTCTGTCACTTGGCAAATTGGCGTTTTGCCTGAGCCCTAGGGTATGGCCCTCAGCCTCCTTCGCCACCTCAGTCTGGGCTTTAGAGCTGTTTGGCAGGGGGTTCTATAGTTTTGTTTGAAGCCTGGTCATTTCTCTGTTTCAATGAGTTTTAAGAGAGGAGGTAAAATGAAATCCCTACTTCCTCTACCATGTTTAACTGGAAGTTTAATTTCGGAAGCATAACATCATGACTTACTTGAAATTGTCTTTCATTGTACACTTCCTTGCGGTGATCACTCGCTCACTCACTCACTCATGCATGATTGGCTTCCGTTAGTCATAATAATCTCCACCGAGAGAGCAGGTTCTGAGATTGCTGCAGGGACACAATACTGTTCAAAAACACTTTTCCCTTGACTTTTGTGCCTCACAGTGTTTCCCAGTCGCCTTCAGTTCCTGTACTGGTTTTTTTTTTTTTTTTTTTTTCCAATTTTCTCAAGAACACAGCTGCTGGAAAAGCATACTAAAGGGGTCAACACTTAGATCATGGAATAATTCACCCATTTCCAGTAAACAGCACCAAACCATGCATTACTTGTGCAGAATTCCAATTGACTGGGATGAGCATTTTAGCTAAACTCTCAGCTGGTGACAGGATTGGTGGAAGGGTTTCAGTTAGGCTGTGGCTGCTTGTGTGTCCATCTCGGCGAGAGGCAGAGGGAAAGAAGACACTAGTCCCTAATGAAAGGCCAATTCTGTTGAAGGCTTTTTTTTTTTTTCCTGCTTGTTTTACATTTTTCTTTTACTAGATTGTTCACTCTGATGGGAAAAAGACCAGTTTACATTTGGCTAGATAAGTAAAGAGTTGAATGCGGAAATCCAAATTAGTTGGTGCCATATTTTTTCTATTTTATTCTGATATCTTACAGATTGCCATCTTGGGCAACTGGTTTTGTTTGGAGACAGCCATAGTGAAGAGAGCTCTTCAACACCTTTCTTCCCTGGAGGCTGTCTTCCACCTTAGAACAATTGCTGATGCGTTCTTGTTGCAGGCCAGACTCCTCTTGGGCACAGAAGCTTTTCCTACACACTTAGATTTTGTGACCCAGACACCAGGGTTTGAACAACAGCCCTGCTTGTAAATAGCTTCAAACAAACAAACAAACAAACAAACAAACAAACAAACAAAGGACCTCAGTCTCCCCAGGGTTACATTGAGCCACTTTTTGCTGTTTTGTAACTTTGGTGGAGAGCAACGATTTCCTCAGGAGAAAGTGTTTTCTTTTAAAGAGTCTTTATTTTAAAAATAATATTCTTTTGGTGTCCAAGTTACATTTTATGAGGAGAAACCATAAAAAACATATTCATTTGTGAGGAGGAGTGGGTAAAGGGAGCCTGAGAGCGATGCATGCTTTAACAAAACAGCTGTGACAATGCGTTAGCCCAACCAGTATGGTCCTGGACATTGGGAAAAGAAAAAAAAAAAAAATCTCAGTGCCAAACAAAGCACTCTTCAGGGTGAAGGGGTTGAGAATGGTGTGTACGGAAGGTATGTGGTTTAAATGGAAACCGTGTAAGGATCAGCCTGCCCATCAGGGTTTTGCTGAATGCCACAGATAGAGCCAGAGCTGTGATGAGCATTGCCTCGAACATGCTCACGGTCCAGGTCGTTTGTAAATTGCACTGGAGTGTAATTGAAGCTGTTTTCTCAAGTTATCGACATTCCTTACTGTAAAAATAGAGGAGTCAGCACACAATCTCCTTGGCCGGCTGGGGCTGGATATTCAGGGGAGGGTAAGGAGAAGAGAATCAAGCGTCAGGAGCACCCCAGCCACACGAAACCTCCGGGGATTTTACACAGCTGAGGAGCTTTGTGTGTTCACACCCTTTAAACAATATGGTCTTAACAGTTCTTGCCACGTTAAATAGGAGCCTTGCCAGTCTTGCTAAGATGGGTCACACTTTGCTGTTTCCTCAAAGCATGATGAACAAAATAAAACCTTTCTTGATGTTTCAATCAGGGATAACTTTAAAAGCATTAATGGCTGCACTGAGCCGTTGGCACAATTTGTACCAGGGCCCCAGGAGGTTTGGGAGAGAGCCCAGAGATAATCCTGAATAGTGTGTCTGCTTTCTTGGTGGTGTTTCAGGCTTTGCTCTCCGGGGCACCTTAGAACTACCAGGGTCTGGCCTGTGGCTCCTGGTCCATCGAAGCTTCTTTTCTCTTTATCTGCTTGCTGTTCCCAGTCTTCTGGGAGCTTGAAAAACCTTCAAACAAGCTTGTTAAAGTTATTAAACTGGAGTCCAATTCACCAACAATGGCCCATGGGGACTCACCCACATCTTTACTGTAGGCCACAAGGGGCGCTATTTTTGCCTTAGAGATGCCCTTTTGCTGACTTCCTGATCTTGAGCTGTTTCGTGTAGATGAGGGTTTTGTGTAATTTAACTTAAGATAGATTAGGAATCATCATAATTTGAAGGAATGAGATGAATATGGCAAAGGCAATATTGTATTTGGAGTTTGTGTTCTACTCTGACCACTAAGGGGGCATCCCTATCCTGCTTTAATGCCAAGTGGCTGAGCATTAGGACAGCTATCGCCAAGTCTGGACACTTGGGGGACTGTATAACACAGCCAGTTTTGGTAGCTTTGGGGGAATTTGGCAGAAGAAAACGTGACTTCCTATTTTGGTTCTGTTGCTACCTCAGAAAATTAACTATTCACCCTGGATGTATTTCCTTAACTGTAAATTGAAAGATTTAAAACAGAAAGTAAGACTCTTCTAGCTTAACATTTTTAGTTTTGTGTGTGTGTGTGTGTGTGTGTGTGTGTGTGTGTGTGTGTATTTCTCTTTAAAGTCCTTTAAGATGCAGGACTCATGGCAGATAGCCAAATGGCAAATACCAGATCGAATGCCATCCTGAGATCAGGTATCAGGATAAGGTGACAGAGCAAACTACCTGGTCCTCTCTCCTCAACCCTGACTTGATGGAACAAGGCAGACAAGATTAGAGATGGGACCAACTTTTCTGCATAGTAACCTTTTAACCAGCATCTGTTAATCAATAGAGCATGAGGTGGTGTCTCTCCTGGGGCCCAGGACCCATCAAAATTGAATAATATGAACAGCTATGACACAGTCCTGGCCAGTTGGGCTCTGGTTGGCGTTTGCTGTGCTGTCTGAATTTTATAATCCTCTCGATCCAAAAAGGTTAAATCTCATTCTGTATGTTCCATGATGATCTATGTTTAATATTTTTTCTGCCCCTTTAGATCTTGCCATCTGCATGCTGCTGTGTGAAGGAATATTTCCTTCCTAAAATCTTGAGCAACTTTTGCTCCTAACCAAACTGCAAACTTCGTGAGTTTTAAAAGGCAGGAGGAGGACAGGGAGGCACGTTTTACTTTCAACATGTTGTCAGAGATGAGCGAGGTACAGTCTGGAGACAAAAATCCTGGTCCTGAAATGATGACTGATAACCCGTGATTCTGTCACAGTGATGTGAGCAGGCAGATTGGTTCTTCCCGAGGGTCCTGGGGGCCTCCTGACAATGTGGGCTGGTCTGGAGTGAGACCTAAGGTTTCCTTGTCTCCCTTTCAGGCTGTGTTCGCGGCATGCTCACCAGACAAGGATTAGAAGAGCCACTGACAACACTGTATGCAATACATGGAATTCATTGTATTTTAAAGTTGGATATCATTCAGGACCACACGCATGTTTAGGAAATGGAGTATACATATGTTATTTGAATACTCATGGTTCAATGTGTATAGTTGTGAAAGTTCCTCTCTGTAAGGACAAGAGTCTCCTACAAGGTCCAAAAAAATCCCGTGTGGATCTGCCCATCTTAGAGATCGCAGGTACACATGTGATCCCCAGTCAGGCATCCATTCACGCGTGTCCCAGGTACACGGACAGCTTCTGGGATTGCCTGCTAGGACCTAATTTGTACACTATGTTTACATGTTTAATTATAAGCCTATTCTACCTAAATCCCACCCCCCCTTGCTTTCCTATTGCATATAACAGTAAAGTCACATTCCTTGCTATGAATTATTGTGATCTGGCCCCTGCCACATCTCCTATCTCCTCTCCTCTCCTTCTCCTTCCCTATCACTCTCCTCCGCTGGCCGCCCTGGCCTTCCTTCTGTTCCTGGCACACACCAACCTCCTTTCCTCATGGCCTTTGTGCTTTCTGTTCCCTCTGCCTGGAATGCACATCTCACTCTTCAAGGTTGGCTGCTTCTTTTCACTTATGTCTCTGCACAAATGTCATAACTGTGGAGAGGCCTTTCCTAATTGCCCTATCAAATACTACCCCGTACCCATCACTTCATCACTTGAATGATTGATTTTTCTTGAGACATGTATCACTCTGAGGACTGACCTCTGTTGATTGACTTGATAGCTGCCCATCTGCCAGAGTGTGAGCAGAGCGTGAGCAGAGTGTGAGTGGAGAGTGTGAGCTCCATGGCGGCAGGAACAATGCTGGTGTTGTTCCAGGCCCTAGGCCAGCTCCTGGAAGAGGCACGGAGGAGTGGCTGGACACACAGTGTGGACCCTCAGTTGTGCCTTGAGGGTCAGAACAACAAACTAAACTACAACAAACAAGAAAAATTCTTCTGAACAGTTGTCCCTGCCGTGTCGTAAATCTGCGTTTCCTGCTAGATTCATATCACTTTGCTTTTGGAGAGAGAATAAAGTAATTCTATTATCCTGTAGACATTCCCGCATCCATGGCTTCCATCCTGTCCCTTTGGAGCTCCCTTTCTGCTTGCCAGGCTCCCCGGCTCCTCTCATGCTGGATCCAGAGTGCCCCCCAGAAGGTGCTGGATCCAGAGCGTGCCCCCCCCCCCCCTTCTCAGCAGCCTGGCCCTCTGCCTCCCGTCCCACTTCCGGATGGCATCTGTTGTGTCAAATGGCATTGGCTTATACCCTTCCCTAGAAGAGTTACTTTATTCAGCCAGGTGTGCAGCGGTGGGGAGGGGACAGGCAAGAGAACTTTGCAATCGGATTTTCAGGTATTTGAAAGGAAAGCTTTGTGCTCTTTTTTTTTTTCCAGAAGTTTTCTTACTCTGATGGAAGAGGCCATCTGGGTCTTCTATTAACTGGGTCTGCTATCATCTTGAGAAAGGTAGCTTGTTGCCTGAGAGAAACAACAAAGTCATGTTTGTCTACTGCCTAAAATTTAAAACACCCCATGAGTGCATTCGTTAGTGGTCTCATCCTTTCCAGTAATAAAAACATGCAACTCCATGGTCCTTGACAGTGGAATATGCAGGGCTCTGAGTCCTGTGAATCACAGGGTTGAAGGACTTTGGAGGTCTTCTCTGCCAGCCTCCCACCCAGGAGAGACCCTGAGTGAAGCCACTCAGCTGGTGTGACACAATCAGAGGATCTCAGGGTTAGTCATCTCGTCCTGTCCCCTGTCTCTGGGCAGCAACACAGCTAACCCACTGTAGTCAAGTAGAGAACTTTTACAAGATACACACACTCTCTCCGGTGTTTCCCAAGGCGGAACCCGTGGTGTGGTGACTGTGGTATGAAGTGACAACACAGGAAGTCGGTTGTGGGGCCAGACCAACGGGGGATGCTCAGTTCTCTCTCCCAGGCTCAGAGACCAACCCACATTCCTGCTGTTTCCATGGAACTGAAATGTTTGTGTGGGTTTAGTAATCTTCAGGAGAAGCTGGTCATGAGGTGACGTCCTCCTTCTCTAGTGCCAGGAGGATGAATCTGGTGACTTTATACAGCAGGCTTTTCCCCCACATCCTCAACCGAATTTCTGAACCTTAGGTTTTCTAACTCAACCAGACTCAAACTGAGGTGTTGTATCTAATTAAATGATAAAACCAGGGTACATATTTCACTGTGTTCACACTTGTGGGATTTTGAACTACAAGAGGGAGAGAAAGAGAAAGAACAGAGGCTAGTGAACCCCTATAAATCATTTTTATTTCTCAGCACCCCTATTTCTGCAACCCAAGTGTCTCTCATTCTACCATTTTCTCCTCACTGAGACCTCACAGCTCAAGGAGAGAACAGACAAGGAAAAGAATCGATGGGTATGATCAAAGGAAAACATTTACTGGGAGAGGGAGATAGATGGGTTCACACCTCCTGTCTTTGTCCCCATGGGGCTTCACTGCTTCAGTCTGCTGGGACTGAAGCACACACCCAGGTTGAGCAAGCCCCTCACCTGGGATCGAAGGGTCTATGCACTCACGTGTGTGTGTGTGTGTGTGTGTGTGTGTGTGTATGTGTGCGCACGCGCGTGTGCTCAGAGTGGAGGCCCATGGGATGGGGAGAATAAGAAAAAGACTTAAAATTCTACCTATAAAGAGGATGCTTTAATTTAAGAGAGTCCCCACCAAGAAACTCTAGTACAAAACTAGGGACAAATGCATGCTTTTTTCAAACGGTGTTGCCAAGAAACATGTTGAATACTTGTGCTTTTCATTCAAACTTAGAGTTAAGTCACATTTAACGTGCTCATCAAGACGGCTAAATAAAGATTGCAGCCAGACTAGAATTATCTAGAGCTCTGCAAGAAATCTGCCATGTGCTGTCTGTCACTGGTTCTGCTGATGTCACCGTGTCCTGAGTGTTCTTCTGAACTTGTTATAGCTCCTGTTTACACCGCCTCTCCACCCCCCACCCTCAATCAGTCGTTTTATTTGACTGATTTCTCGTGTGTCTCTTTCAAACAAAAAAGAGGGAGGTATCACTAGTGCCCTCTGATGGAGTGTCACAGAACCATGGCTGTGACATCTAAATAGTAGCACTCTGTGACAGAGCCAGAGTTGTTCTTGCTTTGGTAAATGACAGTTTAGGAGGGGCACAGAGAGGACTTTCTCTCAACCGCCAGCTGTTTCAAAGCATTTTCAGTCAGGTTACCCAGAATTGTTAGATTTTATGGCACATTAGAAAAGTGATTTCCAGGTCACTTTCTAAAGCCTGAATTTTGTCACCAGCTCACCTGTTGACCTGGGAGAATAGAACCCTCTCAATTTTCACATTTAAGAAGAGAGGTAAATGGAATCAACCTTCAATGTACTTTCAAAAAGACATGGTTTTTAGAGTCATTGTGAACAATTTAGAAATGAACACAATGACTTTTTCTGTCCCTCATAATAAGGGAATTGGGTTTTTGGAACTAAGATAAGGACTTCTAGAAAAATCATGAGCTCTGTGGCTCTGGATACCTCCCAGTTGACTTTAACAGACGGTTCAGGTCTGGGGTGGGATCATGGCTCAGCCTGGCTTAAACAAATATGGTGGTGGAGGGTGCAGAATTCAAGAGGTGGTTAGGAGGGCAGCCTCTGAAACAGGACAGGTAAAGTTCCAATTCCAGCTGCACCACTTGTATGTGTGAACTCGGTCAACTAATTTAACATCATTCTGGATCAGAATGATAAGTAAAGCCATGATGTTATATTATGTTCACCATATTTACAACAAACTGGGTCCATTTTTGAGTTCTTGGATTGCACTTAACTATTTTTCAAAGCTTGGGGGAAGTTCTTACTGAAAATACCCTAGAAATTGTAGGATTACATTACAGAAATTTCTTCCCAAAGCACACCTGAAGAACCAATTCTATAAACTGTTAGATAGAAGATAAATAAGGGGTGTGGATCTAAAATATAACACCATGACTATAATTGATAACACTGTATTATGTAATTGAAATGTGCTGAGAGTAGAACTAAAACATTCTCACCAAAAAAAAAAAAAAAAAAAAGGAAAAAAAAGGTAAATATGTGAGGTGATGGCTGTGTTAATCAATTCATTGGAGGAGACCGTTTCACAATATATATGTACGTCAAATCATCACGCCCTGCACTCTAATAATCTTACAATTTCATTTGTCAATTATATCTCCGTAAGGCGGGGGTGGGGGGTAGAATAAATGGTTCTACCTCATCTGAAATGAGGAAAGATCTTTTTTGGCCAAGAGGAGAAAATTTCTTTTCCTCACCTCTCTCCCTGTCAATGCAACCCCAAATCAAAATTATTTAAATTCCCAAATTTTCTTAACAGTGGTCTCCTAATGCTTATTCACCCATGACCGAGCTTCTTTCTCCTCAATTCCTTAAAAAAACAGAAATTAAGTGAGGAGCAAAGTACTTGCCTGTTAGCTCTCTCTGAGTCCAAGATGAATAGAGGGATAGAAATTTCAATGAGGCTTTCTGCCCCATGGGGCAAAGAGGGTATGTCTCAGCAACAGCAGTGTGTAGAAAGGAGGTCTCGAGACTAGAAAAGCCAGAGGCTGCTCCTTACAAGTTTTGTCTGACCCTGGGATCAGAGGAGTAGCCTCTGGGGCCAGGGTCCGTGGCCGCATCACCATACAGACTCCCTGACATGGGCCTGGCCCAGGGACCTTGGCCTCTGCTGTAATGGCCCTTCCTCCAAGTCCTCCTCCTCCCTCTTCCCCTGCTCACCTGGGCTGCCTTGCATTTCCCCAGCATGTCTCCTTCTGCCCACTGGGGACCATTCTCTCTGCCCTTAATGGTTTGGCAACAAGAGCAAACCCAGGCCTGGTGGTGGGGGTGAATTCAGGACAGGCTTTGCACCATTTCTGAATTTCCTAGGTTTTGTCAATGGAAGCCAGACTCTTAATGCTATTTTAATGCAGTTGTTTTGTGTGTGAATAATATGCTCTTTTTGCCAAACCTCAAGGCCTGGAACTAAGATCTCATAAAAATGCCTAGAGTCCAAAGCTAATAGCTGTTATGGGGTAAGGCCTGAAAAGCTTCAGATTGCTATTATTCTTACCTGGGCAGCGGGTGGCATGGAGCTACCGAGGGGTAGCTGAGGCTCCAGATGCTGGAGGATTGGGAACAGATGTGTCCCATCGGGCCGCTCCAATTGCCCCACCATGTGCAGGTCTCTGGTGGAGATTTTCTTAGTTCATTCTCTCTGCAGTGCCTGGTCACAGCTTCCCCTTTGGGATCCTTAACTCAATGAAAGGCTTCACTTCCCACCCCTCACCTCCACCACCTGCCATTTTCACCATATACACCTGATCATCGCCAACATTCGTTCAACAAGAACTTTCTACTAAATCGAAGTATAGTTGCAATGGTACATTTAGGTGCACAATATAGCGATTAGACAGTATTACTCATTATACAGTGCTCACCACCACAAGTATCGTCAGCATCTGTCACCACACAAAATTATTGCAATATTGACTATCTTCTATACTGTACTTTTCATCCCTGTAACTGAGTTATTTTTATAATTGGGAGTTTGTACCTCCTTATCCCCTTGACTTATTTTGCCCAGCTGCCCTCTGGCAACCACTACTTTGTTCTCTGTATTAGTGAGTCTGTTTTGTTTGTTCTGTTATTCTGTTTTCAGATTCCTCATATAAGTGAAATCATACAGTGGTGTTTTTTTTTTAATGTCTGATTTATTTCACTTGTCATAATACCCTCTAGGTCCATCCATGTTGTTGTGAAAGGGAAGATTTTATTTATTTTTTTTTTTGGCTGAGTAATATTCCATGATATTCGTCTACCACATCTTCTTTATCCATTCATTTATTGATGGACACTTATGTTGCTTCCATATCCTGGCTATTGTAAATAATGCTGCAATAAATGTAGGGGTGTATATGTCTCATAGGGGTGCATATATCTCATTTAACACAAATTTACTGAGGGACTATTATATGCCAGGCACTTTACTGAGTGTGATGATAACACGGAAGCCTGCTTGTAAGAGAGATTAGAAAGTCATGAGTAAGAGCATGGACTCTGAAGCCAGGGGTTACACGATGGCTCTCCCACCCATTAGCTATTAGCTTGGGGACCTTGGGCAAGACCTTCCTGTCTCCCTATGTACAACAGGGATAATAATGACACTTGCTTCACAGTTATTATTTTTTTTCTTAAAAAAAATCTTTTTAACGTTTATTTATTTTAGAGACAGAGAGATAGAGCACAAGCAGGGTCGGGGCAGAGAGAAAGAGACAGAATCTGAAACAGGCTCCAGGCTCCGTGCTGTCAGCACAGAGCCTGACGTGGGGCTCGAACCCACGGACCATGAGATCATGACCTGAGCTGAAGTCAGACACTCAACCGACTGAGCCACCCAGGCGCCCCCACAGTTATTTGTTGATACATAAATGGGTTGATATGTCTAATTCAGTTCCTGGCACGTGGTAAATACCATGTAATCGTGTAAGTTGTTTGAGGAGATGGGCATTTAGCATTCACACGAACATGGGAAGTGACCCCTGGGAGAAGGCAGGGGCCTGTGAGGTCTGTAAAGCCTGGCTGGGATGTGAAGGATGAGCAAGCATCATGTCCCAGGGGCTCCATCTCTTGCCACTCTCATGGTCACCTCTCATCTGGACCACAGAGATGTCCCTGTAAGTGGTCTTCCTCCCTGTACCCCTCCTTTTCAGACTGCAGCCAACGGGGTTTTTCTAAATCTTAGAGTGTGATTGTGTCCTTTGCTATATGGCATTCTTCAGTGGCTCCCAAGGACCCTCAGGTTTCTGTCCAAACTCCTCAGCAGCCTTGCAAGGCCCTGCATCATTCCCCTTCCAGCGTCATTTCTGCCTCCACTCACTTTCCTCCTCCGCATAACACTCAGGATGTACCCTCACACGCCATCCTCGAACCCCGAGGAAATTCTCTTAGTTCTCCCTGCTGGCCACAGTCTTTCTCCCCTCTGGGACTTTCCTCTTTTTGTCCTCTCCACCTGGAATATCCACAGGCTCCACTCCACCTTTTCCCTGGCCGGCTCCTGTTGTCCTTCAGGCTTCCGCCTCTACCTTGCTTCCGTGGCGCAGCGTCCCTTGGTCCCATGGCTGGGTTTAGTGCTCCTCCGTATTCTCCCACAGTCCCTCCTGGGGCCCTATTGCAGCATCGTTTACTGATTGCGTAGTTTTCCTTCTTACTCTTTGTAATCTCGACCAAGCTCTGGGAGGGTAGAAGCTGCCTTTCCGTGTTCAAGAGTGTGTCCCTAGAATTCATCACAAGGCTTGGCATGTGGTAAGCTCACAACACCTACTATGGGTTGAATTATGTCTCCCCTTAAATTCATTTGTTGAAGACTTAATCTGCAGTACCTCAGAATCTGACCTTATTTGGACATAGGGTTGTTGTAGATGTAATTAGTTAAGTTTAAGGTGAGGTCATAGTGGAGCAGAGTGGGCCCCTACTCCAATATGGCAGATATCATTATAAAAAGAAGGCCATGTGAAGAGAAAGACATACGCAGAGGGAAGATAATGTGAGGATACACAGGAGAAGGCAGTTGTCTACGATCCAAGGACAGAGGCCTAGAACAGATTCTTCCCTCTTAGCCCTGGGCAGGAACCAGCCCCACAACCCCCCACCTTGATCTCAGACTTCTAACCTCCATAACTGTGAGGTGAGTATTTCTTTTGTTTAAGCCATCCGGTGTGTGGTTTTTTTTGTTATGGCAGCTCTAGAAAATGAATATAACATATTTTTTCATTTCACAGACTGGGTTTCCAGCTCTTTTAAATGTGCTCCTATAAGTAAAGACTTCGCATGTACACAAATACACCCTAAACAGCTCCATATTCCACAAATAGATGGATCCATGAGAATGGCAGGCCCAGGTGGCTGTTAGTCATCACAGCAAGCGGCCAATTTTAGCTTCGAATGACCCCCTCTCCCTGGGTATTCCAAGAACTTCCCCCAAGTGGGCAGGGGAGGTGCCCCTCTCAGCAAGCCCCCACAGCAGGGGGAATGTGAGATGATGGGCAAGCAGGTGTTTGTTTTTTCTCTCCCTGCCAGGAGAAGCAGCTGAGAAGGAACCTGGGGGTGGGAGTGGGGAGTGGGGCAGAGCAAAGTGCAGGGACGAGAAACAAGAGCAGGAGTGTGGAGCCAGAGCCGAGTCCATTTTGGACTCCAGAACCACACCACAGGATGTCAGTGCAGCCTGGTTAGAAGCCAAGGTGTCAGGGAGGAATTTCCCCCCTTCTCAAAAAAAAAAAAAGTCTTCATTTGATTGCAGTCTCTAATAAGCAATTCTTCCAAATTTCTTCTGACTTAAGAAGTTCAGAGTATGTTGAGCTAAAGAAACACTAGGATCATAATTACGGTTATTATAGGGAGTTGTTGTCTGCCCATCACCACAGCATCTGGCTGTAATCACATGCTTAATGGAATGCAAGATGACCCACTGCTCATAATGGGTACTTTCCAAGCCAGGCAGCCACCAAGTGCCCACCCTCCCACTTGGAGGCCCAACAGGACAGATGTTTGTGGAAAGAGAAGATGCTTGTGCCTGTCTGGAGGGCCAGTGACCTCAGGACAGTGCTCAGGGAGAATCAGTTCCATAACCAGGTCTTGGTGCTTGTATGATTCTGACCAGCCAGCAAGGGCAAGATCTCCCCCAACTCTGAGTAGGAGGGGAGAAGCTGGGAGGGGGGCACCCCAATGATCAATCACACTGAGCCTCACAGATGGTGAAGTGGAGAGGTGTGAGGATGGGCGTGGACCTGTATTTGCTCCTGACAACCACAAGCTTCTGGCCCCATTCTTTAGCAACTGGGATGCTTCAACACACTGAGAATGCCAGTGGAAATCCCTCTCATCAAACAATTCCTCTGAAGGACAGTTGTCTTATCTTGTGCTGCCACGACAAAACACTAAAGTTTGGGTGGTGTAAATAACAACATTTATTTCTCACAGTTCTGGAAGTTGGAAAGTCCAAGATCAAAGTGCTGACAGATTTGTTTCTTGGGGAGGGCCCTCTTCCTGGCTTGTAAATGTCCACTTTTGCCTGTTCAGTGTATCCTTACATGGTAATGAGAGGAGCCTCTGGTGTCTCTTCCTCTAAGGGCACTAATCCCATCATGGGGGCTCATGATCTCATCTAAACCTAATCACTTCTGAATGGTTCTGCCTCCTGATACAGTCATATTGGGGGCCTGGGTTTCAACATATGAATTTGGTGGTGGTGGTGGGGCAAACATTCGGTCTATAACAATAATCAAACTTGTTGTCAAATGTGTGTGTGTGTGTGTGTGTGTGTGTTTATGTGTGCATGTGAGTGTGCTACCCATTTCTTTTCTCACACCTGTTTTGAGAACTGAGAAGTCACAGATGCCTGAGCACACCTTATCCCCTACACCTACAGATAGGGCCCCTGCTGTCTTTTGGCCTCATTCTGCCCCAGCCTACCAGGTACCCTGTGCTGGCTGTATCAGGTTTTGACATTAATGGAGTCTTAGCTCATGTCTTCCATGAATTCCTCTAGATTGGTGCTGTTAGAAATCCCGAAGCTACTTGATGGTACTGTGCCATACATTTTAGGTATCTTTGTTGACCTCCCCTTCCCCAAACATAAAACCCTATAGTCATATGACCTCTCCTATATCATCATGCTCTGTCTGTATGCTTCTTCCCTTTTATTCTAGTTTTCCGCTGCTGTCTTTCTTCTGCAGTTCCAATGCAAATAAACTTCCCTATTTCCTTAACCAGTCCCATATCCCAAAATCTTCTGCAGGCCTCCAGGGAGATCGCAAATTCAACATGGTTAACGATGGACCTTTAATATCCCCTTGCCCAATCTACCCCCTACAAACCTATGTCTCTGCCATTGACTAGTTCAGTTGGTAACACCACCACCAATCCAACTGAATTATCCTTTTGTTTCATTCAACATCCTATCTATCAAGTCATCTAGGATTTACTCTCAAAATACTGCGTGTATTAGAATAGAAGGAATAAGCATTTAGAATAGAGCCCCCTGGTTTTTTCAATTAGAAGATCATCCCCTGCCAAAACTCAACCATTTTTCTTGAGGGTGGCTAATTTACTTGATACATAGCCAAATGTCTATCTATATTTTAATTATTAGTTACACATGCATATTTAAAATAACACATAAGGGGCACCTGGGTGGCTCAGTCGGTTGAGCGTCCGACTTTGGCTCAGGTCATAATCCCGCGGTCTGTGAGTTCGAGCCCCGCGTCGAGCTCTGTGCTGACAGCTCAGAGCCTGGAGCCTGCTTCGGATTCTGTGTCTCCCTCTCTCTCTGCCCCTACCCTGCTCATGCTCTGTCTCTCTCTCTGTCAAAAATAAATAAACATTAAAAAAAATAAATAACATAAAATACCAGATATTACTTTAGAAATTAATATCCTCACACATTTTTCATGAAAGTTTTATTTAAACTCTTCATGTATAATTTTAACATCAGGGTTTTTGTGGTGCTGGAGCCACTTGTGTAATTAATATGGTTTTCTAGAGCAAATCATGGTCAGTCCTGTGGTGTTGGAGACATGGCATTTTTAGAATCCAGATGTGATTCTGTCCCTGAAAACATTTCCTAAATATCACAAGAACTCATGAAACAGCTGGTTTTTTCAACTGTGTATTGTAATCCTCTCTATGTAATCACTTAATATATTTGTTTTAAAGTAACCTTTCAGCTGCTTTTTTGTAACACCATCTAACACTTGGAATTGTGAGTCATAATCCCAGGAAAAATTACTGCCTCTCTATTAATTGACTTTGCCTTTAAAATTTTTTTCAACTGAGTTAGAAAACTTCTCTAAGAACCCAGACTAGCATTGATTCAAGTCATTTCAGGCCAATGTGCCTTCTCCAAACAGAGGGCAGCTATATGCCCAGTTGGCCTGGGACAGTCCTAGTTTAACATGTTATCCCTGTGTAATTGTCAATAAAACCAGTTCAGGTAATTAATCATATCATCAAGTACCAGTGTGTTGTACCAACTAAAGTAAGAGAACTCACTTAATAAGAATTTATAAAGATTCAGATATGATGTCCCTCTGCTTTTTCTGAGGGACCTCTGTGGGTGGGGGGCACTATTTCACCTTTGGGCATAAACAGCATTTCTCATGAGTTTTCACAGTACCCTCCCAAGTGGTCTTTCTGCTTCCCACATGTCTCCCTCAGTCCAGCTTCTACTGTGCTGTCTTCTCTCCTGCTTATGACCCTATAATTGTTCCCCAATGACGGCAGGATTCTATCCAAGCCCCTTATGTGGCTTATAGTGCCCTCTTTTACTGGATCCCCTTTTGCTTCCTAAACTCATTTCCTGCCATTCCTTATGTGATAGAGTGAATCGTAGTCCCTGCCCCCCCCCCCCGCCAAATATGTCCACGTCCCAATCCTTAGTACCTTTGAATATTACCTTATACAAAGGGACTTGGCAGATGTGATTAAATTAAGGATCTCGAGATGGGGAAATTATCCTAAAATTACCTGTGTGAGTCTCAGGTAATTACAGTGGTCCTTTCGAGAGGGAGGCAAGCAGGTCAGTGAGGAAAAAGGAAATGGGAGGGAAGTCAGAGTCACAGGAAAAGGTGATATGATGACAAAAGGAGAAATTGGAGTCATTTGCTTTGAAGATGAAGGAAGGAGCCACAAGGCAAGAGATGCAGACCCACAGTAGAAGACGAAGGCAAGGAAACAGATTCTTCCCTTCGAGCCTCTGGAAGGAGCCAACACGGCTGACACCTTGACTTTAGCCCAGTAAGACCGAGTGTGGATTTCTGACCTCCAGGACTGTAAAGAAAATAGATTTAAGTTGTTTTAAGCCACCATGTTTGTGGTAATATGTTACAGAAGCCATGGGAATTACTACGCCCTACTCAGTACTTTGTGCTCCAGCAATCCCTGTCTGTCTGACTCTCACCACCAGTCATGCTTTTTCGTGCTTCTGCTATTTTTCTGCCATCCCTGCTGCTTGGAATGCCCTTCTCACCATCTTCCTTTCTCCCTCCAGCCCCCATTTGCTTGGTCAAATCCTATTTGTCCATCTAACTCAGCTTGGACATTCCCACTGATCTCTACACCTACATCCACCTAGGAGGGATCAGTACCCTTCCTCTGGCTCCCATGATCCCATATACATTTCTCTAGCATTTCCTTGACAATAGTTTACCAAAATTGTCTGATTGTCATCTCCAACAGTACAAGAAGGGACTGTGTGGAGGGACGGTGTCTTTTTTTTTTTTTTTCTATCTCCATATTGAGTAGGCGCTTGATAACTATTGAATTAAAAAATTTTTTTAAAATAACTTAATTAATAAATATTTCTTGAATAAGAAACATTGGGCTATTCCTTGCCCATTTCCAAGTGATTTGAGGAAGAACTGCTTATGTTCAGTATTGTATTATGTATCATCCTAGAAGAAATTGTGATTTGCTGCCAATTGGAGAGATCCTAAGAATCAAAATGGAAGAGTTCCGGGTTTCTTTCATCCCCCATTGTGATGGTTTTCTGGAATCCTGGCTCAGTGATAGATGTTTAGTGTATCAGAGGAAGCTTTCCCCTCAGACAAACTCATTCACCAGGGTCTAGGGGTCCAGACTCTAAGCTCTACTGGGTAATGCATGCTTAAGTTCAAATCTCTATGTCCCAGAAATGTCTGACCCAACACTTTAGCTTAACTGGACTGTGCTTCTCCTCAGACAGGTCTTTCTGTCTTGACACGTTTGCTCACTTCTTTTCCTCCTCCTAGGATGCTGTTCTCTCTCAATTTCCATGTTTTCAACATTCCCATCCACTGAAGTTCAGCTTCTAAAGCTATCCCAAATCCTCATTGGCCATTTCACAGTTCAGATGAGAGGATGTGAGTAAATCAGCCCAATCCATCACTATCATAAAAGCAACTGAAGATCAAGTTCCTCCAAGATGGAGCCAACATCTTTTTCTGCAAAGGAGAGCACGTTTTCAGAGGAAAGCAAGCCCAGCTTTAGAAGGGTGGTGAAACCTGCCATATAGGCCTCTGAGCATTCTCTTGCGTATATTTTGTGGCCCATTATGGTAATTTCTTTTCCTCTTTACCTTCTTTGTAACTGGGTGATTATACTGCCAATCCCTGGGCACTATAATTTGCATTGCAATATGAGGCTCTATTTGATGCTTGCAAATTATGGACCCAGGGCTGAAGCTCTGATGTGGGAGTTGCTGCCACATAAGTCAGAAAAAGTTACATATACATGAGTGCAGCTCTGGGAATAAAGGACCTCTTTTCATAATCGCAATTTAATATTTAAAAATAAAAGCTCAGTTACAGAAAAATAATAGGAGCAGGCCCACCATAAAAGGAAAAGAACCAAAATGAAGTACTCTCATAAAAGTTTCATAAAATACAACCACACACATATTATACACTTGGGAGAAATACCATAAAATTTCTACACTGGAAGAGGCAATGTTCCCTCAATCTCCTTTCGTGTTCAACAAGGATTTGTTCTGAATTCTGAAGTCCCTTCTGGAGAGTGTTCACAAGCATCATGGCATTTTGGAAGAAAGAAGTTACAGTCACTGGGTTGGGAAGATGGGAAAAGAGCGATGGGCTCCATCCAGGGAAATCATAGTGTATTGGTATCAGAGGACAAGATTTTCATATAGATGTGTTCTTCCTTACTTAGGTTTTAGAAGAATGCATAGTTTCTGTTGATCATGAATTCAGAATAAAGCATGGTAGGTTGAAGAAGGGCACTTTCTCTAAAGGTAAGAGGATGTGAGTTCTAGTCTCATTTTGCTGCCGAATTGTCTGACAACCCTTGAACAAGACCTTGGTTTCTTCATCTATTTATTATGTAAATTGAATGAGGATATCTTCAAAGTCCCTTCTGTGTTTAATATTCTAGGCCTATCATCCAGTGCTCATAGTATATGAAGACTAGTTTAATCAGGGTCACAGCCATAGCCACCCAGGCCAGATTTTTATCTGGGCAATATTATTCCAGCATTTGATGTACATAAGGGAGTTAGTGAGACACCAAATCCAGTCCGGTAGTTTCCCCATCTCTGTTATGTTGGTTTGGGCAAAATGCATTTTATTCTGCCCCTGAAATCTTCGAATTAATTTCTCTATAGAAGACATGAATGTATATGTGAGTGTGAGTGTGAGTGTGAGTGTGTGTGTGTGTGTGTGTGTGAGAGAGAGATAGAGAGACAGAGAGACAGAAGGAGAGACAGAGAGACAGAGAGACAGAAGAAGAGTGAGTGTACTCTTAGAAGTAGAGTTGAAAGACATATAATTCACAAAACCAAGGGCAGAGAGGTGAAAATGAGGCAGTTTGAGTCAGTCTGTTAGGAGAAAAATAGCAACAAAAAATTACCAATAATAATAAATAACACTCAGGTAATGCTCTGTTCTCTGCACTTTAGCTATAGTCTCTGTTTAAATAAGATTTATTTGGAGAAGAGCAATTTCAGGTCCTAAAAAATTCATTAAATGAAATTATTTATTTAAAAATTATGTATGACAAAATTCTTCTAATTTTCAATTAAGATCTACTTATTTCAAAAAATATCTAATAAAACAAGTTATGGTAAAAATTCCAAGGCTGCTGCCCTAGGACACAGAGGTTCTCTTGACTTCTATTATGAAATTTGACCCATGTGGAATTTTACATAAAATAAACTGGTAGGAACAATCTATAATGACAATTAAATCTTATTTTCTAGTCATTTGACCTATTTGGGGGCAGCATGGTAGAAGACGAGGAGTTCAGACTTTGCGGTTAGGCAATCCTGGCCTTAATCCTGGCCTTCCTTCCTCATGGAGGAAATGCCATTACTCTCTAGCAGTCACCCCATGGTCATGGGTGACCAGGCTAAGATGGGCTCCCTCATTGCCATTCTAGCCCCACTGTCATTGTGAACGTTCCCCACTCCCTACAACTTTCTGTGTTCTCATTGGAAAGTCTAATGGCCACTTCTGAAGGAAGTCCTTACCTGCATGAGGTGGGAAGCTGGGATGGAAGTGTCTAGAATCACTTCAAACAATGTACAGAATTTACAGAGAACCCAGTCTGGGGGAAGTGATAAGAAATGTACAAACACAAAAGCGCTGGCTGCTGAAAAGAGGTCGTGTCATGCCCCTCAGAATACTCCAACAATTTGTCATCATTTTGAAAACAGCAACAAACAAATAGACAAAGAGAAAGACATGACAATGCCTCAGTATGGTCTACGTGCTCAGACAGGATCTAGTGCCTGCCTATGTTTCCCACCATTCTCTCGTCACTCTTCTCTGGCTATACTGGTCTTCAGGTCCTTGCATTCCTGTTCCTTCTGCTTGCAAAGCTCTTCTCTGGATCTTTGCCTGGTTCGCTCCTTCACTACATTCAAGCATCTTTTTGAAGAGGTCTTCTCAGGCCACTCTGGGTAAAAGAGCTTCTCCCACTTTTCTGCCCTTCCTCCTTTACTCCTTCCCTACCTTCCTTTCCTTCCTTCCTCCTATCTCCCTATCCCCAGTTCTCCCTTATTATTGTTATTCATTGCAGTTACCATTACTAGGAATTTATTTATTTTCCTTATTTTTCTTTAATTGTCTTTCTTGCCCACATTAAAAAAAAAGTTTATTTATTTTTGAGAAAGAGAGAATCCTATGAAGGCTCTGCACTGTCAGGGCAGAGCCCAAGGCGGGGCTTGAACTCACAAACAGCGTGATCATGGCCTGAGCAGAAATCAAGAGTCAGATGCCTAAGTGACTGAGCCATCCAGGTGCCTCTTGCCCACATAGTTTTTAAGTCTTACTAGAATAAAGGGTTTGTGTCTTGTTCGTGGCTGTATCTTGATTGCTTGCAACATTACCTGATATGTAGTAGGCACTCACTCAATATTTGTTAAATGGATTAATAAATAAACAGAGGGGCAAGTGTTGGGGAAGGTCATCAAAAAGATGTGACTGCTGGTTGACCCATAAGCTAGACCCAGGTGATCCATGGCTCCTCATTCCCTCCCCTGTCCTTGGGATGTGGGTTCAGCCTGCTTTTTCTGCTCCCAGAGGCTGCTCCAAGGACATGACCTTGAGATAATGATGTGGTATTGAGCACACCTGCACAGGATACTTGCCTAAACCCAGCAAAGGCCTTTCTCTGTCTCTGCAAACTATTAACATTTGGAAGGTGGGTACAGGGATCCATTCGTCTTGCTATCACCCAAGACAAGCTCCATCTGTAAGTTCCCTTTGCTTAGTAAAACTACTGCTTACCAACCTGGAGTGGCCTGCCTCTTTATATTTTGGTCTCTCTCTGCCTTCTGAATGTGGGCTTCAATTTCAGATTATACCGGAGAAGCTCCCGAGAGAATTGCAAACCAACAGCAAGAGAAGCAAGAGACTGGATTTTCTCTCCTACTAGGTCATAACTTTGCAAATCTAGGGTGCTAGAATTTTCCAAGTGCGTTTCGGTTTGGAGTTTTAATGAATTGCTATATTCAGTTTGCAGATTTACGTTGTTTTAAGCCACCATGTTTGTGGTAATGTGTTACAGCAGCCAGGGCAAATACTCTGCCCTACTCAGTACTTTATGCTCCAGCAACCCGTCTGACCCTCACCACCAATCATGTGCTTTCCTGCTCTTGCTATTTTGCTGCCATCCCTGCTGCCTGGAATGTCCTCTCCCTTCCTTTCTTCCTCCAGTCAGCGTGGACATTCCCACTGACCTCCACACCTACATCAGCCTAGGAGGGGTTAAGTATCTTTTCCCAAACCACCACAGCTAGTAAATGACAAAGCCAAAATTTAAGCATAGATGTATATATTAAAGCTATCATATGTATATATTTACTTCTGTCATGTAAATTATATGATAAATCATTCTCACATTATTGTCTTTCTTTCTTTCTTTCTTTCTTTCTTTCTTTCTTTTTTTTTTTCTTTCTTTCTTTCTTTCTTTCTTTCTTTCTTTCTTTCTTTCTTTCTTTCTTTCTTTCTTTCTTTCTTTCTTTCTTTCTTCTTTCTGTTTATTTATTTATTTTGAGAGGCTCCCCACTGTCAGCACAGAGCCTGACATGGGGCTCAATCTCACAAATCGTGAAGTCATGACCTGAGCCAAAATTAAGAGTCCAGTGCTTAACTGACTGAGCCACCCAGGTGTCCCATTATGTTATTTTATTTTTAAGAATGGTTTTAATTAAAACATAACCTTTTTCCTTTCCATATAAAAGACTGACTTTTGGGAGAAGAGATGACAATCGATGACAAATGTCACTTTTTAGAACTAAGAAAGAGATTTCATTTGTTATAAAATGTAAACTCAGAATACTTATTTAATAACAGTTTAATACAACTATATGAGGATGTTAGGAGAGGGAAAATGCCTATAGGTGAGGAATTGTAAGTGTGAGAGGCCGAATTCCTCATTACCATGGTAGGAAGTCAATAGAAAAAAAGTGGGAATATCAAGAAACAATGGTTAGGGGCACCCTCTCTCTCAAAATAGATAAATAAGCTTAACAAAAAAGAAAAACAAAGGTTAAAACCTGTGTTAGAAACATGGAGGTAAGTATCAGAAGATACAGGGAAAAGAGCTGAAAGTAGTCATTCGTGTAGCAGGGCTTGGGGATGGGGAGGGTTGGAGGCTGACAGTACACTTGACTTTCAATATTTAATTTGAGTATTGTCCTGATGCAAAATAAAATAAAACAAATGCATGCTCATTGTAGATAACTTACAAAATAAAAATTAATATAGGAAGAATGAAGATTGTATCTGAAAATTTCACCGCCCAAATTTAGCTATAATTAACATTTCAATCTGTTTTCCTCCAATAAATATTTTTGTTAAAAACTTGGGGCACCTGGGTGGCTCAGTCAGTTAAGCATCTAACTCTTGATTTCAGCTCAGGTCATGTTCTCATGGTGGTGAGAAGGAGCCCAGGGTCAGGCTCTGGGCTGGGTGCAGAGCCTGCTTAAGAGTCTCTCTATCCTTTTCCTGCTGCCCCTCTGGGCGTGCTTTCTCTCTGTCTCTCAAATAAATAAATAAATAAATAAATAAATAGATAGATAGATAGATAAACAAACAAACAAACAAATACCAGAAACCCCCCCAAAAACAAAACTAAATGTATTTATGTATATTCACATACCTCTCAAAAAAGATTCTTTTTAAAGGATACTTAATAGGTATTATTTTATGTGATTATAACATTTTCCTATTTTTTTTGCTTAATATTCAGTTGTATGGATATTGTGTAATTAGCTATTTTCCTATTGTTGGCATTTAACTTTTAAAATGTATTACTTCAAAAAATGTATTACTTCATTTAGTCATTATAATAATGTTATGAGTTACTTCTCATTATTGTCCTCTTTTTAATCAAAGGAACCTTGAAAAGATTACATAGTGTGCTGTTATGGGCCGAGTATGTGCCCTCCCTTCATATGTTGAAGTACTAACCCCCAGCACCTCACAATGTGACTGTATTTAGAGACACAGCCTTTAACAAGGCAAGTAAGTTAAAGAGAGGTCATTAGGTGGATCCTAGCCCAGTATGACTGGTGTCTTTATAAGTAGAGGAAGTCAGGATATAGACAGGAAAACAAAGAAGACCATGTGAGGACAGAGAAAAAAAGAATGGTCATCAACAAGGCTTCCAATCCTGCCCACATTTTGATCTCTGACTTCTAGCCTCCAGAACTGTGAGAAAATCAATGTTTGTTGGTTACGCCACTGAATCTGTGGTGCGTTATTTTGGCAGCCCTAGCAAACCAATGCGTGTGCTATGGTCATGTCACCATTGAGGTCTAAATCTGGGTGCAAAATACAAGTCTTTTGAGTCCATGCATGTATATACATGTGGATATGCATTCAGCTTCTCTCATAGTCATGATCATTATTGTATGCAAGCTGATACTTTCATCTTTTCCCTTTGCTTTTATTTCTACTCTTCTCTCTACCTCTTCTTATAATGTTTCCAAGTTCTCCTTCTACTTCTTTACTTTGTTTTATTCTTTCCTTGGATATGCTTGGGCACTTCTTTCCATAAACATTGGTTTTGGAATACTCACAGATCTATTCTTTGTGTCCTGACTTGCAAATCTGTAACCATCTTATGTTCTGTCTCCTCAATTTGTTCTTCAAGCCACATCATGGTTAAGAACATAATGCTACCCGAGTTCTTGGTTGCTATTTGACAGAGCAACAAACTCCACAGCATGATGTAGTCTGTAATATGAATTGAGATTTGATGTGATTAAAAAAAGAAAGGCAGAAAGAAAGAGAGAAAGAAAGAAAGAAAGAAAGAAAGAAAGAAAGAAAGAAAGAAAGAAAAAGAAAATAGTCTTTGGCCTTGGACATTTTCAACTCGTAACAATCATAATTTTTACCTAGTTTCTCCTTGTTATACTCTTTGGGCATTATTTTCTTCCCTAGCAAAATCTCACCTTCTTCTCCAGGATCTTATGATCAACAAAAATAAGTAACAGTCTTTCTTTGGAGCAATTCTTACCTTTATTTAAGCAGATGCTAAATAATTATAGACACACTTAGCATTTAAAGAGTGTGTTTCCTTTTAAGTCCTTTAAGCACATGTTCACATTCATGTTTCCCATGTAAAAACAAATTTCACACAGAAGAATCAAAGAGAACAATAAAATTTGAAAAACTAAAATCCTGACTACTTCTGGTAGATAGAAATGGGACAGGTGTTTGCTTCATCCTCCTGGAATCAATATTTTATTCTAAAGAGAATGGAAGTCATTCTGGCTTAGAATCTTTAGAAATGAGGAGGGCTCTGAACTCTTCTTTCTTAAAGTGCAGATGTGAGTTACGTGCACACACCATTGGCAGATGAGTTAACATTCAGAGATTAGTTGTGTCATGCATCTATTTTCCAGGCTCCAGATTAAAATATCTTGACAGTGACAATGAAAATTGATGATGAGGGTTGCTAGACACTGAAGATTTTTTTGGAGTTACTGTTCTTGTGTTCTGGAATCCACTTTCTTGAAAGTCTTCAAAAATTTGATGCCATCTCATATATATTTCCCCAGCAGTTATTTTTTTTTTTAAGTTCATTTATTTAGAGAGAGAGAGAGAGAGCAGGCATGAGTAGGGGAGGGGCAGAGAGAGAGGGAGAGAGAATCCCAAGCAGGCTTCGCACTGCCAGTGCAGAGCACTATGCGTGGCTCTGTCTCACGAACCATGAGATCTTGATCTGAGCCAAAATCAAGAGTCGGATGCTCAAACAACTGAGCCAGCCAGGTGCCCCTCCCCAGTAGTTCTTTCTAAAGGCAGAGATATGGATTTAAATGGTCTCAAGATCCCTTGAGCCTCATTGAGCTGAATTCGCCACCTACCTTGCAGGCAATCAGGTGGAGTTAACCATTAACCACAGGAAGTGCCATGGTCCATGAAAATAGTAGTTAATGGAAAGTTTACCCAAAGTTGTTATAGGATCCTTTTACCTTTGTCTCCTCAGATATTTTAAATGGGTTAGAATTAAGATGAAGGGTGTCTATAACATCTAGAGGATGGATCTGCAAAAGGACTAAAGAAGATGTCATTTCTTTCATTTTTCATTTGTATAATTTCTAAGAAAGGTAAGTCTCTGGAGATTCACTGATGTGTTCTAAAGAACTGTGATTGCAGTAATTTAAACCTCTTTAATCTGGAATTTGAGTTAAAAACCACCACCAAATTACAAGACTGCCAAATCTTCCTTCTTTTAACAGTGTAGACGAAATATAATCCCAGCAGAGTTTTTCTCAGAACTCATCGGAACGCCTGGGGAGAGTAATATGAAGAATCCAAAATGAGTATGGGTGCATAAAATAATAAGCACGTTTTTATGTGTTTCAAGTCAGTTAAACATTTTCACTCCATGAGTGTGAAAGTAAGCGTTGGCCTGGAAAATACTGCTGGATTGTATTAGGACTGTTTTTTTGTTTTTTTTTTTTTCCTGTAAAGGCATATATTTTTAAAAATTGCAATTTTATGGAGATACAGAGAATTGAAACTTGCATTGCAGTAAAATCTGAGCAATTGTATGATTAAACAGTTTCCTTCTTCCCTAGAGACATGTGAATAATAAAAATAGCCCTAGGATCATTTAATGTAACCTTTGTTCATTCAGACTTTCAGCACTTTTTACTTGTGGTTGAGTTTGCTTTGTTAATGGATTATTTATGTGATCCCAATTTTACTCTCATCTTTAGATTCTGAGGATTATAATAACAATAACGCTTATGGAAGTATTTGTGAAATTTAAAGCAAACATCTCTCTCTCTTCTTGATTTTTTTGGACAGCACAAGTTTTAATATTTTTATATTTTTTTCTCCTTGTTTTGTTTGCTGTCATTTTTATGACCTCAAGTCCATACTGTGGGTAAGATATAATTCACCATCCTCAGACATTCTCTTTACGTTCAGCTTCACATGAGTGTACCTAGTGGTGGGGGATACAGATATATTTCAAGCCCTCCACTGCTTACCAGTTGGCCAAGCTTAGTTTTCTTCCATATGTTTCTGGTTTAATATTTTGAGTTTTCAGTGGGCAAAAAGTGTTGGTAATTCTCAAGGTTCTACATTTTCCTTTCTAGGCTGGTCCAATTTAGGAAATGGAATCCTCTCATGTCATAAGGGGAGAGGCAAAGCCTTCAATTCCTCCTATGTTACCGAAATCTTGAGGTAAAATATTACATATTGGGGTCTTTTTATTTCATGGATGTTGTCTTGTCTTCCCCATAACATTTGAATTTTTGAGGTTAGAGCTGTGCCTCAGTTTATTTTGAATTCTTCTATCTGTGTCCCTAATAGGTGTTCAGTAAATACTTGCTTAAGTGAAATTAACTTTTAGTATTTGATGGGATGGCAATTACTAATGCCAAACAGTTTGGTATTTTCTTTTTTCTCCTCACACCACGAACTTTTTTTTCTTTTTAAATCTAAATTAACATACAGTGTAATAATAATTTCAGGAATAGAATTTAGTGATTCATCACTTACACATAACACCTGGTGCTTATCCCAACAAGTGTCCTCCTTATTGCCCATCATCCATCTAGCCTTTCCCCCACCAAACATCCCACCAGCAACCCTCAGTTTGTTCTCTGTATTTAAGAGTCTCTTATAGGTTGTCTCCCTCTCTGTTTTTTATATTATTTTTGTATATATTACCTTATGTTCATCTGTTTTGTATCTTAAATTCCACATATGAGTGGAGTCATATGATATTTGTCTTTCTCTGACTGACTTATTTAGCTTAGTACAATACACTCTAGTTCCATCCACATTGTTGCAAATGGCAAGATTTCATTTTTTTTGATTGCCGAGTAATACTCCATTGTGTGTGTGTGTGTGTGTATGTGTGTGTGTGTGTATATATATATATATATATATATACCACTTCTTCTTTATCTGTTCATCAGTCCATGGACATTTGGGCTCTTTCCGTACTTTGGCTATTGTCAATAGTGCTGCTATAAACATTGGGGTGCATGTGCCCCTCCAAATCAGCTCTCCTGTATCCTTTGGATAAATACCTAGAAATTGCTGGGTCCTAGGGTAGTTCTATTTGTAATTTATTGAGGAGTCTCCATCCTGTTTCCCAGAGTGGCTGCACCAGTTTCCATTCCCACCAGCCATGCAAATGGGTTTCTCTTTCTCTGCTTCCTCGCCAACATCTGTTGTTGCCCGAGTTATTAATTTTAGCCATTCTGACAGGTGTGAGGTGGTATCTCATCGTGGTTTTGTTTTGAATTTCCCTGATGACAAGTGATGTTGAGCATTTTTTCATGTGTCTGTTAGCCATCTGGATGTCTTCTTTAGAAAAGTGTCTATTCATGTCTTCAGCCCATTTCTTCACTGGACTATTTGTTTTTTGGGTGCTGAGTTTGATAAGTTCTTTATAGATTTTGGATACTAACTGATGTATCATTTGCAAATATCTTCTCCCATTCTTTTGGTTGCCTTTTAGTTTTGCTGATTGTTTCCTCTGCTCTGCAGAAGTTTTTATCTTGATGAGGTCCCAATAGTTCATTTTTGCTTTTGTTTCCCTTGCTTCCAGAGACATGTCAAGTAAGAAGTTGCTGTGGCTGAGCTCAAAGAGGTTTTTGCCTGCCTTTTCCACTAGGATTTTGATGGCTGCCTGTCTTACGTTGAGGTCTTTCATCCATTTTGAGTTTATTTTTGTGTCTGGTGTAAGAAAGTGGTCCAGGTTCATTCTTCTGCATGTCGGTGTTCAGTTTTCCTAGCATCACTTGCTGAAGAGACTGTCTTTACACCATTGCATATTCTTTCCGGCTTTGTCAAAGATTAGTTGGCCATACGTTTGTGGGTCCATTTCTGGATTCTCTATTCTGTTCCATTGATCTATGTGTCTGTTTTTGTGCCATTACCATACTGTCTTGATGATTACAGCTTGTAATACAGCTTGAAGTTTGTAATTGTGATGCCTCCAGCTTTGGTTTTCTTTTTTAGGATTGCTTTGGCTCTTCAGGGTCTTTTCTGGTTCCATAAAATTTTTAGGATTGTTTGTTCTAGCTCTGTGAAGAATGCTGGTGTTATTTTGATAGTTATTGCATTGAATATGTGGAATGCTCTGGGAAGTACTGACATTTTAACAATATTTGTTCTTCCAATCCATGAGCATGGAATGTTTTTCGATTTTTTAATGTTTTCTTCAATTCTTTTCATAAGCTTTCTATAGGTTTCAGTGTATAGGTTTTTCACCTCTTTGGTTAAGTTTATTCCTAGGTATTTTATGGGTTTTGGTGCAATTGTAAATGGGATTGATTCCTTGATTTCTCTTTTTGCTGCTTCATTATTGGTGCATAGAAATGCAACCTATTTCTGCACATTGATTTTATATCCTACGACTTAGCTGAATTCATGTATCAGTTCTAGCAGTTTTTTGGTGGAGTCTTTTGGGTTTTCCACATAGAGTATCATGTCATCTGCGAAGAGTGAAAGTTTGGCTTCCTCCTTGCTGATTTGGATGCCTTTATTTCTTTGTGTTGTCTGATTGCCGATGTGAAGACTTCCAACCCATGATGTTGAATAACAGTGATGAGAGTGGACATCCTTGTCGTGTTTCTGACCTTAGGGGGAAAAGCTCTCAGTTGTTCCCCATGGAGGATGATATTAGCAGTGGGTCTTTTGTATATGGCCTTTATGATCTTGAGGTATGATCGTTGTATCCCTGCTTTTTTGAGAGTTTTTATCAAGAAAGGATGCTGTGTTTTGTCAAATACTTTTTCAGCAGCTATTGAGAGGATCACATGGTTCTCATCCTTTCTTTTATTAACAAGCAGTTTGGTATTAAAATTAGTGTCCTTGGGTCATCTTGACAATCTGTATTTACCCAAAGCAATCCCTGAGCCTCAGTGCATTACTCCATTTGGTAAAGTAATTAATTCATTCAGTTATTCTCAAGCAACTCATTTTTAGTTTTCTTTCTTTTTTTAAGTTTGTTTATTTATTTTGAGAGAGAGAGAGCATGAGCAGTGGAGGGGCAGAGAGAGAGGGAGAGAGAGAATCCCAAGCAGACTCCACCCTGTCAGCCCACAGCCCGACTTGGGTCTCCATGTCTTGAACTTGAGATTATGACCTGAGCCAAGACCAAGAGTTGGGAAAAACAAATGAAAAAGAGAAAAAAGAGACAAATAGAAAAGTATCGTCCTAAATAGAGAACAAAATCGTGGTTACCAGAGGGGAGGTGGCTAGGGGATTGGGTGAAATAGATAAAGGGAATCAAAAGGATTCTTATCATGATGAGGACTGAAAAATGTGTAGAATTATTGAATAATTATATTGTACACCTGAAACTAATATAACATTGTGTGTTAATTATACTTGAATAAAAAAATAATTGAAAAAAAAAAAAAAGACCAAGAGTTGGGAGCTTAACTGACTGAGCCACTCAGGTGCCCTTACTTGTAGTTTTCCTAATTCCAGTAGAACTCTGTATCTGCCTTATTTTCTTCATGCTCATATTTCTTCCTAACTTCTGTATCTTTGTATACTTCTGTATCGTCCTGTACTTCTCTATTCCAAAGTTCTCTAAGTTCCCAAACAGCTGAACTTTGACCTTCAGAGGGATTTGCCATCATTTCTCCAAAACAGTTGCTGGGTATTGTGTGCTCATTTGTCTGGAGTTTTTGACCACAATGAAGCCATGCATATTTGTTCTGGTTGCTTGGCTGCCCAGACCTACATGATTATTCTATTTCTTTCCATCTGAGTATACTTCCAGGTGTGGGGGGATTACATAAGTCTTCATGTGTATTCAGAGTAATCACTCCTGAACTTAGTCTAACCAAAAAGGGGAAATTATCGGACGTTCATGGGGTACCTCATGGAGGGGAAGAGGAACTGTGTAGGCCAGGAGTCTGATTGGCTGGAGGGCTGTCAGGCCCAGAACCAGGGGTTCAGTAACCATCACATTCCTCCTGTCTTCCCCTTCCCACTTCTCTTTTCTCTTCTCTTTCTCTGGATTGGTTTAATTTTCTCCTACTTCTTACAGGCTTTCTACATGTGGTAAAAACATGTAAAAATACGGCTGGTTCATATTCACATCCTTCCAGTTCTAGAAATTAAAAAAGCAAGATGCTATTAAACAAACAAACAAATAAAAAGTTAAGGTTTTTGCAGTAGGGGAGGTCAGTGAGGGAGCAGGAGTTGGTGGTGTAGAGAGAGATCTGATTAGAGAGAATAAATATAAAATAAAACTAGAGGCCAAAATGAGCTCTTTGGGTATCCATCCCAGTGTTCAGTGCTTGTGGGTGAACATGGAGTCTGGTTTGCTGTCGCAGTGGGAGAGCAGTTGCTGCAGAATTCCAGGTTGCCTCTCCTTCCCCCTGTGAGCATGGTCTCCATCACTTGATTCAAAAGGAAATTTAGGTTAAATGAACTCATCTTCTACATATATCCAAGTCTCTCTGTGTAGAAGTTTCTTCTGTCACCCTGTGCTTCTCTTTTGCTAAAACTTTTCACCTTTAAAAGGTACATATTTTCATTCCACTTATTAAAAAAAATCTACTTACTTCTTAACTCTCTTCAGTCTGGTTTCTACCTTCATCACACCCTGAAATCATCTTGCCAACTTCACAATGATCTCTTAATGACTAATTTGTATGTTTCCTTCTCTAACTGGTCTTCCTTATCCTTTCTAAGATTCAGCACTGCTATTTACACATTTTCAAAACTCATTCCTCCTTTGTCTTCCAGGATGCCACTTTCCTGTGGTTCTCTCTCTGTGTGCCTTTGCTGACTCCTTTTTTTTCTGTGTTTCCAATAAATGTTGGCATTGCTAAGAATCTTCTTAATTGTTTTCTTTTGGTATTCTCTATATTCCATTTGAATGAACTCGCCTTTACTCTTCTCTTACAATGATTTCCAAATATTTACTGTGAGGACATTTCTTGATCCTGATCTTTGGATCTGTTTTTCAACGTTTTTTTTTTTTTTTTTTTTTTTTTTTTTTTTTATTTATTTTTGGGACAGAGAGAGACAGAGCATGAACGGGGGAGGGGCAGAGAGAGAGGGAGACACAGAATCGGAAACAGGCTCCAGGCTCCGAGCCATCAGCCCAGAGCCTGACGCGGGGCTCGAACTCACGGACCGCGAGATCGTGACCTGGCTGAAGTCGGATGCCTAACCGACTGCGCCACCCAGGCGCCCCTGGATCTGTTTTTCTAACAACCATTGGACAGCTCCATTTTTACAGTCTCTAAACCCCTAAAACTCAGCATGACACACATCAAGTTCTTTCTCTTTGTCTTTACCTTTTCCTTCTTTACTCTCTATCTGGTTCAATAATAACATCCTCCAACAATCAGCTGGGGCAGAGATGATGTTGTCTCTCAGTATCCGTTCTTCTATCCTTCCATAGTAATGCAATTTAATGGTTGTAGCTGGATTAATGACCACTCAGAATAAAGGTTACTTCTCCAATCTCCCTGTGGCTATATTTTAGCCAAAGGAATGCAAATAGATGAGTCATATGGTGGCTTTTGAAAACCTTTAAAATATTGCTAGCATCTTTCTTTTGCCCTTATTTTCTTTGTGCCTTCCTCCATCCTGATGCCTGGAATGTGAATGTGGTGACAGGCACTTGAGTGGCCATCTTGGACCACATGACTGAGAGCCACACATTGGGAACACTGAATGTGATGACAGGAGCTTGAGTGGCCATCTTGGACCACATGACTGAGAGCCACACGTTGGGAACACTGAATTATATGCGGGAAGGAGCCTGGCTCTCTGAGGGCTTCGTGGAGCAGAGCCGTTCATCCTACATTGGCAACTTCTGGATTTACACACAAGAAATTAAGCATCAATCTTCTCTAGCCTTTGCTATGTTTTGTCCTTGTTACTCATAGCCAAACCTAATTCTCACTGATGAATCAGCCAAACCCAAATCCTAGAGTAATGCTAGACTATTCCCTCTCTTCCAAGACCCATATCCAATCAGTCATCAAGTTCTATTGAATCTACTACTTTGGTATCTTTCTCTCTTCTCTTAAGCCTTATGTTTCCAATCATGGCCTGCAGTTTCATCCTTATCCAATATATGCTCCACACTGCCCCTGAAATGACCTTTGCAAAAGACACTAAATCCCTGATTAGCCTCCTGCAATGATTCCCACTGTCTACAGTTCTTAGTATGGAAAACACTTCATGATCATCACAGTTCATCTTCTGCCACTCTACCAAACTGGTGACTCTCCAAACTATGGTTCTGGACCATGCCACCCTATTACATATTGCTGTGCCTTTGCATGTGCTGATCCTATGATCTGGCATGCCCAGTCTTTTTTTCTTCCTCACCATTCATCTATATCCTTTATGGAGCATTTTCCTAATTCCCAAAGAGAGGAAGGGGACTGATAACTTCTCCCTTTGTGATAGGATGAACATTACATGTACATATGTGTTGCAGTTTTTACTCTGTCCCATAATTACCTGTTTATATGACTCTCTCTTTTAGACTATGTGCTCTTTGATGATAGAAACTGTATTTCTCTTTATTTAAAAAAAAATTTTAATGTTTATTTATCTTTGAGAGACAGAGAGAGACACAGTGTGAGCGGGAGAAGGGCAGAGAGAGGGGGAGACACAGAATCCAAAGCAGGCTCCAGGCTCTGAGCTGTCAGCACAGAGCCCGACACGGGGCTTGAACCCATGAACTGCGAGATCATGACCTGAGCTGAAGTCGGATGCTTAACCTGACTGAGCTCTGCTTCCACCTTTGCACTCTATCTGTGTTAGTTCCTATTGCTGCTATAACAAATTAGCACAGGCTTAGTGGCTTCAAACAAAGCAAGTTTATTATCTTAGATTTCTGGAGATAAGAAGTCTTAAAATGTATTAGCTGCATTCTCTGGGGAGAATCTATTTCCTTGTCTTTTCCAGCTTCTAGAGGTTGCCCACATTTCTTGACTCCTGGCCCCCTTCTATCTTCAAAGACAGCAGTGATGGTCAAATCTTTCACACTGCATTACTCTGACTCTGACTCTCCTGCCCCACTTTTTCACTTATAAGGACCTTTGTGGTTATATTGGGCCCACCCAGAGAATTCAGGATAATATCCTTCTCTCTCTCCATCTGATTAGTGATCAATCTTAATTCTATTTGCAACCTTAATTCCCCTTTGCCACATGACAAGCATATTCAGAGGATCCAGGGATTAGGACATGGATGCTTTTCTACCTACCACACCATGTCAAGTCTATCCTTACAACATTAGCCATCAAAATGGTCAATTAGAAACATTTATCAGATAACATCACAGCTCTGCTTGAAACCTGTCAACTTCTGCTCTCAGTTAAAGTCCTTATAACAGTATTTCTTATGCTTTACATTGTCTGACCCTCTTCATGCTCCCTGACCTCTGGCTTGCTCTACCCCAGCCAGCCGCAGACATACCAAGGACGATCTTGTCTCAGAGCCTTTTCCTCAGATAACTATGTGGCTCACTCCCTGATTAGCTGCAGGAATCTGATCAATTCTCAATTTGTCAGTGACTTTCTTGACAAAATTATATAAAGTAGCAACTCTCATTGCTCTGTCAATTCTTATTGCCTTATTCTGTTTTATTTTCTCCATGGCTCTTATCTTTATATTGCCTACTGTATATTTACTGCTATCATTTCTAATTTTCTGTCTTACCTCTGTGAGCTAGGATAACAGTTGGATTTTTTTGTTGTTGTTCACTGTTGTAGATCTAGTCCTTACAAAAGTGTCTGACACATAGGAAGATTCCAATGAATATTTACTGAATGAAATAACTGGATGCATGCATACACATACAAAGCACTATTGCTCTATCTGAAGCTGGAAGGGGTTTATGAGATGAAGGAAAATGGAAGGCAAGTGTTAAGTTGAGTGACTGGATTTATCACCATTTATTTACTTATTATTAAAAAAATTTTTTTAATGTTTATTTTTGAGACAGAAAGAGACAGAGACAGAGCATGGGTGGGGGGGGAGGGGCAGAGAGAGAGGGAGACACAGAATCTGGCGCAGGCTCCAGGCTCCGAGCTGTCAGCACAGAGCTCCATGCCTGGCTCGAACTCATGGACCATGAGATCATGACCGAGGTCAGATGCTTGATTGACTAAAATTAATTTTTAAAAGTGTTTATGTAGAGAGAGAGAAAGAGAAGGTGAGGGGCAGAGAGAGAGAGAGAGAGAGAAAACCCAAGCAGTCTCTGCATTGTCAGCACAGAGCCTGACACAGACTTGATCCCATGTACTGTGAGATCATAACCTGGCCTGAAATCAAGAGCCAGACACTTAACTGACTGAGCCACCCAGGCGCCCCAATTACAAATTTATTTTTTAATAAAAAGCATTGTCTCATCTTTACCATTCAATGAAGAAGCCCATATCAGCCTCCAACGAGAATTCATAAGTCACTGTGACTCGTTTTTAAAGAGTTATAATAATTTGCTTTAAATATACTTCAGGACACATAGACCAATGGAATAGAATAGAAACCCCAGAACTAGACCCACAAAAGTATGGCCAACTAATCTTTGACAAAGCAGGAAAGAATATCCAATGGAAAAAAGACAGTCTCTTTAACAAATGGTGCTGGGAGAACAGGACAGCAACATGAAGAAGGATGAAACTAGACCACTTTCTTACACCATTCACAAAAATAAACTCAAAATGGATAAAGGACCTGAATATGAGACAGGAACCCATCAAAACCCTAGAGGAGAAAGCAGGAAAAGACCTCTCTGACCTCAGCCGCAGCAATTTCTTACTTGACACATCTCCAAAGGCAAGGGAATTAAAAGCAAAAGTGAATTACTGGGACCTTATGAAGATAAAAAGCTTCTGCACAGCAAAGGAAACAACCAACAAAACTAAAAGGCAACCAACGGAATGGGAAAAGATATTTGCAAATGACATATCGGACAAAGGGCTAGTATCCAAAATCTATAAAGAGCTCACCAAACTCCACACCCGAAAAACAAATAACCCAGTGAAGAAATGGGCAGAAAACATGAGTAGACACTTCTCTAAAGAAGACATCCAGATGGCCAACAGGCACATGAAAAGATGCTCAACGTCGCTCCTTATCAGGGAAATACAAATCAAAACCACACTCAGATATCACCTCACACCAGTCAGAGTGGCCAAAATGAACAAATCAGGAGACTATAGATGCTGGAGAGGATGTGGAGAAACGGGAACCCTCTTGCACTGCTGATGGGAATGCAAACTGCTGCAACCACTCTGGAAAACAGTGTGGAGGTTCCTCAAAAAATTAAAAATAGATCTACCCTATGACCCAGCAATAACACTGCTAGGAATTTACCCAAGGGATACAGGAGTGCTGATGCATAGAGGCACTTGTACCCCAATGTTTACAGCAGCACTCTCAACAATAGCCAAATTATGGAAAGAGCCCAAATGTCCATCAAGTGACGAGTAGATAAAGAAATTGTGGTTTACATACACAATGGAATACTACGTGGCAATGAGAAAGAATGAAATACGGCCTTTTGTAGCAACGTGGATGGAACTGGAGAGTGTGATGCTAAGTGAAATAAGTCATACAGAGAAAGACAGATACCATATGCTTTCACTCTTATGTGGATCCTGAGAAACTTAACAGAAGTTCATGGGGGAGGGGAAGAAAAAAAAAGAGGTTAGAGTGGGAGAGAGCCAAAGCATAAGAGACTCTTAAAAACTGAGAACAAACTGAGGGTTGATGGGGGGTGGGAGGGAGGGGAGGGTGGGTGATGGGTATTGAGGAGGACACCTTTTGGGATGAGCACTGGGTGTTGTATGGAAACCAATTTGACAATAAATTTCATATTAAAAAAATAAAATAAATTTTAAATATATACTTCAGGAGCGGGAGAGATTGCCAGTAGCACAGCAGTCCCAGGGCAGATGCCGTGAGAGGCAGCACCTGGGGAGCTTATTCTAGCATGCTCTGGGAGCCTCCAAACCAAGACCAAAAGAGGAACACATCTTAAGATTAACATGTTTTGATTAATTAATTAAATTTAAACATTTCTCATTTGAAAACATGAAAATGCTTCCTGTTCACTTTCTTTCCAATTGTTTTCTTTGTTTCCTGGAAATGTTGGAAATAACATCCCTTATCAGCACATATATGTTCCTGACAGAAATCCTATGTTCTGCAAATGTTTAAGTGGTAAAACTTATAAGATGAAACACACACACACACACACACACACACACACACACACACACACACACGAAAACAGTATATCCAGAAAATCTTAAATCTCAGAGTGAGTTTTCTGGGTACAATAGAATTCTCTAACTGTAGGCATAAGAAACCCATAAGAAACTCATAAACGCAGAGAACAAACTGACGGTTGATGGTGCATGGGTGGGAGAGGGGAAACTGAGTGATTGGCATTGAAGAGGGCATTTGTTGGGATGAGCACTGGATGTTATATGTAAGCGATGAATCACAGGAATCTACCCCCGAAACCAAGAGTACACTGTATACACTGTATGTTAGCTAACTGGACAATAAATTATATTAAAAAAAAAGAAGAAAGTAGCCCAAATTTCATGCAAAAAATATTCTGGTAATGATTGATGGCTCCTCCCTGAGGCAACTGAAGAACCATGGTGCAGAAACTACCTTGTGCTTTTCTGTGCCCCAAATCATATGTCTGAACCTATTTCTTACCTCCATCCCATTCCAGAACGTTTGCCTTAGCTGTAAGATACTTTATATAGTTTTGAAATTCGAAAAAAAACCCTGAAAGAAACAAAGCCAAAAAAAAGGCATCAGGTCCTTTTTTGGTCTGTGTTTATACTAACCAAACAAAGAAACAGCTAACAAAATTTCCTGTCCTTTAATGTTTATCCAGCATCGGTGTTTCAGGTGTATTAATTTTATATATAACTTTCAGAGTGATGGATATGCTCACTCTCTTAACTGTGTCATAATTTATGGTATATGCATATATCAAAACATCAAAATGTGCACTTTAAACATGTGTAATTTATTTTTTTTGCCAATTATACCTCAATAAAGGTATTTTTAGAAACTTAAAAATGTACACACACACACACAGTTCTACCTTCTAAAGCTCCAATGCCCAATAAACTCCTGCAGCTATCTACATTAATTGAAATTAAAGAAAATTAGAAATTCAGTTCCTTAGTTGCCCTAGACACAGTTCAAGTGTTCAATAGTCACATGTGGCTGGTGGCCCCCATGCTGGACAGTGCAGACATAGAACATTGCCATCATTGCAGAAAGTTCTATTGGATAACATTGTTGTAAATAATTCCTCATTTGCTTATTCTTATTTCCATGCCTTACCTTACTGAATGCCTCTTATCAAAGCAGAGGTCTCCTGCTTTCTGCCTCTGCATAGAAACTAGAGCAATTTTTCTAAAATGCAAATTTGCTTATCACTCTCCTGCTCAAAAGCCACCTCCATCCCCCACCAGATGAAATCCAAACTCTTACAAGTAGAAACCATGGAAAGACCTCCCTGTCCTCCTTTCCTGCCTTCTCCCTCTCCTTTGTTCTCTGTGCACTTGTTCTCTAGAAACATTGGTTCACCTTGATGAAGTCCCTATAGTTCATGTTTGCTTTCGTTTCCCTTGCCTTTGGTGACGTGTCTAGTAAGAAGTTGCTCCAGCTGAGGTCAAAGAGGTTGCTGCCTGTGTTCTTCTCTAGGATTTTGATGGTTTCCTGTCTCATATTTAGGTTTTTCATCCATTTTGAATTTATTTTTGTGTATGGTGTAAGAAACTCGTCCAGTTTCATTCTTCTGCTTGTTTTCTCAGTTTTCTCAACACGATTTGTTGAAGAGATTGTATTTTTTCCACTGGATATTCTTTCCTGCTTTGTCAAAGATTACTTGACTACATAGTTGTGAGTCCATTTCTGGGTTTTCTATTCTGTTCCATTGATCTATGTGTCTGTTTTTGTGCCAGTACCATAGTGTCTTGATGATTACAGCTTTGTAATATAGCTTGAAATCCATAATTGTGATGCCTCCATTTTTTTTTCTTTTTCAGGATTGTTTTGGCTATTTGGGGTATTTTATGGTTCCATACAAATTTTAAGATTGTTTGTTCTAGTTCTGTGAAGAATGCTGGGGTTATTTTATTAGGGATTGTATTAAATGTATACATTGCTTTGGGTAGTATAGACATTTAAACGATGTTTATTCTTCCAGTTCATGAACATGGAATGCTTTTCCATTTCTTTGTGTCCTCTTCAATATCTTCCAGAAGTCTTCTGTAGTTTTCAGAGTACAGATCTCTTTTCTTAGAGAGAGATCTTAGGTTTTCTTAGGTTTCTTTATCTCTTTTCTTAGGTTATTCCTAGATATTTTATTGTTTTTGGTGCAATGGGATTGATTCCTTGACTTCTTTTTCTGCTGCTTTGTTATTGGTGTATAGAAACACAACAAATTTCTGCACATTGGTTTTATATCCTGCCACTTTGATGAATTCATGTATTAGATAAAAGGCTTCTGCACACCAAAGGAAATGATCAACAAAACTAAAATGCAGCCTACAGAATGGGAGAAGATAAAGGGTTAGTATCCAAAATCTATAAAGAATTTATCAAACTCAACACCCAAAAAACAAACAACCCAGTTAAGAAATGGGCAGGAGACACGAATAGACAGTTTTCCAAAGAAGACATCCAGATGGCTAACAGATGTATGAAAAGATGCTCAACATGACTTATCATCAGGGAAATACAAATCAAAACCATGATGAGATATCAGCTCAAACCTGTCAGAATGGCTAAAATTAACAACACAAGAAACAACAGGTGTTGGCAAGAATGTGGAGAAAGGTGAACTCTCTTGCACTGCTGGTGAGAATGCAAACTGGTGCAGCCACTCTGGAGAACAGTATGGAGGTTCCTCAAAAAACTAAAAATAGAACTACCCTATGATCCAGCAATTATACCATTAGGTATTTACCCAAAGGATACAAAAACACTGATTCGAAGGAGTACATGGACCCCAATGTTTATAGCAGCATTATCAACAATAGCCAAACTCTGGAGAAAGCCCAAATGTTCACTGACTGATAAATGGATAAATAAGATGTGGTGTATGTGTGTGTGTATATATATATATATATATATATATATATATATATATATATATAATGGAATATTACTCGGCCATCAAAAAGAATGAAATCTTGCCATTTTCAATGATGTAGATGGAGCTAGAATGTATTATGCCAAGTGAAATAGTCAATCATAGAAAGACAAATACCATATGATTTAACTCATATGTAGAATTTAGGAAACAAAACAGATGAACATATGGGAAGGAGGGAAAAATACAAGAGAGGGGAACAAAGCACAAGAGACTCTTTAAAAAAATTTTTAATGTTTGTTTATTTTGAGAGAGAGAGAGAGAAAGCAGGGAAGGGGCAGAGAGAGAGGGAGAGAGAAAATCCTAAGCAGTCTCTGTGTTGTCAGCACAGAGCCCAAAGGGGGGCTAGAACTCACGAACCGTGAGATTATGACCTGAGCTGAAATCAAGAGTCAGAAGCTTAACTGACTGAGCAACCCAGGCACCTCGAAAGACTCAACATAGAGAACAAACTGAGGGTTGATGGAGGGAGGTGGGTGGGAGATGCGCTAGATGGGTGATGGGTATTAAGGAGGGCACTTGTTATGAGCACTAGGTGTTGTATATAAGTGATGAATCACTGAATTCTACTCCTGAAACCAATATTTCACTGTATATTAACAAACTAAAATTTAAATAAAAAATGTTCATAAAATAAAATGAAACAAAAACATACAAACCTCCCAAAATATTGGTTCATTCACCTCTTTTGTCCAGAAGGCTGTCTGCTTACATCTCTACCAGGTATATCTCTACCTGCTTAGATTTTTAGATTGAAAATCTGATCTTATCTGTGAATTCTTCCTACTCAGTTGGACAATTAAGTGGATACTATCTTTTGGCCCATAGCCTATTTATTTTAGACATTTATTGAGATTTTCTTTGTGGGTTAATATATAGCCATTTCTATCAGTATTCTATGTGGACCTAAAAAAGAAGGTATAATATCTGATTATAGAGTAGGAAGTATGTATCTTTTATATCATCCTCATTGATGACATTTTGGAATACAGACTGTATTTTCTCTCTTCAGACCTAGTTTAAAATATAATATAACCATATTTTTAATGAAAGTTTTTTTAAGGCTTTAAACCTAAATTTCTTTGATTGTCATGAGTTGTATATTTGAATCCCCTCAATTAGAGACAAAAAATTCAATATAGTTTTAGTCTCTCCTGTTCTTGACCAAGCACTTCACCATTTCTTAAACTCAGGTTTCAAGTCAGGTGATTATATAGGTATATGTGTGTGTGGAATATGTCTGTCTATCTATCTACCCATCTAATCTATCGTGGGTGGGGCCCTCATGAATGGGATAGTGCCCTGACAGGAAGAGACATGACAGCTTCCTCTCTCTGCCCCCTACTATATGATGATGCAATGAGAAGGTGGCCTTCTGTGAGCCAAGAAGAGGGCTCTGACCAGACACTGATCTGTCGGCACCTTAATCTTAGACTTCCCAGCTTCCAGAATATGATAAATAAATGTTTATGGGTTAAGCCACCCAGTCTATGGTATTGGTTATAGCAGCCTGAGCTGACTAAAACCTAAAACAGTGTATTTATGTATAACACACACACACACACACACACACACACACACACACACACACACTAAACCTGGAATGCTGACACCTCTTTCCACCATTCCCCTTCCCTATTTGACTCCCAGAGCACTGGCAATTAGACCGTGGACTCTCTAGATATTTAGGCATGAATTTGAAAGTGCCTTCTCAGGGTATTTGATAAATAAATAAATACCCACAGATAGTGAAATTGGACAGCATCAAACTGTCCAGATAAACAATGTGAAATGTTTGATGGACAATCCCTCCCACTTGCTTAAAGATCCCAATTGAGTTTTTAGTCTCCCTCTTTGAAACATGAATGGAGAACCAAGAACTCTCTCACTTCTGAGAATAGTCTCTAAAATAGAGTCACCCAAATAAGCAAGCAGCAAAACCAACTGCGGTAAGCAAAAATTATACAGAAAAGAAGGATATATTAAAAATGTTATCAATGGCATCAAGAAAGAAGTGAAGAGATTGCATCCAGAAAATAAGAACAGGATGTTATAAAATGGGAATATTCAGGAAACATAAAAAGAGGTTTTGGAAATTAAAAATGCATTAGCTGTTGAAAAACTCAAATGAAGGATCAGAAAAGAAAATAAGGAAATTTCTAAAAAAGCAGAGCCAAAAAGCAAGACATAAAGGATTAGAGGGAAGACTGAAGAATTAAGAAGACTGGTTCAGGTTACCTAGTATCTGAATAACAGGATCTTCAGACAAAAAGAACAGAGAAAAGTGAAGGAAAGAAATTAACAATAAATAATTCAAGATATTTCCTAGGCCTGAAAGACACAGGTCTCTTAATTAAAAGGGGTTTGAAAAGAATCTCTGTCCAACAATATAAATGAAAATGATACATTCCAATGCATATCATCATGGAATTTAGTAATGTTGGGGATGAAAAGAAGATTCTACAAACAGAGAATCTCTGATATGTATCAGACACATTCAAAATATCAGGAATCAGAATGATTTTTGACTTCTCAAAGCAACACTGAGGCTAAATGATATAAAGCCAGAAGATAACAGGATTCTGAAGGAAAATACTTTCTGACCCAGAATTCTATGCTGGCTCAAACTATTCACTGACCTGTGAAGATAAAATAAATTTTCTGCTTTCAGACAAACAAGATCTCAGAAAATTTCCATTTATCATTCTTTAGGATGCTACTAGGAAATATACCAAGTACAGAATGAGAACAAACCAAAAACGAAGAACCATGAGATATGGTAGAACAAAAAGCAGATCCATCACTGAAGAAAGATGGGAGGAATCTTGGTACACCAGGCAAGGGGGCAGCCAGTGTGATTCAGGAGACAGGCATGTTGAGTGGCCATCACCATGCCACTTCTGGCCATTGTCTATATGTTTAACCTGACAATGCCAGAGTGTCCCTGCACGAATTCTGATCTGTACTAGGCTTGTCTAAACCATGTACTGATGAGTTCCTTCTTTTCCTTCCGTCAGCTGAGGATTCTTATTCCTCTACTTTGACTTACTTCTGAGGTACAGAGATTGGCTATGATAGAAGCAGAGAGTACAGAGCAACCCCAGTGTCTGTCTACACTAGATCTCTGCCAGATGCCCTGAGTATGGAGAGCCTCATTTTTCCAGAGCCACATGGTCTTGCTTGCTGAAAGCCACATAAGGGCCTCTTATAATTGCTCAAGGAAACTGACACCTATGACCTAGAATGTTGAGCTTTCTTTTTACACTGCAGTGTAATTGGCTTTTTCATTACACAGATACGTTTGTGCTTTCTGCTGCTCTTTTTTTTTCTTAATCAGATTTTTAATATGTTAGTATGCTAAATTATTAACAATTAAATATTTGTTTGATGGAAAAAAGGTTGTTTTCATCCTTGGGTCTTGATTAGTCCTTGTGGGCAACATGAGTGGAGGACATGGTTATATGGGAGTATCGGAAAGGTGGCCTTGACCTGTGGATGATTAGACTGAAGACCACCTAAAAAATATAGGTAATAGGAGCTGTTGTGACCAGTGGTTGACTGTCCCTGAAAGATGCCTAAGATCATGAGGCAGAGGCAACTTCATGGCCCTCTCCACAATGATCTTATTGAGAGCTTATTCCAGTGTTCCCTTTGGATAGGACAGCCGTGGCCATTAGGGCAAAGGACTAAGACTCAGGCCAACTTCAATATGTGTAGTCACAGACTGTGTCCTCCAAAATCTTGTGTAATTTCCCACCGTCTCTGGACTTGGAGGATGATGAAGATAGTATAGGAATTGCTTTTATATTAAAAATTACTGATTTCTTTTCTTTCTAATGTTTATTTTTGAGAAAGAGAGAGAGATGGGAGAAAGGAGGGGCAGAAAGAGAGAGAGAGAGAGGGAGAGAGAGAATCCCAAGCAAGATCCACACTGTCAGTGCAGAACCCAACTTGGGGCTCAAACCCACGAACTGTGAGATCACGACCTGAGCTGAGGTCAGACATTTAACCAACTGAGCCACTTAGGGCCCCCAAATTACTGATTACTTAAAGTTAAATGAAAGCTCTGTGCCTTTTGTAGCATTTTGACACCCTTCCTCAGGGTTTGCAAATTTCTGGTCTCCTGCAATGGCTACGGTCTATAATCACACTGACTTTTTCCTGAATTGTATTGTTATTTATCTTTTCTTTGAATTTTGTCTCTTGATTAGATTGTAAGTTCTTGAAGCGTGGCAAGTATCTTCTAGTTCTAGTTTGCCCTTTGGGTTACCACATTGTGTTGAAAGAGTAGTACCAGTTTCTACCTCTTATTCTTATTCTGGGCCAGGTCAAGCGCTTTATAGCTGTCTCATTGCATGTCTGTGGCACATCTGTGCATGCCTTGTGTCTATGAGGAAGGGGAAGTTATTATCTCCACTTTCCAGAAGAGAACACTGAGACTTAGAGGGGTTAATGATGAGGTCTCTCAGCCAATGAAAGGCAGAGCTGGGGGTCCATGCCATGCCTGTCTTGATTATGCAGCTTGACATCTTAAGCACTATGCTATTTGAGCCTGCTATTCATTCCCTTTTTGCTTCAGACAGAATAGTTTTCTTTCAGCTTTAGGAAGGTTAACTTGGGAAGTTGTCACAGAGGCCATGAACATTGTTATTCTGTTCGATTCTGCCTTTTCTTGTTTCTGCTTTCTATCATGATTGTTCCTTTTCACCACATGAAGGGCCATGGCTGGGACAGTGACAGGAATGAGGGAATGCTGAAGGATCTTGGGGAGATCCAGAGTTTGGGGGTCTGTGGCAACAATCAATATGTTAATCTCCTAACAATCATCAAACAATTTAACAGTAATACTTCCAGTATCCTGGGACTGGTACTTTCCATTTCTATGCCCCCTATGAGGGCGGGCACAAAAGAACAGTGTTCGAGGTCAGCAGGGGGCCTGGCAGAATCCCAGCTCCGCTCTATCCCCATGCCTACACCCTTGTCTCAAGCCTCCTTGCCTGTCATTTCTCTGCATAAAAGGGATCAAGCCTCTCAGTGGTGGGGAGTGTTCACCACTCCCCATTGAGGTTATGAAACCTACTGTTTCAAAGGAGACAGAATGAAGATTGTTGAGGGGGGTGGGGAAGGAGACAGAAATAAAGAGAAGGGGCTGAAGGCTGATACATGGGCAAAAATAATGAGTTAAGAAACCGACTTGCTAGAAAATGGCCAGAAATCTATGAAAGGGAGGAAAGGGGTTCCTGTGGAGAATAGGGGTGGGGCATGAGGAGAGGGGGCCCACGGAGAGAAGTGAATAGTGCACAGCCACTTTTAATACACGAATCCATGCCAGGGCCATCCCCCAGTTATTTTTCCTGTATTATCTTTTTATTTTTTTAATTTTAAAAAATTTATTTAAGTTTAATTGTTTTTATTTGAGAGAGAGAGATTGAGAATGGGGGGGGGAGGGGCAGAGAGAGAGGGAGAGAGAAAGAATCTCAAGCAGTCTCCATGCTTAGTGTGAGCCCGACGTGGTGTTCAATCCCATGACCCTGTGATCATGACCTGAGTGAAAATCAAGGGTCCTCTGACTGAGCTACCCGGGTGCCTCTGTATTGTCTTTTTAAATGTAACTTTTGATACATACAAAAGAGTATGTATATATCCCATGTTACTTTTAAGCCATTAGAATTTCATGCCTAAATAAATCAAGAGAAAGCACACAGTAAATAAAGCAGATTCTAGTCCTGGGTGAGAAGGCAAGAAGGAGAGGTACCTGGAATATGGATTTGATAATTTTCCCCTTTACTGCTTGAAAGAGTATATTGCAGATTAAAAAACAACTACTTTTAGGGACGTGAACAGCTCTCCCCAGTTTACAGGGCTCACATCTACATCCCTACACAGCTAGCTTGGAGAGAGCCTGACGCTCAGACCTTCCTGCGGAGAAATGCTGTTTTCTCCTGGTCATAGTCTTAACTGATGTTACAATAATAGAACACTGAGTCCCAAACAACTCTTTCGTTAAGAATTAGATTGTATAGGGGCGCCTGGGTGGCTCAGTCAGTTGAGCATCCGACTTCGGCTCAGGTCATGATCTCACGGTTCGTGGGTTCGAGCCCCGTGTCAGGCTCTGTGCTGACAGCTCAGAGCCTGGAACCTGCTTCGGATTCTGTGTCTCCCTCTCTCTGTGCCCCGTCCCCACTCATGCTCTATCTCTCTCTCCCTCAAGAATAAATAAAACATTTTAAAAAAACAAACAAAAAAAAGAATTAGATTGTATAGCAAGAAATTAATTCAGGGAACATGACCTGCAAAAAATTAAACAACTCTAAAACTTTAAAGTGCATTTGGAGTCATCTACTTGAAGAGAATCCTGACTAAGATTTGGTCCCACTGGATGGTGACACTTCATGGGTGACAATCCAAGTGTTTCCAGCTTCTATTTATTAAATATCTTCCTGTGTTCTCTGGGACTCTGCCCAAGCCCAGATAACAAGGATGGAGGGGCACAGGGAGCTGAGGACAAGAATTTGATATTCTATGCAAAAATCCTCTGTCCAAACATGTGACAGGAACTGTTTGAGAGAGGATGTAGTTGGGCATCCCTGGTCCCTGTCACGAGCAAGTGAGGAGCCTCTAAGCTGGAGAGGAACTGAGTTAGATTCCACAGCAGGGGACCTTGCAGCCCTCTCCCCACATTGAACCAAGTCATGGGGGAAGGGGGTAGAAGAAGATGAGAGAAATATCATAATTTGGATGTTGCTCAAGTAGAGGCCACCATGCCTTGCTTTTGGTCTGGAATTCTCTCCTACAGGAATATAATCAATATGATCAATAATGCAGTGCATACAAATATAGACACACCATTTGTTTTCCTTTTTAATGGGAATTGGGGAAATAGAATTTATAAGGATATCTGTGTTCATAGGGCACAGACCATACAGACCACAGTTCATCTCTGTGTGAAGTTACATGTTTTATTCATCTTCATTAATAATAAGCTCATTTGATGATGCTAGAGGAAAAAGTAAATTATCTTTCTATTTTCTCCATTGAAGACCATATCACAAAAACAAACAGTACGAGCTAAAAAAGGCCAAAGTAGCATAGAGTTGAGGTGGGCAGTTAATGAATAGTCGTATTTGTTACTTTTCTGGATTTTCTATTTGTGGTTATTTGTCAGCTTTGTAAAATTAGTGATTTCTTGGGATTAAATGTTCATGTTTGTATCTAATTTTTCATGTATATTAATTCTCTCTCTTTTTAAAAAAAAATTTTTTTAACGTTTATTTATTTTTGAGACAGAGAGAGACAGAGCATGAACGGGGGAGGGGCAGAGAGAGAGGGAGACACAGAATCGGAAGCAGGCTCCAGGCTCTGAGCCATCAACCCAGAGCCCGACACGGGGCTCGAACTCACGGACCGCGAGATCGTGACCTGAGCTGAAGTTGGACGTTTAACTGACTGAGCCACCTAGGTGCCCCTCTCTTTTTTTTTTTTTATTTACTCATTTTTAGAGAGAGTGCAAGTGGAGGAGGGGCAGAGAGAGAGGGAGAGAGAGAATCCCAAGCAGGTTCTGTGCTGTGAGCATGGGGCCTGATGCGGGACTCCATCTCATGAACCATGAGATCATGACCGAAGCTGAAAGCAAGAGCCAGACACTCAACTGGCTGAGCCACACAGGTGCCCCTAATTTCTTTCTTTCTTTTTTTTCTTTTCTAATTTTTTTTAACATTTATTTATTTTTGAGACAGAGAGAGACAGAGCATGAATGGGTGAGGGTCAGAGAGAGAGGGAGGCACAGAATCTGAAACAGGCTCCAGGCTCTGAGCTATCAGCACAGAGCCCGACGTGGGGCTTGAGATCACGGACCACAAGATCATGACCTGAGCCGAAGTCGGATGCTTAACTGACTGAACCACCCAGGCGCTCCCCCGCTAATTCTCTTTCTTAAAGAAGTTCTTCAAAATTGTTTAATCTGCTGTCCCACAGAACTCTATTGCTTCTGATTCCATTATAGAAAAAAAAAAAAAAGAATAGCAATGTGTGCATGTTGAATCCATGTCTTGAAAATATACTCAGGAATTAAAAATACACTCAATATACAAAACAAATATAATTTTGTTGTTAGCAAAGATTGTGATTAATTTTTGTCTTATTTTTCTCTACCAGTACTAAATGTAAGTTTCCTTCAGTGAAGTTAACCATTCTTTATAGGAGACACTGTGGTGTGGGGAAAGTGATGTTGTCTAGAGACAGACAGGACAACATTTGCGTTCTAGCACTGCCACTGACCACTGGTGGGCCCTTTACGATGTCTCCAATCTTCCCTCAGCCACTGTCACCCGCCTGTTCAGGAATGATGCATAGTAAGTGCCCCATCATGAACCAGCCCACTACCAGAATCGGAAAGGCCCCTCTGCCAGGTATCAAAGGCTTTCATGAGTAGATATTTAAGTTTGTCAGATATTTTTCCTGCATTGATTTAGATTATTGTGTAGTTTTTCTCTTCTATCTTGCTAAAATCATGTTTGATTTCTATAATTTTTTTCCTTTTATTTATGTATTTATTTTTGAGAGAGAGCACCAGTAGAAGAGGGGCAGAGACAGAGGGGGACAGAGGATCTGAAGCAGGCTCTGTGCTGACAACATTGAGCCTGATGCCGGGCTCAAACTCACGAACCGTGAGACCGCAACCTGAGCTGAAGTTGGACACTTAACCGACTGAGCTACCAGTAACCCCTAGTCACCAAATTTCTTTTGATTGGCTCATTTAGTTCATTTACTTAAAGTAACTATTGATAGGTATGTACTTATGGCCATTTTGTTAATTGTTTTCTGGTTATGTTTGTTTGCATCCTTCCCTGTTCCTTCTTTTTTTTCTGTCTTCCCTTGTGGTTTGATGACTTCCATTATTGTTATTTTTGGATTCCTTTCTCTTTTGTGTGTGTGAATCTGTCATAGGTTGTCAGTGTGGTTACCATAAGGTTCATCTATAACATCCCCGTATATACAGTAGTCTATATTAAGTTGATGGTTGCCTAAGTTTGAACACATTCTTTTTTTTTTTTTAATTTTTTTTAACGTTTATTCATTTTTTAGAGACAGAGAGAGACAGAGTATGAGCGGGGAAGGGGCAGAGAGAGAAGGAGACACAGAATCTGAAGCAGGCTCCAGGCTCTGAGCTGTCAGCACAGAGCCTGATGCAGGACTTGAACTCAGGAACTGCGAGATCATGACCTGAGCCGAAGTCGGACGCTCAACAGACTGAGCCATCCAGGCGCCCCAAGTTTGAACATATTCTAACAGCACTAGATTTTTACTCCTTCATGTTTTATGTATATGATATCATATTTGCTGATTTCATTTTTGCCTTTTAATTATTGTGTGGACTTCCTTAAGTTCATCATGTTTGAGGTTCTCTGTGATTTCTGGGCCTGGATGTCTTGGTCCTGAGAAGTTTGGCTATTATTTCTTCAAATAAGTTTTCTACCATCTTCTCTCTCTCTCTCCTTCTGTGGCCCCAGAAGCAAATCCCTCCCAATGGCTATGTGTCAACTCCTCCATACAGCTCAGAACCTTGCTCCACACATAGTCAAACACATAAGCAAGGACGTCCTCTTTCATGCAGTAAAATGAAGCAATGGGAGGGTACCCTAATTTCTGTTTCTCTGGAGATGCTTGTAATTTCTTTCCTTGGAACCTCTCTTCCATGTTAGTGTGGTCGAATGCTAGATGTTCCTCTATTATTCTGTCAGAGGAGATTATACAGTCTTATTTTCCATAGAATACACACTAGGGGATTTGGCAATGGAAGATGCTTTATGAGCATAAGAAGATGCAAAATGTAACTTCTTTCCCCTAATACCAAATATAGTAAAATCTCTTTCTTGAGAAAGTGTTGTCTCATGTGAAACTGAAACAACAGAAGGGGATCTAGGATACAGTCCATACCCTTCCCTTGGAGTGACTATCTGCCTACCCAGAATCCTGAGGTGAGGAAAGCTTCGTGTCCATTGTTGACACTCTTCCTTTGACTCTTAGTATGCACACTCAACTTCTGCTTGTACAAGAGCTCGTCAATGGCTGTGAACATTGCCTGGACTTTTTCAGTGGCCTTTGGATCAAGTTCCATATCCCCAGGAGAAGTCTGAGTGCCTGTGTAACTTGGTAAAGCAGATCTTGAATTCCCAGTGTCAGCTGATGTAAAAGATGATTTTTGTGTGATGTCAGACTCACTTTGGGAACTGGCATCTTTTTCATGACTGTCATTGGTACAAGAAATTTCACCCAGCTACTTTGGAAGAGGATGATGATTAATAGCATGTTTTGTTATTCCTTTCAACCCCAAGCTTTGTGGCACCGCCTTCTGGATGTCACTTTCTATAATATTAAATGAAGTTTGTGTAACTGGGATAAACTCCACTTATTTGTTGTGTATTATCCTTTTTACATGTTGCTGGATTCAACTTACTGATGTTTTGCTAGGATATTTTGCGTTTATGATCTTGAGGGATACTGGCCTGCAGATTTCTATTCTGCTTGTTGTGTTTGCTTTTGACATCAGCTGAAATGTCGCTAGGGTGTGTGGGGCTGCAGACAATATTTTTGGCCAGGCCTTTGTCTATATAAACAATTTGATTACCAATGTACCATAAAGTCCATGGGACTCTGTCAGGTATAACGAAGAAATAAAAAGAGGTACTTAAGCATTTTTTTTATTGTTTAATCAGTGCTCAGGAAGTTTCTTTGCAGTGTCCACCTCTTCCTATTTAGGACCAAAACCCATTTCTTTCAGTTCTTTATCATCAAAGGTATTGCTTCTGGCTTATTTCCTATCTGCCTTCTAGAGAAAATGTAGCAATGCTATTATCACTCATAAAGCCGGAACCTGTTTCTATGGGAACAACATAGATCATCTTACCTCTGAAATTCTGTCCTGCCACTTACTTAATGTTGATTACATCATTACTCATGATGCCACATTGTCCATCTACCACCCATGAATACTAGCTTCCAAAGAGACACAGTAAAAGTTATTACTATACTTTGTTGATGATGACCGCAAATGCAGGTCTTACCCAAATTGTGCAGGGAAATGTGAATGATATTTCATTCTCTGGTCATATTAAATTTACTGTTTGGAACTTTATAGCATAAATGTAGAAGTCTTTAGACTCTAATAGGTGCGTTTCTAGAACGTGATCTTTCTCTACGTTGACCACACTTCTGCTTTCCACACACTGCCACTGGCAGGGGGCATAATGTGAGGAAGACTACAGGTAGAGCAAGAAGGGCAGTCCCATTCGTACATGAAAGGTCCACCGATCATCTGGTGACCTACAGCCATCTTGTGGTAGGATGACCACACCAATTAGAGGCGAGAGAGAACATCAATCTGAAGGGCAACGGGTATTGCAGAGCAAGGATCTCAAAACCTCCAGAGGAGACATGTACAACCACTTCTGAGGACTGCTGACGTGTCTGCAGAGCCAACAGAGGGGACTGGGTGATCAACATGGCTGTGGGAAGTGCATAGGGTAGAGCATTCTCACCATTACAGGTGAAAGACACCTGCTGCCTTTAGGTGCTGTGATTATGGGCAGCCCCGCAGTCAGAATGTAGATGGGTAAGAGTCGAGGTATAGGCCCCAATATGCAGCTTGAACCCAAGAGTTGGCAGTGAACTCTTAGTAGCCCAGAAACCTAAACTTGCTACATGTCTGTCATAAGTGGGAGAGGCTTAAAATCAGCATGTCAGTACCATTCTGGAGGCCCAATCTATCATGATCCCACAAAAACTGTATTGTGCCAGCAATCTGCTTGCCAGGCATCTGTCCTGGAACTAGAACCTTACAATGGGGTCCTGGTTTGAATACCCATAGGTATGAATCCCTGAGAAAATTGGGGCATATGGTTGATACTAGGTGAAGGGTAGAGGGTCAGAGAAGGGATATTATGGGACCATGATGGAGAGGTACTAGTCTAAGATCAAGGCACTCTACCCAGATGGTATTGCTAGTTTCAACCGATCCCAGTCACCAGAGGGGGAATTAGAATATCTTGGGGAGGGCACTCTGAAGTATGGGGCTCCCTGGGGCATAACATGCCAGAGCAAGGCCCCTGCTTGCTTGAGTCTAAAGGCAGTCAGTACTGGATATCAGGGTAATGTTGGCCTCCTAGTATATTCTTCCCTCCTCTATAGAGTGTTTGTGCAAGATTTTTTTTTTTTTTTTCTCTTCCTTACAGAGTGTTGTGCTTTATTCTGGTGACCAGTTAATCTCCTGAGGATCAGTTTAGTAATTTTGAAGCTTTTCAAAAAGCTTTTGAAGAGTGGGTCTTGAGTAACCTTTACTCAAAAACTGTGACTATCCCTTGACCCTTCTGAATGTCCTGTCTATTCAATGAGGCCTCTTCACTTTGGCCAGTGGGAACATGAATTATTCCCGGTTTTATGTGAGCTCTTGGATTTATTCAGATTATAGCCATTCAGTAATTGTTCTTTATCCCAAACTGTAAAGCTTCACCTTATTCATGTGAAGATTGATATTCAGCCAAAGACTGAGGGGACTCCATGCCGACTTTTGGAGCTCCTTCGCTTCTTAACTCCCTTGTGTGTGTCCAGTGATCTACTCCACAAACTCTGGTCACCTCAGTCTCCCTGAACTTTGGGCTCCTTAAGTCAGTGAGGCCACTGGGCTTTGTTTGGGCCTTCCCTCCCAGTGTGATGATCTGGAAATTGCCTCTAGGCAGAAAGCCAGGGTGATCATAGGGCACACAGAGTTTATTTCCCTTTCTTCAGGGATCATAGTCCTAAGCATTTATGTTGACCAAAGTCTGAAAACGAATGTTTTTGTTTTACCGATCATTTCTAGTTTACAGTTGTGGAGGGAGATAATTCCAGACCCTATCACTTCTTCATGACAGGAGGCAGAAACTCCCTAGACACAGTATCCTTTCTTTCAGTTTTGCTTATTCTGCTCTGACTACAGAATAAATGTTGCAGATTTCTATTTATTTCTATTTATTTATTACAAATGCAAATTCTATTTATTCTGGGGCTTTCTCCCCTTATCTCTTCTACGCTTAGTTCTCAGAGTTTAGCCCCAAGTTTCAACTGGGCTGTTGAAATCAAGATACTGACCTCCTGAATTATAACAACAAGTGCCAAGATTATAGTTTCAAACTGAGCCAGGTTAAATGGAAAACTCATTTCTCAGAGGCACATCATTGGGGATCTGTTTTTGGAAAAACACTTTGTAATATAAAAAATTCCAAAATTAATGATGACTGGAATACAAAATTTATATATATAGAAACAGTGTAAAGGGATGATGAGGGACATTTGTGCTTCCCTGAAACTGCCAACTAGAATCCATGTTTCAGGATAAATCTTGCCAAGTGTCTCACCTTTTAAGTTCAGAGGAATGTCTTCCGGATGCCAGTCCCACACTGTGAGATTTGCTAACAGAAGACATCCAGCAGAACCAGTTTCTTAACCCTCATTCCTTCCGTCTTTATAGAATAAAGGACACAGAGGGGGCAAGGATATTAAACCTTTGAAGGAAGGTTGTTGAAGTAGTAACAATACCTTCTCCCTCCCTTTCCTTGTTGGAGAGCCTGGGAAGCAGGGAGCAGGGAAGTTTCTATTTGTTCCACCCTCTTGTGTTGAAATCAGTGTTTCCCAAGTTTCCTCCACCCTCAGTAAGAACTGTGTGGGGGTGGGGGTAGGGTTGTGTGCCGCTGAGCTGACAGAGCATTTGGTGTTGCTGATGGAGCAGTGAGAGAGCCTGCCCCAGGGCAGCCTGTGTTCCCACCCTTGGCTTGGCAAGGATTGATGAGTGCTTGCCATGAAAGGTAGCTGGGCTTTGCCAGAAGCAGAGACTTTTGGGTGGATTAGCCTTGGTAATAGGGGAGAAGAGGACAGGGAAACTGCATAAGGGTGGGCCCCGTGGAGCTGCCTGATGAGCTGACAATTTCATCCCCACTCAAATACTTGATTCCAGCCCCTTGGTGTTGGGCTGGGAGGCAGAGGAGGGACTTGCCAGCTTTGATGTCATTTGCTGTGTAAGCATAGATCATTCCCCCCTCTTCTCCAGGCGCAAGGAAGACAGAGAGGTAGAGGGAGTTTTGACAGTTTGGATTTCAAAAATCATGGGATTAAATATTAAACCTGAATGAGATGTAGAAATAAGAGGTCTGGCCTACGCAGGGTGTAGGTTTGAGGACCCAGAACATTTAGAGTTGCTTGAAAATAAATGATTTTTTCTTGGCACGTATCTATGTTGAGACTACTCTACCAGATGGATCAATATGCTTGTGCATGTATGTAAAACCAGAGGTAGCATTAAAAAAAAGCTTTTATTGTGTTTGATTTTACAGCTTGCAAATATCCCTTGAGAAATTTTTTTTTATTAAAACAAAAATTTTTTTAACGTTTATTATTTTTGAGAGAGAGAGAGAGAGACAGAGAGCAAGCAGGGAAGGGGCAGAGAGAGAGGGAGACACAGAATCCAAAGCAGGCTCCAGGCTCTGAGCTGTCAGCACAGAGCCTGATGCGGGGCTCAAACTCACAGATCATGAGATCATGACCTGAGCTGTAGTTGGCTACCCAACCGACTGAGCCACCCAGGCGCCCCATCCCTTGAGAAAATTTTACTGCAAGGATTGATTTGGCTGAAGCTTTAAAAATGTATTTCTTCAGGGCACCTGGGTGGCTCAGTTGGTTAAGTGTCGACTCCTGGTTTCAGCTCAGGTCATGATCTCACAGTTCGTAGGTTCCAGCCCCATGTCAGGCTGTGCACTGACAGTGCAGAGCCGGCTTGGGATTCTCTCTGTCCCTGTTTCTCTGTCCTCCTCTGCTTGTTCTCTCTCTCTCTCACAGTAAATAAATAAACTGAAAAAAAATATATATATATTTGTGGGGTTTTTTGTTTGTTTGTTTTTTCAATAAAGCTTGGCCATAAGATGCCCACCTCTCCTCCTGGCAAATCTCCCTGTGGCAAGTATAGGCATTTGTTTTTAGTTCCAAATACTTTGAATCGTACTTGAAATTAAGGTCATCTGTCTCAAAAATTTCATTGCCCAGCTGATGAGTCGGCATGAAAGTGTCCAAATGTCTTTGAGGGTTTCCATGGGGACTTCTTCAATCATCTTCAGCTCTTCTATATCAATAAATCAGATGAGTGTGAATGACTTTGACTGGCTTGTCAGCATAGGGTAAGTGGTTTGGCTTAGTGAGATAAGTGTTGGTCACTCAATTACTGGAGAGTCACAAAAAGGAGTTTTGGATATTACTTTGTGGCTATTCCTGTGTGTGTGTGTGTGTGTGTGTGTGTGTGTGTGTGTGTGTGTGTTAGCGTAATGCAAAATAGCCCATATAAATATGTAAAAGTGCTTAATGATAATATATGTATTTGTTTCCTATTGCTGTTGTTAAAAAAAAAAATCACCACACATTTAGTGGCACATTTATTACCAAACAGCTGTGGAGGTCAGAAGTCCTAATGTCAGGGTATCAGTAGGGTGGAATTCTCTTTGAGACTCCAGGAGAAGAATCCATTTCCTTGCCTGTTTGAACTTCTGCAATCTTTGCCCTTCTTCACTCCAACTGCTGCAACCATGGTCACATTTCTTTCTCTCAGTGGGACTTCCTGCTTCCCTCTTATAAGGGCCCTTGTAATTATATCGGGTACACTGGATAATCCAAGGTAACCCTCACATCTCAAAACCCTTAACTTAATCACACCTTAAAGTCCCTTTTGCTGTGAAAGGTAACATATTCAAAGGCTCTGGTGATTAGGATGTGGACATCCTTTGGGGCCCTTACTACCACATTATATTAATGAAAAAAGCAAGAAATAGTGTAATTTCACGTACCTCTAAAATGTTAAACTCCAACAGTTTGTTTGTTTATTTATTTTTAGAGAGAGGGTGCAAGAGACTGATGGGCAGAGAGAGAGGGAGAGAGAAAGAGAGAGAAAAACAAGGCTCACCTGAAGCAGGGCTCAAGCTCACCTGATGTCAGACTTGAACTTATGAATAGTGAGATCATGACCTGAGCAGAAGTCAGATGGCTTTCCAACTAAGCCACCCAGGCGCACACCAAGAGTTAGTTTCTGATCATGACTTCCTGTCTGTCTATTGCCTTCATTTCCTTGATAGATCTTTTCTCCAACTTTACGGAGATTGCCAATTTCTGGACCCTTTTATTGTGTCCCATTGTCTGTCCTACTTCTTTCCTCTTCAGTTCCTTCTAGACCCCATGATTCATCTTTCCAACCACTCTTGCCAATACCCTGACTCTCACCTGCTTGTCCTTTTGTGGCACTTATACTTCTTTATTTTTATTTTTATTATTATTTTTTTTATTTTTGAGAGAGAGAGTGTGAGCAAGGGAGAGGCAGAGAGAGGGGGACAGAAGATCTGAAGCAGGCTCTGTGCTGACAGCAGCAAGCCTGATGCAGGGCACGGACTCACGAAACGTGAGATCATGACTGGAGCCAAAATCAAGAATCAGACGCTCACCCAACTGAGGCACCCAGTGCCCCTGTGGCACCTATACTTTGAGCTTCTTTACTCTGCCTGGCCTCTTGAGTTTTCTTGGAGGAAATCCCACAAGGTAAATTTGTGATCTTCAACCCTCTCTTGGGCCGTCAGTGTGGGCTAGAAAGCCTTCCATGTTTTCACAGTCTTTGCCACTCTTCTCAAGGTAAATAGGTAATAGCTTGAACCCCGTCCTCTGTTCTTTGTTTCTCTCTTCAGGCAATTCTTGGAGGGGAAAATTGCAGCCACTAAAACCATCAAAAAGAAGTCTGTAAGCTTTGTCTTTTGTCCAGCAAACGCACTTCCAAGGACATTTGTCTCTTTCAGTTTGTTTCCTGTGACAGTGGGAGAGGTGTTCCCTCCTAAGGCTAACACAGAAGAGTCACAAACCAACAATATCCACATTGGGTTCACATTCCCCATGGAGCCTGTGTGCTACTGTGTAAGTTTTGTTTTTCAAGTAGTCATCTGTGACTGCTCTCGCTACTGCTTTACCATCCACTAATGCCAATAATTCCTCAATTCTCTGGAATCTAGATTCTGTCCCTACAATTTCATTGAAATAGCCCTGGATCTACATTGTAAAAATCCAAAGTCAAGTTCATCATCAAACCCCACCCCAGCCTGGTTCTCCTCCAGATTTCTTATTTAAAGAAATATCATTGTCTTGAATACACCTTAGATAGTTTTCTCTCAATAACTTCACAGGATATCAGCTGCCAGACCAGAGTCAATTCCCTAATATATATTACATTTCATTTTCTCATATACATTATATATAATATTCAATTTCCTAATATATATTTATATTTCATTTCCTCACATATATTATAGAATTGACTCTTAAACAATGTCGGGTTAGGGGTGCTGACCTCTCACACCATAGAAAATCCATGTATAACTTTTGACTCCCCTAAAACTTCACTGTTAATAGCCTACTGTTGACTGGAAGCCTTACCGAAAACATAAACAGTCAAGTAACATATTTTATATGTTGCATGTATTATATACTGTAGTCTTAAAATAAAGGAAGCTAGAGAAGAGAAAATGTTCTAAGAAATCATAAGGAAGAGAAAATATATTTGTAGTACGGTATTGTATTTACTGAAGAAAACCCATATCTAAGTGGACCTATGCAGTTCAAACCTGGGTTGTTCAGGGTCAACTGTATATAATATTAAATTTCCTAATATATATTTATGTATAATATGTAGGTACTTTTTTCTATGTGTCTCTAATGTAGGATCTCAGATATTCATCTGTATTTTCCTTCATTTCTCATACTTTTTTCTTTGTAATTTTTTTAACGTTTATTTATTAAAAAAAATTTTTTTAATGTTTTTATTTATCTTTGAGACAGAGAGAGAGCATGAGCAGGGGAGGGGCAGAGAGAGAGGGAGACACAGAATCTGAAGCAGGCTCCAGGATCTGAGCTGTCAGCACAGAGCCCAACGTGGGGCTCAAACTTCAGACCGCAAGATTATGACCTGAACTGAAGTCAGACACTTAAACAACTGAGCCACCCAGGCACCCCTCTCATACCTTTTTCTTATATTTCATCCTTTAATCTATCTGAAATTGTATGTGTGTGTGTTTTATGTGTGTGAGTTTTAAGGAAGAAATGCAGCTTTTTCGTTTTTACCAACTAGTATTCATTTTCATTCAATCATTTACTATGCTCTTATTGATTTGAAATGTCATTTTATTAATTGCTAAATATATATGTATATATATATTTTGCTGATTTTTCTTTCCATTGTTGAGCCATACCACATTATTTTAATTATTATTTAATTATAATATTTTATAATATGTTTTTTAAAGTTTTTTTTTTATTTTGTTTATTTATTTTGAGAGAGAGAGGGAGAGAGAGAGAGAGAGCAGAGTGAGGGAGAGGCAGAGACAGAATCCCAAGCAGGCTCTGCACTGACAGCGCAGAATCCCTTGTGGGGCTCAAACATATGAACCGTGAGATCATGAGCTGAGGTCAAGCTTTGGTTGGACCCTTAACCAACTGAGCCACCCAGGCTTCCCTGTAATATGTTTTAGTGACGCAAGTATGCTTTAATTATGTGTTCTCAAGATTTTTCTGTTACTTTTACTGATTTATTTTTCTGTTAAGTTAAAAAAAGTTAGCAATTTTAGAATGGAGTTATATAGTACTTATAAATTATAAATTTTTGGATTATAATTAAAATATATAGTACTTATAAAGATGCCAGGAAGGAATGGCATCTTTAAGAATAGAATGTTCTTTTTCACAATTTAGTATATCTTTCCATTTTGTCTTTTTAAGAAGTCTCTCAAGAGAAAAGTATACATTATTTGGTCATGAAAAATTGTAATTTTCTTATAGTATTAGATTTATGGTGCCAGTATTTTATCTACCATAAGTGAAATTTGGTGCTCTTTTGGCTTTATTTTGAGGGGTATATTAAGTAAAATAAGTTGAAAAGCTTTCCATTGTTCTGCTTCTTTGGTACAATTTGTCTTTTTAAAATGTTCCTCTGTTAATTTGCATTAGTTAATTATTAATTTTCTTGTTCCAAAATTGGAGCTCAAAGCACATTCCCCCCTGATATGGTGGATGGTAGATCAGTCTTCACCGACATACACAGAGAAGAGAGTAAAGCACAAGCATCCTCCTGAGAACGGGTGGGAGAAAGTGGGAGGTTGCAAGCCAAAGCGAGAAATCTCTAACTTCTTTCTCATCACTCTGTGATTACATGGCAGGCAGCAGACTCATCGCGATGGATTCTGCTCCAGGGTAAACGGAGTTTCTGTGATGGGTCAGGGGGTACATTACCGGGGGTAGGCATGTCTCAGCGCGTTCCTTGCATCTGCAGAGACAGCCCTGGGCATCCTGTAGAAGCTTGGCCAGGGTTCAGGGGCTGGGGTTCCTAAAGCAGAAATGATCCATCACAAGTAAACCAAACCCAACCCCAAATACGATCACATAATTGTATTTCAAACATAGCGGTGATGCATAAATCCAAGACTGTGGCAAGGTACTTAAGTCAAATTAGCTTTATATCTGAAGACCACAGGCATCAACTTCTTTGGGTGTCATTTTGGTGAGTAAAGTGAAAGTGTTATCTGCTAGACCAGAGGGATAGTCACATGGTCACCAGAGGAATTGTCCCAAAGAGTCCTAAAAAATATTCCACTCCTTCAGGTTTCCTCTCCTGAGAGTCATCTGGAGAAATAGTTTCCTTTTAAATGGTGGCTTTCAGGGCACCTGGGTGGCTCAGTTGGTTAAGCATTCAACTTTGGCTCAGGTCATGATCTCACAGTTCGTTGGGCCCTGCCTTGGGCTCGTTGCTGACAGCTCAGAGCCTGGAGCCTGTTTCGGATTCTGTGTCTCCCTCTCTCTCCGCCCCTCCCTCACTCATGCTCTGTGTCAATCTCTCAAAAACAAAATAAACATTAAAAAAAATGGTGGCTTTCCCCATTTTCTGCTTTTTCTTAAAACATTCAATTTTCTTTTCCATTAATAATATCAATTCTATAGTTACATAAAACTTTAACATAGATCTTTTTCACTCCAGGTCAAAATATAACTTATTTGATGCCAGACGTAACATTCTCCAAGACCTCAGAAGAGTAATAGTGGAAGTGTCATGGATATCATTATCTTCTTTCTTTTTTTTTAAATGTAATTTATTGTCAAACTGCTTTCCATACAACAACCAGTGCTCATCCCAACAGGTGCCCTCCTCAATGCCCATCACCCACCTTCCCCTCTCCCCCACCACCCATCAACCCTCAGTTTGTTCTCAGTATTTAAGAGTCTCTTATGGTTTGCCTCCTTCCCTCTCTGTAACTTTTTTTTTTTTCGCCTTCCTCTCCCCCCCTGGTCTTCTGTTGAGTTTCTCAGGATCCACATAAGAGTGAAACCATATGGTATCTGTCTTTCTCTGTATGGCTTATTTCACTTAGTATCACACTCTCCAGTTCCATCCACGTTGCTACAAAAGGCCGTATTTCATTCTTTCTCATTGCCACGTAGTATTCCATTGTGTATGTAAACCACAATTTCTTTATCTACTCGTCACTTGATGGACATTTGGGCTCTTTCCATAAAACAATTGGCTATTGCTGAAAGTGCTGCTATAAACATTGGGGTACAAGTGCCCCTATGCATCAGCACTCCTGTATCCCTTGGGTAAATTCCTAGCAGTGCTATTCCTGGGTCATAGGGTAGATCCATTTTTAATTTTTTGAGGAACCTCCACACTGTTTTCCAGAGTGGTTGCAGCACTTTGCATTCCCATCAGCAGTGCAAGAGGGTTCCCGTTTCTCCACATCCTCTCCAGCATCTATAGTCTCCTGATTTGTTCATTTTAGCCACTCTGATCAGCGTGAGGTGTATCTCAGTGTGGTTTTGATTTGTATTTCCCTGATGAGGAGTGATGTTGAGCATCTTTTTAATGTGCCTGTTGGCCATCTGGATGTCTTCTTTAGAGAAGTGTCTACTCATGTCTTCTGCCCATTTCTTCACTGGATTATTTGTTCTTCGGGTGTGGAGTTTGGTGAGTTCTTTGTAGGTTTTGGATACTAGCCCTTTATCCGTTATGTCATTTACAAATATCTTTCCCCATTCCATCGGTTGCCTTTTAGTTTTGTTGATTGTTTCCTTTGCAGTGCAGAAGCTTTTTATCTTCATGAGGTCCCAATAGTTCATTTTTGCTTTTAATTCCCTTGCCTTTGGAGTTGTGTCAAGTAAGAAATTGCTGCGGCTGAGGTCAGAGAGGTTTTTTTCCTGCTTTCTCCTCTAGGGTTTTGATGGTTTCCTGTCTCACATTCAGGTCCTTCGTCAATTTTGAGTTTATTTTTGTGAATGGTGTAAGAAAGTGGTCTAGTTTCATTCTTCTGCATGTTGCTGTCCAGTTCTCCCAGCACCATTTGTTAAGAGACTGTTTTTTTTTTCCATTGGATATTCTTTTCTGCTTTGTCAAAGATTAGTTGGCCATACATTTGTGGGTCCAATTCTGGAGTCTCTATTCTATTCCATTGGTCTATGTGTCTGTTTTTGTGCCAATACCATGCTGTCTTGATGATTACAGCTTTGTAGTAGAGGCTAAAGTCTAGAATTGTGATGCTTCCCACTTTGGTTTTCTTCTTCAGTATTACTTTGGCTATTTGGGGTCTTTTGTGGTTCCATACAGATTCTAGGATTGCTTGTTCTAGCTTCGAGAAGAATGCTGGTGCAATTTTGATTGGGATTGCATTGAATGTGTAGATAGCTTTGGGTAGTATTGACATTTTAACAATATTTATTCTTGCAATCCATGAGCACGGAATGTTTTTCCATTTCTTTGTATCTTCTTCAATTTCCTTCATAAGGTTTCTATAGTTTTCAGCATACATATCTTTTATATCTTTGGTTAGGTTTATTCCTAGGTATCTTATGATTCTTGGTGCAATTGTGAATGGAATCAGTTTCTTTATTTGTCTTTCTGTTGCTTCATTATTAGTGTATAAGAATGCAACTGATTTCTGTACATTAATTTTGTATCATACGACTGCTGATTTCATGTATCAGTTCTAGTAGACTTTTGGTGGAGTCTATTGGGTTTTCCATGTATAGTATCATGTCATCTGCAAAAAGTGAAAGCTTGACTTCATCTCTGCCAATTTCGATGCCTTTGACTTCATTTTGTTGTCTGATTGCTGATGCTAGCACTTCCAACACTATGTTAAACAACAGCGGTGAGAGTGACATCCCTGTTGTCCTCCTGATCTCAGGGGGAAAGCTCTCAGTTTTTCCCCATTGAGGATGATATTAGCTGTGGGCTTTTCATAAATGGCTTTTATGATGTTTAAGTATGTTCCTTCTATCCCGACTTTCTCGAGGGTTTTTATTAAGAAAGGATGCTGAATTTTGTCAAATCCTTTTTCTGCATCGATTGACAGGATCATATGGTTCTTATCTTTTCTTTTATTAATGTGATGTATCACATTGATTGATTTGTGAATATTGAACTAGCCCTGTAGCCCAGAATGAATCCCACTTGATCATGGTGAATAATTCTTTTTATATGCTGTTCAATTCGATTTGCTAGTATCTTGTTGAGAATTTTTACATCCATAGTCATCAGGAATATTGGCTTGTAGTTCTCTTTTTTTGCTGGGTCGCTGTCTGGTTTGGGAATCAAAGTAATGCTGGCTTCAGAGAATGAGTCTGGAAGTTTTCCTTCCCTTTCTATTTTTTGGAACAGTTTGAGAAGGATAGGTGTTATCTCTGCTTTAAATGTCTGGTAGAATTCCCCAGGGAAGCAATCTGGTCCTGGACTCTTATTTGTTGGGAGATTTTTGATAACTGATTCAGTTTCTTCACTGGTTGTGGGTCTGTTCAAATTTTCTATTTCTTCCTGTTTGAGTTTTGGAAGTCTGTGGGTGCTTAGGAATTTGTCCATTTCTTCCAGGTTGTCCAATTTGTTGCCATATAGTTTTTCATAGTATACCATGATAATTGCTTGTATTTATGAGGGATTGGTTGTAATAATTCCATTTTCATTCATGATTTTTTCTATTTGGGTCATCTCCCTCTTCTTTTTGAGAAGCCTGGCTAGAGGTTTATCAATTTTGTTTATTTTTTCAAAAAACCAACTCTTGGTTTCATTGATTTGCTCTACTGTTTTTTTAGATTCCATATTGTTTATTTCTGCTCTGATCTTTATTATTTCTCTTCTTCTGCTGGGTTTGGGGTGTCTTTGCTGTTCTGCTTCTGTTTCCTTTAGGTGTGCTGTTAGATTTTGTATTTGGGATTTTTCTTGTTTCTTGAGATAGGCCTGGATTGCAATGTATTTTCCTCTCAGGACTGTCTTCACTGCATCCCAAAGCATTTGGATTGTTGTATTTTCATTTTCATTTGTTTCCATATATTTTGAAATTTCTTCTCTAATTGCCTGGTTGACCCATTCATTCTTTAGTAGGATGTTCTTTAACCTCCATGCTTTTGGACGCTTTCCAGACTTTTTCCTGTGGTTGATATCAAGTTTCATAGCATTATGATCTGAAAGTGTGCATGGTATGATCTCAGTTGTTTTATACTTATTAAGGGCTGTTTTGTGACCCAGTATGTGATCTATCTTGGAGAATGTTCCATGTGCACTCGAGAAGGAGGTATATTCTGTTGCTTTGGGATACAGAGTTCTAAATATATCTGTCAAGTCCATCTGATCCAATATATCATTCAGGGCCCTTGTTTCTTTATTGATTCTCTGTCTAGATATTCTGTCCATTGTTGTAAGTGGAGTGTTAAAGTCTCCTGCAATTACCACATTCTTATCAATAAGGTTGCTTATGTTTGTGATTACTTGTTTTATATATTTGGGTGCTTTTGAATTCGGTGCATAGACATTTATAATTGTTAGCTCTTCCTGTAATTATCATATAATGCCCTTCTTCATCTCTTGTTACAGCCTTTAATTTAAAGTCTAGTTTGTCTGATGAAAGTATGGCTACTCCAGCTTTCTTTTGACTTCCAGTAGCATGATAGATAGTTCTCCATCCCCTCACTTTCAATCTGAAGGTGTCCTCAGGTCTAAAATGAGTCTCTTGTAGACAGCAAATAGATGGGTCTTGTTTTTTTTTTTTTATCCATTCTGATACCTTATGTCTTTTGGTTGGAGACTTTAGTCCATTTACATTCAGTGTTATTATTGAAAGATACGGGTTTAGAGTCATTGTGTTATCTTTAGGTTTCATGCTTGTACTGGTGTCTTTGATACTTTGTGATCCCAGCAACATTTCACTCACAGATTCCCCCTTAGGAACTCTTGTAGGACTGGTTTAGTGGTGATGAATTCCTTCAGTTTTTGTTTGTTTTGGAAAACCTTTATCTCTCCTTCTATTCTGAATGACAGACTTGCTGGGTAAAGGATTCTCAGTTGCATATTTTTTCTGTTCATCACATCGAAGATTTCCTGCCATTCCTTTCTGGCCTGCCAAGTTTCAGTAGATAGGTCTGCTACTACCCTTATGTGTCTACCTTTGTACGTTAAGGCCCATTTATTTCTAGCTGCTTTCAGAATTCTCTTTATCCTTGCATTTTGCCAGTTTCACTACGATATGTCATGCAGAAGATCGATTCAAGTTATGTCTGAAAGGAGTTCTCTGTGCCTCTTGGATTTCAATGCCTATTTCCTTCCCCAGATCAGGTTTTGATCAATTCGTTAGCTGTCGCTACTTCCTGGAATTTCTTTTGAGGAGAATCCTTCTGTTTCGTCATTTTGTCTAGTTTTCTGTCCCTTATGCGTTTTAAAAGTTTGTGTACTCTGCACCTGTGAGCACTGCTATATTGAAAGAGGGTCATACACTGTCCAGAGCCTGGCCCTTCAGGAGGTGTTTTTTCAGAGATTGTTATGCTCTCTGTTGTTGTGACTTTGGTTATTTTATTACCCTACTCATAGCAATATTTTGGACCCTCCACCAGGTGTGCTTTGATTTGTTCCTTGGAGTAGCCCTGTAAAGGAAAACAGATAGACAAACAGGAGACAAAAACACGCAAACACACGAATAACACAAACAAATAAACACAAACAAAAAACTAAAGACTAGAAACAAAAAACCCAAAAACACCAACTACAAGTAAAGAGGGTGGAGGCGGTGCTGATGGAAGAGCACATACAAGGAGAGAAATGCATGGAGGGGGGTAGAAAAAATAAACATTGATTTAGGCAGAGAGACTAAAAGGCTTAATCCGGAGAGAGAGAAGGGAAATTCAAGAAGGAGGCAGGGAAAATGAAACGAAGATAAAGTTACCCAGACAGAGAAACTGTATGGCTTGATTATTCCAGAGAGAAAGGAGTGTAAAGAAGGAGGTGTAGAACATGTTATCAAGACAATGGATTAAATATGTCTGTTTAGAGAGACCAATAACCAGAGTAACCAGCCTAGGGGAGGGAAGAGATAAGGAGGAGAAAGGGGGAGTAGAATATATTTATATATCCAGAGTTGACCTAGAGTTAATCCAGGCAATGCTGCACCGCTTGTTGGGAGTAGCTGTCTGCCGGGTCTGGGCCCATCTGGTGGCTACGCAGTTACCCAGTGCAAGGGGGCGTGGTTTGGCGTAATGTGGACCCACCTCCACTATGGGCGGGGGAGTGATCCCTGAGGCCCCGCCTTGGTTGGGGGGGGGGGGGAAGGTGATCCCTCAGTCTCTTCTCCACGGAGCCAACCCGGTGGGCTCAGTTTGAGTCGTCCTCACTCGGTGGGCGCAGACAGGGTGGTTCTTTCTTGCTCCGCCAATTCCCCTGACCCTGCGCTTGGCTAGGATTCAAAGTCCTGCTCTGCGCGCTCTGGCGCTGGAGAAGCCCCTCTCAGTGTGGTGATATGTGGTCTCCTGGTTTTGTCTGTGCCCCCCACACTTCAGGGAGGACCGCCTTCTCCTACTGTGGACTGAGCCGCTGTCTTCCCCGGGAGCCCCCCGGGTGGCAGACGCAGGCAGGCTTTGTCTTTTCCCACGGCACTCCAGGGAAACGGCCACCTTTTCCTCCCTGTAGACTGAGCCCTCAGCCCAGCCACTGCGCCCGGGGTGGCGGACACAGGCAGGTTCTGTGCTATCGCGCAGCCCTCCAGGGAGGGAACCACTTTCTCCAGCTGCGGACTGAGCCCTGACCTATCACAGTACCCAGGGCTGGCGCCCCTCCTCCCCAGGTGTGCGAATAGGGAGCCCGCCCCAGTCCAGAGAAAGCCCCGCAGTTAGAGATCAGATGCCTCTCAGTCTCAATCCGAGGTCTTTCTGTCCAGCTACGGTCCTGCACTTCCCTACCCGCTTTCTCTTCCCTTTGTCTCTCTGCAGAAGGGGGTCCCTCTCCTCCGTGCCCACGGGGCCTTTTTTTTTTTTTTTTTTATCTCCCCTAGTTCACAGTTACCCACCTATCTTTTTTCCAGCTTCCCCATTTTCTTCCTAGTGGATTCAAATCTCTTTTCCTCCCAGGCTCTGGTGTTCAAAGTCCTTTGGCTTCTACACGTCTTTGTTTGAGAGACCCGGGAAGTATGGATTCCCCCTACTTCTCCACCATATTGGCCACAACTCTCATTATCTTATTTCTGACCTTAAAAGGGAATATCTCATGATATGGCATGTTTTTACATTATTAATGTTATTATCAGAAATAACTTAAAATTTCCCAAATGGTTTGGGGCAACTATGGAGAGAATCATGTAATTTTTTTTCTTTTGTGCATTAGAGTGGTCCCCCACTTATCTGAGTTTTCACTATTCATAGTTGTACTTTCCATATTTCAGTTACCCACAGTCATGTGTTATTCACCTCACCTCATGCCCTCACATCCATCACGAGAAGGGGTGAGTACAGTAATAAGATTTCACGTAACTTGTATGTCAGTATATTGTTATAATTGTTTTATTTTATTATTATTGCTGTTAATCTCTTGTGCCTAATTTATAAATTTAAACTTTATCATAGGCATATATGTGGAGGAAAAAACATAGTATATATACAGTTTGGTACTATGTATGGCTTTGGGCACCCACTGGGGGTCCTGGAAGGTAGCCCCTGCAGATGAAGGGGGATGATTTTATTGAGAATGTTTTTGAATAAAAATCCTAGTATTAAGCCATCCTTAAATTTTTAGAGTAAATCTTATTCAGTTTTGAAAAATTATTTATATAGTACTGGATTTATGTTGCTGATACCTTAGTTAAAACGAATGAAAATTTTTATTTTGCTACATTGGCTTTATTTTGACGGTTATATTAACTTTGATAAATAATTTGGGAAGTGTTTCATCATTCTGTAATCTTGGAACAGTTTAAATAACATGAGGGTTGTTACTTGAAAGTTTTCAAGGACTTGCTCATAAAACACTTTGGACCCAACTCCTTTTTTGGAGATAGTTATCTGAACATTTAAAAAAAGTCTCCCGTGAATATCAGTCTATTACAGCTTTCCAGTTCTTATTGAATCCATTTACTTGAAAATTGCACATTTCATTGGACTAAGAATTTGTTGCCATAGAGCTATAAAGTTTATTTTTATAATTAATTTGTTTCATACTGTTTATATTGCCAAGTATTTGTATTTCTCTCTCTAGTGTGCATATTTTAATGATATTTGTATAGGTGAAATACTGTATTTATTAATCAACTTACTTATGTATCAATTCCACTGTTATTTTCCTGCTGTCTTACTTAATTTCTGCTTTTATTTTGATTAGTTTTTCCTTACATTTCTCTAAGATTTATTTTTATGTGTTCTCTACTCCATGTTCTGCATTAGTATTATTTTAAAATAATTATGGTCAAAGACTTTGTAAATTAAATTAAAAAAATTATTCTTTTTAGATTTATCAAAAAAGGTACACATTTTTGGGGTACCCTGGTGTCTCAGCTGGCTAAGTGTCTGGCTTCAGCTCAGGTTGTGATCTCATGGTTCGTGAGTTTGAGCCCCACGTCAGGCTCTGTGCTGACAGCTCAGAGCCCGGAGCCTGCTTTGGATTCTGTGTCTCCCTCTCTCTGCCCGCCCCCTTCAAAAGTAAATAAATATTCAAAAAATTTTTTTAAAAGATACACATTTTTAAAATCAGAAAATTATTAAGACCTATGTTCAGTAAACCCATTTTCAAGAGGTAATAGAAACAAAATAAGAGAGGAGACACCAATGTTCAATACACCATGCATCAGATTGGGGTTACTTGGTCTTTATTAAGGTTTGTTTGCATATATGAAAAGTTTCACAAGATTAAGTCATGAGATCCAGATACACTTAGGTTTTGACTAACTTCATGTGATTATTACTAACATTGCCTGTTTGAGGCAATGGTGACATTATTGCAATACAGAACATCCAGCATATTTCCTCCAGACTTGCCCTGTGGTCCAGGGTCCTTATCCAGCCACCTGCAGGACTCAATACGCAAATGCCTTGCTTTACATCTATCCCTTTGATTTTCACGTATTTCTCAACAAGAAACACAACCGAGTTGTATTCTTCCTCAATTAAATGGAATCACAATTGCAAAAATTAAAATCCAATGACCAATTTTAGTTTTAAAAACTAGAAGAGGAAAAAAAAAAGATGTTATTATCAGTAATGACTTTGGAAAGTCTTCTTTAAAACATAATGAGGGCAAGTTATTTTGGAAATAACTGTATCCTATTCGTATATAAGCTTCTCTATAAAGGTGCCCCCCGCTCTGGGGCAGAGAGGCCGAGGTGAATCCCACTGCTTTCTTTGCTGCTTCCTCTCCTGTATTGCCAATGCCCAGGGGGTAAGAGTCCTCAATGGTGGCTCAATCCAGCTCTTTCATTTAGACTTAGCTCTCATTCCAATTTAGGCTTCTCTTTCTCTTCTTCCATACCTAGAAATTCAGGCAAAGCACTTTATTTTAACATCAGATTAAACTGTGAGCAGCTTCTCCAAGGCTGCTCAAAAAACCCCTCTCCTCTCCGCACACGTCTCCCCATCCACTCTGTTGTACCCACTCCCTTTCTCCTAGCTAAGAAGGAAAATCCTTTCCAACTTTCTCCTGAAACTTCTTTAGTGACCTCTGTCCCCACCCTTTACCTGGAGATCAGGACACACCCAGGTCTTATGGCATCTGGGGGTGAGGGGTGCAAGTCAATTCTTGACTCATTGAGTCTGTACAGAAACCCCCACCAGACCGCTTTGTAACCAGCTTCTAACATTGGAAGGTGTGCAGCTGATGAGTCTCAAACAGGCCTTACTTATTTTGATTTTGGTCCTGTTTCTTCTCAAGGCAAGGACTCTGGATTTTCAAAAGTGAAGAAAAAAAAATTTTTGTTTTAACTCACCGAGAGCTTGTTAGGCAGTAAGGCACAAGAACTGTTTATTTCCATACCTTTGTGTACTTAAACTCAAGTTCTCCCTCTATTCACCCCACTCCTGGGAGAACTATGTTTTACCTCCTGAGAGACTCATATGTACTGGACCAGTAAGACCTCTGCCTGTGGTCTGTAGTGAATAGTTAGTTAATGATGTTTCATTTTCCTGGAGATGAAAATGTTGAAGTCATTGTCATGCATTAAAGTTAAACTGGTAAATGCTCCCCGCTTCTTTCTTTTGCTTCTTGCTAAATATTATTCATCTGAAACCAAATTCTCAAACTTTTTGCTCTAAACAAAAGAACCCCACATATTGCTTTGCAGCTTTTATTGGTATTCTTTTACAAGTCGTAAGCTCTCTGAAGGCAGAGCCCTTAACTGTTTTGTTTCTGATAACATCCCTAGCACCTAACACAGTGCCTGACTGACAGTAGGAGCTCATTTAATCATTATGGAATCAGTTTATAAACAATGAATACGAGGAAGGCCTCAGAAAGCTATGCTAGTGGGAAAGCAGAATAAAATAAGGAACTTCACAATATAAAAAAATGTAAAGCCTCATCCCAGAGGGTTACTCTCACAGGGCTCATACTAGGGAGGATTCCCCTTCCCCTCAGCACCCAGCTCCCGGTATTTGTTTTGTGGGGCCAGGGCGGTGTGGTGGGAATGTGGGTAACATGCTCTGAACAGGTGTCCTTAGACAGTCTTTCAGGTTTGGTTTTCATGACTAAGGAACTGGCACAGATCTGTAACACTTCTTCCAAAGTGCTTCTCAGAAATCATATTAAGGAAAACTTCAGATTGAGGACTAAGGACATCTGAAGGGAGGAGGAATAGGGTTAAGGGGGAGAAGGCCAGGAGATGCCTTAGTTGTTGGTAACCAAGGCAAAGGCAGAAAAACACAACAGGGATTCCTTTCAAGCAGCACACATGACTTGGGTCCCAACTTTGTCCCATGTTCCCTCTCCTGTGGAGAAGCTCTCAGGAACTAATAACTGCTTGCTTTTCCTTAAAGTCTGTTTCCTCCTAAGTGTTCTCCTGCAGATGGGTTGACTTGGCAGCGACAGTGGAATCTTCAAAAGCGGGGGTGGAGAACAGGGGGTGTTCATTGACCCAGACAGGAAAAATGGCTCCCCACCTACTTTAGTTTGGCAGCTTTGAGGTAGAGGGAAAAAATTAGACAGCTGTAAATAATATTTGGAAGAACCAGAGGTATAATTTCCACACAAATAGCAGAAAGAAACCTGTCACAAAGCTAAGGCAGGACGTGCTTTTGGGAACCTGGAGGAAGAGCTGATTGACCCTGAGAGAGTTAGTCACATGTGATTCCCCTAGGCTGGGAGAAGAGCTCAACCAGAGGGCAGTGCTGGGACACTGCAGGCCTGGGTGGGCCTGGGTGGGCCATGAGCTGGATGGGCAGCTGTGGGAGAAAAAAAGAAAGAGGGTTTCTGTCATAAAGATCTGGCTCCAACCTCCTTTCTCTTTTGCTCGTCTCTCTCCTCACCCCAGCCTTTCACTTTTGGACACTCATTTCTGGTCGTATTAAGTTTTACTTTAATAAGATTGGTCACCCCAGTTAGACACACTGGAATTGGAATAAATTCTTAGCTTAAGTACAGAAATATCTCAGCTGTTACAGGTTGAATTGTGTCCTCCCACCACCGTGCCCCCAAATTCATATGTTGAAGTCCTAACCTCAGAGCCCAACCTCAGAGAGAAGGCCAAGGGGGGTGGCAGGACAACCATGTGCTAAAGAGATGAGGGCATGCCATTCGTGGATCCAATTAACCATTTCAGCAGCAGCCAGGAGAGATTTGTGGGGGACCTTCTTGTCTGATGATGTGGACCTCTGTGGATTGCATGGGAAGCCAAAAAGGTTTTTGAGAATTTTGTGCCAGCAGGAACCCTGCCAGCCAGGACTAAAAGGGACAGAGGCAGCATGAAATGAAAGAATGACTTCTAAGGTGGTTCAGGGGCTAGTCTTCTCCAGAGGGTAAGGCTTCCACCCAGGGGCAAGGGGAAGTGGCCCGAGGATGGAGTATTCAGCCAAAGACATCATTCTCAAGCCTTTAAATCTAATAGAATTTGCCCTGTTACATTTCACACTTGGTTGGGATCTGTGACGCCCTTGCCCGCTGTGATTTCTCCTTTTTGGAAAGGGTGTGTATATTCTATGCCTGTCTCACTATTATGTTTGGGAAGCAGATAACTTTCTGTCTGGCTTCACAGGTTCACAACTGAAAAGCAATTGTGCTTCAAGATGAATTATACCCAAGTCTTAACCAGACCTGATTTAGATGATATTTAAGATGAGATTTTAGACCTAAGAGTTGATGCTGGAAAGACTTTTGGGGCTATTGGGAATGTATTTTGTATGAATGAAGGACGTGAATTTTGGGGTCAGAAGGCAGAGTGTTATGGGTGGAATTGTGTCTCCACACACCTAACCCCGAGTACCTCAGAATGTGATTGTATTTGGAGATAAGGTCTTTACCAAGTAAAAATGAAGTTATTGGGGTGGCCCTAATCAAATATGGCCATTGTCTTTATAGAAAGGGTAAATTTGGAGACAGCCTCACACACAGGGACAACTGTCACGTGAACATGAAGATGGTCATCTACAAGCTAAGGAGAGAGGCCTGGAAGAGATCCCTCCGTCATGGTTCTCAGAAGGAACCTTTCCTGCCAATACCTTCATTTTGGTCTTCTGGCCTCCAGAGCTGTGAGACATTGCATTTCTATTGTTTAAGTCACCCAGCTTTTGCTGGGTTTAAGTCACCCCGTACTTTGCTGTAGCAGCCCTAGCAAACCATTACAAGAGTCACAACTCCACTTAGAGTTACTTTTCTTTAAAAAGAGCAAATGCTTACATATAAATTTAGCCTATTTAAGGGCTTTTTGTTCATTGTTCTTATCAAGTTGGTCTATTTTGTTATTTTATGAACTAGGTCCATGGGTCTTAGTGAGGTTTCTAGCCTCTCATGGGTCTGGATTTCCAATGGTGACAATCTGATGGCTCAGTAAAAGTAACACTGGACTGGACATTATGCAGAAGGTGTTGGCTCTGCCACCACCTATATTGGTGGGTCACCTAGGATTTCCAGGCTCAGCTGCTTCTTAGTAAAAAAGCCAGCTTTTCTGGGTTTCTAATATCCTTTTCTGTTCAATGATTCTGTAATAATGTGATTTTGTCTCGAAGTTGAAGTCAACATAGCATAACCAAGTGGAGGAAGTGAAGCCATTAAAAATCATTATGGATACATGGAAGGGGGCTCCGTGTGATATCCCTGCTTCTTGGGGTATTTTGTTTTGGACGTAGTAAATGTACTCAGGATTCTAACACTCTCCCTGACTGTATTCAGTTCATTGCAACACACGCAAACACACACAAACATATGGCACATACTGCTTTTAATCAGCACTTTCAAATTTAACCATGTATGGAAACAGGCAGCTAATGTAGTGGAGCAAAGTGGCCAGGTGAAAACTAGGAACACTTAAGGAGCCAGCTCAAGGGGGCAACTGATCCATTGTTGCCATAAGTGGGCTTGGTGGGCCTGGTGTTGCCAGATCTTAAAAAAGTATCTGATAAGCTGGTGAATCTGGCCTGTATGTATAATCTCCCAATTTTTAAATGTTGGTTCAAAAAGAAAAATCCCACCACGTAGGTCTAACAAAACTTTTGGCAAGTAAATTTGGGGGGAGGCCATCAGTTTGCAATCCTTCTCATAGATGAGAAAAATGTGTCCACTTGACATGAAGCATCTGCCTTTGTGGAATTAACTAGATGGTCCCATGTAGATAAAATTAATCTCCATACCTAAAATGAGTTGTGGAATATGAGTCAACCTTACTTAAGAGAATGGCCCAAATTAAATTGAACAGATCATTAAAAAAACCCTGAGTTTCACTATTCATTTTTAACTTCTCACTTAGAGCTGCTAAAGAGCAGTATTCTATGAATCCACACCGGATTTTTCTCTTTCCTGGTCTTCAGGCCATCTTCTCTTAGGAGTAGCAGAACAATGGCCAAATGACCATTGGAATCAAGCTAAATCAAGGGGAAAGAGTCATAAATACTTCCTGAATAACATATAGAAAGCATATTAGCCTACATTTAAATGTGGCCTTTCTCCCAAGAAGCTGAGAAATGTTTACATTTTGTTCTCAAGATATTTCTGCAAGTTAGCTAAATACTTTCATAAGTTAGCTAATAAAGATTACTATTCCCATTAAACAGAGAAGGAATTATTAAAAGATTAATTTCTTGTTTCCCAAGCTGTGGCCTGAACTGAATGAGACATTTTGACACTTTTTCTAATAGACCACTTATTAAAATTAAGCCAGCTGCCGAGAAAAGAAATCCTTAAATTCCTCCTGGCCACTTACCATTGGCCAATGCCTTGACACACAATCTTAGAAGGTCCACACACAAAAAAGTCCAACTTGGTAACCATGCAACGACTGTGTTTTATTTGTCTAATAAGATCCGGTTCCTGGCACAGTGTCTGGCACAACGTAGGGTGCTCAGTGTTTGTGGAACAGAGATCATTTGCGAGTGATGTCTAGAATGTTGTGATTCTATTGGCGGAGATGCCCAGAACTCTCCAAAATTCCCAAACCATTTTGCCTTTGGAAATACTTTCATGCAGGACTCAAACCACTACATACGGTGCTGTTGCTTTTTCCACCTTCCCATTTGTTATGTTATCTTACATACGCTTTGGACAGGGGTTTGCACAGCTTGGGTAAGATTACATGCCTTGCCAAGATAGAGGCGCTGCCGTAAACAGAAACAAAAGATAAATCAAGTCATAGGTTAAGAGAGTTTCTACAGCAATGAAGTATTATTACCTTTACTGCCTGTACCTCTTTGTCACCTCCAGCCCTTGAATATGACAGTCACTGGTGAATCACAGTGGCCACAGGTAGTCTGAGCCGCTTGGGGTTCTAGCAGAACAGTGGGGGAGACCTCTCTGAAGCTACTGCATCCACACAAGGGATGATGTAAGAAGTGGAGGTCTGGGTGGCTTTTAATGAGACTATTTGGTTACATTTAATATTTTATCTATTTAATTGGGGGAGGTCCCTTTAGCTAAAACTCTGATCAGAGTGAACTTCCTAAATTTTTGTTGTTGCTGTTAACGCTACATTTCTCCCTATAAAATTTTATAGACATGCTTCTTTTCTCTGAGATTTGGATGTTTTACTAGCTAATAAGACAAAGTGAGTAATAAACCTTTCAGGTAACTGCGAGCGGCTCTTAAATTAACACTGTGTAGTTATAAAAATGAAGCTCTTCATAAGTGATCCTTGGCTACAATGGAATTTTCCTTCAGTGTCTGCACACACTCTTTTAGACAGCAGTTCTCCTGCTTTATGCTCCCCTAAACAATACTTACTTCTCTGTGTATCCCAGATATAGCTGTTCAGAACTTCTCCCAGCAGGTACAAAAAGTTCATTAAGATGGTTGTAGACCCAAAGAAGATGATTCTGGCTCCTGGGCCAATGTGTTCCAGGAAAGGATACACCCACATCCCAGTTACGTGATGCACCCAGCACACCCTGCAATAGAATTGGAAAGGAGACAAAGACAGGAGTTCCTCTCATGTCAGATTTCAAACTCCTGTTATTGTGAATATGGACTCTCCACTCACACCACTCTTCGGCAATGTGTGTCACAACTTCGCTTCTGACACTCAGGAGTTACCAGGAAGTTTGTTGTTGTTTGTTTGTTTTCTTATACTTTTTATTCTAAAATAATTTTAGACTCACAGAGGAGTTGCAAATATGGTACAGAGAGTTCCAGTAAGCCCTTCACCTCAGCTTCCCTGAATGTTAACTTGTATAACCATGGCACAATTAACTAAGGCGAAGCCATTCGCATTTGTACAACATTTCTAACTGGACTGCAGACTTTATTTGGAATTCCCATTTCCCACCAATGCCCTTTTTCTGGTCCAGGGTCCCACGTGTACTTGGTAGTCCCATCTTAGTCTCCTCCAATCTGGCAGTTCTTTGGTTTCTCCTTCTCTTTCCTGACATTTGATGGGTTCTGGTCAGGTATTTGAAACGTGTTTCTCTCAAGACTCTTATATAATCTTCATTTCTTCCTTACATACTGAGACACTATAGCATCAGGCAGCCACACTGTAATCCAACCTAGGCGAGTATGGGCAGGTGTCTTCCATACTGCCTTCCAACCAGATACCAGTGCGTACTCAGCAGTGTTCTCAGCATAACCTGCAGTGTGTCTATACCGACAGAGCCATCCTGTAACCTCACCGGCACTTGGCTTCCTACCACCTGGATTGTTGGCTCCTGTATTTGTTTCTTTCCTTGTTTTCCCCTAGTGCACATAATACTTGCTTGTAATCATTCTATTTGTGTTCCGGAGATATTTTAGGTTCAGTGGGAATACAACATCATTAATCTCCACTGTTTTCAAAAGTTTAGTTAGAATTTTTACTCACTTGGTTTGGTCTCGACACAACTGTAAAAAGCAATTTTCTGAAACATTCTTGGGTTCATCACTTGATCAACTGCTGTCGATTTTGAAGACTAATTATAATATAAATAATATTATTGCAGGAGGAATAAGTATTACTTTTGATACTTATGTGTTTTGGGGTCATCTTCCTTATCACCCACGGCTTCACTCATTGTTAAGCACCTTGTGTATCTATTACCTATATATTTACCGCACTGACGCGAGAACCCTGGGGATATTTATCTTAGAGCTTGCTGTCTCAGTGAGGGTGATACCACTCCCCCTCAAAGAGGTGAAAATTGGTTCTGACAGGGTGGTGAAGAAATCTTACTGTTTTTATGTGTTAAGCACAGACACATACATACACAGAACATAAACAGGTACACAGTACATCTGTAGTGTTAATATTTCATGGGCCCAGCTAGTCCACATCGGTATAAATCCAAAAGAACTGAATTGAAAGCAGGAACATAAACAGATATTTGTACCCCAATGTTCACAGCAGCACCATTCACAATGGCCACAAGGTGTGGAAACGGTGCAGGTGTACATCTAGGATGGATGGATACACAAGACTGGTCTAGCCATACAACATAGTATTTTTCAGCCATGAAGAAGAACGACACTATGATACATGCTACAACATGACGGACCTTGAAAACATACTAAGTGAAAGAAGCCAGACGCAAAAGGACAAATAGTGTATGATTCCACCTATATGAGATACTAGAACAGGCAAATTCAGAGACAGGAAGTATAATAGAGGGGGGAGGGCTGGGGGGAGTGGGGAATAGGGCGTTAAGGTATAAGGAGTACAGAGTTTATGTCGGAGAAAACATGTTTTGGATAAAGATGGTGGTGACGGTTACATGACATTGTGAGTGTATTTAATGACACTGAGTTGTACAATTCTAAATGGTTAAAAGGATAAATACGTTGTGTATATTTTACCACAATACAACATTTTTATGGGTTGGAGATTGGGAACGAAAATTACCTAGAAAGGTCCCTTGGTGGGGTGTTCAATAAGGAAAGAAAGGTGGAGAAACATGGTCTTAGTGGGAAGAAATGGTCATTAGGTGCATCCAGGTCAGCTTGAATAACTGTTCAAACTAAAGGCTTTTTACCAAGAGAGGAAGCCAAGCAAGTCAAGAGTTTTCTTTCTTAAAAAGGTTCAAGGATTTGTGAGAATCAGCAGATATTAAAATTTTAGAACTACCCTATGGGATTCTGATGCATCATACTGTGTTTGTCCATAGATTAGAGGCAGTTTTCTCTTCCTAATCTTTTCTTCACTGGTGTAAGGAATGTTGTGTGCTCATCAAGTGGCTTATTAATTTCCATTGAGATAATGTGCAATATCCCCAAAATGTAATACTATAAAGCTATAATTGACTTTGCAAACCAACTTATAAAATTATAATCTGACTCACCGCGAAACTGTTTCCTTAATTAGGCAAATTAGCAGCAATTCAAATTATGAATGCTAGTTGCATTTTTTTCTACCTGTTCCTGGCTTTCTACTTGCTTCTGGTAGCATGAACCTTTCACCGGCAGCTTTTGGTAATGTGTCTTATGCAGGCCTCTGCTCCTCAGACACTGTTTGCAGTGTACTTTTGGTCTGAATGGAACCATCTCATACTACTGAAGAGATATAACAACCACAACCATATCCCATCTATCTGTAGATGACTCCTACATTTACATCTCTAGTCTTGACCTCTCCCTGATTTCCAGAGTTCAATACTCAGGTGCCCACCACACATCTCCATGGGAGGATGCACCTCCAACCCAACACTTCCATGATGTCCTCATCATCCCTGCATCCTAATTCCTGCATGTGTCTCCCCGCCATCTAATAGCGAACATGCATCTTCCACATCTTTCACTTCTCACATCAGTGATTACTACATTATTGCAGCAGTAGTTTGGGGCAGAAAATGTGGAGTCATTTCTGACTTTTCTTTTTCTCACAACCCACACCCAATCTATCCTTGGATCCCATTGGCTCTATTTTCCAAATAGACCCAAGACATCTACTTCTCACCATGGCCACCACTACTATCTGGGTTCAAGCTATCGTCATCTCTCACTGGAACTACTGCAAGAGCTTCCTATGTCTTTGTTTCTACCCTTGCTACTGTCTGTTCAGTAGGCCATTCTCATTGGAGCAGCCAGACTGATCTAGATTACATGCAAATCAGGTTGTGCCACTACTTTGCTCAAAACTCTTGCTTCTCCTCTCACTTAGACTAAAAGCCAGAGACCCCAGGGGGTTCTTCAGGGAATTACCTAGGCTTGCCGGGCACTTTTCTGACTTTTCCTCTTCTTCTTGCTCACTCCACTCCGGCCACACTGACTCCCTGGCCTTCCTTAAGAACATTGAGCACATTTTATGTGTTCCTGTGATTGGCACATTACTTCTTACCCCTATCTCCCCTACAGTATGCCCAATGTTCCCTTTTGTCCTTTGGTTTTCACTCAAAGGACACCTTCTCAATTAGGTCTTCCCAGGCCACTGCATCTAAAAGTTGCAACCTTTGTCCTCAATGTTTCTATTCTCCATCTCTTTATTTTTCTCCCCAGCCAGTTAATTTACTGTATTTATTTTTACTTATCTGTTTATCATCTGTCCTATGAGCATAAGCATTTTTATATTTTTATCTGTTATGTTCATTGCTAGATTCTGTGGCCCTTGGAACAGTGTCTGGCACACAGGATGCACTCAATACTTATTTATTGAATTAATAACTGAATAAAGAAATACCAAAAACAACAACATAAGCCTTTACTATATGACAGGCACTTTGACAATAACTTTAAAAAAATAATTTAAAAAATCTCCCGCCTCCCCCATCTCTATGCCTTTGGTCATCAGCAAAGCTTTTCTGTAGAGAACTAGATAGTAAATATTCTCAGTTTGGAGGCCATATGGTCTCTGTCACAACTCTCAATTCTGCCATTTAGTGCAAAAGTAGCTACAGACAGTATGTGAACAAAAGAGTGAGGTTGTGTTCCAAAAAAAAAAAAAACAAACAAAAAACAGTGGAAATGTAAAATTCTCAGGGCAGGGGAGTGGAAAGCCATTCTAAGTGTGGTGCTTTGATATGGTGTGTAATCTCCTTCACCTTATTCAACCACTGTATGAGGTACGATCCCCATTTTACAGGTAAAGAAGCTGAGACTGGACTAAAGAATGTGCAGGAAAAACAGCAAGCCTGGGAAAGGAATGATGCAGAACTGACTTCTTTTCTGCTTCATGGACTTGGTTCCCTAAATGAGGATTTTACTATAGTCTCCAAAACGAAGTGAGGGTTTTCTTTTTAACAATCGTTGTCTTCACTGCACCTCAGACACAGAAGTTGTGTTATGTGGGTTTCACTGGATCCGTGTGAATGATGCACCTACTTGTTCTGACAAGTTGTGCTTTCGCCATTTGTTTCCTTGATAAGATCAGGGCTCAATTTCTGGCACAAAAATGACTCCTGGCCTTGCTCATCTATCTGTGGAGAGTTCCCGGTTCTTGGTTGACTTTCAATTTCTATCTTGTTCCAAAGCCATCCTGTCTTCGTGCCCAAATATTCTTTTTTTTTTTTTTTTTAACGTTTATTTATTTTTGAGACAGGGAGAGACAGAGCATGAACAGGGGAGGGTCAGAGAGAGGGAGACACAGAATCTGAAACAGGCTCCAGGCTCCGAGCTGTCAGCACAGAGCCCGACGAGGGGCTCCAACTCACGGACCGCGAGATCATGACCTGAGCCGAAGTCGGCCGCTTAACCGACTGAGCCACCCAGGCGCCCCCCAAATAGCTTATTCTTAAGGTAATGACACCAATTTTAATTTTAGCCTAAAAATTTGATGCATGTGTGTGTGTGTACGCACATGTGCATATGCAGATATGCCGGTGTTCTAGTATCAGGATACTTCTGAGACTATCTATTTATTAAATATACCTCCATTTTAGTTCACTTTAATGTGCAATTAAAAAAAATGACATCTGTTAATGCCTCCTATCTAAGTGCTGTGCTACACAGGTGTCTTTCGTTACAGCACAACCAAAAAGTTTCCATCAAATTCGTAAATACTGTTCTTGATCTCTTCAAAGGCAAATTTCTCCAGGGAGTCTGCACTCGTTGACCCCATATCTGTACTTTGAACTCATTCCTCCCACAACAGTCTGGCTTCTTGTCTTGATACTCTACCAAAACAAAGCAGCTCATTGACATCAATTTCTCCTGGTTTTCCTCTTGTCTCTTTGGTCACTCTTCTTGGTTCTCTTTGTAAGTTCACCCTCCACTACCCAACCAGGAAATGCTGAATTTCTTTAGAGTTTGGTTTTGAAGTCTTCTTCTCATGGTGTGCATTCTCAGTTAATGAATTCATTTATGTCCACTGCTTCATGTCTATAACCCCATACGTAGATATTTCACAAAACTGTGTCCTAATCCAGAGCTCTCCTCTGATTCAGAGAAGTCTATCAAACGGTCCTTAAAACACCTTAAGCGTACCTCAAAATCCATACATCTAAAGCCAAAGTCATGCTGCTCTCCCTCAAATGTGGTCTTCCTCTGGCATTCCTTCTATCTGCACACGGTACTACCACTCATTCAGTTTTGCAGCTCAAATCTGGGAGTCATCTTTGCTGCTTCTCTCTCTTTTGCATCACATATATTCAACCCATTATCTTATCCTGTCAAGGTTATCTCACACACACATCTCTCCACTGTGTTGATTTTTTTTTCCGTCTCCATCACCAGCATCTTAATTTGTGTTGTGATCATCTCTGTTTGGAGTACTGGAATAGTTTCTAATTGTCTCCACATCTACTTTTGTCTCCTTCTGATCCATCCTCACAAGTGCCAGAGTAATCGTTTTGAGCCAGAAATCTGAATGCATTATATTCCTGCTTCAAATACATCAATGGCCTCTCACTGCTTTATTGTTAAAGACCTAAATTGTTAACGAAGTCCAGAATGGTCATCATAGAGTGGCTTCTACCTGTCTCATACTCCCTCTCATACATGGCTTGTATTTTCATTTGGTTCCTTGATTTTACCATATTCCTTTGTGCCATGTAAATTTTTACAAGTTCCTCCTTCTGCCTATGCTGTTAGTTTCCCATCCCTTAGACATACTTCTCCTTTATATCTTAGCTCAATCAATGTAATTTATCAGTCATCACTTAGCAGAATTTTCCTCAATCTATTAGATTAGGTCAGATTAGCTCATAGAGAGCACTGAATCTATTTTTAAGCTCTTCTTTTATTAGCACTTACATTTGAATGATATCTTTATTTGAATATGTCTCCCTGCGTAGAGTATTCTTTGAGGTGAGGGGCTGTGTCTATTTTTACTTATTGTATCACCAGCACTTATCATAATGTCTGTCACATAGTGGGAGAGTGAATGAATTTGTAGCATTTAAGCTGTGATAGAAAGGATGAGTGAGAGTTGAACAAAGATGGAATACATATCCAAAGACCTGAAAACAAGGGAAAGTTCCCAGATATTCACGAAGAAAACATTTTTGTTGAGATCAAGGGAGAGAGGGCATGAGGGGGCAGGCAGATGCCAAACTGTAGGTGGCTTTTTAAGCCCTGGTAAGAATTACAGACTGTATTCTCCTGGGGACAACAGGAAGTCTTTGAACAGTAATAACTAAGTGTGAAACATATCAGTTGACCTGGAAACCAATGATATCAGAAATGGTGGTAGCCCAGATTGGAGTGGTAGCATTAGGAATGAGAATTAGCAGGTAGATTCAAGAAATATTTAGACCAGAGTCTATCAAACTGTAGGTCATAAGCAGTGGCGTGCTGGAGATGGTCAGGAGAGCTGGTTTTTGGATTTCGGAGATGTTTGCAAGCTCTTTGGTTGGTAGCTTAGATTCATCCATGGTGGGTATATTTACACCACAGACTCAAATGCTACACATCAGGTTCCCCCTCCCTGGCCTCCAGAAGAGATGGTTGCTAAACATTTGCCAGTAACCCATTAGTTACTAGCATTTTAAAAAGCAACAATAGAAGAAAACATAGTAGAAATGTCAGAAAACTTTGCATAAAGTGATGATAAAAATTGCTTTGTGAAACTTGTGTTCCACTTTTGTGTGTGTGTGTGTGCGCGCGCGCGCACACAGGCTAATGCATGCTGGCTGGGTCATGATACAAAAGATGTTTCTTTTACTCACAGTAAAATAAATTTGAAAGACAATGATTTAGAAAATAGAATTAAGAGAACTTGGTGATTGATTGGATTTAGGCAGTGAGGGAAGTGAGATGAGCTAAGGATGAATCATAGATTCCTGGCTTGATTAACTGGGTGGAGAGTGCTGCCATTTCCTGAGATAGGGAATGCCATAAGGGAGCCCGTTTGAGGGGATGATGAGTTCAGTTTGGACATGTTGAATTTGAAGTGTCTGTAAGAGATCCAAGAGGAGATTTCCTGAAGGCATTTACATGGGTTTGGACTGTAGAGAAAGGACTGATGTGGCAATACAGATAGAGGGTTCATTGGCCAAAAGAAGGTGGTTGGAGCTATCAGAACAAATTGAGATCACCCAGGTAGAGTATGAGGCATGAAGCATCCATGAGAGGGCCCTGGAAAAGATCAAGATCTAAGGGGTAGTTCGAGGAGAATGAGGCTAGAAAGCAGACCAAAAGGAAAAAAAAAAAAAAAACGCTAGCGACAGGGAAAGAAGACAGAGAAGTACAATGTCTGGCAGGCAGGGGACAAGTGGGAAAAGGAAAAACTAGACAACATCTAGTAGCACAATATATTTGAGAATTGAGACTAATTAGAAAACTGACTTTCCTCCTACAAAGTAAAAGCAAGAAACTTTCATGTTCCAAGTGGTATGTGTCTCATTCAAATCTATTTTGGATTTTGGCCAGGTATAAATGATAAATAGTTAAGTAAAGAAAAATTGACCTTGTTAAGCTCAGTAGCTCTTATGCCACATAGAAAAATTTCATCCTACCCCCATCAGTCATGAGTTGTGGTGGTCACTGGAACCCTTGAGGAGCTGTAGTGAAGAAGGCATATCACCCTCCCCTTTTCTGATTCTGTCACCCTTATTTATCCTGAAGAGACACATGTACCTATCTTACCACTGATGACCTTCCAATTCTTAAGATTAGTTTATTTTTAAAAGGATTTAAAAACCGCTTTTATTAGTCACATTTAGATAAGGAACTAGGCTATTTGACAGCTGGGCTATTGCTCATAAGACTCACAGGACACAGACTCATGCAATAACAGCTAATGGCTAGCAACATTGAACTCTTCATGATAGGCGCTGCATTAAATGTTTTATATGAGCAACTCTTTGGAGAGGTGTCATATTATTACCATTTTGTAGATGAGGACACCAGGGCCCCGAGAGGTTCAGTAAGTGGAGAAGCAAGGATACACATTTCAGCGGTCTGGCTCTCAGCCTGTACACCAGCCTCCTCCAGTGCTCTGAGGAATAGGAAGCAATGGATGGATGGGAACAGGGCTCTGGCCAGCTTTTAATGTGCTCAGAACCAAAAAGTGATCCAAGTATGAAATCTCTGTGTAAATTTTTTTCTTTATTCCCCACTGACTATAAAAGTTATAGAAAATCTGTGAGATATAGAAATGCTGCAAATGTAAGATAAATCAGTTTTGGTGAAGTTTTAACACAAGATTGAGTCTCTTATAAAACTCAGGGGTCAGGTTTTACAACTCCTCCCGAAGGGAGGGAAACCACTGCAGGGAGAAAGTAATAAACACTTCCTTGAGCAGAGGCACTGACTTACCTCTTAAGAAAGAGTCGCCTCATATGTGCGTTTAGTCTACTAGAATTTACTACACTGCTTGGCTGGCAGTGAGTGTGTGCTCCAGGGTGGGGCAAGATCCGGGATGCGCGTTGCATCAGCTTCCTGCCCAGTGGGTCTCAGTCTGTCTCAGATGGTACCTCCAACCTGATGCTTCTGAAGGACTTGTCAAGGGAAGTTGTAAGTTTCGATTCAAATGCTGGCTTTACCCCTGGCCCTCTTTTTTAGACCTAATCATCTCAATTTAGAGCAATTCTGAAGGCTGCTTGGACCATCTCCTGAGTATTGCAAGGAGACTGGTTCTTGCTACTTTTTTGAGAATCTAGGATTCTGCTGGATTTTTCTGGAGTTTGTGTGCTCATTCATTTATTCAGCAAACACTTCTTGAATCCCTTCTATGTGCCAGGTGGGGTGAGCAGCAGTAAGGACGTAAAGGTGCGCCCTTGAGGAGGTCATGTTGCAGAGGGCTGCCAGGGTTCCCACTGAAATGGCTGTAGGTTCCAGCGAATATGACAAAGGATATCTGCCTAGATGGGAACGGGGCTCTGGAAACAGGTCTCAAAACATTCTCCATGGTGATATGTGCAGTAGTGCTAGAGAATTAATGCATCAATTCATAGGCAATTACCACCTAGAGGGATCCCATCTGAGGCAGTGTTGAAATATTCTCTAGCTCGGTTACAGAGGTAATTTTAGAAGTCACAGATATAATTATGTAACTGTTCATTTACTGTGGGTTTAAAAGAGTATTCAAGATAATCTTTTAAGGCATAATCATAATTTATCATTTATCGGCGTCTTTCCAATTTTCTCATTGGAGCTAGCCCAAATTTACCTACTTGGGAGGTATCTATACATGCGGCCAGTGGCCAGCATTACGACTGTGCACCCTGGGCGGTCACATGTGGCCCTGGGCTCAGAAGGGCCCCACATTTGGTTTAATGCTCTGCTTCCCTATCTTAAAATTTGTAATCATTTTTGAACAAGGTGCTCCATATTTTTATTTTGCACTGGGCCCCACAATTATCAACTGGTCCTGACTACGTAGCTGTGCCTCCTATACTCTGGATCAACTTCCAGCTCATCCACATAATAGGTCACCTTGAATATTATTTCACTTTGAGAACCTCAGTTTCCCTCTGTTAAAGGTGTATAAACATTACTATCTTAGAAAGGTACTCAGCAGATAACATAAAGTTATTAGCACAGTTAACTTAGGTTAGATTAAAAAAAAAACAACAAGCAAACAGAACAAAGCAGCAAAATCTCCCCACTGCTTCTCCTTATGCAGAAATATATAATGTTTTTTTCTGTACTTCTCACACACAAAGATATTTTCAAGGTTGTAAGTCCCTCCACCCATCCTTGGGGAAAAACGCAAATTGTGCATGCCTCCCAGAATGAATTCCTGTAATGAGGTAATCAGGGAATGTGTTTTCTTCCTGATTCTAGATCACAAATATCAGAGTAATTTATCCGCACAGACAGGCCAATAAGCTACTTCAGAATATTTTCTTCCAACACATGTCCTGGCACATGTCTAAACTGGTTTCAAGTGATTGTTTGCTTTGAGTCTTGCTTTCTACATCCTACCTGGTCTTATGGTGATGTTTCCCGGAGAGAACTCAATTTGAATTTCCCTTAATAAACTTCATGACCGGTTTTGCTTAACTTTAATCATTTGGATCTTCTTAAAGTATACAGATGCCAAACATCAAGTTGACACATTGAACATTGTAGGAAACATGTGTTCTTACTAGAAGGAGGTGGGGAGTGTGGTCAGCAAGGGACTCTTACGGCCTGAGCAATCATCAGAATTGGCTGTGATAGTGAGAAGTCCATGCACTTAACCACTATAGCTCTGCAAGGGGAAGAGGAACACCCTCAATCCCACATCAGAAAATCATAATTTTCCATATTTTGCAAAAATGATCTCTAATGACTCCCTAGCACATTTTGTGCTTCTCCCTCTCATAGATTCTTATTTTTAGGACTCTAATGTTCTGGTTATCCCTGCCATGAATACAACTTCCTTGAACCTGCTGCCTCCCTGAACTAACAATCTCTCTCTCTCCCTCTCTCTCTAATTGCCAGCTTTCTTTAATAAACAGCAAATTTCCAGACATTTCTTGATCTCTTGCTTTGTGCCAGTGCCCAGTCTCAAATCACAGTGAGGCCAACTCTGCATTATTTGTCACATCTGTCCTCTGTGTGCTGCTTCTAGAACTGTTAAATGTTTCTTTTTCCATTCAATAAATATAGACCAGTGTCTAGAATGTGTCAGACACATACATGGAACAGTAGGTAAGGTAAATGTGGTCCTACTCTTGTGATGGGGTTCCCAATATTAATAGAAATACAGACATTAGATGACACCATGGTGTTATGCCCTTGCTACTGCAAGGCAGGGGTGGTAGAATCAATTATTATTTTTCAAGTTGAGTTGTACTGTTTGTTTTTCAACTTCATTTTGATTTTATCAGAACTAAACCATCAAAAGCTCTAGAAAGTTTGTATTAAAAACAAAGTCCCTGCCATACCCAACTGGAGCCCTTGGTCTCCTTGCTATGCCTTGTCCTGATCCCCAGTGAAGGCCTTATTCAACAATGTTAGCTGGTTTTTTTTAGCGTTTGTGTCTATATCTCTTTTTTTTAAAAAAATTTATTTATTTTGAGAGAGAGAGAGCAAGTCAGGGAGGTACAAAGAGAGAGGGAAGGAGAGAGAATCCCAAGCAGGCTCTGCACTGCCAGCACAGAGCCCAATACAGGGCTTGAACTCCGAAATCATGAGATCATGAGCTGAGCTGAAATCAAGAGTTGGAAGCTTAACTGACTGATCCACCCAGGCATCCTTATATCTGTGTTTCTTAACAATAACCATATATTGCGGATATTCTTGATTTGTCAACTTTAGACAGTATCTTCTGATTACTAATATGGAAGATATGGGTTCAGCCATCTTATAACTCCTTCCCTCCTTTTTTCTTATCTTTCATCCACCAAATATATTTCTATCATATTTAGGCAGGCTAAATCAGTCTTCTGTATTTAATTATTTTCCTTATGCTTTTGGTGTTGTGTCTAAAAATTCCACCAAACCCAAATTCCTTATGTTTTCTTCTGGAAGTTTACAGTATTGAGCTTGACATTTAGAGTTATGATGCATTTTGAGTTTGTTTTCATAAAAGGTTTAGGGTTTGTATCCAGATTGAGATTTTGTTTTCATATGGACTTCCAATTGTTCCAGTACTATTTGTTGAAAAGATACCCTTTATCTATTGAATTGCCTTTGTGTCTTTGTCAAGTATCAGTTGACTATACTTATGTGGATCTATTTGTGGGCCCTTTATTCTGTTATATTAACCCTTGTGTCTATTTTTTCACTAGGGCCACATTGTGTTGATTACTGTAGCTTTATAGTAAGTCTTGATGTCAGGTAGTATCAGTTCTCCAGTTTTCTTTTTCTTCAACATTCAGTTGGCTATTTTGGGTTCTTTGCCTTTCCACATAAGCCTTAGAATTGGTTTGTCAAGATCCACAAAATAACTTGCTGGGATTTTGATTGGACCTATGTTGAATCTATAGATCAAGCTGATAAGAATTGACATCTTAATAATATTGGGTCTTCCAATTCAAGAATATAGACTCTTTTTCCATTTACTTCCTCTTACTTATTTCTCTCATCAGCGTTCTCTAATTTTTGCATATAGATCTTGTACATATTTTGTTCGATTTATATCTAAGAATTTCATTTTTTGGTGCTATTGTAAATGATACTGTTTTCAATTTGAAAGACTAACTGTCCATTGCTAGTATATAGGAAATCAATTCATTTTAGTATATGAACCTTGTATCCAGTGACTAATTAGTTCCAGGAGGCCTTCTGTTAATTATTTGGAATTTTCTGCATAGATAATCATGTCATCTGTGAACAAAGACAGTTTTATTCTTTCCTCTTAATCTCTACATAACTTTCCTTTCCTTTCTTGTCTTATTGCACTGGTTATTGAAAAGAAGTGGTGAGAAGATATTCTTGCCTTATTCCCAGTCTTAAGGAGAAAGCATCCAATTTTTTGGTGTTTGTTTGTTTTTTTTTTTTACTGTTAAGTGTGATGTTAGCTATAGGTTTTTAAATAGATGGTTCTTTACCAATTTGAGGAAGTCCTCCTCAATTGATGCTTTGCTGAGTTTTTCTTTTTTAAAAATCATGAATAGGTGTTGGGCTTTGTCATATTCTTTTTCTGCATCTATTAATATGATCATATTATTTTTCCTCTTTAGCCTGTTAATGTGGGATTATATTAATTGATTTTTGGAATGTTGACTGGCTTTGCATACCTGGAATAAATTCCACTTGATCTTTGTGAACAATTCCTTTTATACATTGTTGGATTAGATTTGCTAATATTGTTGAGGATTTTTGTATCTATGTTCATGAGAAATACATGTCTGTAGGTTTCCTTTCTTGCAATGTTTCTAATTTTGATATTAGGATAATGCTGGCTTCATAGAATCAGTTAGAAGTTGTTCCTTCTGCTACTATATTCTGAAAAAGATTGTGGATACTTAGTATCATTTCTTCCTCTAAATGTTTGGTAGAATTCACCAGTGAAACCATCTGGGCCTGATGCTTTCTGTTTTGGAAGGTTACTAATAATTGATTCAATCTCTCTACTAGTTTAGGCATATTCATATGATCTATCTCCCCTTGAGTGAGTTTTTGTAGAATGGTTCATTTCATCTAGATTATCAAATTTGTGGGCATAGAGTTGTTTGCAATTTTCCTTTATTTTTTTAATGTCATTGGGATTAACAGTGAGACTCCTCTTCAATTTCTGTTAGTAATTTGTGTCTTCTCTGTTCTTAATTAGCCTAACTAAAGCGTAATAAATTTTACTGATCTTCACAAAGAATTACTTTTGGTTTTGTTTATTTACTGTGTTAAATTTCACTGATTTTTGCTCTGATTTTTATTATTTCCTTTCTTCTGTTTGTTTTTAACTTAAATTGCTCTTTTTTCTCTAGCCTCCTAAAGTGGAAACTTAAGATTATTGGTTTTAGACCTATTTCTTTTCTTTCTTCTTAAAAACATTTTAAAATGTTTATTTATTTTTGAAAGAGAGAGAGAGAGAAGGAAAGAGAGAGATAAAGAGAGAGAGAGAGAGAGAGAGAGAGAGAGAGAGAGAGAGAAAACACATGAGTTGGGGAGGGGCAGAGAGAAAAGGAGACACAGAATCCAAAGCAGGCTCCAGGCTCTGAGCTGTCAGCTCGGAGCCTGACATGGGTCTTGAAATCATGAACTGCGAGATCATGACCTGAGCTGAAGTCAGATGCTTAACCAACCAAGCCACCCAGGTGCCCCTATCTATTTCTCTTCTAATATATGCATCCAATGTTCTAAATTAACCTCTAAGCACTGCTTTCTCTGAATCCTATACATTTTGATAACTTACATTTTCATATTTTTTTCAATTCGCAATATCTTAAATTTCTTTTGACATTTATTCTTTGGCACATGTGTTATTAATTAATGTGTTACTTAATCTCCAAATATTTTGAGATTTTCTAGCTATCTTTCTGTTATTGATTTGTAGTTTAACCCCACTGTGGACCATGAACATACTTTGTATGATTTCTATTCTTTTAAATTTGTTCAGCTGTGTTTTATGGTCCTGTATATCTGTATGTGAGCTTCAGTAGAATGTGTACTCTGCTCTTGCTGAATATAGTATCCTATACATGTCAATTAGATTGAGCTGATAGATGGTATTGTTCAGGTCAACTATATCCTTGCAATTTTTTTTTTTTTTTTGCCTGCTTAATCTATCAATTACTGAAAGAGGTGTTGAAGTTCTAACTGTACTAGTGGATTTGTATATGTCTTCTTGCAGTTATATTAGTTTTATCAGTTGTTAGAGGCATACACATTAAGATTATTATGTCTTCTTGGAAAATTCATCCCTTTATCATGTAATGCTTCTCTTTGTCCATGATAATTTTGTTTGTTCTGAAGTGTGTTTTTTCTGAAATAAATACAGCTACACCATCTTTATTTTGACTGGCATTATTATGTTATGGATTCCTCTCTCCCTTTATGCTAATCTATGCCTTTACATTTTAAGTAGGTTCCTTATAGGTAACACATATTTGGTACTGTTATTTTATCTATTCTGACACTCTTTGTCTTTAAATTCCTATATTTAGACCATTCGCATTTAAAATAACTATTGATACAGTTGGATTAATAACTGCCTTGTTTGTTTTTCTATTCATTGTACTTGTTTCTTGTTTTTCTTCTCCCTCTTTTCTGTTTTTCTATGCTTTAATTAATTTTATATGCTTTCATTTTCTCTTCTCTCTTAGAATGTCAATTATGCCTCTTTTTTTGCAAATTTTTTTTCTAGCGTTTCCCTAGAGCTGCAATACACATTTACAACAAATGTAAATCAACTTTCAAATATCGATTCATAGCCAGTAAAAATACCTAATAATAAAGTATTCTCAATTTCTCCCTTCCATCCCTTATAACTTTATTGTTACTCATTTCACTTATCCACATATGATAATCACCCATACAAGTTTCTGTAGATCCAAGTTTCTGACCTGATTTTCCTTCTCCTTTAAGAACATCTTAAAAAAAAAATTATTTATTTTGACAGAGGGCGAGAGCAAGAGAAGGGGAGAGGCAGAGAGAGAGAGGGAGAGAGAGAATTCTAAGCAGATTCCATGCTGTCAGCACACAGTCTGATGTGGAGCTTGATCTCATGAACCATGAAATCATGATCTGAGCTGAAATCAAGAGCTGGATGCTTGGCTGACTGACTGAGCCACTCAGATGCCCCTTAAAAACATCTTTTAACATTTCTTCTAGGGCAGGTCTGTGGGCGATGAATTCTCTCAGTTTTTTGTTGCCTCAGAAAAATCTTTATTACTCTTTCACTTTTTATTTTTTTTAAGTAAACTCTACGCCCAATGTGGGGCTTGAACTCACAACTCTGAGATCAAGAGTCACATGCTCTACTGACTCAGCCAGCCAGGCATCCCTCCTTCACTTTTAAAGAATAATTTTCTTCAGTGTAGACTTTGAGGTTTTTGTTTTCTTTCAGTGCTTTAAATATTTTACACCACTCTTTTCTTGTTTGCAGTGATTTCTGATGAGAAGTATGCTATAAATTCTATCCTCATTATTTTATAAGTAAAAGGTATCCTCCTCCACTTCTCCAACCCTGTTCCAGCTTCATTCAAGATTTTGTTTTTGTTTTTTTGCAGCGTGAATACAGTATTTGTAGATGCTTTTAGTACTTATCCCGCTTGGTATTCTCTGAACTTCCTGGATCTGGATCTGTGGTGTGGTGTCTGTCATTAATTTTGGGAAATTCTTGGCCATTACTACTTTAAATATTTCTTCCACTCTGTACTCTCTTCACCTTCTGGATTCCAATTCTGGTATATTACACATCTTGAAATTGTTTATCCATTAAATTTATATCTATTAAACAGAGGCAAAAATGTTGATTTTTGCCAGAATTCTATCAGTCTAGCCCTTCCTCCTGTCTGGCTCCAGAGGCTCTGCTTCCACTCCTTCCTGCTCACTTCCTGTCCCACTGTATCTCCTTTTTCTTGGGCCTGCTGACCTTGAATAGTAGTTTCTGGGCCTGCTGACCTTGAATCTATCCTTTGCCCTGATTTCATTTTTGTCAGTCCACTGGGAAAGCCCACATTCCCCCTCTTATCCACCCCACCTGAAAGGTGAATGGATGCTTCTTAACAGCTTCAAGCTGGAAACCTTCAAACTTTGATTCAGTTTAAATTTCTTCCATGTCAATCCTGGGTCCTTTCCATTTCTGCATCACTGGCCAAATTCATATCTAATTTCCTACTCAAAATTTTGTTTAATGTTTACTTATTTCTGAGAGAGAGAGAGAGAGAGAGAGAGAGAGATGGGAGAGGGGCAGAGAGAGAGAGAGACAAAGAATCCAAAGCAGGCTCCAGACTGCAAGCTGTCAACACAGAGCCTGATGTGGGGCTCAAACTCATGAACTCTGAGATCATTACCTGAGCCAAAGTTGGGCACTTAACTGACTGAGCCACACAGGCATCCCTCTAATTTCCTATTCCTGTTCTCCATCTCACTGAAGTTTTTTTTTAAAGTATTTTAAAATGTATTTAATATATGGTAGAATTTTTACATACTTCCATGCATGTTACACCTACTTAGGGTCATTTATAATGAAGGCTCAGGAAAGCCATACAATGCCCTGTGGAAATCTCATAAATTAAAGTAGCTAAAACTGAAGCACTAAAATCCTACCAGTTCATAAATGTTTTCAGATCTAGCCTGGGGGAAGGAGAAAATTAAATTAAATTAAATTAGAGTTATACTTTTTACTCTCCTGAGTAAGTGGCAAAAATGATGTTTTAGCAGAGCCAAATAGAAGAACAATGCTAAGCCTTAGTAAATTCTTCTTTTTATTTGAATGAATGCACACCAGGTGACTTCTCTGGTGATCTCTGTTAGAACAAGACACGGCTGCATAATAAAGCTCCCATGTGCTGCTATGGGCTCAAATAATTGAGTCACAACCAAAGGGAAGTGACACTTACCAGAATGTATTTTTTTTAGACAACAAAGACAACGAGAAATCCAGGTGTTGAGTCACTAAAGAAAAATGAATATACACACAAACACAACAAAAATTCAAAGCTATTTTCATTCTTCAGTGTTATCCTTGTATCTTAAAAAAGTTGATTTCTTCCAGGTTTACATAACACTCTTATTAGTGTACAGTTGCAAACTCGTATTTTATCAGGTTCAGCACTGATGAAACGATTCTATCCATCATTACTTGTTCCTAGAGTAATAATATGAGACCTCTGAAGGTCATTAATAGGACATAAGGTAATAAGATCAAAGGGTCACCAGTCACACTTGGTGGATGGCTGCTGTAAAGAAAACCTGAGGAGACAGCATTCCCTCCATTATTGTCACACTCAAAGACTAGCTTCCTGACTATCCTGGTATTATTAATATTCTATTTCTTTTCATTAAGCAGTGACACAGTGAGTATTTGGATACTGTCTCTGTTACAAACGAGAATAACAAAAGAAGGGCTGCTACCATGGAAACCTACCTGATGGCCTTTGTGGTGAGCTCCTTGCTACTTGAATGCAAGCAAACTCCCCACAACAAAGAGCCGATCAACGTTAGGCATAAAGCTTCTATGCAAGAGCACTGATTATTAACTTTAATGAATGCCTTGAACATTGCAATCCAAGGCAGCATTATTCTTGTCCAACCTCATTATTAGATAAGCACAGGGGAACTTGCATTAAGATATACTTTGGATTGCATAGCAAGAGCCAATTTAAGGCCATCTCTCACTATTTGTCTCTTGTAAAAATAAGCTATATAACTAGTTTAAAGATGCATGCACTTAGAAATAAACTATTAAAAGCAAACTAAGAAGCTGGACTGTTGCCAGCTACATTTCAATAGATCAACTTCACTTAATTTGTATGTGTCAGATATTTCTTCCTCTACACAGTGCCTTCCTCAGAGGAAAATTCATTCAAAGTCTTGGAGCATACAGTGTTTTAAATGTAGCTATATTTTCTGTGTGGTTATTTTAAAGAAGGATTTATTTGGTCAAGTTCAGGCAATATCCCTATTAACGCAGTATGCTATTAAAAATCCAGATATTCTGTAGTTTAATGATTTTGAGGGGTATACACAGCCAAAATTTTAATTAACAAACAGGAATAAAAAGTTAAGTTAACAAAATTGATGGTAATGGGGAAAGCATATTACTAAGTTTTCTTTCTTTTGAAAAAGCACTTTGACCCTCTTCAATGTCAATTAAGATGCTATCATTAATGCTAGATTATATTTTAAATTCTGGCTAGGACTCTATTCTTTTCCACATGTGTCCACCTGAGAGAGTAGCTTCTTGTCACTTTCCAGTTTTGTTTTAGACATCCTCATTCAAGAATGGAACAGCAAATGTGGACAAAGAAAAACAAGGGGAGAATTGATAAGCTAATATTTCTGAAAAAATTATTTTATTTTATTTTGGGGGGTTAACAGTAAATTATTTATTTATTTATTTTTATATGAAATTTATTGTCAAATTGGTTTCCATACAACACCCAGTGCTCATCCCAACAGGTGCCCTCCTCAATGCCCATCACCCACTTTCCCCTCCCTCCCACCCCACATCAACCCTCAGTTTATTCTCAGTTTTTAAGAGTCTCTTATGGTTTGCCTCCATCCCTCTCTAACTTTTTTTTTCCCCTTTTAAGCTTATAGTCCAGTGGTAGTGCAGGGGTGAGGTTTCAAAGTAGTGCTGTAAGTGCTGTGATGGAGTGATTAGGGATACCAGGGGACACTTGAAAGGAGCACCTAACACCAACAAGAGTGTCAGGGATAATGTCTTGGGGGAATTGATGTCTGATCTGAGACTCCAAAGATAGATGGCAAAAGGAGGTAAATCCTGGAAGAAAATGGTCTCCACAGAGAGAAAGACATTGCCAACACCAGAGCTGAGTGAAATAAAGTTCAAGAAACTGCAAGAAGTTTAGTAGAACTGCTGAGTGCAGTTATGGGGAAGAGGCAGAGCTCACTTCAGAGGGTTTTGTGTGCCATAAAAGTATATGATAGTGCAGCATTATTTTATGGCCTCAAATTCAACCAGGTATCCCTATGGCCTGAAATATGCTTTCCTATATGCTCTTTCTCCCTTTAACTACATGGATATTTTAATCAACTGAATGAATGGATAAACATGTGATATATATATATATATATATATATATATTCACCACACACACACACACACACACTGGAATATTACTTGGAGATCAAAAAGAATGAAATCTTGCCATATGCAGCAATGTGAATGGAACTAGAATGCATTATACTAAGCAAAATAAGTCAGTTACAGAAAGACAAATATCATATGATTTCATTCGTATGTGGAATTTAAGAAACAAAACAGATGAACATAAGAGAAGGAAAGGAAAAATAATATAAAAACAGAGAGGGAGGTGAACTGTACAAGACTCTTAAATACAGAGAACAAAATGAGGGTTGCAGCAGCGGTGTTGGATGGGGGGATGGGCTAAATGGGTGATGGGCATTAAGGAGGACAATTGTTGGAATGAGCATTGGGTGTTATATGTGTGAATCGCTAAATTCTACTCCTGAAACCATTACTACACCATATGTTAACTAACTTGGATTTAAATAAAAGAAAAAAAGAAAAAAATTCCATTATGGATCTGTATTTAAGTATTAAACTACTTATTGAGTAAAATAAACAGCTAAAAAAACCCCAACTATGTGGATACTTTATTCATTACCCTTCCATCTTTAGCCAAAAAGCTGGAAATAATCCAAAAATGTCCATCAACCCAAATGTTTGTCCATGAATGGATAAACAAATTGTGCTATGTCTGTGGAATATTATTTGGCTATAAAAAGAAATGCAGTGGTAATATATGCTACGACATGAATGAATCTTAAAAAAAAATCATGATGAGTGAAAGATGCCAGACACAAAAGGCCACATATTGTATGGTTCCATTTATATGAAGTATCCAGGATAGGCAAATCCACAAAGACAGAAAGTAGGGTAGTTATTTCCGGAGGCTGGAGGAGGGGAGAATGGGGAGCGACTACTTAAAGGGTAGAGGGATTCTTTTTGGGGTGATAGAAATGTTCTGGAATTAATAATAGTGATGGTTGAACAACTTCATGAATCGTCTTAAAACCACTGGATTGTATGTAAATTATATGCCTACAAAAATCCAACAATAGGTGTAGATGAAACAAGTTTGGCAATATATTGATAATTATTGCAGTTAGGTGATGGGTAGTAGGGGTTTGTTGTATCATACCCTCTTAAAACAACAAAACAAGCAAGCCAAAAAACCCCTTCCATGTTACTCACCTTCCTCCTTGCATTTAGATAATGTCATGTCACAAAGAAAATAGAAGCCCAGAGATAACCACTCACTCAGCTTGTGGTCACCAAACCTTAATGTTTGCTTACAGCCTCTTCTTATTCACTCACCCCTGTGTTTGACACACGCTTTGAGCCAAACGTTTTGCTAGGAGTTGGGGATACTGCAATGAACACAAGAGGCATAGCCTCCACACTCAGGACTTCGCCATCTGGAGGAAAGCCAGGCAATAGATTGAGTAGTGAGGGAAGGACATGTGTGAATGTCTTGAGGCAAGAGAGAGCCCAGTGTGTCTGAGGATGGAAAGAAGTCAAGTGTGACTGAAGGATAGAGGGTGAGCAGGCAAAGGCAGCAGACGAGGTGGTGCAGGTAGGCAGGGGTGAGGTCAGACAGGGCCTTTGAGGCCACTAAAGAATTTAAGTAATCAAAGCCTCTTCAGATGCTGTCACTTCTTCAAGAGCAGTTCTTTTAAGTTTATTTTGAGAGAGAGAGAGAGAGAGAGAGAGAGCGCGCAAGTTGGGGGAGGGGCAGAAGAAGGAGAGAGAGAATCCAAGGAGGCTGTGTGCTGTGCTGACAGCCTGCTGATGTGGGGCTTGATCTCACAAACCATGAGATCATGACCTGAGCCGAAATCAAGAGTTGGATGCTTAACTAACTGAGCCACCCAGGTGCCCCACGGGCAGTTCTTTTTCATCTGTGTAGGCAGGAAATGAAAGTATCAAGAAGAATGGAGAAGTCACTTGTCTTTCCCTCAGCATGAGCAAAGATGTCTCTGCTAAGGATGATAATCAGTGTGCCTGGTTGCCTTCTGTTATTTATTGCCCCAAACAACAGGATGTCATGGTAGGTATGGGACAGAGGGAGATCATATGGATGATGAACCCAGAACAAGACGGGTATCTGTCATCAAAGAATGCTATCGCGTGTGGCTCTACTCCTACTGGGTGGGATGGGGAATCTGACACTCTGCCTTCTGCAGTGATTCTTATTGCTATTCCTACTCCCTTCTTAAGTGAAGCTCCCTTGAACGTCAAGGCCACCTGTCACGGGTCTTGTTTATAACTGTAGCCCAGCTATACATTTTGCTATTCTGACTGTGCTGTTCCAGCATGCCTCTGGTCAGACGCTGCTGGGTGTACAGACTTGGGTCAATGTCCATTCATGAAGGTTACACCTGGTCCCGTTATCTTATTTCTGAACCCAGCTTGTTGAGACTTGGAAGAATATTTCCAAAGACTGCGAGAATAAGATGTTAGAGCTTCACTACCACAGAAGCGAAGGAAATTGCACATGACATGGAGGAGAAGTGGTGCCATCCTATTCTGGATGTCAAACAGGAGGTACCGCTGCTTAGTGTCCTCTCTGGAGAATAGAACTCAGCTCCTTGAAGTCAGCTGAGGTTCTCTGAAAATGAGAGGTTCTTAGACTGAGAAGCTCTTTGTAGCCATCCTTCTTTGGCATGAAATCATGGCATTTGTGAGAAGGCCTCTAATGCAACCATAAGATGTGAAGCTTATAGTGGTAAGGGCGTAGATGCCAACCCAATGTGCATTGCATGGCTGGTGGCATTACCAAGGAGCCCAGTGGTACTGACTTCAGGACACAGATGTCACAGCTCTGGAGCCAACTACAATGAAAATTAAGGTTACCACTCCTTTGAGTGCAATTATGGTGTCAGGCTACAACTTTAACCTTCCAGCAGGTGTGGATTAGCAGGTAGAGCGCCAGTGAGTTTGGCCTGTGTGTTTGCCATTGCAAATACTTTTAAATGAACTGCTGGCAGATACACAGTTTTCTGTACGAGTCCGTCCACAAGTACAGGTTTGCCCTGACAGAGGTATACATCTTCTGTTAGACTTGTCTACCTGGAGTATGCCTTTTTAAAAAGACACTTCTCCTAGTCTGACAGGAAGGCAAATAGCACTGTTCAGCAGTGTCTCATTAACTGTTTCTTTATAATACATTTTCTGAAATTCTGTATGTACGTTGGGTTTAAAGTTTACACATTCGGTTGGGCATTCTGTGTGACATGGGGAAGCTAAGGGTAATGTGGTTATGGAAGGGACTTGGCCTGATGTGAGGGCTTTGGCTGGCTGACAATTTCATGTGAGCTATTCACTCCTCTGGGGCTTGATTAGATCTGAACAGAGTACTAATGGCAATTCCTAGATATCTCTAGAGGCTGGCAAGACTTTATGAATGAACTGTCACTTCTTTCTTGCAGTCTTCCAGCAGAGCTAGGAAGCACAGCTAATCCAAGCCTTTGGACTCCATTTTATTTCTCATCCAATGTTTTTTTCAGCAGAAAAGCACAGGGTTTAAACTACTCACTATAGTGGCAAAACAATTTGTGTATTTGTACCTGTGAATTTATGCACTGTCTTAATTTATGTAAGATTTTGGTGCGTATTTCTCAGCTTTTAAGGCTAACTTACACATCTTATTTTTCTATTTCCATGTGAGAATATCACAGCCCAAGGATATGTCATGGCATAAGGAAAAATAAAAGTGCTACCAAAAAGAAAAAGAAAAAAAAAAAAAACAAAACCCAAACAGGACAAAACAAACAAGGGTTTTAAAGTAGGAGGGTTGACATGATCAGATTTGCATTTTAAAACACTCTGGCCGAGAGGTGGAGGGTGGACGGGAGACAGCATGAGAAAGTGAGCCAAGAGGGTATGAGCATGAGTGGGACAAGACCAACAGGGCCTGCCGAGGAGAACGAGGAGGAGGGTGCCAGAGAGAGCCTGGTATCAATGGGAAGTGGGCAGACCAACCAATCAACCAACCAACCAAAGAAACATGCACAAAACAGGTCAAAGAAGTACGTCGTACAGAGGTGAAATTAAAGTAGTTCTGGTGGGAAGAGGAAAGATAGGATTTAGTTCGTCCTGATTGGAGGAGGGCAAAATGTGGCCTGCTCCAAGTGCACTGGACTTCTTTGACTATGATTTGCTCTCTCTTGCTTCCAGACCATCTCCTTTCTCTGCCTTGGGCACTTTTATCCCACTTTTACTGGACCTTCATCTGGCTAACACTTACCCTCAAGGGCCAGCTTATATGTCACTTCTTTCAGAGGCCTATCATGACCCTGTAAGTCTGGGTTAGGGAATGTTCCTCTAAGCTTTCAGAGCCTCCTGTATTTCCACTATTATAAACAGCCCTCATCAACTGTAGGGTAATTGCTTTTTTATTTTTCTGTATCCTTCAATAGACCATCGGTTCCTTGAGGGCCGGGCTGAAGCTTAATATATTGTTTACCCTCTGCGCCTAGCACAATGCTGGACACATGCCAGGGACACAATAAACACTTGTTTGAGAGAGTTAATGAACCTTGTCCTGAGTCAACATTGATGCAGACCTTTCAGATTAAGGAAGAATTAAAATATGAGAATAATAGCCAGCTAGTTCTTTCTCTTTGAAAATTACTAGGGAAATGGGTCTACTTACATGTATAAGGTCAAAGTTTCTCATGGTTATTTTAGACCAAGTTTCTCTTGCCATTTCCATTAGATCTCAAACAAAAGGTCATTTTGGCTGTAAATTTCTTTTCACTCTTGCGGCATAAACTCAAATCTAGTACAGATATCTCCTCATCTGAAGTGTTTATTTTCAATCAATTTTTATTTTGTGCCTCTGGGGAGACCAGCAATGTTGGGTGTTGTGGGAAACACATGCCTGGGAACTCTTTTTTCTCCTGGTTATTGCAGGCTGTGGAAATCGTCTGCTGAAGGTGACACTGGGCAGGGCTGAGGGTCACTGTGAGGATGTTCACATCATCCCCTCCTGCTGCCACCAGAGGATATGTTCTGAACCTTCAAAATGCTCCCATAGTCTCCTAGACACTGAGAAGGTTCACCTCCAGGAAATGAAGAGGCTATAATTTGGCTAATAAATGAATCTTTCCTCTACTTGAAATGTTTTTATTGCCTGAACTGGGTTACCTCCCATATAGGATGTCACTCTGGCAAGGAGTGCAGTCTGTGTGGTTTTTTCTACAAGTCTATCAGCGTCAGTTGGCTATTTACATGAATCAGGCTGGTGGGAGAAAAGCCATGCTGAAATTCAGTATTAGATAAATCGGTGGTAGGAATATTGTAAACCACTTTATATAGTTACCACTGAGCTAAGTGTAAGGTGGGTGTGTGTGTATGTATATATATAATTTAAATTTTCCCTACTTTATCTGCTTGCATTTAAAACTCAGACACTGTCACAATTTCTCTTATTAAACAATCTATCTTAAGAATATTTCCTGACATTTTGATTGATGTGATGTCTGAAGGAAGTGTGTTTGTATTAACCCTGAGAAAACTGTAGACAGGGAAGCTCTCTTTATTTTCCTTAAGACCAGTTCAACTACAAACCTATCTCTTGCTCTAGATAGTGAAGGGAGGGGATCTGGGGTGCAGACTTTGAAAAAAATTAACCAAATAACCTCATAACTACAACTGTTTTTTAACTCCTTAGATGGAAATGAGCAGGGTGCTAAAGCAGTTTGTAGCATGGAGAAGCTGAACCAAGTTTTGGGAATCAGAGAAGGCTTCCCTAAGACATAGTTGAGCAGAGACCTACAAAATGAGTAGGATTTAGGATGAATAATTGTGGGGACATGACTTGTGGGGGTTGAGTGGAGGTATGAAGAGGGTGAAAGTTTTAACTTAGAAGAAACTTAGATTGCTCTTGACTATCAATGTGGCTGGAGCTAGCAAATGAAGAGGGCAGAGGAGGAGGAAGAGGTGAAAGAGGTCAGTGGGGTCACATAATGCAGGTCCCCTAAGCCATGAAAAGGAACTTTGGATTTATTCCTAGAAGCAATGGGAAGTCATCCATACTTTCTGAACAAGGGAGTGATATGGTCATGTGTGTTTTTATTTTAATGTTTATTTATTTATTTTGAGAGAGAGAGAGAGAGAGAGAGAGAGAGAGAAAATGCCAAGCAGGCTCCACACTGTCAATGCAGAGCCTGATGCAGGGCGTGATCTCATGAACCACGAGATCATGACCTGGGCCAAAATCAAGAGTCAGATGCTTATGGAACCAGAAAAGACCCCGAAGAACCAAAGCAATCTTGAAAAAGAAAACCAAAGCAGGAGGCATCACAATCCTGAACTTCAAGCTGTATTACAAAGCTGTAATCATCAAGACAGTATGGTACTGGCACAAGAAACAGACACTCAGATCAATGGAACAGAATAGAAAACCTAGAAATGGACCCACAAATGTATGGCCAGCTAATCTTTGACAAAGCAGGAAAGAATATCCAGTGGAATAAAGACAGTCTCTTCTGCAAGTGGTGCTGGGAAAACTGGACAGTGGCATGCAGAAAAATGAACCTGGACCACTTTCTTACACCAGACACAAAAATAAACTCAAAATGGATGAAAGACCTAAATGTGAGGCAGGAAGCCATCAAAATCCTCAAGTAGAAAGCAGGAAAAAACCTCTTTGATCTTGGCTGTAGCAACTTCTTACTCAACACATCTCCAGAGGAAAGGGAAACAAAAGCAAAAATGAACTACTGGGACCTCATCAATATAAAAAGCTTCTGCACAGCAAGGGAAACAATTAGCAAAACTAAAAGGCAACCGACGGAACGGGAGAAGATATTTGCAAATGACACATCCGATAAAGGGATAATATCCAAAATCTATAAAAAACTTATCAAACTCAACACACAAAAAACAAATAATCCAGTGAAAAATGAGGAAAAGAAATGAATAGACACTTCTCCAAAGAAGACATCCAGATGGCCAACCAACACATGAAAAAATGCTCTACATCACTTATCATCAGAGAAATACAAATTAAAACCACAATAAGATGCCACCTCACACCTGTCAGAATGGCTAACATTAACAACTCAGGCAACAACAGATCGTGGCGAGGATGCAGAGAAAGAGGATCTCTTTTGCACTGCTGGTGGGAATGCAAACTGGTGCAGCCACTCTCGAAAACAGTATGGAGGTTCCTCAAAAAATTGAAAATAGAACTACCCTAAGACCCAGAAATTGCACTACTAGATATTTATCCAAGGGATATAGGTATGCTGTTTCGAAGGGGCACATGCATCCCAATATTTATAGCAGCACTATTGACAATAGCCAAAGTATGGAAAGAGCCCAAATGTCCACTGATGGATGAATGGATAAAAAAGATGTGGTATATATATATATATATATATATATATATATATACACACAATGTAGTATTACTCAGCAATTAAAAAAATAATAAAATCTTGCCATTACAACTACTGGATGGAACTAGAGGATATTATGCTAAGTGAAATTACAGAAAGACAAATATATGACTTCACTCATATGAGGACTTGAAGACACAGAACAGATGAACATAAGGGAAGGGAAGAAAAAATAAAAGCTATATTAAAGCAGGGAGAGGAACAAACCATAAGAGACCCTTAAATATGGAGAACAGAGGGTTGCTGGAGGGGTTGTGGAAGGGGGGTGGGCTAAATGGGTAAGGGGCATTAAGGAATCTACTCCTGAAATCATCATTGCACTATATGCTAACTAATTTGGATGTAAATTTACAAAAATTTAAAAATAATTTAAAAAAAAGGTCAGATGCTTAACCAACTGAGCCACCCAGGTGCCTCGTCATGTGTGCTTTTTTTATAAAAAAATTTTTTAATGTTTATTTTTGAGAGAGAGAGAGACAGAGCACAAGTGGGAGAGGGGAAGAGAGAGAGAGAGAGAGAGAGAGAGAGAGAGAGAATCCAAAGCAGGCTCCAGGCTCTGAATTGTCAGCACTGAGCCTGATGCGGGTCTCAAATCCATGAACTGTGAGATCATGACCTGAGCCGAAGTCGGACGCTCAACTGCCTGAGTCACCCCGGTGCCCCTCATCATGTATGCTTTTAAAGGACCACCCAAGGATCCTGTGGGTAGACAGGGAATGCCAGTTCTGTGCAGTGGTTCAGGAGAGAGATGACAGAAGCTGGGACCATGGTATTGACAGTGGAGAGGGAGCAAAGTGCAAAGATTCTAGAAGTTTCCTGGAGGCCTAGAAGCCAGAACTTGTTGAATGACTATCTGTAAAAGACCTCAGAAGCTGGGTTGTGGCAGCTCTAGTCCTCTAGATTTCTGGCACAAAAACTTGGGTGGAGGGCAATGCCCAGGGAACACAGGTTTGGAGTGCAGTTGGGAAAGTGAGTACTGCATGAGCTTGGTGTGCAATTGCAAGCATGAGGAGCTTATGAGTAGGTATCAGAAGAGAGTTCTGAGCTGGGGATCCTAGATGGAAGAAATCACAAACACGGAGTGGATGGGTTTACTTAGGGATAGTAGGGAGTAAGAAGAAGAGGACCTCAGTTAAGAAGGTAGATCTCAGGTTGAGTATTCTTATCACAATAAAATTTGAAAGTTAATAAATAAAAGAAGACCGACCGCTGAGCTCCAAAGAACTCCAGCACTGGGGTTTGGGTGGAGCGGCGGGAGGAGCCTGCAGACGATGCTGCGAGGGATCATTTTGAGAACTGGAAGGAAAACTGGGAGACTTACATCATCCAAGTCTGAGAAGAGAGTAACTCAAGAAGGGACATAACTGAGTATCAGAACTGCTGAAATATCAACGGAGAAGAGGTCTATGAAGCACTCGAATAATTTAGCAAAATAGAAGTCACTGGTGACATCGACCAAGGCTTTGCTAAAGTAATGCAGCTTAACTCCCTTTGGAGTGGGTTAATAATGATAAATAAATAATAAGTGATAAGTGATAAATAATGAAAAATAAATAAAAAGCACACAATCTTCTCTGGCTTTACAGACACTAAAGATTAATACTACTTTAATCACCACAACAGCCCTATGAGGCAGGTACTCTTATTACACCATTCTGTAGGTGAGGAAACAAAGGCACAGAGAGGTTGAGTGTCTTGCCCAAAGTCATATGGTAGAAGCAGGATCCAAGCTCAGGCAATTCAGGTCACAAATCCATTTTCTTAGTGGCTAGCCTGCCCTGGCTGCTAAGTGTGTAAAGAGGACTAGAGACTGTAGACAACTCTTCAGAGAAGCTTGGCTGTGAATAGGGAGTCTGTACAGTAGCTAGATGTAAAAGGGGGTGGTCCCAGAAGGGTAATTTATGTTTAAGATAGGACACGGATGGAGAGTGTTCCAGTATTCATTAGAAGGACCTGTCAGGGGGCGCCTGGGTGGCTCAGTGGGTTAAGTGTCCGACTTCAGCTTAAGTCACAGTCTCACAGTTTGGGAGTTTGAGCCCCACGTCGGGCTCTGTGCTGACAGCTCAGAGCCTAGAGCCTGCTTCAGATTCAGGCTCCCTCTCTTTCTGCCCCCGCCCCCACTTGCGCTCTGTCTCTCTCTCAAAAATAAACATTAAAAAAAGAAAAAAAAAAAAAAAAAAAAAAGGAAGGACCTGTCAGTGGGACTGAAGTTGCGGGAGAATGAAATGAGGATGGATGAAGAGCTGGAGGGGGGAGGAGCCAGAGCACAGAGGGATGGTCACCTGTTGGAAGTTGTAGAAATTCTTCCCCTATTGTCACAGGAGGCAAGAAGAGAGTGAGTACAGTAAGGAAGTCTGAGGGAAGAAATGCCTTTCTTGCATTCAGTCTCTGTGAAATGCAAGGTTGGGCCATTTTCTGAGAGAGGACTGGGGAATGTGAGGTGGGGTAGAGGGAGGGGGGTAGAGCTGGTAGAAGAAATGCAAAGTAAAACTGCGAAGTAATATCGAGGACACAAGAGGCATCAAACTGGTGATTCCAGAAAACTACAGGGAAAAGAAACAGTTGTGTTGGTATAGCTGCAGTGCTGGGAAGTGTGGGTAGGGTCATAATCACATAGAAAATGATTTTTGGGCAGGGGGCATGGTTAACAGCATATGGGGAATTCAAGTTCTTTATGTGCTCCCAGCAAGTCTGAGAACCAGCTGTTGGGGGTAGGAGAAGACGAAACTCAGAATAATAAATACTGGGAACCGAGATGAATTATACACACAAGCCTCTTCTGTCCAGATGCAGATCTAAGAAACTGATTCACTCAACACCCAAGGAGCACTCTGAGGGGCCGAGTGCAAGCCCTACTCTCAGTTGGCAAGGCCTCCATTGTCCAGATAGACTTCTCCTTAGAAGACGAGAGAAAAACTCCTCTCAACAACGTGTTTGTAAAAACAAGCAGACCAGAATAATGGGAAAGCAATGACATTCTCCGCTCTCAGGGGAAAAGCAGAGCTTGGGAAACAACTTATGGTACGAACCATAAGAAATGTTCAGAAAGCCCTTTAGCATTCTTAATAGGTTGTAAGGGGACACAAAACCCATGAAGCAGGACCAGACTCCATAAGAAGACCAGAGGATACAATGACAATAAAGGGTGGTGGGGAAGAGAGAGAGAAAGAAATAGGATTTTCCCATACACTCCTCAGCCATTCTGGATTTTTGTGGTGGGAGGAAGGAACGATGTGATCATTTCCCGAGGGTCCCATGTACTTGTTGATCCCCATAGCAATTCTGTGGTGCGGGCATTACTCCCATTTTAAAGGTGGTAAAAGGAGGCTAAGAGAGGGTAAGTGATTTGCCCAAAGCAAGGGAAGAGGGAAACTGAACAAAAGACGGTTTGACTTTAAGGAGCTGGACTTCCAGCTCCCAGAATGGGCACCACAGGTTAATGAGGGAAGAAACATACAGAAAGGGGCCGGGTTTAGGCTATTTTAGGTCCCAGTAGTCTTTTTTTTTTTATTATATGAAATTTATTGTCAAATTAGTTTCCATACAACACCCAGTGCTCATCCCAAAAGATGCCTTCTTCAATGCCCATCACCTACCCTGAGTATTCTTAGTGTATAAATAGAACAGCAATGGCACAAAAACAGACACATAGACCAATGGAATAGAATAGAAACCCCAGAACTAGACCCACAAACGTATGGCCAACTCATCTTTGACAAAGCAGGAAAGAACATCCAATGGAAAAAAGACAGTCTCTTTAACAAATGGTGCTGGGAGAACTGGACAGCAACATGCAGAAGGTTGAAACTAGACCACTTTCTCACACCATTCACAAAAATAAACTCAAAATGGATAAAGGACCTGAATGTGAGACAGGAAACCATCAAAACCTTAGAGGAGAAAGCAGGAAAAGACCTCTCTGACCTCAGCCGTAGCAATCTCTTACTCGACACATCCCCAAAGGCAAGGGAATTAAAAGCAAAAGTGAATTGCTGGGACCTTATGAAGATAAAAAGCTTCTGCACAGCAAAGGAAACAACCAACAAAACTAAAAGGCAACCAACGGAATGGGAAAAGATATTTGCAAATGACATATCGGACAAAGGGCTAGTATCCAAAATCTATAAAGAGCTCACCAAACTCCACACCCGAAAAGCAAATAACCCAGTGAAGAAATGGGCAGAAAACATGAATAGACACTTCTCTAAAGAAGACATCTGGATGGCCAACAGGCACATGAAAAGATGTTCAGCGTCGCTCCTTATCAGGGAAATACAAATCAAAACCACACTCAGATATCACCTCACGCCAGTCAGAGTGGCCAAAATGAACAAATCAGGAGACTATAGATGCTGGAGAGGATGTGGAGAAACGGGAACCCTCTTGCACTGTTGGTGGGAATGCAAATTGGTGCAGCCGCTCTGGAAAGCAGTGTGGAGGTTCCTCAGAAAATTAAAAATAGACCTACCCTATGACCCAGCAATAGCACTGCTAGGAATTTATCCAAGGGACACAGGAGTACTGATGCATAGGGGCACTTGTACCCCAATGTTCATAGCAGCACTCTCAACAATAGCCAAATTATGGAAAGAGCCTAAATGTCCATCAACTGATGAATGGATAAAGAAATTGTGGTTTATATACACAATGGAATACTACGTGGCAATGAGAAAAAATGAAATATGGCCTTTTGTAGCAACGTGGATGGAACTGGAGAGTGTGATGCTAAGTGAAATAAGCCATACAGAGAAAGACAGATACCATATGGTTTCACTCTTATGTGGATCCTGAGAAACTTAAGAGAAACCCATGGGGGAGGGGAACAAAAAAAAAAAAAAAAGAGGTTAGAGTGGGAGAGAGCCAAAGCATAAGAGACTGTTGAGAACTGAGAACAAACTAAGGGTTGATGGGGGGTGGGAGGGAGGAGAGGGTGGGTGATGGGTACTGAGGAGGGCACCTTTTGGGATGAGCACTGGGTGTTGTATGGAAACCAATTTGACAATAAATTTCATATATAAAAAAAAAATAAATAAATAAATAGAACAGCAACAATGGCTACTGTACTAAGGGCCAATTATATGGCAGGCATTTTTCTGACTCTCAGAGCAATCCTGCCTACGTATCATCACCCTCTTTTTTTTCAGATGGGGAAACTGAGGCCCATAGAGACTAAGCGATTTGCCCAGGTATATGAGTTTTCTACTGCTGCTATAACACATTACTACAAACTTTGTAACGAAAGCAACACATGTTTATCTTACAATTCTGTAGGTTAGCAGTCTAACACAGGTCTCACAAGGCCATAATCAAGATGCCAACAGGGCTGTGTCCCTTTCTGGATCCATTGCCTTGACTTCTAGCTGCTAGAGGTGGCCCACATTCTTTGGATCCTGGTCCCTTTCCTCTATCTTCAAAGCTGGTAAGATTATTTGGGTCTTTTTCCTGTAATATCCATCTGACCGTTTTCCCACAGTCTTGCCCCTCTCTAAGCACAGCAGGAAAACCAGATTTGGGCCCACTGGGATAATCTCCCCACCTCAAGGTCTTTAATGTCATCACATCTGCAAAGTCCTTTTTTTTTTTCACGTTGAGGTGGTATATTCACAAATTCTGGAGATTAGGATGTGGACATTTCTGGGGCCATTATTCTGCACATCACATCAAGTTAAAAAAGTATTGAAGGGCTGAGCCTAGAATTTAATTTAGATTTGGTCTAAATTAAGTAGGAAATCCTACTGGCTCTATCTTCAGAATATATCCAGAATCCTCTAGTTCTCCCACTGCCATTTCTACTAACTTGGTCCAAGCCATGCCATCGCCTACTAGAGGGGATTACTTCTACAGCCTCATAATCGTTCTTCTGCTCTATCCTTGCCCCCAGTCCATTCTTAACATAGTAGCCAAAGTGATCCTTTAAAAATGTCTCAGATCAGGGCATCTGGGTGGCTCAGTTGGTTGAGCATCCAACTTCGGCTTAGGTCATGATCTTGCGGTTCGTGAGTTCGAGCCCCGCATCGGGCTCTGTGCTGACAGCTCAGAGCCTGGAGCCTGCTTCGAATTCTCTGTCCCCCGCTCTCTCCGCCCCACCCCTGCTTGTGCTCTGTCTCTCTCTGTCTTTCAAAAATGAATGAACATAAAAACATTTTTAAAAAGCGTCTCAGATCATGTCAGTTTTCTGTTCAAAAGCTTCCAGTAACTCTTAATTTCCGTCTAAATTAAGGACACGGTCCTTACATTACATGGCTTATGAGGCCTACATAATCCTCCCTCCAATCCAGGGGTCTCCAGTGACTCTTCCCTCACGTTGCTCCAACACACTGGCCTTTTGCCTGCATTGACACACCAGGATTATTGCCAGAGCCATAAGTGGGAAGGGGCTCTGCATTTTTGCAGAAGGGGCTCTGCCTCCTCCCCCAGTACCCTGAAGTAGAATGGGAGGGCATAGCCTGGTTCTGGGATGCTTCTTTGTTAGCTGGGGATCTGGAGGGGAAGTGGGAGGAGGATGAACATCTGCTGACTTCACTGCTCATGGCTGTGCAAGTGGTTTCCCTTTTCCCTCTGGTAATCCCAACTTCCTACTCATAAATGCTGTGAGGCTGATGGTCAGATACTCACTTTTGCATGGGGTACTCATGCATGTTTGTAAGGGCTTCTCCACTGCACAAGTCCTGTATGTGGGGGATGGACTGGCTTCTATTCATGGTAGTATATTCCAGTTTCTTGCTGCTTGGAAACCCTTGTCCAGGGTCTGGCCTTCTTGGGTGGGCCCAGTGCCCTCTCTCAGTGTCAAACCAGATCCACAAGAAACTCACCCATCTTTGCCACATGCAATGATATGACCTATGAGGTCATATGCTATACAGAGACAGCTATAGAGCTGTCTCTCCCTCCACCCTGCCATATCCCTCCAATGCTCTTCCTTGCTCAGGCAGGAGACAAAGGAAAGTTAACAAGTCTGCTTTCCAAGTGAGATTCCTGTCTCACACCTGGTATTTACCAGGGATTCTCTTAGAACCTCTTACACTTGGCTTTGGTGAATGTGGGGAGGCACTTCTTTCCCCAACGGCTCCTCTAGACCCCAAACTTGAGGCTGTAAAGACACCCTCCTTCTCCCAAGCCAGGTTGAGGAAGGAAGGTGGGGAAGATGAGCACTGCAAAGAATGTGGTTGGCTTTGGTGATGCGTAAGGGAACAGAGTGCTTGGGCTTATGAGAGCATAAGATCCAAGAAAGGCACATCTCTTCAGAATGCCAAGTACTTGCTGCCTTATTTTTTCAGCACCTTACTCTTTCTTACTCCTCATACTCTACTGCCAGGAAATCAGGAAAACTTCCACACACTATGACAGGTGTAAAAGTCATCAGGATATGCAGTTATGATGGAGCGAAAGGTTCCAGTTGAACAGAGGAAAACGTCATCTGCTAGTTAGAGAACAACTACATGTTGGCCAGATTGGCTTAATTGGTGAAGAAGCATCCAATTAAGTAGGGGGACTTTAAATTTCACTTTAGTAGGGGTCTAAAATTTCACTTTAAAATTTTTTAAATTAAATTAAAAATTTTTAACTATTTTTGTAGAAATTATCTTTTAAAGTTTATTTATTTATTTTGAGAGAGAGAGAGAATGAGAGAGAGAATGAGGGGGGGAGGGACAGAGAGAGAGAGAGAGAGAGAGAGAAAATGCCAAGCAGGCTCTGCACTGTCAGAGCGTAGCCTAGGGTGGGGCTTAAACTCACGAACCATAATATTTCACTCATTCATGGCTAAAAATTATTTTTAAGACTCTTATTTAAAAAAATTTTTAATGTTTATTTTTGAGAAAGAGGGAGAGAGACAGAACACTAGTGGGGGAGGGGCAGAGAGAGAGGGAGACACAGAATCCCAAGCAGGCTCCAGGCTCTGAGCTGTCATCACAGAGCCCGACGTGGGGCCTGAACCCACAAAACCCAAGATCATGACCTGAGCCAAAGTCAGACGCTTAACTGAGACACCCAGACGCCCCTCCAATTTGAGTACACTCTTATTTTTAGTATTTTTTCCCTCTGTTTTAAAAAGCAATGCTTGTTGTGGTACCTGGGGGGGGGGGGGGCTGTGTCAGTTGAGCATTCAACTCTTGATTTTGGCTCAGGTCATGATCCCAGGATCATGGGATTGAGTCCTGCATTGGATTCTATGCCAAGTGTGGAGCCTGCTTAAGATGCTCTCTCTTTCTTCCTCTGTCCCTCTCCCCTGCTTGTGCTCTCACTCCCTCTCTAAATAAACAAACAAACAATAAAAAGTAAAAAACATATGTCTCCAGCACTTACTTGAGGAAATAAAGAAAAGTTTCAATAAGAAAACAAAAAATAATCTGCAGTTGCATAGCTGAGGGATAATCAGTTTGGTGGAGATAGAACTCTGATTTAGGGCAGCTTAAGATTATATCATAAAAGAAAGATTTTACTTTGTTTTATTTTCTGTTTTGAGAACTGCACAATGGACCCATCTGGGGTAATGAGATTTGGAATATGAAATTTATCAAAAACCAGTAGAGCCCAGAGACAACAGAAATCTTTGTTCTGCTTTAAATAAGTTCACTGTAGTGATAAGAAAAGTTTACCCATAAGAAGAAACTCCTGGGACTTATTTTCTCTCCTTCTGTGATGCCTCCTTGCTCCTGACTATGCCTTGAATTTAGTGTTAACATGTGTTATGCATGGGCGCTGAGATCTCATGTGGACTCTACTGAATGAGAACCACGATGGGAGAGGGGAATGGACAGGGGCTGGAAGAAGCCTTCTCAGGCCAAAGAAGACCCATTGCTGAAACGTTGGGATATACATTTCCTAGATTTTGGGTAGTTTCCTCTTCCTATGTCCTTCAGATTTTAAAGCACAGCAGTGAGCAGCACCAGTACTCCATAGAGACAAAGATGTGAGGTAGTGTGGGGCCACAGCCCAGGAAAAGACTGGTGCCAGGAGTCCTGCATCAGGTGGAGTAAGGATGTCTTCTCTTACAGAATTTGTTAACTAGAGGGTGACCACAGTCAATATTCCATGATCTTAAAGCTCTCTGTTTTACTCAGTCCCCTGTTAAGATTTCCTTATAGTCCTTCTAAACTTAAAAAGAAAAAAAAAAAAAAAAGATATTTTCGTATACTTTAGGGCTATTTTGGTTTTTTAAAGTGAAGAGTGTATGAGTGAGCGAGAAAGAGTAAAAGGAAAAGAAAGGGCTTATAGCATTGTAACTAAAAGTCTCAAACCCTTGATAAGAAAACACTATGTGCTCTGCTACTATTTACTGTTCTCAGAATAGCAAATATAGAAATACTAATATTAACACCACTACTACTACTATTACTAACAATAATAGAAAATATAGAAATTTTTTACTGTGTACCAGGCATTGTTCCATGGCTTCTACATGTAACTCAGTCCTCACAACTGCCACATGAGGTCCTTAACCCTATTTTATATCTGGGTAAGTTAGAGCTCAGAAATAAAGTGAAGGGCTCAGAATTCTAACCTAGGAAGTGGCCTTAACTATTAGACATGCTGCTTCCGATATATTGCTTCGAGACAAAACCAAAACTGTAACATGCACTTAATCTGTTCACCCACAGACGCACTCTTCATCCAGAAGAAGGCAGTGGAGAGCATGGTGAACTGTACAGACTGCAGCCACACTCCAGCTCTGGCAACAATAAGAATAAGTGGCTTTTCCTTGGGCAAATCATAACTTTCTAAGCTCATATAATCTCTAAACTAAGATTAGTTTCCTTATCTGTGTAATAGGTCAGAGAATACCTATCTCAAAAGGTTATTTGAGGGACTAAATAACATAATATTTGAAAAGTCAAAAGAATGGTAGTCATTACACTTCCTGACAATTACTGTTGCATTAGAAACCAAGAAGACTTCTGTGTTGTATTCTGCATAAGCTAATATGGGTCATCTCATTTTTTTTAGGGGAAATCACCCAATGTGTGGGAGGATGATGATGGAGAGGAGGTGTGCAGAGAAGGAGTTAACAGACCACCATAAGTGTATAGGGAGATGCTTGTGTCCTAGGCACCTGGGTAAGTGGAGAGAAGTATGGTGGGGGCAGAAGAAGACAGGGAAGGAGTCCAGGATGACTTCTGATGCTCAGCTTAGGAGGACTGAGGGAGGCTGGGAAATGGAGCCACTCAGGGTGGCAGCTCAGTAGGCTCCAGTCTCTGAGTGAAAGCTCCCATATCCCTTGCTTTCTCTACTTTGGCTATCCAAATCTAGGAATAGAACAGGTTCACATGGGGGAGGGAGACGTGTGAGAATGGACAGCAAGCGAGAATCAGAGCAAAGCACAGACAGCCTGGCCAGCAGCCGCAGAGGTCCAGGTTCAGCTCTACCGTGCAGACGACTGCAGGGGAGATCTATGTGTTTTATAATTAGCACATGATAAGAGGAATGCTTTCTTCCATTTTGGCACGAGGTTCTGGAATGTACAGTCACAATCCTGGTATGCTATCAAAAGATTTTGTATCCCAAACCTTCTACTATTGTGTCACTGGTATGGCGGCTTGTGGGATAGTCTGGTAGGAAGCAAAAGCCAGTACCTTTTTGATAACAATGAAAATCCTTGGATTTATATCCTATGACATGATGTTAGGGGCATTGTTTAGCACTTGGCATAGCTCTGAATACCGAGGGCAGAAGACCAAAGGAAAAAGTCTACTTTGAAAGCTCTCTCAGAACATATCTGAGGGAATTTGCTGGTTAATGCAAATACATGTCCAAACAAGTACTGGTTTACGTAGGGAGTACACAGAGCTGGCAAGCGTCACTTGGCATGAAGAGCGTGAGTAATGCTTCATTTTAATGAGGGATCTTGGGGGTCTATAATGAAGGGTACGTGGTATTTCCCATGTGTCTCTTTGAAACGTGCACTGAATGTACCCACAGTGGAAGAAAAGCCATTGGAAAGTATATATTTCCCGAAACTTCTGGGGCTCTGTAAGATTCAGATAATTAAAAAGAAACTTTTTTAACATTTATTCATTTTTGAGAGACAGAGCATGAGTGGGGGAGGGGCAGAGAGAGAGGGAGACATAGAACCTGAAGTAGGCTCCAGGCTCTGAGCTGTGAGCACAGAGCCCGATGTTGGGCTGGAACCTGCAAACTGTGAGATCATGACCTGAACCAAAGTTGGACACTCAACCGACTGAGCCACCCAGGCGCTCCCAGATTCAGGTAATTTAATTGCATACAAATGAATTCACAGAAATACATTCAGAGATCTCAGAATAAAAATCTTCCCTTCCCAGAGGTAACCATATATGAGTACACCGTAATGAGATTATATTTGGGAAGGCTAAGGGGGTTTTTGATTCTTAATGATTTTGATTTTTAAATGAACGTATCCTTAGAATAATTCATGCTCCCCTACACGACTCTTCTGAAAGATAAGAGTCATTTAAATATCAAGTTAATACATATAAAGTAAATATATTTAGTTTTAAGACATAATTTCAGTCACACTTCACTTGTGAGCCCTGATCATCTGGACCTTTTCTATCAGAGAAAATCAATACTTAACACTTTGGGTGGAAACAAAAGATCTAGGAAGTGACTAGGAAAACAAACATTCCCCAATCTTTGACTAGTCAATGAAATGGCAGATGGAGTGAATGTTATTGCATGTTTGTCCTGAGGTCTATTGTCTGGATGTTCCCTTAGATCCAACCACCAGGTAGGACTTCCTAGAAACAAATTCCCCTTCTGGTCAGATCTGGGGCGTTATGTGGTCATTCACGCAAAGTATGTGAAGCACTGTACTGACCTTTATTTTGTATTTCTGAGTTGGCTGGAGCAAAACGCTCCATGGTTGCCTGGGCCTCCCAAAGCGCTCAGGGATTCTGGAGGGATTAAGTACAGTTCTGGGGTGTTTGGGAGAACTTGTTCAGTCCTTCAGTCTTAAAGGAAAGGATGGTGACCCAGAACTCAGGAAGAGAGTCCCAAGAGGCAGAAATGCTGGCAGGAGGGACCTCTTCTGTGTACACTAATATATCAAAGAGGACTTGGAATTCTAAAGAGAAGTGAGAAATTCTCTGTCTTAAAAGGAATAATTTTGAAACATTAAAACATGATAAGAACTGAAATTAATGTGAAGTAAACTTAACAGGCAACTGTACTGTTATCAGATTAATGTGGCACCACCCACTTGGGACCTATTCGTGCCCCAGAGGCCAAGTGGAGATTTCTTGTGATTTATTTATCCCAATTTGAAAAAACAAAACCCTTCAATGCATGCTATAATCACTAATTGCAAGACAGGTTCTAAACTGACTCAGGAAAATGTCCATTTTCCCTCGTTTCCTCTGAAGTTTAAGGTCACTCCTCTAAAGAGGCCATTTCTTCTGTTCTCATTTGCATTTGCTCACCAACAACAGCAACAACAAAAAAAATCCCAAGCAAAAAGCCCTTAAGCAATAAAATCGCTGTCCAAGAAAAACATTTAGTTTGAAAAAGAGTTGAAAAATGTAGCCTTGGAAGAACCATTGCTTACATGGGATTGTTCAACAAATTCCTGTTGTGTGAGGTTTGGCATATACTTTCTAAAAATATAAGCATCTGGGGAAATGAGACAAAGCCCAGGTCCTGGACCAAATGAGGCACGCAGTGTGAATCTGTTAGTGATTATATCCATAATGAAATATGTGCCCAAATTTAGCAGTGCAAAATCTAATACAATACGAAAGCCCAGCAGGCACTGTCCTTACCATAATATATAGCCAACAGAGAAGGTACATATGGCGGCGAGTCCGCTGTTCCTGCTGGGATACGCATGGTGTGATGTCCTCATCTCAATTAATATAAAGGGCAAAACTGTTGTGTGCTGAAAAAGAACAGAGAACAGGTGACACAGATTCTTAGCGCCCCTCAATAGTTGTTTTGTCTCTAGTAGGAGAATGGATAGTGCAGATTCCTAGCAAAAGCACCACAGCAGACAGCAGCTGGGTATGGCTCACCTAAGAGGTAGGAGGGATGGGAAAGCAAGTGGTGCATTGATCACTCCATTGGCATTTTTCTCCTGTGTTTGAATTTTTAAAATTTTATTTTATTATGATTGTTATAGGAAATTTCAATAATATTGAAGGATGTATTAGAACATAAGAAAGGAATAAAAATAACTACTTTAGTATTTTGGTAGATGTCCTTTTTTGCCCTCTCCTTGTTCATATTATTTATACATAGTTAACATTGTACTGTGCACACAATCTTGTTTTGGACTGTAGCATGAGAATTTTTGATATGCCACTTTAGAAATCCTCCTAGAATATCAACCTTGACCATAGCTGCTTAAAACTCCATTTTGTGGATATACTAAAATTTATTTGACTCATTCCTGTTCTTGGACATTAAGTAGTATAAGATCTTCAATTTTTCATTTATGAAAAATGTCATGATGAATATCTTTTGTAGAATTCTTTGAATGTCTGAATGTTAAATTATTTTCTTATGGTTAAAGTCTATGAAGATTTTAGGACTGTTGATACATAATGCCAAATTATGTGTGTACCAGCAGCAGGTTAGGAAACGAAGCCAAATTAGCTTCCAGAAAGGATGTACTGGTTTGTAACAGCAGTACATGTATTTAGATATGATGTTTGAAGTCAGACTCCAAAGAAGCTTGGTAGGACCTTCCCATTTGTTGTTTGGATGCAGTGGCCACTCGGATGCTCAGTTTAGTGGGCCAAGATGTGGATGAAATTTGGTAACAAGAAAGGAAAATCAGCTTGTCTTGGTATTGAAATTTGACAGCCAGGTATATAAGGGACAAAGATCTTAGGTAAAATTGGGTTAGGGTATAGATTTGCCTTTCAAAACGGGAGTTTCTCAAGAGTAAGAAGATGGCAGAACTGAGAACTGAACCACCAGTAAGTTTGAATTCTGTTTAGTACCTCCTAAGGGCCATGAAAGAATCTTTGCTCCTCTCTTGCTGTATTGTTTGCATATTCAAAGAAAATGCAGGAAATTGAATGTTATAATTTTCAAAATCTAATAGGTATCATGGCAAAATGGAACCAGGTGGCAGGAAGAGACATGGTGGTGATATCAAAGTGAACATCTTTGAAGCAACATATTGTTTATATTTATAGAGAAAACAGAAATACAGGATTTTAAAAGAAATACTGATAGTAGAAATTCTTTGCTTTAAGTGTCCTCCTCTAGATAACTGTTCTGACTGACAATATATTAGTAATTAGAGAATAGTATTCCTAGAATGTCGGGTGGGTGATTCCACAGTTGGGTAACTTTATATTTTTTTACTCTCTGCTTCTCTATTGTTGTTTTCAAACAGTATAATTAGCAATGAAGGGAACCATGCAAAATGTACATGTGTGTTGATACAGAGACAGTATGTATTTTAAAGATCTATTTTATTGGTTTTTTTTTCACTATAATCCAGTCACCTCAGATGACATTGGCCTGAAGTTTCACCGATTTGAAACACCAAAACTAGTTTTACAATGGTGCATTCATGTGTAAAATTCAAATGTATAGCTAATAACAAGGCCAAGTCTTGTCAAATCTCACACAGAAAAAAAAAAATCCCTGCAAATCAAACATTTACACCGAAGATATTGCTGACTCGGATGGCCTGTATGGGTTATAGAATGGCGACAATATATTATTTTTGACTTGTGAATATTAAAAAGTGTTTAAATTCTACCTCTTCATCCATTGTTCCAAACTGAGTATAAAATCATCCACATTTCTATATTATATAAGTTCAAGTAACTAATCTGAGTATTCTTACTTATCTGGTTGTCATTATTTTACCTATCCTACTTGCTGATTATCAGATGTCACACCTGGAAGGGTTAGGATGTACTCTGATGATGCCAGACAGAAAATCTCTTTGAAAAGTGAAGATCTTTCTAGATCACTTCATTAATGGCATCATCACCGCTAAAAAGGAGCTACTCGTTCCATCAATGACATCATCAATAACAGAAGATCTTTTTGAGGCCAGCTGTGCCTGTGCCAATTGTGCCAGGGGCAAATCTCAGGGTAACAACTTATTCAGAATTTTCAGGCACTAAAGAATATATATCTCCCTCTCTAAAAGTCTATAATGCAAATTATATTTACTGTTAAACAGTATATATTAACAAAAGTAAAAGTAGTACAAATATTTATAGAAAATATAGACGTTGCTCTGCGGGTTGGTAAGGTTTTATAAACTAAAAAAATGGGAAAAATCTGTAAATGGGCTTGCTGAATCTCTAAGTAACCTTTAGCAGCCCAATTGTTACCCAAAATCTGGGGCAGCCAGAGGGATAATTATTTTAGAACTACAGGTACAAGAAATCCAGTTCTAATCCACTTCCATGCAACACTCTGCTTGAATGACTTAAGAACTAGGAAGGAAATATTCAAATATTCAAGTCCATCCAAGACCACTTGCTGTACAAGAATGATAATCCTATGTTTTGTTCACCACGATATTTGTAGGAAAGAGCTTGACATATAGGAGATGCTCAATAAATATTTGTAGGGATAATTTAATCTTTGACACAATGGGTATTATTAACTTCATTTTGCAGATGAGGTAACAAAGACTCAGAAAAGGTAATTCTCTTGCCCAAGATCACAGAGCTGGAGAAAGGGTTCAAGACCAGTCCTGTCTCCAAATCCTAGGCTCCATTTTCTGTATTAGAATTATATATATATATTTTTAATTTTTTTTAACTTTTTTTTTTTTTATTTTTGAGACAGAGAGAGACAGAGCATGAATGGGGGAGGGGCAGAGAGAGAGGGAGACACAGAATCGGAAGCAGGCTCCAGGCTCTGAGCCATCAGCCCAGAGCCCGACGCGGGGCTCAAACTCACGGACTGTGAGATCGTGACCTGAGCTGAAGTTGGCCGCTTAACCGACTGAGCCACCCAGGCGCCCCAATTAGAATTATATTTTTAAAAGATATAGTTATGTAATCTTTGACTCAATAAACCTGTGGGAGTGCATGATTGAAGATCACTTATGTTGTCATTCAACTGGCCAGAACTCTTTTTTAGTTGAGCCTCAAAATAAAGAGGTCTTCACTATAAGGAATATATTTTGCCAAATGTATTCTTTCCTGTGGTATATAAGCATTCTGAATAATAATAATAAAACCAGCTGGCATAAAGTCAGGAATTTTCAGTGGTGTGATGATAAAGATGGCTGGAGGCAGCTCTTTCGTCTTGGCCTAGAAGAGGTCAAGGTGCAACTTTCTTGGTTATCCCACTCTGGGTTGATCTGGTACCTGCTGCCTCCACCATGTCTCTGAAACTCCACTCCAACGGGATCAAAGTCACAGACCTTAAGTGCATGAGTCGGGAAGTCGATGCCACGTCTGCCCCAGCTGCCAAGACTGGACCCTGGGTCTGTCACCCAAAAAGGCAATGATGGGATGATGACATCCCAAGGCAACAGGTGACTGGAAGGGTCTAAGAATGACAGTGAAACTGACCATTCTGAATAGACAGACCCAGATTAAGTAGTACCTTCTGCCTCTCCCCCCCAGTGTCAAAGGCCCCCAGGGACCAGAGACAGAGAGAAGCAAAAGCCCATCAAGCACAGTGGAAGTATCACTTTTGATGAGATGGCCAACATTGCCTGACAGATGCAGTACCGATCTTTATAGTCAGAGAGCTCTCTAGAGCCAGTAAAGAGAACCTGGGGACTTCTCAGTGTGTGGGATGCAGTGTTGATGGCCATCATTTTCATGACATCATAGATGATACTAACAGTGGTACAGTGGAATGCCCAGCTACTTAAGAAGTACAAAGGAAAATATTTCAATAAAGGATCATTTGACAACTGAAAAAAAAAAAGAGTATACTCAGGAATGATCTGTTTCTATTTCTCAAAAACAAATACCTTTTAAAGTTTTCTCAGGTATAGACACACACTGGATAAACAAAGAAAGAGATAAAGTCTGGTTGCCAGCGGTGGCTCTTAAGAATTGTATTAGACTATTCTATAGTGCATTGTCAACAGAACAATTGCCCGCAGCTGAGTTGCTGAGATTTGACTCCTTCCTTCCTCCCTCCCTCCCTCCCTTCCTTCCTTCCTCTTTCTTTCTTTCTTTCTTTCTCTCTCTCTTTCTTTCTTTTTTCTTTCTTTCTTTTTCTTTCTCTTTTTCTTTCTTCTTTCTTTCTTTCTTTCTTTCTTTCTTTCTTTCTTTCTTTCTTTGCTTTTTTAAAGCACTATGTAAGATGAAGAGTTGACAGCACAAGAAATCAACCTTTGATCTAATCTATAAACTCTATCCTGGAAAGCACTGCTCTATTATGTAAGTAGTTATCCTATCCCAAGCGCAAGTTTCCATTGCTGCTAATTTTGTTGAGACTGTGATCAGAAAATTGTGTCCAAAAAGGGAAGTATAAATCTATCTTGGGTTTTTGCATCCCTTTTGTTTTTTTCAAATGGGGTTCAGATGGGTTCTTTTTATGGAACGGTGATTATCACCATGAACTTTACCCCAAGATAAAGGTCAGCCTGCAGAAAGGATCCCCCAGGTGTTGTCTGTCACCCATGACTTAATTATGACCTGAAGGCGATGGGCTAAGACAAAGGCTTTTGGAGGAGAGGCTCCAAGGAAGAATGTAGTGTAATTAAGTGGAAACTAGCATTTGGACCCTGGGTCCTGATTGTGTCTTACCACACTATAAGACTTCAAGCAGGTTCTTGTACATTTGTGAAGCTCAGTATATATATGTATATATTTTGGGGGGTAAAATGAGAAGGTTGCATTAAACTAGTGCACCACAAACTTCAGTCATGATGAGCTAGAATTTTAAGCTTTGCTATATCACATACGAGGGCTCATCGAGGCATTAGGCATAGTAGACACAGTGTCCAAGGCCCATGAAAGTGTTTTAATTTTTTTTACAATCAGAAGAAAAAAATGAACTTTTAGAGTTGAAGATTATATTCATTTTTATGCTAATACAGTCATAAAATGTTATATATATAATATATAAATACATATATACACATACATACACTATATAAAACATACAATATATATTTATATGTGTAAGTGTATATATATCTGAATAAGTATATATACATACATATATGTATATATAAATAAATGTTGGAAAGGACCCAGAAATGCAAAGTGCCTAGGGCATAAAACAGTAAAAAATCATAATGCAGCCCTGTTACATGCAACCTGATTTTTTAAAAAAATATATTTTCTTTGGGAATGCAAGCTGGTGCAGCCACTCCGGAAAACAGTATGGAGGTTCCTCAAGAAACTAAAAATAGAAGTACCCTACAACCCAGCAATTGCACTACTAGGCATTTATCCACGGGATACAGGTTGTGCTGTTTCAAAGGGACACATGCACCCCCATGTTTATAGCAGCACTATCAACAATAGACAAAGTATGGAAAGAGCCCAAACGTCCATCAACAGATGAATGGATAAAGAAGATGTGGTACACACACACACACACACACACACACACACACACACAATGGAATATTATTCAGCAATCAAAAAGAATGAAAGCTTGCCATTTGCAACTATGTGAATGGAACTGGAGGGTATTATGCTGAGTGATATTAGTCAGTCAGAGAAAGACAAAAATCATATGACTTCACTTGTATGAGGACTTTAAGAGACAAAACAGATGAACATAAGGGCAGGGAAGCAAAACTAATATAAAAACAGGAAGGGGACAAAACATAAGAGACTCTTAAATATGGAGAATAGAGGGTTACTGGAGGAGTTGTGGGAGGGGCAATGGGCTAAATGGGTAAGGGGCATTAAGGAATCTACTCCTGAAATCATTGTTGCACTATATGCCAACTAACTTGGAGGTAAATTAAAAAATAAATTAAATTAAAAAAATTAAAAATAATAAATTAGGAAAAAAATGGGTGATGGGCATTAAGGAGGGCACTTGTGGGATGAGTACTGGGTGTTACATGTAAGTGATGAATCACTAAATTCTACTCCTGAAACCATTATTACACTATATGCTAACTAACTTGGGTTTCAACAAAATTAAAAAATAAAAATAAATTAAAAAAATTTTTAAATAAAAAAATTATTTTCTTATCGAATTCACATTAAAAGGTACATGTATTTAAAGGGAAACTTAAGAGACTTATAAACTCTGATGAATAGAATATCACTTTTCATACATAGAAGATAATTACAAAAACAAGTACAATGGAAATTAATTGATATTATTACATGTTGGCTAGATAGGTTGGTCTGGTTGATGGCTCTTATTCTGAGGCCTGTTCTGTATGTGCTCAGTAGGGAAGTCATTCGGCATTGGATGGGCATTAAAGACACACTAGTGTGAAACAGAGACTTCTCTAGAGGAAATCAGAGGGATTGAAAGGTAATTGAGAAGAAATTACCTTTTCACTATGTGAGTCAATATTGCTTAACGCCAGGTCCCTGCGCCATGTCAATTATCTATCATCAGAGCTATACTCTCGATGCACCGGAACAGATGACCTATGCGTCATAGCAGTACCCTTTTGGAGCTAACTCATTTGCTTTCTGAACAGATGTTCTTTTGCCAGAAGAATGGAGAGAAGATGAGTAGGAAGTGGAGGTACTGATGGAGGAATCTAAGGGTTTTAACAGGATTAAGGAAATGGGCTTACAATGCACAAGAAGTATCCGGACGTGCCACCAGGATAGACATTTTGAGTGTCTGTGATGGCAATCAGTAGCCTACAAACTCCAGGGAAGTCTTAGAATAAACTTTATTGTGGGATAAATAGAAGGATGTAAACTATGCTGTGTGATGGCATGAATTCAGGCAAGCAGAATGAATGAATTAGGGAACGGCTCAGGATTATTTTAGAGCTCTGGAATCTAGAATTGCCATCTGAGTGTACAATACAAAATATAATACAAAAAACAATAGACAAGATCTGAAGAGTATGTTCAACTGCCATTTCTCTGGTCTTTCCCCTTCTCTCCAATATGCATATATATATATATATATATATATATATATATATATATATAATTTTTTAATTAAAAATTTTTAATGTTTATTTATTTTTGAGAGAGAGACAGAGACAGAGAACGAGCCGGGGAGGGGCAGAGAGAGAGGGAGACACAGAATCCGAAGCAAGCTCCAGGCTCTGAGCTGTCAGCGCAGAGCCCGATGCAGGGCTCAAACTCATGAACCATGAGCTCATGACCTGAGCCAAAGTCAGATGCTTAACCGACTGAGCCACCCAAGCGCCCATCTCCAAAATATTTTTTAATAGGACAGTACTGCTCCCATACCATGTGAACATCAGACAAAAACTGTTTCCTCCTTGGGGGCAAAATCAGCCTTTGAATGTGAGGTACCAGACCAGTCCCTGCTCAGCTGGTAATAAGAGAGCTGGCAATCCCATGTCTGCCCGTGTGCATCTGCAGGACACAAGCAGACCTCTGGGAGTGTTCTCAAAGTAATGTGTACATCACATCACCTGGTGAGCTTGTTAGAAATGAGATTGCTGGGCCTTGCTTCCAGGGTGTCTGGTTTATTGGATGCAGAGTAGAGCTCACGGTGGTTCTCGCCTTCATGTTTGTCAGCATATCTAGAGTTTCTTACATCCCTGTGACCACTTTTGACCACAAATAAAAAGTTGAAGGATGGTTGTATGTGTGTGCACGGGTGTCATCATACACCTGCATTATCGGGGCGATCCAGGCTAGAGAAATGACCAGACTTTCCTAGCAGGACAGGGCAAGGGAGAGTCCCTTTGGTGTCCTAACAATTTATAGGTATACCATAAATAAAAATCTTCAACTAGAAAACTGATCTAGCATACAGGAAGTTGTACACTCCATATTGTAACTTGATTATTTTTTAGATGTATTACTTATCTATTTATTGAGAGAGAGAGAGAGAGAGAGAGAGAGAGAGAGAGAGAGAGAATCCCAAGAAGCCTCCTCACTGTTACTGCACACAGCCCCGCACGGGGCTCGATCTCACGAACTGTGAGATCATGACCTAGGTTGAAATCAAGAGTCGGACGCTTAACCGACTGAGCCACCCAAGGCGCCTCTGTAACTTCAATATTTTGTTTGCTTGCTTTCCACCCCCCCCCCCACTTATATAGAATAAAAGGTGCTATTAAAAGAGAGAAATCTTATTCTGCCATAAAGCAAGAAGGGATTTCCAAGTTTGAAGTGAAGCCCACTGTATTCGCAAAATGTGATCTAAAACACAAGAAAAGGTGACATTAGGGAAGTGTGGCGAAAATCACAAAATGCTGACTGATCCGAACTTTGCAAAGCTTCTGGGCTCTCCAAATAAGTCAAATGTTTGATGAATTCAGGGAGAAGCAGAGCTGGGTGGGGACTTGCACAGAACTGGGTGGGTCTTCCCTTGGGGCGACTGTAAATCCAGAATCAGCGGGGGCTGGGGGGGGTGGGAGGGTGAGGGTGGGGGTGGGGAGGAGGGGAGGATCTGCAATGACATCCCAGGCACCATGGAAACAAAGCTGATACAGGCTCTAAAACACCTAAATTTTTAACTCGGAAAACCTGCCGAGTTTTATCCTGCCGCCAGAAACGGTCTTTGCTGATTTTACTAATGGGTCAGCTCAAAATGAGCCATCCTCCCTCACTTGCTTCACAGTAGAGATATTTCAGTGTTTGGAATGATAGGGAACTGCCTGTCTTGACCACTTCTCCACATGTCAGACCGAGCCTCCCGCTCTCGAGGGCCCGGGCGCCGCATTTAGTGTGGCAATGCTTGTACAATAATGGCACAGAATTTCTCTGGAAACCGCCAGAGTGTTTTTGATGGCCCCTCTCTGCTGTGGTATCGGGTACCTGTTCCGGCTGGTCTACACAGGCATCTCAGAATCAGGTTAGAAATGGGACCCAGGGTCAGAAACTCAGACTCAGATGGAACCAGTATTTATCGAGTGCCAGTATGTTCCAGGCACTTCCAAAACTCTTCATGAGGTCAGTACTGAATGTGGGACTCACCCAGTCCTAACATTAGCCCTAACAACCATTAGGATATGGTTTTAATAATTAGACCAAATAAACAAAAGAGTGCCACGCGTTAAACCAAGACATGCAGATCTTTGCAATTAAGAGCAAACGGTGCATCACAGAAATAATTACAGTGGGACAGTGGCACTGTTTTACTGAGTTATTATCTTTGCATTTATAAAGCATTTTAATTTTTTATTTATTGTAATTATTTTCTTTTAGAAAGAAAGAGAGAGAGAGTGTGCAAGTGGGGAAGAGGGGCAGAAGGAGAGAGAGAGAAAATCCTAAGCAGGCTCTATACTCCGCGTGGAACCCGGCCAACACAGGGCTCGATCCCATGACCCTGGAACCATGACCTGAGTCAAAATCAGGAGTCAGATGCTCAACCGACTGAGCCACCCAGGTACCCCTTAAAAAGCATTTTTAACATGACTTGAGGCCAGTTAATATCTCCTGCTGAATCTTCCTAAGGAAGGCATCTACAGGGGCTAAGGGTCTGTGGCACAGTTAGGGAGTTGTACTGTGGACCCAGCAGCCAGTGGGCCACCAAAAAGAATTCTTTTTGTAAATGTGACCCCAGAGATGATCCGTGCTGTAAAAGCAACTTTAAAGGGCCCTATATTCACTTCTTCCATGAACGTTGTACAATTAGTGTTTGTGGTTCTCAGAGAACAACACCTCTCGTGACTGTCCTCAGGCAGTCAAATGATCATAATATGATGAGACACACGCAAGCATGCAGACCTGTGATGGTACAATGGCCGGGTGATCCGATCTGCTCAGGCAGGACACGGGGAAACTCTATGCATCAGGAGACACTTGAACTGGGTCGTTAAGTGTGTCTAGGGCTTCAAGGAGGAAGTTCATTCACAAAGCTAAGAAGTGTGTAAAGGCACAACACACATCACTGATATGTCTGTCACCACTGCAGGACATGAAGGAGAAGGAAGAAGTCAGTTTGGACAGGTTAGGTGGGCATAGACCAAATCATGGAGTGCTTTATATGGACTCTGTCCTGTAGGAAGCAGAGATACCTCCAGAGGCTCCAACTCCTTCCATGGAGTTTAATATAGAAGTAGGAGAAACATACTGGGGTATTAACAGGAGACAGAGCAAGCCGGCGGCAGGGGAGAGGGTGGATTGGAGAGAGGCACAGCCATAAAACCAACTTGCTCCCTCTACCAACTTGCTCCCCTGCCCTTCTTTCCTTCTACCTGACTTGCCTTTTCTTGTGGAATGGACTTTATTCTCTCCCTGACTTCCTTCTAGGGTTTCCTCAGCCTCTACCTCTTTGCAGCCCCCTCGCCTATGGGCCCCCCTTCCACTCTTGTTTTCTCTTCCACTTTAGCACTAAAGTACTGTGATGCTGAAGACAACAGAGGGACAAGAACAAAAACAAAGCTAGTCTTTAATTTTGGCAAATACGTATTTGACAAGTAAACACATAAATGTGATTGCTGTGTTTTATGTTGCTTCCCCCATTATTAATTTATGTGCATACATACTGAATACACAGCCACAAGAATAGCTTACCATTCACTGAGCTCCTAACATATGCTCAGTTTTATGCTGGACACTGTCCACCAGTATCATATTTTAGTTCCCACAGCAACTCTAAAGCAATAGCTATTTTCATCTTCATTTTATAAGTGAGGAAATGGAAGAAGAGAAGGATTAACTTGTCAGAGGTCATGTACCTCTAGTAAATGGTACAGCCAGCCTTAGACCTCAGACCTACCTGACTCTAAAACCCGTGCTTTTATGGAGACAGACACACTGTTTCCCATGCTTGATGTCTGTTCGTTCACTCAGCAAATACTAACGGCACTCTATGTGTCCGTCATGATTCCAGGTTCTTCAAATATATCTCAGGACAGAGCAGAGATTTTCAATCCCCAAATCGTTCTTGGGAATGCATTTCAATTAGGCTCATACAAATTTAAAGTCTCTCACCTCAGAAAAGACCAAATTCATTAGGGTTGTATGAGGATTATATGAGATCCTATAGTAAGAGGGGCTTGCATGGTACATGCAAGAAATAATTGAAGTTATACTGTGAGCTCTCCCACTTAAGATCTCCCATGTTGCCACATAATACTGTCTAAAATTTACTGTGTGCCAGGAATCCTACTAAGTACTTCACATGGACTAAAACTCATTTACATCTCACAGTGATCCTTTGAGGCGTGTATTGTTGCCAATCATTTTACAAAAACTGAGTCAGAGACAAGTAAAGAAAGTTGCTCAAGGTTGCCAACCATAAGGTGGCTTGGACAGTTTGGCTTCGGAGCCACCCTTTGAACCATGGGGCCATGTTGCCTCTGGAGTATCTGGGAAGACCCGAAGATAGGGAAATTGCTAGTGGAAGAACAGGTATCGGAGAAGGGTTGGTTTTATTGCTGTGCCTGAGAGAAGGAACCTGCCTCCTCTCAACCCCCATTCACCTTGGTAAGATCCCAGGGGCTGCGGGATGAATGGCTCTACGTTCAGGTTTACAAAGAAGACCATGAGGCCAGACTTTCTGTTCATGCTTGGGGGTAAATCCCATGGGTACTGAGGGCCTCAGCTTGGTAAAGGGGCAGAGGTGAGAATAGCCCCAATCCGCTGACATGGAACAGCACTCTCTTTCTGGGATGCTATTCATGCTACCTTTTTTGTCTTTTCCTTGCTCTACTCTCCTTAAAAAGGTTTTGAAGTTTTTTTTTTTTTTTTTTTTTTTTTTTAACGTTTATTTATTTCTGAGAAAGAGAGACTGAGTGTGAGCTGGGGAAGGGCAGAGAGAGAGAGGGAGACACAGAATCCAAAGCGGGCTCCAGGCTCTGAGCTGTCAGCACAGAGCCCAACATTGCGCTCGAGCCCACAAACTATGAGATCATGACCTGAGCCAAAGTCAGACAGTTAGCCAACTGAGCCACCCAGGTGTCCCAAAAATGTTTTGAAGTTTTGAAAAGCATTCTAGGAGGTGGGTTGAAAAATGGCAGAAGGGAGAGCCATGGGGGATATGGTACAGGTAGGAGGTGAGGGGAGAGAAAACGTAATCAGGGGTTTCCACAGCTGATACAACCTAAAACCCTCTCAAGGATTGTGATGCATTGACAAGTTTAGGGAACAAATATAGAACACAAAACCTACTGTTAGGAGCACTCTGAAATTAACAAAGAAACTTCAAAAAGAAGAAACTAGGATTTTAATGTTATTGGCGTGCTTCTTAAAAATTATTTTGAGTTCAACAAATCCACTTATCCATATATGTCAGCATCCTCCAATGTTAGGGTATTCCTCTAAAAACACAATCCTGACCATTTGGTTTCCTTCTCTAAAGCCTTCTCATGATCTTCAGAACAAAGTCCAAATTTCTTAGCATTGCCTTCAAAGGCTCATACCATTGTATTAACCTATGTTTCTAGATTAACCTCAGACCATTCTATACGGGCAGCTGTCACTGTCCCCCCAAAAGGCCTTATGTGTTTATGCCTTTGTTCGTGCTCTTTTCTCTGACTGCAACCCCCGGATGTTTGGGACCTTCTCTGTAGTATATACATAAGACAGGGTCATTTTCTGCTTACTAAAGAATCGTTCCTCTGCACCTCCACAGTTAGGGGAGGCCACTGTGCCTAGTTCTGCTCATGGCCTATTATTAAAGGAAGTTACGTGGGAGCTTCTAGGCTAATGTATTTTCAAGCTGGGGTGAATATATAGTATATTAACATAGCTCATAATGCTACAGTTAACATGAAGGACGGAGACCCCAGCGCAGTGGGAACAGTTCTTTAAGGAGAAGGAACAGATCTTACTGACCATTGTAGGTTCAGCTCCCTGTACGGCACAGAAAACTTAGTAGGGTCTCAGTAAACTTTTGTTCAAAGACCGATAGTAAGACTTTCTCTTAAGTAAATCCTATTCTCTCCTTAGTTTTATTATTTTAAAACCCGGCAGTTTAAGAGGACTAAAAAATAAGTTCCTGGATGCAATATATAAGTAAGTTTTAAATAATACATTCATCTTGAAAGCACGAAAACTATAATTCACTATTACAGAAGAAGGGGGCTACTTTGCCTCAAACAATATTCACATGGGACTAAGTCACCAAACTAAAGCTGCATATTCACAAAATATATAGAGTTATTAATTTTTTGAAGCGAGAAACAGTAATATGTTCCCAGTGACCTTTATAATTTCATCACACTCCTCTATCACAGTGTATGAGCAGATTTCTGTAATCCTAAAGAACCTTCTTCAACTGAGTCTCCAAATACAATGATTTCAAGTGGTTTTCATTTACCCTTGTTTACGATAAAATAAATGTTATGCTGATTGATCGGCAAATGTCTACCAGCAGCAATAAGAACAATTATGTTTGACATGAAGACATTATAAAATCTATAACCCAAACCTTTAAAGCCCGATTTGAAATGTCAAATTTGACTTATGAGAAACAGTTATAATCCTGCTTCATGCAAAAAGCATTAGGTTAATGCTGGAGCAAAGTACTGTTGCCAAGCGTGTGCTGGCATAATTAATCAGGGATATTTCAGAAACGAATCGTCTCCAAGAGGTTATTGATTTACTGTCACGACACATTTTCCTTACGGCTGCGATGGTGCTCTGGGGCTGGGATGCGCTGGCATGAATGTTTCAGTGACTAAGCCTTGATCCGTCCTCCTGGACGCCTGCCATCCTGCACTGACATCTGCAAACACTCACATTTGACAGCTTCATGCCTGAGCCTGGTGGCTTCCAAGTTGATTAGGGTTAGTTCAGAGGGGTTTTGGACTAGTCTGAGTGTAATCGAAAGCAGAGAGCTGTGAGTCTCCAGACAGTGACATGCACCTAGTAAACAGTATTATATTAATAGAGGCTGTGCATGTGCATCTACACATATACAAGTTACACCCATGCAAACACACACCCATGCATGCACACGTGTAAACACATGCACACACATACAAGCGTACACACACACACAGCATACTTAAGGAATGGGGCAGATTTCACTTTTAATATTGAAGCTTGCCTCTATTATCTATTAAACTAAATTTGAGTCTTAAAGAAACACGTTAGGGGTGCCTGGGTGGCTCAGTCATTTAAAGGTATGACTTCGGCTCACGTCATGATCTCACAGTTCTGTGGGTTCAAGCCCCGCGTCGGGCTCTGTGCTGACAGCTCAGAGCCTGGAGCCTGCTTCACATTCTGTGTCTCCCTCTCTCTCCGCCCCTCCCCTGCTTGAGCTCCGTCTCTTTCTGTCTCTCAAAAATAATACATAAATGTTAAAAATTATAAAAAAAGAAACATTATTATTTTAAACACATACAAAGTAGTCATAACTTAGCTCTTTTTTACTACAATGATTCCATGATAGAAGGTAATTGTGTCAGAAGAAGACCTTAGAGTAGAGTATCCTAATATTCTCCCAAAGACTATAGGGCACAGTTTCCCTGATGAACATGGATGCAAAAATTCCCAAGATACTAGCCAACTGGGTCCAACAATGCATTAAAAGAATTATCCACCATGATCAAGTGGGATTTATTTATGGGATGCAGGGCTGGTTCAATATCTGCAAATCAATCAATGTGATACATCACATTAATAAAAGAAAGGGCAAGAACCACATGATCCTCTCAATAGATGCAGAGAAAGCATTTGATGAAATACAACATTGTTTTTTTGGTAAAAACCCTCAAGAAAGTAGTGATAGAAGGATCATACCTCAGAGTCATAAAAGCCGTATACGAAAGACCCACCATTCTCCCCACTGAGGGAAAACAGAGCTTCCCCCTAAGGTCAGGAACATGACAGGGATGTCCACTCTTGCCGCTGTTATTCAACATAGTGTTGGAAGTCCTAGCCTCAGCCATCAGACAACACAAAGAAATAAAAGGCATCCAAATCGGCAAGGAGGAAGTCAAACTTTCACTCTTCCCAAAGATTATAGGGGAAAGTCAAGGAGAAAGTGGTAATTTAGCTCATGGCTCAAAACTTTTTCTCTGCAGACTCTTAATTTGGTTTTGCAAACAGATAAGGACACACTTTCTACACAAAGTTATGTTGATGGTTATAGGAGTGTGGATGGCCCAATAGTAGTTCCTGGGTGGAAAGAGGCCTCTAGGAAATAGATAGCATCTCTGTTATTCTGGGCATAGTATGTTAGGCTCAATGTCCCTTCCATGTCTGTTTTCAAGCCCTATTTCCGTGCACATTGTATGTCTTGCTTAGGCTGCCTCAATGATTGTATGGCCAGCACTAAGTACAGAAAAATGGAGACTGTAGTGTCTGCATAAGCTCTTCTCTCTGAGGGGGTGTGAAGAGAAAACAGGGCCAGCAAACCGTTCACTATTAGCTGGCTACATGATCTCGAGCCCTTCTGGATCCCAGGCCCCTCAGTGGACAGCACGGATCCTGTTCAAGTCCTGAGAATTCATGTCTACATCCTTGATTATACATTTCTGCATCTAGTGTTTTTATCTGCCCTTCCTTCTTTCTTTACTATGTAAACTTTCATCTTAACTGTAACACATACACAGGAAAGTGCACAAATAATAAGTGTCCAGGAGATGAATGTTCACAAAGTGAACTCACTCCAGTAACCAGCACTCAGACCAAGCCACTGAGCATTATAAGTCCCCCAAAATATCCTCCTCCTACCCCTTCTTGTCACAGCTAATCCCCCCAAGGTCACCACTACTCTGAGTCTGAACACCAAAGTAGTTTTGTTTCATTGTTAAGACTTATGCGAATGAAATGCAGTATGTGTTTTTTTTTGCAGGGGGAGGGTGGTGCCTGGCTGGTTTTGCTCAATATTCCATCTGTGAGACTCATCCATGCTGAAGTGTAGAGTTGTGGGCTTCCATTATCACAGCTGTATAGCACTCCACTGTGTGAACACAACACAACTGATTCATTTATTCTCCTGTTGATGACACCATGGCTCTTTCCAGTTTGGTCCATCACGAAACCATGCTGCTATGAGTATTCCTGGATTTCTTCTTTTGGGGAACACATGTTTGCATTTTTGTTGGCTATATACTGAGGAGAGGAGCTGCAGGGCACACTTCTGGGTGTTCAGCTGTAGTAGATAATTCCAAAGAGTTTTCCAGAGTGAATGTACCAATTTACACTCCCATCATTGGCATATAGAATCCCACTGGTTCCACATCTTTGTCAGCCTTGATAATGTCTGTTTCATTTCAGTCATTCTCATGCTTGCCCTTTAAATGACAGTGTTGCATTTCTAACTTATATCACCTTTAGACCCAGGGGGCCCAGGCTGCCACAGTGTTGCAGGTCAGGTTCCCTGGGGAGCAGATTCTGAGATGGAAACCAGCATGCAGCAGGTTTCTTAGGGAGTTTCTGAGCATCAGCGCCTGTCAGGGGAGAAGAAGGACGAGCAGTGCAGCAGAGGGAGAAACCAGCCCACAATGCGGTCTCAGCATGGCTGACCCATCAAGAGCTCTGCAGCCAGCCATGCCCTTCGGAACTGCCAGGAACTGGAGTAGGTGGGCCTGGTCTTTATGCCCTCATGGACTGGTTATGGGTTGTGGGCTGAAACAGGGAAGGAACCTGACCTTTAGCAAGACAGTTCTCCTCAGGATAGTCCCCTGAGACGATTTACAGGACGGGCTGAAGAGGGCAGCATACCTGGCTGCTGGGGAAGTAAGTCCTTTGTTCCAAAGGGGACCTGTGTGGCACATCACAGCGTCCACTGAACACGGATGGTCTTTGTTCAAGCTGTGTTTGCCAGCACATCCCATGTCTTGGCCGTACAATCAGCAGCGCAGCTAGCTCAAACCTCTATTTGTGAAGTTCATGGAGGGAATATCTACCATGACGAGAGCCTGACAATTCACAACTGCACTGCAAGGCTATGAATGGGCTACCATTGCTGTTTATGTGAACGTCGTGTTTTTAGGAAGCAAGAAACTGGTCAGTACATGGCAAAATTCCTCATGACCACTTCATTTGGAGGTTATACAGTCTGCTACTGTAATTGTATAAATGGTCTCAGGCATGACCAATAAGCCTCCATGACGTGTAACTGGGTTCTTATTAACCAGGGTGCAGTTGGTACCTAATGCTCTTTATAACTTGCTATCAATTTGTAGCTATTCAACAATTTATTCAGTTGAAAAAGGCATATGCTAGATTTATTCAGCTGAATAAGGCATAGGCTAGACCATCTAGTTTTGGTGATCATGGATTTGGGATTCTAGGAAACATGCCCGTCATACAGACAATGTATTCTCTTGTGAGACAGTGCATATGGGAGGGGTTTCTGGAGGAAGAAATATGCTTCAGGCTCCAGATCTAGATCTTAACAAATGACCTTTGGTTTTATTTTTCCTTATGGCCTATGCTTTGTTATTTGCACCCACAGACCAATATTTTAAACAACTTTATTTCCCAAACCATATATATCAACTCAATCCTCCCCATTTGAATATAATTAATCAAAGACACACATTTGGGCCAGATTCGGGTCAGTATGAGATCAACAGTATTACTACACAGCTCACAGAGTTCAGCCAGATCAAAGAAACCTAACATTTTCATTAGCCTCTGCAGCCTAATCAAGGGTAGAGACGCATTTTTGTAGGTTTAAACACAGCTCGTGCATTGTTCTCCACACCTATTTTTGTTGACCCCTAGGAGTCAGGTCCCCATTGTGCAGATATCTAGGGTAAATAGAAAAAGCCCCAGTGTAAATAGTGATGAATGGAATTTGTGTCTCTTCACTGAGAGTCCTCCTCACTAGTGGCTTTTGGACCTCCAAGGGCTGTTAATCAGCTTTTGTGTTTAGGTCAACCCATTGCTCCAGCCAATGTATCTGCCTGGCTCAGTATTCCTCTTGCTCTGATAGCCATGAATCAAAGCTTTATGGTAGCCACTAAGGAAGGAAGCAGGATGAGGTCAGAGTTCACTTGAAGACCTGAGAATCTTCTGACTCTCAAGAATCAGAGAGGATATGAGAGAAAGGATGGGAAAAAGACTATTCGATGGTATGAAATGAGGAGCATTATGGATATGTGAACTAGATATAGCAGCCAGTTCCAGAATGCTGGGGCTAGGACTAAAGTGAGCTAAGGGTAATAACAAAGCTATGTGCTATGCTCTACAAGGATGGGCACCTTAGGGGTTAGGAAAGTGGAAGACACCAAAATGTAAATTGATTCAATAACTGTTTTGCTAAATTTGTGAATATGACCAACAAATAAAAGATTAGTAGGGAAAGCAAGGGTGCATAAGGAATATCTAGCATCCTACATTTAAGGAAACTCAAATAAATCCTTCTCCAACGTGGCCTCGGAGGAACCTTTCCTCCGGGCCTCACTGATTTGGGTCTGATTGTTTCAGTCCAGAAGAAACATGATGGCTTCCAGTATTTGAGCAAAGATGTTGGAATCCGGCAGATGCACGAGCAGATTTTTTACAAAAGTAGATGAGGTACAGGAAAGGGAAGGAGAGACAGGCAAAGGCCAGGGTTGCTTTTCTGAGTCATGTGCACACTCTCTGGGTCTGCCTAAGTTGGCCCTTGATTACATTACTGTCTTTGATCGATTCCGGACAGATCATCTCAGGTGATTTCCATTTAATACTTGCAGGGAATGGGCCACAGTCTTATCCTTAATTCCTTTTAATTCATCTTCTATGGAGCATTACAGATAAGAAGGATTCTAAGTGAGAGTAATGAAGAGAAATGTCACTGAATGATATCTGGTCGCTGCTGGTGTGGAAAGGGCTAGAGATTAAGCAAATGAAATGCATATCGTTAGATGCACTGACTTCACACCTTGCAGGGACAGAGAGGAAGGGACATGCACAAAGGATCTTCAGATAGTAGGCGCTTTATACATTTTTGTGCAATGGAGGGATTGGTGAGTGTTCTGCAGAAACACTGTGGATGCTGAAGGCATGACTGGGTCCCTTTCTGTCATGTTAAGTTCACAGGGAGGATGAGCCAGTCTTTCTATAAGGGTCTCTCTCACAAAGCTCTCTCCTTCCAGTGAGGTATATTGTGTTCAGCTCTTGCCAAACTTAAATTGCATCCATGTTAAAGAGGAAAAAGGGCTTTAGCACATTCCTTAGGGGAATGGAAACAATTTATTTTGTTTGTTTCTAATGGAGAGGGTTTGCTCCAAAATCTCACTGTGAGGTCTGAGAATCTGGGTTGAGGACCGCCAGGCAGCCAGAGGGAGCGGGAGAGGGAGAGAGGGAGAGAGAAAGGAAGAACGAGGAGAGCAGTCACTGTGACCTCATCAGGTGATTGAGACAGCAAGAGCAGCCAGTTACAAAGCCAATGCATAAACTATAGTTCCTGGATTTAGGGCAGGAACACATAGTTAGCTAAATATGATATGAATTGATGTGCTTTCACAATATTTAGTTTTTCTTAGAAGTGCTTGTTTTGTTTTAAAATTAAAACCTTCCTCTGCTGCTCAACACAACCAAACACAATATCCTTTGTGTGTGTGTGGGGGGGGGGGGTTGGTTTTTGTTTGTTTGTTTTGTTTTCCTCCTTGATATTCAGAAAACGGAACGGCCAAGCGTACAGTTCACCTCGCTTCAGAGGAAAGTGGAAGGCATAAATGCAAATGACCTGGGCGATAACAAGTAACGAGCTTTTGGAAAAGATTCTCTGACTTCTCAACATGAACTGGATGATGAGAAACATGAGCGTGATTTCTCATCTGCTGGTGTCCCCAAAAGCTTATTTTGTAATGTAATTTATTTCCATAGGGTGGGCTTAGTCTCCTAACAAGAGTGGAGCATTGTCCCTGCAAAGCTGCAAATGTCAGTATACAGCCTCAGGGTTAACATGGGCGGCATAAATAACAAGGAAAATGCATCCTTCGCAGAGTTCCCAAGACTGTAATAAGACGGCTGGCGTTTCAGTGATATACGGTCTCTTTTTGTGTTCAGCAGAGAGCAGTATGCTTTGGGTCTTCAAGATCTTGTTTGAATGCTTTACAGAAACCAATCAATAACACACAGGTAAAGTCTTCTGCAAGACACATAAATCCTAGCATGGGGAGACCAGCTGTTGTGAGATGCTGGATGGGCGCCAGTTTCCAACTGGGGAGTCTCAAGGAAATGATCCTGAATCTGGGGCTTTGTTTGGATTTCAATGGAACATAATCGGGCGACATCTGGTCCCCCACCTTGTGCTGGCTTGGCCACACTTCCTCCGCCACGGCTCTGGGCACCTCCTGCGGGGCTTCCAGTGAGTGCCAAGCGCCAGTGCCCTGCCTGTCACCAGCTGCCAATCAGTTTTTCACAGTGGGGGACAAAAAAAGAACTTGGGGCCTTGAAGATGCCTGCTGAGAACGACTCATAAAAATGATCTTAAAATGCAATTTGGGTCCCATTGCCCCTCAAGTTACTGGATATGAGACAAAAAAGAATTTTAAAACTAACTTTGTGGTGGGGGGAGGAAAAGCTAGCAGAAGGGAATGAGGAAAAGTGCAGGAAGTTGGCAGCGTGGGGCACAAGGTAATCGAAAGGTAGACAAGGGGTGAGAGACCAAATGAGTAAGGGATAATAATCAACAAATTCACGGAACTACATGCACCCTGACTAATAAGCAGTTACATTCAAGTGAAAAACTATTTTCACATGTTAATTTAGCAAGTCTTTTAAAATAAGAATACTCAATATTGCAAGAAGGAGGTGAAAAATGCATACTCCTGAATGCTGGACAAAGAATACACGGCAACTGCTGTCTTGGAAGGAAGTTGAGCCTCTTATCAAGGGTCCTGAACCCTTTCTCAAATACTGTAATTGAACTTCTGGGTCTATGCTAAAGAAATAATAATCAGCCTAAAAAACAACCACATACAAGATAAAAACATACCCTTCCTCAGCTTAATAAACAAGGGTATTTTCCCTAACACTATTTACAACAGCAAAATAATTTAAAATTATCTTAATGGTCTATAAGAAAGAAACAGTTTTTAAAGTAAGATATATCCACTCAACAGAATATTACATAGCCATTAAAAGATGTTAAAAAAATACTTATATTATCATATTTAGACATCAAAGAACATCAAAGACTACTTACTCTAGCATATGTAGTTTTAAAAGTCTTGTTTTTTGTTCCTAAAAAGAAGACATGAGAATGTCAACAATGATTTCCTTTGTCTAAAGGACCATGAGTGACCATCTTTCTTGTTTCTACATTTTTATATTTTTCAAATGCTCTTTAATTTGTATGTATTACTTTATTATTCAAGGTAAATTCAAGAACAATTTTAAAGAATGCACTAAAGAAACTATTGTCTATGCATAGGAAAATACTCGAATGTCTTCAAGAAAACACAGAAATATGAAGTAACAGAGCTCAGCTTATAATGTAAGTTGAGAAGATGAGCAGAAAAAAGGGCAAATGAGTAAGTTCCAGATATGCAAATAAAATGGAGAGAGGAGGAGGGAGAAACTTAAGTCAGTGAGAGGAAAGGAAGAAAACCAGGTAAAACATCTGGATGTAGAAAATGAAAAGGAAGTGCTATCAAGTGAAAGTTGTACAGCTGAATATTGGATCACAGTAGCTTTGCTGGAGGACATTTAAAAATGCTTGGTCACCATAAGTAGTGCCAGGGCACGGCCATGTGACTCACAAACAGTAAAGTCAGAGACAGTTGGCCTGAGCGGAGGTAAGGTACTAATCTGATTTTCCTTGTCCACCATCATGTCCAGAAATCTTGGTGTTTTCAGTTTCAAGTTTTCAAGTCAGTCCTTTGGGACATAAGTACCCTAACAACACATTGCTTATGACTTTCCTCTATCAACTGGTTTACCTTCTGCTTATCTCCACTGGTAATCTTATGTATATTTCAGGTTAATCAGATTTGTTTGTGGAGAAATGCAAAGGGGAGAAAACTATAAAGGATTGCAATAATAATACACGTTGAAAATTTCTGAAAAATTGACAAAATTTAGGCAGAAATGTGTGAACTGTATGATTTTCATGTGGCGTCCCCTAATGATTTTCTGTCTCTGGCCCTCTGGGGATCTCTAGGGGAAAGTATAATTGTTCTATGTCTTTCTAAGATCTTCCACCTGCTACATTATAAACCTTTTTTAAAAAAACAAGTCTTCAATTTTTAGTTCTGTTTGATGTATGTTGGCTGACTCCATCTTTTTCTAATCCTGTGTAAAATCCCTTCCTTCATTCTGGAAACCTCCAGAATTTCTACTTCTTAAAATCCATATATGATCAAGTAGAAAGTTAGTGGGATTTCTGGCGGCAGTTTCCTTCAGTTGAAGGCCATGGCTTCCCAGAATTTCCTCATTTTCCCTACCTCTGCTTCCCTCTTTATTTTGCAGCTTGAAATGCAACGAGTTAAAATAGGGTAGTTCTTGTTTTTCAGTGGCACCATAAACATCAGGCAGACCTGTGAGTATGTTAGAGTTTTTCCCACAGTAAATAATTCTTCCTACCTCTCACTTGTGCATGGAGCCTTCAATTTCCTAGAGAAAAAGTATCTGGGCAATGATGTCACCCTGTCTTAACATGAAGTATTTAATATTTCCTATGCTACTTGGATTATATAAACCCATTTACCTTCCCCTGGTACAGTTCAAATTTGCAAGGAGATTTAATATAGAGATGTTTTTCGCTAAGCTATATTATGAAAACACTTCCTCTTGCAAATTCTCAGACCGCCTCCTGTTATTTATTTCACTGCAACATCCATGGCTGGGCTGCAGCAATTGTGCAAAGCCTCTTAGCAGCAGCGCCTTGAATGTGCCATCCAATTCTCTTCTTCGATAGTGGAATAGGTTAGATACTTTCTCTCTCTCTCTCTCTCTCTCATAACTCACACGTTTGCTGAAAGATAATCATTGAGAGAAATTGACCATAAACTAACCATTTGCTTTTCCCAGAGTCCAAGGATTACCAGGCAATTTAAATTTAATGCACTAACATCAAGGAAGGAAAAGACCTTCAAGAAGTTCCTTAAGTCATTCCAAGGTTAGAGGTGTTTGCTTAGCTCATTGCTCTCATTGGAGGTGTCCTTCACTAGATTTCTTTTCTTTTCCTGAGGCAATGATAACTCTAAGTTAATGAGGTTTCCTTTAACTTTTCATTTTTATGAACTCAAAAAAATGTAAGGTTAGTTTAGAGGTGATTCTATTTCTCCAGGTGTGTTGAAAAACTTCAGTCTCAAGCCTTTAAAGCACTTTTATGTGGAGGAAAGGTAAGTCTTATAATTTCTATGTGTTTTTGTAATAGCTTTGTATCCCTCGCCCCCATAGATTCTGACATTTAACCACAGATACGTTTCAGGGGAAACCTTCCTGCTTAGGTCAAGGCCACCAATATTCACACGCCACACACCAATCCAGCTTTGCAGGGGTTGCAAGGTACCAACATTGAAGAGCAACCAATGCTTTCCTTCTTCCTTCCCCAGTTCTCTGGAACATCAGCTGTGCATGGATTACAGTGAGGTTCCCGGTCATCCTCAGGCTGTTTGCTTGTGTTTGAAACTCTGGGACTCTCTTTTTTTTTTTTTTCAAAAACATTTTTTTTTCAACGTTTATTTATTTTTGGGACAGAGAGAGACAGAGCATGAACGGGGGAGGGGCAGAGAGAGAGGGAGACACAGAATCGGAAACAGGCTCCAGGCTCCGAGCCATCAGCCCAGAACCCGACGCGGGGCTCGAACTCACGGACCGCGAGATCGTGACCTGGCTGAAGTCGGACGCTTAACCGACTGCGCCACCCAGGCGCCCCGGGACTCTCATTTTTAAGTTTCTCCCCTTTCTCTGCAGATAAAGAGAAAGCCATGCTCATTTTGTGTGCTAATTTTAATGAGCAAAGGGAAGAATGAGGCCAACCATGGGCTTTCTTGATGCAAAATATACTGATAATGAATAGGGAGCTTTTGCAGGTGTGAGATCAGAAGCACGCTGGTTAAGGGAAGGGCTCTCAAGTTAGATTTGAGTGGAATTCTAGCTTTGTACTTACAAGCTTTGGGGAAGACAGTCAGCTGATTTAAGCCTCAGTTCGTACATCCATAAAATGGGGTTACATATAGTAACTACCTAATGGTGTACAAGAATAAATCAGACAGTGGATATAAAGCATTCATCAAGTATATGGCACAGAGTAAGTGCTCAAAAAGTGTTTGGGTTATCATCATTTTATTATTCCAGCTGCAATCTTTCCTTGATTCTTCCTTGTGACCACAGTACCCCAAAGATTTTTAAGTCAACTTGGAATAGAATGACCTTAACTGGCTCATGCAGGGAAAATATGACCATGGATGAATGAATGAATGAATGAATGAATGAATGAAGTCTACTGGTTTTTAAAGAAAATCAGAGGATAGAAGTAAATTCCAACTATTTAATAAACACTGAGTACAACTATGTATATTGACTTGATGTAGTGAGGTGGGGAGGGATGTCTTTAAGAGTAGAAGACCCTCACTGTCTTTTCATTTACCCCTTTCTCCAATACAACTTTGGCCCATATACTCTACAGAAATTGTTTAGTTGGCCTCCCGGTTACTATCCAAATCTTATTGTACTGAAAGCTTTAGGTAGTTTACATGCAGTGAGTTCAAAACTAAATTCATCACCAGCCATCTTTTCACGTTATTGTTCTTCTAGTATTCCCTAACCATTATCCAAACAAGTGCTCCAATAAGACATTGAAAATCATTCTGACTTCCCTTTGAATTTCTGTTTGGTAAAACTGGATAGAAAACACTGGGAACAGACCAGGGTTTGTTTGTTTGTTTGTTTGTTTGTTTGTTTGTTTGGAGGGGGCATGGGGGGGCACATTCCTGACTTTGGCTATGAGCATGTTAGACATGAGGAAGCTTTGTGATGATCAAGTACATGTAGGTCTGCAGCTTGGAAAGAATCTTCAGATACATGGTAAATGAAGCCCTGGGTGTAGATAATCTGACTTTAGGAGAAAAGTATATATTAAGATCAGAAGAGGGCTTAAGAACAAGCCTTGGAGAACTTCATGTTCTGTGCTGGATGGCAGAAAATGAGCCTGTAATGCACAGTAGAGGGAGTAGTCAGAGAGATGAAAGGATAGCCAGAAAATGTTGTATTAAGGAACCAAGAGAAGGAAGATACAAGGAGAGAACAGTCAATAGCATTTAATGCTACTGAGAAGGCTGAAAAATGTCTATTGATGTTCTGGCAAATGTAGGTCAACAGAGACCTTGGTAAAACCCACACCAGTAGTTGATGGAGACAGAAGGCAACAGCATAGTCGATCCCACTAGCCAATATTATCCAATCTGAACTCTTGGGCCTAGAATTTAAGACCTTTTCTTAATTGTTCCTCAAGTTGTTTTCAATTTAAACTTTCATTTATAATCTCCAAAGTGGTTGTTTGCCTCAGCTATGCCATTCCTCCTACTGATTTCTTTCTCCATTCAATTCACATGTCCCTCTGATTTTCTCTGCCAATTAAATCCATGAAATACCTTCATTAGCTGGCAGAGGCTGCTGGGTAAGAAGCATGTGAGAGAAGAAAAATCTTTAAGCAAAAGTTTTCTGAGTTTTGCAAAAGGGTGTGGGTGAGAACAGAAGATATTACTCTCTTTAATGTTAGCAACAATTAAGAAGAAATCTGCACTGGGACGACATGTAATTCAGCATTGCTGAGTCAGTGCAGACATTAATTCCATTGATGATTTGAGTCATAATGTCCAGTTGGTTGTTCACAATTCATGAAGAGGCTGAATGAGCACAAGCTCCTTTGAATTTGTTCAGCATGTTCAATACTCTCCCATTTTATGATATATTAAACAACATGGAAGACTTTTGTCTTTATTTTGTTGATGAGGGAAGTGCGGGCTTGCACTCTCTAGCATTTGGATAGAAAAGGTTGTCTAGTAGGAAGCGTCTGGCCTTTGTCTTTGGAGAAACCTAGATTCAAATATTGTTTACATGAGTGATTAAGTTGGAGGACACTTATTTGGCTTTTCTGATTCTCAGTTTCCTCATCTGTTAAATGGGGATAATAATATTTACACGGGGTTGTCATGAGGATCAAATTATATAAGCCCACAGCTGGGCATAAACAGGCATTCAACAGGTATTAGTTTCTTTTCCTTTCCATCCTTTTTAAAATTTTCAAAATCCCAAAAGAAAAAGTACCACCAGCTGCATTTGAATATGCTTCACCTTGAGGCCTGGCAGGATGTGAGGAACGGTGAGGGGAACTCAACCTCTCACCAAAGTACGTGCATTCGGAACTAAGTCTTTGTCTTCCACAGACATTATTGGACACAAGTAAGAATTAGAGCTCATGGGGGAGCCTGGGTGGCTCAGTTGGTTGAGCATCTGACTTTGACTCAGGTCATGATTTCGTGGCTCATGAGTTGAAGCCCCACATTGGGCTCTGCTGTCAGCACAAAGCCTGCTTCACATCCTCTGTCCCCCCTTGTTGCCCCTCCCCCATTTGTGCTGTCTCAAAACTAAATAAACATTAAAAAAAAAAAAAAAGATTTAGAGCTCATGAAATGGCTATCCTGACCTGTTGGACAGATTGAGCTCATAGAGTCAAGACAGAGTGCATATGTGTGAGGAGAGGGACCGTGATTTATATGTTTGTCTCCACATCCCTTAGTACAGTAGTGAGAACCTACCAGACAACCCAAGAAACATAGGATGATGTATTGGTTAGTAAACACAACAGATTAAAAAAGCCTGGCTTAAAAGAAACAATCTCAACTTGGCTTTGACACAAACTCTGCATGACCTGGGGCAAATTACACAAAACATCGCAATTTTAGTTCTTTGCGGAGCCAGTTAGAGCCAAAATGTTGTGAGAACCAAACCAAACTAAACCAAAAACTAAAAAAGCAGGCATAACTTTTATAAAAATATAAATGCTTAACTCGAATAGTTTAACCCATACTACATACATGCAGAAACTCAGTTATATGTTTCCACTGAAAACCCCAAAGACTCTCAGTAATGCATTTGTACTAATTCAGAAGTTTAATTTTGTTTTTGAAGGAGTTCCTCAATTCTTTGCAGAGGTCAGTGAATAAAGTGTTGTTTTTTTTTTCTTTAACAAAGTTATGCTACCTGAAGATATTCTTCAAATTTTCTCCAAATAGTACACAGTTACATTTCAAACTTTATTTTAGTCACTCCAGTGCTATTGAGAAGGGGCAAAATGGCTGGGACCCCAAGATCTTGGAACACTCTGTAAACGCTATCAGGTCTGGATCAAGGCAGTGAGCTGCCAGCTGTCTTTGGAACTGACACAGTGACCAGCAAAAATGACATGGTGGCTTTAAAATGATTCTTTCTAAAATAACCGTTTGCCAGAAAGTCATAGGTTGTCTTAAATATTTAGGTTCTGTGACTCCAGCTGCGTGCTATGGGGGCAAATGAGACCAAAGGGTTGAAAATATTTCCAAAGCCAATTAGATGATTTAAGATTTCCAGTCCCCTCCTGCCATCATTGTCCTAAAATGAGGAAAAGGAAGTGAGCATTGTCTTCATTTTCCCATCCACTACTGACATTTTAACAAGAGGCTGCAGTCAGAGGAAATAAATATTTTTTAAAAATACCTTTATCAAAAACCAAAAAAACTTGGAACATGATTTTCTTTTTCTCTTCTGATATCTCAATATATAGACAGTGCTAAACAAAGAAGGCAGTATATTCTAAGAACTACTGATAGACCTGGGAATTCCACAGAGAATATTCTTTGGATTAGGGAAATACCATATTGATAATGTTTTGTTTTGTTTTGTTTTGTTTTGTTTTGTTATTCTCAGCAGAACGCTTTCTGACCCTATTTCAACTATAGCTTCCAGTTTTATTCACTTGACATCCATGAAAGATTTTGTCTGAATTTAATAGTTCCATAACTAAAAAAAAAAAAAAAAAAAGACATTTTGGAAATTGTTGGTCAAGAAAAATGTCTAAATATACTAAAATAAAATTTATTAATGGCCAATGAAATCTAAAGTTTAGTTTAAAAAAGTCAAAGGCACAAATATGCAATAAAAATAGTAGCCCCAGAGAAGAGCATATAAGAGGACCCATATAAAGGTACACACCTAGAAGACATGGAGAAAGGGTAGGGGTAATTTTTCAAGTATCAGTTCCCCTCTATTGTCCATTTAAAAAATTCTAATTTCTTTAGTTTTTACCAGAGGGCCTATCTCCCCACCATTTGTTTTCAATGCATTCCTCTGTACATTATAGAGTTATAAACAACACTGCCTAAAATTGGGAAGTTCAACTTTCTTTCTTTCTTTCTTTCTTTCTTTCTTTCTTTCTTTCTTTCTTTCTTTCTTCCTGCAAAACTATTACTATGTCCTATTTTCATAACTGCTTTTTAATTGCTATTCTTCTTACCTATCTCAGGCATTTATTTGATTTATAAAACTGTATTTTTATTAATCACATAAACCACCATTTCCAAAGCAAGAGACTCTAAAACTATACGGTAATGAAAAATACAACATTATCATGTTAATCATCTTAGCAGGATAAAAAACTGTGTCTTCCAATGATTCCCTAATCTTTAGAGAGAATGGTGATTTGTAGTCAAACAAGGTATCTCAAAATGTAGAGAGGATGGATCAATGGAGTTCATAGAATCATAGTCTGTATGAAGGATTAGCATATGTCATCACACCTCGAAAAATAATTAGAAAACTTGGTATAAAAGTGTGTCCTCTCTATTAGCATTCTTTGAAATTCGCATGAAAGGCATGAACTCTCTCTCCAGAAACACACACACACACACACACACACACACACACACACACACATTTTCACAAATGGGTTGTGACCTCCAATCCATCCATGGGTATTGTTGGTAACCTTATGGTATGTACTGAATTGTTCTCCCCTAAATTCACATGTTGAACGTGACTATATGAAGAGAGCACCTTGAAATAAGTAGCTGAGATTAAATGAGATCATAAGGTGGGGTCCTAATCCAGTAGGACTAGTGTCTTTACAAGTAGAGGAAGAGACACCAAGGACATGCTCACAAAGAGAAAGGCCATGTGAGGACACAGTGAGAAGATGGCCATCTGCAAGCCAAGGAGAGAGGCCTCAGGAGAAAACGACCTTGCTGACACCTTGATCTTGGACGTCTAGCCTCCAGAGCTGTGAGTAATAAATTTCTGTTGTTCAAACCACCCAGTCTGTGCTATTTTGTTATGGCAGCCCCAGAAAATTAATATACTCATGACTGAAAAAACCATTATTATATATAAAAGAAAGTGTGGTCTGATTGATGTTGCTAACTGTAGACCACTGTTGTTCTATACCTGATCAGTGGCTAATGCTTGTACCTGATAGTTTACTTGAGATCACAGAATCAGAGACTTCTAGACTGGGAAGGCCCTACTTTTAATTGCCTTATAGGTATCCTAAGTCTGTTAGCATCCTCCTTAGAAAATAAAAATATACTTCATTATAGCTAAAATTGCTACATATCTAAGTCAGTGACTTAATTTGGGGAAAATAAAAGCTCAACTAAATCAATCCATAACTAGTCTATGAGTCTACAAGTCAATATCTAAGAAAAAGAAAAATCCTCAGGAATTTTCAGCCTCAGGTTGTATTTACAGATGAAACAAACACACAGGCACATCACCAGGATGGCTAGGACTTTGCCTCATGACATGGTCTAACTGTTAAGGTGCCTGGGGAAGATTCCCACTTAAATAAGCTGTTTTAAGCTTGGACTTTCCCATGTATAATGTCTCCAGGATGTCCGCCTGGTCCAAAATTTCCACCTACGGATGGGCCACTTTAGGTGTCACTCCCTGCTTCATGTAAGTTACTGAAGCTGCCACACAACTGAGAATAAGGCAAGTTAACACCCTCTCTTCCAAGTAACATTGCAAAGTAATTTTCCTTTGATTTCCACATTTTCTCCAGATCTCTCTGTAATGACCAAGGCCTACTACTGCTGCTTGTTATTGTTGTTGTTTATTGCTGCTCACTGCAACGGACCCATGTGAGGCAGGAACCCACCACTTTCAAAAGGCAGTTTCTCCCTGCAGGGAAGGGAAGAGAAGCCTTTGAAGAGGAAACAGGGGCAGTGGGAGCTGAGTTCAAAGCACTCCCCAATGGCTAGGAAGCAAGGGAAGACTTCAAAAAGGAAAAGGGCCTGTCTTTGATGAATCTAAAAATTCAAAAGAATTTCTTCTGCTAGCCTACCAGGGAGATTCTTCCACATTGAGCTGTAGGGAGAGGAGAGGGGGTGGCATCATTACTAACCCAGGAGATTTAGCGTAAACAAACCAGGACCAGGAACTTTTTAGCACAGGGGATTCGGTATTGCTGCAGTGGAAGTTTTGTTTAGTCTTAAGAATTTAAAAGTGATTTGAAATGGTTCCTGGAATCACACATTATGAAGGATTTGAAAATGATTTACCCTGTTGAAACATTTAGATTTTCAATGCAAATGTCGAGGAGTTCATAGAATAACGACACAGTAAATGCATCTTTGATAAACATCAACTTGTGGATAAATATTTTGCTTGGGGATAATCTGTTCATATACTTAGTGTGAAATAGTTAATGAGCTCCTGATGGCAGAAGTCCAGAACTCGTAACTTCCCTACATGGCTTTGTTGAAGATCTGTTCACCAGAGAATTTGTCCCAGAGTCTCAACTTGACATTTGGAAAGCATATTCTCATAGAATGACAATGGGTGTTATTATAATAAATGTTGATAAATATACTTAAGGTATATTTAATCTATTAAAAAAATTTTTTTATAATAAATAAGATAAATGTTGCTTAATTTGGTTAGCCTGATACCTGGGTATATTCTGGGTAAGATAGCCCTTACCCAGTGGTTTAAGTCCAGGAATCTAATTATATTATATAAGAAAATCATATTAAATTCTATATTCCAACTGAACAAGAAATAAATTTTTGGAATATGACTCATTCAAAATACTTAGAAATACATAAGAATGCCTATGGTAGTTACCAGATGTGGTAGAAAATTCTAAGATGTATTTTCCATGATCCCAGCTTCCTGGTATTCACACCTTTGTTTGAGTATAGGCTGGCCCACTGGCTTGCTTCTAACTGAAATATATGGCAAAGCTGATGAGATGTCACTTCTATGACTGGGCTTCTGTTTTGCTAGAAGCCAACTTCCCTTTCTGGCTTTGATAAGGCAAGTAGTTATATTGGGGAGGCCCACACGGCAAGAACTGAGGGGGTGTCCTCTGGCCAAGAGCCATGTAGAAACTGAAGCCCTCGGTCCAACAGCCCTGGAAGATCTAAATCCTGTCAATGGCCATGTGAATTTAGGAGGGGCTCCTTCCCCACTCAACCCTTCAAATAAGGCCCCGACCCTGGCTGACATATTCACTGCATCCTGTAAGAGGCCCTATAGCAAAAGACCCAGCTAAGCCATGTTTGGACTCCTGACCTATAGAAACTGTGAGATGATAATTGTATGTTGTTTTAAGCTCCTAAGTTTCTGGCAATTTGTTAACAGAGCAATAGAAAAAAATAAAAACTAAGAAAGCAAGTGTAGATGCATCTAAACATTCTGACCTTTCCCAGACAAATTCAGACCAGCCTACTACCATTTCTACTGGGCCTTCAAAGTTGTTTCAAAACAATTTTATTTACCTTATTAGCTTCCTAGCACGTTAAGGATTTTATCACAAAATTTCTCTACTCTTGTTGAAACTCGCCATTTACCCTCATTTTCTACCTATTCAGTGATCTGGTATTTGTTGGGTTCCCACACTGTCAGCTGTGCCATAGTGCGCATTTAGAGAACGATGAACTTGATGGTAGGACACTCTTAAGTCTGGCAGAAGGGATGGTATTCACATAAAAAGCTGGTTTTCAAGAGAGAAATAAATGATACAGGAAAGGGATAAGGTGGCAGGAGAGTTCCAAAGAGGAGAAGAAAGTTCTGTCAGGAAGCAGTTTGATTAAGTTTTAGAGATGCAGAAATGGAGAATAAAAATGGAAAGAAGCTGTGATGGGGTTTATTTCAGAAACAACAGTTTGCTTAGTGTAAAGGGAACAAAAGGGAGGGCTGACTGCCTTTCTCATCCGGAGTGTGTATGTAGGTGGTGGAAGGAAGAACAGTGGAAAGAGCTGTAAAAGGCCGGGGACGGGGCCAGGATGGAGGGCGGGGGGTGGGGGGGGTGGGGGAGAGCAGAAAAGCTGCAGCTTTAAAGTGCAATGTGATCTGGGGCCAGAGGGGTCATTTGGGTGCATAGAACCAGACAAAAAACGATCAGGAGGAAGCCAGAGAACTCATTCATCCATTCAGCAAATAGTAGGAAGCATCGTAATGTGCAGTACAGTTTCACTCCCATGGAGCCTGCAGTGTGGCCTCCTCGGGAGAGCTTGCCACAGGGCAATCCTGAACCGGCCTCAGGCCGAAATCCACTCTAGTGTGCCAAACCAAAAAAAAAAAACAAAAAAAAAACAAAAAAAAAAAAAACAAAAAAAACATCAGATAGGCTGATTCTCAAGATAAGAATTTTGGAGACTTCCATGGAACATTTATGGTAATGTATGTATTAATTTCCTAGGGCTTCTATAAAGATTACCATAAGTTGGGTAGTTTAAAGCAAGAAGAATTTATTCTTTCACAGTCCTGGAGGCTAGAAATCGGGAAGTAAGGCAGGCAGGGAGGCAGTCCCTCCAGAGGCTCCAGGACAGCATCCTTCCCTGCCTCTTGCAGTGTCTGGAAGCTGCCGCATGCCTTGGCTTGGGGCTGCCTCACTCCAATCTCCACCTCTGTGGTCGCACTCTGAGCTCTGTCTGCTCTGCTTGTCTGCCTGGTCTCCTGCTGCCTTCCCCAGACAAGGACACTGGGGATCCAAGATAAGCCCCTCCCTCCCAGATCCTTAACCAATCACAGCACAGAAGTTAATAATCATTCTTTTGCCATAATGGGTAATATTCACAGGTTCTGGAGATTAAGACGTGGACATATTTTCTGTCAAAAAATTCTTACATTTCAAGATAAACTTACTCATGGAATGCTTTGGACATTTAGAACCTCCCCAATGTTTGACATTCTAGTTAGCCCATATTCAAACCACAGTATTTTGCAAGAAAACATTTAAAACAGAAAACCCATGAGTTATTTCAGGTGAGAGTATAGAGAGCTGCTTCCTATCCCAGAGTCCACCTTGATGGGGAAAGAAGACACAGGTGATCCCATTTATGGAAAAGAGAGGCTGAACCCCAGGTTCTGTGCACAGGGCACACGGGGAGCTGGGGCAGAAAGGGGACCAGGTCTGGGGTTCAGCTAGCAGGGGTGCCGGTATGGGGTGCTTTTTCTAGAAAGGCCACGGTGCTCTTGGAGAAGCCCCACGGTGCCTGCCATGCTCAGTTTCCTTTCTCTAAGGGCTTTCTTATGCATGGCTTGTCATGCTGTATATCCCATGACTTGACTTTCCTGGTTGAAGCCAGTTGGATAAGGCACCAGTGCTTGATCCAAAGACAGCTTTCTGTAGGCAGGCTATGGCCCTTATGGTGATCCCCCTTGCAATACATGCCCAATGGAGCTGCATAACATGGGATCATGACTGCTGACCCCAGTCTTTTTTTTGGAGACTTTAAATGGCAGACACACAGACAGCATCAGCAAACAGTAGGGCGGGCTGAAGCAAAAGACACAACAAGAAGGCAGGAAGCAGAGGCCATTACATACTAGAAAGTCTGGGTAAACAGAAGCTATGAAGTGGAAAGGTAGCCTGTCACAGCAGCAGAAACCATGAGCTGGTAGTAGGAGAGAAGGTCCTGGGCACTTGGGTGTCTCAGTCAGTTAAGCATCCCAACTCTTGATTTTGGTTCAGGTCATGATATCATGATCGTGAGATGGAGCCCTACGTTGGGCTCTGTGCCATCAGCACAGAGCCTGCTTGGGATTCCCTCTCTTCGTCTCCCTCTCTCTTGCCCTTTCTCTCTCAGAATAAATAAACTTAAAACATATATTAAAAAACAGAAAAGGAGGGGCGCCTGGGTGGCGCAGTCGGTTAAGTGTCCGACTTCAGCCAGGTCACGATCTCGCGGTCCGTGAGTTCGAGCCCCGCGTCGGGCTCTGGGCTGATGGCTCAGAGCCTGGAGCCTGTTTCCGATTCTGTGTCTCCCTCTCTCTCTGCCCCTCACCCGTTCATGCTCTGTCTCTCTCTGTCCCAAAAAATAAATAAATGTTGAAAAAATAAATTAAAAAAAAAAAAAAAAAAAAAACAAAAACAGAAAAGGAAGTACAACCTGGTAGAGACGCAGACACAGAAGAGCTGATTATTGAACTTGGGAGGCTATCAGAGCTGCTGTCAGGTTTCCAGAACTAGTGTCAGAGGAAAGGAGCTTCTGCCCAGTCCTGGCTGTAACAATGCCCCCTGTTGCCTTCTCTGTGAGGCCTGCCTGTGAGGCTGCAGCTGGTTTTCTGTCTTCCCTTACTTGGAAGGGTAGGATACCACGTGTCCTCCTACAACATCCATGTGAGCTTTAGTAACCCATCCCTTATTTCTTCTCACGACGGAGAAGAACTTGAAACCCAGCCTACACATCCCATTGGTGTCAATTAGTACTTAGTAACTGATGATTCTGTCAGCGTGAGTAGGAAAGAGCTTCAAACCCACCATTTGTCCCCACAGAGGAAACACCGGTCCAAGGACATCTCCATCCCTGGAAGTGGCTTTATGATGTCCCTCAGTTGTGGCCGTTAACACACAGTGCAAAGACACTTCAAAAACTGCAATGTACTTTTAGATAAATGATAATTAAATTATGTTGTGGTAAATGAGCCCTAATTTTAAAAATATGCATACCATGTAATTATGTGCTTAACTTGCAATTAACACTAACAGCCCCTCTTACAAACCAAAAATAAATAAGTGGGGATTGGTCATTTCGTTTCCCTTCAAGGGAATGAGCTTGGCCTAGATGCTGAAAATGAATAGAGATGATAGGCTGTCCCTTCCACACATTTCATAAATTTAAGTTTTTCTTTCTTTTTTAATAACCTAGCACAGGTTTTATTTTTTATTATTTTATTTTATTTTATTTTATTTTATTTTATTAAATGTTTATTTATTTTGAGAGAGAGAGACAGAGACAGAGAATCCCAGGCAGCACAGAGCCCGATGTGGTGCTGGAACTCACAACTGTGAGATCATGACCTGAGCCGAGATCAAGAGTTGGCCATATAACTGACTGAGCCACCTGGGAACCCCACAAATTTAAGTTTTTATGTGGTGGCATAATTTCAGATCAATTATGCTCTTGACATTTGCTGTGCCTCAGAATCTCTGTGGAACTTAAAATATATATATTTATATATAAATATATATATATACACACACACACACACACACACATATATATATATATATATATATATATAGTTGCTTTTGCCTTATTTGGTATATTCTGATTAACGAGGAAGGGGACTGTAGGAAGTGTTGGAAAGATATGCCTATTGTTTGCCTTGATTCAAGTTCAGTTGATCAAACTCACACAGCTTGACTCCTGGCTGGGTGATGAGCTGGCCCTGGAAACCAGCATGGCTGATCTGTGGGTGGGAGACACCACCCACCCCTTTGGTTTTCATCAATGATCCTTCTCTGTTTGCAGTGGTTACTCAGAAAAGTTCTTCATGAGGTGGGGGGGGGGGGGGGCGGGTCTCCTGCCACTTTCCCCCTCACAGCTGTCCAGGCCTGACAAGCAACAAAGATAGGGTTTATAAAGGAACAAGCTGTAACCCGTGCCTGTAGTTACATCTTAAATTTCAGGGTACTGGAGCCAGCCTCCCAAGACATAAAACTGTGCCTTCAAAATAAGTGAGGACGCATCGCTCTTACACGTGCTGTTATGATGTACTGTGTGCAAACATGTGGCTCTCACACTGCTTTCATAAAGACACTTAAGGCACATACATGACCATCAATACCTTTCCTTGGTTTTACACTTACGTGCATATATTGCTAAGTCCTGGTAGCACTTTTTTTTTTTTTCTGTGAAGAAATAATACAGAACTACCAGCTTCATAGATAATACTATTTTCAAGGCTCATAAAAACTCCATTGACTCTTAATAGTCACGTACAGGAGATCACAAAGGAACATTTTCCTTTTGAGAGACACTGATGCTCAGATGGCTAAATGTGTGAGAGGGAGAGCTCTGTGAGGGTTATTATCAACTTCACTTATTTCAGGGGTGGAAGAAGCAAGAGCTCTTTAGAGAGGGGTTCTCCTGGTTTTGCAAGGAAATGCCAGAGGAACATAGAAAGACCAAGAACTCTTGAATCAGATCCACCCTAGTTCAAATTCAGGTCGTACCACAGATGAGCAGTCTGATTTCAGGATAGTCAATGAACATATCTGTAGACAGCAAGGAGGATGTTTATAGATCCCAGAGGAAGACAGCCTGGATCTGAACCCTGGCTCTCTTGTTTACCAGCTAGGTGTTCGGAGGCAAGTTTCTTAACCTCTCTGCATTTCAGTTATTTCATCTATAAAATGGGAATACCAGTAGTGGAGAATTAACCTACTCAAAGATGGGGCGTCTGGGTGGTTCAGCCAGTTAAACGTCCGACTACAGCTCAGATCATGACTTCACAGTTTGTGAGTTTGAGCCCCACATGGTGCTCTCTGCTGTCAGCGTGGGTCCTCCCTCTCTCTCTGCCTCTGCCTTGCTTGCGTGCGAGTGTGTACTGTCGCTCTCTCCTCTCAAAAATAAACATAAAAAATATTTAAAAAAAAGAATTAACCTCCTCAAAGAGAGATCTTGCCTTTGCTCTCAGCTATTAGGAGCTGTTCTCTATGCTTCTGGAATATTCTGCTTGACAGGAGTGTCCTTGTTTGCCTAGGAGCTTTGGCGACCAGACAGTCTAACAATGTGATTTTATGATGGGGGCTTTGGGCCACATGGTAGCAGTTTTGCCTCCACAAAGCCTGGAGACTAAAGGTCAGCCGGGTAATGGCACTCAGCAGAATGTGATTGAGCCTCAGTGAAAACTCTGGACACTAAAGGTTCAGGTGAACATCTGGTTAAACATACTCCATATGCAATGTCACACATCCTCGCAGAGAGGAATTGGTGCCATCCATCAGTCATGGGGAGAGGACACCGGGAAACTCTACATTTGGATCCATCTGGACGCTGGTCCGTATGCCTATTCCCTTGATTTACTTTAATCTGTATTCTTTTCTTGTTAAAAAAAAAAACCCACAACCACGGATATGACAATATTAAGTGAGTTTTGCGAACACTTTCAGCATGTTTTTGAACCAGAGGAGGGTTTTGAGAACCCCCAAACTTATAAACGGTGTCAGAAGTGAGGATGGTCTTGTGTGAATACTATTCCCTCTAACAGTGGGTTTAACTCTCATGTGGCTGAAACTCTGTCATTCTCTCATGTAGTTGTTGGGAGGATTATGAACTTTGACGTGTAAAACATGTAGAACAGTGCATGGTGTATAAGTTGCACAGTAAATGTTGGCTACTGCTTCATGAATGTCACACACAAACATGTACAAATCATTTTTTATTTTTATTTGGTTTAAGTTTATTTATTTATTTGAGAGAGAGAGAGAGAGAGAGATGGAGAGAGTGAACGAGGGAGGGACAGACAGAGAGGGAGAGAGAGAATCCCAAGGAGGCTCCACACTGCCAGGGTGGAGCCCAATGTAGGGCTCGAACCCACAAACCACAAGATCATGACCTGAGCTGAAACCAAGAGTCAGCTGACTGAGCCACCCAGGCACCCCAAATCATTTTTTATTTTTATTTATTTTAAAATGTTTATTTATTTTGAGAGAGAGAGAAAGAGAGAGTGGGGGAGGGGCAGAGAAAGAGAGGGGGAGAGAGAGACTCTTAAGCAGGCTTCACACCCAGTGTGGGCTTCGATTCCACGACTGTAAGATCATGACCTGAGCCGAATGAGAGTTGGATGCTTAACTGACTGAGGCACATAGGCGCCCCTACAAATGATTTTTTAAATGAACACTGACTACATGACCATTTCTATGCTGAATGGCTCAAATGGATCATGTGAATTCCCAATAAATCCTAAGAATAAATGAGAAGAAGCTTACAGGGGTTCAATAACTTACCTACATCATGTCAGTTAGTAAACAGAAGCCCGGACCTAAACGTGTTCTTTGTGACCTGAACACAGACCCATATTTCTTCAAAGCCTATGCTTCTAGCTGTTAAGCTAGACTGCCCCATAAAATATCTCTGTTGAAACTATTCATTGCTACACCTTTATAAAGATTACAGATGATGTTTTCAAGCACTCGTGCAAACTTATCAATAGATGGGAACGACAGTTACCAAGTCCTCAGTGTTTTTCCTTGCAGGATAGAAACACCCAAACAATTCTCTAAGAAAAATCTGGATAAAGAGCCCCATTTCAAAAACTGCTTCATTGGCTGATAGCAAAGAATAGCACCCTCATCTCAAACTTGTTTATTCCTTTGCAAAGCAATTATCATTCTGTATGAGTGTAGCTTTGGGAGGGGCAATATTTATTCTTGATTGGGTTTTGTACTGGCATATGAAATGAATAAACATTTTAGTTTCTGAATTAGAGTGTATCAAATTCCATTATAGTATCAATAAAATGAAAGAAGCAGTAAATTTAGTGCAGAGCCCTTGGTAAAAATCAAGTCACCATGAAACTCTACACACCTAAAATCTTCTATAGAAGCTGTGTTTTTGTTGTTGTTGTTTTTTGGTTTTTTTTACTACTTTTGTATAAATAGATGTCATTTCGGTACACTTTGCTGCTGCATCTATCAAAATGTTGTCTAGAAAAAGAACTGACAACAATTCCTGCAATTTCTCTCCTTTGGTGGACTGGACTAATGACGCGTCCCCTAATTCACCTCTCCCTGGCAACTAGCACCTCTTTCCTTTCTCCTTCCTGGCCTTATTCATTTCAACCTCCTTCCCTTTTCTTCAGTTTCTTACAAATTTGACTTCACTCTTCATGCTTTCTGGTACATTTTGTACTTATGAACATGTGCTATTAATAGCAATGTTTCAAATTGGGATAATTCCTCAAATTGCATGCCGCCTGGTTGCCATGGGACCCGGTTTGTTATTAGGTTCGCTCGATTCATCATTGGGGTGTCAACTCACCTTGCAAAGTATTACAGGCTTCTCCTAAACCCTGTGTAATCTCTCTATGACTTAACTGGCATGGGATGGGAAAGGGCTAAAACACTTGATTCTCACTGCAGATAATGATTCAATTTTCTGTTTCGTTCTGTTTGTATAGGTATTTGGTTGCGTGTTTTTGTTTTTGTTTTTGTTGTTGTTGTTGTTGTTGTTCTCGGGTATTTGTTAAAAAAATAAATCCAGATTCAGGATAATGGCAATACTTACCACTAAAATAGGTTTAATAGTACCTTTCCATCTACACTGAATAGTTATTATGAGCACCAAATGAGATAATGTACTTGAGAGAAAGTGTTTGGCCAACTGTCCTGTACAAATATAAGAGATTGTTGTAATATTAACTCGGGTAATGAGGTGAGGACTGGCTAATATTCAATGTTTTGAAGAATAAATCCAGAAGTGTTGCTTATTCCCTGGGCTTTGAGCGATGCTACCCCCAACTAAAAGTGAGAATGGTCGCTGATCCTTAATGATGCTACTTTAGTGATAACAGTGTTCCAGACCTTCTTCCAAGGTTGAACTATTGGTCAGATCAATGGCTGAGCATATTTCCTTTGTTGAGTATTTATTTAAATATCATGACCTCTCAGAGAAGGAACCTAAGTTCAAATACCCTGGGTTGTCAGGAAAAGGCTATGGTGGTAACACATACCATGAGCTTGTGAACCCAAACTAAATTTATACAGTTTTCAAAAAAAGAAGTAACCTGGTTATGTAACATACACAATGAATTATAAAAGCCCCCTGAGTAGATGTTCAGATGCCAGAACTCATCCAAACTCCCCACCTTTTCCCAGCTTGCATGGGAATTTTCACAATTAAATAAATTCTCCATCTGGTACCTTTAAGCCCATAGTGTTTTGTTTGTGGCACTTCAGGTTAAACTGTTGAGGGGGAAAGCCTTCTTTTTCCTTAACCTTCTGCTCCAAGTGCGTGGTGAGTTCTTAGCAGTGACATTATAGAAGTACACACACATGTGAAACATTTACCATGTTATCAAGGGCTACTCAGTGTGTGCTGAATTCATGAAGTCATTGTAATAATATCATGGCTCCCAAGGGGTCTTATATGCCTCAGACTGGGAATTCTTCTACCAAAAAAAAAAAAAAAAGTCCTTAAGATCTTATCTGGTAATGAAGGAGGGGCAGCTCTTGACCTGAGTCCTGCCTCCCACCTCCACTCCTTTCATCCTCGCCATTTCCCGACTCAGAGCCTAGGCTGAGAAAGCACCCTCACAGGCATGCTATTTAGAGCTCCCGTGCCTGTGCCTATCCCACATCGACTGAGGAGTGAACTCTCTCCTCCTCCTAATCTCATTCATATTCATTTCCTCCAGGAAGTACTCCTTCAAGAATAGACAGCTACTCTTCCTTCTGTGTTCCCACACCACTGAATGTATAATTCTGCTATTTCATTGTGCAATATTGTAAGCCACCGTTGCTAGGTCTGCTTCCCACAACAGTCTGAGAACTGTTTGAGGTCAGGTGCTGTTTTATTCATCTTTGCATTATCAGTGGTGGCCAGAGAAGACAAACAGGTTTTAATTCATGTGCCAATTGTCACAGTTTGAGAGGATCTCTGGAGCACTTGGGTGAGAAGGATTTTGGTGCCAAATCCTGGTACGGCAGAAAGGAGTGCTAGGATTGATTAGCTATGTCTGTGTTGAGAGCAGAACGGGAGAGCTAAGACACGACTGTCACATGTGCATATTCCAACAGCGGTGGAAGCTTGATGATGCCTGTTGTGTGCATGGAGTATACTTTCTGGTCCAAACTGAATGGACATCTAGTCACAGACGCAAGCACACATTATAAGTGCTTGTTGCTGTTTTATCCCTCTTTAACCTCAACTCTCTCCATGAAATCTCCATCTATTTAATCCTGCTTTCTCTCCACACTACAGATGATTTCTTTTCTTACTGCACCCTCAGAAACAGTAAGGCAGTGGTCCAGGGCAACACTTCTGAATCATAGCCAGCTGGCAATTTAGAATAATTTCTCCTCTTAAGCAAGTTACAGAAAGTTTCCTTCCTCCACTATCTTACAGCAATACTTAAAAAAAATTGTTTTAATGTTTATTTATTTTTGAGAGAGAGAGAGAGAGAGAGAGAGAGAGAGACAGAGACAGAGAGAATGAGTGGGGGAGGGGCAGAGAGAGAGAAGCAGGTTCCAGGCTCTGAGCAGTCAGCACAGAGCCCTATGCCAGGCTTGAACTCATGAACCATGAGATCATGACCTGAGCCAGATTTGGATGCTTAACTGACTGAGCCACCCAGGTGCCTCTCTTACAGCAATACTTTAACAACACCCATGTTACCACTGTCTTACCAAATAAAATGTACATGTTCATCTCAGGTAACTTAACATCAGGTATCTGGAAAGATGAGACTTCACCTGGTCAAAAGATTCCTGGCATTTTGGAATCCAAGATACTTTATCTGGTTATTTTTAACTGGGAGGTCATTCAAAGAGAGATAAGACTAGGGTTCCAAGCAAGTATGTAATTATGGGGAAGTAACTTGCCAATTCTAAGAATGTATGGGGCTTCCTTTTCCTTTTTTTTTTTTTTAACTCCGACCAATGCTATTTTCACAATTTCACTTTGCATTCCAAGAGTATCGCTCTTTATGACCCATCCTGGAATTATTTGGCTTTTATTATCTTCTTGAAATGCTTTAGATAAACTGTGAATATCCTAGATAGAATTCCAATTCTGCACTCATTAAGGCTTAACATCTACATATGCAACTGCAAACATTCCCACACAATCAACTGATTGTTACCAAGAGCTGAAAAGAAAAGCTGGACCAAAGCTTATTGTAAAAGGAAGGGCATGGATTGATACAAGCCCTGTGGAGTAATAAAAACACCCTCTGGTCTGGTCTCAGGAACCAACTCTATCTGGCAACAAACTTTATGTAGATCTAGGATGGAAATAATGTTGGCAGAACCCAATAACCCTAGTGGGTCATCCATCCAGGGCATCAGATAGGAGTCAGGATCAGTAACATTTCATCTTCAACAGACCACACGCAACCTGGTGTAAGAGAGACAGATACCCAGGGGTTTCAGTGAGGTCATATTCTCAGCCATTGTGTCACATATTCCTCCTGCAAGGTGCATATGACATTACCACTTACATGAAATGGAAGTGTTCTGTATCTAGTTAATGGGTAGCTAGTTTTATCTTTCTTGGGTTTTCCCAATTGAAAGCAACAAATAACTAGTTTAGTTTTATCTGTAGGTGCCACAATTCTGACACTTCTTGGGCACATATTGACTTGACAAACAGATTTAAGATGTTCTTAACCCGTTCCTCAATGGCACAGGGTCACTAGCTGATTGTATGGTAAGAATGGCCTGTGATTTGGAGTCAAGATGGAACTTGATAGAAATTTTGGCTCTGCCAATTAGTAGCTATAAGACTCTGAGCAAGTCATTATACCCCTTTTAACTTTTTCATCTGAAAAATGGGGATAATACTGTCTTTCTCTTCGGGTTGTGAAGGATTAAACAAAGGTACACATATAAGCTGCTATATAGTAGACATTCAAAAAAGTACAGGAATTTTATTATTATTGTTACAGATATATTTGTTATGTCCTTTGATGTGAGTTTGTTATGATGTATATGTGCTTTTGGTTCTCTTTTCTCATATTACGTACCAATCCTACCACTCACTTAAATCTGTCTTCCCTTACTGTGACGCAAATCCCCTTTTGTTATTTCTGAGATTGGATGTTTTCTCATGCCGGGAATCTTGACAATTTCTCGGTTCTCCTCAGGCTTCTATTACTCCTGCTCATTCTAAGCCCTTCCCTTTACCTTTCCTTTTAACCCCAGAGGAGGAGATATATTGACACAGATAAAAACCCAGCTGTGTGACCTTGGGATATTGCTTAGATGCTCTGTACCTTAGTTTCTTCATCTATAAAATGAGGAGAATAATAGAACCTCTCTCATAGGGTCGTCATGAGGATTAAGTGAGTTCAAATAGTACCCAATACACAATAAGCACAGTGGAAATATTTGCTAAATAAAAATAAAAGGAAATGAAATATCAAGTGGAGCTTTGATAGGAAATGTAACAGCAAGGTTGCCTGGGAATAAACTCTCTTTGCCTGGCTTCTTTCATCCTGTCCTTCAATGTCTCATCCCAGACGTGGGAAGATGGTGGCAGTCCAAATCTGAGTTTGGATTTCAGGGAAAAGTTGTCAAGAAAGTTTGGTGTGAGTCAGGAATATAGGCTAAGGGGTAAAAACCTCCACATGACTCAAAAATGGATTCATCTCATTCATGAGGTCCAGGGATTCCCCTTAGGGATTTGGACTAGTTCTGTGCTAAAATAGTGTTTCTGAAGTGCGTCCTGTCTTTCAGGAGCTCCCTCAACCCTTTGTTAAAAGTGACTTTAACATCTATCTTGTGCCCAGCAAAAGATCAACTGCCGAAGCTGTGATTTTTTGTTTGCTTTTAATTTTCTTTAGAGCATTCTTCTAATGCTCTCTGACGATGGACTGAAATTCTTCAGGGCGCCTTGCAAACATCAGGTCAATGTTTGAATAGGAAAATCTATAGGAGTCGGAGTAATTTCCTTATAAGCAAAGAGCAAATAAGAATGTGTAAAATTTCTGCCTCAGAAGTGACTAACTCTTCATGAAAGTCCTTTCAATCAGATACCCAGAGTGTGGTCTGTGGACCAGTGACTGGCGGTTGGTATAGATCCATGGAAAGATAAGTACAGGAACTGAAAATAATCATGTAGAAACTTCTGCAGCAATTTGCTCATTGAACGTAATACAAGATTTGGAGTTTCAATGTTGTTTGTTTTCTGTTTCCTCTTTCTAGTAATCAATTTTTTTATTGTATTTTATAAAAATTCAGTTTTTTTTTTTTTTTATTTTTAAATTTTTTTTTTTCAACGTTTATTTATTTTTGGGACAGAGAGAGACAGAGCATGAACGGGGGAGGGGCAGAGAGAGAGGGAGACACAGAATCGGAAACAGGCTCCAGGCTCCGAGCCATCAGCCCAGAGCCTGACGCGGGGCTCGAACTCACGGACCGCGAGATCGTGACCTGGCTGAAGTCGGACGCTTAACCGACTGCGCCACCCAGGCGCCCCAAAAATTCAGTTTTATAGTAGATTGGAAATCTAAAAAAATGCTCCTTCACCCAAGATAGTTTTAAATGTTAGGAAATTTCTACCAGCTGTTGGTCCAGAGGTGAGGAGCCATGATTGACCGATGGCTCAAATTTGTGATTCCATAATTTCATGATCCCAGGCAGAAAGAGGTGTCTGTTGTTTATGTGTTTTATGTAGAAATATCAGGTTCATTAAAGAAAAAAATCCCTATGGAAGCCTAAGCTACTAGACAGCCTTGTTAAGGTCAACAGATTGCCACTAACAGAGTAATCTGTGGTCATTCAAATTTCTTACAATAGGGGTTCAAGTGTCAGATCTGAATTTTAAATCTGATTCTGTCACTTGCTACTTACTTGATCTAGAAGATCCAGATCCTCATTTAACTTCTCTAAGCTGTAAAGTAGTTTTTATTTCCTAGGGTTGCTTTGAAGCTCAAGTAGTTAACACTTGTATAGTGTCCACTATTTGCCAGGCACGTGGTGATATGAAACAACACACATATATTCATTTACTCCTCACAACGACCCTCTGAGGTAGTTACTATTTTCATTCCTATTTTGTAGATGATAAAACTGAGGCATGGAGGGATTAAGTGATTTGCCCAAAGTCATACAACCAGGAACCAATGAAGCTGGGATTCAAATCCATGAGGGCGGGCCGGAGTCTATAATTTAACCCCCTATATCGTGATTCTTTTCATGACCAGTTTGAATAAATGTTTGCTCCTTGCTCATTTCATCTCTTCACCCATTTTAAGTGGGCTTAGGTGGTAGTCTGGTTCTATCCAGACCCTCATGTGTTACACTTATCTAATTATAGGGAGATCTGCTTTTACTCTCCCATCTACTGACACATTTTACAACTTCTACTCAGGTAAAACATCCTGAGCCAGATATGGTTAATAGAGTGAAGCCAGGAGACTACTTGATAAGTTCCAATTGCCCACGCGGCCAACATAAAGGTCACCCTTGGTCAACTTCTCACTTCATTTTTCAATCATCCATTTGTTCCACGTCCATGTTTTGAACATTGATAGTGTGTCCAGTCTTGTGCAAAAGCACAGGGAAAGCAAAGATGTAATGACACACACCCCACTGTTAAGGAGGTGAAGTTTACTGGGTAAGATGGGCTCATAAATATGGACGTGGAAGTGTGAAGATGTGAGGGAAACAAGATCTTGTGGTGACAGAGGTGGGAAATTGAACACATGATATCTCCTCCATTCATTTGGGACTCCTTGCCCACTGTACCAGCCATGGAGGCTTCTCAGCTCATCAGCAAGCAGACACAGACAAACATCCACCACCTCAACATTCTGAAGCTACAGCCGCAGTGTATCTCAACAAAGAAAAAGAGCACAGGTTTTCCAAGTAGTGGATGTAAGTGTCGTCGGTTCTTTGGGTCCTGAAAGTGTTACTATTAAATATCCCCTAAAAAAACATTCAGAGGACTTTAACTTCTGTTGTAAGATTTCCTTGGACGAGACTGCCCTTCTCCTATGTTTCAACTCTGAATGCCTCTTTTTTTTCCCCCTTCAGAGTACAGCTTAAATGTGATTTCCAGTCTACCTCCCCAAATCCTCATTTGTCCCATTCAAAGAATGGGCCAATCCCTTCTCAGTGGTCCATCTGTATTCTGTGCATACCTCTAGCAAAGCATTCATTGTTCTACAATTTAAATTTAAAATGTATAAAAATATAAATTTTTTGTGCTTGCGAGTGGGCTATATTTTGTTCTTTTTTGTATCCTGGTGCCCGGTTCGATAAAGACTTTGAGAAGGCTGAGGGTCTTTCAGGCTGCTCCACTGAATCTCAGTCTGCCTTGTTAATTACTTCAACAGTGTCCAAATTTAAGATGCAAGAGAAGTTGTAGCTGGTCCTTCTCCATTCCAAATACAAGCCGGTCATGAGGAGTTCCTATCTCTCAGTAGCAATTTCGTCCCCTACCTTTGTTTTCTATGGACTATATCCTCTGGTAACAAGATCTTTTTGGACAGAAAAACTTTTCTTTAGTATCTGTCTTCTTAGCATTAACCTCTTGAGTATTCCCAGTTGTTGCAGTTTCTTCAAATGTTCCTGGCTTTTCTAGGGCTAAATGACCACTGCTATGGTGTCTGCTTCCACCCAACTCTCTATGACAGACACCCTTTTTTCCCTTATAAATCACTTTCCTCCTCATAAATCAACCCAGATATTGTAGCTAGTGGGGATCCCACGACTTCAGAAAAAGCAGAAGCCCCCTCTTCAAATCCAAAGGATTGATTACGATTGGTTTAGGGCTTGACATATTACCAATGTTCTAGCCAATGAGATAAAAAGGAAAATTCAGCTGGAGACTGGCTTCTTTTCCAGAGTGAAAAACAAAAAGCAAAAAACACACAACAGAAACAACAAAGATGCCACAGTAGGGAGAAAGGCTTTTTCTCTTATGGCTTCTTTTTGCATTGGATATCATTACAAGAAAATAATTCTGCAAACAAAGGGAACCATCTTGTAATCACAAGGCGATAACTTTGAGGATAAAAGGCCACCATACTAAGGGTGACAGATTGGAAACCTGGAAAGAAACTAGGTCCATTGTTGAACAACTGAAAAAACATCAGAAACACTTATCCTCTGACTGCTTTTTATGTGAGAAAATAAGTTCCTAATTTTTTAAGTCACTGGTGCTGTTTTCTGTTATTTGAAGCCAAAAGCTTTCTGCTTAATATAATTCTTGAAGTTTTTCCTGCTTTTCTTATGAATTGAGACTTACTGCTTTTCTCTTTCCCCACAGTTCTAAACCCTAACGTTCTCCAAAGTTTAGTTCAGTTAGAGTAGAAATGATTTTCCCAGAGCTGGAGGTAACCTCACATGTTCAATAGATGAAGAAACCAAATGAATGATAAGTTCAAAGATTTGGCCAGAACATACACAATGAATACTGGTGCTGGCCTCCAGCTCTTCCGATTCCTAATCCGGGAACTGTGACTCCTGAGAGTCCTGACATACTAGAAAGATTAACCGCGAATATAACACAGTTAAGGGATGGTGCTGTTTTTGACTTTATAGCCCCAGTCTCTAACACAGTGACAGTACACTATTGCTTATAGAAGTTTGTGAAGTAAATAATGCTATAAGCTCCATGAAATAAGACTTCTTCCTAACTGGCTACTCAGGTCTCCATGTGGTGCATGGCACAAAATAGGTTCTCAATAAATATTTTTTTTGGGGTGGACTAATGACTGGGAATTACCAATAGATGTGTGATGCTATTTTTGAGACCTGAGGAATTAATTAGTCAAAGGCACTGAAACTCAAAGCACTGGGCAATTAATATCAAGATGGGAGAAGGACACACAAAAAGCTAAACTCTTGCACTCAGGAATCAGGCAATGGACTTGAGACTTTGGTTTCACCAGTGGCATGGTCATGGGTAAGTCATTTTACTCCTCTGAGTTTCAATTTCCTTATATACAATAGGAACAGTGCCTCCTGCATTGGGTTTTTGTGAGGATAACATGAAATCATGAGAGCATAAAACATATAGCACAGTGCCTGGTATGTAGAAAAAAGTTAATATATATTCATTATTATTGTCTACATTTTTGGAGAAAATAAGATTTCTTAAGGAGGTATGAGAAGGGAATGTGGTTTAGAACAGGCAAAACAGTATCATTTAGGTTGACTTGATGCAAATGTGTTTTCATGGGGGGCGTGCATTTTTGGTTTAGGTAGCTCATTTTGCTTACAGTTGGAAGAGGGAAAAAGCTAAGCAGATGGCATGGTGACACAAAGGACAGCCTACTGCTGCTAGAGCTTGTAAAAATGGAACCCCATGGCTGCCAGCTTGGCCGAACTTCAAACAAGTCCCACAAAGAGCGTAACTCGCTCAAGAGGGGGCAGGAACTTGGTGTGAAGCTCTCTAATGTGCAAAGAACATTATCATTACATTCATGGCAGCTTGACTCAGTGCTGGGGCCTGGCCCAGATGGGAGGCTGGTGTCAGAAAACTGGGGTCAGACAGTGCATCTCACGGAGGGACTCCAGAGATTGAGGCCTTTGAAAAACCCTTACTCCAGAATAACGACAAATTACCAACAGATGGCGTGAGTCACGGAAGCGGGGTCCGAGCAAAGCATCTGCAAACTCACGGCAGAGGCCCTGCCCTGCTGGGCTAGCGGGCAGAAGCAGGCCCCGGCCCAGATGGCCGCGAAGGTCACCAGGAGGGGCACCAGCCGCACGCGCTTTACTCCTGAGAGCTGGCACAACCCTTAAAGCCCACAGAGGCTTCCCAGGATCAAATAAACCAAAATATCCTCATCAGGGAAAACGTCACACTTCCTTTTGGGCTACTGGTTGCAAGAAAATGAAAATGTGTTGGGGGCAGGGAGTAATATGCAGAGCCTGGGCGAGGTATTTAGCAGAAAAAGGCCACCATTTTCCATTCCAGGGGCTGATTTGATACATTTCTTTTCTCACACACAGGTTTAGCTTCAAATCAGAAAAGTACTGTCGATGATGTACGTTTCCCACATGTTTTCCCTGCCATTATTTTATAAAATAGAGCCACTTGCAAAACCTCGTGCAAAAGCATCACATGTAACACATGCAATAATGAAAAAAAATACTAAATTCTATTAAAAAGAAAAGCCTCCCATGGAATAAAGTCCTCGTAGCATTCCACTCGAGGAAAAGCCTGGCTTCTGGGGTTCTGTGGCACCTTGCACATATCCTACCCTTTCACTTTGGATGTAACCATTCCCGATCCCACTTCTGCCATGAGAATTTGAGCTCCCCTGAGTCAGCATCATAGATTATTATTTTTGGTTTAGTTATTATTTTTGAAAATTTATACCCAAGTTAATTAACATATAGTGTAATAATGATTTCAGGAATAGAATTTAGTGATTTCATCACTTACGCATTAAACACCCAGTGCTCATCCCAAGTGCCCTCTTTAATACCCATCATCCATTTAGCCCATCCCCCCCAAAACTCCTCCAGCAACCCTCAGTTTGTTCTCTGTATTTAAGAGTCTCTTATGGCTTGTCTCCCTCCCTGTTTTATATATTTTTTGCTTCCCTTCTTTTATGTATAGATCATTTATTCTTAACCCCCTGACACCATCTACCTAACATTTAGTAGGCCCTCAATTAATGACTGATGGATGAATAAATGCATGCATACAGGGCTATGGAGTACTTATTAGTTGTGTTTCTTCTTTCCAGGAAGGGAAGTGCATTTGAGCTCCGCATGGAATAATCCCTTTGCCACATTCTCAGCCAATCTGGTTTAAGTTCATCTCATCCTCATCTCCGAGTTGGTTTTTCCTCATGTTACACATCATAGAATATTTACCACCAATTGTGAAAGGCCACTTTCTAAATGAAAGGCTAAGTATTTCTGTTCCACCCTGTTATCGATGCTGTTAGATTACGTTCTTAAATCTAATTTGTATCCCTTCTTCCCTGATAAAAGGATCCTAATCGGGGCCTGTCTGTGGAATCCTCACTCACCCCATTGCCCAAAGAACATTTGGAAATCTAGGTTAAGGAAAAGGAGGACCCAGCAAAGTGACACAGGCTGGATAGATTTTTTTTTTTCTTCCTACTTTATTTCCCCAGAATTTTTTTTTCCATGTAAAGACAAAACCTAGTCAGTGCCCCATCAAAATCTTCTTCTCTTTTGAGACAAAACTCCTGAAAGGCATGTGATGGTCCCAACCAGGTGGGGTAATGGCAAGGATTTTCTCTTCTCTTTGGGAAACTGCCATGGGGATAACTCATCTTCTTACTATTAATCACTTTAATCGACTTTTGAAAGAGGAAAATTGACAAAAAAAAAAAACAGGAATTGACCTTATGCAGTTTTCCAGAGCATAATTACTTTTTCTTCTTTTATGAGTGAGCACATTGTGTGTAGAGATCATGAAAGGAAATCTTTTACCTTTGAAAAGGCAAATTGCCTGGTGTTTTACTTGCACAGTGGGAAAAACTGTTAAAGTCCAGGTCTTCCTCTCCTGTCAGTGGTGTGGTCCACACTCCCTCCCCACTCGCTGGCCCCACTCCCACAAGGCTGGGCAGAGGTGTGTTTTGGGGGGGGATTTGGTAGTTTACAGAACATCCTCACTGGCGCTCAAGTACCATGGACAGATGCCAGACAGGCACTGGATTTAGCCTCCCAGAAGTACCTCACTCAAAATGCAGATACTTTTTTAAAATTAGAATTGAAATTAAAATTTGAAGAAAAATAATAAACAAATAAATAAACAAAGATATACTTTTTTTAAGTAAAAAAAAAAAAAAGCCTTTCCTAATGATTTTACTAAGTTGGTAAACTATGGACATGGTAGAGAAAAAACAGCAGTTATTCACATCTTGGTGGTTCCTCAACTACATGAACAAGGTTCATTTCCCCTTCGTCTTTATTATCTCATCAAACCACCACTCATTCCTGAATTTCCTAAAGTAAAATCAGAGCAAAACGAATTAACCAATGTCATGTAATCTGAGTACATGGTTTTAAAATGTAAGAAACTGTAGATTTTAGGGGTGCCTAGGTGGCTCAGTCAGTTGAGCATCCGATTTCAGCTCAGGTCATGGTCTCACAGTTCGTGGGTTCGAGCCCCACATCAGGCTTTGTGCTGACAGCTTGGAGCTTGGACCTGCTTCAAATTCTGTGTCTCCCTCTCTCTCTGTCCCTCTGCTGCTCACGCTCTTTCCCTCTCAAAAATAAATAAACATTAAAAAAATAAAAAAAAGAAACTGTAGATTTTAAAATTTAGTTTTCAAACGTAAGATTTAAGAAATGGCTGCAGTGCCAGGCAAAGCCACCCCTAACGTCCATGCCCTGAGGGGATGATCATCATCAAATCACTTCATGCTTCAACCACTTGTTGGGCTTCGGGGACAAGTGGGTGGGATGGTGCCTGGAGTCGGGCCAGATGTGAGGCTCCATCAATCAACACCTCCCTCTGCTCATGGCCTCCAATCTCATCGGCCTCTCCATATACACTGAAGTTACTAACAGGGGGATTAGCATAGGATGGGAGCTCCCAGAGAGTAAGAAAGAGGTAGCATGAACAGCATATTACTTTGAAAGAACACCATTTTACATTTCTATGTTCATTTGCTCTATCCTGAATACATAAAAATTTATCAATATGCTGTCGTTTTGAGTAGAAACCAATGGAACCAAAAGGGAGCTATGGAGAAAAATGGCGGAAGAGCAGATGGGAAGAAGAAGAAAGGACCCCATAAAATGGCAATCTTGAGAAAAAAATATATCTAGGTGGCTTGTTTCCTGCCACAAAGGGAAAAGCAAAGTAAAGCACTCAATTATACGCAGGTTATAGTGGTAAAATAATAAACTGACTTAAGACTTTTGTCTTTTTAGACAAGATGCCTAGGAAAAGCACTTTTACCTCAAAGGAAAGCTACATCATCTAGAATTTCAGGCTATGCGTGCACCTTGCCATGAAGGACAGGTGGCCTGTACACATGCATTTTACAATGGAATGATGCCTGTACAAAGTGGGTTGGTGGAGGACAAGGTCTATTTGACCAAAGAGCTCCTCACCAGGAGCTGCTCAGCCTAAGCCGAATGGTGTCCATACCCAACATTTTCTCCGTTGCAAACTGATATTCTTTGTTCCTCTCCCACCGTACCTTTAAAATTTTCATAAAGGCTCCCTGAATGATACAAACTGATAAAACGCTAAAAATTGACAACAGCTGTTCACTAATTGAGTTTATATGAAAGTTTCATTAATCGCAGAGAACCACAACAGATTGAGAAACATCACCAATGTTCTTTGCACTGAGACTCCCCAATCAATCCTTTATACAGTTGTCAGCATAATCTTTCAAGACCTCAAATTTGATCTACATAAAATCTCTCAAAGGCGTCAAAGGCTCCTGAATGCCTTCATGATTAAACTGAGACTCGCCTAACTTGGCATCTAAGGCCTTCGTGGTCTAGTGTCTGACTACATCTCTTTAATCTCCCACCAGTCATTCACATACAGCCTATGCTACAGGCATATCAAAGAACTCAGTTTATTTAGTGTTCCGGACTTTTCCTCTGTCATTTGTGCCTGTGCTATCAAATACACTAGCCACCAGACACAGATGGCTACTGTTTAGAATACGATTAGTTCAAATTAACCCATGCTACGGGTGTAAATAAACACCAAATTTCAAAGACTTAGCACAAATATCTCACTAATAATTTAAAAATATTGGTTAACTTTTATTATTTTTTAAAATTATGAGATGAATTTTTTTTAAGTTTATTGATTTTGAGAGGGGGGAGGTTAGAGGCAGAGAGAGAGGAAGAGAGAAAATCCCAACCAGGCTCTGCTCAGCTCAGAGTCCAGTGCAGGGCTTGAACTCATGAACTGTGAGCCCATGATCTGAGCCAAAATCAACAGTTGGACGCTTAATCGACTGAGGCACCCAGGTGCCCCATAAATACTGGTTACCTTTTAAATGATAATAAGATATGTTGAATTAAATAAAGTATACTATTACAGTAGATTTCACCTGCTGCTTTGAACTTTTGTTTAATATGGTTCACATTTGTGGTTTACGTGATGTTTCCATCAGGCAGCACTGGTCCACAGTTATGCCCAAGCTCCCTCCGCAAGAGGTCCCTCCTCACTTAATCTACCCAGATAGCTACTCCCCATCCTATTAAGACTCAGCTCAGCATCACATCTCCTGGAGAAGCTTGCCTAGTTGAATTCATGCTCCTCATATCTCCATTATAAAAACATTCACATAACACCTATATTGTAGTCACCTTTTTAGGTGTTAGTCTCTTTAGATTGACTCCTTGAAGGTGAAAATGCTTTCTCCATTATTTCTGCAGGAAGCACTGCCATCCTATGAATGCTTGATTAATTAAATAAAGGTCACTCCAAACTTGAACATTAGTGGAATTCACTCATTTATCCCCTAACACATATTTAATGAGCACTTGCAATGCACTGGGAGAGAAATAAAGATAATATAATCCCTTCTATTTGTACAACTTATTGCAGTTTACAAAGTACTAGCATTTCCAGTTCCTTTTTCAAAAACCTTTATCAGGGGCAGGCCACTTATTTATATTCCTTTCTCAGATGAGGAAACTAAGGCCCAAAGAGTTTAAGTGACTTTCCCAAAGTCATGCAACATTAGAACTCAATAATGGGAGGTCTGACAGTTAACTCCATATTCAAGAAGCAACAAATAGTTCTGAGTGGCTGAAATAAAGGATGTTAAGACATAAAGCCAGAGACATGTTGAAGAGTCAAACTGTGTCCAGTCGGCCAACATTCTTCAAATTTTAGCCAGTTCCTACAATCTTTATGAGCTTTGCCACATCCAAGAGCAACCTGGACTATTATTTCCTCAGTATTTTTAAAATGGATTCCATATTGACTCACTTACTTTACTTTTCATCCAAAGTAGTAACATCAATGGTTTGATATATATATGCTATTACTAAAATACAATAACATGATAGTATACTATTCTTATTAATCTGTAATATATTCCTAACATATAATAATTAAGATGGAATATGTTGTATATTATAGTTTTACTTTAATATACATTAAATTAATTAAACAAGGAGGCCATTAGATTGAGTCGGTTCTAATGCCTTATCAGCTTATAGAAGCAAACCAAAACTCAAGTCTATAAATGCTTCAAGATTAAGAAATTGAAACCTGGGGGCGCCTGGGTGGTTCAGTCGGTTAAGCGTCCGACTTTAGCTCAGGTCACGATCTCACGGTCCGTGAGTTCGAGCCCCACGTCGGGCTCTGGGCTGATGGCTCAGAGCCTGGAGCATGCTTCCGATTCTGTGTCTCCCTGTCTCTCTGCCCCTCCCCCGTTCATGCTCTGTCTCTGTCTCAAAAATAAATAAACGTTAAAAAAAATAAAAAAAAAAAAGAAATTGAAACCTGAAGACAAGCAATCATAGACAATTAAAGAGACTTTCCCAAATAAAGCAACTCCTTGAGCTATAGCCAATCAAATAAACTCCTTGATTTGCTTCTGTGTCTTCTCTGCTGAAGTACTGCCCTTAGTTCCTGTTTGTAGAACACTCCTAACCACTTCTGGTTTGGCGTTGCCCAGTTCAAGTTGACGTTTGCTCACAGAAACTCTTAATATTTTAATATGATTCAGTTTATCTTTCAACATATATATTTTTCTTAATAAATAGTAAAATAAATATATAAGTAGTAAGAACATTCGCCAGTATGCTCATAAAATCATTTTGTCCCCCACTAGGAATATCAATACTATCCACTGGGAAACTGCAATGGACATTAGGAATCCATTAAAGGATTTTAAACTTGGAAGTGACATAATGAGGTTGACATTTTAGACTTCTAGAAGCCAAGCTCCTAATCTGAAAGAAAGGAAGGAAGGTGATGAGATGGCAACTCCAGTCAATAGTAAGTCAAGAGAAGTTAATGTGAACTCGGAACCACATTTTTAATTACCTTTAAGTAAAAGAGACACTAAGATCATGAAGTGTCATGTGGAGTCTGATGTAATGTCATCTCCTACCTCTGAATGAAGCAGATTGCACATGAAATAGTGCCATATAAACCAGCAAAATACTTTCTTGGCTGTGGTCAAAGATCATGTTTCTGAAAGTCCAAATACCAGAAGCGTCTGAATAATAAAATTATTATAAGAGAATCAAGAAAAAAAAACAAATGGCATTGGCCTGATCAGTTTTTGTGGAGGGTGGTTTGTGGAGACAGTGTTATCTGCTGAAATAAGAATGGTAAGTTGGCAATGTCACGCTGGCGAAACTCATTTGAGACACATCATCAATAACATGCTACAATCTCCCTGTAACGCAGGAGTTGTAGTTTTAATGATCATCTATATGTTCTGGTGGATTTTAAAGCATTACATTGCAATGTGAAAATGAATATTACATGATAAAATGTCTCTTTTCCCCCCAATTCTGAGCAAACTACATTTATTGGTTTGTGAGAGAGCTCCAGAGACAATGGAAGAGAATTGACAAACGGGGTTGTGTGAAGGCTTTGCTGGGACTCCTGACTTGGGCAATATTAGCTGTAGAATACTGCTTTCACAGAAGGAGAAGCCAGGAGGCAAAGCTAGGGGAACTCAGTTACACAATGAGCTGATGTCAGCACCACAGTTATAACTTGAGTCTCTTCAGACTAATTCCTTTTTGCAGGCAAAGGTCTTCAAATGTAAGCACAAAAAGTTTTATATGCTTGTTCAAATTGCAGGAAACAGAGCTGCTCTCTTCATAGCGCCTTATCACCAGGTCCAAAGGCACTCCTGGAGCCAAGCCTTCCCTCCGCTGAAGGCACAGGACCCACCGAGGGCCATACTCTGCTTCTTCTGGCTGGAAACATCACAGTTCCTCTTATTGGCCCCCAATCTGGGTTTCTACCATGGTGCTGGTGAGACCCAACACTGCCAAGCACATCTTGGCCAGGCACCCTTCAAAGCAATGTCTCATGTGGCCACAAAAGTAACTTTTGCCTTTTCCCAGGAATAAGGATTGAACTCAGAAATTGAAAGTGAGTTGGCGTTTTACAATTGACATCTTGAAAGTGGAAAGAACACATTTTCAAAAGCTAGCTAGCTCCACACCTACATGAAGAGGCAGAGGAAGGTTACCTTGGTTTCCCTGTTCTCCAGACCACACCCATCACTTTGGTGACAATCATTTCTTTATTGGTTTTAAGCTTCCCTCAGTCCCCTGAGTCCATGTAAGTAAAGGAGGTTCAGGTCCCCACAGGGGCTGCTTAGCTTCTCTTTGCTGCTCCTCAGCTGTTCCCTCCTTCCTGGTGGCCTATGGCTGTGTGATGCTTCTGCCTCTCCATATACTCTCTCAGTCCGGCATCCACGACATTTGCTCCCCCCACCCCCACCAATGCACTAGACATGGCGTAATGTGCCTCCCACACACACAGCACCAGCACCTGCAGCGGTCATCACTGTACCCAGCCCCACTTAGCTCAGTGCCTAGTATACAGCAGGCAGTGAGTAAGCATTTATTGACAGGCTGACCAACTGGCTATAGGTAAGATTCTTGCCTTCTGGGACAACCTCCCTACCGCTGAGAAGTCTATTATCTTTGCTCAAGAGTTGTAACTCAGTGACAGAAATTCAGACAGTTAATTATCTTTCTTTAGGCTAGGTTATTTATGGAAATAGGATGCTTGGTGGCTTGCCCTGACATCCCAAGTTCCTTGAGAAGTTGTGAAATAACTGCCCTTCTGTAATTCCATTAATTTTTTAATGGTCACCTAAGTTAAGTAGTTTCTACATAATTTTCATATGCAAATTCTGAGGCCTAAGTGTTTCAAATTCAATGAAAGTTAACGGTGTATATTTTCATTTTTGAAAACTCACACTGAGATAAAAGTCTTAGGTAAAAATATTCACAGCAGTTGGCAGAATTATTTGAGCAATTATTTAATGTAAAGGAAATGATCTCTTGAATTAAAAAGTTACAGAGAACGAGCTTGAGAACTGTCATTTTAAGGCAAGATTGCACAGGTGTGACTGTTTTCACTGTCCCAGAGCACATTTGTAAGTCAAACAAGTGCATAAATACCAAAACAGAAGTCAGAAAATTATGACTGAGTTCCTCTGTTACCACCATTCCAAACGATCTCTTTGCAAACAAGGAGCTTTCTCTTAAAAACATTCTGAGCACTTTAACCACAGATGTTCTCTTAAAAGAATCTGTATGTCTCATTGACTATAAAACAGTGACACACACAAATATACCAAAAGAGATAGGAGAGCCACATTACCCTAGAATACACACAAATTGCAACTCAAATAGGGACAGAAGGAAGGAAAAAGCAAGGCAAATATGTTGCATACATTTTGGAGTTTGGAGAGAGGCAGTCAAGACAGTGGACTGTAAGTATTTTCTGGATGTCTGATTTTCACTGTAGGCATGTGTCAAATTTGTTTCTTTGACCAACAATTTTTTAAAAAAAAGTGTTAAATTATCTTGTCCTTTGGGGCAAATCAGGCTAATCGCATCAATGTGAAGATTCAGGGGAAAGTTATGTATAGTTTTAGAAATTTACTATCACTGACTTGATGGTTTAATCTCCTACTTCTGCAAAGAAGCAAAATAGATGAGAATCATTGCCATATATGTTTGGGAACTTATGGCTGATTGAGGAAGCCATGACAGTATTTAGTTAGTGGCAGGGCAAGAGTGACTTTCATTCAGTCATTTATTCATTCAATAGACACTTACTGAGCTCCTCTTATGTGCGAAGTATCTGAGGCAGAAGCATAAAGCAGGTGTATGTCCTCCTTGCGGGATGTGTGAAACATAAACCTGATTATAATACACAACAGAGAACATCCTGTGCTGTAGGATATGCAAGCAACATTGTTAGTAGATTCAAGGGGCAAAGGGAGAGCTTCTCCCCGGGCAGATTGGGGAGGGCTTTGTGGAAGATGTCACATGTCAGCATGAAAGAAAAGTGGATTTCAACAGTGGAGACAGAAAAGAAGGATGCAACAGTTGAGCGAGAGCGTATAAGCAAAGGCACGAGGGAAGACATGGCAGTGAGGAAATCGTGGAGTTTGTTAAGAACTTGCTATAGATAAAGGGCAACGCTTGGAATTAAGTCTGGAAAAATAGATTGAACCCCAAAAAGAAGACTTTAAATGCCAAGCTAGAGAGTTCGAACTTTATTAAGTGGGCAATGGGAAGTCATTAAAGGGTCTTGAGGCAGAGAATGGTTTAAGAGATGTAGTTTCGGAAGATTAACTGACATGAGCCCACAGGATATATTAGAGGGGAGAAATGGAAGGCGAGGAGCTCAACCAAGAGAACATTACTTCCTCCAAGTGACAGGGATTGAGGACAGCTTTGGGGACAGGAGGAATGAAAACAAAAGGTAGATTCAGAAAACACTGAAGGCAAACATTGGAATAGCAAGAAGAAAGGCAAAGGGAACTAGTATTTATTGAGGACATACTACCTGTTACTCAGAACACTAGATATATAGGATAAACAAATGTCCTTTTCTTGCCACAATCTGTTTATGCCTTCTTCTCTTTTTTTTCTTTTCTTTTGTTTTCTTTGATCATGAGATAATTATTAACAATGGCTCCTTTCATTCTCCATGTGTTCTGGCTCGGACAATGTGGTACACAATCCTGTTTTTATATACTTTTCATCTTTGCTTCCTCCAGTTTGCCATCTTCCACTGTGCACCTGAAGATGCTGAACATCTGAGGAGTCGCCTCATGGCGTGTGGCCAGTAGGTGGAAGAGCCTGGATCTGAATCCAGATCTATAGAGTTCCAAAACGGGTGTGATTTCTACTATATCTGCTCTCCTGCCCCCAAATTATGGCAGATGGTAGAGAGCAGAGAGGGGGACATTCATTATCAGAAAAGGAATGTCAGAGAGAATCAGGTTAGGGTACATGTTGACGGGTTCTGGTTTGCATGTGTGATCTCTTGTCAGGTCTCTAAGGTGCTGGAAAGATATAGAAGTAGCTGGAATACTGGCTGGAACCTGGGAGTGAAATCACTGTAGTTACAGGTTTGTGAGCCTTCCAAATCAACAGATGGGGGACGCTGGGGCTGAATGACGTGGCCAAGCTTGAGACTGCAGGACAAAGGTCACAGCTCAGATGCCTGCAGTGGCTGGGCAGGTCACACACATGAGTGGGCAGGTGTGAGACATTTTGGAGTGGCATGAGGAGGTGTTTGTGAGGATTATCTTCATTCCTCTCAGAAATTATTTGCAATTTTGGATAGACACAATATAGTCATTTAAATGGTAGTCTATTTCTTAATTAAAGCTGGCAACTAGAGTAATTTCCTGTATTTAAAAAAATCACAGTTTATTGGGGCGGCTGGGTGGCTCAGTTGGTTAAATGTCCGACTCTTAATTTTGGCTCAGGTCATGATCCTAGATCATGGGATCAAACCCTGTTTCAGGCTCTGTGCTGATTGTGGAGCCTGAGTGTGATTCTCTCTCTCCCCCTCTCCCTGCTTCTCTCTCTTTCAAAAAAAATGAATACACTTAAAAAAATTAAAAAATCACAATTTATTTATAAAAATAGTTATTTTGTTAGTGATAAGACTAATTAACATAACAAAATTATAAATTATAGGCATTCATTTTTGTCTCCTTATTTTCCCCTAGGAGATATCTCAAGTGAAAATTTTTTAAAAGTACAATTAGTTCTGATCAGAATCACCAGCTATGTGCAAGTATGTTAAAACAAATTGCAGTGCATTTTTACTGTCCTAAACAATGGCCAAATAACTCAGACACCATTGCCATGAGCACGTAGGTGAGGGCGGGATTAGGGGGCAGGGTAGAGGAAGCTGGGGGATGGAGGGGGACAGCATTTCAAAAAACAATATGCTCAAGTTTCAAACTTACATACCAACTTATTTATGTTAGAAAAAAAATTATTTATGAGAAAAAGCTACTAGTCTTGCCATTGTTTCACACTTTCCATTCAAAGGTAAGAAGTGCCTGTAGCCTTCATGGGCCTACACCAGTGGTTCTCAAACTTTTACCAGTGTGAGATTTACTTGGACTTCTTTACTGGAGGACTCATTACAACACAGATTGCCGGCCACCTCTCAGGATGTTCTGATTCCATCGTTCTGGGATAGGTTGTGAGAGTTTGTATATTTAAGCAGTTCCCTAGCAATGGTGATGCTCTTGGTCCGGGGACCACACTTTGAGAACCTGTGTTCTACACACCAGTGGGCATGCTAGACAGGGGCTGGCTGGCTTCTGTCTGTTTCGGAATTACCGTGGAGCATAAACATCCACTAAGGCCCTGTTTCTCATGGCACTCTGGAAAATGATTCAACGACATGGCTTGGAAAAGAGGTCCAACTTTTTGCCTCATTGTCTGTGTTCTGAATCCAACCTAGTTTAATATTTTGGAAAATGTTACCCTTTTCTGTACCGAGCAAAGTAAATATTTTGTCAGTTGTTAAGGATGAGCTGCAGAGTAAGACCTAAAGATGTATCCAAATTCAGCAGGAAAGCTTGGAGCTGCTTTGGAACTTTTTCCAGATTGTGATTTGTAATGTATTTCAGAAGCCAGCAGAAATACCAACCACTCGATCTATTAAGAAAAGGCTGAATGAACCTTTTCACAGCACTTTTTTTTTCCACACCAACTCTCATTACGCTTGGCAAAGAAAAGAGAAAGAAGTGAAAAAAATGCGTTTCTGTCCATAGGATTTCATCTGAGCATTGTTCTCACATAAAGAACTTAGTAGCAGAGAGTTTTAGAATCGGAAGATCTTGAACAATTCCTTTGTGACAGTTAAAACAACTAAGGCTCAAGGAAGGTAAGTCATTTGCCCGAGGACCAGACAGTGGCAGAGCTGGAGCTGGAGTTAAGCTCAAAAGCTCTTGGCTCCTGGGTCAGCACTTTTCTTACCATGACACGCCACCTTCCATGCAGCAGAATCCTATGAGACCCATTTGAAAAACAAACAAAAACCAAATCCTACCAGTGGTGTATTTCATGCTGTGCTTTCCCCCCTAAGTCACTCGGGTATGGTTGGCTTTGCATAACGGCGACAGTGCTGGGGAGCAGACAGGAGAGGTCCTGGAGGGTGCTTTTCTCATCTTCCTTGCTAGGCATTTCCCGAATCATTTTCCATTATAGTGATTTGGGATTTTAACGTGATGGGTGGGTGGAGATAGTACAGACACAAACCTCATGGTAACAAAGATAAGCCCCACATTTTGACAAAGACATATGTGGGGAGGACTTAGAAGGGCAAAGGGTCTTAGAGATCATTAGGTTCACACGTCTCATGTATGGATGAGGAAACTGAGGGTCTTAGGAGCCCAGGAACTTGCTGGGTGTTCAATCTATTCAGTGGCAGAGCTCATGCCTGGCCACGGGTCTCTTGTCCTATAGCATGTTACCACTTGGACCTTATCAACCTGTCTACTGTACTATGGTATGTTGATTTAAGCCAGAAAAATGCACGCTCCACTGTGAGTCTAGATCCAACAATACTGAATCTATTCAGCTTTCAGAAAGAAATATGACAAGGGTGCCTGGGTGGCTCAGTTGGTTGAGCATCTGACTTTGTTTCAGGTCACGATCTCATGTTCGTGGGTTCGAGCCCCACATCGGGCTCTGTGTTGACACCTCAGAGTCTGGAGCCTGTTTCAGATTCTGTGTCTCCCTCTCTTTGCCCCTCCCCTGCTCATGCTCTGTCTCTCTTGGTCTCTCAAAAATAAATAAATAAATAAATGTTAAAAAAATTATAAAGAAAGAAATATGGTAATAATAATAGCTAACATTTCTTTTTTTGTGTTTTTTTTAAATTTTATTTTTGAGACAGAGTGCGAGTGGGGGAGGGGCAGAGAAGGAGACACAGAATCTGAAGCAGGCTCCAGGCTCTGAGCTGTCAGCACAGAGCCTGATGCGGGGCTCAAACCCATGAACTGTGAGGTCATGACCTGAGCTGAAGTTGGATGCTTAACTGACTGAACCACCCAGGAGCCTCAACAGCTAACATTTTGTGAGTGCTAACTCTATGCTAGGCATTGTTCTAAGCTCTTTCCATGGACTATGCATTTAATCCATCATATCACTGAGGAAGATAAAATACTGTAAGGCAGGACATGGAAATTAAAGATGAAATTAAGTAATGAATGTGAAGCACTCATGAGGCCTGTGCTATTTTCCCAGGACATGTTATTGTCTGTTAAATGTGATAATATAAGTAAAGGGTTTAAAACAGCTCTTGGCTCACAGAGCTTACTACATACTAGCTGTTATTATCACATTTTTCTGTTTCTTCAGGTGGAACAGACCAAAGCAACTGGATCTAGATAAAAGTTATGAGCCATGTTAGATTCAAACACAGGTAATATCCTTGGGAACCAGCTGCCACCAGCGGAGACCACAGAGACCACAGTGGAACTTGGATGAAAATGCACTCAAAGGCCAAAGGCTAAAGCCAGAGACCACAAAAGAACTGAATTAAACAAGTTTTTACTGGGCCTTGGTTTCAAGGAGCTCAGAGGGTTTACCAGACTTCTTGTCGGCCTTCATCACACCCAAGTTAGAGGGGAAAGTGAATATTATATGAAGATGGCTTTCATATGAAGGCAGTCTGCAAAAGCAAAACTGATCACTCAAAGCCAGTGGGTGAGGACCCAATTTCCTTAACAAGAATGCACGGATATAATGGTGAAGGAAAAGAATATCACCATTAATTAAGATGAAACAACAACACTACTACTCATTAAAGTACCCAAGGCAGGTAAACTGCCTTGTAAATTGACCACTTGGGAATGTTTGGCTTACCAGGTACTTGCACACCGGCAAGAAAGTCAGGAAATCCAGACAGAGTCCACCCTGCTGCTGCTCACCTCCTCTCCTATCTGGCAGCCAGAAAGGATTTGTTCTGTTTTGTTACGGAGGGATAAACTAGGATCAGTGAGTGGAAGACTCATGAAGGTAGATTTTTGGCTCGAGAGAACACTTTTCAAAAATTAGATGACCCAATGATGAATGTGCTGCTAGCTAAGGTGATGCGTGCTCTGTAGGTGATCAAGGAGAAGCCCCAGGAACACACATTCGGTATGCAATTATGGGTATCATAATTTTCATTATTGTTGTAATCATTATCTTATTAGCATTCCACCGGGCAGATATGGGCATTGATTAGTGTTGAAAATGGTTCCACCAAGAGAGGCCAGTTGATTTCAGGTCAAACTTGACTTTGAATGAAGGTTCTATCATTTACCAGTTATATGATTTACAGCTGGTAATTAAACCTCTCTAAGCCTCAGTTTCCTCATCTGTGCAACAGAGATTACAATAAGTACCTCTCTTGTTCATTTATTCATTCACCCGATACTTAACAAGGCATCTACTGTGGGCAAGGCACTTTTCTCGGTGTTGAGGATTTGGTGATGAACAAGATAGACAACATCTTTATTCTCCATGGGGTCCACATTTCAGAGTATGTGGAGAGAGTCAGAAACTATACGAGTAAAAATAAATATAACAAACTAATAAGCTGATTAAATACTTATGCAGGTAGTAATAAATGTTGTGAATCAAACAAGATACGATGTCCAGGATATCTTTAGTTAGGATGGCCAAAGCAGACTTCTCTTAGAATGTGACATATACATTGGAACCTAAAATAAGAGAAGGGGCCCTATGACCTGAGCTGGACTACTGTGTTTGGAGTGGGGTGGGGTGAGTAGTTTCAGATGAAGTTGATGGAGAGGATTAAAGGAGGTAATATAGGATGATCTGCCTTGCAGTTCACGGTGCACAGAAAGCACTTGTGTTATTCCTACTAAAAAAATTTCATGACACATCGATGCGCTTGTGTAGACGGCAGACAGAGGCATCACTTCTCTATTCCTGGATATTCCCAAATGCCCGGGTCTCACCACCCTGCTAATACCCAATCCAATCCTAGCATGATCTGAATTTTAACCACTGGAGAGTACAGCATTTCAGAGCTAGAGGAGAACTTGGTCGTTCCAAACATGAATTAAGACATCATGATAATGGGTAATCTGAGGGTTCCTTGAAGCAGCCTCTGAAGCCCTGAGAAACAGAAGACTGGGGTGGTTAAGAGGATGGGACCCTAGGCCTCCTGCTATTACTTCAACCAGAAGAATTCTACAAGTGTCTGTTTTATTTTTTATTTTTCACTTGAAAACTGAGTTGTTTCGCTAAAGACAACCCTAAAGCTTGAAAGTCCAGTTTTGTGGGTAAGGAAATTGAGCCTCAAAGAAGTTAAATGACACAGTCAAGGTCATTTAGCTGATAATTGGCCAAGTGGAACTAGGACCCATCTCCTGACCTCTGATTTAATAATTTCTTCCTATGTTTTGTTAAATAAAACACATACACCCCCCTGTATAGGTATGGGATTTGTTTCTGTGCAACTTTGTGCTAACCAATTACCTTTAGTACAAATGTATATCTGAGTTCTGATGCTTTGGAAGATATCACTTCTATTTAATTAATTTTGAAACAACAAATACAGATCCTGTTTTCAGTGTCTTGCAGTTCACAGAGGTTTCCTCAGAAAGAAAAGATGTTTCAGTTAGAGTCTAGGAGTAAAATGTGAGGGAATAGGATTGAAGCAGAAATTTCTGAAAAAAAAAGTTTTAGAAGTTGAATTAGTCTTTCTTTCCTCCTCTAAGGGAAAACTAAAACTAAAAATTGGTGAACTACACCAATTGGTGTATTTTGCTAGAAAAAAACAGGTATAGTTTACTAGAATAAACTATGGAGTTGGGGGTCAAAAACTGGCAGAGGTTTAGGAAAAGAACAAAAGATATGATTTGCACGATGCTGAGAATGAACAAGGATACCCAATTCTAGGAATCACTACCTTTGATAGTGGCAACTGTTTTTGTTCTGTTTAGACTCAATTTCTCGTGGAGAAGTGGGGGCCACATGGCTACTCCATGAGAAGCAGGTTTGGAAGAAGAGAGAAATCTGCAAATATTTTTGAAGACATATGTCAAACACCTGCTTCAGGGACAAGAAGTTGGGCAGGAGGGTTTGATCAAATGGAGGCAAATTTCCTAGTTGGAAAGGGATAGTAACAACGGGCAGCCTTTGGTACTTTATTCTGTTTTTGACCATCCAAGCACTACTGCCTCGTAGGACGAGGTAATTTCAAGTGTTTCCTGGATTAGCTGACAGCAGTTAAGAATAAGTTGTCTCCCTTTTGGTCAATTAATGCCAGCAACTAAAGCAAAGGGACAGGAGCATTTTCACTAGGTTGCAAATCTTCCGAGCTCAAGGGACTCTCAGAAGAAGGCTAATAGTTTTCTCTTCAACTGAGAGTAAAGCTGTTCCAAAAACTCCTACAACTAAATGGAAAATAAAAAGACCCAAATGAGGCCAATACTTGCAGTAAGTATAAATGACTATCTTCGCTCTAGATAGACTTCATTCAAATTGCTAACGCAAAGTAAGCAAATTCACAAATGAGAAAATGCAATTAGTAAATACACAAATGAGGAAACATTCACACTAAAATCACAATGAGATGCTGTACCCCCTCCTATTGCATGAGAGCTGACAAGGGGGCAGTGAGGTTGGTGACCTCATGCATTGCCGGAGAGCGGCATAAATCGATACAGCCCTTCCAGAAAGAAAGCAATTTGGCAACACATATTGAGCTATAAACACGGTCATACCACATGACCAGTGATCCCACTTGTCAGACTCTATCTTAAATAAAAATATGTGAAAAGCTACAACCATAAAGATGTTGGAAGAATGTTTAAAATATTACAAAGTTAGAATGGGCAAGGAATTTCAATTCAATTCAGCGAATGGTAATTGAATATCCACCAGTAGCTGGGTATAATAAAGGAGAGTTCCTTTCCTCAATAATTAATAATCACAGCTTAATGCCTGTACTCTTTTCAGTATTAGGCACCCTTTGGAAAGAAGGTTATGGAGACACGAAGAGATTAAAATGTGTGCAATATATTAAGTTTAAGAAGCACAAACAATATATTTATCATAATGTTCAGAGGGAAAAAAGAAAATGAAAAAGCCCTGAAGGAAATAAACCAAAATGGTACCAATAACAGAATCATGGGTCATGTTTTCTTTATCTTAATTTTTCTCTAATGTTGGTTATATTACTTTTAAAATATAGAACAATAATAAAATGGAGTAGAAAAACAGAGAAAAATAAAGCAGTGATTGAATAAAGAAGAAGATCAATGAGGAAAGTCCCAAGTACACTTAAGAATTTTTATTCATTTAGGGGCGCCTGGGTGGCGCAGTCGGTTGAGCGTCCGACTTCAGCCAGGTCACGATCTCGCGGTCCGTGAGTTTGAGCCCCGCGTCAGGCTCTGGGCTGATGGCTCAGAGCCTGGAGCCTGTTTCCGATTCTGTGTCTCCCTCTCTCTCTGCCCCTCCCCCGTTCATGCTCTGTCTCTCTCTGTCCCCAAAATAAATAAACGTTGAAAAAAAAAATTAAAAAAAAGAATTTTTATTCATTTAAAAATTGCTTTTAATTGTATATCTGTAGTAATTGATTAGCACTAAGGACTTGTCAATTTAATAAACTGTTTTATTTTAGTAGAAAAATTGTGAGGGTTCTAAAACAGAGATTTATTGAACCTCACTCATGGAGACCTTCAGAATCTCACATAAATAAATTACCTGGAAGCAGGAATTTAGGAAATGCTGCTATCTAAAAATGACAGGCAAAAATTTACTGCAAAGGTTTGGGCTTGAAGAACAGAGAAGATTCTGGAGTCCCAAAAGTGGCTCTTCCTGGCACGGACCTTCCTGCAGGTAATGGAGCAGAATAACCTCTTCAGCAAGGAGGAGAAGCCTCATCGAAGGGCAAGGGAGGCCCTTAGCGGCAGGGATTTCTAGGTATTCTGAGTCCCCCAAATTAACTGCTCCAATTCCCTGGGCCCTGCTCTTCCCAGGACACTGGAAGATACTGTGTGTTCAGCTAACATTATGGCTTAAAATCCCATGGGATTAAACTTTGTGGGATTTAATTTTTTACTAAAATACCTCTGTTCGGAGGCCACATACATAAAGGACTTTTTTTTTTTTTTTTTTTTTTTTACATGACCATTGAAGGTTCTTGGATTTTTCTTGTACCTTGATCCAAGCAGGTGTGGTTTGGAGCTCCTCATTCTACATCTCACCTTAGGGGCCTCGGATCTCTCATATCTTTTCCCGTCTTCCATGGCAGTGGTAATCCAAAACCTTTCCTTCCCTCCATGAGTGGTTGATGCAAGATGAGCACAGATGCATTTAATTAAGTCATTGACCACTGGGTGCCATGAGCTGTTGGAATCACATTCTGGATATTAAATAGGACTTTGCAATCTACCTAATCTAGGTTACAGAATCAATTCCCAATTTCTTCATATTTCCTGGAGAGTCTGTTTCCTGAAACCCACTCCTGGGATCAATTTCCATATCAACCATAGTTCTTGATTGCAGGCAATTGAAACTGATCTGATTATAATTAACCTGACAACAACTCCACCCCCACCCCACCCCTAATTTTTGAAAGGGTACTGGGGGCTCATAGAACTAAACAGAGTCTGAAGGATCAGGTTCATAAAGTGCCAGGAACAGGAGCTCTGAAAGTGTTGGTTGATCTTACAAGCTGGTTCCAGTTCTATGTTAGAGAGAAATTACGAAAAGTAGTAAAAGGCATAAAAAGATCTTATTTATATATGTGTAGTATGTGTAATGAAAATATCTACCATTGACTTAAAAAAATTTTTTTTATGTTTATTCATTTTTGAGAGAGAGAGAGATAGAGTGTGAGCAGGGAGGGGCAGAGAGAGAGGGAGACACAGAATCTGAAGCAGGCCCCAGGTTCTGAGCTGTCAGCACAGAACCGGATGCGGGGCTTGAACTCACAAACTGTGAGGTCATGACTTGAGCCGAAGTTGGATGCTTAATCAACTGAGCCACCTAGATGCCCCCTCCACCACTGACTTTTAATTGTGATTTTACCACTAACTAGTTGTATAACCTTGCATTTTGCATTCTGAGCCTTAATAACACCCTATGTAAAAAGAACCAGTTTAGAGCCTGTTTAAACTATGGCTTCCTTCTAGCTTTCATATTCCTTGAGTCTATACCAACAGCGAGGACCTGTCTGAGACCTCTTCTCTCCTGAGCCGGTGCCCCTGGGAAGAACACAGCTAGGGAAGCACAGACCACTTCTGTTAAAACCCCAATGCAGCCACGGAATCCTTCTCAACACAGAGCTCCAGACAGCTACTAGCCGTCGGCTGGAATCTGCACGGAATGGGAAATCAATTTGCCATTCTCTCTCTGTACTTGTTCTGTTTTCACAGGATGAGCTAAACCAGAAGAGCCAAGACATCCAAAGAGCATCAGGAAAAGTCTTTGCTGAAAAGAATCTTCAAGACCAGCTTGTGCCCTGCTGCTAAACATCAGTTCAGCTTGTAAAATCTCCCTGGTAACACCGTACAATAAGGTACCATCCAGTCAGCCTGGAAGTTTCATCATATAACTCAAACACGCTTCAGGGGCTCTCAGTATGGTGTCCTTCACTCCATTCTTAAAGGCCTTGTTTTTTGTCCTCCATTCTCCTTGTCCACACACCTGACGACTGTCCCATTTATATTCTGCTGGAACCCTCCAAACTAACCATAATGGAACTGAGGGAAACCTAGAAAAGCCCTGGATCCGATTCACTTGGTCTCCATAATCAAAAGAGTCTGGAAACAGAAATGTCAGGACTTTGTAAATTTCAATCAGGACAAAGTAGGGGAGAAGCAGTCTACTGAAAGAAAAACTATTTTCAAAAATGAAATGGAGTCTTGACGATTCTCCCAACTTAGAAGGCTCATCTCACCAAATACGATGCATTGGTCAGGGTTAGTTTTGGCTACAGATACCACAAAGACTCGACGTCACGGTGCCTTGGAGCAGGGAATAACAGGTGCCAGCCCATGGACTCAATCCAGCCTGCTGCCTATTTTGGTATATTGAAATTTTATTTGAACACAGTCACTCCTGTGTGTATGTGTTGTCTGTGGCTGCTTCTGTAATCCACCAGTAGAGCTGCACAGTTGTGAAAGAGATCTATGTGGCCTCCAGAGCCTAAAAGGTTTATTAGCTGGCTCTTTACTAAACAAATTTGTAACTTGTTGCTTTGTAACTTGTAAGTTTGTAAGTTGTTAACTGCTGCCTTAGAGTATCAATGTAGTTCCCTCTCATAAGTCCAGAGGCCAGCAACACAGGAGTTAATAGCGTCATCAGGGAAAGGACTCCCTCTGTCTTTTCTGCTTTGACATCCTAGCACATGGCTTTCCTCATCAAGATGACCCCATGGTTTCATGGTCCAGAATGGCTTCTGAGACTCTTATTACCATTTCTAAAAAGCAAGCTAGAAGAAAGAGGAAAAGCAGAAGAATAAAGGCTGGGGGGGGTGGGGATTGCCTTCCTGATGAGCCCTGATTAAGTAGCTTTCCTGAAGTCCCGCAAAAACACTTCCATCTACATTTTATTTGCCAGAACTTATCCATTTGCCATATCTAGCTGCAAAGCAGACTGGGAAATAAAGATTAAAAAAAAATTGGTAACCATGTGCCCCACTCAAAATAAGTGTATTACTTTGGAGAAAAGAAACAATGTATGCTGAGTTAGCAGGTAGCAGTCTTGGCTACCAAAGAGTATTTAGTGAAATCATGCATAGCAGATTTACTGATAACTGATACCTTGTTTCATTTGGGGATGGAAGTTTCTGAAGAATACAGAATTTGTATTCTGGCATTACAAATTATACTTCTTTTGTCTTGTGTCTTAATCATTTGGTATATGTATGTCTTATGTTTAATCACTTGGTACGTCAATTAATATCAGTGACTTAGTCCACTTGGGCTCTTTTAATACAAATATCAAAACTATCACGCACTGGGAGGCTTAAACAACAAACACTTATTTCTTACAGTTCTGGAGTCCAAGGTCAAGGTGCCAGCAGATTGATGTGTCTGTTGAGGACCCAGTTTCTGGTTTATAGGCAGCTTTCTTCTCACTGGGCCTAACATTGGTAGAAAGAGAGTGAGAGAGCTCTCTTGGATCTCTTTTTTAAGGGCACTAAACCCATTCATGGGGGCTCCACTCTCATAACCTTATCACCTCCCAAAGGTTGCACCTCTTGTCACCATTGCCTTTTGGGTTAAGATTTCAACATATGGATTTGGGGGGGACACATTCAGTCCATCGCAGTGATTGATTGATTCACGCATACAACAAGACTTACTGAGGACCGACACTGTTCCAGGCACGGGGTGAGGCAAAGGCAAAGTGCAATAACCCCGAGTCCCTGCCCTCAAGGAGTCTGAGTCAACAGGGGAGAGAAGCAAGCACATGGACAATGGCGTTTCAGGGAGAGAAGTTTCCTGGGGAAGCAGATATCGGCACACTATGGAAAGCACACAGGAAGGTCTTGAGACTTGCGCTGAACATGGAAGAACTAGCTAGAAGTATTTTGCAGGGTGAAGGACTGGGAGCAAGGGCATTCCAATATGAGGAAGGAGTGTGTGCAAAGACATGAGAAGAGAGGGTGGGTACATGTAGCCTGGCTGAGCACAGGGTGTGCCGGGGGGCACAGGAGATTATCTGGAGAGGTGGGCACAGATCACCCCCAGAACAGAAGGGACCTCTGCATAAAAGGCACTGAGTTTCCTCTGGACAGTGATGAGTAGGCACTGAAGGATACCACTTAGGAGAGGGACACGATCAATCTGTGTTTCATAAAGCTCATTCTGGTCATAGTGAGGACAGACTGGGGTGGGGCAAGAAGTAGGAAGACAGCAGGAGCCTTCCATTTACTCCTTGTCACATATTTTGCAATTATGTTTAAGTTAAAGTATGATCTTGTATTGTTGTAAGAGAATATCCATTCAGCCAATGGCTACTTAGTAAGGGAATATAATGGATAAAATTAACCTGTACAGTAAAACCTTGGATTGTGAGTTACTTCTTCTGGGAGTGTTCTGCAAGAGGACCAAACATTTCTAATAAATTTTAACTTGATAAATGAGCAATGTCTTCCAATACGAGTATTACATGACACTGAATGTCACATGATCACAACTGAGCCAATGGTTTCTGTCTCTCTCTGTCTCTGTCTCTTTCTGTCTCTGTCTGTCTCTGTCTCTCTCTCTCTCTCTCTCTCTCTCTCTCTCTCTCTCTCTCTCTCTCGCTCTGGGATTGTGGGTGATAATCAATGCAATGTCACATTCCTGCAAAATCCTCAAAAGGAGGCAAAAACAAGTGTCATTGGATAGGTTCCTTGTTAAATTTGCATGAAAAGGATTCCATTAAGCCAATAGATAGCAGTGATTCCATTAGTGATAGTGAAAGTCGTCCTACACAATAACCCCCCTCTCTCTTGTCTCCCTCACACCAGCCACGAAGGTTTTCAAAGGTAGGTGCAGGTGAATTTGTTTTTCTTTATATTTTGTATTTTATTATTTTGTGTCATATTACAGTATCTTAATCATTTTTATATGAATATTTTTGGGTTGTGGAATGAATCATCTGAGTTTCCATTATTACTTATGGGGAAATTCACTTTGATACGCAAGTGCTTTGGATTACGAGCGTGTTTCAAGAACGAATTATGCTCGCAAAACAAGGCTTTCCTGTATTTCTTTTCTTTTTCTTTCTTTCTTTTTTTTTTTTTTTTAATGAGTTCAAGCCCCATGTTGGGCATAGAGCTTACTTTATTTTTTATTTTTTTAATTTATTTTTTTTAATTTTTATTTTTTTTCAATATATGAAGTTTATTGTCAAATTGGTTTCCATACAACACCCAGTGCTCATCCCAAAAGGTGCCCTCCTCAATACCCATCACCCACCCTCCCCTCCTTCCCACCCCCCATCAACCCTCAGTTTGTTCTCAGTTTTTTAAGAGTCTCTTATGCTTTGGCTCTCTCCCACTCTAACCTCTTTTTTTTTTCTTCCCCTCCCCCATGGCTTTCCTGTATTTCATTTAATCTTTGCAGTCATTCTGTGGAGCCCCATCTTACACAGGAGGTAAGTGAGGCTGAGAAAGGTGAGGCGGCTTGCCTAAAATCTCACAGCTGACTAAACGGTAGAGTAGGGTTTGCGTTAAGGTTTTATGATCCCAAGTCCAGTGCTCTTTAAAACTGCATGTTGAGAGCAACAAGCATTCCAGACTCAACCTGTCACCCCTACATCCAGTCCAGGCAGCACTATTTGCATATCTTGGCAGTAACATATCTTAGTGGCTTTAAATGTAGGAAAACACGGAGGCATTTCCCTTCAGTCACTTTATGAAGCAAGATATCAAGAGAATTTTATTAGGCTTTGGCAAATACTCTTAATAGGAAAAATCAACCATATATTTTATTATTCTTTTGTTCAGTGCTGTGGCAATTATTCAAACACTCACGAAAGATCTATGTTTCTCTATAATTCCAACTTTCTATTTGATTATAGTCCATGTTTCATCATTTATGAGAGGAGTAATAAGAATAGACTTATTCAAAATAACTTGTTTAAAGTCTCAAATCGACTAAATTAAGTAATATTTTTATTTTTTTAATTGCTCACACAGATTTTTGTCTTCTCAGAAAGAACTTCCAGATACTTGCTCTCTTCTCATGACCTCCATGTTTGAGCGGGAGGCTGCCCCTTATTTATTATGCCATCCTATACTCTGTCAAAACATTTGAAGGCCTGCATTGTGATAGTTTCCTCATCTTTTTTTTCTCCACTAGATAATAAGATCCTTGAAATCAGCAACAGAGTATGTATTTGTATCTCTACAAATGCACACTAACTGGCATTTGATAGCCCACAATAATTGTTTCTGGATTAATTAATAAAATGCAGCAACAATATAACTAAACATACATAATTACATTTAAAATGGTACTGTAAGAATATTTAGCACATTAAAAAATCTACCTTTTCTATAATTTTACTGCAAAAAATCAAAAAGCTCTAGGAACAACTTCAGGGATGTAGAATTCAGTGGGGCTATTTAAGGCTTCATTTTGACATTTGTTAAGACTTAGGATCACGATGCTTTTTAAGAAGTTGATCCAGAGATGGCTGCTTCGTGGTTCCATTTTTTCCCCACCATCACATCTCCCACGCAAAGCACAGGCTTTACAGATTAAGTCTGCCTTTCTTGGTTTAAAAGCAGAAAGTCTTTCTGTTTTGTTGAGTTGCTGTCTTACGAGAACAGATGCTGGCCATGCAAGCCTTTAAAATTCACTTTAATTTCTATTGTTTGACTGTTCTTCATGCTGGTACCTCACCTTTGGGACCTTCTAAGTTTTGGTCTGAATGGGAACTAACCTCAAGGGACCTCTTGTCTGAGGCACAGCCACTCAAAGCTCTCCTACACTCATACATCTTACCTTCTTTCCTCAGGAGTGCAACACCATATGGTACCACATTTACATTTCATGACTCAGTCTTAAGGCTTGGATAGGTGTAACTATAAAGTAATGAGACATTTTCCCCAGAAGATCAAACGTCATAATCTGGTAGGTCCTTTGCTCAGGATTGCCATCTTTCAGAATTGTTTATTTCCATGCCCTCAGCCAATCTATAGTGCTAGATGGTTCTTTCCACCCTGACCTTTCTTTTCTTCCTATGCAGCAGAGTGAGGTACAAAACTCAAATCGAACCCTGTGCAGAGCAGTGGGGAGCTAAGGGCTGATTTTCTTCCTTTCTGTACATGTTCCTTCCCATCCTAAGGTAGCCAGCCTCAGATGGGTGTGTGTGTGTGTGTGTGTGTGTGTGTTGTGTGTGTGTGTGTGTGTTGTGTGTGTGTGTCTGAATAAGATATATAACTGCTGAGCTTCAAAGACTTCATGTTGCCAAGAAGAAAAGGTGGAGACATGAATGGGTTGGAAGCATTAGGCAAGGTAATTGGACTTTAGACATAGGTGGAATTTGAATTATTGGTGGCTTACCACTGCTTCTCAACCCAGGCTGATTTTGCTCTCCAGGGGACATCCAGCAATTCCTGGAGGCATTTTTGGTTGTCACGCTTTGGGGTGGGGAAGGGTTATTACTAGTGGGAGGAGGCCAGCAATGTTGCTAAACATTGTACAATGCACTCCCCTCCCCCACAACAAAGAATTATCTGGCCCAATTATTCAATACTGCTGAGGATGAGAAATGCCGGACTGAGATAAAGGATAATCAGACCAGGTGTCATACTATAAGAAAGAAGAAAAACTGTAGAAATTAACTTACTGTTGCAATTTTAAAAACTCATTCAGATGACATCTCATCAACCTCCCCTCACCTAATGTTTGCATATGAGGCATTTATATGGATACACATTTTCACATATAAGTATTCTTTTGCTCTTGGCACAGAATAAAAGTAGGAGACCTGCAACGTGACTGGCCTCTGGTTCCCAGAACTGAATTAGTCCCACCCTGGTATTTATTCACTTTCTCAGAATCCTATGCTGTGTGTCTCCTTCATGGCACCAGTCACCATAGACATTTGTGCCATTCTCATTTCCAGTATGGCTCTCCTACAAGAGTGTGAGCCTCATGAGGCCAGGAACTGGGTCCAATCCATCCCAGGACCCAACCCAGCATCTGGTGTATGCAGGGCGTGGGGGGCAGTTAAGAGAGTGGACACTTTGTGGTGTCCACAAACTGCCTGGGCTTAACTTCGCACTCTACCACTAAGTCACGGTGCAACCTCAGGCAGTCACCATAACTTTTGCAAAGGCTCAGTTTCCTCATCTATAAAAATGGTGTATATGGCACCTGCCTCATAGGTAGAATTAAACAAGTTATTATGTGCAGAGTGCTTAAGGAACATTTGATGATGAGTGAAGCGTCAAAAAGCAAAGATAGGGTTAAACATCTGCCTGCAAACCAGCAATGCAGAAAATGAACAAAGAGAAACACATAAAACACCTGGCTTTTACTTTGTGGGAGTTTCTAAATGTAATCTTTCCCTTCTTTGTGATGTAACAAATGTGGAAAGCTGCCTGTTAATATTTACAGGCACAGTGAAAGCCTTAGCAGGATACACATTTTTTCCATATTGATTTTGCTTCACAATTGATGCTCTACCCAGTTTCTCTGCTAAGTCCAGTTTCTCACTATATTTTTTGCTATAGGTTAATTTCATTTTTTTATTGTCTTCCGATAAAAACTGATTTAAAGCACTATGGTAAGTCAATCTAAAAAAGGCATTTAACAGTTTTCTGTGGTTGAACACCCACTATTCTTCCTGTATCAAAGTTAACTTCTTTCTGCAGTCTTACATTCTTCTGCTTCCTAGGCTCTTTCAAACACACAGAGGGTTTAAATCTTAATTGTTCTGTAACTGATACATTCTGAAACTTTACTGTACTCTTTAGATCTACTCTCCCTGTGGGTCTCTGATCCTTTACTACCCTCCACCTTCCCTTGGTGATTTTCTATGTATATATCTTGCAGAAGCTCCAGAGAGAAGATTGATTTCTAATCATTTACTTACGCACACAATTATTCACTTGGCATTCAAGAAGTAATTATTGAGCACCAGTGTATTCCAAACTCTGCTCCCAACTTCCAGGATGAGCAGTGAACACACAGGCAGGGTACCCCCCCCCCCCCCGCCACCGGCCCAGAGCAGGTATTCTTGAGTTCAAAGGGAGACCATAAGAAAATGAAGCAAATGAACAAGGTAATTTCTGACACCATGTGAAGGAAATCACACCATTGTTTTTTTTTTAACCTCCCTTCCTCCCTCCTTCCCTCCTTCCTCCCTTCCTCCCTTCCTTCCTTCTTTTTCTTTTTAATTTATATCCAAGTTAGTCAGCATATAGGGCAATAATGATTTCAGGAGTAGAATCCAGTGATTCATCCCCTATGTATAACACCCAGTGCTCATCCCGACAAGTGTCCTCCTGGATGCCCCTCTCCCCTTTAGCTCATCCCCCCACCCAACACCCCTCCAGCAACCCTCAGTTTGTTCTCTGTATTTAAGAGTCTCTTATGTTTTGTCCCCCTCCTTGTTTTAATATTTTTGCTTCCCTTCCTTTATGTTAATCTGTTTTGAATCTTAAAGTCCACATATGAGTGAAGTTATGTGATATTTGTCTTTCTCTGACTAATTTTGCTTAGTATAATACACTCTAGTTCTAACCATGTTGTTGCAAATGACAAGATTTCATTCTTTAATTGCCGAGTAATACTGCATTGTGTAGATATAGATATAAATATAGATATAGATATAGATATAGATATAGATATAGATATAGATATAGATATCTTCTTTATCCATTCATCCATTGATGGACATATGGGCTCTTTCCATACTTTGGCTATTGTTGATAGTGCTGCTATAAACATTGGGGTGCATGTGCCCCTTCGAAACAGCACACCTATATCCTTTGGATAAATAACTAGCAGTGCAATTGCTGGGTCACAGGGTAGTTCTATTTTTAATTTTTTGAGGAACCTTCATACTGTTTTCCAGAGTGGCTGCACCAGTTGGCATTCCCACCAGCAAGGCAAAAGAGATCCTCTTTCTCTGCATCCTTGTCAACATCTGTTGTTGCCCGAGTTGTTAACGTTAGAGATTTCGACAGGTGTAAGGTGGTGTCTCATTATGGGTTTGATTTGTATTTCCCCGATGATGAGGGATGTTGAGAATTTTTTCACATGTTCGTTGGAGCCATCTGGATGTCTTCTTTGGAATAGTGTCTATTCATGTCTTTTGCCCATTTCGTCACTGGATTATTTGTCTTGGGTGTTGAGTTTGGTAAGTTCTTTATAGATTTTGGATATTATCCCTTTATCAGATATGTCATTTGCAAATATCTTCTCCCATTCCATCGGTTGCCTTTTAGTTTTGCTGATTGTTTCCTTCGCTGTGCAGGAGCTTTTTATTTTGATGAGGTCCCAGTAGTTCATTTTTGTTTTTGTTTCCCTTGCCTCTAGAGACATGTTGAGTAAGAAGTTGCTGTGGCCAAGATCAAAGAGATTTTTGCCTGCTTTCTCTTTGAGGATTTTGATGGCTTCCTGTCTTAAGTTTAGGTCTTTCACCCATTTTGAGGTTATTTTTGTGTATGGTCTAGGAAAGTGGTCCAGGTTCATTCTTCTGCATGTGGCTGTCCAGTTTTCCCAACCCCATCTGCTGAAGAAACTGCCTTTATTGGATATTCTTTCCAACTGCCATTGGATATTCTTTCCTGGTTTGTCAAAGATTAGTTGGCCATATGTTTGTGGGTCCTTGCTATAACAAACTACCACAAACATGGTAGCTTAAAACAACACAAATTCCTTAAACAGTTTCTGGAGATCAGGTGTCTGCCATGGGTCTCACTGGGCTAAAATCATGATGTTGTCAGGTCTACAGTCCTTCCTAATACTCTAAAGAAGAATATATTTTCTTGCCTTTTCCAGAATCTACAGAAGCTGTATTCCCTGGCTCATGGCCCTTTCCTCCATCTTCACAGCCAGCAGTGACCTGTTGAGTCTTTCTTTTCTTTTTTTTCAAGTTTCTTTATTTATTTTGATATAGAAAGTGTGAGCAGGGGAGGGGCAGAGAAAGAGGGAGAGAGACAGATCCCAAGCAGGCTCTGCACTGTCAGCACACAGCCTGACGCAGGGCTCAAACCTACAAATGGTGAGATCATGTCCTGAGCCAAAATCAAGAGTTGGACACTTAACAGACCGAGCCACCCAGGCGCACTCTCTATGGAGCGTTCCTTATATCTCATCGCTCTGACATTGACTCTTCTGCCTCCCTCTTCCACATTTAAAGGACCCTGTGATCACACTGGGTCTAAATGGATACACCTGGATAATCTCCTTACCTGAAGATCAGCGGATTCTCAATGTGCAGTCCAGCTACATTCTTAACTCCGCCCCTCCGCTGTGTAACATAACATATTCATCAGTTTCAGGGATTAGGGTGTAGACTTCTCTGGGAGCCATCTGCCTGTCTACCACAATGATCTAAGAGGTACTATAATTTTAGCATCCTGTTCGCTACCTACATAGATGTTTAATAAATTCAATATTTAGGAAACACTTCAGAATTATAACATTTACTTCTTATTAAATCATTACAGCAAGAGCTGTGTTTTCTTTACTGAAGAATCAGTGAGGGGTGGAGTGGTTTCAGCCAACCTTCCAGGTAAACACAAAGTTATCTCAATGCAGGGAGAGGCTCAGGGCCCATGCCACATGAGGCCCTGGAGGAGAAGCTCCCTGCATTTCACTGGCTTCTCCTTTGGGACTGGCTTTGGCTGGATCACTAGCGCAGGACCATGGGGGTGACCGTCCCTCCTCCTTAGCAGTGCCTCTGCCCGTGGCTTCCTGAGGGCTCCACCACCTTGATTTCTGTTGGCTGCAGCAGTTTTCTTGAATTATAAAATGGAGGGGTTTTTTGTTGTTGTTGTTGTTTTGTTTGTTTGTTTTAGGACCCTAGAATAAAGAAACTGAATTTCAGAATAGCTGGGGGAAATATCTGAAATGGTTGAGAAGGTTTTTTGATTGGTGAATGAGAGATCAGAGTTTTATGGGGCTGCTTTCATGCAGTATGAATATGGAGAGTTTAATTTTTAATTTCTGCAGTGTTGCTCGGGTTTATGATGCCACTATTTTGCTGGATGCAACCGAAGCACACTGTTCTTCCTCCTCACTAAATTACAGCCTTCTGTTCCTCAAAATGTCTCCTAAGAATTAAGCCTTGACAGTCTAACAAGACCTTGCATCACTGGCCCTTCCGACCCCCCGATTATATAACACAGTTGGCTGCTTATGTGTCACTTTGCTTCTTCTGTCTGTATCCATTTTTTTACTCTGGATTCATGGCTGTGTTCTCCATGCAACTGAGAGCTCTCAGCATGAAGGGGGGAAGTGGCCCACAGCTCTTATTTCGCTTGTACTTCTGCACAATGGCTACAAAGTTCTGTGGCCGAAAGTTCCCGAATTTGATTATCTTCATGAAGGGTGTTGCTTGAAAAGGCTGCAGAAAAGTATTAATTTTATTTCTTAGCTAGCTTTTACCCGCACAACCCAACACAGGCCAGGCCCACCAGAAAGGTTTGGGAATTCGATTTGCAGAGAAGATTGCTAATGCCAAGCCACATTTGAGCACTTGAGAAGGTCAGCCCTACTCACATGAAGGTAAAAAGCTGGGCAGTGTCTTCCTCAGCATGCTTTCTCCAGATGTCATTCTCATCTCACACTACACCGACTTAGATCTAATTAGAAATTACCATTCGCACAGGCATTTTGATTTCTTTATAGAACGGCCACTGAAATCTCTGACCTAGATGGTTAAAGCAAATCTGAAATATCTTAAAGACATGCCTCTACCAACTGCAGTTCCAAGAGGGAAGAATATGTTGGGTAAAATAAAAACGTTACATTTATGCTTAGCAAAAGGAGCTGTGAAAAACTGGAAATTTATTTTCTGTTTCCTCTCTATTTTTTCATGAAACCCATCCTAAGGATTGAATAACAGCACGATCTCATTGATTGTATGCTCTGCTCCCTTTGGGATTTGAGAGGAGGGAAGATCCTACCTTCTACGGCTCAGAAGGTGAACTGTGTGAGTTTTTATTCTGCTGGAGAAGTCCAAAAAACTGGTCACACCTCAGCTTTACCGACAGCTCCTTGGCCAATTACACTGTGTTTATAACACAGATTGGAAGTGCTTGTGTGTGCCTGTGTGAGTGTGTGTGTGTGTGTGTGTGTGTTGTAATGGTTACAGGAAATCTAAATTGAAACTTTGCTACATGTAGCTATAATGTTCACTTAGATAATTGCTTTTTTGTAAACAGTTTCTTACAAAGTCTCAGCTTGCTGCTATGGAAGCAATGACATTAACAGAAATAACACTGGTGCCACAAATCTTCAGGGATTTTTTTTTTTTTTTAATGGAAAGGAAAATTCTAAAACTAAAAATATACTTTTTATTTGCAACTATGGGAATACAAACACCAGAAAAACACAAGAGGACTGCATAATTGGGACATGGGAGGTATGCTATCTGGCAGTTTTAGGGCAAGGGCAGTCATGGGATGGAATCTAAGTCTTAGGTCATTACAACTTGGTCAAAAAAGAAAAAAAAATCTGCATTCACAAAAGAGATGATGTCTGGGAGGGAGTGACAGCTTCCCCAACTTGTTCCACCACACGCCCCTTCGTATTACCCTTATGGGGTACAGGGTGCTCACCCTAACACCTCCTGAGTTTATAGTGCTTATGACCTCATGCGCCTTGTCCCTTTAGCATACAGTTTTTAAAGTTTATTTATTTATTTTCTGAGAGAGAGTGTGCGTGTGTGTGTGCATGAGTGGGGGGAGCGGAGAGAGAGAGAGAGAGAGAGAGAGAGAGAGAGAGAGAATCCCAAGCAGGCCCCATGCTGCCACGGTAGAGCCCGACATGGGGCTCGATCTCATGAACTGGGAGATCATGACCCGAGCTGAAATCAAGAGTCTGACGCTCAACTGACTGAGCCACCCAGGTGCCCCAGCACAGAACTTTTTAACGCAGATAACCACCTACTGCAGAGATACTATCCCTTAATTCGTTAATTGTTAATCTTAATTGATATTGATTTTGCAGAATCCATGAAAAAATGTCCAAATCTAAAAGTACTGAAATCTAAAAGAAATACCCTCTTCTTTATTTCAACTGTGAACATCAACACCAGTTGGATTTGAAGGCATCTTACTAAGATCAGGTCCAGCTCATTTAAATCGGCCTCTATTAGCAAAGACAATGGAATGGTTTTCTGCATGCTTGAACGTAGCGATCTTACGACTATAACTAGAAATTACTTACATCAAAATGTTGATTCCTAAAACTGGATTATAGAAAAATTTTCTTCCCATTAAGGAGCACTGTATTTTTATTTATTTTTTGTCTTTACATCTTCTGCTTTCTTCTGGATCTTAAAAGTTTTAGGGGGTTATAAAGAGAAATGTCACTTTCTATATTTTAAATCCACTGTAAGGCTAAGAGAAGTTTACACTTAAAAAGCAAAAACTCGGGGCGCCTGGGTGGCGCAGTCGGTTAAGCGCCCGACTTCAGCCGGGTCACGATCTCGCGGTCCGTGGGTTCGAGCCCCGCGTCAGGCTCTGGGCTGATGGCTCAGAGCCTGGAGCCTGTTTCCGATTCTGTGTCTCCCTCTCTCTCTGCCCCTCCCCCGTTCATGCTCTGTCTCTCTCTGTCCCCCCCCCAAAAAAAAAAATAAATAAATAAACGTTGAAAAAAAAATAAAAAAAAAATAAATAAAAAGCAAAAACTTGCCTGGGTTGCTCTTATCAGATAGATATTTGCCAACAACAATCGCCCTGGAAACTGGGGCAGAGGAGAACAGGATTCGTGCCCTCTGATAGCAGGCTGAAGTCCCGTCTTCATTTACAAAGTTGGATATATTCTACCAAGATTGTTTTTATTCCATTAAATTTTACCTCAGCTAATTGATTTAGCAAAATAGGATTCCAGATTTTTGTGAGAGGGAAAATATGACAGTTAAAGATTGAAAACTACCTTGAGAAAGGGAAAAAAATCATTGTTACTTAAAATAGGTCCAGAATGACCCTGTGCCAGACTTACATCAGCTCCGTGCTGAAGAAAGTTCTCTTTACAATGGATGGTGAAGCATTCAATTTTAATTTCTGCAGCTTGAGCCATGTCACATATGTGTCTATGTCAGCTTTCCCTGAAGTCTGGATCTGACAATCTGACTGAATCAACACTGGACTGTTAAGAAACAAAAATAAAAGGCAACGTTGTGGCACAACACAGTCAGATATCTGGGTCATTGAAAAGATTCAATAGATGAATAGATATAGACAATGACTAATGATTTACAGGAATGAAATTATAGAACAATTACAGTGTATTTCCATTGGCAAGCTTATCAAAAGTTGATTCTTCAAGTACTTTCGCTATCCATAAATTCTCATGGTTGATGGTTTTTTTTTTCTTTTTTTTTTTTGCCCTGGAATCTGTAGTTTATTAAAAACTTTAGTTTGGGGAATTTTTTTGCTGCTGGCAGAAGAATGCACGCATGCCCTGGGGTGTTATAACAGCACATTAATGCAACATTACATTAATCAATGGCACCACAGACATATACTATTTTAAAAAGAAGACAAGTACAAAATCCACATGTGTGTTGTCTGGGCAAGTGAGATTCTGACTTGGCAAAACGTCACATTCCAAGTTCAGCCATCCTGAAATAAATCCAATTTGTACACTTTACATCAACAACAGAAAACACTGATTGAGCAAAGGTAAGGTATTTATGCATCCATCATTTATCACCGGAATAGATAATGCAAAAAGAATGAGACATAGTGCCAAAGAGAAACATTCCTTTAAAGTTAATTAGTAAGCTTCTAAAGATACTTATCAAAAGGGTAATCCAGGGAGACCTGCGTCGATCAAGCCAATCCAACAGCTCTGTGCATACAACAGGAGCCAAGCCACAACCACTACAGCTTTGAATACCTGCCAGAATGTCACCCTTATGTGGCTCTGTGTTTTTATCCACAAGAGGCTTGAAGGAGATTATCTGGATCATTTGTAGCAAGCGGATTTCACATTTTGCCACGCAGGCTCGGGTTCATGGCTGGTCTGCTCAATCCTTTAAGTGTGGACCAGGAATGAAGTCACACGTGAGCTCATTTTCCAAGGAGACCAATCTACCTGCCCCATGGCTCTGGAGACTAGGACACTGGTTCACGGGGCACATGAAAAGCACTGAAACTCTGAACCGAAGATCTTGCAGTGACTTCGGACTAAAGTCTGTGTGAGGCATGCCTCGCGTGAAGGCAGTGAAGATACACTGTCGGAATGAGGAAGCAACTCAGAGGTAAAATATATGGACAGTGGGTGGGCAGCCTAATTTCCATTATGTGAGGTTCTCCTTCCACTAGACAGTCTTGGATTACTTGAACTCTCTGAAAATAACACCTTCCGCTTTCTCTTATTTTCACCTTAAAGTCTATCTCTTCTCTCTGGAACCCTTTTTCTTTGTTCTTATCTCCAGGGCAGACATGTTTCTTCACCATTCTAAGGAATCCTTCACCCTTGCTCTCAACTTGGACTCCCCACATTGTTCAGAATCTTGTTCCATCCACTGTTTCTATGGGAGATTAAAGATGGCTATAAATTCTTCGTTGTTCCTCTTACTGAGAGATGGAATCAAGGTCCCTTCCCCTTGAATCTGACCTTGCCTTATGGACTTGATTGACTGATAGGATGCAGAGGGAAATGACGCTCTGGGTTTTTGAAGCTAGGCCTTAATAAGTCTTGCAATTTTGCCCGGACTTCCTGGAACACTTCTTTGGGAGCTATGAGTGGCCATATAAGAAGCTGGACTACCTGAAGAGATTGGCGAGGCCAAAAACAGGTGCTCTGGTCAACTGCTCCAGCTCAATACTACTGTCCAGCCATCCTTATTGAGGCACAAGACATGTTGGCTAAAGACCACTGAGCAGTAGAGCACTTCACTTCACAGAGTAAAGACCACTCTGTTGATACCATGTGGAAAAGTCACCCAGCTAAGCACTGCCTCAATTTCAGATCTACAAAATCCTGATACGGTACAGTTGTTGTTCTTGAAAGTCACCAAGTGTTGGGGCAGGATGTCATGCAGCAATCGATGCTGGAACAGAACTCCCTCTTTTTTTTTTTTTAACGTTTATTTATTTTGGGGACAGAGACAGAGCAGGAACGGGGGAGGGGCAGAGAGAGGGAGACACAGAATCAGAAACAGGCTCCAGGCTCTGAGCCATCAGCCCAGAGCCTGACGCGGGGCTCAAACTCACGGACCGCGAGATCGTGACCTGGCTGAAGTCGGACGCTTAACCGACTGCGCCACCCAGGCGCCCCAGAACTCCCTCTTTTTTAATTTTTCCTTTAAAAAAATCAATTCTTCATCTTCTACCTACAAAATCTGCTCAGTTCTTCCCAGTGTTAAAATCTTCCCTCAATCCCACCATGTAATACAATAAAGCTCTGCTTTCCTCAATGGTAACCATCTTCAAAAGACTAGTCTCTACCACTGCTTCCGTGTCCTCATTTCCCACTCTTTAAACACACAGCAATCTGGTGTTCACAATCTCCATTCTAAAATGGCAGGATTTCAATGTTGGAAGGGACCTGAAAGGCCGCCTCATCCAGCCATATGTTCACTCCTAAATTCCCCTCCATAAGGTTCCTTCTTGGTAGTAGGCGTCTTGATGATGCTCTAACAACTCAAGGAATGTAGCACTTGGTGCCACCCAAGGATGCTCATTCTATCTTTGGATATCTGAGATTATGAGGAAGTTCTCTCTGATTCTGCACAGAATTCTGTCTCTGTAAATTTTCTATCCATCAGTCCTAGTTTTCTTGCTCCTAATTTTATAGAAAAAGCCTAACCTCTCCAATATGGAGACACTTAAAAGCATCCAGGTAGGACATGGATTAGGTGGTGGCAGTGGACCCGGACAGAAAAGAATGTATCTGACATTTATTCAAGCTGAAGACATTTTAGTGTTACTGAAATCTGGATGCATCTTAAAATGGATGTGTGAAGTCACAGGGTGAACCTTACAGTCGCTTTTTATCTTTCTACAGTGTAATGTAACTTAAGTCTTGAGCTGCCATTCTATTCAGTTAAGGGAAATGTGGAGACAGTGGAGACAGAATGATAAAGCATAAATGGTGGCTTAGAGTATGGACTGTGAGGTCAGACTGGCTGCAGTATTCTCTGGCTATGTGACCTTGAGTGACTCAGCTACGAAAACTCCAGCCACTTTCGGGGAAACTCATTCATGTTCAGTTATTTCATAGTCAAACTCAGAACTCCAACAATCAAATTAGGGTTCTGCCCTTCCTTCTCTTTTTCCTGGGATACTGTCTAAATTCTAAGAAGGCCCATATGTGTCATGGCATCAGGAAAAGCCATCTAGTCTGTTAGCCCCAAATCCTGCTAACCCTCCTGGGGACCCACACTGCTTTTGCTGCTGACGTTGCTTCTGTTTCCACAGCCTCCAGCACATGGAATCCACATCACATATGCTGATGGTGTCCCTTCTGCAGGACACCAAGGCCTTTGGGCGTCCCTCCCAGGGCAGCCTCTGGGGACACAGGCAATTTTAAGATGTTTTCCACGTACCCTGGATATCTCAACCAGTCACTGCTGCTTTTCCAACCCACCATCATGCTGCTACAAGATTTCCCTATTAGGCGTGGCTTCTACCGGAGTGACGACTGGACTCAAATCCTGGTCCTCTGGGATTTCCCCAAACGGTTCTGGGGTTTCTGTTCCTTCCCATCTCCAGGCGCCAGGGCACGGCATACCTTCTCAGGGTACTTTGGCATCTCGACTGCAGATCCTTCTCCTACCAGAAGCTAAAATGTCCTCTCTTGGGGAACAAGATGCATCTCAGACCTCACCCTTCCTTCTCTTCAATTATATTAAATTATCAGGCTTTGGCTCTTGATAGGCAAAGCAAACTTTGAAGCCAGTTTTTAAAGTTTTATATTTTTAAAAATTCTGTCTTGTAATTAACAAAACAGAACAGAAGAAAATAAAAACCAACTGTGGCTCCAGATGAGCTGTTTGGAGTCACGTGGCCCAAGTGTAGCAGTCAATAGCCAAAAATTTGCCTCTTTGCTTTCTGCAATTAGTTTGTCCCTTTAGCTAAAAACCTCAGAGATCTGAGGTAAAAAAAAAAAAAAAAATTACCAAGACGGAGAAAACATAGCATTTTAAAAGTCAGTCCCATTATAACTACACTTGATTTGGTAGTGCTTACTTTGTTCCTGAAAGCTGTAATTAAATTAAGTCGATGATACATCTTACATGAGTGGCACAATAGGAGTGAGGGGAGGAAGTAATTCAGAGGTAGTTTCTATGCAACTTGGTATGATGGAGTGGTGAAGAGGGCACAAGCCAGAAATGAGTAACCTAGATTTAAATCCTAGATGTCCTAGAGCAATTTACTAACTTCCTACACCTCAGCCCCTCGTCTGTTAAATACTGATAGTAATAACAATGAACTCATAGGATGTTATGAGCATCACAAGAGTTCATTCGTGGAGAACATTAAGGCGGCGTCTGGCACAAAGTAGATAATTAAGTAGCATTAGTTACTGTCCTGTGTTGGATGTGGAGAGAGGTATAGAACAGAGGGAAAGACAATTCCACTGGTCAGATTTACAACTAATTTGTTAGTCCTGAGCTGGAACTAGAAGCATGTTCTCCTTCCTCCAAATCATTACGCCCGTCCGTGGAGAGCCTAGACTCACAAGACATGGATAAAATGCAAACCCTCCTTAATTACATCCTCTTGAAACCTAGTGGGATGGAAAGTGTCCCCAGCTCCTCACCAAAGAGGAGAAGTAAGGTTACTGGTTTTCAGCACTCCAGGCAGAGCAGAGGGTGGGGGAGAGGTCCACAGCCGATGGATTTCTACTCGGATTGAGAGAAAAGCAGCATCCGCATCTCTCAAATGATGTGTGGGGTCCCCTCTACTTATGGAGCCTCTGGGGCTAGTCCTGACTATAACCAACTCACAAAATCCTTTATAATATATAGCTTAAAGTGAACCACATATTTAAATTTATGGTTTGCAGTGGTGCCTAAATCAAACTGCTCCATTGCAATGAAGTTATGTGGGAAAGCTTTATTTTTATGGCTAACACACTTCAGTTACTTGGGGGAACAGTCTAAGGACCAAAAGGCATTTCATAATGAAGCAGTATTTGCTTGGGCTTCTTAGTGGAATTGTCCTGTGGACCTTTTGCAAATAAAATGATTCACTTTATGGGCTGGAGTAGCAAGGTGGATGGTTGTGACATTTACTGAGATGGAGAACAGGGAGGAAGGTAGGAGTAGTCCAAATTTCAGTTTTGGATGTGTTACATACAAAATACGTAGGAGAAATGTGAGTGGAGGCATTAGGCAGGTCTAGAACTCAAATGAGATATAAATATGGGAGTTTCGTTGACTTTTGTTAGGAGAAAGCAAAGAACAGGAAAAATGCCTCCAGGAGAGATTGTAGGAAGAAAAGAAAATCCAGTATTGGTCCCAAGACACCACAATATGTAAACATTGAGGAGAGGAGGAGCCTGCGGAGAAAATGAGAAGCAACAGCCAGGAGAAAACCAGAGGCCAAGAAGAGAGAGTGCCAAGGAAGTACAAGTGGCTAGCTGGGTAAAATACTGCTCAGAGAGTTGAGGAAAGTGAGGAATCAAATGTGGCCATGGACTTGGTCAATGGGAGGCGAGTGCAAACTCTCATGCTGAACTGAAAGCAGTTTCAATGGAGGGGTGAGGCAGGATTCTGATTCAGAGTAAGTTACAGAGTGAAGAAGGGTCAGGCAGTGGAGACAATCTGTATAGACAATTCTGGAGAAGCTCAGGCTGAAGGAGGAGGAGAGAGAAAGCAGAGATAAGAAGCTCTGTGATCGTACAGAGTGCCGAGAATTCAGTAGACGGGCAGGGACAGGGAGACGGATGTTGTCATATCAGGGACTCATGTCGTCTTTAACATCACCTGAAACCATCCTGCCATTTTCACACTGATGTTGTTGTCGTGATCCTCTACTCTAATAAAACCAGCCTTTAAAAAGTGTTTTCTCTATTCTCCTCAGCAGTGAATTCATCATCTTATCTATGCTTCAACTAGGAATTTATGCAGCTGACTACCCACACTGATGTCTCTGTGCTCCAACACCACATCCGGACACGGGCATCTCATGTGGCATCTCAGCAGTGTCTCAAAAACAACATGTTCCTATAAAGAGCAGGCATTTTCTCCGCCAGGTCCTCTTTGCTCCCCTATTTCTTTTCATGGAACATCCAGACACTCACTCTCAAAACCCTATTTTCCTTTTCAGTCATCGGGAAACTGCCTCATATTCCCTGGCTTGGAGACTTTCTCTTGGTGGTCGCCTGCCCAGACCACCTTCCTCACCACTTCCATCTGTCAAAAACCTACCCATCCTTTAAAGCCACAAAATTCTGCCGATCCTTCCAATTTGGTGGGATCTTCCCGACAGTGAAGCCTTCTTGTGTACCTCTCTTCAATTAGATTTACTTGAGGGATTGATTGTCTTATCTGCCTGATTAGACTTTAAACGTCATGAGCAGGGGCCTTATCTTACTCATTTTTGCATTGCTTGCATCACCAGATACAACAGGCACTCAGCAAGGTTTTGTTGAACTGGCTCAAAAGTAAATTAGTGAATTCTTTAGATGAAATGAGTTATTTCCAGTTGTATGCATGCGAATAAATAATTTGCTGGAAACTTAAGAATGCACTCAACTGGAGGACAGAAATGAGTTCATATGAACATCAGAGCACTGCCAAAAATCGCTTTTCTTTCCTGGAACAAGTATTTATGTAACTTTTTATTATGGTATGGAATATTTCAAATATACCTAAAAGTAGAAAGAATAGCATTATGAACCCCCATGAATTATTAGCCAGTTACAAAAACTCACAATATTTTCCCAATCTAATTTTGTCTATTTATCAACCCCGTCCCATTTTTTTTTTTCCTGGAGTGTTTTAAAGCAAACTCCAGACATCATATCATTTCACTTACATACCCCTCAGCAAATATCTCTACCAGATGAAGTTTTGTTTTATAATTTAACCACATGTCAGACCTAATGAAATGAATTCTAATTACTTAATATGATTTAATGTCTAGTTTTTTGTTCATATGTCCTCAATTTGTTGCAATCATTTTATTCAGAGAATGCTTAATTTAATACTTATAGCCCATTTTAAGGCAATTTAGTGGTAGGCATTAACTCTTGATTCTTTTAGCATATGTGCTGGAAGAGGTTAAGGAAAAAGGAGATACTCAATTTTTGAATTACTTAGTTTCCTTGATTCATTTCCTTTCCTCTTCAGCTACTGCTGCTTTGGATCTTTTTCATTCTCATGTTTACGAAAACATGAGAAGGAAAAGAAAGGGTGACGGAGGCTACTGTCTATTTGTCCCCCCATATCTTTTGTCTCCTTTCTCTAGAAGAATACAGTATCGGCACAAGGCTAAAGACGATTATTTCCTAGACCCTCTTGCAGTTAGATAGCCACAAGACCATGCGACTTTTTGAGCAAAAGTGATTGTGTGGAATTTCTGGGTCATGCCTTTCACTGGAAAGATGTGTGCTGTCTCCTCTCTTACACCCCCTTCGTCATGGCTTAAATGCAGATGTGGTGTGGTAAGCCATCTGCCACCACACAGATGATCAACAACCTTAGAGGATGCAGAAGCAACCAAATGAAAGAGCTTGGGCCCTGGTTGACCTCATCAGGAAGAGTTGGCCTGCCAACCTGCAGACCACCAGTTTTAAACTACTGTTATTTTGGTATCTGTTACAACAGCTGTTCTGATATCTTAATTACGTTAGAAGGTAAAACTCAACAATGTCCGTATTATAAATCGAACGGAAGCTTTCTAAAAATCTAATGAGAGTTTCTGTTTCCTACATCACAGTCAAATGTTCTCTGCATATGTTTCCAGTTATTACTAGCTATCATTCTGTCTTGGAGCATGATAATCAACTGACCTTAGTTAACTGATTGTATACCACGACAAGCAGCAAAGTAGAAAGACTGGCTAGATTTGGTTCCAGGCAAACTTATTTGAATCCTCCCTTGCCACTCCCTAGCTATGAAGAAGTTACTAGAACCACATGACACTTTAAATACCTGTAAAATGGGAATAACAGAGCTCCTTAGAAGATTAATTAGGGAGAATAAATAAGTTTGTGTATATCAGAGGAGCAAACACAGTACTTGGCACAAAGAAGTATCCAGAAAAGGCTAATTTCGTTTCCTTTGGTTCCCTGTATACGTAAGTCACAAGGGTCTGATGATATTTTCTGATAAGCTACTACTGCCATAGCCGTTCAGGTCTCCGGCACTTGTCGGAACCAGCAAAATTTATTGGACACTGCGTAGGAGCCCTGGGATTTATAATGCCGGTCTCTTCTTAAAGGTTGTGAGAGAAACCGTAGAAAACACTGGCGAATGAAAACCTTCTCCCAAGGATTATATGGCTGCTTAGAAAGGATGTTGATAAGCGGTGCCTTAGCGAGGGTAACACTAGCCGATAGAGCACACTACTCTCTCATCTCAGACAACAGAGGTTCCTAAAGCATGAGGCTCTGCTCCATCCAGTTACCCAAGGGTCCAGACTGGCAGAGTCACCGACCAGCCTGAAAACATGGGATGGGAAGATTATGTGGGTGGTGTTTACAGGCCAGGCCAGGAAGTGATTTCATAACTTCCACTCACATTCCACTGTCCACAAGTCTAATGTTGAGACCTAACTGCGAGGGATGCTGGCAAATATGGTCTGGTGAGCACCCAGGAAGGAGAGAAAGAAATGTGGGGATCGGCTAGCAGCATCTGCCAAAAGCAGTTATCCTGAAAGACTTTACTGAACTATTTTATTTAGCTTCAACTTGAGTACTGGGAGAGTAGACTTAGAAACACTGGGCCAAAACCTCTATTAGCAATGTCTCTCAAAAATCCTTGTATGATACAAGAAATGAATTTAGGGAAGATAAGTTTTTAAAGAATTGACCAGACACATATCTCCCTAATGCTCCAAAGCGACGTCAGTAAGTAGAAACAACCACTTAAAAAAATGTTTTAATGGCAGAAAACCCAAATTATTTTAGCTAGGAAAAGACTCAAGCGTTGGATCATTTTCCTCTAGGGAAAAAAAAAAAAAAAAAGCACTTTTGATTAGGGAAGGATCTGAACTTCTAAGGGAGTCTCAAGAGTCATTAACTTCATGTTGTCTTTTCCTAAACAATGGTGTCCTAGTTGCTGGACCAACAGCACACAGGTGGCCCAGAAACCACACATTGTCACAGCCCTAGTGAGAGTCTCTGAGACACGGGGCAAAACCTGTAAAGAGGCTGCAGATGATTGTGTTTCATTATAATGATATCCAGAAATAAAGGGAATTACACATTAATAAAGCAATAAAATTCTCAGGGTAACCATGACAACTGCTGCAAATTTAATAACATTTTATACACCTCAAGAGTTTTTTTCTTTCTCATTTTTTTTTAATTGCCAGAAAGATTAGAGAAATTCCGAGAAGGAGCTGAGAAGCACTGTCTCATCTAGTACCCTCACACTTGCAAAGATGTCACCGCGCACTCGGTTCATGATCATATCGACTTCGCAGCAGCCTCTGGAAACACCCCCCCACCCCGGTTCCCACATGCATTTATCTTGAAAGATGGTCACAGACTGGAGCCCGCAGTTCAGTGTCTTTGAATGATATCTGCTCAGAGAACTCGTTCCCCAAGTCAAGTCCAATTTCATTTGTTTTCTAAAGTAGAATTTTCGCCAGAGCAAATGGTTCTAATGCATGTCTACAGAAATTCCCAAAGCTTCCTAAATATCTCAATCAGATTTTAGAACATTTTATCTATTTTCTTTTTTAAAGATTTTATTTTTAAGTAATCTCTACACCCAACACGGGGCTTGAACTCACAACCCTGAGATCACGAGTCGCACACTCTACCGACCGAGCCAGCTGGTGCCTCTTAGGACATTTTAAACAAAGATATAATCTAAATTATGCAGGCTTTCAATTAATCATGTTTTTTTGTTTTTGTTTTGTTTTTGTCGTGCTGACAAATCAGAAGTCACGAATGGGAAGGATTATTTTAAAGGTTGTCTTCCTCCTCTTTCAAGAAGTACACAGGGGCAGCTGGGTGGCTCAGTTGGTTAAGTGATTGACTTCGGCTCAGGTCATGATCTCGAGGTTCATGGGTTTGAGCCCTGCGCCAGGCTGACAGCTCAGAGCCTGGAGCCTGCTTCAGACTCTGTGGCTCCCTCTCTCTCTGCCCCTCCCCTGCTCACACTCTGTGTGTCTCTCTCTCAAAAATAAATATTAAAAAATTTTTTTTTAAGTGCACAAACAAGTTACTTCTTTTTTTAATCCATCTTTCTGCATATTCCCCTATGATCTGCCCTTATTATGTACAGATTAACGTTCAGATCAATATAGGAAACTTATTCCAGGTGACAGTACATTAAGTGGCAGAACACCAGAAGCCATTCTTGTGTAGCTGGGGAAGCTTCCGACCCTGCTAAGGGCATATGTCAGAAATAGTGCCTCTGTCCCTGGGAGAAAATGAGGTTCATAAGGAAAATTGCCTACGCCTCAATTGCAACACTCAATCCACCCTTGTTTGTGACTCAAGGGAAAGATGAACTGGTCCATCTTCCTCCACCTCAAAACTGCCACATTCAGGAAGTTTTGTTAGTGCTTCTTGCTGTTCAGGCAGGCTCTTCTTTCCCTGTGGCTTGTTGCCTTGTAGTCACTTTGCTGCTCCTTGGTACCCGTGCCAGTCACTGTCCTTGTGTGATGGCACCAACGTGTGGCCCAGTACGTTCCTTCTTCCCAAAGTGCTTTCCTCTGGGCTCCTCCACCTGCTTTTTCCCTGGGCTAGTGTCCCACACCCATGACGTCCTTCTCAGTCTTCTCCCTGCAAGGTGGGCAGTGACCAAGCCTCTATTCCCAGCCTTCTCCTCCCTCTTAAACCCAGGCTGTCCTTGTCATTTCTTCCCCCTCAACCCCAAGGCAGGAAGCCTTCTAAAATGCTGCTCTGACCCCACTTCACCTCTGCTTAAAATCCTTCAACAACCCCCCAAAGCTAGCAGTATCGCCTTCTGTCTCCTTGGCCGGGGCACCGAGAGCTTCTGGCTTGGCCCCGAGTCACGGCCAAGTGTCACTGCCTCCAGGCACCTCTTCTGTAGTGGGGTCACACTTTATGCAAGTTTGTCAAACATATGGTGGTGTTTCCCGCCTCTGCTTATACTGTTCCTCCACCTGGGCTGCCTTTCCTTCCTTTTCCTGTCTAATATGTAAATCGGATCCTCTCCCTCATGCAAACCTTTCCCATGCTTTATTGTTTCCGAAAGATAAAGCTTAAACTAGTTTTCGGTATGTAGGGCTCTCCAAGATCTCAGCCCCTGCTTCCTTCTCTAACTCTAGCTCTAGCTATGCCCCATCTTTGACTCCACTCCCAGGAAAGCCAGGTCTTTTGAGTCCCTACACTCAGCACGAATGGAAGTTCTTCCCCAAATCCTCACATCTGCTCTAAACTTCCAATTTCAGCTCCCCAAAAGTGGTCCGTGGAGCTCTTTCCCTCTTCACCCCTTCTTGGAGCTTTAATGGTCTCTCCTTTGACTGGCTGTTCTTTCTTTCTTTTTTAAGGTTTATTTATTTTTGGCAGAGAGAGAGAGAGAGAGAGAGAAAGAGAGAGAGCATGAGTCGGGGAAGGGCAGAGAGAGGGAGACACAGAATCTGAAGCAGGCTCCAGGCTCTGACCTGTCAGCACAGAGTCCAATGCGGGGCTCGAACTCACGGACCACAGGATCATGACCTGAGTCGAAGTTGGACGCTCAACCTACTGAGCCACCCAGGCGCCCCTCACTGGCTGTTCTTTCTTCAGAGGAACAACATTAGTGCCCAGAATGGTTCCAAGCACAAGAGGAATAAGCAAATATCTGTAGAACAAATACCCAGGAAAGGGTTAATCTCTTACTGTGACTCTTCCTCATTCCCTGGGGGGAGTATGGTCACAATGGAGTCAACCTTGAAGGACAGAGAGGACCCTATTTCTTTGTCTTTCTGCTCTGAAGAGCCACAGATGTGCCTAGAGAGCCTTGGGTGCTGCTCCTGGAAGCCGTAATGACTGGGAGATGCTGGGGTTCACCTGCCAAGACGTAGAGGGGTCAAGCACATTTCCAACCCTCCGTGGGTCCTGGGGTTTCTGTAGAGTGGGGGGCAGGGCAAGGGCGGGCCCAGAAGGATAAAGACCTTTAGGTTTCTGTCCATATATTAAACTGTATAATTGAAATTATCCAAATATTTATGTGGATTAAAGAGATTTCTAAGTGCAGCACCCCCCCCCCGCCCTCCACTAAAATTATGATGTCCAATGAAAGAATACCTAGTATATAAAAACAGCCATTTGCATGTGACTCCTCCCTCCTGGTCAACAGAGCAGGAAGCGTAATTCCCTTATAAATCAAATGTGATTCTTCCCAGTCCTCTTCTGCATGTTACTGGTCATTCTTGAAGCAACTGATTTCTCTCACGGAATTCTTTCTCTTCCCCTACTTTGTTCTGCCATTTCTTGCCCACTTACCAAGAGAAACGTTATTTCCTTGCTTTTCCCTTTACTGCTTAAATTCTGTAACCTTCAGTTCCTACTTCTGTGAGATGGGAATGATAATAGAGTTGTGAGAATTAAGTAGACAATATCTAAAAGTGCTTAGCACAGCAAGAGAGAGGAGCGTGGTGCATGTCTGCTGTGATCATGGTCCTTTATATTCCATTTAGGAGTGATAAACAGAAGAAAATGCAAGAGATAAATCCTTATTAAGGAAAAGAAAAGTGGTAAGTCTTATGGTGCAATTAACATATAAAGCCAGAACCATCAACTTCTTTGTCCTCTCTGAAATAACCAGAATGGAGGTGCCTCGATGGCTCAGTTGGTTAAGCATCCAACTCTTGATTTCCACTCAGGTCATGATCTCACGGTTCATGAGTTCGGGCCCTACATTGGGCTCTGTGCTGCTGATGTGGAGTCTGCTTGGGATTTTCTCTCTCTCCCCCTCACTCTCTGCCTCTCCCCCAACTCTCTTTTTCAAAGAGAAAGAGATTAAATTAAGTAACCAGAACCAGTAAACTAAGTTAACTAACCATCAATCAATACTAAGTCATGTGGAGGACACAAAGAGAGCTTTGAGGAATTGACACTCTAGAAGTCATATCTATTTCTTTTCTATTTCTTCTATAATGTGTATTCTAGCTATTCCTCAAAAGGACACAACAGCTTGTAGTAAAATGCTCAGGGTAAGTGGAAATCAAGAGAAAATGAAGAATCAGACCAAAAAAGTATGGTGTTTTGAAAAGGAGAGAAAACTGTGTTGGAAGCTGCAAATGAGCTGCCTTTTTTTTTTTAATTTTATTATTTCAACTTTATTCGGCCAATGTGCTCAATTCCGATGTTATGGTAGAAATGCCCTAAGAACCGTCAGCATTCGATTCAGCTCAAGCATCCTTGGCTGTCTCTTAGCCTAGAAATGGAGGGTCCTGATGCAGGCCATGGGCCACACAGGAAGTCACAGAGCATAGAGGTACCTGGCTCCAGGAGCGAGGGGAGCTGCCCAGACCTGTCCTGGGTCTTAGCTGACAACTGCCCCTCATCCAGCTGTGACAGGGTTTATGCTCTGGCAGAGACCAGAAGTCCCTGTTTAACCAAACAATTCAAGAGACAGTCACGGCAACACTGGCATGCCATGAGAGTGACCACATCCAGCCTGGCTTGGTCCCTCCCCACACAGGGAACAGGAGTGTCCAGGGAGGCCTGGCCAAGTGAGAATAGATATCCTGACATCCACAAATGTCTAAAAATCCCACAGATGGAGTTTTCAAATAAGTGATAGTATAAACCTCACAGAAAGGAGACATTGCCTGCGTGAGGTTCCAAAATGTTTTACTGAGCACTCTGGAGAAAGCCACATATGAAAAAAAAGCACATCACAGTTAACAACAGAAAGATGGCCTGTGAAGATGGGCTAGCCTGGAGATGAATCCCTTTCCTAAAATTGAAAAGCAAAAAAAAAAAAAAAAAAAAAAGATGGGTTTATTTTTAAGTTTTTATTCCAGTTAGTTAAAATATACTGTCTTATTTGTTTCAGGTATAAAATATAGTGATGCAATACTCCCATACATCACCCTGTGCTCATCACAAGTACTTAACACAGTCCTTTTCCCCATCTATTTTACCCATCCCCCACCCACTTCCCTTCTGGTATTCATCAGTTTGTTCTCTATAATTAAGACTTGGCTTCTTGATTTGCCTCTCTCTCTCTTTTTTTTTCTCCTTTGCTTGTTTGTTTTGTTTCTTAAATTCCACACGAGTGAAATCATACGGTATTTGTCTTCCTCTGACTGACTTATTTTACTTAGCATTATACTCTCTAGATCCTTCCATGTCATTGCGAATGGCAAGATTTCATTCTTTTTTATGGCTGAATAATATTCCATTGTATACATATACTACTTCTTCTTGATCTCTTCATCAGTTGATGGACACTTAGGCTGCTTCCATACCCTGGCTATCGCAAATAATGCTGCTATAAACACAAGTGTGCATGTATCCCATTGGATTAGTTTTTGTATTCTTTAAATAAATACCTAGCCATGCGATTGCTGGGTCATAGGGTAGTTCTATTTTTAACTTTTTGACAAACTACCATACTGTTTTCCACAGTGGTTGCACAAGTTTGCATTCCCACCAACAATGCGTGAGTATTTCTTATTCACTACATCCCTGTTACTTTTAGCCATTCTGACAGGTGTGAGGTGAGATCGCATTTAGTTTTGATTTGCATTTCTCTGATGGTAAGTGATGAACATCTTTTCATGTGTCTGTTGGCCATCCAGACGTCTTCTTTGGAGAAATATCTGTTCATGCCTTCTGCCCACTTTTATTGGATTATTTGTTTTTTAGGTGTTAAGTTTTGTAAATTCTTTATATAGTTTGCATACTAACCCTTTCTTGTATATGTCATTTGCAAATATCTTCTCCCATTCCATAGGCTGTCTTTTAGGTTTTTTTTTTTTTTATTGTTTCTTTTGCTGTGCAGAAGCTTTTTATTTGATGAAATCTCAATAGTTTATTTTTGCTTTTGTTTCCCTTGCCTCAGGAGACATACTTAGAAAAAGTTGCTAAGGCTAATGCCAAAGAGGTTACTGCCTGTGTTCTCTTCTAGGATTTTTATGGTTTTAGGTCTCACATTTAGGTCTGAAAAAGATGGGTTTAAATTTACATGTGTATTTGAATGAAGTGCTGCTTCAGAAAAATTTTCTGCATTTCAGATTGATGCCCCCTCCTTCTGATGAGGATCTATGTAGTGCATGGGAACATTAAATGTGGCATCAGAGAAGTGGAAATAGCTCGCATTAACAAAAAGGAGCATGTCAGCATCAGGAAATACAACATTGTTTCCACTCTTAAATTCTAGATTACTGCATAGATACTTATAAAAAAATACTGAGTAAACTAATAGGAAATATCTCCAGAGTGATTTTGCAAAACAGACAGTTCAGACTGGCAGAAAGTGTCTGGAGTCCTGGAGGCTTGATTTGTACACAGACCCTGTGCAGAGTGTTAGACCATCTTGGACACATTTTTAACTTCTGAGCCTCAGCTCCTCATGTGTGAAATAGTGGTAATAGTCCCTACCACTCAGGGTCACGCTGAAGAGAAAATGAGATAATGTAAGTAAGTGGCTGGCCATTGGCAGGTATTTAGCAAAGATTTGCCTTCCCATCCCCATGTGTAGCTTGTACAAATCTTCATTCCTCCTTGTACAGATGTATTACTTTAATGCTCATATTATAATATTTCATAAACGTGGATGAATCGTAGGTCATCTACTTGCACTATTATTCGATTACTTCGCCCACTACATCATAAGCTCCACAGAGAGATGTTCTTCCTGTGTCCTTCCAGTGTAAGTGATGAGGCGCATATCACTTATGGTACATGTGCCATCTGTATTTGTTGCAGGAAAGAAAGAAGACATTTCTTCAGTGAGGACTTATTAATATGGTCTAAGCGTGTTGCTTTTTGGTGACCAGCCTGAAGCACACGTGTGGCTTCAGAGACTCTCGGAAGAGGATGGTTGACTGGCGTTCTCGAATATCGACATTAGATGTTCTGAACGTCCGTGGGCTCTTCAGATTAAATCTGCTTTTCCCTCCAGCACCAGCATTCAAGGGAAAAGCTGTAAGTGACTCAAAAATTGATGTTCTTGCTTTAATGTTCTTTTGATCTACAAATTTTCAATCGTATAGTCTATTTATCACTGTAAAGGCACAGCCATTCAGTTTCAAAACAGAATGAGGACAGATTATGAGCTAGCCTCAAAAATTAATTACCGCTTATATAACAGAATTTTTGTGGTAAAATGTGTTCTCAGTTCCAAATGACTAGCTCATGAATGAACTTTAAAAACCCAAACCATTTGGACTTCAGGGTTTTGTACAACACACTGATGAACTACTATGGAAGCCTTATAATGTCATTAATATAAAAAAAATTAGTCTAAAGTAAAATATCTTGTCTCTGTTTTTCCTTCCTTCTTTCCTCCCTCCCTGCCTCTCCCCTCCCGAAGTTTCCCAAACACACTTTAAAAAAAATCCCCTATATTCCAAGCTGCATTGGCAGAAGAAGCTCCAAAAAAGTGTTAAGACTGTGACTCACCTCATTGTAATTCTGCTTATAGAATTTATGGAAAAGGAATGAAATCCAAGAAAATAAAATAAAACTTTAAAAATCCCACTGATAAGCAAAAATCCTTTCTGTAGGAAATAGGGTTATATAAAAAGATTTATATTTTGTTTCATATAACTCAGAGGAAACCCGTATCCCCTGTTAACTGCCACCTCTAATTAGTTACAGACCATTTAACTCCATAAATATTTTCAAGGATTAATGATAATTGACACATGTGCTATGCTTTTAATCTTTTAAGAAATGTTAATATTGATTCATTTTTCCTAGAATCTTGGGATGGCGCCAGTATTTTATCCCAGTCGAAAAAGAGGCAGAGATGCCACCTTGTCACCAATGCCTTAATGGTTAAGTCAGCCTGGTTATGCACGTCTACCGAAGTCCGTCTCTTTACCATGCCCTCCATTCAGCTCAGCTCCAGGCACTGCCAGGGTGACTTCCCTCTTTGTGTTCTTCCATTAACCACTTTCACTGAATCCCAAGGAAGCTTAGAGAATAACGAATTCAAGGATTCTCAAACTTGGCTGTGCTTCAGAACACATTACAAAGAATATAGATGGCGCATGGGCCCCATCCCGAACCAAATCCTAAGAACCTCTGAGCATGAGACTTGGGCCGACCAGCATTGACCAACTTTAGTGTAACTTTAATGGCATGGAAACAGGACAGCATTATTCAGACCTTTAACAAATGGAGTTGACATTTAAAGGAAGAGAGGAGTTTTTGATGGGGATCTAGAAAGGTCAATTTTATGTGTCAACCTGACTGGGCCACAGGGCCCTCAGGTATTTGGTTAAACATTATTCTGGATGTGTCCGTGAGGATGTTTCTGGATGAGATGAACACTTGAATCAATAGGCTGGGCAAAGCAGACTGTCCTCCCCAACGGGGGTGGGAGTCATGTAATTCACTGAAGGTCTAATTAGAATAACAGGATGAAGAAAGGAGAGTTTGCTCTCTCTTCCTGACTGCCTTCAATCTAGGACATGGGTCTTCTCCTGCCTTTGGACTCAAACTTGGACTAGAACCTGGGCCATCAGCTTTCCTGCTCCTTAGGCCTTTGGACTGAAACTGTACCATTGGTTCTCCTGGGTCTCCAGCTTGTTGACTATAGATCTTGGGACTTCTCAGCCTCTATAATCATGTGAGCCCGTTCCCCATATGTACACACACACACACACACACACACACACACACACACACACACACTCCTGATTCTCTTTGGAGAGCCCTAACTAATACAGGGTCATATTTCTTTCACTTATGTGTACTAGTAGAAATATATATAAGGTACACAGACGATGTTTGAGATATCTTTTACAACAATTAGATAAGGAAGCAGAGGACAACATGCCAACAGTGTTAGAATAAAGGTTGAGCAAGTCTCTACCTGGGGCTTTGGAAAGAAGGCTCCTGTTCAATTGGGAGGAGCTGCGCATGGGTGCAGAGTGAAGTTATTCATAAGAAAATACTTTATTTTTAATTTTTTGAGAGAGGGAGGGAACCAAACCATAAGAGACTCTTAAAAACTGAGAATAAACTGAGGATTGATAGGGGATGGGAGGGAGGGGAAAGTGGGGGATGGGCATTGAGGAGGGCACCTGTTGGGATGAGCACTGGGTGTTGTATGGAAACCAATCTGACAATAAATTTAATATTAAAATAAGTAAATAAATGATAAAAAAAAGAAAATACTTTACATTCTATTTACCTACACACAAATCATCTCGTATGATTCCAAAAAATAGGATGGTGAGACTGTGAATATAGTTTAAAGGTGAAGGTATTTTCTGTATTGAATAATGATAAGCTCCCGTATTTCTTCACATCTAAAATGTTTACTGAAAAGATAAAAGAAAAAGCATTATCAGGAAGAGAAAGGCAGTGCTGAGTGCCCAAGTCAGTAGGACACAAGGACACGAGGATTCTCAGGGCATCAAAAACTCATTGCCTGGACCTTGTGTTTTTAGTCCATCTCCTGGTTCCTGTGAGCTGTGATCTACGATATTACGTACCAGAAGTCATGATGTTCTTTCTGGTTGATGTGCCCTGCTGCATTTTCCTCTTTTTCTCACCCTTCTTTGGTCTCTCTCTCCCTCTTTCATATTTTCTTTATTTAAGCAGTTGATAAGTGTTTTAGGAAATATTATAAAAATGTCATATTAACATGATGAGGCTCTAAACTAGGGATCAGGACTATTTAGGAAAATGTGTTCTCCAAGAGAAACATTTAAAAGTGAAAAAAAGGTATGGAACTGAAATTTAAAGCAAATCACCCAAATACAGACAGATAAAGAAAACAGGGCAAGATAATGGCATCATTCTGAGCTATTCCTATGCCAGAACTTTTCGAGCAAACTTACCAAACATAAGCAACTGAGAAAGAAAAATTTCACAAGTGAATAATATAGCATATAACCCTCAGCAAAATCTAATGAAAAATCACCAAGCTGGATTTCAATATAAATTGTTGCTTACAAAACCTGTTTTGTAAATATGTTACTGATTTTAATGTAAGTTGCTGCATAAAACGTGAACAGTTTTACAACAACTATATTCTATAATTTAGACTTTGAGCTTAGTTGCATGGCTTACTTATGTAACTCTACAAAATGATGAGTCTGGAAGGCTTGAGCTTATAAGGGAAAAATGCCTTCAGTTTAGTGATTCCAGTTTAAACTTACAGAAATATCAAATTACTTATTGAAAAATCCCAGATGAAGTAAAAAGGAATGTTCTGGGAAGTTGCCATTGACAGTATGCTGCCCTGATCTTATAGATGTTTGTTTCCCAAGATTACTTAGTGAGATTTATCAGTATTTTAGAAATAAGAAAGGCCAGAGGTCTTTAGCAATCTCATCAGAGAGTTCTAGAGGGTCTAATTTTTTTTTTTTAAAGAAGTATCCAATCTAATTTTGTATAAAAATCTGAGAGCTGGATTCAGCAAACTAACGAAGAATGAAGATAATTAATTAAGAACGAATTAAGAGAATATGACTTGTTCCCCATTGTTCTTCTAACATCCCACCTGACTGCCCTGACCTTGGACTGTCTCTGCTACCCATGATTATAGAAGCGAGGTCACAGGAGGAGAACCTGAGGGGGACCTTTCCAAATCATATGAATCCAGGAGCCTGATCTCTGACTTCCAAATAAGGTTAAAGCACAGCTTCATTCACAGATCCTGAAATGTCAGCCAACTTCACCAGCATGAGAAGCGCAATCAAAAAAAAGACTCTGTGCACCAACAGAAATACATCACTCACTAAAATGGAAAGCCATATAGCAACAACTGATGTCAATGGCGATGAACATTTTTAAACAACTACCACAGACTATGCACTCTCGGCGTGCATACTGAGATAAAGGAACCCTGTCCTCCTAGAACCGAAATCTGGTGACTTGGAATCCTATCAACTGGGCAGTAAACTGCGTACAGAGAGGTACCTCTTCCTACCATCTTTTCTTTACCCACAAACACCACCTTGACCCCCATTTGCAGCTTATCCTTCATTTTAAACTCCCATCTCCTTATTTACACTTGGACCCTTTGAGCATCCTCCTTTCCTCCAGCGAATGTTTGAAACAAAAACACCTTAAGAGGAACAACACTGGGATGCCAGTTTTCACCATTACCTAATTTTTCCAACCTGTAACAAAGCACAACTCATAAAATCAAGAAGGAGCATCATTCCTTGTGTATGTTAAACACTCGTGGTAAACCAATACCAAATTAAGGAGCCCAGTTTCGACAATGCTGTGAATACCCTTCTGGAAACCGCTTGTGAAATGGCACTCCTTGAAGGCCCATATTTCATTAGCTTGGCAAGACTCCCTTTCAAGGTCATTTCCAAATGCTCGTCTTGTGCAGAGCAGCATGCGTGGAGCAGTGCTAGCATGGCACCAGGTCAATCCATTAGTCATTGCTGGAGTGAGCCTTCTGTGGAGAGGCAGCCTGCTTCAAAGTCAGATGGGCTTCTGAAAAGCATGCCAGGAAAACTTTCAGATTTGAAATGTTTCAGAAAAGAAGGTCACAACATCTTCTAATTGCCTACTCTCCTTGCAGAAGGTGGCTTTTCATACTTTACGCAAATATTAATATCTGCCCAGTGTGAAAACCAGGTTAAAAAATGTGGTAAGTGAGTTTGCGCATATGTCTTCAATTGAGCAGAGCACTGAGTGCCAGACTTCCACCAGGCTGATCAGACTGCAGGTCTGTGTAAAAGCCTGAAGTAGTGGAATCTAGTTGCTATGGCTGCAAATTAAACAAATAAATGAGACACCGTGGAATGCAGCAAAATATCTGTGGTCCGATTAGTTCATATTTGCCATATGTGTGAATATCAGCAGTCAAATTCTGAGTTGAAGCAAAGTTCTTTACAAAAGGTGCAAGTGAAGGGAAATGCTTAAAAATAATAAGGGAGATGCGAATTCTACATCCAAGGATAAATATCTGAACTTTTATATAAACTTTAAAGGAATTTCATTAACTTTTATGTTAGAAGTATATACAAATTTCGTGTTGCTAAAAATACAAGACTTCCACCGGAGCATTTTTCCTTGCAGCTTTAGACAAGGTGTGACGCTAGCTTGTAACTTTGTATATGACAGTAAGGTAGTCATTAGCTCTAGGGAAATTTTAGCTTCTCCATAAGATTCCTATCATATCCTATTTGACGGAACTGACATTTATCCAGCCTATCAAGTGGCCGGCATTGTACTATTTGCTTCCATGCCAATCTCAGGAATTTCCACAACAGGCTGTAAGCTCCCCACTAGTGGGATTCAGTAGGGAAATTTAAAAAGACCGTTGAACAGCGAATTCTATTCTGAGTAACCTCTCAAATCACTTACACTAAACCGTTTTCACAGAATGAGAATAAAACAGAGAAAACTTGAGAGGTCATTTGATTCAGTTCCCCTTTGTCACATGTCTGCATCTATTAGAAGAGCTGTGTACAGAAAGGGAGTGGCTTTTGGGGTTACCCCGGTCAGAGAAAGACAATCGAACAAAAAAGACGCTCTGTGATGTGCGTGGTAGCAGGGTAGACATAGAAAAGGATGTTTACTAACTTCAATCTTTGTATCTTAACACGTATAGATAGTAGCATGTGAGGAGTGGCACTTGGACATAGAAGACAATTTGATATATTCCCAGGTCACACGGATTAATGTATTTGATAAGGATGAAAGGGGCCGCCTTAAGGGAAACATTTCCACCCATCAAAGCTAATCCTTGCAACTAGGTTAAAACATATATTAATTAGATCATTAAGGGCATGCTCATTCTCTGGATATGGATATGGTAAGACAATAGGAAAAAGTCACCCTTGCTTAGATGAAAAGGAAAATAATCTAAAATGCCAGGAATATTTATCAGTGTCTTGAAGAAATATGTTTGCGAAATATAATGACATTTCATGTTGAAAGGCGTCTCTTCACTAGATGTTAACAAAGCTCCACAGAGAGAGGCCCTGGATACAGTAAGCATGATGGGGTCAGTCAGCTCAGCATTCTCCTTCCAGCCAGGGAGCCGGCTAGCTGTGTGAGACTGGACAAGGTATTATACTGGACACTTGAAGGCCAGCAGATACAGTTCTTCTGTGGAAAAGGGGAAGACTGATTTCGAAAATTGTAAGCCAGTGAGCTTGACAAGGATGCGGTACAATGGGTCACTGAAGGACTAGGGTATGAAACATAGAGAATTACAGGGTGATCCTAAGTACTGGCCTGAGCTCACTTGGAGAAAATAATCTTATTTCCTTTTCAGAAAGTGTTGCCAGTCTGGGAGAGTAAGGAAATACGATAGAAATGCACTCCCTCCATCATTATTCATTCATTCCTTCAAAAATATTTTCTGAGACCCACTATGTGCCATGCACTGATCCAGAAGATGGGACTATGGGAGGGAGCTAAGAGCATGTGCCTGCTCTTATCGAACATCCAGTTCCAGACTAATGTAACAATATACTACAAGTAAAGCACAATGGATGTTATAATAGAGGCACATGTGGGGTAGAGGCTCATAAAGAAGGGGTGACCAGCTCTATGATATAAGGGAGAGTTGATGCATGAGAGGACTTGAAGCAAAAGGAGGGTTTTGACTGGGAGATGAGGGCTGGGTGCACACTCAGTCCTGGAATGTCCTGGAGGGCAGGTTTCACTGCCATTCTGTATTGGCTGCAGTTTAGCAGAGGGGAACACTGGAGACTCCCTGGAGAAGCTTCACCTTGACAAGAGGTATAAATAGGCTCAGGGAAGTTACCCAGTATTTCTAAAAGACCAGGCATTTTGTGGACAAATTTGGTAGTTTAGGTTCAGATTCAAACAGAAAAAAAAAAAAAGTTGGGTTGAACATTTTCTAGTGGGTTGTCACAGTCTTTCTTTGCTTTTCTTTGATCATTATTCAACCTGATTTGGATAAAGAAGCAGGAGATGAGATGAGGATTTGTGCTGTCTTCATGATCTGGTGCCAACGTAAGGATTTCGGACAATGATTCTGGACCCTCAGGAAGGCTTCTTTTCCCACTTTACCTAAATGTGACCAACACAATGACCCCTTGGGATCTCTAGATATCTAGACTTCCCAGCCAACTTGGAAAAAATCAACACCTATCCTTCGAAGGTGAGTTTTGTCCCCAATCTACCATCCACTTGGTGCCAATACCATCTTATAACACTTTTCCTCACCAGATCCCTTGTCTGAGCACTCTTTCTCCACTAGACGTATTCCATTAGTTTCCTGTTTCTCTATTATCCCTGGACATAGTGATAATCTTCAGTAGCCAATCTCTTCTGCCACCACATATGTAGTTTTTATCTAAGTACCTGTCTTGTCTAGAGGAATCAACCATCTTCTCCAAGCACGGTTACAAGATGGTTAAAATTTATTGCTCTGAATAATCAGTTATTTTGTTACTGACTTTACTCACAGCAGTAGCCTCCAAAGGAGCTTCAATTCAGTGGCATAAACTTAGGCATCTCAATTCAAAACAGAGTTTTAGAAATCAATCATATTATTAAATTCCAACATATATTTAATGACCCTCAAAATCTTAGTACTGTGGCTTCCCCAGAGCTCATGCTGTATTCTAGTTGAGTTTAACAAGGTGGAATACACTACAAATACACCTAGAGGTCCTACATTTTGTCTATAAAATACCAAAATAACAACTTCAAATGTTAGCTAAACTACCCACTGGTCGGGTAAAAATGATGTGGAAGTTTCAGTGTATTGTATAATGAAACTGCCAAAAAGAGTTAATGGAGCTTGGACAGCACTAATAGGCCAAGACGATGGCTAAATTGCTCTCTGTGCTCTTGCCAAATCATATGAAACTATAAAAACGAATCTAGACAAGCTGAAGCCTAGTCAGGGGAGACTGAGCATGATGGTAAAGGACCTGTATTCCATTTTTTCAGTAAACATTTACTGTGTATGCAGTAATGCCAGAGAATATGCTAGGTTCTGGAGGAAAAGATGGGAGAAAAAATACAACAGTTGCTACCCCTTATGGCCTCATAGCCCATTAGGGGAATAAACAAGTAAATAAATACTAATCAAATAATGTGATAAGTGAAATCATAGGTGTCAGAACAGTGTTCTGAGGGCAGGGAGAAGCGACCCACTCAGATGCCTAGGAGACTCGGGACCACTTCATTCACAGGTGGTGTCTGAGAAGGGAATGTGGCAAGGAACCATCAGAACCTCAGATCTTCTAGAAAGGTTACTGAGGCAGCAGTGCGGGGAAAGTCCTGGTGAGGAGATAGCTCGGAGGCAGGAAGATAAGAGATGAGCCTATTGCCTCTGTTCAGTTGAGAGATGATGAAGCCTTGAACTAAAGCCGGGATGGTGGAGAAAAGGGGGCCGGGGCAGCTTTGGCAGCTACTTTGGACGTACATCTAATAGGACGTGCCGACTAACTGTGAGGGATGTGGTAGAAAGAGGAGCTTTTAGATGCTTCAGTCATTATTCAAGTGGCAACATGGGATGAGTAACAAGACTGAGGGAAGGGGTTAAGGTAATGAGGTGAGGGGTTAACGTAGTGAATTTGTTACAGTATGTTCATCTCAAGGTCCTTGTGTCAAATGCTGAGCGTGATGCCCCTTAGAAGATGGAATAGGAAGAACCAACTTGGAATGACCAACATTTAAGAGAGACTGAAGTTATGGGGAAGAGCGAGATCCTCTTGGAAGAGAACATGAGGAAAACAATGACAACTGGTATTTGAATCCTGTGGAATGGATGAATGGACTGGGCCAATTTGGGCTGGAGGAAAGAACAGAAGGCTCAGTTCCTTATGAGAGTCTTTCCTAAGCTGAAGACTCCACGGTTTCGGTCCACCGTTGAAGTCCCATCATCGGAGATGCCCAGCAGAGACTGAAAGAGAATCTGCAAAGATACTGTTCAGGTCATTTAGGTGCCACATGGTGTATGGACCCGCTGATCTTTAGAACCACTTCCCAAGTTTAGAGATGATGCCTCTATGATAGAAAATGCAGCTTTGTGCTTCTACTTCACTTTCTTTGGCAGCTATCGCTGATGCTTGCCAAGGTTGGAGCTTCAATTAAAAGGAAACTGGAAAGGATATAGGGATGGACTTCTGCCAACGAGTTGGGTCTGTGGCTAATGAATGATCTGTTTGTGGTAATGAAGAAGGAAGCCAGTTCCTAAGGCAACACCTTAGGGCCTGGCCCCTCCTCTCCCCCAGCTATGAAGAACTAAGGGCAAATGAATGGGAAACATATGAATGAAGTTTACTTTGAAATATCTATGGATTTAAGGATTAGGGGTAAAAGAGCTTGAGTAAACCACACTTTGGGTTTTGCTGACCCCAAAATATCTGCATATAATTTATAGACCTTATGATGAACTCAAACGACTACTGGGCCTGCTCATTTATTCAGTGGAGCAAGAAAAAGGGCAGAGTGTATGCCAAATGATATTAGCCTTGAATTCTACCCTTACGTGGAAAATTAGTTTTACACAGGAATTTGTGATGTCAGAAAATTGCTTTAAAAAGCCATGGTCTATTACCCTAGAGAAAAAAAAACAACTAATACCCAGACAAAATAATCAATATAGGGAAGAACTTTTCAGTAAATGTGACCCAGGATATGATTTGCCTGGTCTGTAACTCTCAGATGTTCCAGGGACCATGGTGTGTTTTTGGACATCATTTCAGGCCTTCTCAGGCAGTAGTAGCAATATGATATGTACCAACCGACAAGACCCCCAGGGGGGATAGCAAGTCATGTCTAAGATTTTGCTGCAGTGCAGCTGAGATGGGAGAATGATGTAAAATACAAGCTAGGAAAGAAGTGAATGGCTTGGGGTTGTATTCCATCAACTACCATGAAAAGGAAAAGACCAAGAAGGGGAGAAGAGAACAAGAGAAAACATGGACATAGAATATTGATAAAATTCATTCATTTCATACAGCAAATACTCATTGATTTCCATTATGTAGAGGCACTGTTTGAGGCGCTTGGAATAAATGAGTAACTGAAACAAAGATCCCTGCTCTTATGAAAATTATATTCCAGCAGGAGAGGACAGACAATAAGCCATAAGTACAACATAAAAGTAAAGCCATATAATATGTCAAGGATAGTAAGTGCCAGGAGGGGGACAGAGAGCAGGGACAGCGAGGGGACTCTGGGGATATGGGAGTAGTTGGCAATACCTACTAGGCTGCTCAGAGTAGGCTTTACTGAGAAGGTGAGATTGAGCCAATGAAAATTCACAAGGAGAAAGCTATGATCGGTAAAACTGGACGTGAAAAAGCTTACACATGAGAACCGTATGCAATAACTGTGAAAGCATCTGCCTCACTGTGGATGGAACTCTTTCTTGTTCCTGGGTCTTTGGGGTCTTATTTGTTTTCTTTGGGAGGTCCATTGGGAGTTTTAGAAAGTGGTTCCCAAGAAATTTCTGACCTCTGCTCCAGTCTTACTTTTATTTTGAAAATTTACAAATATCTCCCAGTTACTTTAGAATATATTGGGAAAATGAGAAAGGTCAGCTTTATTCATATGAAAAAGGAGATAGTCTTCTTTTGACCAACAGCTTATTTTATGAAATATCCCATATCAGGGTGGCACAGAGTTGTGTTATTTAACAAAAGAATAACATCTAATCTGAGTTCCTGCAAAACCAATGATCATCCAAGCAGTATTCAATGCCTTCTCTTCGGAGACAGATGTACAAAAACTTTAGTAATTACCAAATGTCAAAATAATATCGAACGGAATAAATAGTTACCTAAATTAAAGTTCTCTTGAGGATCAGTGACATACAATGAGAAAAACTGACAAATCAAGCATGAAGAGAGGTGGGGTTTATTTTTGTATCTCCTTATTAATTATACGGAGAATGAACAACCGCTGTGATTATGAGAATATCTAGGTCATGTATGCTTAAAGATCCGTGATAATAACAATAATAATACCCAAACTTCTGCAGTGCTTGGCATTCTCAAAGCATTTTATAAACATTAATTAGGTCTTCACTAAGCACAGACACTGTCTCATGGTTGGTTCTTCCTCTTATAGCATTGCTGAGAATCTGCAATCTTTCTAGAGTTTAAAGATTTATTTATTTATTGCTTTTAATGTACATTTACTCCATTGACAATGCTTTAAACTTGTAATCAGCAGAAGAGAAAGGTTCAGGGATCTGTTTTTGCAACCAAGGAAGAGGCCAGAATAACAATAGTGCTTCTTCTTGTCAGAGTGAACACAGCCTCCTGGGGACCACTCTATTGGCTGGTGGAACTGTTTCCCCACTCATCTTCCTCCACCTCAAACATGCCGTTTCTGTACTTTAAAAGTGTAAATATTTTTCTCCTGTAACCACACATTACCTAGCAGGCTTCTTTGCATCTCGTGGGTTTTCAATAAATGTTTGCTAGATTGAATTAAATCAAAGCTCAGCTCCCACAGGTTGTATCCACACAGAACCCAACCTCAACTGTCAATGACTGTTCAAATTACATTTTTAAAATGGATTCATTTTGCTGAAATCACCTCTAGTTTTCTCTTGTCTGCTCATCAGTAGACCGAGGGAAAGAAAGGTGGTAGGAGGATATAAATGTAAGCATGACATTCTTCCAAGTTTCAAAAGCAAACACACAAATACCCTTTTTATCACCAATACTTAGTGAATGCCTAGTGGGCATCATGTGCTGTTCGGATGGCTGGAAATACAAAAAGAAATAGGGCTGCAAGGATAGAACAGTTTTTGATTTTGGCTACTGAAGTGACTCCAGCTAAAGGTATTATATTTTATAGATTTACATTTTTAATTGTAATAAATTAAAATTTTGTGTGTGCATGTGCTATTTTAATGGAGCCCTGAGATAAGCTAGTGGTTACACTAGTGAGGTTGTATTACTGTTGCAACTCATCTATTTATCAGTTTCCTCTTCTCTTCAAAAAAAAAAAATTCTAAGATTGCTTGCTGAGAGAAAAGAAGTAGACAACAGAAAAGAAGAGACAGGATACTTTCCTTTAGTTCCAATTGTGTCTAACTTTTGGGTATTTTGGTGTAAATCAAAAGGAAAGTCCTTTGAATTTTAGATCTTGTGAGTCTGTTTTCTAACTGATTTTGTGCTGGGCAGTTGAGTGTTATAAATTCAAGGCTGACTTGGTGACGTCTTCTGAAATGGTGCCATGACAGACTTACAAACTGCATTTCAGTTTTGTGGTTCAGGGCTCTGGATCCTAAGAGCTGATGTTGAGACTCTTCAAGCAATGAGTGTGATTCTACGTGTAAGAACAGGGTACACTGTCTCTTGGAATTCTTGTAGTTATAAAACTCTAGGTAGCCAATACCAAAAGCCTAAAGGACCATACACCATCTGCATAAATATTTAAAAATTATAAATTAAGCTAGCAAAATATTAAATAAAATATGTTCTATCCTTCTACATTGTTAGATATGTATTTCATAAAGCAAAATAAAAATTATGTGATTGGATGAGTAGAAAAATAAAGGCTTATAGAATTATAAATTACAAATTTATGAGTGACAAATTACAAAAATTATATTATTTAATATAATATAAATATAAATATTCTAAAATTTTAATTCCTTGCCTTCATTTCAGCAAATTCACTGATACGTTATTATAATGGACACTCACAAAATTTAAGCTCTATTGATATTACTAATGTAATGCATTAATTAGAAACAATATAGTTATAATCCAAGTACACAAAATTTGAATGTCTTCATCAAAATGTGAACATTCAAATGAATGTAAAAAAAATTAATTGAATTATTTTCATACTTTTAAAACAAAATATTCAAAATTACCTATTTTGAAATAAAATACACATGACAATTATTATTAAACTTTTAAATAAAATTTAAATAAAGTTGAAAATGCCTATTTGAGTTTTTGGTATTTCATAAATTTTTTACACATTTTTATAAAAATTAAATTATTCATGATTCCAGCAGTTTATGTTCATATTTTAAGAGCCAATCGAAGGAATCAGTATCCTACTTAAAGTTACATCTATACAAAGTTAGAGTAATGTCAATTAATATTGCAAAATATTCCTCAGCCCCATACAGGCAACTTCTTTGTCAGTAATTTTGAGACCATGAACTGGAACATGAAGAAAACCAGAGAAATGGTCATTCATCCCTACTAAAGTACAAAACTCATGAGGAAAGACTCTATGGAGCTCTTATTATCTTAGAGGATTTGACATGCCGATTCATTTATCTTTTCTGTTTCCGAAATATTCCTATCACTCAAGTTCTCCTTGAATTTCTAAGTAGTGTTTGTCTCCAAGAGTGAGAATTCAACCCATCAAAGTGACTCAAGGGGAAATGATGAGAGTTCAGTTATACCTCTAATGACTGCATCAGTACTTTAGAACCATTCATTTGAAACATTAACTAGCACTTGGATCTGCAAGGGTTGTGATTTATTCTCTGGCCTAAAGGTAATATGGTGCATTTGAGGGGTGTAGACAATAAGCCTAATAGTTAAGGACTGTGCTTCTATAGCGCAGGATGCAACCACTGGTTCTCAGTTAAGGCCCTCCTTGTGTCAGAAACTTTGAGCCTTGGTTTCTTCATTTCTGAAAGGGATACCAATTTCTTGTTCATAGCACCACTATGAAAATTAAATGGTATAACCACTGTAGAATACCTAGCACACGGTAGGTTCTCAAAAAATAACAGCTATTATTACTGACTGGCGAGCAATTCTGGAAACTGGCTACAGTAGCCCCCCGAACCCTTATTCACAGTTTCAGTTACCCAGGAAAACCATAGCCTGGAAACAGATGCCAGAAGATCAGTAGTAGCCTGAGGCTACATCACAATGCCTGCATCATTTACCCCATGTCATCTCATCGTGTAGGCATTTTATCATCTCACATCTTCACAAGAAGTGTGAGCACAGTACAGTAGGATATTATGAAGACAGAGAAATAGCATTCACAGTTTTATTACTGTATATTACTATGTAGTTATATGTTCTATTCTGTTATTATTGTTCATCTCTTACTGTGCCTAACTTATAAGTTAAACTTTATCATAGGTATGTATGTACGTATAGGAAAAAACACAGTATGGTACTATCTGTGGTTTCAGGCATCCACTGGGGATCTTGGAACAGATCCCTCTTGGATAAGGGGGAGGACGACTATATACTAAATTCACTCATCAATCCAACAAACATGTCTTGATCCTACTACATGCCAGGTGGGTGGGCAGAGTGCTTGCGGCTGGAGGCTTTACACTAGGAAGGAACACTTAGTGAGGGGGGATACAGACATGTCTAATGGAGACTTGAAGGTCCTTTGCAAATGTAACTGACAGGGGAGCTAATCTGGCCTATGGGGGTGAGGATGGGCTTCTGAGAGATGTTATAGAAGCGAGCAGGATGAGAAAGGGTTCCCCAGGAAAGAATGGAAAGAGCATTTGGGGCAGAGGATTGCCAAGACATGGGGTTACGAAAGGCTTTGCACATTCAAGAAAAGTCAAAAGTTGGAGAGGCATAGAGTAACCACATCAAGTCCATTAGATGGTTACATGAAGCTGACAAGACCCAGCTTATTCGTTTGGAACTGAATCAGAGATGCCACATTAATCCTTCAATAGTGCGGCTCTAATTGGATTCAAAGAAAATGCCAGTTTTCCGAGTCGTGCCACTTGTGATGAGTTGTCTTAGGAAAGGATTAATCAAAGTCCCGCAGCAATGTTTGTTAGTACACACCACTTTTCTCAAAATATACCAAAATTGGGGGCAGAAAGGAAACTGTTATTTTGGACCTATGACGTGTGATTTCTAGCTCCTCTTTCCCCTATAATTTCTGTGATGGGTTGCCCTTTTCACCAGGAGCACCCAGTGACATATTCTAAAAACTGCTGTAACCAAAAAAATGCAGGCTTCTTAGTTAATAACAAAACCGCTCAATTCCAGAGGCAGAACGAGAAGACAACGACAAAATTTCTCTGAAGAAAATATACCCTCAGATCTTATAAGGTGATGTGCAAACCATCCAAAAGATTTGATCTGAAACATGTGAAGACGACACCATGGCTAAAGCTTCGGAAAGAATCAGACTGAGAAGAAGGAAAAGACCCAGCAGTCCCAGGCAAACGCGCTCCAATGGGGACAGCCCACCATGGCAGCACCCACTGCTAAGGCCGCCTCCATGCCTGCGGCAGATTTCCCAGGGAAAATAATAGTCTTGCTGCTCCTCCTGGGGAAATTCTCCAAGGAGAATTGTTGCTTCCAACACAATTCCACTCACGTGGGGAACAATGGCCCTCGATAGTTGCATAGGTTGGAAAAGATCCTCAGGCTCCAATAGGGGATAAGTCTTTGAATGGCACAGAAATTAAATTCATCCTGGAATAAGCTAGTTGTATTATCCAACAACACCAACAACTTATAAACTGTGGGTTCATCTTCTACATAGTTTTAATAGTGACTCAATTTCATGGAAGTTGTTTTTTATTTACGTTCAGCATTCTTCTCTAATTATAATCTCTCATAATCCCCATCATTTCACTGCCATTTAGGTAGATTCTATGGAAAGCCTAAATTAGAAAATAGCTCCCTAATAGATTTTTTTTTTAATGAAAGGAAATTATTTGTTTTAGTCCACTCACCATTCCGTGATTCAGCCACCCTGGGATAAAATTATCAAGCAACTTCGGGTAAATCATCTCTCTGTCATAGGCATAAATGATCCAGAACACCGCTACAACGAACTGGAAGGGAAAAGAAATCCTTTATTTCAAATTCACAACATACAATTTGTTGGTTATCCATTGTTCAAAGAACCCAACAGAACTGTAGTCTACAGTGAAAGGCGAATCAGTAAACCAGCTAATGACTGGAAAGAGAGATCTAACTTCATTCCATTAGTGGTAATGCGTGGGGTCCTTCTTCCTTCCTTGATCTCCCTATTGTGTTCTCTCAGGCAAAGGGATCTATTTTTGAGGGAAAGATAAATCGTGTCTGTCATCTGGAACAGCTCTCTTCTAGGGCTAATTGGGTTGGTTTGAATCCTCTCAAGAGAGTTTAAAAGTTCACTGGTGGTTTTTTGGATCCCATTCCCCACTGTACAGAGTCAGCACACATTCAAGAAACTGTAGTGTATTTTCCTTGAACCCATCATGTGGTTTAAATTAATCTTCACATTCTCAAGTTTCCATTTCACCACTAACAGCATTAAAATCACTGCTATATAAAATGTCCCAAAGTCACATTTCCTGCAAATGTATTAATTTATATAGCCTAAGCAGGGGCTTTGGCTGCACTGAGAGCAAATTGTATGGAACACAAGAATCCTAATTCTCTTGGAATAATTTACATGCTCATCTGGGTTCCTGAGATTTATTTTGACCCATCAGCAACATAGACATCAAAAGAGAGTAGACTACTCAATTTATTCTCTTATCTTTCTTCAAACTAATGGTGAGAGAAGTTCAGATTAAATAAAGAAATGAATGGTCCAAGGTCTTAACCTTCAACTTAGAATTTTAGAGAAAACACAAATGCTTTTGTACACAGTCAATAAATGTAGCATGGAAAAGGAAACAATCCCAGAGGCAGGGCTCAAAGTCTCTGCAGAGCTGTTACATCTCAAAGTAAATGCTACAGCATGATAAAATGCAGATAAATATTAAAAAGAAACACTTTTTATCTCATTTCTTATAAGTCATCTCCACCCCCACATTTTATTAATAAAAGTAGTAAATATTTTAATGCCACTTTTTGTAAAACTCCCAGTGGTTATACCACAAGCTAGTAATCAGAAAGGTTCCAAAATTCTTTTCCAAGTATGTCAGTTACAACATGGGTAATAGTAGCCTTTAAAAAAAGTTCACCCTTAAAACCTAAGATGTTATGAACATTTCTTGCTTCATAAAACACATTGAAAGATAATTATAATAGGCAACCATAGATTACACACATAGTTTCAATACCAGATTGGGGTCCCTAGTTGTTTATCCTGCTTTTGGGTCAACTATTCTCACTTAGTTGATAAATGCACAAGATGGAAAAGAAAAAACAAAACTCAAGCCATTAATGTTAACTATCATTATGATCTTTCCAAGCACAATGAGTAATTTTTAAATTATTCACAACTTTGGTTTATTCATTCCACTGTATACTCCAAATGTACTCAATATTAGTGTTATCTGCTCTCAGATCTAAGCCCCAAGATTGCTACTCAAGTAGCATTGCTACTCAAAATGTGGTCCCATGGATCAGCAGCCCCCATGTTACCCAAGAGCTTGCTAGATACAGTGAATGCCAGGTCCTGTCTTAATATATTCTGATTCTGCATTTTAATAAGACCCTGGGGTCATTCATATCCACATTAAAGCCTGAGATGTCATACTTTGGACACTACTCCAGCCACCTTGAGCCTCCTCCCCCCACCATGGAGCGAGGTAGTCACAGAGCCAAGTGGCTGGTCTATCTAGAGCCTCTGCTCTCCTTTTCCAGACCTGGGAAACCATGATCTTAGAATTTCCTGCCCCAGAAGACAAAAGTGTGCTTCAGGGCCTGTGTGGGCCTCCTTCCTGAGTCTGATCTGGAGGACTGACCGCACAATAAATGGGGATAGCCCCTGACCTGAGAGGTGGTTAAGACATATCTGCTTCTGAAGGGTGAGAACCAGTTTTACATTTGGTCTGGAGTCCACATATAAGCATGAAGCTATTTCAATCCTGGAAAGAGCCATTTGTGGATATCCCTTCACCTCTGCCATATAATGTCACCTGATGATAGGGCACATCTTCATCACAGTCACAGGTGCCCTCCCACATTCAAGGGGAGGGGATTATATACTTGCTCCACAGGCGATGCAATCTTGGGGCCAACTTAGAATTCTGCTTAGTGTATGCTTCCACTCTTCTTTTCCAAATTGTTTTGGCTATTTTCAGTCCTTTGCATTTCCATTTAAATTTCAGAATCTCATCTTGCTAATTTCTACAAAAATATCCTCCTAGAATTCTGATTACAACTATACTGAATCAATATGTTCAATTTGGGGAGAAATGATATCTTAACAATATTGAGTCTTCTGTCCCAGGAACATAATTTACGTCTCCATTTATTTAGATCTTTGGTTTCTCAGTTTGTAGTTTTCAGTGAAAAGGATCTTGTACATATTTTTTAAAAAATCTATCACTAATCTATCACTAAATCTATCACATTTCATGTGCTTTTATGTTATTGTAGATATTATTAAATTTGTTTTTACATTCTTTGTTGCTAGTATATAAAAGGTACAAATGACTTTTGTATATTGACACCATATCCTCTATCTTTGCTAAATTCACATAGTTTGAGTAGTTCTTTCACAAATCATTCTAGATTTTTATACGTACATGATCTGCAAATAAAGATAGCTTTTCTTCTTCCTTTACAATTTGGATGCCTTTTACTTCTTTTTCTTTTCTTACTGCACTATGACCTTTAGCGCAATGTTACCTAGAAGTGATGAACAGTGAACACCCTTGCTTTTTTCCCTATCTTAGGAAAGTGTTCAGCCTTTCAACATGTGCGTTTGCTATTAGCTGCATGTTTTTCTTAGATGCCTTTTATCATGTTGAGGAAAATCTCTCCCATCCTACATTTATGTATGTAATGAGCAAGTACTGATTTTTTTCAGATAATATTGCTGTAAAGCCTCAGGTGATCAGATAGCTCTTCTCCTTTATTCTGTTGATATGATGAATTATATAGATTTTTAATGTTAAACCAACCTTTAATACCTGGTCATTAGGTATTATCATTTTTATATATTGCTGGATTTGACTTAATGACATTGTGTTAAGAATTTTTCTCTTGTCTTTATTAAGTGTATCAATCTGTAATTAGGTTTATTTTCTCACAGTGTCTTTTTTTTTTAAGTTTACTTATTTATTTTTGAGAGAGAGAGAGAGAGAGAGAGAGCATGAGAAGGGGAGGGGCAGAGAGGGAGAGAGGGAATCCCAATCAGGCTCCGCACTGTCAGCATGGAGCCGGATGCGGGGCTCAATCTCACCACCGTGAGATTGTGACCTGAGTTGAAATCGAGAGTCGGATGCTTAACCAACTGAGCCACCTGGGTGGCCCTCATAATGTCTTTTTCTAATTTTGGTGCCAGGACAATGGTGACTTCAAAACACAAAGCGGGAAAAGCTCCCTCCTCTATTTTCTGAGGGACTCTGCAAAATTAGTATTCTGTCTTCCTTACTTATTTGATATGCTTCTCTAGGGGAGCTTTCTGGACTTCTAAGTTTTGTTATGAGCAGATTTAATAATGAATTCAATTTCTTTAATACATATAGAGTTTCCAGGCTTTCTGTGTTCTCTTGAGTTACTTTTAGTCATTTTTGCCTTTTGTGGAATTTTCCCATCTCATTGAAGGTTTTGAATTTATGAAGTGTCCTTAATATTCCGTGATGGAAATCAGCGAATGCTACAAATCAGGAATTTTTTCCCTGGAGAGCCAGTTGTTAATTACTTACTAGCACACCACTGCTGAGAGCTACTTTCTGTTCGCCATAAATGATCATTCATGGTGTCCCGACCACGGGGAAAGCATCGTGGGGTCAATACTTACCAGTGCAATCGGATCAATCCTTTAACCCCTACCATATATTAAGGGGACTGCATGGATCATTACAAGTGAAGTGACTTTCAAGAAAGTATGAGTCACCTTTCTTAGCGTCACACTAGAAGGTCAAGAGGCCCAGCTAACTGAGCGATCAGCCTTCTAAATAATTCTTGAGATATAAACATGACACAGATGGCAGTTTCTTGGCTCCATGCGCTGATGTCCTCTTGACAGTATGGTCATCAGCAAACCCAAAATAAGTTTGAACTCTACTACCGGGGCATGAATATGAAACAAAAATAGGTTCTCTGGGATAGGCCAAGTGCTACTGAAACGTTCCACTGTTGTGGCCAGCGATTCCTCCGCGTGCACCTGCTGCTTCCCCGCTGCCAGGACCAGAATACTGTACTTGAACTGAGAGTGGAAGGAGCTCAGGCACTTTCTAGTCCTTCAAACTTCCCAGACAAAGTACTTGTGTTACAGCTGGTCGTTGAGGCCTCATTTGAACCCCTGGAACAATTAGCAATGAATGCGAAAGAAAACTGGATCCACACTTCACCTCCTTCTATAAGGAGTCTCTTATACGGTATCAGTAGAAGCCGAAGTTAATCAGCTTTAGTCCACTTCTAAGAAGAAGCTTTACTGATCAGTGGGAAATTCGTGGGAATTCAGTAAAACCGATTAGAGCACAAAGGCTGTTGCAGAGAAATTTACCATGAAGGAGGCCAAAGAGAAAAGTCACTTATCTACAGATTGGTCTATAGAGGCCATTTACATGATCTCAAACATCCACTGTTGAAGGAAGGAAGGAGGAAATACACGAATACATCTTTAAAGTCTTTAGCTTCAACAGGAAAGGATCCTATGAAAGTGTGTTTCCTTTAAAAGCTAATCTATTAGTACTCAGACTTTACCAAATACCAATTGGGAAAAAAAAATTTAATTCTGTTTTGGGCTCTATTACTTTGCCTCCAGACTTGCTTTGTTATGATTTGCTTTCCCATCACTTCTTTCCCTGGGAATACGTGCTGCGAGGTAATATGTAGACGTATTTCCAGTTGTGATTTCTCCTTCCAAACACACAAAGCGTGAGAATAAGCTGTGTGTTCTGGGTGCTAGCTGGCTTTGTCTCTGATGGTCCCCACACAGAGACAGACTGTCTCATTTTGACAAGGCCCTTGTCTTCCTACCCTCCAGGTCTAGGAGATCCCAAGTCCTTATGTGCTTTCCTGGCTGACCTCCCTCAGCCACACCCTCAAATGCAGCAATGCTCAGTGAAGCACAGACCCCTCTGGAACGTTAGAGTAACTTCTGTTCCAGGGTACAGTTAGTCTCCAGTATCCATTCCTGGAACCATGACCCAGATGCCTCTACTTGTAATTATGAGGCTATGAGCACCATTACATTTTTCACTCTGTACATTATGCTCATAGTACCTTAAAACCAGAATCTGCATTTAGAGCGTTCCTAAAACACACATCACTGCCTTTTTTCACAGCCTTCAACTATATTTACCTATCCATTTAAGGTAAATAAAAATATCCATATTTACCTACATTTAAGTTCTTAATTATCTCTTCTGACTGAGTAAATAATGTGAGAATAAAAACCCAGCTCTCATGGTGCCCATGTGATTTGACGTCCGCCTTTCTCTCTGACCTCCACTTGTACCACATTCTCTCTGGCTCCCTAGGCTCCGACTGGCAATTCATTCCTAAAACTCATTAAACTCTTTCCTGCCTCAGGGTCTTTGCATTTCCTACTCTTAATGCCAGGAATTCTCTTACCCCATTTTCACCTGGCTGGATTCTCTGTCCCTTCAGGCCTTGGGGGAGACCTTGCCATTGGCTCCACTGCACGTTATTTTCCATCACAGACCCTGAGAGAAAGTAAGCTGTTGTTGTTGTTCACTTGTTCATTATCCGGCTCTTTAAGAGGAGGTGAAGTGTCAAAAAACAGGAACTTGTCTGTCTTGTTCGCAGCCTTTTCCCCACTGCCTCGCACATAGCATGTTTGTGATGAAACTTCCCGGAGTAAATGAATAAAGATGTGTTGCTGCTTCCTGTATGTCTGTCAGGCTCTACATCTCCCATAGGGGAAAGTACCCTTTCAAGCCTTCAATTTGCTTCCTAATAACCTAAAATTCCTTTTTTATGTTCTCCGTGTTTTTTGTCCTCCTGTCTGTGTGGAAGAGAAGCCCTTCTTTCCAGGGTCATTCTTCCAGCCCATCTCTTCTCAGACTTTCTACCTGCTGGCCCCTCCTTCACCTGTATTAATCTTCTATCACCCTGAAATAATCCTTCTCTGGACTTCTGGATCACGATGGAAGTACTAAAAGCTCTCGTTCCCCAAATCAACCAAACACAAGGAGAATGAGAAACAAAGTGAAGCCAATGCAGTAGGAAACACTGGTAATCCAAATATCAGTCTTTTTGACAGGTTGCTAAGAACTGGGAAAATTGAGCCGGGACGAGACAAGACTCTGATGGAAGAAACAAGATCCAAGGGTTCTCTGGTCGAGCGAGCAGAACAGAGAGATCGCTACAGGCGGCATACTCTAAGGGACACCTAATGACCCTTGCTGGGAACAGGAGGAGGTCTGAGATGCATGGGAGCACCAGGGAGACGTTCTGATCCCTGCGTGGCTTCAGGTGTCAGCAATGGTGATGCTAAATGTGGGAACAGGCCAGCGTATTATCTCTGGAGAAGCAGGATGTGGGGATGTTAGGTAAACAAGAAAGGATCTGCGGTGGCCAGCCTGCACGCTCACCTGACCAACACAAAGCTTCCCATCACCATATAAAATGGTTGTGATCAAAACGAGAGAGATCACATCTCTCTCAAGGAGAGAGAGATGAGTGTAGCCACTCTCCAGAGGAGGTGGTGGTGGAAAGTAGGCAGAAATTCAAGCTGCCCTAGCTCACTTCTGTCCTTGCACAAAGAGCTGGCTCAGAAAGAACACACCCATTTGAGGATGAGTAATCATAAGAAAAGAAATAGCATGGAATGTATTCATAAATACCACAAAAGGGAGAGAGAGAGAGAGAGAGAAGGGGGACTATGACCTCCCCCGGCAAAAGGCACCTGAACAAGACAAACTGGAAAAGTTATTAATTAATGATCAAATGATTCTCCATTAAAGAAATGAGGTCAAAGATGAAAATTTGAGATTAAATAAAGAAGACAGACAAGATAAGAGGGGAGAGTTTAAGAAATAAAGTATAAAAATATAAAGCCACATAAAACTGAAAGTCACATTATAAGCAGCAAAAGGAAAACCTGCCTTTGGTTAAGATGGTTGGGGGTCAGCTTTCTGCAGTGCTGTGGACTAGATACACCGAAAAACCCTCCCACTGGGAAACACTAGGTGCTAAATAAATTACAACAAATATACCTTCAAATGTATTGCTGAGCAGACAAGAAAGGAAGGGAAGTCACTGGGAGTTAGTGGGGGGGAAAAAAGACCCATACGGACAAGAACAGAACAGAGACAAAACCAGAACAGTAGCAAACACAGAAACTGGGGCTGCCCTGGGGGCCAATGGCCCTACTAGAATCAGAGTGCTCCCTGCATGGTGGCCACGGGCACGGATGAGCCGGGCCTCGGGCCCACGCAGATTGGGGGAGCGGGCCCTGAGGGGTCAGAGCTTCAGTGAAAGGGCAGGCTAGAGAAAGTGCCTTCATCAGGCTGGATATATTGCTTTCTAGTCCGAATTGCTAAGTTTTTTTTAAAGTCGAAAAACATTTCATTTCACTGAATTTTGTGCCACGCCGAGATCGCCATTTTTTGTCCTTCATCTTTGATTCATGTAAGCTGAGTGTGGTTATTCACAATGACTGCAAAGTCAGAGAACAGCTTTTATGCCCATATCAGGTAACTGTGGTGGATACTGTAGTGCCTCTCCCTGATCCCCTCTTCAGGGTCCATGCGTCCAGCCCCCAGATGTTGGGAATATTGGTTTTTGGCCACTCTTGAGCTGCATCCCCCCTCATTGGGAACCGCCTTGCGCGAAGTCAGGCCCCTTCCCCAGGGGAAGTCTGAATCCAATGACTGACTGATGCAAGGAAACAAGCCCCCAGCCCCTCTGTCTCCATTCAGGGAAACTCTAAGGTCCCAGGATGCCTGTTATGACTGCAGTGTGGGCCATCCTCCCCTTCTACCCGCTACTGTCTTCCTCACTTCAGAACAGGTGTTTCTCCCAAGAACCCCCTTCTGCATGTGCTCTCCAACCCTGAGCCTGTTCATAGGAAGCCCAATCTAAGACCATGCCATGCATGGATAAGCACAACAGACAGACATATTTAAGCATGAAAACATTCTTAATACATCACTATAGAGAAATGCATAAAAAGTAAAAATTATTTGTAATCTCGCCCTGTATAGACAGTCATTGTCAAAAGGATACGTAATCCCTTAAAAGGTCTTTTCCTATGCATGTAAAGTGCATTCCATTAATTATTTTAGAAAATTAGATCATACTTTGATTAGTCTCCTGCAATTTTTTTTAAGTTTATTTAGAGAGAGAGGGGCAGAGAGGTTGGGAAAGAGAGAGGGAGAGAGAGAATTCCAAGAAGGCCTTGTTCTGTCAGGACAGAGCCCAGTGTGGAGCTCACAAATCATGAGGCCGTGACCTGAGCTGAAACCAAGAGTCAGACACTTAACTGGCTGAGCCACCCTCGTGCTCCTATCTTCTGTGGTTTTTTAACTTAAGAAAGTTTTAAGGTGATATCCCAGTTTTCTTAAGCACTTCATAGTGCCACACTGTATGATTATGCACTATAATTACTCAAGCACTCACTAATGCATATGTATATTCATTACAAATAGTACAATTTCCAATAATGCTGCAATGCTTTGTGATGTGTGTGTTTTCATGCACCCAAATCATGAGTACCTCAGAGGAATAAGTCACTAGAAGTGAAGCTCCTGGATCCGAGGTCACCATTGCCTTTTGAGCTGACTTTCACAAAGGCTCCTCTGTCATTCCCTGCTCCCAGTGCCTACTGCCTTTACCCCGGTTCCAGGCCACGCTGTCCCTGTCCTGGACTATTGCCGTAGCCCCTTGGCTAGAGCCACTGGCATCAGTTTCCTTTAAATTCTATCCATGCTTTATCTTGGCCTCAGAGTTATCTTACTAAAAACATTTAAGAACTTCTCAGTTTAAAACTTCCAATGGCTCCCCCTTGCTTGCAGAATAAAATAAAAACTCCCTTTGTGATCTGGTCCCAAATTCTCTTTCCAGTTCTCTTCCAGCTTCTTCCAGGAACCCAGTCAACAGAATATGTATAGTTTCCCAAACTTACCACATACTTCCAAGTATCCATTCCTTTCTGCTTTTTGTAATAGCAGCTTGAAATGCACTACATTTTTTCCCAAAATCCAAGCTCTATCAAATGTTAGATATCAGTTGTGCAGCTGTCCCCACCACCTAAAAAAAACCCTACAATTTCTCGTCAAAAGTAATTACTTTTTTCCCTGACCCACTTCAGGCCTCTGCTTATAACATGAGCCCATTTAACTATCTCCTATGTGTCCTTTCACTTGCTGGCCCCTCTAAGCTGCTGAAGGCTCCGTCTGCTCTCCAGGCCCCTCATCTGCTGCCCCGTCTGCCTGGAATGCCTCCCACCACCCCTCCCCGCTCATCCTTACCATGTAGAAGGGATCAGAAATAGCATAAGCTCCAAGAAGCCTCCCCTGAGTTGTCCCTTTTTCTTGCATGTGCTCTCATAGCCCGTTATGTTTTTCCTTCATAAAGCTAGGCATAATCATGATGAAATAAGTGACTGTGTAATTACTGGTTTCTCTTCCCAGTGGGATGTGAACTTGATGAGAGAGCAAGGACCAGTTGATTTCCTCTCTGTTGCATCCTCACATCTCCCTTGGCGCGTTCTATGTTTATTTCCTGGCTCTTTATTTTGAAATAATCAAAGACTCGCAAGAAGTTGAAAAATAATACAGAGAGTTCCTGTGTATCCTTCACCCAGCTTTCCCCAAGGATAACATCTTACACAAGTATGGTACATTTTCAAACCAGAAAACTGACATTGGCACAGTACTGTTAACGAAACTATAGACCTACAGACCTATTCAGATTTCACCAGTTTTTCCAGCCACTCATTTTTTGAGGGGTGTATTGTACCATGCAATTTTACCACATGGACACAATTCTGGAACCTCTACCGCAATCAGGATTCGGAAGAGTTCCATTACCACAAAGTCCCTAATGCTACCCCCTTAAGAGTCACACCCTTCCCCAACCTTGACCCCAGCCACCTATGGATCTGTTCTCTGTCAATATATTTTAACATTTTGAGAATATTATATATTCTGGCTTATACCTTTTCAGTTTGTACTATGTATAGGTCAGGGGCTTCACAAGCAAAATATTATTTAAGAGTTACAACTACCCTGAGGCAGCTACTATTATTTTTATGGTTTTATGGATGAAGAAATCAGCTTCAGAGAATTTTAGTAACTTTTCCAGGGTCAAAAAGTGGCCAAGCCAGAATGTGAGGCCAGACAATGAAGACCCCAGAGACAATGCTTTTAACCTTTCTTAATACTTATTACGCATAATAGCATACTCCTTTGAAGGAATTAATAGTTGAATGAATGAATGATTAAATGTCAAAGACAATTTCATTTCTAAGTCCACTAGCAAGGCCTGCATACAGCAGGAATTCAATGAATGTTTGGTCGAGTAAAATGTTTGGTTAATCATTCTAGAAAAATCGAAAGAAAAAGGAAGATGGTGACATGTGGAGAAAAATCTCCAAGCTGCTCTTCTGGATCAGCCATGACATACAAAGCCATAGGACAGTAGCATGGGATGCAGAACAAATCAGGAGAATCATTCTTGTCTTCGCTAGTAATAAATGCATTAGTGGAATCTCAAGCATCTCAACAACAATCATTTGGCCAAGTAGGTCTTCCCTCTGGCAAATTCATATTCACAGGATAGAGAAGTAGACTATTTGCTGGTCTTAACTGATATTCAGGTCTTGTCTTGCACCTTGGAGCCATGCACCCTTCTTCCTTCCTCAAAGCTTACTTAATAAGCTCCCGTCGAATTACTCTCATGTCATCTTTGGGATGTGAGTCTTCCCCCAGAATACCAGCTTATGGGGCGGGGTGCCTCTGACCTGACATCCTCAGACTCTTTCGCCCAGGGTCATGCCCTGTGTCATCCCTGTGCCTCCAGGCTGAAACCACACCAGTCAGGCCACATTCTTCTGGTTCTGTCTCTTTTCAGTTCTCAGGCATCTCTGTTTGATCTGTTTCAACAATGACTGAAACATGGAAATGGAAATGATCACTTTTTCGTTCACTTCTATTTCCCATTAAGTGAACCCAAATTGCCCGGGGTTGGCTTCCGGTGGTAGCAGCCTTCTTTTGAAAGTGTTTTTCATACTGCATTGAGAGTGTCCTGGCGGTGGGGGGCCTGGTTAGGAAGGTGGTATGCACTGTGAGGGGGTAGGGTGTAGGGAAGATGAGCCCCTAAGGGGGAAACTGTCTATTCTATTTTCTGGTCACCCATCAATGGATGAAATAGGGGAAAAGAACTACTAAGGTCCAACTGATATGATAAGCAAGAATCAGGAATAGTTGAGACTCAGATGGGCAACTACAAAGATTATAGCCAACTGCACAGATGGGATGAAAAAGACAATCAAGTACTCCAGTAAAATGCATAGTAATGGAGCTGGAGCTGATAAACACATGGAAACAGTTGATGTTCTTTATCTCCACAATGGCAGAGGTTAACCCTGAGGTATCTGGCACAACCACTTCTTGAAAAGAAACTTCAAGGTGAGATAACTTCTATTATTGAGACACTGATATAAAGGAGATTCAGTAGGAGCCACAGGTGAGCCCATTCTCTAGATAAGACATGTGTAAAAAGGGAATCAGAACTTACTTATATATCCAGCTGGTGGAATAAATGCTCTGAACTTACTCTCCCAATGAAAACTGCCAGCATCAAAAAAAAAAAAAAGCTTCATAACATATTCAGGTGACAATGTATTGTTTCTCTTTCATCCTTTCAATGTTTCTTTCTGCAAATACCAGACAACAGGCATACATCCACACATATAAATTCCCATATGTTCATTTGTGTATGTGTGTCTCCCTTTCTTAAATATACATATCATACTATATAACCTTGATTTTGTTGTTTCATAACATACCCAGGAAGCATGAAGCACCTTTCAAAATAAACCACTATGTCACAAAAAGTAATGAAACTGTAGATGTCAAAATAAAGTGAGTGAGAATCCCAAGAGATCAGCAAGCACAGAGGCCAGCTGTCCTCCAGAAGTATCTGTCAAACCACAGTGACCCTGAGCTTATCTCTTGATGCCCTGTGGAATTCAGGAGATAGGAGATAAAGACTGCCCAAGGTGGGGGACCCACTCCTCTGCCTAAAGCTGGTACCCCAGAGGGTTACTCCTTCAGTGAAAGGGTGACCCTCAACTCAGCAGAGAACAGGGTAATAAGAAAACATGCCTTGGGGTGCCTGGGTGGCTCAGTTGGTTGAGTGACCGACTTCAGCTTAGGTCAAGATCTCACAGTTTGTGAGTTTGAGCCCCGCGTCAGGCTCTGTGCTGACAGCTCAGAGTCTGGAGCCTGCTTTGGATTCTGTGTCTCCCTCTCTCTCTGCCCCTCCCACACTCATGCTCTGTCTCTCTCTGCCTCAGAAATAAACATTAAAAAAAAAAAAGAAAAGAAAACATGCCTGCTAGAATCTTAGTGCTGTATTGAGAAGAAAGAGAAAGAAAAATTACCCTGAAAATTCATAACCATAAGATAGCCATCAGAACCTTAAGATGGCAATCATGTAGGTTTGTGGACTGATATGGGCTTTTGGGAAGATGTAGCGATCTGAAACATGTGTTCTTTTTAAGTTCATTAGGAATATCAAAATATGCCACCATTTAAACCAAAAAGCAAGTTCAAAAAATTTCAGAGTATTGGCATCTTACTGATCATAGCTTCTGGTCAAAATGCAGTTGAGTCTGAAATCAATAATAGAAACATAAAAATGTGTATATATTTGGAAATATGAAAACATACTTTAAAAACTTAGGGATAGAACACAAAAATCAGAATGGACTGTAGCAAATATTATAGACAAACAGTAATAAAAATGGCAGATACAATTCTTGTGGGATGTAGTTAACATGTTTAACTGAGGGAAATTTGGAGGCTTCTATACTTATAGGAGAAAATAAAAATGCATAAAAATTAATGAGTGAGGTATACATCTTCATAAGGCAGCAAAGAATAGCCAGATGATTAATGAAATAGAAAACAAACATACAAGAAAGGATCAGTGAAGCACCTTTACAGGTGCAGGAGGAAAAACCTGATAAAATGTGGCAATCATTCTTGATAAGAATTCTCAGCAAATAATAATAAGAATACTCCTTGTTAGGGAGTATGGCACCCCAGGCCATGCTCAGATTCTCCTGGGTGGAGGGGATCAATGCATCTTGGCACACCTGTATTTCATCGCAGCATCCCGTTTAGGAAGTTTGGTTTATTTATTTTTTTTTTTTCCTGGAGAATCTCTTACACACGTGGAACAGGAGAATGTACAAGAATGTTCAGGGCAGTATTGCCCAGAACTGCTAAAAAATTGGAAACAAACTGAATATTCATTAATAATAACACAGATAACTTTATCTGGTGAAAATTTTAAGGACATGGAAGATCTTATAAGAGATCAATTTTTTCCTCTTTTGTGCAAATTTCAACCCTCTGGTTCAGTAGTTACTGATTCTCACCAGAAAATGTGTATCCACCACCTACACAATTTCCAGGTGAACTGTGTTGGAAACTGTGAGTGAGCGGACTCATTTCTAACTTATGACATAAACCCCACCAACAGTACATTATTTTCCCCTGAAGCCTTTTACCAATATTTGACTCTTTCCCTCTACCTTCTGCTGCCTTCATGAACCATAAGAGCTCCTTCTGGGATTTTGGATGGCACCTCCAAACATACTCTTGGAATTTCAAGAACTCGTAGCCTCTAACCTTTCGAATGAGTGTTTGCGATGGGGCAGCATACTATTTTGTTAAAAGATGCTCTCATCTCACAGGACATTCTCTGTGATATGAGGCCATTTTTAGGGCAAATGCAAAGCAACTGATGCTGTTTATGTGTCATCCAGCTAAACACTGTTCTAGATACTCTGTGTCTTTCATTGTCCTTCACAATAACCCAAGTGAGTTAGGTGTTGTTGAGCCCACTCTTCATGTTAGACAACCAAGATTTTGGGAACCTATGAAATCTGCATTAGAAAGTGGTGGATCCAGAATTAAAATCCAAGTCTGTCTCCAAGGCTCATGCTCTTTTGACGACATCTGATCACCTTATACCTCACACAGGTGAGATCACCACATAAGGTGGGTCATTTTTGCATTCTCATAACTAACCTTCCTTTTATCGATTCAAAGTTTTAAATTGATCCATTTAAAAATTCTTTTTTTCAAGTTTTTTTATTTATCTTGAGAGAGAGAGAGCAGAGGAGGGACACAGAGAGAAAGAGAATCCCAAGCAGGCTCCATGCTGTCAGCGCAGAGCCTGATGTGGGGTTCGAACTCACAAGCTGTGAGATCACGACCTGAGCTGAAATCAAGAGTCGGGCACTTAAGTGAGCCACCCAGGCGCCCCTAAATCTATCCATTTTAAATTGAATTCCACTCCAAATAAATTGAGCAAGAGGCCTTTCCCTCTGTCAAGTGACATCAAATGATATAGGTAAACATATCCATAAACCTCGCACAAGACTATTTTTATTATGTTAGAGAAACACTGCTAATCAATTAGCATTGATAGCAATTTATTTTTCAAAGAACTATTCAGACCTCTTGTCATCATAAAATCACTGAATAATCAAACTCTTGCTCTCTGTATCTCTCTTGCTTTTTTAATAAAAGGGAACTGTAGTCTGTTATTAGATGCGATTACATTAAAATGAATATCCACAAGGCAGCTATAAGTACACAGGAGAGACATCCAGCTACAACTTAAAGTTACCACCTGAGAATAAAATTAAGAAAAATCTAATTTAATAGAAGTTAATTAAGTAATTAGAACATCCTTTTGTAGAAGCATCCTGTGTTAGGTGGCTATGGATCAACGACGGCTTATACTCAGTGCCTTGGGTATAGTATCACAATGGCCTGACCAGAATACTATTATAACAGTGGAATTTGAAGCCTGATTAAATGAACTACAGGCTGCCCAAGAAGCATATGTGAACAAGGGTAAAGTGATCATCATAGTGGGTTTGGTTTATGGATATAAAAGAGCAAGAATGGGTCTCCAGCTTTGTATGGAGGACAAGCACAACTCTGGCCACCCAAGATAGCATTCCAGTCTACCCAGCAAGTCAGTCCCTCTGGTGCAAAAGGACACATCAGACTGTAGTAATTTGACCAGCTGCAACTAATATCATCCAATTACTGTGTCTTGCTTTGAATTTGAGTTCACCTAGAAATCTGGCTGCCCTTTGTCTTCTGCAAATTGTTCTGGTTTGGAGAGAGTTTATGCAGATTCTAGTCTGACAATTTTTCTTGGTAATTATAAATTACTCGATCATCTTTCTGAGCTAAACTTTAGCCTGCAAACAATTAGTTAGCATGAATTCATTTACTGAGAGAAGGATTACCTTAAATAGACTGACAAAATTGTGTGTCTGGGTCTTTGGTCCTGGGCTACAGTGACCTTTGAGTACAGTCCCAGCATACTGGGACACCCACAAATGGCCGCTTCACTCTCTCTGAATTGCTATGGAGATAGGAGAGGAAAATGGCTAAGGTTTCCTGTGTTTTGTTTAGTTTAGATTGTACGCACAAACCAAGTGGGAAAATACGTGACATTTCTGTGCAGTTTGCAATGCGGAAAGAACTTTTAGAAAGGGTGGTGCATTTGCGTTTTAGCATCCATCAGATGAACTAGGTATCAATCTTATCTCTTCCTCTATGAACAATTTAAGTTTTAAATATGGAGCATAAATATCTGTAAATGATAATACATTTGCAAATGAGAATACATGTGAGATTTTCTTATTATGAAAGCAATAAATGTTCATTGTGGAAATTTGTGTGGACTTTTGTTTTTGCCCTTTACACTATTCTATCATGATCTATGCTGTGTAAATAAAGTGCAAGGAGTCAACAAACGAAAGTTCATCTTTGGAACCAAAATGGCTCCAAGAGGCATATATGCAGCCTGAGTGTCAGCCCTCGGTCTGACCAACAGCACATCAGGAGTTTGTTCTGGCATTTCATCCACCTGAATTTTTTGTCATCTGCTTAAGCCCCTCTAGAATTGCTGATCAATTATGGATTTTTGCTTTTTTTTTTTTTTTTTTTTTTTTTTTTTTTGGTTGAGGACCACTTCTTGTCAATTAAGAGCCAGGAGGTTATAGTAAACTAATTATTTTACTGATCAGCCCTTCAAGAAGGTGTCAAATAGGGGAGAAACATGTGTTCTGATGCTGACCTGCAAAAGTAGCCAGGAGAACGGAAGAAAATCCACTTCCTGTGGATGATTCTTTTTCCCTAGTGCTTTCTTTCTTTTTCCTTCCTCATCACCGGTTTTTGCTGGAGACTCTTCAAGCACAAAGCATTCATCAAACATTACTGACCAGGTCCATATGGCCGGTAGGGCTGAACAAAGCAAGAACCTACGGCCGGAGGGTGTGGCAACATCTTGCCTGCCCTCAGGGAGCCCATTCTGTGCTGGTATCACAGCCTCAGGGATGAGTAAGCTTCCTACTGCCTCTTGTTTTTGTAAGATCCCCTTTGAGAGTAAGTAAAATTTTGTGAGAGCATTTAACATAGTGACTGGTGCGTGGCACTCAATAAATTTTCCAGAAAGCCTTTGAAGATTTCTCCCTATTTTCCTAGCTTGCCTGGCTTTGCAAGATAAAATGTACAAAAAAGTTATTCTGTGTATCCTGCAAGAAAATAGAGAAGACACTTATCCAAGAAGGCAAGATTATTAACAGGCGGCCTCGGCTGAACGATGCTGAGGCCCAGGAGACTGGATCACATTGATGAACTGATTTGACTTAGACCACCTCAAATCCTTGTTGAAAGCAGGTAGAGGTACAAATTATAAATTTAAAAAGAAAAGCAGATTTGACTGAAAACCCTCTCTTGATAAAGCAGAACAAAATGGCTTTCAGGAATTCTTAGTAGAATATTTGCTGGGTAGGCACAGTTCATTTGTTAGGATACCCATACAGAATGTGCCGGATCATTTCTTGCCAAAAATATTGTGTAGCTACGAACTGTGCTTTCTTGGAAGCCCAGAGATGATTTACAGATGACACTGGATACATTTGGTAACCATTTCTAAAAACATAGCTAATTATTTCGATAAAACCTGACTTTCACATATTAAAAACAAGCACATTGGATAAGTGTGGTAGCTTAAATCTGTACTCAGCGGCTGAAACAAGAAGACAAGGCAGGAAAGATGTTCTTGTTTGGGCCCAAATCTGTACTTTGCAAACTGGCCTGTAAAACTATATAAAACCATTGATCCACGGTGTGAAATAATACATGAAACGGGAACAATAATACGCACAAATGAACAGCTTTTGTTCAATAGCCTCAAGGAAAATGATAAACAGTGGCTTTTGATCCAGATTCTGCATAACTCCCTTTCTTATTCTGATGCATTCTCCTAAATTAGAAATTGTGGTCAGCTCAGAGCTTATGTACATAGCTAAAAATACCTATTAGGCAAATGATGAAAAGCAAAGTTAGGTCTGGCTTGTCAAAAAGTTTAGAGCACTTGCTAAGAGCAAGCACCCCATTTGTCAGTGTCGGGGTTGAAGTCCTGGTTGCACCACTGACTAACCGTGGACCTCAGGCAAGCAACTGTAAAGCGGGAAACCCCATCTGTAAAACTGTAAAATACAAGCATCTTCTGTGAAGTAGGAATGATGGTAATTTCTACCTTTGGGGGCTATGAGGATTCAATACACAATTAAAGTAAAGCCCTTAGCACTGTGTCTGTCCCCCAGTAGCATGCAGCATAAGTTGGTGCTCATTATGAGATTTCTTCCAGCCTCTTGAGTTGTTTGTGGGTTTTGCCTCTATGGGAAGGGAGATGATAAGTGTCAGTAGGTGCAAATGGAACTGCTCTTTCACAGGCTGGAACAAAAAAGAAAGGCAATAGCAAACGCCTCTGGGTATGTGTCTTCTTTAAAACTCTAAGGTAATCACAGCAGGAAGGAGGTACAGGTAGCGTTTCTGAATATTCAGACAAAAATGTTACTATATTAATGAATCTAGGGGCTGTTTTTCTTTGTTCACTCCATGCTAATTTTGACAGCATCCCCACGGCATGTGCGTGCTTGTATTATTTTCCGGGCATGGGAGTGCTGAGGCTTCTTCCTGTTTAGTTATTTGTGCTTGTGTGAACTAGGTCATTCTTTTGTATTTTTAAAATTTTTTATTTTTTTAAATTTATTTTTCAGAGAGACAGAGACAGAGCGCGAGCAGGGGAGGGGCAGAGAGAGAGGGAGACACAGAATCCGAGGCAGGCTCCAGGCTCTGAGCTGTCAGCACAGAGCCCGATGGGGGGCTCCAACTCACAAACTGCAAGATCGTGACCTGAGCCGAAGTCGGACGCTCAACCCACTGAGCCACCCAGGCGCCCCCCCCAGTGTAGATTTTTAAGGTGAAGAGAGGGGATTGGTCCTCCTTCAGATTAAGTGGCAAGGTGATCCAAACAAATGGGCACAGCATGCTCATCCCCATTCATGCCATCCCACGTGGGCACGCCACCACGTATTTTCCGAATCTTCTCATTTTACACCCCTCCCCGGTCTCCCACTGGTGAATGATGAACAGAGTGGCAGGGCACCCAGAGGTGCACAAAAGCAGATTGGGAAGGAAGAACTCTTTCTTGTTCCTTCTGGGACATGCTCCCTTCATGTTCCTCCCGTCCACCAAACTGGCAGTGCAGTCCAACACCCAGTGTGTGTGTGTGTTCCTTTGTGTGAATGGAGCACAGACGTAACCTACAGAATAAGGGACATTCTGAAGAGGGAAACCGCTTGGGAGTTGCTCTTCGGAGGAGTGTGGGAGACAGTGAGTGGGGCCACAGGGCTACCTGTGAGCTACGGCTCCGCGCAAGCTCTCCCCTCATTGACCCCCAGCTCCTCGTCTTCCCACCTTCCCACCTGTCCCCCGACACATGCCCCAAAGTCAGAATTATGCCTCACCTTTTGTTCCTAAGAGAGCTAGAAAAAGGCATGATGAATGAAAGTCCTATCCAGGACTGGCTATTTGCGGTAAGATAGGCGAATCGTTAGCATGGTCATCGCACAGGCACAACTAAAAGTTAATAAACCTTGCGTGGGTGGAAAGTCCACTAGCTCCTTCCTTGGGGGGAAATGTTCCTTCTGATGTCGGCTGATGTGACACAGCACATTTTGATCCAGCTAAAACAGGTAAGAGTTACCTCAAAACGCCCACAAGGACTGTAGTAATTTCAGAACACCCACACAGCAAATCATTGTTTCTTTTTCTACAAAGAGGGAGATGGGTTTGGGGTAGAGGGATGAGGGAGAAAGGTAAGACAGAAAGAGATCAGGAGGAAGAATGATATGCAGAGAAGGAAGAAGAAAAATGAATGGTGTTCCTTTCTCCTTTTCTTTTTAAATCAGCATCTAATATTGAAACTTGTTCCTGGTTCTCGAAACAAGGGCCTACAAAGAGTCTGATTTGTGGGGGGGGGGGGGGGGGTTGTCTTATTTTTGAGAATAGGAATTGTATGCCTATTTTATACGCATCACATTATTAATGTTACCAGAGATCAATTCTACCTTTTCTCAATCACATACTTCCAATATATTTTTTACTTATGGATATAAATATGGAAAAAAGGTATTTTCATTTCCTGAGATACTTTTGTGGCCCTTTGGCCCAGAGAGAGTGGGAACTTGGTGAAATGACACCCAGTGCATGATCATTCTCTACAATTTATACGGGACTATTAAAGGAAGATTTTACTCATTGAACATGGTTTTCTGCATATATGGGTTGCTGGTCTGATGTAGGGCCACCTCGTACAAATCTATGGACTTTCAGAAACTGAACAGAAACGATTTAGTCAATTGTGTAACATATGGGACTTTCTTTGAGAACAACTTCTTCAAATATCAGATTTTGATAGTCGTTTATAATAATACTAATGAGAATGTACAAAAAATGGTGCTGGCAGAGAATGAATGGGAAAAAAAATGCTTTTCTTGACTAAGACAGAAAATGTCCGTGATTAATCTCATCAGTTTGACTGTATCTATTTTTCATAAAAACATACATAGATGAACAACAAATTACTTAAAATCCCGTTGGTTTTTACTTAGTTTACATTTCATAGCCATTCTCAATATTTGTTACTTATCATATTTCTTGAAACTCCTGGTTTTGTTTGGGCAGCAATGTGCCCGACCTATAAAGATCAATCTGAATTAGTTTAAGCCCTCATGGTAAGTGAATTCCCTTCTCCCAGCCTCCCATGCCACTGGTTCCACCCATGTGACTGTTCTAACCAACAAAACTCATGGGGAGGTCTGCTGATGGGGCCTATAGGAAATATTCATTTGTCTGATGAAGAGACAAACATATGCAGAGAGCTCCCTCAAGAGCTTCTTCCACATCCTGCCTTGAACATGGCTCCGAAGGAGGTGATGTTTGGGGCTTTGCCAACCCTCTTGAGACTGTAGGTGGCAAGTCCAAGGACAAAAAGCCAACGTTCTGGAGATAAAAAAGTGAACAATAAAAAATGCTTAAGTCTCAAATGATAACACTGAGCAATGCCATCCCGAAACTACCTGCTTACAGGTTTCTACTTTTGTGAGATATTAAATATCTTTATTGCTTAAGCCACAACTGGATGGATGGATGTTCACTCAATAAATACTGAATTATTTAGGCATCACTCCTGATGGTTGGGTTACAGCAGTAAATCAAACACACAACCTCCCTGGCCTCATAAGGTATGTACCAAGTCAGAGGAGACATATGCTACAGAAATGAAAGGATACACATATAATGTGCCAAGTAGTGGTAATCATTACGGAGACTATAAAGCAAGGCAAAGAGACTGAGAGTAATGGAAGGCTAATTATATTGATTATTCATGGAAGCTTTTCTGAGAGGTAATCATTTGAACAGAGACTTGAATGAATTGAAAGAGTAAGCCAGGTGGAGAGCTGTGGGTATTCCGTTACTTGCAGCTGAAAGCATCATTAACTCATACATCCAATAAGTCTGTAGTCATTCTTCAAAACAGAGCTCCGATATCATCATTTCTGGGAAGACTTCCAGGACCTCCCACTCACTAAAATCAATCCCTTCCTCTTCTGGACTGCTTCTGCACCTTAGACCCATGCACTCTTATACACACCATGCCTTCTTTTAATTTACTTGTTGATATAGCTTATAAAGTCACCTTCTCCAGGCTGTGAGACTCTTGAAGGACAAGATCCATCCTTCCTGCTATCTTGGCTCTTAGCACTATCTGCTTACCTAGTAAGCTCCATTACCCATAAATCATTATTGACTTGACTAGAACTGCTGTCCTTTGAATGTTCTGGATATAAATGTGTGGTTTCCACTGTAGTGTGATTAAAAGTGGGCACCTATAGAAAATATTGTTAAGGAGTGATTATTTTTTGTGTGGAAGAAATTTATCTTGCAAGCATTGAGAAAGCTGGCTGCTGTGAGTTGGCATGAATGTGTACAAATCAAATAGGTCACTTAGGCAGAAAAATCTTTGGTTTCCACTGAGGAGAAAAAATATATCTAAGATGGTTGAGAAGCAACCTGGTTCCCTCTCATACATCTGTCTAATCACATTATGTCCTTGGTCTTTGGAAAAGGCAATCCAAAAAATGAGGTAAGACCACTCACCTAGGTTAGGTGATTATAGTCTCCTGAGTATTTCTCCTGGTAGGGGAGGGAAAACTTAACCTTGTTTATTGATCTTGAATGAATCCTCATCTGTGAATCTTCCCTCTTTGGAAACCCAACTCACACTCATTTCAGTGCAGGGAGAAGGCACATGATTTCCTCAACTCCAAATGAACTAGGTTTTACCATGAAATATGACCTAGCAGATATTATATTTTTAACTTCAAAGGTGAGGAGAAAGGAAAAGGGCATTTGAAGAAACTTAAAACATCAATGAAGTCTTGAAAAAAACAAAACAAAACAGGAAAGAGTTTGGTTTTAGGTACCTGTGTGAAAATTTAATAAAGAGAGGATCAGCGGATATTAAGTGTATTTTTATATTAAATCCAGAGTTTGTAGAATAAAGTAAATAATGTGCTTTAAAAATGTTTTCCCTTAATATCAAAACAGAAGAAAAGGCATTGGCTTCATACAGTCTCAAATAGAATCAAATTCCCTTCCTTTATATGTTACATTAACAGATATTAATATTAGTAATTAATATTAATTGTTTGCTTTCCATGTAAGCCAATCTCTTGCTTGAAAATCAGAAAGGCAAACAATGTTTTTTAAATTGTAGGGATATGATGATCTAAATTTGTATGCTTCACAAAATTTTTCTGAAGAATGGCTCAGAGTTAGCTAGTATGTCAATAAATAAAGACTCACTTTTTGAAAATAACTGCTAGATACTTTTTCTTTAAGTTTGCATTTGAGATTTCTAATTATGTTTTCCATATTTCCTAAGGGAGCAGGTACCACACAGTCCCCATCACAAGCAAAAACAAGTTTTAAAGCAGTCTAGACTAGGTTGGTACATATAAAATCTTCACCAAGTCTTTACAAGAATATACTTATAACACCAGAAATGGTTACTGAACAAGTAACTGAGGCTAAACTCAGGTAAAAAGCCCAAATTCTAGAAGATCGTATCTTGGCACATGCTGGTTTGCTTGGGGATACCCTGGGTGCCCATCCCTGGTTAGGACAACCCAAATTTCTAGGTCCTGCTTGGATCCACTCCCCCTCTATACAGACAGGGACATCCTCATCTTTACCCATCAATCAGTCAAGGTCAGTTTAGTGACAGCCTACCTTCTGTCAAGTGACAGAAGAAACAAAGAGGTACTGGGGAGGTGGTGAGATTTGATTCCATGTCCCATAGAAGCTAAGAAGCTGCAAATAAATGGGATGCACGCACCTGAATGAATGGGAAATGTATGATGGTTCTTTGCCATTAAATGGGCTGCTTTGGATAGCAAATGGGCTGCTTTGGATAGCAGTTGGAGACACACTTAGAATTTTTGAGAGAAACCATTTCATACTCATCATACTCATTTTGTTGCTCCTCTTCCTCTTTATCTTTTTGTTTGCTTGTTTGTATGTTTGTTTGTTTGTTTGTTTGTTTGGTTGGTTGGTTGGTTGAAAGCCTTAGCCTATTCTCTTAACTAGAAGAGTATCTGCCAGCACGAAAGTCAACAAACTCACAGGAGACAAAAGACATTCTTGGTTTGATTGCTCCTAATAAACTTCAGTGCTTCCAGACCACATAATGTCATAGAGTTATTTGTAATGCTTCTTTAAAAGGGTGACAGGGTTCAGAAATAAACTGCACATGGTAAGAAGAGCCTCCCATGGGTTATCCCTGCAAAATGAGTTGCAAGGCTTTGGGAGTGGTGGTGGTTTCCGGCCATTAGCGTTACTAATCAAGGCCAGCTTTGCATTTATGGGAATCTGCACAAATCAGGATGATACAGGCTAGGCTCACTCAAGCAACTGCCTAATTTCTTCAAGGTTATGCTCAAACAAAACTTTACGCCAACTATCTTTGATTGGAATGCTTCATTATTTTTATATATCCGAGAGAAAGAGTTCATGAAGTAGATGCATTAGGTCCATGGGTCACAAAAATCGTATTTATTGCTTCATGCCCACATCAAGCAATTACTGTCAGCTCTCAATTAACCTCGTTATTGGAGGAAGCATTAGTGGAGACAATACGAATCCTAGATAACCTACCCATGTCTTTCTTGCTGCCACAATTGCAGTTGAGGTGAGAGAGAGAGAGAAGGAAAGAGAGATAATGGGAGCAACAGGAAAAGCTTGGGGCTAAGAGGTCTCTTCAGGAAAATCGGAGTAGAGGGTGCCACTCTGCCCCCTTATCATGCCCCTTGCCTTTCTGCCCTGCACCGGGAAGCAAAAATAACTTTACTTTCTCTGCAAACTTCTGGCTGACAAACAAAAGGTGGGGGCCCGAAGGAGCCACGAGGGAGTGGAATTCTGTGAGGCTGGCAATCACCTGGCAGCCAGAGCCTGGAGGCCTCGGGGGACCACAGGCAGGTTCTAAGCCGAGGCTGAGCACCTTGCTGCCTAGAAGCTCGAGCCATGCCCAAGGCTCTCCAGGCACAGGTGAGTGCTTGGGTGCTTTGCCCTTTAGGATTCTGTGTCAGTCAATATGGCAAAAGGTGTTTAATTACAAATGCTATCATTAATCGTTTTCATACATGATAAGCATTCTCACACTATAGATGCCTACGGGTATAAGGACATGTCCGTCAATCAGGTTCCAGGCATTAGTGCTGTTCCCATCCTTCCGATGAAATGAACCCACTGGGCTGAGCACCTCCCTCCCAGGCCAGGAGCCACAAGAAGAGTAAAGATGACACCTTTTCAAGTGATTCCTAGTGGCACTGCTCTAGGGAGGGTTCACATTTTAACAAGGGAGAAAAGTTCAGTGATAAAACCACACTGAAATTCCAGACCCTACTGAGCAAACGGGGTATGGGAGAGACACAGAAGGGGCAAGGGAAAACCTGTGAAGCCACAGCAAAGGTAAGGGCACACTGGAAAGGAAAGCTGGGAAACAAAGTTGGGGAAAGAAAGGTGAAAAACCATAAAATTTTATTTTAATGAAAAAAACCCAGTTTGCATTAAAATGCAAATAAAGAGACAAATTCATGTCCTTTGTAAATATGACTTTGCTATAAAATTAGTGGAGTCTGGGAAACAGCTAGTTACCAGGGTTTGGTTTTTCTTTTTGTGTTTTTTGGTTTGTTTTTTTCCTCAGGATGCATTTCTGTGTATTAGTTTGAGAAACCGGGAAACTGGATGCAAAAACTCAAATGATAGAGTAAGAAACAGTGGGAAACATCTGGAGATTTCTGGAGAACATTGCCCAAAACTCTTCCTAATACCAGAGAGACAGAGAGAGAGAGAGAAAGGGAGGGAGAGACAGAGGGAAATATAATAGAGGGACTTCAAAAGTTCAGTTAAGAGAAAAGGCTAGTGGCTCTAAAAAGGAAAGTGACTCATATATTAACAGGGAAGATTATAAAGAATGTAAAAAATGGACTATAAAATATCAGCAAAAAATAAGAGTTAAAAAAGTAAGTGAAGCTGTTCATCTGATTCATTATTCTTCTGTGAAGCTTCCCACCTGGGAAGGTGTATACAAATGCAACGGAATGTGATATGACTTCTCAGTTTAAAAGGAGGTGTGAAATTAAAGGTATTATTACTTCTCTTCCCTTTTTCAAAACACAGAGAAAACCACAAAGTTAGTGAAAACAGAGGAACACAGCAAATGTAACCAAACAAATAAGCAAGCACAAAGTCTCCCATTCTTGTCACAAACCATGAAGCATACGCGACTAACTTCAGGAAGGACACTGAAAGCTGAGAAACATCTCAAGTCCTAAGCAGGTGCAAAAAGTTTCTGGCCAAAGTAATGTCAAAAATGTCTAAAGGGCATATGCAATGTGCCTTTGATGAGAGTGGCAAGAGGCACAATTTAATCCCCAGAAACACAGTTGGGCACCACACAACGGAGAGAGAGAGGCAGAGCTAAGAGAAAATGTTAATACTGTATTCCTATTTACTTTTGTATTGTGTTACTGTGTTCCTCTTAGCCAAGGAAGACTTCCAGAGGTAATGACATACCTAGAGAAATTCCAAGGGAACAATCCAGTAAAAAGAAACAAAACAATACACAGACTTGGATATTCCAGATAATTCTTTCATGCACCAAGTACAAATCTTTATACTTTGTGCCAATGGAAATTTTCTCTTAGATGACTATTCTGATAGAAAGCATTTGAATTTTCTATGTCAAGTCCAAAGAAGGAAATACTAAACAATAGGTAAGGCATCTAATTCTGTCGGGTTAAGTAACAGAATTTGAGAGATTTGTGAGATGGTTTCAATCTGAGCACCCATTTAGGTTTTCAAAGGAAAAAGATGAGGGATCGAGCAGAGGAGTGTGACCAGATTATAATAATCTCCTTGTGTTGAGAATGAAATGAATGTCAAATGAAAGGTCTGAATTTGAATTAGGTAACACACTCTTCCTTATTTTCACAATTTGCGACCTGTAAGAGTTTTGTCCCTCTTTTCATGCCTCTCCACAGGTTACAATCTATAGAATCTCATGGGGCCCTGGCCTTTTAAAGAAACACAGTTTATGTATAGACAATGGACGATTAACAGACCTGTGAAGGAAGTCACGCAATGGAGGGCATCTAACTGAAAATAATGAAAATCAATGAAGCCAGAACAGACCCAAACATTAAGCAGCATGTACTTAAATGATATTAGCTAATGGCACAGTTGGGTGAACGAAGCAGTATGAGCTAATGTTGACTTCCTCTCTCAAGTTCAAAAACACTAGAATGGTCATAGACCCAAGGACCATACATTTCAAATTTGGGCTGCTAGAGAAGCTGTTATGGGTTGAACTGTGTCTCCCTAGAATTTATATGTTTAAGTCCTAACCCCTAGTACCTCAGAAGTGACTATATTTGGAGGAATGGCCTTTAGAGAGGCAATTAAGATCAAATGAGGTCATTGATGGGCTCTACTCTGGTCTGGCTGATGTCCTTATAGGAAGAGGAGATTAGGACATGGATACACAGGTGAGGACACAGGGAGAGGAGGCCATGTACAAGCCAAGGAGAGAGGTCTCAGGAAAAAAAAAAAAAGTCAACACTGTGAACACCTTGATTTCAGACTTCGAGTCTTTAGAATTGTGAGAAAATAAATTCTGTTGGTTAAGCCCCTCCCTCTCCCCCCGCCCCCCCCCCCCCCCGCCAGTCTGTGGTGCTTTGTAATGGCAGCCCTAAGCAGACTAATACAGACACCTGCTAGAGCCCTTTTTTTTTCTCTTAGAAGTGAGCCCTTTTTTTTTTCTCTTAGAAGTCTGAAATAAGACCCTTTAAGTTTCTTTTATGGTTAAATGCATTGTACATCATACTCACAACCCCGACAGGAAAGGCCAGTACGGCTAACATCCAGTCCCGGAGCGAGATAAGCTTCTTGAGCTGCCTTTCTTGTTCTTGGTTCCCACTTCCTCTAGTCAGAAGACTGGAAAGATCAGTCAGCACGCAAATACCAAAAAACACAGCCTGGATGACCTGGAGGGAGACAACAGCTCGTGTTAGTCCATAAGATCTAAAGAGACCCCAGCTGTAGGACAGCAAACAAGCTACAACTTTGCAACATGACACAGGATAAGAGATGATCAGAAGCGTATTTACAGAGCTGGCCCTACAAATAAAAAAAGAATAAGATATTTGCAACTTGCTATCATAGGTGAGAAAATTCATCCTAAAAACACTGCTTCTGTTTTTGCTCACCTTGGGACAAATGCAAACTCTGCATGCACGTACATGTCTAAAGAGGCCCAATACAAAGCAGTGTCAAATATCAAATATCATAACGACATGTCTATTATTTTAAAATATCACATCTGTGGGGTCATTACATTGACTAGTAGGGTTTAACAAACATCTAAGAAGTGCAAAGAAAAGAATCAAGGTAGCCTGAGTAATAAATGAGACACTTTTGTCTGAATGTAAAGAAAACTTCCAATGCTCTAATCTCCTAGATTTGGAAAGTTCTCCACCAAAGGAAGTGGTAGAAAGCTTCTAGTCCTTGAGTCACAGAGAAATCAACTGAATGCAATAATCAAAACTGGTACAGAATGATTTTCTGTTGTCAAACCTGAACGACAGGACCTCCTTCTCAGATTTTCTGTTCTTCTAAAATAAAATCTTTCCAGAGTAATACAAACATAGATACCCATACCATATTCCCCAAAAAAGTTTTCAGTTGTACATTCCCAAATAAATTACAAATTAAATTACTTACATCAGCTACGTGTAACTTGGACTATCTCAGGGGAGGACATTGAAATACTACAATTCAATAATCTGTGAAATTCCTAATGTGGGAGCAAAAGTATCGATGATCCAGAGCTGTGGGTGGAGGCAGGAAGCATACTGTAATACAGCTTGGCAAATGATCATTCAAATTATGGAAAGGGCAGAAAATATATTCCCTGGGCTCAAAAATCAAACCCATTTAGCACCAAGAGTAGATTCAGGGTAAGTTTTCTGGTGTCCTCTACCAGAAATAATTCACTGATGACAGATTTGCAAAAGATACAATGTTATTCACTACCTCTTTAGAAAACAACAAAAAATTTTTGGTAAATTTCCATCTTGGCAGCGGAAAGGATCTGTGAAAGCTCTGTGGATGAGTTCCTCATTGAGGCACAAAACGAAGGGAAGAAGGACCCTCAAAATTACCAGCTTCCATTTAGCATAGCGCTGACACACTTGGATTGTCAAATTACTCTGTTCAAATTCTTATCTAAGCCATTTTGAAAATTCCAAATAATGGAGATTCCATTGCTGACCTTAGTCAAATAAACAAAAACCCTGCCGTATTTTTACATATAATACAATTACCATGTTATTCCAAGTTGACCAAATCCTGCCATTATTTGCCAATGTTAGCTAAAGTTCTATTCCTTCTCATAACTTAGCCTGCCTTTCAGCTTCAATGACTTAAGGTTTATTGTTATGCTTTCTACAACAAGAAAAAGCAGAGGAGGAGAAGCTGAGATGGCCATAACTGAGCATGTTGGCAAGAATCATGTTGTGATGACCAGAAATAATTTTAATGACTCAGGGAATAATTTCACACTTAGGAAAACTTTCCATAACATATCTTATCGCTGTAGATGTTTGATCTTTATGTCGACCCTAAGGGGTTTTGAGAAATTGGAGTGGCCAGGCTGGGGAATAATAATCTCCATGCCAATTTGGCCTGTGGACATAGTAAAAGGGGCCCTACATGATCAATTACTAGGGAAACACAAATGTAGACCACAATGAGATAGCATTTTTCAACCATATAATTTTCACAATTTAATTCTGACAATACTACTGTTTATAAGGATGTAGAACAACCAGAAGCCCTATGGTAGGAATGCAAACTGGAACAACCCCTTTGAAGAATACTTGTCAATGTCTAGTGATTTAAAAATGTACATTCTTTATTATCTAATGACTTCACTATCGAGAGTATTTGCTAGAGAAACTGCCATACGTGTGTTCTAGTCATATGCATGTGAAGGTTAATTTCTGCATTCATTGCTTCAAAAATTTGGATTTAATGTTTCAATTTGACTGGATAAACAAACTGTGCTATATCCATATAGTGGAGTTCTAAGTACATATCAATTTTTCATTCTCACAACAAAACATTAAACAAAAAAAGGAAACCAAGAAAATGCTACATTTTGACAGCATCAAAATAAATTTCAAAAAAGTGCAAAGATAATTTTAAGGATGCATGTATATGAAGTAAAATATGAAGAAATGCATGGAATTAATAGCATGGAATTCAACTACCTCTCCAAGGAGGATAAGACTGGGGAAGGACCTCAACTGTATCAGTAATATTTTATATTTTAAGTTGATTATTTGGGTATATAGAAGTTTATTGTATTATTCTCTGTGTACTTCACTATTATGAAATATTTCCAAAGAACTTAAAAATAAAAGGTATAAAAGAGTGGTTTTCATATTTTTGGGCTGTAGCTGGTGAGTCTCTTTCTGTTGTTTTCCTTCTAACTCAGTTTCCTTTAGTTTTAAAAATTGGCTTGTAATAGCAGGATTTACTAAAATCTCCAAATTAAGTGAATTAAGTGAATTTTAAAATTCCATGATCAAGTAACTACTACCAGTGCTGCCTTCCCACCATAAACAGCTAGACATTTGGACTATATATATAAATCAGCTTTTTCATATATTGAACTTTTTCCTCTGCAATCAGCCAAAGAAATCTCTCATTTTTAAAAAAATGGCTCACCTGATGAGGTCAGACCCACTTTGAATAATTGTCCTTTTGCCACATAAAGTAATGTAACTGCAGGATTGATTGTATTCACAGAATCTTCCAAAACCCCAAGGAAGGAGATTATACAATGTTGAATATCACTGAGAGTCATTTTCTCATTTTACCTGCCACAAGCTGTAGGTTAAACGATTTTTAGAGAACACTCAGAATGGAGAGGTATTCAAGTTCTGACCAGAGAGGCCTTATTGACTACAACAAGAATTCAGTAGAGACCTAAGAAGTTTATTACCTAATCAGTGATGTTAAAATAGCCTTGGAATAAAGGCTACTTTATACCCACCCCACTAGTACTTAAAAACAATCATCACAGAAAAAAGCAAGCCAATATACAGTATCTTAAATACCTGCAAAAACAAAATTCTACAATTTTTAAAGGAATATAGCAAAATCTAGACATTCAGCAATAGCCAACATTACACTATCAACATCCAATCAAAAGTCACTGGACTTTTCAAGAAGTAAAAGAATCCTTAATCAAGAGGAAACTAATTAGGTAAAAACAGATATATGGGATGCCTCGGTGGCTCAGTTGGTTAAGCATCTGACTCTTGATTTCAGCTCAGCTCATGATCTCATGGTTTGTGAGTTCAAACCCCGCAGTAGGTTCTGCACTGACAGTGTGTAGCCTGCTTGGGATTCTTTCTCTCCCTTTCTCTCTTTCCCCCTCCCCTGCTCAAGCTTTCTCTCTCAAAATAAATAAACATAAAAAAACAGGTATAGAAATGACATAAATATTGGAACTAGCAGACAAGAACATAAGTTCAAGAAGTTAAATGAAAATAATGAGCCAAAAAAAAAGACATTAAAAAAGAACCAAACTGAACATCTAAAAATTAAAGACATTGCCTGAAACTTAAAAGTCACTAGGTGGAAATAATAGCAAACTTGACACTGCAGAAGAAAAATCTAAAAATTGAGTATATAGCAACATAAACTATTCAAAATGAATCTGAGAAAGAAAAAGATTTTAAAGATCAACAGAATATCAGTGAATTGTGAGAAAATATTAAGCAGTCTAACATAAGTGTATTGGAGCTGCAAAGGAGCAGGAAAGAGAGGCATGTAGAAAAAATATTAGAAAAGAAAAGAAAAAGCATTAGAAGAAACAATGGCTGAAGTTCTTCTAAAACTTCATGAAGTCTTCATGAAAACTATAAACGTGCAGATCCAAGAAATGAAACAAATGGAGTATAAACAAAGAAAACCACATCAAGGTACAGTGTAATCAAATGCTGAAAAATCTGTGGAAAAGACATCACATACAGAAAAATAAAGATAAGAAATTTCACAGGTTTCTCATGTAAAACAACACAAGCCAGAAAACAGGGACCCTAAAGTCCTACAAGGAGGAAAAACTCTCAAAGGTGAAAGACTTTTTCAGACAAACAGAAACTGAGAGAAGTTATCGTCAATAGCCTTTCACTACAAGAAATGTGAACAAAATGGGAAACAGGATACCAGATATAACTTCAAATCTATATGAAGCAATCAATGACAACTGCTAAAAATTATAAATATGTGGATAAATATAAAAGATTTATTTTTTGTTTTATTTAATCTTTTAAAAATAAATAACTAGTTAAAGCAGAAATATGAGAACGTACTGTGAGGATTTAAACATATTTAGAAATACAATTATGACATAGCACAAGGGAAAGAAGAAATGGAAGGTGTAGGTTGTTAAGTTTTTAGTTATATATGAAGTGGCATATTATCTGGTGGCAGATGGTGATAAGATGTATACCGTAAACCCTAGAGGAACCACTAAGACAGTGAAACGGAGACCTTCAGCTAATGCATTAGTTGTCTGTGCTACATAACAAATTACCACAAATTTAGCAGCTTAAAACAACATCAATTTACTTGTTCACATTCTGTAGGTCAGAAGTCCGAGTGGGTTAGTCTGGCCCTATGCCATCAAAATCAAGGTCCTGGCTAAGGAGCATTCTTTATCTGGAGGCTCAAGGAAAGGAGCTTCAAGATCATTCTGGTTGTTGGTACAATCCAGTCCCTTTTGACTGTAAGACTGAGGTTCATGCTTCCTTGTTAACTGATGGCCAGGTACTCTCAGCTCCTTGGATCTGCTCTCCAACCCTTGCACCTGCTCTCACCCCGCGCCCCCACCCCCCTGCCCACCAATATTCAAGTCCAGGAACAGAATATCAGATTCTTCTTGTGCTTCAGATCTCCCTGACTTTCCCTTCTTTTTCTCTCTTCTGTCATCCATCTGAAAAAGCTTTTTGCCTTTAAGGGCTCATGTGGTAAGATTAAGTCCACATGAGTAATGTCCTTTTCTTAAGGTCAACTGTGCCATACATCATAATCAGAGAAGTTCTATGTCATTTATTCACAGGTTCTCAGGGTTAGAGTGGGGCATCTTTGGGGGCCAACTTAGAAATTCTGTCCATTACAGCTAATAAGCACATATTAGAAATAAAATGGAACATTAACAGTACATTAGGGTAATCCAAAAGAAGTAAAAAATTAGGAAAAAGAAACAAAGAATAGATCAGACAGAAAAAAACAGTAAGATCTCAGACTTTAACCCAATAATACCTATAATTACATTAAATACAAATGGTTTAAACTCTCCCAATTAATACCAGAGATTGACAGACTGTACTTAAAACACAAAGAAAAGGCACTATAAGTACGTATAGATTTGTTAAAGGAAAATGGATGCAAACACTAATTGTAAGAAAGCTGGAATAGCTATATCAATACAGAAAGTAGGTTTTGGGGCACCTGGGTGGCTCAGTTGGTTATGCGTCAGACTCTTGATTTTGGTTCAGGTCATGAACTCACAGTTTGTGGCAACGAGCCCCGAGTCAGGTTCCACGCTGACAGCATGGAGCCTGCTTGGAATTCTCTCTCTACCTCTCTCTGCCACTCCCCTGCTCACATGCACGCTCCCTCTCTATGTCTCTCTCGAAATAAATAAATACACTTAAAAAAAAAAGGTAGCTTTCAAGATAAAGAATGCTACCAAAAATAAAGAGAAACATTTCATAATGACGAAAGGGTCAATTCATTTAAAAAGTATAACATCTTAAAAAGCAAAAATTGATTTACTATGGGGCTAAGTTACTCAATTAATGTTCAATAATATTTTAATAACAAATAACTCATGATTCTTGGGAAACAGATGCTTTTATGAAGATATAAAAGAAAAGGTGAGGGGAAACCTTAAAAAAGCAAAAAAAAATAAATAAATAAAAGGAGGGAAGAAACAGAAGCTCATGTTCTACAGGAGAAAAACAACAGCAATTCTGCAAATATAAATGTAAAAATAAAACAACAGTTTGTCAAACTCATAAGTTAGTGGTGTTATGAAGTCTTATATCCTCCTACAGTCAATTCATCTTCTTCTCCAGTGGGATCATCTAACACAGCAGTCGCCTCACTACTGCCTGGTTGCTAGCCTGTCACTGTCTGTAGACCTTGCCAGGGGCTCTCCCCGGCTTGCGATCACACTATGCCCCCTGCCTCACCTGGATTGCTATGGAAGACTTCTCCCAAGTGAGCCTGCGGAGGTCAGGGAAAAGAGGTACCACAAAATGCTTTTCTCCTCATTTCCATACATCAGGAGACAGACAGGAAATTGTTGGGTTTTGTTAGTTTTGTTTTGTTTTCAACTCACACTGACTCATTTTTAAAAGATAATCCCTAAAGAATATAGAACAGCTCACCGCTCCCTAGGGAGAAGCATGGCCTGACGTTTGGTTATTTGCTCATTTAAGAAGCAGTCGGACAATACTGTTAAACTAACACTTCAGATTTCTGCTACTTTATTAGAATTTGATTGGAGCTGACAGCCAACAAATCACATGAGACACATTTTGCTCTATTGCCTGTACGTATCACGTTGTCCGTTGCAACTTAAAATTCATTAAATAAACTTAAGAATGTGAAAGTTGTATGGAGATGCACAAGTGAATTTTAAGTAGGATTACGATTACCTTGAAGCATTATTTGGCTCCAGCCATTCTGCAGGGCTGGCATTTCCAAACCATCAACTCAGCATGACACACATATACACCATCTGGCTTTGAGTTCTTAGCAGGCTGGCTGCTCTTATTATTTTGTGTCACGTGTAGAAATGAAGTGGTCAAATGTACCACATCTCTCCAAGAAATATAAATAGAGATTTATCAGAATGAAAAAAAAAAGCCCAGGATATTTTGAACTCACTCTAGTATTTGTTCCTCTAGAATGTTCTCTACTGTTGAATAATTCCTTCTACATCTTCTCTCCACCCCCTCAACTCTCCCTGTCAGGAAATAATAGATTATTTACTGAGTCATTTTAGGTTCAGGATTCACTTCCACAAGTTATGGAAATGTACCCCAGTTCCATTCATATTCTTATATTTTCTTTTTTTTAATTTTTTTTAACGTTTATTTATTTTTGAGACAGAGAGAGACAGAGCATGAACGGGGGAGGGTCAGAGAAAGAGGGAGACACAGAATCTGAAACAGGTTCCAGGCTCGGAGCGGTCAGCACAGAGCCCGATGCGGGGCTTGAACTCACGGACCGCGAGATCAAGACCTGAGCTGAAGTCGGCTGCTCAACCGCCTGAGCCACCCAGGTGCCCCTATTCTTATCTTTTCTTACCCATGAGTGGTATTCATTAAATGAACTTAATATTATTTTCTTTTTTTTTTTCCTGGAATGCACTAAACCATTACAATTCTGTTTCTAGCATAGGGCACACTTGTTATACTTCTGCCATTTATTCCCAAACATAGTAGATATGGTTTATCTAGAATACATTTCATTTCATTTCATTAGATCATCTTCAAGGTCCTCAATTATATGTAATTACACCAAAGCTTTAGTCGGTATATCAAGTTATGTCATTACTATAATGAGTTGCTAATTTTTACAGGCCAACCTCAGGCAAAAACAAAGAATGCACCCAGGTAGGAAAAGCAGCATTTTAAGTAAGAAATGCAAATCTTTGTTTATATGAATTTTAAAAGACCACAGAACGACTATCTTGATCATCGGGAGTAAGATTTCTAATGACATGCATGTGTCGTGTACCACATTTTGATTGTACTATATTCTCATAAGGTTAACATAAAGAATACAATAATGTTTGAAGATTCCACTTATGTTAGGGTTAATTTAGACTTGGTCTACAGAAGAAATAAGACAATAGAACTCGGAGGGGTAGCAATGGACACTGGAGTGATATGGATCATGGAATGAAAGAAAACTAGAAAGAACAGATGGAAAGAAGGCAGGAAGATTTAGAGGTGTCATAAGGGAGGGTCTGGAGGAGTCCCATGTATGAGGATGAGAGCACTAATCAACGGGAGATTTAGATGAAAGAAGAAAGAATTCCTGGAAATATCTGTGTTCAATGAAGAGTGAATTTGTCTGGAGATACGAGATATGTGGAAAGGATATAAGGGCCATAAAATTACAGTGCTACAAAACACAACATTCAAGGGATTCCCTCTCTATTCCACAAATATCTTACTTTTAATTTTTTTGAGGGGGGGTGTGCGTGAGAGAGGGGCAGGGAGAGCGGGAGAGGGGGAGGGGGAGAGAGAGAGAGAGAGAGAGAGAGAGAGAGAGAGAGATCTCAAGCAGGCTTCATGCCCAGCATGGAGCCTGGTGCTGGGGGCTCCATCCCATGACCACGAAATCACGACCTGAGCCAAAATCAAGAGTCAGACACTCAACCAACTGAACCACCCAGGTGTCCCAATATCTTAGTTTTTAATGGTTTATAATTCCATCTTCTTGTTATTAAGATCAAGAGGGATCGCCAAGCTATTTCAGCACCATGAGACTGTGACTCACTATGAAATCAGATGAGTGAATTCTGCAAGGATCTCCTTTGCATTTGTTTCCAGTGCTTTCCTTGCCTCAGACATGTGAATATCTGTAGCAATTCTATAGCCCTGGGAGCCCATCAGCTACACGGAGGCTGCACTCAGTTACATGTTTGGATGCTCCACTGTGGAGAAATCAATGCATTTAAAACTCCCACAGGCTCTCTCTGCCTCCCTCATCCACTGAGACTGCCCACCAGATGCACTGGCTGGTGAGTTTTCCTCTACTGCCCTGAACAAACCAGCATGGCTTTCTCACTCTGGTGACTGTAAGTCTATTTGTCTAGATCTGCCATTTAAGTGATGTGCTGTAAGCCCAAGGTTTTTCAAGGAATCTTCACCACAAACATTTTTGAGGAGACGGACTCACTGCATCATCACGCCTGTGGTTTTCTGAATGTGATTTAGAACCCATGCCCATGTACACAGACATTTACCTCATACTGCTCTATCTCATTACTGAAAATCGATGAACTAGGCCATAAGTCACCACTGGCAAGCAATCCACTCAGACAGAAAGAAAGAAAAATAAGTTTTTCAGTCAGAAATAATGCACTTAGATAAGCAGCTTCGGAAAGGAAAGCTTGTCAACAAAATGCATTACAATATCACATAATTGCTTTCAATATATAAGAAGCAGGGAGAACAGTCATCTGAAGAAGGCATTTGGATATGCTTCACAAAGTAATGGGTACAATCATACCATGTTCCAGCGACAACCCGTTAAAAGTACAGCAGGGACCTTTCCAGAGACTCTATTCTAATCTGCAAATAATGACAGAAAATTCCCCTCGGGGTTCTCATTGCGCTTCACTGATCCCATGTACTACGCAAAACTTCTGTAGGCTTACAGATTTTTTAAGCTATTAATATTAGCATGAATCCCTTTTGAATCCTGAATTAAACACACCATTGATTTATTTAGCAAATATTTATTGATTAACTACTATGTACAAAGCACTTAGTGAACTACTAATGCAGAAATGCAGACTACCAAATGTATGTCTCACTTCAAATGAGAATGTGCTTAGTGTCTAACCTCTAACTTGGTGGAATCCACACTTGCTAAACATGTGATATCTAGATTTAAGCACAATAATAGCAATAAACAATTATTTAAAAATGGTGTGTCTTAACACAAATCTGTTCTGTAGTGCATTAAATTTTCTAGCATTGTAAAATGTATTTTATCCCACTAACTCATTTCAGCAGAAGATGATTTAAGTGCCACACATAATTACTAAAGAATAGGTAAGTTTGAAAGCTAAATTAGAAAGGACCTTGACCTGAATTAAGATCAAATTAGATCTTAATTGATTAGACGACACAGAATCAGATAATCATACAAAACCTGTGCATAATCTGTATATAATAAAACGAATGATTTATTTTTAGAACATATATACACACAGGTGAAATTGTGTTAATTAAACCAATTAGAAAGACATGGTCCTGTCCTAAGAAAGACATGGCCCCTGTCCTTAGAAGTTTCTGTTTTAAATATTGATTTATCTATTGATTTTGATCTAACACTGAGTCTACCTAAAGGCAATGTCTATGCAGTTGTAGGTAACTACTTGGCAGGGAACTGAATGGTTAACATAGTTATGAAGGTGGATCCCTGTTTCTAGATATTGATTTCTGCCTTCAGAAACAGATCTTCCAGACAAAAGTTTCTGAGGGGCTTTGAGAGATCTCACTCCCCAGCCAGTATTGCTCAACTTGGCCATTGTTCTACCCTATTCACTGGCTTACTATATCATTTTGAAGTTTACTGGTACAGAGCCTAATGTGTATAAGACGGACTATTCTTGGGGTGCCTGGGTGGCTCAGCCAGTTAAACGTTGGATTCTTGATATTGGCTCAGGTCACGATCTCATGGTTCATGAAATCCACTGCATCGGGCTCTGTGAAAACTGGAACTGTAAGTTTATGTTAGGTTTTAGAATTGAATTCATTCATTTCTTAAAAACTGACAGAAGTTTAATATAAAGAATATTTGAGCTATCAAAGGAAAGTAACTACAAGATGTAACAAGAACTCTAAAAGGTATGCTGTGCCTCGGAGATACTATCTAAGGAAAGAAGAACTTAGAAGAAGCCTCTTCTCCAAGGATGGGCTTCAGACCTCACTGCGGGAGGTGTGTTTGCAGCCTGCTGGATGGTGGAAAAGCTCTCTAGGTTGCCGGGGCAAGATCTGGTCCACGGTCACTGGGTACAGAGGAAGCAGCCTTCCCAGGTGCAGATGAGCCTCAGCTGATGAGCAGGTGCACAGAAGGAGCTAAGCAACCACTGGGGGCAGGAGATCTGGAGCGTGTGGTGCCCTCCTTAGGAGGGCTGCAGGGGCATGGTCACCAAGGGCCTGCACATCCCTGCCTGTGGCTGGGGAGAAGCAATATTAGACGTGCTCCTACCCACGTGGCTGATCAATGGGGCAGCGGCTGGAACCAGTGGGCGAAGCCCCTTCCTCCTGCAATAACTCTTCAGCACCCGCTAATTAACATCATCCTCACTGTGAAGGAGAAATGCTTAAAAAGTTTAGTCCGTTATGGAAGAGCAGGTATTACAGGGTGAATCGGGGGCTGAGAAACAATACATATCTCATTTAATTCCCCACGACTTCATTGATATTTAATAGCACTGAGAACAGTGTTTCATTTATTCTAATGAAATGCAAGAGAATCGGAAGAACATTTGCTTTTAATTATTCAGACTGGCAATGTGAGTCTTATCTCCTGGCTTGGGGCCATTTAATTGTTTTATGTCATCTTTTATAGAGAGTAAATCAGGCAAACCAATGAATATATTATCTTAACATTTCAAATATGGTAGAACATTCAAGGTGATCTACTTTCTACTTTGCTACTAATTTCTGATACTTGTGTTAGACAGAGAAGGCTGAAGTGAATGGCCAAAGTGAAATTTTGTATATATGTTGAAATTTAACCAAATCATTGTCATGATCTTCCTGTTCATTTCAGAATTGTTTGCAGTGACAAAAAAAGAAAAAGAAAAGAAAAGAAAGAAAGAAAAGAAAACAACCCAAATGTGCATAAACTCAACCTTACATAAAGAGAGGTATTAAAAGAATAATAATACAGGGCAGTGAAAATAATTTACCTAGAGTTACCTGTATCAACATAGGTGAATCGCTCAAGCATAACATCTAACAATAAAAGTAAGCCAGAAAAGACGGAAAACGTATGTTATTACTTAAATAAAGCCCTAAAAGAACTGAATAAAAATCCACAATAGTAGCCCAGAAATGCACATGCAGTAAAGCCACAAGGAGAAGACAATGATAATAAAGTGCCACCCAGAGCTGAGTTAGACCTCCCTCCCCACCTCCCAGGAAACAGCTCAGGTCACCTCTTATCTTGGTTTCTTTACCACCTGATTCAAGTATAATGAAATCATCAATAGCGTCGCTGTTTCATAGATACCTGACTCTGTGGTGGGCCAATGAGGGTAGGGTTTGGCTTTAATTTGATATTGCATCCCTTGAGATTGGCATGACGTGTGGGGTGTAGTATTAATACCCACTTGCCAATTACCGAATTAATGAGAGTGGCGAAGACAGCCAAACAGGGTGGCAGGGAGCCTGACCTGGAACTGGTGGAAGGATGGCTAGCAGGTGCTGAGGAAGGAGCACCTTCCTGTGAGAAAGGAGCCGGCAGAGCTCTATTGCCACTGTTGTGCACTGCCGTGTTACTTGTTTGCAATTGTGCTCAGTGCCCAGGTTACAGGGCACACAAATGGGACCTCATGGGTTTGAGGGTCTGCAAGGCAAGCCCAGCTAGACACTAGGGCAGTGAGGGCATCAGGAGATGAGTAATGAAAGACAGATCCCAGGGTGTAGACTGGCCAGAGAAAAACATGAAGTCAAGAGAGACAGAGAGAGAGGGTGAGTCCTTCGCTTGGTGGGGGTGGTCGCATGTCTGGTGCAAGGGAACAAAATGAAAGACGGGAGACTGTGGTTTGTGGACAGAGAGAGGTCCAGCTGTTCTTGATGACAATGAGATCCAAGGGTGGCTGTGGTGCCAAGCTCCAGGATGAACGAGACAAAAGTCAGAAGAGTTGAGGACAAGATATATTGTGAGGAGTGAATTTCAGGCACCAATTATGTTATTGCAAATTTATGGCACCCTGCCCCAATAACAGTTAAAAGAAACTGGAGTCAAAATGCAAAGAAACAATTGATCCTAAGAAATATCAGAGACATTTCAGAAATCTATCAATGAAGTATATCAATATAGATAGAATACGTTTATGAAACAATGAATAGTAACTGAGTGTCTTGCATCTTGCAATAGAAGCAATTGCGTTTTCCTTTCAATTACATTAAAGTAACACATTTTCTTTTGACCTTGCCACATTTGTGTTCTCAGAAACAAAGTGTGTGTTTAAATGCTAATAAATAGGGGTGCCTGGGTGGCTCAGTCGGTTGAGCGTCCGGCTTTGGCTCGGGTCATGATCTCAGTTTGTGGGTTTGAGCCCCGCATCAGGCTCTGCACTGACAGCTTAGAGCCTGGAGCCTCTTTCTGATTCTGTGTCTCCCTCTCTCCTCCGCTCCTCCCCATTCATGCTCTGTCTCTCTCTCTCCTTTAAAAATAAAGCAAAACATTTAAAAAAACTAAATGCTAATAAATAGAGGGAAACATCAGTAGCCAAAACTGTACATGGATAGAACAATACAAAAATTGATGAGTATGTATCAGTTTGATAAACAAATCTGATTTACACCCCCACAAGGGGATAAAGCTAGTCTCATCACTTTTGTTACAGATGGAAAAAAGCAGGAAAATCCAAAGCCCTCTGGAGAAGTTCCAACAGGTGTGAATAAAAACATACATTGCTTCTAAAAAGAGTATTCATCCAGAAACTGCTCCTGAGAGAAGTTAATTCAATACCACATACCAGGAAGTCAAATGAAATTAAAAAGTATAAATTCAAGAAGAAATAAAGAGCTCTAAGAACTCAGGACACAGAAAATGCATATTTTATGTTGCTTCATAAAGTATGTTAGTTTTGAAAAAGAGTGATAATTTCCTCACTAGAATAACAAATGAAAATAGTTGCATCATGAAGTACGTTAATTTTGAAAATGAGTGATAATTTCCTCACTAGAATAACAAATGAAAATAATCAGCTGTTTCTTAGACACTTGAAAGTATAAATTTGTACTAAATTTTAAAGACAGCTAAGAAAAACAACCTTATGGAAAACTGTCTTGTTCTGGGCGTACTAAATTTAGGAAAAAACTGTTTTTAAGTTTCTAAGGGGTTCTGAATAAAGATTTTTCTGAGAAGGGCTTTTTTGTTGAAATCAGAATCATGAACAATAATATTATTTGAAATAATTACCACACGGTTTTACTGGTAGAAAATCAAATGCTTACTTATGGCTCATGAGAGTTCGCACTTGTACACAGCAGCCTTCCCCTGCTTGCCCGTGATAAAGTCTTAGTCGATAACCACAGTGAAATTGCTCCTAACAAGTGGTTTTCACAATTTCTCCAAATAGCTAACAGTGACATGTTTATGGCAATATTGCCGGTAGGTAATGACGGAAGGGGGAACGAGGGGGGTTTGGAAGGAAAAGGAGGGAGGCGGAGACAAGGGAAAGGAAGAGGTTTGGAGGAAAAGCTTTATGTAACTTTGTCTTAGTCTGTTAGGGCTGCTGTGATAGAAATACCATATGCTACTTGGCTTGGAAACTACAAAAATTTATTTCTCACGGTTCTGGAGGGTGGGAAGTCCAAGATCAAGGTGCTGGTGAGAATCTCACTCCCAGATGGCCATCTTTTCACGGTAACCTCACCTCTCTCTGCAGCCTCTTTCACAAGGGCGATTCGTCTCATCCACCCAGCCTCATGACTTAATCGCCTCCCCAAAGCCCCACCTGCTGATACCATCCATCACCCTGGGAGTCAGGATGCAACCCACGAACGGGGGAGGGTACACAAACATTCAAAATAAAGCACATATAAAGTTGTAAAATGCTCAGACACTCTGAAAAATATATATACCTCATTCTTAACATAACACAAGATGTTCACTTTAATCAATAGCTCTCTTGATCAGAATGCAGCAGTGGAATGTTGATGTTTCAAACTGGTGAATGCTAGAGAATCTGGTGGACAATTAAGAGCTAATCTATCCATCTTTCCAAGCATAACTGACACTGGACGCGAGAGTTGAATTGAAAATATCACCTAAAGGTATTCAATGAATTATGTCAAATTTACAGACTGTCTGTGAAGACGCTTACACAGAGCATATGTAACATCTGCCTCAGTTACCTTTTTAAAAATCCAGTATTGATGCTGAGCTGGGGACAGAATATTTCATCAACATTACAAAAGCCCAACTTTCCTTTTGTGGCTTCAAAATATCCTGAGTAAAATCTCCCCAAATGTAGAATCAGAAAAATCTTTCTTTCAGTGGCATTATTTTTCCTGGCTATATTGTGATTTCGCTACGCACACCCATCAGTGCACGGAATAGGGTTTGCAGGTAGGGATGAATGCCTCTGTCCAAGGCTCTTTGGCCAGGCAGAAGCCCCAAATTCCAAAGGATGGATAAAGGGATACGTCACTTAGATAACTAAGCCCAAAGTGTTCAGGAGCCACTGCAAACACATACCTGTTCTCTTCATCTTAGCTTACACAGTTTTGTAAGCTCACCCTGCCCCTTGAAATACAGAAAGCCCCAGGGCTTCAGCTCCACTCCTTTCCACAGGGTGCTCTGACGGCCATCGGGACCAGCCACCTCTGCACTTTTGGACTAGTGTTTATTACCCACTATTTGGAGATGGATTTTACTCCATTCACCCAAATATTGCCTGTTTGATGGACATCTCTCAAGAAGGCAGCAGCCTATGAAAATTGTTACATACTTTCAAATTGCTTAGCCTTTCATAACCTCTAATTTAAAGATCTGTTTTGCGAAGTTTATGATATTTGATATTTAAATTTTTTTTTTAACGTTTATTTTTGAGACAGAAAGAGACAGAGCATGAACAGGGGAGGGTCAGAGAGAGAGGGAGACACAGAATCTGAAACAGGCTCCAGGCTCTGAGCGGTCAGCACAGAGCCTGACGCGGGGCTTGAACTCACGGACCGCTAGATCATGACCTGAGCCGAAGTCGGACGCTTAACCAACTGAGCCACCCAGGCGCCCCGATATTCAATATTTAAATTGAGCAGACCTGGGCAAAAAGCTAGGATCCTCTCTAGTAGCCATAGTATTCCCAGACATCCTAGAAATTTGTTGTTAAGTGACAACCACAAAGTACTATGAAAAGTCTTTCTTTGGGACATTCTCCAGAAGCTCTGTATAGGAGTGGCTTTGGTAATGTTTTGTTTTGTTTTTTAGGTCTCTCAAATTCCTCTTTGTTGTAAAGCTCTTCATAGGATCTTAGGGGTGCCTGGGTGTCTCAGTCAGTTAAGTGTCCGACTCTTGATTTCAGTTCAAGTCATGATCTCGGGTTTCATGAGTTCAAGCCCTGCATAGAGCTTCACGCTGACAGCGCAGAGCCTGCTTGGAATTCTCTCTCTCTCCCTCTCTTTCTGCCCCTTCCCCCATTCTCTCTCTCACACACACAATAAATAGTCAGCTTTAAAACAAAAAGCTCTTCGTAAGATCTTGCAATTCAGTTACTTATTTTTTTTTTCAACGTTTTTTATTTATTTTTGGGACAGAGAGAGACAGAGCATGAACGGGGGAGGGGCAGAGAGAGAGGGAGACACAGAATCGGAAACAGGCTCCAGGCTCCGAGCCATCAGCCCAGAGCCTGACGCGGGGCTCGAACTCACGGACCGCGAGATCGTGACCTGGCTGAAGTCGGACGCTTAACCGACTGCGCCACCCAGGCGCCCCTGCAATTCAGTTACTTATTAACGCTATCAATCATAAGGCACCACAAATGATAAGTTTTGGGATTTTGTTACTAAATTTCTCTTTAAATTCATTTTTATTTTTATCGTGGTAATAATACTTAACATGAGATGTACCCTCTTAAAATTTTGTTTTACATTTAATTATTTTTGAGAGACAGAGAGAGACAGAGCACAAGTGGGGGAGGGGCAGAGAGAGAAGGAGACACAGAATCCGAAGCAGGCTCCAGGCTCTGAGCTGTCAGCACAGAGCCCTACATGGGGCTCGAACTCACAAACTGTGAGATCATGACCTGAGCCAAATTTGGACGCTTAACCGACAGCTACCCAGGCACCCCGAGGTGTACCCTCTTAACAGATTTTTTGAGTGTACCATACAGTATTGTTAATTATAGGCACAATGTTGTGTACCAGGTCCCTAGAATTTATTCATCTTGCACAAACGAAACTTTACACCCATTGATCGGCAACTCCTCATTTCCCTCTCCCCAGCCCGCGGCAACCACTCATCCACTCTCTGTTGCTATGAGTTTATTTTAGATACCTCACAGAAGTGAATCAAGTAGTAGTGTTTATCTTTCTGTGACTGGCTTATTTCATGTAGCATAATGTCCTCCTGATACTAAACTAATTTCTATTGGGGTGTCTGGGTGGCTCAGTTGGTTAAATGTCTGACTTCAGCTCAATCATGATCTCACGGTTCGTGGGTTCAAGCCCCACGTTGGGCTCTGTGTTGACAGCTCGGAGCCTGGAGCCTGCTTCGGATTCTGTGTCTCCCTCTCTCTCTGCCCCTCCCCCATTCATTCTGTCTCTCTCTCTCTCTCTCTCTCTCCCCATCTCTCTCTCTCTCTCTCAAAAATAAGTAAATAAACAAACAGATTTCTGTCAACTGAATGAATATAGTTGACATTTGGAAAAGCTCTCTCTACACATAAGGTGACAACGCATGTGGAGACAATCGACTTTCTGGAATGTGTCTTCAATGTTGAAAACGTGGCCCATGTCTTAAATCCAACAGTACGTCTTCCCTTGATGTTGAAAGCATGCTGTAAATAATGTAACACCTCCATTTTAGTAACACTCTCATCTTTGTGCACCTAAATTCGTTTCGTGCTTTTCTGAACCAGTGTTTTTACATAGCAGGCGTAGGGCTGAGGCCACTATTGCTGCCTGCACATTCTCATGAAGCATGCTGCCCGGGGCCACATGGAGCCAGCTCCAGTGCAGACCAAACACCCTTGGGCTTGAATCCATCCCTGATAGAAACGCTTTCAATCTTTCAGATCATGAGGACATCAGGGCATCATTTCATAAAAAGATAGGTTTTTGGCAATGACCACAGTGAACAAGGGAAAGGCTATTCATGAAAAATACCCCAATCAAATCTTGCACTAAAAAGCATGATAACTGCATTTTCCCAAAAGTGCCTAACAGCTGCCCAGTGATCACCTCTATGGTAGGTTATGACATGGAATGTGCTTTCACATAGGTTGTTCTGCAAGGTGGCCTTTTCTTCTTTTCCAGTGGACACTCCTCCGTCTCTTTGCTTTTTCCTTCTTAACCTCTCCACCTCCAAACTCTGGTGGACCCCAGGGCTCAGTCACTGGACCTCTTGTCTTTTCCAGCTGCAGAAATCTGAATCAGTCTCCTCACTTTGAATACCGTCTCTCTGATAATGACTCCCACACTTACATTTCTAGCTGGAACCTCTCCCTTGAACTCCAACTAGCTATTTGACATCTACATTTGAATGAATGCCAAACAGGCAACTCAAACTTCACAAGTCCAAAGATGAACTTCTTATGTCCCTGGCAAGCCTGCTTTTTCTAAAGCCCTCCTCATCTGAATCGATGGCGAATCTGACTTGATAGTTACATAGGCCCCAGGCCTGGTGAATGCACTTCATTGCAAATCCTGTCGGCTTTACCTTAAAAAAATCATCTCCAGAATTCGACACCGTGCACCACTTCTGCTGTCTCACAGTCTGAGTTACCACCAGTAACCTCAGCTTGTTGGCAAAGCTTCCCACCTGAGCACCCTGCTTTTCTGGTCTTCTCCACTCTATTCTCTACAGCAGCCAGAATGTAGAGAATTAGGCTGTTTCAAGTCTGATCATGTCACTCTGTTCAAGCCCTTTCAAAGGTTTCCCGTCTCAGGTCCAGTAGAAGCCAAGGTCCTTAACAACACGCCTCATGAAGCCCTTCACCGACTCTTGCCACTTCCCCCCTCACTCACTCTGCTCCAAGTTCTGCTGGTCTCCCGTTGGGGTCTTTGCACCTGCTGTTCCTTTAAACCACCCACTCACTTCCTTCCTTCCAACATCAGCTGGTAGTGAGGCCTTCCCTGCAACTCTGTAAAACTGCAACCCCTCCTCACTGATGACGACACTCTCAAGCTGCCTTTAGTTCTCTCTTCAGGGGGGGCACTTTTTACACTCTCCCTTCCCTACTGGAACCTGAGGGCAGGGACTTGCTGTATATGCTACTAAGTGCTGAATCCCTAGCACTCAATAAACACCTGCCGAATGAATGAAAAATTGAGTTTTATTTCTTTTCATTTTCTCGCCCGAAACACAGGGGCTAGCCTTGCTCAAAGTCATTCCACAAGAACATTTTGAAGCCTAAATGTGAACCCAGGTCTTTTAAATGAAAGCCCATACTCTCTCTACCAAAGCATGCCAGTTAATGTGCATACAACATTCCTACCATCTCAGAGGCTGAGCCTGGTTTTACCATTACTTCCTCTTTTTAAAAATATTTATTTTTGAGAGAGAGGCAGAGCACAAGCAGGGGAGAGGCAGAGAGAGGGAGACACAGAATCCGAAGCAGACTCCACGCTCTGAGCTGTCAGCACAGAGCCCAACGCAGGGCTCAAACTCACAAACTGTGATATGACCTGAGCCGAAGTTGGACACTTAACCGAGACAGCCACCCAAGCGCCCCTATCATTGCTTACTTTCAACCCTAAATACCTATTAGGACACAGCTCAAATGAAAGGTACAAAAAATGTTCACTAAATATAAGGAGAAGAAGAATTTCACCCAGAAAACAATGGTACAGTACCCACACTTTCTGTCTAGATTGTGAACCTATGCAGGGCAAAGTTACATTTTATTCATTCCTGTGTCACCGGACACTTGGCTCAGTGCCGGGAACAAGGCAGAAGCCAAATGTATGTTCAATCAAGGACCGGAACTACATCGAGCTAACCCTGACCAGGATAATCAAACATGTTGACAGTACAGCTAAAAGGTCATGGAGCTGTGCCCTCTGCTCTTTCGTGGAGCAGCCAGGACATCTAATGGGAACTCGACTACTGTATAAATTTACAGATGCAATACACTGAGGAAGATGAAATCTTGCTCTTCAACCAAAAAAATGTACTCTTGGTCAACAAACCTGTGGTCAACCCCAGGTGCTTGCCAGGTGCCAGGACCTCTGCATGTAGCTTTTTATGCACAATCTTACTTAACTGCCGCAAAAGTCTTCCAAGATACATATTTATCACCATGTTACAAATTGTGAGCGTGTGGCTATAAGAGGTAAAGTGACTTCCTCAAGCTTACATATAATCTTCTGTCAGTCAGCATAGGAATCAGGCCTCTTGACTTCAGTGCAGTGTTTTTATTTCATCAGACAAATGCTTCTTTTAAACATGAAAAATAATAAACACCACAATATATTTGTCTTGCTGCCTATGGTATAAATAAATGCAAATATTCTGGCTCTAAAACTTACAGCCTTCTCGTACATTTCCCCACATTCTTCTGCATTTACTTAATTCTTACTTAAATGCTGTCATACAAGTGGGCACTTCAGAATGGGTAGAAACTTTCAGAGATGTAATTTGGACATACGAATCAAAAGTCTTTAATATACTTTTAGAAATGCATCTCACCTCGTCACAAAGACTTATGGATGAGTGTTTCAGTGGAGTTTATACTGTTAACAATTTGGAAATTGCTAAATTGATCAAAATGACATTACTTAAATCTTGAGGGAATAGTGGAATGTTACAAATCCACGAAACATCATGTCTTTGAACAACAGTTTAACAACCTGAGAAGATGCTTAAGATAGATAATCAAGTATAAAAAAAATAACAGAAGTAACCAGAACCACAACAGCAACAACTCATATTAGACCTGAATGCTGAGTGAGTGCCAGGTGCTGCGCTGGGTACCTTACTAACTGGTCTCATTTAATCTTTATGAGCTGGGGACTCCAATAATCCTGGTTTTACATACAAAGAAATACAGGCACAGAAAGCATTTTATGTATAGTATGATCTCAAATCTAGGTAAAGTATTTTTTTTTTAATTTTGTTATTGTTTACTTATTTTTGAGAGAGACAGTGCAACTGGGGGAGGCGCAGAGAGAGAGGGAGACACAGAATCTGAAACAGGTTCCAGGCTCTGAGCTGTCAGCACAGAACCCAACGTGGGGCTCGAACTCAGAAACGGTGAGATCATGACCTGAGCTGAAGTCGGACGCCTAACCGACTGAGCCACCCAGGCACCCTCAGGGCAAAGTATTTATACAAAGAAATCACGATCTAAAAATAAAGCTTAAGCCAAGATACTTTAAACGAGTTGATAATCATATAGTGGTCGAGTTACCTGTAAAGGTGACATTGAGAATTTGATTGTCGTTTCACAAACTTAACTTTAAGTGGAAAAATACACACTTAAAACCGGAATATTTTACTCAAATTATAACTCACTATGTCTAATTGTTAATAAAATAAAAATAGTGCTGGCCTCATATTTGCTCATATTCTCTCTCTCCTTGTTATCACTCCCACATTTGCACATTTTCTTTCCCACTATTGAAGTGGAATCAGAGAAGTTTTTCCATTCATATTTCTGAGAACTTGTTGAAAATGTGTAACTAAAACAGCAAACTAAAGCATAAACTAATTATGTCAAAGGTTCTTGCAGCATTTTCCCTTAGGAATTATCTAGTGTTTTAAAATGGTTATGCTATTTTTCGGGAGGAAAAAAAAACTCAGACATTAAATTTATTATCCTTATAAGATTTTTGAAAACAGCTATGTTTTGATAGCTTAGCTTGAAAACATATTTTTCTACTAACTTTCCTGCTCTTCGGGGCCATGATATGGTTGAAGCAGTTACCCAAGTGTTTCGGTTAGTTGTTAGCTTTGGGATCTTGTTTGTAATCAAATTAGGTTAAGAAAATGTTTACAGTACTTCTCTGTCCTAAGAGAACTCACAGAATCAAAATTTCATTCCAGTACTTCTCGTAGTGTGAGGGGCACACCTACTGAGTCAGCTTTGGGGAAAAAAAAATCTAAAAAATCATTTTAAATTGTGGCTACCCGTATAGCCTGGATTAGTTTCTGGAAGGGAAGTGTAGATCATATTAACCTACTCAGAAACACTTAGGGCAGAACCTGGTTCTCCAACATATCTCTTGCAGTGCTCTGATTGATTGATTGATTGATTATTTATTTATTCATTCATTCATTTGTTCCCCATTCCCAACCACTATCATTTTTTCCCAAGGAGAAGGCTAGTCCACATGTCTGATTGTACAAATGCTTTTACCTCCGCCTGGCACACTTTTCCAATTCCAGTCCACTTGTCTCCTATTCCTCATCCTTGGAGATCCAGCTCATCTCTCCCCCTGACAGCTGAAGTGACCATATATGCCTTGGTGCTAAGATTTTATGTTGCATATTCCTCTATCTTCGCATGCACGTCAGTATATTTAGGTGTTTGTTTCTGTCTACCCTAGAAGACTGTGAACTTCATAAGGAGGAGCCAAATGTTCTATTTGTCTTTATATTCTTAAGTTCAATTTACTCACTCGAGTACTCAGTTGCCCTTAGGCGAGTTCTTTTTACACTCTGAACTTCAGTTTCCTCTTGTGTAAAGTGGCCCTAAGTGTATTACTGCACAGATTTACTGTGAAGATTAAGTAAGATCCTGTATGTGGAAGCACCTGGAACGCAGCTTCTCAATGCTAACTCACTGAATCTGAATCATCCCATGCATCCCTACAACACATATCTCAACAGTAAATAAGCACTGAGCAAAATGACTGATAGCTAAATCCTCAATAGATGACTACACAATAAGTAAATAAAATAAATATAAACTAAAGTGTGTAGATCAGTGGTTCTTTGAGTTACAAGAACTTTAAGGAGATGATGAAGATCATGGTCCTTCTCCCCATAGGCACGTGCTCAATTTTGTGTGGAATTTTAGGGACTCTCCGAACTCCCTGAAGTTGAGTCCTGGTCCCTCAACTCTATAGGTATCAGTAGGAGTCCGTACTGTAAACAATCCTGTATAAAGACTAGATAACTGAGGCCACACGAATTTGGCTTCCTTCTCTGACTGCTATCCTAAAGTGCATGAGGTCATTACCCTTCAGGCCTGGTAACCTGCCTATGAAATGGCTGTCAGCCATGCAGTGTCTTCTGGGATATGACGGACAAAAACCAAAATGTAAAGATCTCACTTTGTTGGATTGATTTTGGGATTTCACATTATATCTCAAAAAAAAAAAAAAAAAAAAAGTAGGTTGGGCCATTCAAGCTTTTACGTTCTTCTATTCATCATAAATGCAAACATTTACAAAGCGAGCATGGACTTTTTTTTAATTAGGGTTAGAATTTTTGTCAGAGAGCTCCAGGCACACAAAATAAGATGCTGATTCTTTCCAGTCTCAGCTAAGCTGAATGCATATGTCTCTCCAGCGAAACCACCTAATGTTTATTTACATGTTCAGGTATCACTGGCAAATATTTTAGCTCCCCTGCAGTTCTGTGCATCTGGAGATTTGAGTGAACAATCTCTGGACAGCAACTGGTAAAACTGGCTATGAATCTTCCAGGAATTTTCCTGGAGATAATCTTTACTTGGAAGATCATTTCTCCACATGTCATTTCTGCAGAGATCCCTTGTGTATATTTAAATAGAACTTTCTCAGACCCAGAATCAGGTGCTCCTTCTTCAATGTTTTAAAAATACCTGTAATGTTGCATTCATCAAATTACACAGTACTTATCTGTTCATGTTTCTGTTTCACTTTCTATACTGTGAGAGCCCCATGGGAAGAAATGATGCCTTAATTGTTGCATCCCCGGAGCCCAACAGAGTGCCCATTTATTACAGCAGCCACAGAGAGAAGATATAAACATGAAAGATGTGTTCCTTGCCCTCAAGAAGTTTAGAGTGGGTGATAAAAAAAAATACTTGTAATGTGATATAATATTATTCAGATTGGTGGGGAAGGATGGGAAAAAGTTTCCCCTAGGGTGTCTTTTCTGAATTGAGTTTTGGAGAACGAGTAAGAGGCAGTCCCCAAAGGAGGGTGATGGATAAGCAGGACAGTGTACCTGTTCTAGGCAGAAGGAGCAGCACTTCAGAAGGGAAGGCAGAGTGATGGCAGGAATGGCAAGTAGGATATCATGTGAAAGAGGGTAATATCAAGAGATGAGACCAGAGGAACAGAGGAACTTGGATAGGACTAGCTTTTGAAAGCCATATTAAGAAGTTTGCTTTTATGTTAAAGGAAAAATAGAACTACTGTAGCGTTGGAAGCAGAGGAATAACACATTCTGGAGAGATCACGCCGAGAACCGATAATGGTTTGGAGAGTGACAATACTGAAGGCAGAGAGGCTAGGAAGGAGGCTATTTATGTAAGCCAGGTGTGAGAACAGCCAAAAAGCAGTGGAAATAGAAAGGAAGACGTAGACTGGGGCATAGCTAGGATGTTGCCACTGGTTACGGCAGGGGGTGGTGGAGAAAGGAGAAAGAAGAGTCAACAAGCATTTCCAGGTTCCAGACCTACTTGGAAGGGTGCCATTCACCAAGATGCAGACCACGTTAAAAAGATTCCTCCTCTGACATATTAAGTTTAAGGTGTCACAGGGGCACTTAAAGGGAGAAGTCCAATAAGCAGTGAGACATAGGTGTTTCTAGTGTAGGGTATTTCATGAATAGCCTTCAAAAACATCAGAATATTGATTTGTTGCTGAAGCCATGAGAGTGAATGAGTTCCACCAGGATGAGAGTTCACGATGAGAAAACAATGAGCCTGAAGCCAACCACCTGCAACGCCAACATTTATGGAATGAAGACAGCCTGAAAATTGTTTGAGAAAGAATGTCAGAGAGGTTGCAGGAAGACCAGGAGAGGATAACGAATATCAAGGGAGCCATGGAAGAATGGTTCCATGGAGAAGGAATATTTCAGTAATCTCAGATGTTGAAAAGAAATTGGAGAAGTGCAAACTTTTTCACTGGATCTGAGGAGGAGGCAGTCTTTGTCCTCACGATGAGGGCATTTCAAAGGACTTCTGGAGATATGAGCTAATGTGAAAAGTGAATTAGAGCTGAGACACCGAAGTCAGTAAGAAAGAATCTTTCCCAAAGCATGACTACAAAAAGGGAAGAACAATAATGCGAGTACTTAGAATTCCAAGAGACTTCAACTCTGAAACAGTAGGCTTTCACTGACTCATGCATGATTTATTAAATTTTGAAGATTTTTAAAATTTAATGGGAAATATGCTTGACGGTAAATCCAACATATGTACTCCTTACTCAGACACCTTGGTAATATTTTGATCACTAACTTCACAACTTTTAACCTCTAGTGACTGGTGAAGGTAAGTCAAAGATTTCGGAAAGTTGGTCCAGGATATAATCTATTGGTTTGGAATGGGCATTCATTTCACATCAGTGAATGTGCTTCAGATACTTAAAGTATGCTTTGGTTTCTTCATTCAATATGCAATTACCCAAGGCAGTAAGTCAGTCTGCTTCTCAATATACTCTGTTATTCTTCCCACACACATCTGCTGCCTTTAAGGATATTCCAAAGATTCCATCTGGACAAGACATACTACCTCTCACCTACCTCAAACCAACAACAACAACAACAAAAAAAACCCACACCTCCTCCTCAAGGCACAAGGGCACTTCCTCTCTTCAGTTTCAAAATAGAGTTTCTCTGCAATATTTTGTTTAAGGGTGTGAGTCTAAAGGAAGATTTTGCTTCTACACAAACCAGAAGTAGCTTTCAACTAAAAAGAGGGTACATACCTCATAATAAAGCTAAATAAAAGATGTGCAAGATTGCAGCAAAGAAGAACCACAAAACTTTACTGAGATAAGGTTAATAAAGACCTAAAGAAATGGAGAAAAATACTATGTTCTAGAAGGCACAATATTGTAAAATGTGAATTCCCTAAATTGATTATAGAGTCAATGTTATTCCAATTAATAACCTAAAACGTTCTGTATACAATTTGTCAAGCAGATTTGAAAATTAAATGAAAATGCAAAAGGCCAGGAAGAGTAAAAATAGTATGGAAGAACAAAATGGAGGCCTTACACTACCAGATATAAAGATTCAATTTACAGTTACGGTAATTAAAAGAGTGTGGCATCAGCGTAAGGATAGATAAATAGACCAAATGAGCAGAACAGAATCTAGACACAGACTCACAATCAGCCACTTGATTTACAGCACAGCTGCCACTGTTATCTTTTGGGCAAAAGAATGGATAGCCATGTGAGAAAAAAAATGATCTTTCACTCCTACCTGACACCACACACAAAAATCACTGCCAGCTGGATCATAAAATGCGAAAGGTAAAATGACAAAACTTCTAGAATACGGCATAAGAGAATATCTTCATAACCTTGGATTATGTAAATATTTCTTAAAAGGACAATAGAAAATAATGCAACAGATTGATAAGCTGAGCTCACTGAAATAACTTCCATTGATCAAAAAATACCCTAAAGAGTGAAGATAACCTATAGAGAAGGAAAGGTATTTGTTATACATATACACACATATATATATGAAAAAGGACTCTTTTTTTTTAAAGCCTCCTGCAAATCAGAAAGTAAAAGGGAGAGTACCCAACTTTTTAAAATGGCAAAAGACTTCAACAGGCACTTCATAAAAGAGGCTACTCAAGTGGCCAGTAAGCAAATTTAAAAAATTAACATTATTAGTGACCAGAGAAATACAACTTGAAACCACAAAGGAGCATTACTGCATACCCCCAAATAGCTAAATAAAATTAAATAAATAAATAAATAAATAAATAAATAAATAAATAAATATATAAACAAACAAACAAATAAATAAATAAATTAAACCGTTGATGCTATAAAGTGTTGGTGCAGATACAGAACAACCAGAATTCTTAAACACCGCTGGCAAGAATGTATATTTTTAAAGCCATTCCGGAAAACTGTTTGGCAGTGTCCATGAAACTGAACACACGTTTATCCTAAAACCCAGCAACTCTATTTCTAGACACACATGCACATATAGTTGTCCCAAACATTTATATAGACATGTTCATAGACGCATTATCCATAATAGCTAAAAACTGGAAATAACTCACAAGTGCATCAGTAGAATGGAAAATAAATTTTAAAATATACAAATGGAATCCCACACAGCAGTGAGAAAGAACACATTACTGCTACTTGCAACCATATGTAGCAATGAGCTTCACAGACACAATACTGAACAAAAAGAAGCTGTAGGAAAAAAAAACAGTACACGTTGCATGATTCCATTTGTAAAGAAATCAAGAACAGGTAGCACTAACCTACAGTGATAGAGGTCAGAATAATGGTTACCTCTGAGGGGATGAGAACATAGAGGGGACACAGGATGGTTTCTAGGGTGCCTGTCACTGAGGGGATGAGAACATAGAGGGGACACAGGATGGTTTCTAGGGTGCCTGTCATATTTGATATCTTGTTCTGAGTGATGTTTACACAGATATGTTCCCTTTTGAAAAAGTTTTTCAAACTACTGTAAGACTGTGCACTTCTCAATAGGTGTATCATGCTTAGAAAACAAACAAACAAACAAAAATAAATAAATAACTAAAAGATAGTAAGATGGAGTCAAGTGTATGGAATTATGGTATTCCACACTAATATACCTATAGTCCAAGGGTTTAAAAGGTGTTTCTGACAATAAATACCCTAGAAAGTTCAATACCTATGTGTATGCTATATATATGCATCTTTTTGAAACTGGCAAAGGCAAGTGTTAATGTCCTCACATACAGTTAAAAGTGTAATTTTATACACCAGAGCCAGATTTTGGGCCCCATCCAGCTGAAGTTGTTAAGTGAGAATTCTCTGAGCTGCAAACTGCCCTTCTGTTCCTTATTCCTAGAAACAGAGGTTAGATCAGGGAAAAGGAAAAGCAAGGAGTTCTGTTTCTCTTGTTGCACTACCAAATAGACACCACAAACATTTGACCATCACAGTCATAAGATGTGTTCCTTCCAAGTCTTTTTGCTTGGTTTTAGGTTTCTCAAGATACCGTCTTAAATTGAGTGGACTTCTTCTTAAATGCTAATGTAGTAAGCAAAAAATCTTAAAGAAAAATTGCAGTTCACCATTTTAAGTAGAATAAATCTAGAATGTTTTAAAAACAGATTTGAGTCTGGTCTCTCTGATTAGCCCTAGCATTGTAGAAATCTTATGCAGCAAACACCATAGAGACAAGCCATTGCTCAGTCTCCACTGACCACAGAGGAGATGACCATCCCTGTACTCTGTAAATACTTTTTACTTAACTGTAGATTGAGAGATGTAATTCAGCATAAAAGCTGTGGTGTAGCCATTTTGCAAAATCTAAACATTTAAGCAGAACCTATAACTCTAGTTAAAACAACCATAATTCAAGCAAATGGGTTTTCAGATGGAAATTTTATGTAACACCATGCTGTCCTTCATCCACTTAACTGCACCAAAAATGTCATGAAAGTATTTGTTCTTCATTTCCCTCTTTAAGAAGAAACACAACCAAATGAACAGAAAGAACCACAAGGACTGAAACACAAAAGGTAAATTAAGTTAAAAGTGTTTCGAGGTTATCACAGTGTAAGGGTATTCTAGCTGATCACCAAGCTTTCGAGATGGCTGAGTGGTTCCAAGAACTATTACAGAGGACACATTCTTCCTTCCGCCTCTGACCCAGAATTCCTCTCCTTTTCTCTGTGTCCTGGGTCACCTCATCCTCTCAGAGTCCCTAGAAATTTCCTTCCCCTCTGCTTTTCAACCACTTGGTACAAAAGTTGAAACTCAAGTAAACAGATGCTAGGCTTCCACATATGGCTAGTTGGCATATTTTCATTGCTTGCATTTATGGGGGAATGTTTTCCAGTTGCCTTTTAACAACCTACATTTTCACTTACAGTTCCAACCTGTCTTAGTTCATGCACAGATCAATGGCAATTCTGTATAGCAGGTTTCCACAATCTAGATGGTAAATGTCTACATCTCTTGACATATTTTAGAAAAGCTATCACTTGGCTCTGTCTAAATAAATTGTCCACTTATGTTCTTTATTTACTCGGGAACACTGCTTTGCAAGAAGGAGGCATTTTTACATTAAAATGAATCCTTGGCCAACAGGCACATGAAAAGATGCTCAACGTCGCTCCTCATCAGGGAAATACAAATCCAAGCCACACTCAGATACCACCTCACGCCAGTCAGAGTGGCCAAAATGAACAAATCAGGAGACTATAGATGCTGGAGAGGATGTGGAGAGACGGGAACCCTCTTGCACTGTTGGTGGGAATGCAAATTGGTGCAGCCACCCTGGAAAACAGTGTGGAGGTTCCTCAGAAAATTAAAAATAGACCTCCCCTATGACCCAGCAATAGCACTGCTAGGAATTTACCCAAGGGATACAGGAGTACTGATGCACAGGGGCACTTGTACCCCAACGTTTATAGCAGCACTTTCAACAATAGCCAAATTATGGAAAGAGCCTAAATGTCCATCAACTGATGAATGGATAAAGAAATTGTGGTTTATATACACAATGGAGTACTACATGGCAATGAGAAAGAACAAAATATGGCCCTTTGTAGCAACGTGGATGGAACTGGAGAGTGTGATGCTAAGTGAAATAAGCCATACAGAGAAAGACAGATACCATATGTTTTCACTCTTATGTGGATCCTGAGAAACTTAACAGAAACCCATGGGGGAGGGGAAGGGAAAAAAAAAAGAGGTTAGAGTGGGAGAGAGCCAAAGCATGAGACTCTTAAAAACTGAGAACAGGGGCGCCTAGGTGGCGCAGTCGGTTAAGCGTCCGACTTCAGCCAGGTCACGATCTCGCGGTCGGGGAGTTCGAGCCCCGCGCTTCGGGCTCTGGGCTGATGGCTCAGAGCCTGGAGCCTGCTTCCGATTCTGTGTCTCCCTCTCTCTCTGCCCCTCCCCCGTTCATGCTCTGTCTCTCTCTGTCCCAAAAATAAAATAAATAAACGTTGAAAAAAAAATTAAAAAAAAAAAAAACTGAGAACAAACTGAGGGTTGATGGGGAGTGGGAGGGAGGGGAGGGTGGGTGATGGGTATTGAGGAGGTCACCTTTTGGGATGAGCACTGAGTGTTGTATGGAAACCAATTTGACAATAAATTTCATATATTGAAAAAAAATACAGAGATTAAAAACTAAATAAATAAAATGAATCCTTGATTTCATTTGTCCATCAATAAAAAAATTGCTTTTCCCTCCTCAAGGAAATCTGAGCCAAATGTTCGATACAACCTCTACAAATGTTAATGTAAATGAAGCCTTTTTTAGAACAGTGGTATTAAAAATTTCACTTATCTGTAGATACTATGAAAATTGTTATGTTTAACTTTCTGAATGCAGACATGCGTCAGTGAAGGTTAGTAGAAGGATCTGGGGAGAATTAGTCAAGGGAAGCCATCCTGAATCTAATGCAGCGTCAAAATTAGTAAATTGGAAGACGTTTGAAAACTGAGAGAAGAGAATATATGCTCCTATTTGAGAGAGATCCGAATGGGGGGGGGGGTAGAAACCAAAAATATTTACTTATTTATTCAATAAATATTGGGGGGGGGGGTAATGTGTGCTAGACATGTTCTTTGTGACGAAGATTTGGAAATGTCCAGGGTGCAGCCTCGACCTCAATGAGTGCAGAGTGAATTGCAGGAAACAGATAAGAAACATAGATAATACAAATATTTGTTTTCTAATGCACATATTTGTTTTCTAGTACCACAGACTGAATGGCTTAAACAACAGAAATACATCATCTCACAGTTCTAGAAGCTAGAAGTCTGAGATCAAGCTGTCAAGAGATTGGTTCCTTCTGAAGGCTGTGAGGGGAAATCTGTACCATGCCTCTCCCCTAGCTTCTGCTGGTTTCCTGGCAATTATTGGCGCTCCTTGGCTTGTAGAAGCATCATTCCGATATCTGCCTTCATGTTCACATGGTGTTCTTCCTGTGTGTGTCCGTGTTAATTTCCCTTTTTGGTAAGGACAACAGTCATGTTGGATTAGGGGCCCACTCTATGCCTTTATGACCCGAAACCACCCTGTTTCTAAACAAAGTTACATTCTGAGGCACCAGGAATTAGGATTTTGACATAGGAATTTGGAGGAGACACATTTCAAGCCATAACAGCATAGGAAGAAAGACATGCAACGTCACTGTATTCACTCACCAGACTTTTGAGGAATCCTTATAGAGAAGCCACCATACCCATAATGGCCTCCAATCCTACGACCTCTTTCCACAGCCCATTTCTAATCCTACCAACTGCCCCATTTGGAGGTTGGCTGCCCATAGAGCCAGAATCTCAAGGAATGGGAGCTACTGCAAGTGAGCGTGCAGAGAGCTGTGTGAAGGTCCTTGCCTTCTACTTAACTTCCAAAGCAAAGCCCTACATCAGAACGCAGACCCCTGAAATTTCAAGAAAAAACAAAACAAAACAAAACAAATAGCTCACTAATACATTCCCCTACAGAAAATGAACCACTTCACTTGTGTTGCCAATTCAAGGATAGAATTTTGCTTGTGGACACATTTTTTTTCTGGAGCTGTGGGAAAATATTGATATCATTTGACACTTTTTTCTCACTAAAATCTACACTTTGCAGTGTTTATAGTCAACTTGAGGAAGCATTCCAGCGATCATACTCCTAGGAAAATATTTTAAACTTAAGGATGTATGTAATGTTAAAATTACAATACACGACAGATTCCTGAACTTCCTGATTTTTTTCCCCTGAAGGTCAATGCTCTGTTTGCTCAGCCCCAGTGGGTTCATCAGTAGCCTCATTTTAAAAATTACTCACACCTCCCCTTTCTGAATGCCATGCACGGTTTTGTCTTTTCCCCTCACATGCTGCCCCAGTTCTTAGTGTTGTCTTGTATCTTGCCTCTTAGGTAAACTCCCTTTGGTTTATTGGGCTTTCTTGGCTAGAGAGGCTTCATTAACCACTATGTTACCCTAGCTCGACCACGTTCTCAGTATCCTGCTATGTTCTCACTGGCCTGTGCCATGTTGCTATGATTTCAAACAAAATTTGGTAAAAATATAGAAATGTGGCAATGAGCTGAGACGCACAGTGAGGATCTTATCTTAACTGAACTCAATTGCTAATATGTCATTTTCTGCTCAAAACAGACATCCCCATTTCTGGGGTTTAGTTCCAAGCTCAATAGTTATAGCCCTGGGACCCATTCAGGATATTCTATGACTTTTGAGGTTTCTTGGTTTCCGAACTGAAAAAGAAAAAGAAAAACAGAAGAGCTCACACGTGGGAAAGACCAAGAGGTCTTTAGTGAACCAAATGTCATCTACTCAGAGGTCTCTAGATCCACAAAGTGCCCAGTTAAGACAGAGGACCACTGTCCTTCTGCACAGATGGCATCCTCAGGATAGAAAGAGGGCTCCTCCTGAAGAAAAGAATCCCCCCACTAGAATGAGGCCAGGAGGAAGTACCACTCTCAGAATGAAAAGAAAGGCCAGAGTCCTTCCCTTACTACTGTAAAGGGATTAGAGGAATATAAGGCTAAAGCCTTAATATAATAGGGCTGTAAGCACTTCAACTTTTCAATGTTTCTATATTTTATTTCAGTACCTCGTCTGTTACTATGGAATTGAATGATAAACCATAAAACTCTTAAGGAAGGAAAGGAAGAAAGAAAGAAAGAAAGAAAGAAAGAAAGAAAGAAAGAAAGAAAGAAAGAAAGAAAGAAAGAAAGAAAGAAAGAAAGTCCTAAGGAGGCACTAGAAAGGTAACAAAGAGGATTCTCAGAAACCAGCATAGACCAACTCTTAGCTCTATATTTGCTTATCACATGGCTTCTGGGGAACACCTCTGGGGTTCATTAAAATAAAAACAGAAATCTCTTTCCATCATCCTCAGCATCTCGAGCAGCAGCAGCTGCAGCACATCAGAAAGACTGTCAATTCCTTCCATTTAGGGCAGAAAATAAGGGCAAAAATATTTTGATGGGCAAGTACTTTTCACTCAGATAATCATAAGAATCCTGGCTAGTGACCAAGCCTCTTCCAAGGCCCCAGTAATTCTCCTTTAGTGAACAATTTTGGGTTAGAGCTTATCAGGAAAACGGACACTCACTAGCTCATTTTAGCAAACGTCTATATTTATCACATCTACCCTGTCAATGCTATAAATGAAACCTCCAAGAGCTAAAACAGTGAACTCCTAAATACAGCCATATACTTCACCAGGCAAAGGCAGAAGTGGATATATACATTCTACCAAGCGGTGCAGTTCTGTATGTGGGTGGACGTGATGTAGCTAATCAATGTTACCTTAGAATCCAGCAATGATGGTCAGGAGTAGACTTTTCAATCATTCATAAGATCCGGTCTGTCTCTCTCCCTACACTTCCCCATTGTTTTCTAAGTGTTTGGGCCCGACACCTTCCTTAGACTGCAACAGTTTTGAAGGCAGGGACTGTATACCTGTATATTACTTGCCACTGTATTACCGTAATCTAGCAGAGTGGCACATCGTAGGTATTCAGAGAGTGCTGAGTAGACAAGTCAGCTAATAAACGTGGCTATATTCATTGCCTTCATGCTGATTTTAAACGTACGATCCAGGGGCGCCTGGGTGGCGCAGTCGGTTAAGCGTCCGACTTCAGCCAGGTCACGATCTCACGGTCCTTGAGTTCGAGCCCCAAGTCGGGCTCTGGGCTGATGGCTCAGAGCCTGGAGCCTGTTTCCGATTCTGTGTCTCCCTCTCTCTCTGCCCCTCCCCCGTTCATGCTCTGTCTCTCTCTGTCCCCCAAAAAATAAACAAACGTTGAAAAAAAAAATTAAACGTACGACCCAGTGACACTTCCCACAAGAACACTTTCACTGGCAATGGCCCAACATATAGATGTATGTTAGATATTTGTGCCTGAAGTATACACAAATCTTCAGGACTCTGGCATAACATAAAAAAAGAAAGTAAAACAGCAATCCAATGAATGGAGTTTTATTTTTTTCATTTAGTTTGGTTTCGATGAAAAACTAAATGACTACTTTGACATGGCTACATCTGTCTTGGCTTATAACCCACCTCTGCATTTTATTAAGTCAGATATCTGTTAACTAGAACAAAAAATAAAGCTGTATGATGGCGATGAAAAATATTATTGGCCACTATTATTTTATCTAGGACTCTAACTCTTCAGGGTTCAGAAGGCTACAATGAATGCAACAATGAGAAATTATCATAATCTCCCATTGAGGATGCTGTGTCCACAGTCTTTAAAAAGTATCTGCGGAGTCCTGAAATAATGACATTTCCATATAACATCTCCTGGATGTTTTAAGTCATTCTTCTGACTGAAAATGTTTGCCCAGACATTAATTCAGGAGTCACAGGAGATGGTTTCTATGGTGATTACATCTGACAAACGTTTCTGGACTCTCATCTTTCCGATTTTCAGGGCCCTACCTTTCATGCTGTCCTCCAAAAGCTTCCAGCCTCTCTGCACCAGCTCCAAGCTCTATTCTAGATGGAATTCATGCCCTCAAGCATGATCTTCCTCTCCAACCCTTCCAAGTGACTCCTCTTTCTTCTAACCAATAATTCCCAAGAAATTAGGCTAAAATGGTAGAAGGAAAAACAATGTGATTACCTAATTAGAGTAATTCACACAATGGTGTGAATAATTGATATGTACCACTCTTTCAGGCTACTTGTACTTTAATTGATGGAAAGTTCTCTCCAGGATTTTTTTGATCATTGGGTTTAGTGATCTCCCAGATGCCTCTGCATGTGCCGTCTCACTATCACATTTTCTCACCTTATTCCTCTAAAGTAGAAATTTAAAGAATAAAAGCCAGCAGTCTGACATCTCATTTTTATTAACTTACCTATGTCTGCTACTCAAAGCAGTTTAACAGCAGTGTAAGTAAAAAGAGTTAATAAGGAAACCAAAGCTTCTCAAATATGCATACAAAGATGATACAAAGTAAAATTCAAACTTTTATAACAGTGAGTTTAAATCAATTATTTAAGGCCATAAACTTTAAGTATGACCATATTATTCTATTCTCCATTAGCATCTAATAAAATCTTCATGAGGGGTATGTATGTATCACTTGTCTTTTAAAACAAAGGGAATATAGAGAGATCAGAATATTAAGACAGCACTTTTACAATCAGGTAGCTTTAACAAACACATTTTCATAATATGAACTCCTCTATTATTCCCTAAAGTAAATGAATGCTTTTTTTATTTTGTGGATTCACGTTACGGCCAAATGTCCGTTTCTTCTGTTTCTGTTTCCCTTACAAAAATAATTGATAGCATTTTCTATCCAAATCACATTGAGACAAAATGCCGAAGTCAAAAGAATGATTTTAATGAAAACCAACCCCAACCATCTCTGAGACCAAAGTAAATAACCAAGGTCAATGAGTAGTACTTGGAGTTTTCTAAGAGCAAAGGGAAGGCCTCTTCATGTAAATCTTATGGTTCAGAGGATCCACTTGGCAGCTGACATCGGAAGAAGAGAAGGTACTAGCACAAGCAGAGGCAAAAAATAAGCTAGTCTAGTAGTGGGTGGCACCAAGGCCCCTGAGATTGAGCCATGTGTGTTGACAGTTTCAACAATGCCGATCAAAGCTATAGAAAAAGTAAATACAGTTTAAAATCAGTATTGACACCACTGGCAAACAAATACAACTGCACTTGAATGGACTTCACCTTTGGCTGAATTTTCTTAAAAAGCTGGCCACAGGTCTGCCATTAACACACGTTTTGGTTTGGCATTGGGCCTCCCAAACAACAAAGCAGGTGAATTCCACAAATATATGCTTCCAATAAATCATTCTGTCAGTTAGATGGTAACATTTACATATCACCCTTCCAATTCCTAATTGTCTAATCAGTTGCAAGACTGAATTACATAGTACGCAAGGCAATGTCAAACACAGGCATGTAAACAATATCACAATGGCTCATTGTAGTGTCAGGTTTACCCTCCTACACTTGATCTTGCCAAAAGGCCGAGAAGCAAGAAGTTTACCCTCCTTAAACATGCTATTTCTATTTGGATAAAGAAAGGTTCCATGATGATACCATTTTTATAAAGGCCCAACCAAGCAAAACTAACCAACACAATAGATGGCCTAGAAATACATACTACTTTTTTTTTTGGGGGGGGACAGAGAGAGACAGAGCATGAACGGGGGAGGGGCAGAGAGAGAGGGAGATACAGAATCAGAAACAGGCTCCAGGTTCCGAGCCATCAGCCCAGAGCCTGACGCGGGGCTCGAACTCACGGACCGCGAGATCGTGACCTGGCTGAAGTCGGACGCTTAACCGACTGCGCCACCCAGGCGCCCCTACACTACTTTTTTAAAAAGGGCAATGATACACACAAAATTCAGGACGGCAGCTACTGCTAGGCAGAAGGCAAAAATATAGGATGGGAAAGGAACATGATATGGAAAGAAACAGGAGTAATAAGCTCAATTTTATAATTATACTTAATAACTTATACGCCGGTCTATTATATTGCTTTATATTTATCATTTGTTCCACGACTGACTTTGGAAAAGTTTTTGTCTTGTTTAGAATATGGAGAACTCTATGTAATAGAGCATAGCAAGCCTGGATTATGCAGAGAGAGTACCCATATTTATTGTTAGTTAGAAGTTCCTTTGAAAGCTCTTTGATCTTTGCAACATTTCTGGCTGAAAAGCATGTGAAGTTTTCTTCAGTAGCAGCAACATATAAAAAGAGCTAATGATGTGCTTTTACTTTGATATTGAATACTTACTTTTTAAAAAAATAAGACTTTTTTTTTTTAAAGCAGTTTTAGGTCCACAGCAAAACCGAGGGAATGGTACAGAGATTTCACGTACACTCTTGCCCCTCGTCCACAGCCTCCCCCATCATCAACACTCCCTTGCCAGAACAGTACATTTGTTACAACTGATGAACCTACATGGACATATCATTGTCACCCAAAGTCCATAGTTTACCCCAGAGTTCACTCTTGGTGTTGTGTGTTCTATTGGTTTGAACAAATGTGTAACAGCATGTATCCATCATTACAGTATCACACAGTATTTTCACTGCCCTAAAAACCCTCTATGCTCTGCCTATTCATCCCTCCTCCCACCAACTCTTGGCAACCAATGATGCTTTTATTGTAGCTATAGTTTTACCTTTTCCAGAATGTCATATGTAGGAGTCATACTGTATGTAGCCAATTCACATTGGCTTCTTTCATTTAATAACATGCATATAAAATTCCTCCATGTCTTTTCATGGCCAGATGGTTAATTTTGTTTTTAGTGGTGAATAATATTCCACTGTCTAATGTACCACAGTTTATTCATTCACCGACTTAAAGATATCTTGGTTGTTTCCAAGTTTGGGCAATTACAAATAAACATCCATGTGCAGGTTCTTTCATGGATATAAGTTTTCAACTACGTTGGGTAAATACCAAAGAGCATGACTGCTGGATCATATGGTACGAGCATATTTAGTTTTGCAAGAAATAGCCAAACTTTCTTCCAACATGGCCATACCTTTTCCAGTAATGAATGAGAGTTCCTGTTGCTTCACGTCCTTGCCAGCATTTGGTGTTGTCAATGTTCCAGATTTTGGCCATTCTAGTAGGTATGTAGTGGTAGTTCACTGTTGTCTTGATTTTTATTTCCCTGATGATATATGATATGGAGAATCTTTTCATGTGTTTATTTGTCATCTGTATATTTTCTTTGCTGAGGTGTCTCTTAAGGACATTGGCTTATTTTTTAATCAGATTGTTTTCTTACTGTTGAGGTTTAGGAGTTCTCCTCCTCCTCCTTATTTATTTGTTTATTATTTATTTATTTTAAACATTTTAAGTTTAAAAGAGAGAAAGCATGAGTAGGGGAGGGACAGAGAGAGAGGGAGAGAGGATCCCTAGCAGGCTCCATGTTGTCAGCACACAGCCTGAAGCAGGGTTCAATCTCATGAACTGTGAGATCATGACCTGAGCCAAAATCAAGAGTTAGATGCTCAACTGACTGAGCCACCCAGACACCCCAAAGTTTAAGAGTTTTTTGTACATTTTGGACAGCAGTGCTTTATTAGACATGACTTTTGCAAATATTTTCTCCCAGTCTGTGGCTTGTCTTCTCCTTTTCTCATCTTTCACAAAGCATAAGTTTGTTATTTTAATGCAGTCCAGCTTATCAAAGATCTCCTTCCTGGATCATGCTTTTGGTGTAGTATCTAAAAAGTCATCACCATACCCAGAGTCATCTAGGTTTTCTCCTATATTAACTTCTAGGAGTTTTATAGTTTGGCATTTTACATTTAGGTCTGTGATCCATTTTGAGTTAATTTTTGTGAAGGGTGTAAGGTCTGTGTCTAGATTCATTTTTTGCATGTGGATGTCTAACTCCAGCAAAGACTATCTTTTCTTTTTTGTCAAAGATCAGTTGTCTGTATTTACATGGGTCTATTTGTAGTCTCTCATATTTTGTTCCATTGACCCATTTAGCTGTTCTTTTTCCAATACCACACTGCCCGCAGTACGATAGCTTTCATTAAGTCTTGAAGTCAGGTAGTATCAGTCCTCCAACTTTGTTCTCCTTCAGTATTGTGTTGACTAATCTGAGTCTTCTCCCTCTCCATACAAACTTTAGAATCAGTATGTTGATACTCAATAAAATACTTGCTGGGATTCAGATTGGGATAAGATTGAATCTACAGATCAAGTGAGGAAGAACTAACATCTTGACAATATTGAGTCTTTCTATCCATAAATATAGAATATCTCTCCATTTATTCAGTTCTTCTTTGGTTCTAGCCATCAGAGTTTCGTAGTTTTCCTATATAGATTTTGTACATATTATGTTAGATTTATACCTAAGCATTTCAGTGTTGGGGGTCCTAATGTAAATGGTATTATGTTTTTAATTTCAAATTCTATGTGTTCTTTACTAGTATATAGGAAAGTAAGTGTATCCTGCAATCTTGCTATAATCATTAGTTCCAGTAGTATTTTTGGCCAATTCTTTCAATTTCCTACATAAAGTTACCACTTTTTTAATTAAAAACAAATATGGCCATCTTTGGCAAAATAAAAAAAAATGTGTGGTTACTCCCCTAAATGCCAAATAAAAAAAATTTTTTTTTAATCAAAAACCTTTTGTTAAAATCTGTCCAACATTTAAAACTGGTTGAAGGATTTTTTTTTTTGGCATTATGTGCTTTGACCAATATTAAAGTTATTCTCTGATTTTCACAATTTCTCACACAAAGGGATATTAGTTGATCATTTTCATCGTGTAATCACTATAGAAGCTGTGCAGGTAGGTTGCAAATTTCAAGAGCCAGATATGGTTGCCAAATTGTTTACATTTTCAGGTCCATTTGGAATAAATGAGATATCCTTTGGGAAAATCCACAGAAAATACAAATAAAAATTCAATTAACCCATAAAAATAATGCACTCTGGATGTGTCCAACATCATAGTCCTGGATGATGGTGCTATTTACTGAGATAGAAAACAATGACGTAAAATAGTTTTGGGAGGTGAAACCAAAAATTGTTTCTGAGCTTAAGTTTGAAATGCATAATAATCCTCTAAGCGGAGACAGAAAGCAGGAAGTTAGATATAGGAATATGGAACTCAGAGAGATTGGGACTCAAGATACAAATATGGAGGATCATCCTCCCATAGGAGGTATTTAAAGCCTTAATGTGGGTAAGATGCCCAAAGAAGTGAATGTAGACTGTACAGTGAAGAGAGTTTAGGACTGATTTCTGGAGCATTCAACACTGAAAGGCTAAAAAAAGGAAGAGAAACCAGCAAAGGAGACTAAGAAGAAATAGCCAGAAAAGTAGGAAGAAAGTCAGGAGAGTATGTTTGCCTGAAACCAAGTTTTAAGAAAGTGTTTCAAGAAAGAGAAGGTATAGGACTGGATCAAACATTCCTGAGAGCTTCAGTTAAATGAAGAGTCAGAATTGACCATTACATTTGGCAATGTGGTGGCCACTGATGACCTAAATTAGAGACTTTTCAGCAGAGCGGAATGGGTTTAAGAAAGAATGCGAAAAGAGGAAGTGGAAACTAAAAGCGTAGACAGTTCTTTCAAGGAGCTTTGCTGAAAACAGAACAAGAGAAATAAGGCGGCACTAAAAGAGTCAAGACCATGATAAATTTTACTTTGTTTTGCTTATGTTGAGAGATAACACAGTATGTTTGTAGATTGATGGAAATGAAGCACTCAAAATGGAAAATGTAGGGGAGAGAGGACAGACTTCCAGAAAGGGAATGCTCAAGTAGGCAAGAGGTTGTGGAGTCCAGGTACAGGTGGAGGAGTTGCCCTGGGAAGTACTAACAGTTCATCCACTGTAACAGAAGGGGACTGGAATTCAGATTCAGATGAAGGGAGATCGGCAAATCTGATGGCGGGAGAATGTAGAAGTTTCTTCTGACTGCTTTGACTTTCATATTGAAACAAACCACAAGTTCATTACACTCTCCAGCCAGTATGAAGTCTGTTCTTGGAGTGAGAAAGAGATCTAAGAGAGAGGATCAGGGAGGGAATGACCAAGATTCCAGGACAAAGAAAATAGGCACAAGAGGCACTGTGAGAATAGGAGATTAAAATGACTAGGGAAATGTAGTACGGTGTTGGGCAGTGCTGAGGGTCCACTACGTATTTGTGGTCATAAATATCAAGCAGGATCAAACATCATGCTTCCGTGAATTTTTTTAATCATGCTCAGCTGCTCAGGCGCAAGCATGAATAGGCAAGTGGTTGGGTTTAACCCGAATTACACATATTCTAGACAAATAAGACTGAAGGCAAAAAGGGATAGCATAGTTGATGATTTGTAAGGGTGTGCTTATAATATCAGACCACAGAAGTTACGCAAGAAGAAAAAAAAAAAAACAAGAGCGGATATAATGGCTGGGAAAGGTACTGCAGAATATTTGAGAAATTCTCCCAACTACAAAATAATAGCAGGCCCCGTTTCAGCAAAGAGCAAGGGTACATCTGACAGGCATTCTCCTAGGAAAAAAATCTCTTTTCTTTTATGATTTAGATCTTCTGGTACAATGCTGCTACCTTTCTATTTGGGCCTAAGGTCACTAATGGCAATTTTTTAAATGTTAAATGAGGTCACATCATAATGGCTTTTCTGTGGCAAACAGAAATTGGCTCAGATACGTCTATTAGAGTCAAATTATGACTTTAACTGGTGTTAATATATGGAAAAAGTTTAAGTATTATCAGAAGAAATTCATTCTAAATTATAATGCTAGGATGCCCTCCAGTACAAGTATAAAGTAGAAACAAAGCAATTGCAATTGTATTATAGTATCTATGATACACTCCTATTTACTTCTAACTTATGTTTGATAGAGATCCATGTTTTTTTTTAATTTTTTTTAATGTTTATTATTTTTAAGAAAGAGAGACAGAGCATGAGTAGGGGAGGGGGAAAGAGAGAGGAGACACAGAATCCGAAGCAGGCTCCAGGCTCCAGGCTCTGAGCTGTCAGATCCGATGCGGGGCTCGAACTCACGAGCCATGAGATCATGACCTGAGTCAAAGTTAGAAGCTTAACCGACTGAGCCACCCAAGCGCCACGAGATCCATGTTTTGATTGAAAGGTATATTTATTCTTTTTTTGAAATTACTTTTTCAAAGACAGAGAAGTCACTAGGAAAATTGCTTATCAGTTACTGTCATGCAGCATTGATTGACCATATCAACATAGCAGTATGTTCAAATAAACATAAGCGAAATCTTAACCCAAGGAAATTCACATTGTGAGGTATCAAGGCTACAGTGACAATAACACAAGGTTCTTCTTTTTTAAAATTCTGTGTTATTTGAAATTGCAATTTAAGAGCAAAGAGGGGGACAGTCTGATTGGATGAGGCCTTTAAAATATCTTAGTCATTCTCATACTAGATAGGCCTAAAGAAGGCTGGAATTGCCCTTTAGACTGATCAATGATAAAAGCATACTAATGGTTTAGAAAAGATAATTTAGCCCTAGTTTAGGCATAACAATTTATATGCTTTCATGTAAATTGCAATGAAAGCAGCAAAAAGCAACACTGCTCAGCTTAGTACTTTCAGTTACTAATTATAAATATCTATTATGTCTATTTACTAATTATAAATATCTATTCATGTCTTCTGCCCATTCCTTAACTGGATTATTTGTTTCTTGGGTGTTGAGTTTGATAAGTTCCTTATAGATCTTAGACACTAACCCTTTATCAGATATGTCATTTGCAAATACCTTCTCCCATTCCATAGGTTGCCTTTTAGTCTTGCTGATTGTTTCCTTCACTGTGCAGAAGCCTTTTATCTTGATGAAGTCCCAGTGGTTCAATTTTGCTTTTGTTTCCCTTGCCTCTGAAGACACGTTGAGTGAGAAGTTGCTGCAGCCGAGGTCAAAGAGGTTACTGCCTGTGTTTTCCTCTAGGATGTTGGTGGTTTCCTGTCTCACACTTAGGTCTTTAATCCATTTTGAATTTATTTTTGTGTATGGTGTAAGAAAGTGGTCCAGTTTTCCCAACACCATTTGTTGAAGAGATTGTCTTTTTTTCCATTGCATATTCTTTCCTGCTTTGTCAAAGATTATCTACCATACAGTTGTTCTTATGTACTCATTGATGTTTATCTCTGCTAGGAAATATTTGGTCTTACTAGGTCTGTATAGTATTTCCTAAGCTTCCATGTAGATAACCTCTGCTCTATTGAGATGGCATTTCCCCCGATTCATAGGTTGGTTCTCTGTCACACTGAAGTAAGGGAGCACATGAAAAAGAAACTGTAAATCCCAGAGTACACTACTACCAACAGGTGTCTTCTTATTAGCAGGAACTGCCAACACTTTGTGTATAAGACATCTCCCAGAGTGCAATGCAATTAGTCTTCTTCCAACTTCCTTCCTGCCCTCTTGTTTTCTGGGTTTTATAGAAACCAGTCAGACAACACTTTGACTGCCTTCCAGATCTACCTCATGGATAAAAATTAGTCTTTCCAAATACTTTATCCCTGACAGAACCATCATCTCAGCTTTTAGACCAGCAGATATGAGGGGTTATCAATTACATATCTGAAAACAACTTTATGAGCCCTGGCTTTCATGGACTATTCTCTCAGATTCTGGAGAATAAATCTGGCTATAAATTCTAAATTTTTAAAATTATTGTGAATGTTCATCCTTTCCATATATCTATATCTATATATATGTCTATATATATACATACACACACATATATTTCTGTCATCCCTAATATTCAGATGAAGAAACTACAGCACAAAGCAGAGGTTTTACTCAAGAGTCTGCGTATTTAATCACTGAACTCTATCCTTTCTGAACACTATACTTAGAGAAGTAATCACTTTCATCTTAAAATGACCACGGTTCTCTTAAACTGTGGTTCTTGTCCCTGATTATAGGTATATATGTAACAATTATAATAATAACAGATAACACCTATTAAGTATCTGATACATGCTAGGCATTAAGCTATGCAATTACCTCATTTAATTCTCACTCCTCTCTGTGAGAGATACTATCATTATTACCATTTAGCAAATAAAAAAAATAGGCCTTAGAGAAGATAATAAATTTACCCAGAGTCAGATCACTGGTAGATGGGAAGGCTGGGATTCAAATTCAGTCTGATTCTTGAACCTAAGTGCTCACGTCTTATGCTATAAAGCCTCTATATAACAGGTACACAACATGTTGTATATAATTCTCCAATAAACTGAAAGTATATTTTACTACAAGTTACATGTTAAGCATTATCATTATCATTTTATATATTATTGAATTATAAACAAATAACTTGTGAAACATAAATGTTCTTTCATCATATACAAATAGCTGCAAAATAACCAAAGACTTCTTAATGTATTTGTAGTCAGGGATTTAAGTTCAACAATTTTTCCTATATTCACTTCGGTAGATCTTTGTGCACTACATGAAGAGGCTTTCTTATCCTCTGACTTTTTGTAGGATTTAGTCAATGAGGAATACTGTCAGGAAATCAGACAGAGGAAGGAAAGGAAACTCGGGGTATTTGTTTTACTTACTCAGTTCCTGAAAGGTCCCTGCATGCTGCATGAGCACCAAAGTCACTGCTCAGGTCTAGCAGTGGTAACCTGCCCCCCTGTTATTAGCCTGCAGGTTTTGTATTGTATCTTATGACTTCTCTATTTACTCTGTCCACACTTGTAAACCATTCCTTCATTAAACTCACTCAAATTGCCCAATTTATGTGCCATCTTTCTTCTCTGACAGATCATAGAAGTGATCTGTTCTTGCATAGAACACATGCTTTCATATTTTAGAAGAGGATATTTCCCCATTCTACATGCATTCTTAATGTTCATACGTCTCTTTAAAAAAATAGCAAAGACGTATCACTATAATTACAAAGAAAATGACGTGTAATGTTATAGCTAACATACTTTCTTCAGACTCCTGATGTAGCCTTTCAGATTGGCTCTAGTCAATCATTCCTGACTCAGCTAAAGTACAATTTTCATGCAAGACGAATGGAATGTACAAGAAAACCCATGATCATCGTGCACTGCAAATTATTCTTGCTCACTTTATCCATGTCAATTCTGTCCTAATTAGGATGTTGTAGGCAATTGAAGATTTATGTTTGGCTCAAATACGTATGAGCCCAAACTAAATGTGCTTAATAGCACTGGTTTTTGTAAACACAGAGTCAAAGACAGCTACTCTTTCATACTTATGAGATACGTAATGAAATATTTGCAGGGCATCTCCTGGACAGAAAATTGTTAAGTTTAAGCATCTTGAGTGATCAGTGAAAGTAGTTTTCTATTCATAGTGTTAACTAGAATATAGAGACATAAGTATTCCAAATATGTGACAGTGTGTATTTGGATTGATTTAAGATCGTCTCTTGATTGAAGATAATCTTTTGAAGACGTTACTATAATAATTCTGCCTCTACGAATTTATCTGAAGAAAATAATCACAAATGTGTGTAAAGATTTATCTGTTCCCCGCGACAATCAATATGAGCATCCCTATTAAGGAATATGCAGTCATTAAAATGAGGTTATGGAAGAATGTATAATGGCAGAGGCAAATGTTTACACAATATGCTAAGCGGGAAAAAACAGGAATTAACATTATATGTAAGCTACTTCTGGTGCCAGCCAAGATGGAGAAAACTGACTATAGACTATCATTCTCACTAATTACAACTAATAACCCTGAAAAAAAAAAACACAAAAATCAACTACCTGAGGATGTTGATAAGTACACATAGCAGATGGATTGGGAACTAATGTAAAAACTTGAATAAGGATGCATAAGGGGTGAGGTTGGTGGATTTTATTTTTCCTTTCTTCCCTAAATTTGACCTGAGGGTGAGCTGAGTCTTGGGATCATGCAGCTAGCACTGACAGCACAAATTCTAGGAAAAATAGCCAGAAGACTGAGGAAAAGATTCCCACATTTTAGAGATCATGAGGGAGACCTTTCCCCACCCTCTACTTTTCCCTCTTTTATTTTCTTCTCAGCTACAGAGCTACACTGGCAATAGCACAGTGCAAAACCCATCTCTCCAGCCAGAGGAATTGGGAAAAAGGAAGCCCTCGTGTACAGAGAGTATTGGAGGGTTATGGGTTTTCTTCTCTTGCTGCAACCCTGTGAAGGCAGCCACAATTGTGTAGGACTACATGACCGTATGGGAGGCTAAAATTCTGAAAGCATTCCATTTTCTGGCCAGAGGAACCAAGAAAAGGAGCATCTGAGAATTGAAAAGTATGGGAGAAATCATGGAGAGAGAAGAGCTGAAAAAGGTAACTCTCAGCAAACTAGGAAAAGAAGGGAAGATACTCAAATTGATAGACTATTTGCAACACGATTTATAGCTAACATCATAATTAACTGCAAAAGAGTTTTACTCCTGAAAAAGAAACAAGGCAAGGATATCCACTCTCACAACTTCTGTCCAGTATTGTACTAGAAGTCTTAACCAATGCAATAACACATGCAAAAGAAATAAAAGCCATGAAGATTGGGGGAAAAAAAAAACTGTCTCTATTAGTAGATGACATGACTATATATATAAAAAAAGAAAATCCCATGGAATCTATGGCAAAGTTCTTAGAATGAATAAGTGAATTTAGCATCTCTATATACTATATATTAACAATAAACAAAACAATACTATGTTTCACTGAGGAGAATATACACATGGCAAGCAAGCACATGAAAATATGTGCAATATTATTAGCCATTTAAGAAATGCAAATTATAACCACAATGAGATCCCACTACACACCAATCAAATGGCTAAAATGACAAATAACATCAACTGGCAAGAATGAGGAGAAATTGCATTGCTCACACATTGCTGGTGGAAATGAAAAATGGTACAGCCACTCTGTTGTCCTGGGAAGTTTCTTTTAAAACGAAGTTTGCAAAATTAAAAAAAGAATTTACATAAAATATGTAAAAATGAAAAACAAAATAAATCAAATGAAATAATAATAATAATAATAATAATAATAATAAACTAAGTCTGCAAATGCCACACAACCTGGCAATTGCCTTCTTAATTTTTCTGCCACAGAAAGGAAAACTCATGTTCACACGAAAACCTGTGCATGAAGGTTCATAGCAGTTTTATTCACAATAGCTCAAAACTTGGAACAATCCAGATGTCCTTTAATGGGTGACTAGTTAAACTGTGGTACATTCATACCATGAAATACTACTCAGCAATAAAAAGGAACAAACTATTGACACATATAACAACTTGGGTGAATCTCCAGAGAATTATTCTGAGTGAAAAAAGCCAATTCTAAGAAGTTATGTGTATATCAATTCATTTATATAAGATTCTTGAAATGACAAAGTCATAGAAATGGAAAATAAATTAATGGTTGCCAGGGGGCAGGGATGAGGTAGAGGAAGAAGGTGCATGCATCCATAAAAAGGTTACATGAGGGGTCCTTGTGGTAAGGGAACTGTTTCATATCTTGACTGTTTAAATGTCAATATCCTGGTTGTGATATACTAAAGTTGTACAAGACGTCACTACAGGGGGAAACTGAGTAAAGCCTACACTGATCTCTCTGTGTTGTATCTTACAACTGATACGAATCTACAACTGTCTCAATAAAAATGTCATTTAAATATAAAAGATTTACTTGCCATTTCCAACAACATGGATGGGCCTAGAGAGTATCATGCTAAGTGAAGTAAGACAGTCAGAGAAAGACAAATACGATATGCTTTTACTCATATGTGGAATTTGAGAAACAGATGAACAAACTAAGAAAAAAAGAGACAAAAAAACATACTCTTAAATATAGAGAACTGGTAGTTTCCAAGGGGGAGGTGGGGGGGGGGGATGGGGAAAACAGATAAAGTGGACCAAGAGTACACTTACCTTGATGAGCACTAAGAAATGAACTGAATTGTTGAATCATTATATGGTACACCTGAGACTAATATAACACCGTACATTAATTATACTTGAAAAAATTTGATAAAAGAATAATTTTTCAAGTACCATTTATAATAGTACTAATAAAAATAAAACACATAGGTATAAGTCTAATAAAATATGTGTAGGAGCCATAGGCTGAGAACTACTAAACTCCGATGAAAGAAACTGAAGATCTCAATAAATGGAGAAGTATGTTATGTGCATGAATTGGATGAGTAAATATTGTTAAGATGTCAATTTTCTTTAAATTGTTCTACAGATTCAATGAATCTCTCTCAAAAACTCCCAGCAGGATTATTTATAGATACTGACAAGGGTGTTCTACAAAGTAATTAGACTAGCCTCAACAAATCTTGAAAAAGAAGAAAGTTGGAAGACCCCCACTACCTGCTTTGAAGACTCATTAGAGTAAAGCTGCAGTAATGAACACAGTGTGGTTCTTGTGAACAGAGAAACACGTACAGCAGAAACATACCTACAATGAAGTCAAATTGATTTTGGACAAAAATGAAAGGACAGCCTTTTCAAGAAATGGTCCTGGAACAATTGTACATCCATATGCAAAAAACAAGGTGGGGGGGGGACTCAACATTTACCTCACACCATACCCAAAAAACAAAGTCAAAATAGATCATAGGCCTAAATGTAGAATCTAAAACTATACAACTTCTAGACAGAATTAGAGGAGAAACTCTTTGTGAGCTTGGGTTAAGTAAAAAGTTCTTAAATAAACATCAAAAGTATGTTCCATAAAAGAAAAAAACGTACTTAACTGGATGTCATCAAAAGGATAAACTTTGGCTCTGCAAAAGGCACTCCTAATAAAATGGAAAGATACCCCAGGAAAAAAAATTTACAAATCACATATTTGGCAGAGAACTGTTATCTGGCAAACACAAATGCTCTCAAATTCTAACAATAAGAAAACAATCTATTTTTTTAATGAGCAAAAGATTTGAACGGACATTTCAAAGACGATACACATATGACAAACAATGCGCAGTAAAAGATGCTTAACATCATTAGGCATGAAGGAAACTCAAATTAAAACTACAATGAGATATGACGACACATCTGTAGGAATCATTACACTAGAAGAAAGACTGACAATACCACACACTGATGAGGACACAGACAACTGGAACTCTCAAGCGTCGCTAATGGCAATGCAACACGGCGCCTCCATTCTGGAAAACAGGCTGGTGGTCTCTTATCTAGTCAAACATATTATTTGCCGTATAACCAACCAATTCCACTACCCTCCAAAATGAAAACTCATGTTCACATAAAAACTTGTATGTAAATGTTTATAGCAGCTTTTTTCATAATCACCTCAAACTAGAAAAAACTCAAACTACTCAAACTTATGAATAATCAACAAAACGGTACATCAACGCCATGGAATACTACTCAGCAATAAAATGGAACAAACTATTATTGTATACAACGTGGAGGAATCTGAAATGCATTATTAATGCTAAATGAAAAGAGCCAGACTCAAAAACTACATATGGTATATCTTATATGTTTTTCTAGAAAGGCAAAACTATAGGAATAGAGAACAAATCTGTGGTCCCAGCGAAGGATTTGACTATAAGGAGTCAGCATAAAATGATATTTTTATGTGATCATGGCTACATGACTCTATGCATCTGTCAAAAATCACTGAACTGTACACCAAAAAGTGAAATTTGGTGTATGTTAATTTCATTTAGTTTTACGTATTAAAAAAATTTTTTTAATGTTTATTTATTTTTGAGAGACAGAGAGAGACAGACAGAGCACAAGCGGGAGAGGGGCAGAGAGAGAGGGAGACACAGAAAGTGAAGCAGGTTCCAGGCTCTGAGCTGTCAGCACAGAGCCCGACACGGGGCTCGAACTCACAAACTGAGATCATGACCTGAGCCCAAGTCAGACACTTAACTGACGGAGCTACCCAGGCCCCCCTGGTGTATGTTAATTTTAAAAATGAATGCACACAAATCATATGTATACACTGAACTTGTGTTTTAAAGACAAGTATATATATATATATATATATATATATATATATATATATACAGCTCAAAAGGCAAAAGGCAAATACCAAAATACTAACATTGGTATCTCTGAGTAATAAATATTTTTCTGTATAACTCAAAAACATAACTTTTCACAAAGAATGTAATTTTTGGTGAAATCTGACTCTATATGCATGTAAACATATACATATATGCCTGCAGTCTGATTCTCTATGAATGCTTCTGTGTGTAAAGTTCTGAAATACCATCTTGAAGCACTAAAATGCTAAGATGTACAGAAAATTAGGGATCATTAAGATGGAATATACTCTTTCCTGTAGCCTTCTGTATTGCACAAATTTTCGATAATTCTACATATTATTTTTTTAAATTTTTTAATGTTTATTTTCGAGAGAGAGAGAGAGAGAGAGAGAGAGAGAGAGAGTGTATGTGAGTGGGGGAGGGGCAGAAAGAGAGGGAGACAAAGAATCTGAAGCAGGCTCCAGGCTCTGAGCTGTCAGCACAGAGCCCGACGTGGAACTCGAACTCACAAACTGCGAGATCGTGAGCTGAGCAGAAGTCGGATGCTTCACCGACTGAGCCAGCCAGGTGCCCTGTCTACGTATCATTTTTGATATCAAAATTTTATTTTTTTAAATTTTTTTAAAGGGATATATTTTTTTAACGTTTATTTATTTTTGAGACAGAGAGAGACAGAGCATGAACGGGGTGAGGGTCAGAGAGAGGGAAACACAGAATCCGAAGCAGGCTCCAGGCTCTAAGCTGTCAGCACAGAGCCCAACGTGAGGCTCGAACTCATGGACCGCAAGATCATGACCTGAGCCGAAGTCGGACGCTTAACCGACTGAGCCACCCAGGCGCCTCTGGTATCAAAATTTTAAATTATAACCCAGTCTGACAGGTCTAAGTATAAGTCAATACAAAGGGGCTAGATCATTGTCTGACTTGTTAGAATCCCAGGCTTCTAAAGCACTGTAATGAACACATTCCATTTTCTCAAGATTGAGAATGAGAGTAATTCTTGCTACTTTGCAAATTCAAGCAATTTCTCTGGTTATTCTTGATTAGCATATCTTGATCAAGCTTATCAAAGCTACATTCCACTCCACAATGGACCTGATCAAGGGGCCTTTCATATTCAAAGAGAGCTCCCTGCTCACCAGACTGGGGCAGGACTACTCTGCAGGTGAGAAATGGGCCCTTTAACTGCCTAGCTACAGACTGCCAGACACAAAAGAAAGCTATGTTGTTACTGAAGCAGTAAGGTTTTTCCAAATATGCTTGGATCACAGGAACATCTGATTCAATATGGAAAATTGTACTATTGTTCACACTTCCACAGAAACATATGACATTTCAGGGCAACGCAGAGAAACAAATGAAAACCCTCAAGAGCAGCTACCAATTTTGCTAAATGTTATACCAGACATGAAGGATGGCGGGGACGGGGAAAAAAGTGACCTCAACTAGTGGTCAGATGACTTTCTGTAATTTCAATAACATTCGCAACTAAGAAAGGGGAATGGGTGATTATATCATCAACTATTTCCCCCACTCTGACAAAACCAGGCCCCTATTTTATGTCTAATCCAAAAGAAACATTTTTCAAAGAGGGTGAAGTGAATTCTGTGTGAAGCATTATACTCACAATTCTTCCCCCAGGTTAGGAAAAAGCATGATTTCCTTAAAATTTATGGGCACATTTTAGGGTCAAGTCCAATTCTACTGAAAAAAAAAAAAAAGTGCTGTCTCACCCTCTTTGTGTAATATCCAAACAAAACACAACAAACAAACAAACAAAACCCCACCTAATTTTGTTCCCTGAGTATTCAATGAACTACTGGCCTTTACATGGCACTTTGTGGTTTTGACTGGCAAAACTAAGTACCATAGTTACATAATGATACACAGAATCTCTTCTCAAGATATTTTATTTCCTATTTAAAATTAAGCCATGAACTAGAGTCAAGAATATTTTAAGTACATAAGTAAATATAAGACAAACTTAAATGCATTGGTATACTTATGCAATTTATTTTTAGTTTTTAATGTCCAAAATTCTTAGCATGTCTAAACGCAAAAAAATGTATCCCCTAGGTATACTTGACCATTTCCTGCTCTTTGAACACCCCAAGCTTTTCAACATCTGAGCCCTTATTTATCCTGCTCCCTCTGTGGTTTTCTTAAATTCTTTTGCAATAAGGATTTAGATAACAAAAATAAATACCTAGATTATATTACTTTAAACCTCCACAAAAATGCCTTTACCCAGTCAAAATATAAGACCATGTTTTTGGCTTTCATAAAATCTTGATATAAGAAACATCAATTATAAAAATATTTCTATGTATTCTGCTAAAAATCAAAGGCATTATCCATCCACTATGCTGCCCAATGTCCTTTAAAATTTGTTGTTTTTTTAATGTTTATTTATTTTTGAGAGAGAGAGACAGACAGAGCAGGAGTGGAGGAGGAGCAGAGAGAGAGGAAGACACAGAATCCGAAGCAGGCTCCAGGCTCTGAGCTGTCAGCACAGAGCCGGACATGGGCCAAACTCACGGGTCACGATATCATGACCTGAGCCAAAGTCCTTCCTTTAACAGACTGATCCACCCAGGTGCCCCATACCCAATGTCCTTTACATGACAATGGACATTACATGTCCATTACATTACAGGACAATGTCCTTTACATGAAATTGCTTGAATTTGCAAAGTAGCAAGAATTACTCTCACTCTGAGAGAGAAATACCCTTGAAAAACCAATGCCTGGAAAGAACTATATTTTTCCTGATAAATTGCTACGCTTCTTTTATCCAATGCTAGGATCAAAACTGTATTCTTTTTTGCCTTGGTTGCCCTGAAGATCAGCTAAATTTGGTTTCCAACTGCAATAAATAACCCATCCCTGGTGTCTGAGACATACATATTTGTCCCTTTCTTTTACTTTAAAGTTGCAATTTTTTTACATCCTGTTTTTAATTATGTCACAATAAAAGTCACCTGAAATATGTTCTGAACTATGTTTAAGTATGTTTTAAATACAGTAGGCAGAACTAATATATTGAGGCTGCATCCTATAAGCTATTCCACGTTAAACCACAAAACAAAAACAGTTTGGCCTAGAGCAGTATGTGTCAAGCTAAAACACGCACAGGAGTCACGTAATGGTCTTATTAGAAGTCTGGATTATTTATATTCAGGGGCGCCTGAGAGGCTCAGTCAGTTAAGCCTCTGAACAGTTGATCTCAGCTCAGGTCTTGCTATCTCAAGCCCCGCACTGGGCTCTGCGCTGGGCGTTCAGCCTACTTAAAAAAAACAAAAGAAGACAAAACAAAACAAAACAAACGTTGGATTCTATTCAGAAGGTTGGGAGTGGAGCCTGAAGTTCCACATTTCTAATGGGCTCCCAGGTAAGATCATTCCTGCTGGTCCTCAGACCACACTTTGGGGAGGCCAGGTCTAAACAAATGTCCTGGTAATGCATGAATGAAAAGTCAGCACAAGAGAAACAATGAATACAATGGAACCCTAAGAAACTAGAACCCTCAAAATGGTGAACAGTACAAATCAGAGCAAATGGAATAGCCTATTTCTGTGTCAGTCTTTAAAAATCAAAATGTCTCGGGCCACCTGGGTGGCTCAGTCAGTTGAGCGACCGACTTGGGCTCAGGTCATGACCTCGCGGTTCGTAAGTGTGAGCCCCAAGTCAGGTTCTGTGCTGACAGCTCAGAGCCTGGAGCCTGCTTTGGATTCTGTGTCTCCCCCTCTCTCTGACCCTCCACCCCTTGCACTCTATCTCTCTGTGTCTCGAAAATAAACATTAAAAAAATTTTTTTTAATCAAAATGTCACATATTCAAGATCAGTATTAATTTTTTATATAACAAATGTCCAGTTCATGTTTTTCAAAGAAGTTGATTCTGACTCGTGTGTTATACATTCTAACATATACATCTGAATAAAATTTTGGTTGATATGTTTCAAAAATCCCTATTACTCTCAATGTTCTAGGAGGAAATAGGATAGGAAAACTCATTGGATATTTGGAAAGTTTCCATTTATTCAAATGTTTACGTTTACAAATGTTTATTATACTCCACCACTACTTTGAAGCCTCAACATACAATTGCCTTTTTCTTTTAATTTATTTATTCTGGTTGTATTCTAATTCTTCATTTTTACCATCTTTGGGAGCAATTCCTGTATAACTTGGAGAATTATCCTTTAATCCTCCAGTAAGTGAATGAATCTGCATCATTTCAAGAAAATTAATCAGCTGTGATGCTGGTTAAGGAAATACTTCAACATTGGTTCATTTCAATTTTCTTTCTTTCTAGCTCATTTCCAGTTCAGAGAGTGTTCGTGCTCCTGGCATGAGATGTTGCATAATGTCACAGAGAAGAAAAGACCTAGTTTTTCCAATCTTGTTCAGTTTTTATAGACTCTCATAGTGCCTGTTGTTAGTTTCATATCAGATGCAGTAGGCAAAAATCTGTATTTTGGTTAAAGCTAAAATTAACCAGTTACCTAATACACATAAAGAACTAGTTGAGTCACTGTATAAGTACAATAGCATTTAAGTTTTTTTCTGGGTCAGAGGATTTAAAGCCAAGTGTACTAGTTTTCTATTGCTGCTGTAACAAATTACCATAATTTTAGTGACATGAACAGCACAAATTTATTATTTTATAGTTCTGGAGGTCAGAAGTCCAAAAGTGGGTCTCACTGGACTAAAAATCAAGGTGTCAGCAGGACTGTGTTTCTTCTCAAGGCTCTAGAGAAGAATTTATTTCCTTGCTGTCTTCAGCTTCTAGGCACCTCCCACATTTCTTGGCTCTTGGCCCCTTCCTCCACCTTCCAACCCAGCAGTGTTGCGTCTCTCTGTGACTTTCATCCACAGACACATCTTCTTCCAACTGATTCTTCCCTTCTGCCTCCTTCCATTTTAAGAACGTTTGTGATTACACTGGATCACATGGATAATCTGGGATAGCCTCCCTATTTTGATGTCAGCCAACTAGCAACCTTAATTTCCCTTTGCCGGGTAAGCGAACATACCCGTGGGTTCTAGGGATGCAGATGTGGACATCACAGAGGACTCATTAGTCTGCCTGCCACACCAAGCCAGTATTCCATTTCTATTTACTGACTTGAATTTCTGAAACACTCGAGTTCTCTTATAGTTTTTCAACACTAGGAAAAGAAGTTCTTGGGGAAGAACACTGTAGGATTACCGATAGCAGTAACTTGTGCTTTTTTTGAAGCATGAGCTCTGATTCTACTGGGATGACTCTAACACTCAAAGGAAGATAGGGATATAGCTGGAATGGCCAATACCACATAACCGGTTATCTGCTTCCAGATACATGCAGCCTGAGAGTCCTTCCTGACTTACATTCTAGTAAACTGATGCTGTGGAACATAGAATCAGACTGTGGCCACCAGGATAACATCCTGGCTCTGCAATCCAAGTTGGTTAGAAAAAGGGCCTTCTCGTTAAAGTTTTAGAAGCGAATCCCACCTCCAAAATTGCTCTAATGAGTTTAGAGTCATTAAAATTGTCCAAGGCCCTAGAGTAATAAAGTTTATAGTTTGTTTTAAAAAAAATTTTTTTTAATGGTTATTTATTTTTGGGAGACAGACAGAGTGGGGGAGGGGCAGAGAGAGAGGAAGATATAGAATCTGAAGCAGGCTCCAGGCTCTGAGCCATCAGCACAGAGCCCAACATGGGGCTCAAACCCACGAAGCACGGGATCGTGACCTGGGCTGAAGTCGGACGCTCAACCAACTGAGCCACCCAGGTGCCCCAATAGTTTGTTTTAAACATGCAAAAAAATGAAAAGTCAAATGGGTAAACTAGAGTAGCCTGATCTCTTCATGCCATTACTAAGGACTGACCATTTGTCTGTTTCAACAGCGTACCGTGCTTAAACTCTGAAGACACTAAGTCTCCAATAATTAAAAAAATAATACTTTGCATCAATGTTTTTATGAATATATTCTAGACATACTTCCTCACAGGAACTCTTTTTTTTTTTTTTAATTTTTTTTATCTTTATTTTTGAGAGAGAGAGAGAGAGAGAAAAAGAGAGAGAGAGTGGGGGAGGGGCACAGAGAGAGAGGGAGACACAGAATCCAAAGCAGGCTCCAGGCTCTGTGCTGTCAGAGCTCGAACTCACAAACCGTGAGATCATGACCAGAGCTGAAGTCGGACGCTTAATGGACTGCGCCACCCAGGCGCCCCATTAAATCTTGATTAAAGATAATTATTCTATCTCAATCAGAAGTCACAGAAAGTAAAAAGTCTGAACAACTGGCTTGAAGGCACTATACAAACTGAATCTAAATATGAAACAAACAATCAAATTTGAATTCATTGCCAGAATTCTAGTAGGTAAGAGTATGTTTGTGGTGATTATATATTGAAAACAGGCATGTCCAATCATCAAACGCTTAAGTATAAATTGCAGGGCAGTTCAAGTACAGCCAAATTGGCTCTACTCTGGTATCATGTCACAGAAAGGTTGTGAGAGGTATACTGTTTCCTGAGAGCCTTATTTTGTAACACACGTAAGCAATGCCAACATGAGAAGGTGTCCTGTCTCACGGGCTGATACTCTCAAATTTTACCCCCCTCACCTGCTGACCCCCTTCCTTACCTCCCCAAACTGTTCTTAATGCAAAGGTACTTCTGAGAACTGTTCATAGTTTCCATGGCCCTGGTAGGGTCTCCATCAGTATTTCAACTCATCACCGCTCCCTGGCAACACACGAGTGGGCCAGCTCCTAGTGCGATCTGATTAAGGAATGCGATAAGGTAGTGATCCAAGAGGAATTTTATTCACGCAGCCCCTAAAAGAATTCCGAAAATCTATGCACATATTTTTAAATAACATCTAAACATTTTTAACGTAAGTTTAAACACTTGAAAAAGGAACATGATTTTGAATGCTCTGATACATATTTATCAGAACCTCAGGGCTGCAGATTTCACTCATTCAATCTACGGAAAATGTCTGCTCTATAACATAATTGGCATAGCCAATCCTCATTGACAAGCCAATCAACCCAATAAAACTTTCTGTCCAAACAAGTCTGACTTCGTTTTTCAATCAAATGTGAAGAGAGTCTTGGTGACAATCCATATTCAGAATGCTAAAAGGAACCGAGAAATACAGCACAGAGCCTTGTCATGTGCTCATCTCTTGCATGAATGAGGAAGAAAGAAGAACAAGCAGACATTATCCATGCTCAGAGGCAGATCAGTTTCAAGAAAACGATGGAAGTTGAGGATCTGAAAACTGAAACCGTTGAAACACTCTATGCCCTGAGAAGTCTTGTTGCCCAAGGGCATGTGCATAGTTTGGAAACTGCTGCGAAAAGATACTTAAATTCTTTTTGGAAAGTGAAACAAATATAAAATGGTATTTCTAAACAAAAAGCCCTCAACTGCATTTCTTTGAGGGATCCTAAGCCTTTGGAAATATCTTAGAACACGTATCACATTCTCTCCATCAACGCGGAGGGTCAACAATTAAAGATTATAATCTTGCTTGTGCAGCCAATCTCATATATAATCTTGGATGGGCAGTTCTGGCATCCTAGGAATTGCTTCTACATTTTCTCTAGTCTTTGGAACTCCTTGATTTGTTCTAACCCTCTACCCATATTTGGTCATTGTTTAGTGTAACCACACCGTCTAAATTAGTCACCTTTCACCCCTAAACTCCTAGATTTCACCCCGTGTCATTATTGGGCCTTATGCTCATGTTCTGATGCTCTGGCCTTTTCAGTGCCAGAAGTGGATAAGCTTTATTTCAAAAAAATAAAAACAACCAAAAAAAAAAAAAAAAAAAAAAAAGCCAACCCAAAACCAAGTGCAGCTGCCAAGGTTATGCTGTTGTGTCACCAGAACTGTTTATGCAAACCACTGCAGACTTTAGGGGGAAAGATAAGGAGTGTAAAGTCCTACTGGTAATGCATTTTGAAAGCCTCTCTCCTAATGTTTCTGGGAGAAAGATTAGAAGTAAATTACTGACAATGGGTAAGAAACCAGATGCAAAGAAGACAACTTTATTAGGCGCTTTCTCTTCTTTATGAGGATTTTGGTTCTCTCTGAGGAAGCTCCAAGTAATTCAACAATACCCAGGTTTCCTTCTGTTGCTGCAACTTGATCCCACGGTGGGTGCTCTGGGAAGCACGCTGAGGGCGAATGGGTCTGAGGCCACTCATGACCAAGGTCGTCTGATCCATTTGTTGAGACTCTTTCCGTGTCACCTCTTAGAAGCTGGTCTGGGTTCCCCTCCAAACAGCCCCACCACCTGGCTGTGCCCACCTCCATTCGTGCCCCAGCTACCAGGTAACGGGTGGTTCAGAGGTGCTGCTGCGGGGGGCAGCCAGGCCTTTAGACGCAATCACTGGGGGAGAGGCGAGGACACGGGTGGCGGCTGGAGGCGCGCGCAGGTGCCGGCGCACCCACGCACGCACACACACACGGACTCGGGGTGCAGGGCGGACGGGGGAGGGGAGCGGAAGGCCTTACCAGATCAATGAACGTCAGGAATTTCCAGCTCCCGCCGTAGGTCTGATGCGAGGGCATTTCGATGGCCTTGTAGTTGCACAGGATAGAACAGTAGGACAGCAGGATCGCCACCCGCAGCACCTGGCACGGGACAAGCGCCATGTTCGCAAAAGGCCTGGCAGGCTGGGCGGCGACGAGGAAGGGCGGGAGCGCAGGGCGCGCGGGGGCGGGTGCCGGGGGAACCCTGGAGCGGCCGGCCGCGGGGCGGGGCGGGGCGGGGCGGAGCGGGGCGGGGTCTGCGGCGGGCGCGCCCCGCGGGACGGGCGACCGCTAGCGCCCGGCGACCTGCGCGGGCGGGGCGGCGTCGGCGGACACTAGCTGCTGCCGCGGCCGGGCGGCGTGGCGTCAGCTCCTTCGTCATCTCCGTCATTCTGCTCCCGCGTTCGAGGGGCCCCGGGAGACCCGGCCCGGGCGCCCCCTAGGCGTCCCACGGGTGGGTCGGCGGCCTCCGAGTGCGACCAGGGCTCGGAAAGCGCGCGCCGCTCTCCGGGGCCGCGGCGGGTGGCCTCTGCCGGCCGGAGAGGGAGCGTGGTCCGCAGAGAGCGGGCGGGAGGGCGGGAAACCTGCCCTGACGGAGGGGACCCCAGTGTGGACAGGCGTCGCCGCCGCGGGGACTGCGCCGGAGGGGGTTCCTGCTGGCCAAGGCGGGTGCTCAGCGCGGAGGGACCGGTGGAGGCCCGGCCGTGGGGTGTGAACCCGCGCGCCGGTGGCTCCCAAGTGACTTAGTTTTGAACCCAACTGGATTTTTAGTGATAGACCACTGTTAATCGCTGTGAGATTCCCCTGTGAATTCTGTTCCAGCGGATGGCCTGCCCCGTGCTTTTTCCCAAGAGGTTTATAAATAGCGTGTCAATGTATGATACAACAGGACCGACTGTGAACTTTATAAACCTTTGGACGAGAGGTTTATAAATAAAAGGTTGTAGAGAGAGCAGTGTCAGATAATGGTTTCTGCTTCGAGATTGCTTTCAGCTTCAAAACAAATCGGTCGGAGTTGGGAAGCAAACCCCGGGTGTGTAATTCAATACTAATCTTTTGAGGGTTAAACTGGTATTGCCCTTTTACTTATTTTTTCCTACCGTACAATAGCAAGGCTTAATGGCAGGAAAATAGCTATAAACTGGATTCCCTCTGCCTTCCAGTAAATGTTGTCACAGTGAAGTTGCTCAGTCTGTGGGCAGCATTCTTTTTTTTTTTTTTTTTTTAAATCGTGATCACATTTCAGCCAACCAGATGCAGGGTCAGATTATGAAAAGACAACATAGGTATTTCCTGTGGGTCCATTTAAAACAGGTGTCCTCTCCAAATAGTCTCTGAGTCACAGAACATGGAATTGGGGGGCAGGGAAAGAAGAGTGTTAGAGATAAAGTAGCAACTCATGAATGTTTTCCTGAATTTTTCCAATCAAACTCTAAACCAAAATAGAGAAACCTGGTAGGTTGTTTTTTTTTTTTAATTGTCCTTCTGATTATGCTAACAAGAAACTGATGTCACAAAAATCAAGGTAATTCCAAGAAGATTCTACCAGCATAAAACTGTTCATTATGGACAATTTGTAGTTTTATGTCTATGTAAAAGTTGGGTCTATTTCGTTTTAGTTGTCATGTTCATAAGATGGCAAAATTAAAAAGTGGATCCACTGAAGATCTTACCAAGTCCTTTGTAAAGTTTTACAAGTTAATATGATATTCCAAAAGCTTGATATACCCTTCCTACTGTGCATTTTAGAAAACTATTAATAAGATTCTCATCCCCATCATTACAAAATATAACATTTTCATAAAGCCATTTAAGATTTAATTCTATGGTCAGTTTCTTTTTCAGTAAGTAATGATAACACTTCAATTTTTGAACCTATTCTAATGGGTTTGCTTTTGCTATTTTGGATTTACTAATCATTATTAGATAGTTTTTCATTTTTTTAAATGAAACATCTGCATAAACATTTACTCAAAGATTTTATGAGAGTGTCAGTGCACAAGTTTTGGAACTTCTTATTAACTATTAGCATATTCAGGTTGTTATTTTAACTCTTTTATACCGTATTTAATAATCTTAGTTATGTTTTAAAGGTATCCTTTGTGGAGCGCCTGGGCGGCTCAATTGGTTAAGCGTCCGACTTCTGCCCAGGTCATGATCTCACGGTCCTTGAGTTTGACCTGTCTGTGCTGACAGCTCAGAGCCTGGAACCTGCTTCAGATTCTGTGTCTCCCTCTCTCTCTGCCCCTCCCCTGCTTGCACTCTGTCTCTCTGTCTCCCAAGAAATAAATAAATACAAAAAAAAAAAAAAATTAAAGGTATTCTTTGTGAGGAAAATTTACTTTACACACAGATTGTGTTTTTACAGTGTAAATAATACAATGGGGTATTGCTCTTAAAAGTTCACTCAATAAAGGAAATCCCTTTTTATGAACTGTAATACCATTATTCATTGATAAGTTTTAAATGGTGATTCTGTGTTTGAATTAGAGAATACTGTTTTTCATTGTATAGAAGAAATACCTGCATGTCACTTGTTTAGCCTTTTAATTTTACCACACAATTAGTAGTGATGAAGGAGAATAGCTTTATCCAGTTGAGTTGCACAAAAACATGTTTCCTAAGGGAACATTCAAGACCCTGTGTTAATTTCTAGTTACCTTAGTGTTGTTCCTTGATTATTGTAATGGACTTTTAGTCTATACTGTATGGGCTGGAGATACTCTTCCTTAAGAACTTGTAAAAACTGGTACAGACTCTTCATTCTTTTTTTAAATTTTTTTGGAAGGAGAGGGGTTTGACATATTGGTGATGATAATCCTTGCTAATCTTGGAAATGACAGGGACCCCTGCCCTGTGTCTCCATTATGTTATATTCCAAGTAGCCAACTTCACATAGCTGTGAGTCTTTGCTTAAAACTTCAGGAGGAAGGATTGTATACATGCATATCCTTATAATAGTCAATGTTTATGCATTTCCTTGGGTTCCGTGTTTGCATTAGATAAGCATTTCCCAACAATATCAGTATACTTGAGAAAATCCTTTTTCCCCTTTCGTATTTGTCTGCACCCAAGGGTAGAAGTTGGGATGTGTTTCTTGGGCATGGGGATAAAAAACCTCCTTTGGCTTTGTAGACGAGACACCTTTGGGTTGCTTATTTTTTCCTCATTATAAGAGTAGCATAGGTATGATATTAAAAGAGGAAAATTAAAAAATAAATTACCCCTCCTCTCATCAACCAGAGACAACACTGCAAACATTTCAGCACATAGCTGCCAATCTTTCTGCAATACATCCTTAGCTACTTGTGACATACTATGTAACCCTTTGCGTTGCACAGACTTTTATTTCATACGAATATTCTCTTACTATTTAAAACTCCTTGTAAAATCATGCTTAATAAGCTCGCATAGCATAACATAATAGGAACATATCAAATTTTTTAAAACTTTTGTCTGGTTTTGGATATTTAGGTTGTTTCCAGTTTTTTTGGGTTTTTTTGTCACTATAAATACAGTGTAACATCTGCATTTTGAATTGAGAAAGTCACTTTTTAATGATTATTTACAGCTCAAAACCACTTAAGAAACCACCCTTTTCGAATCTAATGTGTATGTTTCTTTACGCGTGTTCATATGAACTGAGGTGCAAAGGAGCGTTCTTTTGCCCTAGAGGGCAGTTGGGAAAGATTAAGATCTAAGTAAAAGGAGTAAGTAAAAAATCATTCTTTTTCCAACAATTGATGCTCACTGTAGATTTTTAAAATTACCTTAGATATGAAATCCAGTGCCAATGCGTTTCATTGGTCAGATTTTTTTGCCTTTAACCAGGAAAAGTTGTTACTTACACGTTAAATGAGCAGCAGCTATTAGCGGCTGTGCTGACGTTGCTGGTTGCCTCGGTTTCCAAAGGTTTAAAAATGGGCTGTGTTTGCTACGGAGAACCCTACTACATTATGAGATTGCGAAACTCCAAGGATGGTGTCATTCTATTATTTTCCAAAATCATGGAAAGCTTTAGAAAAAGTAGTGTTGAGGTGACACACAAGTCACCAGCTAGATCACATACAGATCTGAAACATCCCCCTTGCTCCCTGAAGTCTGTTCGTGCATTTGTCAGTGATGTTCATCCTGCTCGGAACGTGTCTTTGGGTGCATATATCCAGATCCAGCACACCCAGCAGGACTTGGCATGAATCCACTTTGTCCCTCCTCAGGACACAGGATGCGGTCTTCCTGCTGTAAACCATTCACATAGATGACGTACTGGTGATTCAAACTCTCCATGTACTAATTGTACCCAGTATTTCCTTCTCAAAACCTACCCCGTCTGCAGTGTTCTTATTCTCTGGACACAGCACCAGCACGCGATATTAGAAATGTCAGGATATGCCAGTCTCTTAATGGTGCTAACATATCTCTGGGGAGATGGCAAGTTGAAGGTAATTCACTCACCAGAATTCTCAGGGAGGGGACTGTGTGTTGTGAGAAGAGACATTTTCAGGAAACAACTTTGGTAGAGAGGGGAACAGGTGAGAGACACTTACGGCATTCTAGGATAACAGTGAGTTATTGCTAAATTTCTTCTCCCCAGTGGGTGTCAGGGTAATTGCATAGCTTTTGGGTTGCTGAATGAACTATATGTAAGAGCTTGGGACTAGAACTCGATTGCTCTGGGTTGTAGAGGTGAGAGGGGCTTTCTTCCTCATAACCTTCAGCCTCTAGTCTAAATAAATGTTAACCAGATATTTAAAAATATCTCGGATGTCTTAAATCTGTCAGAGTCCAGGAATGTACCATAATTAAGTAAAGCTGATTGTGAAGTCATATTTGTAATTTGGTCTATCTAAAAACTAGAGTAAATGCCTGTCTAAATGCATCGCAATTCAAAATCTTAAAAATCGTGTCAGCCGAGGGGCGCCTGGGTGGTTCAGTCAGTTAAGCGTCCAACTCTGGATTTCAGGTCAGGTCATGACCTCACCGTTTGTGAGCTTGAGCCCCATGTCTGGCTCTGCACTGACAGCGTAGAGCCTGCTTGGGATCCTCTCTCTCTCCCTCTCTCTCTGACCCTCCCCTGCTCACTCTGTCCTTCAAAATAAAATTAAAAGATTGTGTCAGCCAAAACACACACACACCCGCACACACACACACACACACACACACACACACACACACGCCTGTGTGCTGAAGTCAGCTATAGGTAGGGACTTTTGAATTATCATTTTGAAGGAGTACCATGTTATTTAACATTTTACCCAGGGTGTCCAAAAACAAAAAAACAAACATACAAACAAAACCTCTGTCGATCATTCCTCCTCAACATCTATGAAAGTTAAAAGACTACTTTGGCTGTGCTTGACAACTCTATTCCTTGAAGCCAGATGGAGGAAACATGAAGATAGGGGAAAGGAGTGCACGGACTCTGTCCCTTAAGGAAGCTTGTAGAAGCTGCCACACAATTCTACCTTCACCTCGTCAGCCTTCCCTCTTCCACATGGCCACAGCTAGGAGAAGCAGCCTGCATTCTGGGGGGCCAGTTCCCAGCCCCAAATCAGGGCTCCATTTGTGCGGAAGAGGGATGTGATAGGTTGAGTTGTGTGCCCCAAAAAGACACGTTGAAGTCCAAATCCCCCGTACCTCAGCAAACTGTCTTATTTGGAGATCAGATCATCGCAGATGTAATTAGTCAAGATGATGTCATACTGGCATAAGGTAGATCCTTAAGCCATTACAACCAGTGTCCTTGTAATACGACAGAGTCACACAGTAGGAATGCCGTGTGAAGATGGAGGCAGAGATTAGAGTCATGACAAGCCAAGACATACCAAGGATCGCAAATTGTCCCCAGAAGCTAGACAAGGCTTGAAACAGGTTCTCCCTCACAGGCCTTAGAAGAAACCAACCCGGCTGGCAGCTCGATTTCTAGCCTCCAGAAATATGGGACGACACATTTCTGCCGTGTAAGCCATCCAGTGTGGCACAGCTCCTGGCATGGCTAGGAGTCGAATACAGGGAAGCAACCAGATATTGGGAGACCACTAACAGTTTCTACCACAACATCCAACCAAAAGTGAAATTGCGGTCATGTTTGTTTTTCTGCAACATTTGTCAAATCTGAGCCCTGAGCCTTCATTTCTATTTCTATTGCCGTTCCCTTAGTGGATAAACTCTGTAACTTTTGCCTCTATCCTTGCATCTCCACACCACCCTTATCGCTGCCACTAGAATTATCTCCCTGAAACCATAAGTCAGATTATATCACTCCTTTCATCAAAAATAGTGATTTCCCCATAGCCTATAGGAGATCTACTTTCTTATAATGGTGTTCAATGTCTTTCATGGTTTATCTGGCCTTAACTCAGTGTTACAATTTATATTACTGTACCTTTTAAAATATGATATATTTGGGGAGCCTGGGTGGCTCAGTCAGTTAAGCGTCCGACTTCAGCTCAGGTCATGATCTCACAGTCCCTGAGTTTGAGCCCCGCGTCGGGCTCTGGGCTGACGGCTCAGAGCCTGGAGTCTGCTTTGGATTCTGTGTCTCCTTCTCTCTCTGCCCCTCTCCTACGCGTGCTCTGTCTCTCAAAAATAAAAAAAAAGCTTAAAAAAATTTAAATATGATGTATTCTATTATCATAAGAAGACTTATTTTCCCCTAAAACTCAACATTTATTTTTACTCTTCTATGCCCCTCGGGTACCAATGATTCATATCACTTTCTCCGTCTGTCAAAATTCTAGTCGTGTCTCAAGGCCCAGCTCTGACAGAAATTTTCTAATGCACGGACTTGCAAATACTTGCCAACTGGGAAGCTCTTTCACATTATACTAAATGGCAACCGTAGCATCTTTTGATGGGGCAGCCCAGGAGCATTGCTGGGACAACTACCATCACCCTCCTGGCAAGGAATTGCCCTGAGATGCCCTTCACACTGAAGTAGACAACTCACTGGGGATGCAGTTGTCAGAAAACATTCTCTCTTTTGTAAGATGGAAAGCAGATTTCTCAATAATTTGAGATTACGTGAGGCAGCTAATTAAACTATCCCCTTGGGTCCCAGACTCTTTGTCCATAAAAGGCAAGACTTTGGGGGAACGGGTAGCCTCTGCAGTCAAGCAATACTACAGAAATGTGGAATGCATGGATGGTGGGATGGGTTGCTACTTCTTACCATATAAAGCAACCTTTCCCTAGAATTAAGGGCAGCTAAAATGTCTGCATTTATTGGCCCTCTGTGTTAGTTATCCTCAGAGCTAGTTAAAAGTCCATTTTAGAAACGAGTATGATAAACATCCAGTGCAAAAGAGGAGTTTGACAAAATTAAACCAAACACCATCATTTTGTTTTCAGAAAACTTGTGATTTGCCACGGGAGATGGTAGCATCAAGCCATCCTGCCAAGTGCCAGAAGCCAATTAAATTATCTGTGAAGCTGGCCAACCGAGAGCCGAGAGAACTCAAGAGAACTCTCACTTCCCTTGTCCTAAGGGAAACCCTTGGTAGCCAAGCAGGCCAGCTGGAGCCAAGGCCGGCTCTGACACCTCGCCCCCACATGAGCACAGCATCCATTTTCCATTCCTCTCAAAAATTCCGGTGTCAGAATTAGCAGGTGAATCGCTCACATCACTGACCGCTGGACTCTGCCCACAGGAGAATATAGCGGACCCATGAAGATGTTTGGAAGGTTACCTGTGAGTACAATGATCTGATTAGTCCAAGCCATGATTTTAAGTAAAATTGGAAACGGCTGGAAGAACTTCTAAGAAATATTTCGCCAGCACAGCCTTTCCCTAGTCCTATTTTTCCTGTTTCACCAAGTATACGATGATTAGAGCTTTAGTAGTCATCTTCTCTGTATGAGGAAAATAACCAGAGATATTGGCCGTGACATTCATAACCTGTTGAACCAATGCCAGCAGCATGCTCCTTTCAGACTTCCTGTGATGTGAGAAAAATAACCCCCTACTTGTTTAAAGCAATGTAGTAGGGTGATACGTTACACGCAGCCAAATCATGGCACAGAGAGGTAATTGGGGTTATTTCTTGGCATGCTTTAAAATGTGCTGAATCACAGGAGAGTAGGCTAGTCCTAAGACCAGCGTTCAAATTTATGTATTTTTAATTTAATAAACACTCATATAACACTTACTGTGGGCCAGGCTCTGATCCTAGCACTTTATAAATATTAACTCATTCCATCCTCATGAAGGATAGTCACTATTATCTGCATTGTACCTAAGAGCTTATGGAGACGTAGAGAAAATTAGACAAACTTCCCAAGATCACACAGCCTGTAAATGGCAGAGCTGGGATATAAAACCAGGTTTTTGGGTTCTTAATCATTGCATCATGCTGTCTGATGAGGCCAGTCCGTGCATAGCCCATCCCAGGTTCTAATTCCCTTTCTGCTACTGATGAGCCATATGATTTGGGTTGTGTTTTCTCATATTTTACAGTTCTGACACCCCCCTCACAAGCAGCTGCCTGCTGAACCCACATTGATACTGACAGAAACATATCAGTCAGACACAACATCTGTATTTCAGCATCTTGTAGCCTTCGTTGTCTGATTCATAAGGATGAGAAAATATGAGATAAGAGTTCCACAAGCCCACACATCACTTTATAATAACCTTCATGAAACTTCCATTATTGACAATCTTTTTTTTTTTTTTTTAATCATTTGACCATGTCATTTAATTTCACTGCACCGGAGGCATCTGAAGTTCTTTTAAGAACTTGAACTCTAGGGGCGCCTGGGTGGCGCAGTCGGTTAAGCGTCCGACTTCAGCCAGGTCACGATCTCGCGGTCCGTGAGTTCGAGCCCCACGTCGGGCTCTGTGCTGACAGCTCAGAGCCTGGAGCCTGTTTCAGATTCTGTGTCTCCCTCTCTCTGACCCTCCGCCGTTCATGCTCTGTCTCTCTCTGTCCCAAAAATAAATAAACGTTGAAAAAAAAAATTTAAAAAAAAAAAAAGAACTTGAACTCTATCTTCTTTAAATGAATGCTTTGTCAATAGCTACCTATGCTCCATTTCTTTGCTATTCCTTTCACATAAACTACATGTGATTACCAGATTCATCCAATAGTTATATTCAGTGTAATTTATTTTCCAGAATTGTGTAATGATGTTCAAGTTTTGCTTAAATTGATGAATTATTTTCTTTCAAAATACTCTTCTCTTCGACCTTAATATTTATTGGAGGCCAGACATCTTTATGTTGATAGCCACAGAATGATAGACTCTTCTATTTGGAGGAAAACTAACATCAACTAATCCAGGTCCTTTATTTTAGAGATGATGAAACAGGCTGAGAAAGTTAAGTGACTTGCCTAAAGTTAATTACTGCCAGAACTGGATCTAAAACTTTTCTTAGAACATTTTTTTTTATTTTGTAAAATTAATAGATGTTATTTTTTTAAACAGTTTTAGGTGTATAGAAAAATTGAACAGAAAGTACAGAGAGTCCCTGAACACTTCTGTTCACCCTGCCACACATAGTTTCCCCTATTATTAATATCTTGCATTAGCATGGACATTTGTTAAAATTAATCATTATTACTGATTAAAGTTTATAGTTAGGTTAGGAAAAATACAGACTAGTATCTCTCACTAATACAGATGTAAAAATCTTCAACAAAATATTAGCAAATCAAATTTGATAATATATAAAAAATTAGGGGCGCCTGGGTGGCGCAGTCGGTTAAGCGTCCGACTTCAGCCAGGTCACGATCTCGCGGTCCGTGAGTTCGAGCCCCGCGTCAGGCTCTGGGCTGATGGCTCAGAGCCTGGAGCCTGTTTCCGATTCTGTGTCTCCCTCTCTCTCTGCCCCTCGCCCGTTCATGCTCTGTCTCTCTCTGTCCCAAAAATAAATAAACGTCGAAAAAAAAAATTTAAAAAAAATTATACAACATGACCATGTGGGATTTGTGCTAAGTATGCAAGTTTTGTTCAGCATTCAAACCTCAATTAATGTAATCCATCATATCGATAGGCTAAAGGACGTAAATCATATCGTCATGTCAACAGATGCAAGAAAAAGCATTTGACAAAATCTAACACCCATTCATGCTAAAGAATCTTAGCAAACTAGGAACATAGGGGAATTTCCTCCATATACTAATGAACATTAAAAAAAAACAACCTTCAGTTAGCATTATATGTAATGGCAAGAAACTAGATGCTTTCTCCTTCAGATCGAGACCAAGACAAGGATGTTCTCTCTCTTCAATCCTATTCAACAGTGTAGTAAAATTCCTTGCTAACGCACTAAGACAAGAAAAGGAAATAAAAGTATATAGACCAGGAAAGAAGAAATGAAGCTGTCTTTGTTCATAGGTGATATGAATTGTTTATGTAGAAAATCCCAAGGAATGAATTAAAAAATTCCTGGAACTAATAAATGATTATAACAAATTTTCAGAATGCAAGGTTAATATGCAAAAGCTTATTCTTTTTCTGTACAACAGCAATGAAGGTTGGAGTTTGAAAGTAAAAAAGAAATATCATTTACATTAGTACCAAAAATGAAACACTTAGGTATAAAAATATGTGCAAGATCTATATGAGAAAAATTGCAAAATTCTGATGAAAGAAATTAAAAAATTATCTAAATAAATGGGTATTCCATGCTTATGTGTAGGAAGACAATATTGTTAAGATGTCAGTTCTTCCCTATGTTATATGTCTATTCAATGCAATCCCAGTCAAATATCAGCAAGTTATTTTGGAAAGCTAATTTTAAGTTTTTATGGAAAGGCCAAAGACCCAGAATAACCAACATAAACCAAACAAATTTGGAGGACTGATACCACCTGACTTCAAGACTTACTATGAAGCTATAGTCATCAGTGTGGTATTGGAGAAAGAATAGACATGTAGGGGCACCTGGGTGGCTTAGTCGGTTAAGCGTCCGACTTCAGCTCAGGTCATGATCTCACAGTCTGTGGGTTCGAACCCCGCATTGGTCTCTGTGCTGACAGCTCAGAGCCTGGAACCTGCTTCCAATTCTGTGTCTCCCTCTCTCTCTGCCCCTCCCCTGCTCATGCTCTGTCTCTGTTGCAAAAATAAATAAAAACATTAAAAAAAAAGAATAGAGATGTAAAGCAATGGACGAAATAAACCTAAACAAATACAGTCAACTGGGGGTGACTGCATGGCTGTCAGTTAATTGGTTGATTCTTAAATTAGGCTCGGGTCATGATTTCAAGGTTCTTGAGTTCAAGCCCTGCATTGGGGAAACTGCTTGCGATTCTCTCTCTCCCTTTCTCTCTGCCCCTCCCCTGCTCATTCTATTTCCCTCTCAAAATAAATAAGCTTAAACACACACACACACACACACACACACACACACACACACATAATAACAGGGATGCCTGGATGGCTCAGTAGGTTGGGGATCAGACTTGGGTGTGGGTCATCATTTTACTGCTCGTGGATTTGAGCCCTGCATCAGGCTCTGTGCTGACAGCTTGGAGCTTGGAGCCTGCTTCGGATTCTGTCTCTGTCTCTCTGCCCTTCCCTGCTCGTGCACTGTCCCTCTCTCTCTCTCTCCCAAATATAAAATAAAACATAAAAAAAATTAAAAAATAAACAAAATAACAAATACAGTCAACTGATCTTGACAAAGGAGTAAAGGCAATTCAATGGAGAAAGGATAGTCTTTTCAACAACTGATGCTGGAAATCCTTGATGTCCATGTGGGGGAAAAAAATAAATGAACCTAGGCAGAGATCTTACACCTTTCACAAAAATTAACTCAAAATAGAACATCTACCTAAATGTAAAATGCAAGACTATAAAACTTATCACTAGATACAAATAAAGTTTATCACAAAATATAAAGCATACTTAATGTTATAGTTTTTCCTACCGTCCCAAATCCTTAGAAGTTCCCTAAAAATATAAAATTAATGAGTAAATCTAGAACCTTCCTGGATGATTTAAAAAGGGGCCTCAGTGGATCAGAAGCTATATCGAATAACTGAAAGGTGGAAAACAAAGTCAATTGAATAAGAACTATATGGTCAAAATGCATACAGAAAGGAGTTCTTCATGTCCTGTGTATGTAGATGCAGTAGTTAGAAAAGCAACAAAAGTAATGGACTGGGTGATTAGTTGGGGTAATTCAGCAAGAGCAACCAGGTGAGTCAACCCCTCTGTATGCCCCCGGTATCCCCAGAGCAGGCAGCAGCCTACAGCTGGGAGCAGCGCCCGGCTGCACGGGCCAGTGTGCTTTAGATATGGAAACCCCATTCTCAGGTGTTACTGAGTACTCACAAGAAGATGTTTATCCTTAAATGCATGTATTAGGAAAGAAAGATTTAAAATAACCTTTCAACCTAGTACTAAAGAAAAAAAAAAGAAAAAGGAAAAACAAAATAGTATTGTTTGAAAAGTTTAAAAAGACCTGTAACAGTACCTACAGTCTGGCAAAATACGCTAGTATTTATTTTAAACTTTGGGTTTCCATGTGCATAAGTGCGCCTGGCCTCACTTTGCATTTTCAATCCTGTGATTGTTCAAATTTAATATTAAGATTATAAAGTGAGATGGATAGTTTTCTAACTTTTTTACATATTTGGTATAAAATAAAAATTATCTATTTCTTGACGGCTTGTTAAAAACTTGCAAAACTGGGAATAGGACTCTTGTGCAATGGGTGATCAAAGATTATTGTGACGAACGTTCAATTTTTTAAATAATTGTTCATATTGTGTATTTCCATTTGGGTCAATTTCATGAATTACATTTCAAATAAAGTTGTTCACTTAATTTCTCAAAATCATTACCATAAAGTTATTGATATATTAGCTTACGATTTATTAATTGTCTACCAAATCTGTGCTTATATATTATTTCTAATATTATGTCATTATGACTTCCTTTTTCTTCTTGATCAGCCCTACTGGAAGTTTATCTTACTTACTGATATTTTCAAAATCTAATAGTTTTTATCTATTTTTTGTATATTTACATTTATCATTTTCTTAGTTCTGCAAACTTACGTGTATTGTTTTCTTTTATAACTGTTCGAGTTGAGCATTTGCATTTACCTAATTCATTTCCAATAGTTTGTATTTTTAAATAAAATTGTCTTTGCTTTTAGCTATATCCTACATGATTTGGTATGTAGATTTTTAATTTCCATGCATGGTGGGCAGATGCCATGATTTCTGTAATGATGATTCTTATGATTTGATGCCATTTCTTTGGTGACATATGAAGTTTGGTAAATGTTCAATATATGGTTGAGAAGAATTTTTTGTTCATCTAAGAGAAGGATTCTATACAAATAAATTAGATACTGCTTATTAATTGCTTTTTCCAACATTCACGTAAATCTTGAAAAAAATCAAATGAGTGTCTCTGTTTGTAAATGTGAGTAGTTCTATTTATTCTGTTACTTATACACATTGTCGCATGTTTGTGATAAAAATGAATCAAGTTTTCCATTTGATTTTGTTTCCTGATAGCCCTCTTTATTTTCTTGACCGTTTTCAAATATGTATGTTTTATTTTTAATGTCTGAGTGTTTACATGTGAAATTTAATATACATATCTATTTTTTAATGTTTATTTATTTATTTTGGTGGTGGGGGGGATGAGCAAGGGAGGGGCAGAGAGAGAGGGAGAGAGAGAATCCCAAGTAGGCTCCATGTTATCAGCACAGAGCCCAACTTGGGACTTGATCTTATGAAATGTGAGATCATGACCTGAGCTGAAATCAAGAGTTGGACACTTAACCAACTGAGCCACCTAGGCTGTGTATAGGCTACATATCTATTATTTTAATTGTCTCATAAAGTATAAAATAAAGCATAAAAGTATAAAACCATTTTGGTTTTGAAAAGCTCAAGGACCTTAACAGCCTTTAGCTTCCCTTTGATCTTCCTTCCATGTTTCATGACACAATTAGCATTTTATTTCCATCTTGTTTTTAACATACAGCTAATTCTATTATTATTTAGTGAATGATGATTTAGATTTTCTAATCTATTTTTCTGATTCTTGTATACTCTGTTATTTCTTGCATCATATTCCTTCTTTCAGTATTGATACTTTTTGCTGAATTATATTAGAACATTTTTTTTTTACATTTATTTATTATTGAGAGACAGAGAGAGACAGAGCATGAGCATGAGAGGGGCAGAGAGAGAGGGAGACACAGAATCTGAAACAGGCTCCAGGCTCCAGGGTCTGAGCTGTTGGCACAGAGCCCAATGTGGGCTCGAACTCACAGACTGTGAGATCATGACCTGAGCCAAAGTCCGACACTCAACCGACTGAGCCCCCCAGGCGCCCGACCTTTTCTTTTTTTAAAAAAAAAATGTTTATTTATTTTTGAGAGAGAGAGAGAGAGAGAGAGAGAAAGAGAGAGAGAGAGACAGAGCATGAGCATGGGAGGGGCAGAAAGAGAGGGAGACACAGAATCCGAAGCAGGCTCCAGGCTCCGAGCTCAGCACAGAGCCGGATGTGGGGCTGAAACTCACGGACTGCGAGATCATGACCTGAGCTGAAGTTGGACGCTTAACTGACTGAGCCACCCAGGCGCTCCTGCTGAATTATATTTTAAAATAATTCTTTAAATGAGCACAGGGTGAGAATAAACTTCATTTTTAGATGTCTCAGGAAATATGTTTTGTGACAAATCTTGAATAATATATATTGGGATTAAATTATAAACTGAAGGTAAACTTTCTTTAGTATTTTAAACGCATTTTACCATTGTCTTCTAGAATTAATTGAAGCCAATGAAAAATCTGTAGTCAGTCTGCTTTTCATTCCTTATGGGCAGCCTAGACCTTCCCTTTGGTGGCTTGCAGGATTTTTTGGGTTTTGCTTTTTTATAATTTATGTTTTGCATGAATGTATCTAGATGTAGATTGTATACTTAAATACATGTGCATTTTCAGCACTTATTAAATTCTAAAAAATGTTCACGTACTATTTATATAACTTGTTGGATATTTCCTTCATTTTCTTTATTCTCTTCTTTAGAAGCTCCTATAGGAAAACTCCTCCATTGACCCTTCAAACCCCCTAAATTCACTTTCATATTTTCTATCTCTTTATCCTTGTTAGCTGAATTCAGTTATCTCCTTAAATCTGTCTTTCAATTTACTTGTTTATTCTTATGTTGCATCTAATCTACTATTAACTTCTGTACTGTTTTTCTTATATCAACAACCACGTATTTTTCGTTTTTAGGATTTTAATTAGGTTCTTTCCCATATTCACTTCTTCTTGATTTACAGACATTTCTTTCCTTTTGTGGACCAAATACTTTCTTTACTTGAATGATTTAAACATACTAATATTCAAATCCCTTTCCAGTGAGTATAATATTTTTATTTTTTCAGAAATTAACTTTCCATTTCCTGGTCTGCAGTTTATCTTCCATGATGATTAGCTACTTAATATCTTTAAAGAGTTCATCACATACTTTTGGGCCCTAGTATTGAGCAGTTTTGTGTTGCTTCTGCCCTGGCTCTGTGGATCCAATAATTCTGAAGGAATTCTTGCTTGATTTTCTGACTCTAGGTCTCTGAAGCTATGTGAATGTACTTTGTCCTAAGCCTAAGGCAGGTATCTTGATTTATTCTCAAACTCCTGCTGAGGGGTGGAGAATTTCAGCTTCCTATTCACAGACGTATCAGGGGTTTCCTGCTCTCTGCTTTATGCAAGAAATCTAGTGCCAGGAGTCTTGATTCTATCCCTCAAGCACTTAAAATCTCCAACCCTGGAGAAGTCCCTACAGGAGGTTATGGATCCCTAGAAAATGTAGCTCCTATAGAAGACAAGCTCACATACAATAAGTGTAGTAGGGTACAAGTCACTAGTGATAGCATACAAATGAAGAGAAGAGCGGTTGAAGGAATATACAACAAACCAATAAAGTTGCCACTAGAGATGGGACTGGAGGAAATTGCTTTACATACAGTACATGAATCTTTCACAATCATAATGTATTCCTATGCTACTTGTGTAATTTAAAAGTTTATGTATTCAAAAATTAATAATGCATATAAGAAATATGTCTTGACTCAAGGCAATAAACGTAAACCTTAACATCAAAAACAGTCGATTTTTAATATAAGGTGAAAATAAAAATACCATCTTCTAGATAACTCCTGTAACAAAGATGAAAGAAACCTGATAATATAATATTATTGTATGAGAAGTAGCTAAATTATACCTTAGAAGAAATTTTACTTAAAATAATTTCAATATGTAACTCGGTAAAGTTAAAAAAAGTAAACCAAATCAAAAGAAAGAGGAGAATCTGAAAAGAATGATTGAAAAATGAGAAAGCCAAGGGGTGCCTGGGTGGCTCAGTAGGTTGAGCGTCTGACTTCAGCTCAGGTCACGATCTTGTAGTCCGTGAGTTCGAGCCCCACGTTGGGGGCTCTGTGCTGACATCTTGGGGCCTGGAGGCTGCTTTGGATTCTGTGTCTCCCTCTCTCTCTGTCCCTCCCCCGCTCATGCTCTGTCTCTCTCTCTCTGTCAAAAATAAACATTAAATACATAAATAAATAAAAATAAAAAATAAATAAAAATGAGAAAGCCAAATATTAGAATTTATTGATAAAAAAGTGAGCTATTATTTTCAAAACTGTAAAAACAAAACAGAATGGACAAAGCAAATAATCAACCCCTGTAAGTCTAGCCAAAATAAAACCGAAGAAAATACAAACATAATATTAACAAAGAGAAAAGGGATATAAAAAAGAAAATAATAATTTTAAAATAAAGTTTGTACACTTTCTTATAAATAAAAGCTTAAAATAGGTATTTTTCTTGGAAGACACAAACCACTGAATTAGACTGACTAAAATCTAGTAAGCCTAAATAGATCAATATTCATAGAAATCCTGGAAATTTTATCAAAACTCCAACAAAATGGCTTTAGGCCCTATGGGTTTTCTCAAAAAAATTAAAAAAAAATTTTTAAGTTTATTTATTTATTTTGAGAGAGACGGAGACAACATGAGCAGGGGAGGGGTAGAGAGAGGGAGAGAGAGAGAATCCCAAGCAGGCTCCGCACTGTCAGCACAGAGCCCAATGCAAGGCTCGAACTCATAAAACCATGAGGTCATGACCTGAGCTGAAACCAAGAGTCAGACACTTAACCGACTGAGCCAGCCAGTAGCCCCTGAACATTAATTTTAAATTTCATTTGAAAATCAATAAATAAGATCAATAAAGAAAAATATTAAAAAGATGAGTGAGGGAGAGGGAAGATGGCGGCGTAGGAGGACGCTGGGCTCACCGCGCGTCCTGCTGATCACTTAGATTCCACCTACACCTGCCTAAATAACCCAGAAAACCGCCAGAGGATTACCAGAACGGAGTCGCCGGAGCCAAGAGCAGACGAGAGGCCCACGGAAGAGGGTAGGAAGGGCGGCGAGGCGGTGCGCGCTCCACGGACTGGCGGGAGGGAGCCGGGGCGGAGGGGCGGCTCGCCGGCCAAGCAGAGCCCCCGAGTCTGGCTTGCAAAAAGCGGAGGGGCCTGACGGACTGTGTTCCGACAGCAAGCGCGACTTAGCATCTGGGAGGTCATAAGTTAACAGCTCTGCTCGGAAAGCGGGAAGGCTGGAGGACAAAGGGAAGGAGAGCTGCTGAGCTCCCGGACGACAGAGCTCAGTTTGGTGGGGAACAAAGGCGCTCGCCAGCGCCATCTCCCCCGCCCATCCCCCAGCCAAAATCCCAAAGAGAACCAGTTCCTGCCAGGGTACTTGCTCGCTCCGCGCAAACACCCAACTCTGCGCTTCTGCGGAGCCAAACCTCCAGCAGCGGATCTGACTCCCTCCTGCTGCCACAGGGCCCCTCCTGAAGTGGATCACCTAAGGAGAAGCAAGCTAAGCCTGCCCCTCCTGCCCCTGTGCACCTTGCCTACCCACCCCAGCTAAGACACCAGATCCCCAGCATCACAAGCCTGGCAGTGTGCAAGTAGCCCAGACAGGCCACCCCACCCCACAGTGAATCCCGCCCCTAGGAGAGGGGAAGAGAAGGCACGCACCAGTCTGACTGTGGCCCCAGCGGTGGGCTGGGGGCAGACATCAGGTCTGACTGCAGCTCCACCCACCAACTCCAGTTATACACCACAGCACAGGGGAAGTGCCCTGTAGGTCCTCACCAGCCAGGGACTATCCAAAATGACCAAGCGGAAGAATTCCCCTCAGAAGAATCTCCAGGAAATAACAACAGCTAATGAGCTGATCAAAAAGGATTTAAATAATATAACAGAAAGTGAATTTAGAATAATAGTCATAAAATTAATCGCTGGGCTTGAAAACAGTATAGCTGACAGCAGAGAATCTCTTGCTACAGAGATCAAGGGACTAAGGAACAGTCACGAGGAGCTGAAAAACGCTTTAAACGAAATGCATAACAAAATGGAAACCACCACGGCTCAGATTGAAGAGGAAGAGGAGAGAATAGGTGAACTAGAAGATAAAGTTATGGAGAAGGAGGAAGCTGAGAAAAAGAGAGATAAAAAAATCCAGGAGTATGAGGGGAAAATTAGAGAACTAAGTGATACACTAAAAAGAAATAATATACGCATAATTGGTATCCCAGAGGAGGAAGAGAGAGGGAAAGGTGCTGAAGGGGTACTTGAAGAAATAATAGCTGAGAACTTCCCTGAACTGGGGAAGGAAAAAGGCATTGAAATCCAAGAGGCACAGAGAACTCCCTTCAGACGTAACTTGAATCGATCTTCTGCACGACATATCATAGTGAAACTGGCAAAATACAAGGATAAATAGAAAATTCTGAAAGCAGCAAGGGGTAAACGTGCCCTCACATATAAAGGGAGACCTATAAGACTCGTGACTGATCTCTCTTTTGAAACTTGGCAGGCCAGAAAGAATTGGCACGAGATTTTCAGTGTGCTAGACAGAAAAAATATGCAGCCGAGAATCCTTTATCCAGCAAGTCTGTCATTTAGAATAGAAGGAGAGATAAAGGTCTTCCCAAACAAACAAAAACTGAAGGAATTTGTCACCACTAAACCAGCCCTCCAAGAGATCCTAAGGGGGACCCTGTGAGACAAAGTACCAGAGACATCACTACAAGCATAAAACATACAGACATCACAATGACTCTAAACCCATATCTTTCTATAATAACACTGAATGTAAATGGATTAAATGCGCCAACCAAAAGACATAGGGTATCAGAATGGATAAAAAAACAAGACCCGTCTATTTGCTGTCTACAAGAGACTCATTTTAGACCTGAGGACACCTTTAGATTGAGAGTGAGGGGATGGAGAACTATTTATCATGCTACTGGAAGCCAAAAGAAAGCTGGAGTAGCCATTCTTATATCAGACAAACTAGACTTTAAATTAAAGGCTGTAACAAGAGATGAAGAAGGACATTATATAATAGTGACAGGATCTATCCATCAGGAAGAGCTAACAATTATAAATGTCTATGCGCCAAATACCGGAGCGCCCAAATATATAAAACAATTACTCATAAACATAAGCAACCTTATTGAGAAGAATGTGGTAATTGCAGGGGACTTTAACACCCCACTTACAGAAATGGATAGATCATCTAGACGCACGGTCAATAAAGAAACAAGGGCCCTGAATGAGACATTGGATCAGATGGACTTGACAGATATATTTAGAACTCTGCATCCCAAAGCAACAGAATATACTTTCTTCTCGAGTGCACATGGAACATTCTCCAAGATAGATCATATACTGGGTCACAAAACAGCCCTTCATAAGTTTACAAGAATTGAAATCATACCATGCATACTTTCAGACCACAATGCTATGAAGCTTGAAATCAACCACAGAAAAAAGTCTGGAAAACCTCCAAAAGCATGGAGGTTAAAGAACACCCTACTAACGAATGAGTGGGTCAACCAGGCAATTAGAGAAGAAATTAAAAAATATATGGAAACAAACGAAAATGAAAATACAACAATCCAAATGCTTTGGGACACAGCGAAGGCAGTCCTGAGAGGAAAATACATTGCAATCCAGGCCTATCTCAAGAAACAAGAAAAATCCCAAATACAAAATCTAACAGCACACCTAAAGGAAATAGAAGCAGAACAGCAAAGGCAGCCTAAACCCAGCAGAAGAAGAGAAATAATAAAGATCAGAGCAGAAATAAACAATATAGAATCTAAAAAAACTGTAGAGCAGATCAACGAAACCAAGAGTTGGTTTTTTGAAAAAATAAACAAAATTGACAAACCTCTAGCCAGGCTTCTCAAAAAGAAAAAGGAGATGACCCAAATAGATAAAATCATGAATGAAAATGGAATTATTACAACCAATCCCTCAGAGATACAAACAATTATCAGGGAATACTATGAAAAATTATATGCCAACAAATTGGACAACCTGGAAGAAATGGACAAATTCCTGAACACCCACACTATTCCAAAACTCAATCAGGAGGAAATAGAAAGCTTGAACAGACCCATAACCAATGAAGAAATTGAATCGGTTATCAAAAATCTCCCAACAAATAAGAGTCCAGGACCAGATGGCTTCCCAGGGGAGTTCTACCAGATGTTTAAAGCAGAGATAATACCTATCCTTCTCAAGCTATTCCAAGAAATAGAAAGGGAAGGAAAACTTCCAGACTCATTCTATGAAGCCAGTATTACTTTGATTCCTAAACCAGACAGAGACCCAGTAAAAAAAGAGAACTACAGGCCAATATCCCTGATGAATATGGATGCAAAAATTCTCAATAAGATACTAGCAAATCGAATTCAACGGCATATAAAAAGAATTATTCACCATGATCAAGTGGGATTCATTCCTGGGATGCAGGGCTGGTTCAACATTCGCAAATCAATCAACGTGATACATCACATTAACAAAAAAAAAGAGAAAAACCATATGATCCTGTCAATCGATGCAGAAAAGGCCTTTGACAAAATCCAGCACCCTTTCTTAATAAAAAACCTTGAGAAAGTCGGGATAGAAGGAACATACTTAAAGATCATAAAAGCCATTTATGAAAAGCCCACAGCTAACATCATCCTCAACGGGGAAAAACTGAGAGCTTTTTCCCTGAGATCAGGAACACGACAGGGATGCCCACTCTCACCGCTGTTATTTAACATAGTGCTGGAAGTTCTAGCATCAGCAATCAGACAACAAAAGGAAATCAAAGGCGTCAAAATTGGCAAAGATGAAGTCAAGCTTTCGCTTTTTGCAGATGACATGATATTATATTGGAAAATCCGATAGACTCCAGCAAAAGTCTGCTAGAACTGACACATGAATTCAGCAAAGTTGCAGGATACAAAATCAATGTACAGAAATCAGTTGCATTCTTATACACTAACAATGAAGCAACAGAAAGACAAATAAAGAAACTGATCCCATTAACAATTGCACCAAGAAGCATAAAATACCTAGGAATAAATCTAACCAAAGATGTAAAGGATCTGTATGCTGAAAACTATAGAAAGCTTATGAAGGTAATTGAAGAAGATTTAAAGAAATGGAAAGACATTCCCTGCTCATGGATTGGAAGAATAAATATTGTCAAAATGTCAATACTACCCAAAGCTATCTACACATTCAATGCAATCCCAATCAAAATTGCACCAGCATTCTTCTCGAAACTAGAACAAGCAATCCTAAAATTCATATGGAACCACAAAAGGCCCCGAATAGCCAAAGCAATTTTGAAGAAGAAGACCAAAGCAGGAGGCATCACAATCCCAGACTTTAGCCTCTACTACAAAGCTGTCATCATCAAGACAGCATGGTATTGGCACAAAAACAGACACATAGACCAATGGAATAGAATAGAAACCCCAGAACTAGACCCACAAACGTATGGCCAACTCATCTTTGACAAAGCAGGAAAGAACATCCAATGGAAAAAAGACAGTCTCTTTAACAAATGGTGCTGGGAGAACTGGACAGCAACATGCAGAAGGTTGAAACTAGACCACTTTCTCACACCATTCACAAAAATAAACTCCAAATGGATAAAGGACCTGAATGTGAGACAGGAAACCATCAAAACCTTAGAGGAGAAAGCAGGAAAAGACCTCTCTGACCTCAGCCGTAGCAATCTCTTACTCGACACATCCCCAAAGGCAAGGGAATTAAAAGCAAAAGTGAATTACTGGGACCTTATGAAGATCAAAAGCTTCTGCACAGCAAAGGAAACAACCAACAAAACTAAAAGGCAACCAACGGAATGGGAAAAGATATTTGCAAATGACATATCGGACAAAGGGCTAGTATCCAAAATCTTTAAAGAGCTCACCAAACTCCACACCCGAAAAGCAAATAACCCAGTGAAGAAATGGGAAGAAAACATGAATAGACACTTCTCTAAAGAAGACATCCGGATGGCCAACAGGCACATGAAAAGATGTTCAGCGTCGCTCCTTATCAGGGAAATACAAATCAAAACCGCACTCAGGTATCACCTCACGCCAGTCAGAGTGGCCAAAATGAACAAATCAGGAGACTATAGATGCTGGAGAGGATGTGGAGAAACGGGAACCCTCTTGCACTGTTGGTGGGAATGCAAATTGGTGCAGCCGCTCTGGAAAGCAGTGTGGAGGTTCCTCAGAAAATTAAAAATAGACCTACCCTATGACCCAGCAATAGCACTGCTAGGAATTTATCCAAGGGACACAGGAGTACTGATGCATAGGGGCACTTGTACCCCAACGTTCATAGCAGCACTCTCAACAATAGCCAAATTATGGAAAGAGCCTAAATGTCCATCAACTGATGAATGGATAAAGAAATTGTGGTTTATATACACAATGGAATACTACGTGGCAATGAGAAAAAATGAAATATGGCCTTTTGTAGCAACGTGGATGGAACTGGAGAGTGTGATGCTAAGTGAAATAAGCCATACAGAGAAAGACAGATACCATATGGTTTCACTCTTATGTGGATCCTGAGAAACTTAACAGGAACCCATGGGGGAGGGGAAGGAAAAAAAAAAAAAGAGGTTAGACTGGAAGAGAGCCAAAGCATAAGGAATTCTTAAAAACTGAGAACAAACTGAGGGTTGATGGGGGGTGGGAGGGAGGGGAGGGTGGGTGATGGGTATTGAGGAGGGCACCTTTTGGGATGAGCACTGGGTGTTGTATGGAAACCAATTTGACAATAAATTTCATATATAAATAAAAATAAATAAATAAATAAAATAAAATAAAAAGATTAGTGAAGTCTAGACATGTAATTTTTTAGAACACAATGCAAAAATAATAAACGTATGATGAGAAAATAAAGTTTATGTGGGGAACACCTTGTTAAATAGTATCATGATAGAAACCATGAAGAAAAAGATGAATAGAACGGACAGTATAAACAGATAAAAGACAAACAACAAAAGGAGGGAGATTTAACAGTCAAAGTGTTAAATTCTAAAACAAATGTGTGAGATAAAGGGAAACACCAGTACAGAAAATACACAAAAAAAACTAACATAAAATTTACAAAAGAACTACAGATAATCATTAAGCATGATTTTAAAAATATGCTCAATCTCACTTATAATTAAATAAAGGTAAATTTTGCTTAACACTGGTAAAGACTAAAAGGGATAAAAAATTGACAACATGATGTAGGACTGTAGGGAAATAGAGATTTTTCATACATTCCTGGGGAAAATAGAAATTGAAATAATACTTTGTCCTAGTAATTTTTCCTCTGGGAATTTACCCTGCAGAAATAGTGCCTCAAGTAATCATAGATATATGTATGATAATGTTACCTTCAGCGAAAACAAACATGATCCAAATGTCCGTGATTGAAGGACTGGTCAAATGAGTGACGATACCTTCATATAATGGAATGGCCTACTACACAGTCATTAGAGAGACTGGCATGACTGCACACACTGATGCGGAAAGATGCCGAACGTTCAAGGTAAGCAAAAGAGCAGGTGCATATCACCCACACAGACACACACATGCATTGCATGATGCAGTTTTGGTAGTATGTTTACACGCGTTTTTGCATAAACGCAGCAAAAAAACTGGAAGGATAGACGCCAAAGCAATCAAATGAGGGCAAGGGTGGATCTTTTCATTATTGTATTCCCTTCTGAATGGTTTTTTCATGATGCCTATGCTATTATACTAGAAAATATAAAACAAAGAAAAATGAAAATTAAGAATGTATGGTATAAATGGGAATTCAAAGTTAAACTTGTGTCTAGCTCTGATTTAAATGCCAGAAGAGAAGAAATTTTGAATGACAAGCTAGTCTTAAATATGTGGAATAGGTCTCACAGAGATTTTTGCTTTGCCTTTTCCACTGATTTCTCTAGGATTGTCTACTGCACTGACTGATGGAGAGCCCAAAGGGCTCTGCCTATGACCAGAATGCCGGAGTCACCGAGTGACAAACCAAACACTGCAGGGTAGGGTCCCCTAGTCAACAAAACCAGGAACTCATGCCTGCCAAAGCTACAGACTGATCTAGTGAGCCATCTCCAATCATCTCTAAATAGTCTTCCATTGTTTCCTGAACCATCTCTGAAAGCCAAATAAGATGATAGGAGTCGCCGTCAGGGAAAACCACCTGAGGCAGCTGCCAGGTTGGGCAGAACAGATGCTCTAAGGATGTGAAAAGATATGTTTAACGTAGCAGGACATTGACTTACAGGGAATGGAAAGTCATTAGAAATTAACTTGGGTAGCTCTTTTGGAACACAGATCACCTGTGATAGAGGCAGAAATTCCCTTAGAGAAAATTGCAGCAAATAGACCACAGCCACAAAATAAAGAACAGTCCAGAACATACGAACGAGCATGGCTGTTCCTACAAGTAACTGTATATTCTTACAGCATCTCCTTCAAGGCTAACAAATTTCCTTTCCTTTATGGCCTTATAACTCTTCAGAGAGACGATTTTAAAAAACAACACCACTGTTTACACTATTAAAATTTTAGCGCATATACGTACTTGCAAAATGGGATTAGATGGGAGAGAAATCCATATGGTAGTAAAGTTATTTTATAAATTATTAACGAGCTGGCATTTTCATGTAAGTAAGAGAATCGTGAATTTTTCCCCAGCATCGCCTTTTAAAGAGATAATATAGTCAGGCTGTAAAAGGATTCACAACATCCTGCTGGAACAATAGATGATAAAGTTCAGGCAAATAGTTATTGGCACAAACTTGTCTTTCTTTTTATAGGAAAGGAAATTTCAAGAGTAACTCTGAAAACGAAGTAATTTTTATGGAGTGAAGGCAAGACTGCAGTAAAAAGTGCATTTGGCTGAGGTAGACTACTGGATTTAGGCCCAGTGGTGCTATTTATTAACACATGGAATAGCATAGCTCATCCTGGGCAGCCTTTCCAAACCCTAAACCTCAATGTCTTTATCAAAATATGAGATTGAGCTAGATATCTATAGTTATCAAATGCAATTGCAGATTTTCAACAAAATACTATTGGATACAAATATGTACTCAGATTACTTATTCACAGGGAGTTAAACGACATTGGAATGTGGAAGAATCCAAAGAAGACCTATCTAAGTAAGGACTTCAAATCTATTAAAGTGTAAAATAAGGAAAATGGGAATGATGGGAAGACAGAACAGAAGAAGGAGATGAGGGGAGAGAAAAAAGAAAGGGAGAGACGAAGAAAAGAAGTAAAAGAAGTGAGGAAGTAACCTAAATGTAGCATGACTTCAAGTTTTAATCTGAAAGCTAATCTTTATTGTCAAGAGATTCTTGACAATCTGATTCTGTTTTTTTAATCATCATTGAAATTGTTTTTAAAATGTGCTTTTGCAAATTGATAAAAAGCATTTCTTTCAAATTAGTTATTGTATTTGAAGTCATAGTATGCGTTGTTCTTCCTTCTTAAAACAATACAAAGGGAGCAGTATGTAGACAAACGGGTCAGTTTTTGCATATGATATACATAAAATATATGCAGAAATGTTATATTACTGGAAAGACATTTTGAGTTGTATAATAGCAGAAACACCCAGATCAAATGAATTAGAATTGCTGTTTTCTCATTGAACAGGGGGAAGGGTTTACAAGAGAAAGAGGATAAAGAAGAGAGAACTGGCAAGACGTCTATTTCTTTTTAAGTAAGCTTTCATTTTTTTTTCATGTTTATTCATTTTTGAGAGAGAGACAGAGAGCATGAGTGGGTGAGAGGCAGAGAGAGAGAGGGAGACACAGAATCTGAAACAGACTCCAGGCTCTGAGCTGTCAGCACAGAGCCCGGCGTGGGGCTCGTACCATGAACCAGGAGATCATGACCCAAGCCGAAATCAGATGCTCAACTGACTGAGCCACCCAGGAACCCCAAGCTTTCACTTTTGAAGTCTTAGATTTATAGAAAAGTTTCAAGGGTAGTACAGAGGATTGCCAGATACCCTATACCCTGATTTTCCTATTGTTATCATCTGACATTGTATGATACATTTGTAACAAAGAGTACACAAATGATACATTCTAATTCACTGAAGTCCATACTTTATTCAGACACCCTTAGTTTTTACCCAGTGACCTTCTTCTGACCTAGGATCCCATTCAGGGCCCCACCTTCTGGTGAGTTATCAGGGCTGCTGATTTGAGCCTCTGTACTGCCCCCTTCCCCACAGTCCGGTCCCTGCCTTAAGCTGCTCCAGTCCTACAGGCAGAAGCCTTTGACTGAGTCCTGTCTTTATTAAGTTGGGCTCATATCAAAGGGTCCTGCTAAGGCAGCAAATCTGTCCTGAAGTACAGGTTTTCTTTCCATGGTGCTCTGTTCCAAAAACAGATTTTTCTGACACAAGATCCCTTTGCTTTTTATTTGATTTAGAAATAAAATATCTCCTGCTGACCTTTGATTTCTGCATTCATGCCCAAATCACAGTCTCACTTCTGTGCCATATTCTCAAAAAGTGGTCTTGTTCCCAAACCCACTCTTTGCTACATGCCTGTCATTCTAAATTTGGGCTTCTGCCTTAATCCAATTCAAGATATTTGTTAAATAACCTGCCTGGTTCTCCTCAGGAAGCTAGCAGCTTGTTATTTTCTGGGCAAATCCCTGTGATATTGGAATCTTGTCCCTGAAATCTGGCCCACTAGTTAAGGCCTTGCTTCCCCAGGGACACCTGGGACTCCCGTGGGTAGGACCCACCACCCACTGAGATTCTGACTCTGTGTCATGGGTCTCCTCTGTGACCCCAGCCCTCTGACATGTGTGCCAAGGACCCCCTAGACGACGATCATGATCTCCAGGGGCCCCCATGGTTCCTGGCACGGAGGGTGTCCTCAGTCAATTTTCTCTGAGTAAATGCCCGTGAGCCTGAGCCCAGCTGTCAGCCTTAGGACCTGGGTCAGCTTTCCCAAGGGACAGAGTCGGCCCTTCTGCCAGTCCTGGCACCTGACTCACTGCCCTGTGTCACTGTGAGTCACTGGCCAGGCTGCTAATGAAATACTCTTTTAAATAAACAACTCATCGAAAGGGGGGAAATTTGGTCTTGGAATGACACAAAATTTAGGAACATTCACGGATGCTTTCAGGCTTTATCTAAGTAGGTGGTGAATTCCACACTATGTTTTGTGATTTAGCCAAAATTATAATGGCGATTGTCTTTGACAGTGATCTTTCCTTGTTTAAGGCTACAGAGGTCATGATTGGAAACGTAGTCGAGGGAAGCTACTTGCTGTAGCTTTTTTTATTGGACATGAAAGTTATTAATAAAAATTGGAAAATGAAATAAAAAATATTTGGAAATACTAAAACCATCAGTTATGTAAATATAAAATTCTATTCATTTAGGGATCTTTTCTATCTAGCATGAATTTTGTTTTAATTTGAAATCTGAACGTGTATTTTTTTTACCCAGTTCCCTGAATCAGATTTGGTAGCTGACATAAGCCATAATCCTTATAACAATTTTCCTAGAATAGGTTATGTTGATAAATACAACCTAGAAGGGGTTTTCCTTATATTCCATTCATTTTAACTTAGAATTAATGTTTATTATTATTTAATAAAGTTATTCTCTATTTATAATTATTGACACCTTTGTATTTAAGCACTTCTGCAGTCTAGACAGGATACACTTACTTGTATGATAAATAATAGATAAATGATTAGTGTGCCATTTGCTGGTAATGTGATTGATGGACTCCCCATTGCATTACTTCTCTGTTCTTATTTTAGCTCTGATGCCAATGATCTCTGTCATTGTCCAATGCCTACAGTGCCTGCATAAAAAATGAACAGGGCTCTTCATATTTCTGAAATTTGTTCTTTTTGTTTTCTCATTTCACAAAAATGGTGTTAACATGGGAGGATATAAAATAGAAGTTCAAATCAGGATATATTTTACTGTTACTACTTTGCTATGTAAAATTTTTCAGAGGCAGAATCTTGGGGCTATTTAGTGGGAAATAAAAAGGAAGATAAACTTACAAAAAAGTACTCTTTTCATGGCTGGGTTTGCTGAAGTGATGCAAACTGATGCCGTGGGGCTTCTGGTTCCTCCTGTGCAAGTTCACAGAGCTTGTAAAGGGTGGCCATGGCCGAGGCTGCGAATTTCAGGTAACCCCAGGAAGGGTGAAAGGTCTCTCCCCATTAAGCAAATACCCATGCATCACCTTTATTCACATTAATATTAAAAGAAACGTCATGTATGCTTGAAAACATCCTTGCTTTATTCCTATCAAGAGCAGGACACAAAGAAGAGGTTTAAATTGAAGATATCATACACAGAATATATAATTAATATATGTGTATATATATGTATATATATATTAATTATATATTCTGTGTGTGTGTGTGTATATATATATATATATATATATATAGTTGCAATGAAAACTAGATTAAAATTGTAGAAATTAAAAATTGTAGAAAATATGTCCATGATTACAGGGTATAAATACTAAATAAACCCAGTGTCCACATCTTGGTTTCTAATGCTATTCTCCAGTAAAAGGAACCAGACTCCATCGCTGAATTGCTGATTCCAGGACTGGGGCAAGAAATACACAAGATAAGCCTGGAGAACTTTGTAGTATCATAAAGTAAAAAAAAGAAAAAAAGTGCTAAAAAACAAAACAAAAACCAGAGTAACAACAACAAAACTCCTCAAACACCACCATACAAAACCAAAGATGAAAGCATGCCAAAGGGACACAGGAATCAATAGAAGAGTTCTCAGTGGACAAAGCTGAAACAATTTGAACAAGAAGAAATATAACATAGTGTTGAATTATAACCCAAAGTATGTAACAAATATCCATGAGTTCATAGTGACATCAATAAATGATTGAATAAATAACTAACTCATACAGAACAATTCCAAATACTTTGTATATATACTGCCCCCTCAAGGAAAGAGAATAACTTCCGCCCTTTATGTCTGGGCTGCTCATAGTGACTTGGTTCCAAAGAGTACAATATGGAAAGAAGTGGGAAGAGTAACTTCACGAAGCAGAAACCTTCAAACACTCCCTCTGCCAAGTGATCAAGCTTAACATCATCGGTGGTAGGTCATGTTGGCAGCAAATGATATTCTACCTCCCCCAAATTCATAACCTCTGTCCAGTCATGAGGAAAACATACAAGTATGAATTCAGATTTTACAAAATACTTGACCGGTATTCCTCAAAACTGTCAAGGTCATCAAAAACAGCAGAAGGCCGAGAAACTGCTATACTCTGCAGGTTCCTAAGGAGACATGATGATTAACTGACATCCCGGATGGGAATCTGGAGCAGAAAAAGGACAACAGGTAAAATCTAAGGATGTCTCAATAAAGTTCAGACTGTAGGGAATAATAATATATCAGTATGTACTTGTTAGTTGTGACAAATGTATGCTACTAATGTTAGGTGTTAACAATTGGAGAAATTGGGTACAGCATTTATGGGAACCTTCTGCGCTATCTTGACAACATTCCTAAAAATCCGAATTGATTCCAGAATGAAACTAGCATTGAAAAAGAGTTTTTAAAAACATTTACAAAACTTTTAAAAAGGTATTAATTAGATCACGGTATCAAAGTAGATAGAAGTCAACATTCATAGAACCCTGATAATCCAAGATGCAGACTAAAAATTAAACACAGAGCCGTTCAAAACAGAATTCATCAAGAGAGCACAAAGTTAGGGAAAATTGGGGGAAGATAAAAATAAACTGATCATATAATCATATGATATAGTATTAGGTAGCTATTTGCTGTCAATTTTTAAAATGTGTAATGGCGTGGGAAAATGCATGTGAAATAATATATTGAGTGAAAAAGATAATACAAAATTGTATGTATAATGTTAACCCCAAATGTATCACAAATACCCACTTAGAACTATGAGCAAAGAATATAACTGGGCAAAAAAAAAAAAATAATGGTAAAGGAGGTACATTTGAAAATAGTTTTTTAATTAACACCAAAGTATAGGGCTGCCGTACACAGGGCAGCTGGCCCATATGTTCTGGAATTATGTTTTTAAAAACCTTCAAGTAGGGATAACCTGTGTTGTGAGCCCTGAGGATGACTACCCCAAAGACATTCAAAGTCCTCTTCCTGCCTTTTCCTATTATAGAATCTGGAAGGGTAAAATAACCACCCTCCCAGCTCCCTGGTAATGAGAGCTGTAGTACCATCAAATATAGACCGTGAAATATGTCCCTGGGAAGGGCCTTCCCAAACAAATGATGAAGTCTCACAGGGAGAAAGTTAGGGGGCTTTTCTCCTGCTTTGGACCCACAATATCAACACCGTATGGGTGAGTGCCCTGGTGATTTTGCAACACCTGAATGTAAGCCAAATGCTGCTTGGCAAAGCTGAAAATCAGAAGACAGGCTCTCCGATGATGTTGAGCACCGGTATCAGGTTGGCTCTGACCCTTGGTTGGTTGGTTGGTTTGTTTGTTTTGTTTTGTTTTTGTGGCCTAGACAAATAGACATCTTTTTTAAATGGCTGTGATCAGATTTTTTCTGTTTCCTATAGCCAGATGCAATCCTAATGATTACAACAAAGAGACAGGAAAACAGATAGTGCTTGAAGAGTATAACGTGGGGCGAGGCAATATAGCAATATGTGATAAAAACTTTTGAATTTCATACACATATATCTCACCTATATGTATTTATTCTAAGGAAAAAGTTATGGATGTGCATAAAGATTCAAGTATATGAATATAAATTGGACCACTTTTTAAAATCTTTCATATTTTAAAAAAAATTTTAAAGATTTTATTTATTTATTTTGAAAGAGAAAGAGAAAGCATGAGTGGGGGAGGGGCAGAGAGAGGGAAGAGAGAGAGAGAGAGAGAGAGAGAGAGAATATCCCAAGCAGGCTCCTCACTGTCAGCACAGAGCTCGATGCGGGGCTTGAACTGCAACATCATGATGCGAGCCAAAGTTGGATGCTCAAACTGACTGAGTCACCCAGATGCCCCATGACCACTGTTAATAACATAAAAAAAAAGGACTCCTTCATGTCCCAACAATGTGTTATTTACATAATTATTATATAATATTTACATAAATTATGACTAATCATCTAATAGAATACCTAACGGTCATTAAAACTCAGGTTGTGTAAATTCACAGGAGAAGTTTTGTAATGAGTGTAAGAAGGAAGTTTTTCAAAGAAGTAGGAACCATTTAATATTTTAATGTTGGATTTATTAATATAAAATGTTAATAAATATTAATAGACATATAAAATATATTGACATAATAAATATTAATATAGATGCCATTATGTTATATAACAGACATAACTTATGTAATTATAAATTATAAATGTAATTATGTAATCTAAAAATATACAAGACAAGAAATAAATATTGGTAAATATGCAGAGAAAATGGAGCCCTTGTGCACTGCTGGTGGGACTGTAAATTGGTGCAGCTACTATGGAAAACAGTATAAAGGTTTCTCAAAAAATAAAGAATAGAAAAACCGTATGATCCACTGATTCCACTACTGGGTATTTAACTGAAGGAAACGAAATCACTAACTTGAAAATATTTCTACACTCCATGTTCACTGCAACATTATTTGCATTACTTACAATAGTTAGTATGGAAACAACCTAAGTGTTCGTTGGTGGATGAACACATAAAGAAGATGTGGTTTACATATATAATGGAATATTATTCAGCTGTAAAAAAGAATGAGATCTTGCCGTTTGTGGTATCATGGATGGACCTTGAGGGTATTATGCTAAATGAAATAAGTCAGACAGAGAAAGGCAAATACCATATGATCTCACTGATAAGTGGAATCTAAAAAAACCAAAAAAAACCCAAAAAGCCCTATAATCAATAAACAAAAAGCTGGACTCACATATACAGAGAACAGATTGCTGGTTGTCATGTCAGAAACAGAGGGTGGGTGAGATGAGTGAAAGTGGTCAAAAGATACCAACTTCTAGTTGTGAAATGTCTCAGTCATGGGAATGTAATGTACAGCATAGTAACTGCTGGAGTCAACAATATGTATTGTGTATTTAATGTTGCTAAGAGAGTAGATCCCAAAGTGCTCATCACATACAAAAATGTATAACTATGCATGGTGTTGGATGGTAACTAGACTTGACTTACTGTATTATCATTTCACAATATATACATATATATATGTCATTATGTTGTATATTTGAAACTAACATGTTATATGTCACTAATATCTAAATAAAAATGCAAAAAATATATAATTATACTAATTGGAACAGAAATTTTGGAGGTTCTACTAACCAAAATTATAATCTTTAATCTTAATTTTTTATATTACATTTATATTATGTTTCACGTTTTTTGGTATTACATTTTTCTGCATTTCTAAAGAAGTTTACATTGATCCCATATTACTTTTTAAGCCAGAAAAGAATTAATATTGTTTAAACGTTTTTAAACCATGCTTAGAACTAGACTTTAATATGAATGTAAAGTCAACAGGGATAAAGTTATTTTTAAGTAGTTTGACATAGCCTTATTGTTAGTTAAATGCATTCTCCTGTGGGAAGACTTAGTCTTCCTTGTGTTTTAGAGTCTAGAAAACTGCAGTTTTGTGTAACTATAAAGTTGGGTCTTGTACATGTTAATACAACTTTCTTGCACGCTCCATGGAGTAGAAAGACAGTGGTGTTTAAAATTTTTTTTTAATGTTTATTTTTTTATTTTTGAGAGAGAGAGAGAGAGAGACAGAGTGTTAGCAGGGGAGGGGCAGAGAGAAAGAGAGAAAAAGAGAGAGAGAGAGAGAGAGAGAGAGAGAATCCAAAGCAGGCTCCAGGCTTTGAATTGTCAGCACCAGAGACCCACGCGGGGCCCGAACGAGACGTGAGATCATTACCTGAGCGAAGTCGGAGGCCCAACCGATTGAGCTACGCAGGTGCCCCAAGACAGTGGTGTTTTAAACATAGCCCTCGGAATCCGGGCATTGGGATTTAAATCTGGATTATTTACATCGTCAATTGCGTTTCCACTAAATCTCTTCGCTCTTTGGCAATTATATTTTCCCATATGTAAAAGGACCCCCTGTGTTATTAAATCATGAGGCAGTCTGGGAAGATGATGTGTTCGGTGACACTATGCCCCTGGCAGAGGGTACAGCTGAAGTGCTCTCCTTTCATTTGAACACACATTACCTTGCTCACCTCCACAACTCCCTAAAAGGCAGATAAGCAACAGATGTTACCGTTACAAACAGACGTCAGATGAAGCAGCAGAACGAAAGGGGGGAATTGGGATGAGGTAAATGGATTTGCAGACCACGTGGGAGGAGAAGCTTTCAGAGCCAAGGATGAATCTAGGGTTATAGTATCAGGTAAAAATGTGCTTGCTCAACATTCCAGAGAGGGAACTCCTCTGCTGCCTGACTTCTCAAGGCAATTCAAGGCCAACTTCTAGCGTGGGATGAAAGGCTGCAGCTCACATGACTTCTTTATAGGGTAGGAATGACATGCCACATAGAGAAAAACCCAAGAAGAGACCTGTATTAACACCTTTTTCTTCCCCTGATAGATTTCTAGGCTTTCCCACTGAAAAAGGAGTCACCATCAGTACGAGTCTTGGGCCTGGTGAGTTCTTTATCCACTGCAAGTCTAACTTAACTCCAGTTAACTTTTCTTTTCTTTCTTTCTTTCTTTTTTTTTTTTTAGAGAGCAAAAGAGTGTGTGCATGTGAGAGTGGGAGAGGGCAGAGGGAAAGAGAGAATCTCAAGCAGTCTCCATGCTCCTCACAGACCCTGACACAGGCTTGATCCTACAGTCCTGGGATCATGACCTGAGTCTAAATCAAGAGTCAGAACCTCAACCGACTGAACTACCCAGGTGCCCTTTAGCTCCAACTAATTTAACATCCAAGGCTAACTGGGATGGAAGGAGAGGAGATTCTTTCCAGTTCTGTCTCTCTCTCTCTTTTTTAAAAGTAGTTGCAGAAAAGCACAGACTAGAGAAAAGATATAGAAATGTAGAAATGGATACAGTGTACTCCTGAAAAATGTCAGGACTGTGCATTCTCTCTGCACACCCCCATCCCCGTTAATGCCAACTTGGGTGGGAAAATGTATACACTTTCTGAGGGCTTTTTCATTTTTAAAAAAAATCCTGGCATTTTACCTAAGTAGCTTCAGGATTTGGGCACTAGGCAAGTATTATGATTCTAGTTACATGCTAATCGTATCAATTTTCACACTTGTGTTGAAAAGATACGAAATGATGTTTGAAGTCTGATTAGAAATTCAGGAGAGTCATTCTGAGAATTGAGTTTACCAAATGAAATGGGCCAAATGATACTCATTTCTTTAAAATTGTGACTGAACTTCCTCTTTTTGCAGAAATTCCGAGGGAAAACGTCGTCTAGTTTCTCAATCCCATTTCTCAGTGCAAAAGACACTGAAGTTCCCTTCTGGATTCCTTCTCAGAGGTGGTTGAACTTCAGCCAGAGCTCACCTGGGCATTGTTATGAGCAAATCCCTCACTACCAAGTCATTTGGGGCATAAGGTGTCTCATGCATTGACTCTAACTTTCTGTGCACCATGCTCCGAGCCCAGAATTTTATGATGACTCAAACATTAGCTCTGTGGTCCAGCTTATGACCCATGTCTGAAACTCTGTGCAGCCCAGCAAGATCCCACAGGGCAGTTTAACACCACCCCCCCATCATCACTTTCTGACTCCAGTAAAAGTTTAATAGTGTCTAAAATACCAAGATATGTTTCAGCTGGTAAAACTGAAAGCCAACAGCAATTTTTGTTTTAAAGCCGATCACTTGATGAAAACCCACACTTCCACATGTCTTTTCTCATCTTTGTACTACCATCTACTACTCATACCGTTTGCTAGACTAATATTTTAGGATTGGCTTAAAGTGGTGGAATATGAGCTCTCATTTTCATTCACTATACATTAAACTAATCCCTAATAAAAGAAACCAGAGCTCCATGGAGAAATGGTTGATTCCAAGACTGAAACCAAAAAAAAAAAAAAAAAAAAAAAAAAAGTACATGATAGATCTGGAATATTTTGTGGTACCAGAAAATAAGGAGGTACTCAAAAATGATGGGAATATGTCAAAAGGATGCTGGAGTCAATTTGAAGGAAATCCCAATGGCCAAATATGGGACAATTCATGCAATCAATCAATCAATCAATAGTATAATCAGTAGTGGCTGGGACTAGGGGTTAGCTTCCCTGCCCTGGCAGGGCAGAAGGCCCAGGTCTGGGACCTAAGACAGCTCATTGTTTGGTGGCCTGAGGGCAGGGCTGAAGTCCCCAGTTGGGTGAGGCCACTAGTTTTGATCTACAGACAAGGGAAGCCATGGGTGCTGCTCTCTGTTCAAGTGCGACTGGGTATAGGGCTGTTGGATGGGTGTCCAGCTTCCCATATGCTCTGGTTAGGTTCCCTGGTTGGACAGGTCAAAGGTCGTATTGCTCTATTCAGTGGTAAACGGGTTTACAGATTAGATTCCCTGCTCAGGTGCAGTGGGAGAAGAAGCAGCTCTAAAACCAGTAAAGCTCCATGGTTTCTTATCTTAACTCAATCCAACCTACAACGCAAGTTTCCTGGCCAAACAGGGCCGCTAGTTTTGCTCTGTATAAACTATTGGTTCTGTCTACCCTTGTTTTGGCTGGAGGACCACTGGGCTGCACAGCTTCCAGGTGTTTACACTGGCCCTTGTGGTTAGATGGGGCTGAAGCCTCTACAGTAGGTGGGGCTGTGTCTCAGCCCCCTTGTCTGGGCCAGAGGAGATGCTCCAGGCTACTCTCAATTTCCCAAATAGGCCTGCCCACTGGAGAGGGGTCAGGAGCTACCCTCAGCCTTGGCTATGAATTAATCTCCTGCCTGTGGGAAAGCCCATTGCTGGCTTTCTCTGGGTATGACCAAAAAATTATTTATCAGAGGTCACAGATACACAATGCCTATTGTCAAACAACAAAACGCAGTTGTTTTAGGTATTTTGTCCATTGTTCCAGCTGTTTATGGTGGAAGTATAAATCCGAGTTCTGGTCTTTCATTAAGGCTATAGATTAAAGTCTCCTATACTTCTTTTGACTTGATAAATTATGTTTCACAAACTCACTGTCTCCTAAACCCATTTTTTCACCAGAGTGACCTGTCTTTTATAGGCTGCACAGGGCTTTCTGCTTCCCTTTTATGATTCAATTTCTTACACTAGGACCTAAACAAGCTTGTGAAATAAATAATGAATAAAACGTTGAAGTGCTCTCAAGGTCAAAGTGACATTAAATAAGCATAAAGATGGGCTGCATCTTTTTTTTTTATTAAAAATGTTTTTAGTTTATAATTTATTTTGGGAGAGAGAGAGAGAGCAGGGGAGGGACAGAGAGAGAGGGAGAGAATCCCAAGAAGGCTCTGCACTGTCAGTGCAGGGTTCAGTGCAGGGTTTGAACTCACAAATCGAGAGATCATGATCTGAGCCCAAATCAAGAGTCAGGTGCTTAACTGACTGAGCCACCCAGGCACCCCAAAGATGAGCTGCATCTTGATGGCCCGATAACCAAACTGTTGTCCAAAAAGGGAATTCTTTCCTCTCATGCAGAATTTTATGAGTACTCTCTAAGCATTTGGAAGGAAAGAGTTAATTAAACAAGAAATGGTTCTGGACCATTTTTGACTACTAAAACTTCTAACATCAGTAAAGTCATATCTAAGATAACAGTAGCCAAATTAAGTAATCAACACACTAACATTCTGTATCAGAAAAAAGAAAATAATATATATCCTGTAGAGGTAATTATGATGTTAAGTGCGTTTATTTCAATCCATGCTTAAAAACCTTTTAAGATCCTCCCATGTCCTCAAGACGGTTGGGATATTTTAGTATCTGGCTGAATTCTATTCTCCTAGACACTACTCTTTTTTCTTTCCAAGTTTATGGAGAGATTACTGACATATACTATATGTAAGTTTAAGCTATACAATGTCATGATTTCATACCTGTATATATTACAAAATGGTTACCACAGCAAGCTTAGTTAAACCTCCATCCCCTCACATAACTACTGTTTTGTGTGTGTGTGGTGATAATATTTAAGTTCTACTCTCTCAACAACTTTCAAATATATAATGCAGTATCGTTCATTGCAGGCACCACGCTGGGCATCAGATCCCCAAAACTCATTCATCCTATGGCTAAGGAGTTTGCACACCTTGACTACCAACTCCCCACTTCCTCCACCCACCCCAGTACATGGCAACTGCCATTTCACTCTCTTTCTATTATTTCAGCACTTTTAGATTCCATGTGTAAGTGAGAACATATAGGTTTTGTCTTTCTCTGATTTATTTCACTTGGCCTAATGTCCTCAAGGTCCATCCATGTTGTCACAAATGACAGGATTTCCTTTTCTTTTGTTGTGGACTTATATTCCACTGTGTGTGTGTGTGTGTGTGTGTGTGTATCTCACAGCTTTTGAATCCATTCATCCATTGATACACACTTAGGTTGTTTCCATTTCTTTTTTTTTTTTTCCTGTTTTCCTTTATTTTTTAAAGAGAAAGAGAGTGCATGGGGGAGGGGAGGGACAGAGAGAAAAGTGGAGTGGGGGAAAGAAAGAATCCCAAACAGGCTCTGGGCCGTCAGCTCAGAGCCCCACTTGAGGCTCGATCTCATGAACCCCTTGAGATCATGGCCAGAGCCAAAGTCAAGAGTTGAATGCTTAACCGACTGAACCACCCAGGCACCCCTTATTGACCATGTGTTCTTATGTTGAGTTTCTTGGTCATGAGTAGCAGAGAATGCAGGTATGAGGAAAAGAGAGGATTATGGTAAGAAAGGTAATCTGAAACTTGTCACATGACCTTAGGAACTTAATTAGATTAGTCAGCAAGCTAAACTGGGCCATTACCCATTCTAAGGTCGGGCATTCAATTATAACTGCTCACAATCCATGTACGATTCAGTAGTCAGGGCTGAAATCAGTGAAATGCAGGAAGTAACATCCAAATACCAAGATCTTATTGAGGAATTCTCTGTCTGTGCTGATTTAAAATCTTTATCTGAAAGCATTCATGATAATGACTGACATGGAGTAGATACTTAATATATGTTGGCTTACCTTTGTGAAATGGGAAATATAAGCCACAGAGCCAGCTTGTGTACTCTTGAGCAAATCACTTAACCTCTTTGATCTTTATTTTTTTTTTAATTTTTTTTTTAATGTTTATTTATTTTTGAGACAGAGAGAGACAGAGCATGAATGGGGGAGGGTCAGAGAGAGGGAGACACAGAATCTGAAACAGGCTCCAGGCTCTGAGCTGGCAGCACAGACCCCGACGCGGGGCTCGAACTCACGGACCGTGAGATCATGACCCGAGCCGAAGTCGGACGCTTAACCGACTGAGCCACCCAGGCGCCCCGATCTTTAATTTCTTTATGTAAAATTTATACGACGAGAGCCCTTCATGCTAAGATAGCTGCAATGCAAAGCGTTACAATTTCTATACAATGACTAGCCATTCAGTACAACTCTCAAGCGTGATTGAAAACGATCTCAACTATCTATGTCTGTATTCAACTCAACAGGCATAAAGCACTGCATTATGTAGGGGGAGGTTCCAAGATGACTAAGACACAGCCTCTCCTCTCAGAGAAACTTCTGGAGCATAAGACCCCTATCGTTAGGCACTTCTTTTACTCCAGGCCCTGGACTACATCACTTCACTTCCTTACATGTTTACAGCAACACAGTGGTTAAGTTACTAACATGACAAGGATGCAGAAGCCATTCAGAAAAGTCAAAGAGGAGGACTACAGTCACACCTTACACAAACAGCAGGTAATGGAATAGCGACTCCAGACCCTGAGTGCCTCAGCACAGCAGCACTGCGTCCTTTCTCACGCACTGCTTTACTTCAAGGTAGAAAGGGCAAGTACTAAGAGACTCCTCTAACAAAATGCTAAAGAGTCCCTGAGAAAGAAAGAAAGACTTCGTTTTTGTAAGTGGCATTTGAATTGAAATTGTAATATGAGTAAGATGATGTCAAAATAGTCCCATGTCAAAAGAGCTGGGTCAAAGTGGCTGTTCACAATATGCTATGTGTCCCCATCGTCGGTCAAGGAAGAAAACAAGATCCATTAGATGAGGACAGGCAGTCTCTGCGGGAACTGGGTTGAGTGATAGACGAGAAATTTGGGACATGATGCAAAACCTAGATGTAGTAATTGGTCCCCCAATTACTAACAGGGAAATGGATCTAAATGACACTTAGAACCATTTCGTGGAAGAGCTACTGCTGTTTGGTATTTTCCGGTTAGTCAGAACTGTACCTCTTTGCCTTTGTAAATGTTTTCACCCTGCTTAGAATATACCTCCTCTTTAGTTTTGTGTGTTAATGCTACCCACTCAATACAAATTATGCTTGTTCCATGAGGTTTTCCCTATACAGCCATCCTCTGCCTGGGTCTTTCTTACCTAAATGTCTGCACTCTGTAATCACGTTTTTAAGAAAATGATTTTAAGTTTTCAGAAAAGTCGCAAAGACATTATAGAGAATGCCTGCATGCCTGTCTCTCAGTGTCCCTGAAGATTAACTCTTAAATAACGGTGGCATATTTGTCCAAACTAAGAAATTAACGAAGTTATAATACTATTCACTAAATTACAGACTTGATTCAGTTTCCACTGGTTTTTCCACTAACATCCTTTTCTGTTTCAGAATCCAACCCAGGATACTACATTGCATTTAGTAGCCACACCTTTTAAATCTTACGTTGTTAGTTGTGACTCGTTTATCATTTTTTATCTTGCATTTGAATAATCTGCAGACATTTATCCATCTACCAGACTACTGTTACCTTGAAGGTAGGAGTCCTGACAGGTCTGATTCATTTTGCTACCCTGAAGTGACTTGAACTGATTATATACTTCATAAATATTTTTAAACTTGTTGTATATAAAATAAATTGTAGAGAAAATGCATCATTTCTTTGCATTCTCTGCGATTTTCTTCACCCTCATTGGCCCTTCATCTGCTGGCTGCTGTTCAGTGCACCAGCTTCTAAATGTTGCATGCCCAGGCCTCAGACTTTGGGCCACCTTTCTTTTCCTCTGATGTTGTAGGTGACAGTAGGAAGATCTCATGTAGTCTTGAGGCATTAAATACTTCCAATATATTAAAAGTTCTAAATTATACCTCTCACCCAGACCTCTTTCCTAATATCTGGACTTACGTAGCAGCTGCCTTCATGACCTCTAGGTTTGCATGGCTAATTGATGTTTTGAAAGTAACGCCTCCAAAATGCAGCCTTTCCCCCAGCAAGGCCTCCTGCTCCAGCATTTACCTCCACTCTAGTCAATAGAGCTCGATTTACTCAGGTCAAACACTGGGGAGTCTCCTTCCCACTCTTACATCCACCTCCGGCCTCTCAGGAAACATTGCTTCAGAAAGGTTTAATGTTCTGAATGATTTGCCCAAAGGTCAAAGAATGGCATGAGAATCAGACTCAAATCTAGGCTTTTTCTTCTTCTTCTTCTTCTTCTTCTTCTTCTTCTTCTTCTTCTTCTTCTTCTATCATCCTATAGCTACCTTGGGCATTAGAAGCCATGGCAAGAAATTAAGTTGGTACATTTGGGTCCATCTCAGAGGATCTGGGAGAGGGAGGGCTAAAGTCAGCCCCAGGACGTGTGCCAAGTACATGAGCGAAGATAGGAGGACTGTAAGCACCAGAAGTTGGAGCGAGATCGATCCCCAAATCTGGAGAAATAGCTAAGAACTGAGTGACTTAAACTGGCAGGACATGAAAAACAGAGAATAGATATGATGCGCCAGGGGCTCCTGGGTGGCTCATTCGGTGAAGCTTCTGACTCTTGGTTTCAGCTCAGGTCATGATCTCGGGTTTCCTGAGTTTGAGCCCCGCATTGGGCTCTGTGCTGATGCCATAAAGCCTGCCTGGGACTCTCTCTCTCTCTCTCTCTCTCTCTCTCTCTCTCTGCCCCTCCTCTGCTCATGCTTGTTTTGTCTCGGAAAAAAAAAAAAAGATACGATGCTCCAATAACCATGAACAGAGATCTCAATCAGGGATTTTGTCTTAATATCCTCTTATTCACCGAATAGGTGCCGCTCACTGTCATAAGCACAAGAAGCATAGCAATGGGAAAGAGAAATGAGGTTCGTGCTTTCATGTTTTTCCCATTTTAGCAACAGAAGATAGACGATAAACAAGTAAGTAAACCAGAAAGGCAAGAGTTTTCAAATAAAGATAAGTGCTATGAAGAAAATAAAGCAGGGTGAGGCACTGGTAAGTAAAAAGGTCAGGGAAGGTCTCAAGGGAAGGTTCTCGGGGAAAGTTTCTGAGGAAATAACATTGGACCCGAGCCATGAAGATTGAATTGGGACTATTTCAGATACAAGGAACAGCAAGTATAGAAATAAAATTTAAACATAAAAAAATAAAAAATGAAATAAAATAAAATAACTTAGAATGTTATGGGAAAACTAATAAGACCATTGTGGTTGGAGAATAGTGGGGAAGTAGAGTATGAGTTAAAACGAGTGAGATGAATCTAATGGAAAATACATAAGGATTCCATCTTAATTTATCAACATTTTGCAACTTGAGCTGAACATCTGGTTGGGATGGGAATGGAATGGCTGAGCTAAATCTTGATGCTAACTAGCATATGTGACCAAAATAAGTGGTAAAATATAATTAATGATAGTCCTATCTACCTTACTCCAAGACAACAGTTAGTCTCAGCAAAATCTATCTTAATCCTTATATCAGAACAAAGGGTCAGAACCTAAGAATGCCCTTCTTTAATGACACTCTTCACCACTGGTAATGAAATTGCTGTTTCAGGCTAATAACTTGGTAATTATTGGCATTAAATACCTGATACATATTTCTTAAGTGGATGTATGAAAGTAGGTAGTTAGTTTCAGGAAAAAAAAGAAATCACATTATCTTTCTTCTCCTAAGAGCTTAGCGCATACCATGGAAGTCAGAACAGCGTGACTTAGATGTCTTCTCTGAACTAGGGGCCCCATGCAGCATGCTTAAATTGCTAGCTGGCTCCCCGCCCCCTCTCTTTCTCTCTCCCTCTCCCTCTTCTCCCAAACTCCCTCCCACCCCCCTCTCTTTCTCTCTCCCTCTCCCTCTTCTCCCAAACTCCCTCCTCGTTAATCCTATAATGAACATTAAATCTGTAAAGCTGAAGTACCAACCTGTGCTTGTCACAAATCTGAATTCTGGGAGCAAAGGAACCTAGGAGGCAAGTCTGCATCATGGAATTATTCTACTACCGCTTTAAAAATGCTGCTTCAAATTACTCAGATTTCAATCTCTCAGTTTTTCTCTTCCGTTTGTAATTACCATTAGGATTCCATCAACAACAAAATTTTAGCCAATTACACTACTGAGTGCTGGGTTAAAAAAAAAAAAAACAATTACAGATGGCAATCTATTTTGCAAATCTCTTCTATAAAAATAAAATAATTCATTAGGTTGGTTTGCTGGTCAGACAAAAAAATTAAAGCCAAGGAGTTTGAGGTTTGTTTCTTATTTAGCATTGGTCAGTTGCACACAAGAAAACTGGCAGAAAAAGCTTCCATTTGTTGGAGGTTGCCAAATAAAGTCAATTTACTTCCAGAATAACCTTGAAAATGTTCTAATTTTCTACAGATATGGTTTTGCTGAAAAGTGGTTGGCCTTTAGTTGGGGTCTTTCTTTTAAATATCTTGCCTTTTTCTTGTGTCTTATTAGAGATTACAATCTTTTTGATAAAGTGACATAAATCTCAGTTTCTATCGTAGATCAGCACATGTTACATCACTCAATTCTGTAAATGATCAGAGTCAGCAGGAAGAGGAAACCTATGACACAGTTGCCGTCTAAAGTGCCCGTCGAAAACATCACCGTCCACATGCTTACAAGTTTTCTTCTGTTGGAGATTATTCTTCGAAAGATTCAAAAAGGGGAAACAGCACACACTGCATGACCCAGCAGTATGGAGTGGGCTTGGCACATCTGGGTCATGTAGGATCGTATTGAAACAATATCTTGTTGAACGTTGCGCATGTGTCCCCACGAATGCACATGAGCGTGCGCCTCCCCCAATTTCATGCATTTGTCAATTCGTAGCCATAAAACGGACTGGGCCTCAGTGAGACTGCTATTCGCTGTTTACCCAGTAGAATAGGATAAGCCTAATAGAATTACCCTTGAGGTAATATAATTTTCTACGGGTATTGTCTTTAAAAATCGTTAATAACAGGGCATTTAGAATTTTATAGTAATTTTCTTTAACTAAATGTATTTAACTATTACTTATGCACCGATCGACACACTGAATTTAATAATTTCAATGATCGTAGGTAATTTAAGTAATGCTCTTTGACCATACTCTCAAGTGTTGTGTCACTTATGTGACAGTAGATGCTTCCAACCCCTTATTCTGTGTCACGTGAAAGTTCCGTTTCAGATTGAGATTTCCAGTAATAGTATAAGAAAATCTTAAATGAATACCCAAAGCATTAGTTATCTTTAAAAAGCCAAACTGAAGTTTATGGAGGAAAAATAAGTCAGCATTTAATGGATGGAACAGAGAGTGGAAACATCTGACAGAACAGTAGGAAACTTTGTACTGTTTTGAATGCCTCACCACTACTCATACCATCTGTCATGCATTTCTCATGAAATAAACAGTTTTCAGAAGTGTTTTGTCCAGGGACGACACATTTTACATTTTATTGATTTATTTGTTCTTCGGGGACTGTGCTTAAGAAAATCACTTGTGAGGGAGATATTTTTATACTAATAGCTACTAGTTTTTTATTTGAACGTATCTATTGAGGATCTGGGGTGTGGATACATAATACAATAGATAGATGGAATGGGAAATGTGGGGGGGGGGGTGGCCTCAAAAGAAAGGAAGTTTTGCCAAGAGCAAATGCTGAATTTCCTGCCGTTTTTATTCCCCCAAACCAGAGTTGCTGAGGAAAGTCTGGCGGATAGAAGGACGGGGAGGGGGGAGATAGCTCTTCTCCAGGGGGGGTCTCCTTCATACAATTCTTGTACTGTTGCCACAATCTGGCCCTATTTTTATGCCAGAGAAGACATGCCATTTGCCTCATTAGTTACAATTTTCATACTATGTCTCAGTTGATTAATACAAGACTCTTCTCACCATTCCATCCTTGAAAATGAAGGTTTCTTAAATAGTTACCATTTCCTTAGTGGTCCAGGGGCCTTTCCCACAGCAGTCCAATAACACCCTTGACTTTGACCTTGGGTGGCTTATCATATGTTTTACCATCATATTGCCAGGAGTGCTTCTATTTCATAATTCCACCTTAGTTTTTTTTTTTTTTTTCCTTTTGTTTCTTCTATCCTACAAACGCTATTTTCTCATACTGAGAAGATGGATGTTGTGATATTTGGTTCCGAATACAGTCTCAGGTTCAGTGTAGCTCTGTGGTCTTGGAAAAATTACTTAACCTCTTGTTCCTTCAATTGTAAAGAGGCGATATGGTGATGTGTGCTCCTCAGGGCTCCGGTGAAGGTTGAATGAGATAATGTATTTAGAGCATCTGGTTCATATTAGGAAACAAACGTTTATTCCCTCCCACACTTATTTCCTCTGTTTCTTTAATCATTATTCCCATTACTATATCCGTCTTTCCTGTGATGTCTCTCATCCATCAGCTTTCCTCCTCCCCGGCATCCGTGGCACTGCCTTTGTCCTTCTTATGGGTTGACGACAGGACAGAGGTGCTGTGTGCTGAGGGTATGCACTCCCCCCGTCTATTATGCTATGTTCAAGAACAATCCCCAGGCTCCACAAGTCATACTTCATAGAGCAATGAAAGTAGCAGGAGTTCTAAAACAGCAAGAGATTCTGGCCTTTTCTCATACTTTACAAATTTGATTTATCTTTCATCTACATAGTTCTTTTTTTTTTTTAAGCTTATTTATTTATCTTGAGAGAGGCAGAGAGACCATGAGCAGGGGAGGGGCAGAGAGAAATGGAAACAGAGAATCCTAAGCAGGCTCTGTGCAGTACCACACGCAAGCCCCACGTGGGGCTCGGACCCGTGAAACCACGAGATGAGATCAAGAGTCAGACACTTAACCAACTGAGCCTCCCAGGCACCCCACATCTCCATACTCTGAGTGTCTTCTAAGTTCCAGCCATATTTTGTTGCTTTCTTCTTTTGTTTCCCTATCCCCATATCTCTCATAGCCTCACTATTCCTTTACTTTCCTTGAATGCCTCTTTTCCCTTGGACTGTCCTCCATTTGCAATTAACAGTGATTTCTTCTGATTAAGTGCAGTGGCCTGGCATCTCTAAGTTTAGTTGCCCCATTCTGGTATTAGCACTCATTACTGGTCTTGCTGTTTCATCTGTTCTGTGCTGGCACCTGTTTCTTCCCATCTCTTACACCTCCCATCTCATACATAGTGTAGCTATAAATTATAGTACCTCTTGATTGGAAACATCTTTCGTAAACTTTTTTTCTCCCCCTTTTTTCCTGGCACTAAAAAAGAAAAAAAATCTGAAACTCCACCTTTTTTCCATTTGATTTGCTATAATGTTGTATTAGTCAAGGATCTCCAGAGAAACGGGACCAATAGGGTATAGAGAGATATTCAGAGGAGGAGATTTATGATGGAAACTGACTACTGTGAATATGGAGGCCAAGAAGTCCCTCAATCTGCCATCTGCAAACTGAAGTACCAGAAAATCTAGTGGTGTAATTCAGTCTGAGTCCAAAGACCTGAGAACAGGGGGTCATTGTATAAGTCCTGGAGAACCAGGAGCTTGGATGTCTGAAGGCAGGAAAGGATGAACGCCTTTTGCCATATGAGGAAACAACAAGTCTGATGCCTGGAAGAGGGCCCTCGCCCTACCACGCTGACCTCGGACTCCAGCCTCCAAAACTGTGAGCAATAAATTTCTGTGGCTTATAAGCTACTCAGACTGTGGTATTTTGTAGTAATTTGTTATAACAGCCAAACAGACTAAAACAGAGGCTTTCTTCCTGGAAGCTCCCATAGAGCTTTCTGGTCTTTCCCTCCCTCGTTTACCTTATAACAGTAACTATAATTATACGTCAAAATCCCATTTTAATTCTTGCTCTCTTGTTCAGAAACTTTCCATGTTCCTCAGTTGGTTCAGTTGTTCAGCAGGTTGGTCTCCCTGCCCTCAGTCCTGCGTGACATTAATCCATCCACCCGTCACAGCAAGATGAGATTTCCCAGAGAAGAATTTGGAGTCTTTCCACCTACTGCTCCAAGACTTCAATGCTTTTCTATTCAGGATATCATGAGTGGGGACAGTCAGGGATCTGCAGTGGTCCAGCATTACACCCACAGTTCCAAGCAAAACTTACACTTTATCCTTTTTGTGTCTTTTGCCTCTTTTTTCAAGAGGGTCCTTCCCCTTGAAACATTTGACTACTTTCCTCCTACCCTGCTTCCCAATCTCAGTTTATTGAACCCCTATCTATCCTTGAAAAAGAATCCAGACAAAATTCCACCTTCTCCATGAAGCCGTCCCAGTATTTTATTGGTGGATCTGAAGTAGAATGTTTTGCTATCTGTGTTTTAAATGCAAGACTTTGTAAGGGTCTAGATCTACCAGCGAAGCTAACCCTTTATCTTGCACTTAAAATTGTTCTCTCATTGAGAGACTCCATCAATTATAATCTTCTCATTTTATTTTCTGTAGCTCTTGTTTCATTCTTCCCTGAAATGTTAATCAGGCATATCTTTTGGGGGAAAAAAAAGGTTGAAGTACCGTGGTACATTGGGTTCACATTGGCCAGTTGAGAGCTGGGAGTTAGAAAGTAGGGAATGGTGGGGTGCCTAGGTGGCTCAGCTCTTGGTTTTGGTTCAAGCCATGCTCTCATGGTTCATGGGTTCGAGCCCCGCGTGGGGCTCCACGCTGACCGTGTGGAGCCTGCTTGAGATTCTCTCTCCCTCCCTCCGTCTCTCTCCCCCTCTCTTGCTGTCTCTCAAAAATGAATAAATAAACTTAAAAAAAAGAAAAGTAGGAAATGCTAAGTGAGCAACAGATGTTAACGGAATGGATAAATACATTAAAATGATACACTTGTGTTTCATTTCCTTTTACTCTATTCTTCACGCTGCAGCCAGAGTGATCTTTCATTTGCTGATGCTGCTTCCCTGCTTAAGCCTTTAAAGTCTTGCCTTTGCTCTTAGGATGTGTAAATTCTTAAAAGTTTTCATGCTCTGGGTCCAATTTACCTTTGTAGCCTCATTTCTCCACTCCACTTATCTCCTCATGTTATTTTTTGAAGAGTCTTTATTCTCTCTGTGCCTTTCTAGATGCTATTGCCTCTGTAGGACATAATCTTTTTTTTTTAATGTTTATTTATTTTTGAGAGAGAGTGAGAATGCGAGAGGGGGAGGGGCAGTGACGGGGGAGAGAGAGAATCCCAAACAGTCTCTCGGCTGTCAGTGCAGAGCTTGATGTGGGACTCGTACGCATGAATTGTGAGATTATTACCTGAGCCCAAATCAAGAGTTGGACGCTTAACTGACTGAGGCACCCAGACTTACCAGTAGTCCATAATCTGCCTGTTCCTCAGCCTCTCTCATTTCCCAGCAAATTTCAACTCATTCTTGGATCTCAGCTTAAACATATTTTTTTCCTGGGACACTCTCTGTGACTCTTCAGGACTAGGACAGGTGCCCTCCAGAGATTCCCTTGTAGCTACCATGCTTCTCCAGCGTTGATCTGTGTTATTTCCAAGTTATCAGGCGAATCCCTCACTTGATTAATTGTGGAAGTGCAGGGCTGTGCCTGGCTTGTATCCCAGTTGTATCTCTCTTTATAATATATCAGTATGTGTGTGAATATACATATATGTGAATATGTACAAAATAAGATGACGGATAGGATGAGCGACAGGCTGGATTGTCAAAATATGCCACAGACCGAATATTTCAAAAAGCCACCTAGCATATCCTGCCTTACAAATTGGATCCTTGATAAACTTTCACTTCTCATCTGCATAAAATATCTTCCTGACTCCTTTCTTTTTTTTTTTTTAACGCTTATTTATTATTGAGAGACAGAGAGACACAGAGCGTGAGCAGGGGAGGGGTAGAAAGAGGGGGAGACATAGAATCTGAAGCAGGCTCCAGGCTCTGAGCTGTTGGCACAGAGCCCGACACGGGGCTCTAACTCACAAACTGTGAGATCATGACCTGAGCCGAAGTCGGTCGCTTAACCAACTGAGCCACCCAGCTGCCCCTTCCTGACTCCCTTCTGACTTCCTCCTTCAGAATTATTTTTCATACTAGTCTCCTCCTAATAGTGTTCCTCACTTTGACAGAATTAGTGTATTTTTCTTGGGACTTAAGACACCCATTTTACATACTATCCTCAGCAAATCTTGCTTTCACATTTGTTTTATGATTTCAAGTAAACTACTCTATCACACTGATATCTTTACATTATTTTTTCCACCTTCTATTCTTGTTGTTGATATTATTATTATTACTAATTTCACTCCTGCAAGCTCTCCGTAGCCTGAAGCCCAATAGGAGGGCTTGGAACTCATTTTCTTCCTCACAATTAGGAAAAGTGTGAAAACTAGACCATGGTTCCCGTGGGTCATTCTTGTGTTGAGGTTCTCAGTGAGTTTGTGAAGGAAGACATTCAGTTGCCAGCAGAAATAAACTAATATAAAAATAGCAGAGTACCCCAAAATATAAATAACAATATACTTATTGGCAATTTTTGCTGATTTTCTTCCATCTTCTGGCCGATTAGCCTAGAAACTTGAGGAAGTCAGATGTCTTAATACCTTATATTTCAAATGCTGGATGACACCTTTGATAAACTATGCCACAAGTATTCAATGTTCAGTAGAAGCATGCAAGTCTAGCCTAGCTCACATAATAAGGACGTGCTGTGACTCCAATGGCTCAACATTCTTCGTCCTACTCCCTATCCAGTTTACTAGTTCATCCTCCACCAACAAGTGTCCCATCCCTGCCCCTCTTCCACGTGCTTGCATCTCTAGCTTTTTGCCTTTCACTTCATCTACAGGCTCATGGTATATCTCTTGCTTTCTGGGTTAACAAACAAGAAAGGACAGCAAGGTTATTCAATTTCTCCAACTGGACATAAGAGTTATTCTGGGTCCTGTTGCCTCCTTGGATCTGGCTCCAGAGAGACCAATGCTGGTTGTTATCCCGAACGTGTAATCCTTGTGGAAATGGGAAGGGTGAGATGCTTGAATTTTAGTCAATGTCACTATTCTAAGCTTGAAAGCATGCAGTTCCTGAACCCACCCCAGTTTTCAGGAGAGGTGTTCTTCCCTAAGATTTGTGATGCAATTGAAAAACTTTGTGCTCTTCTAGACACTGTCATGTCTTTTTGAAAAGTAGTAACTGTCTGGTAATGCTACTTTTATAATTCCAAAATAAAAGTCATAAAAAATACCACCTACATACACATAGATTCAAAAAATCAATATAATATGCAAACTAATATAAAAGATATAATAGAAAAATTATTTAAAAATGTTTTAATGTTTACTTATTTTTGAGAGAGAAAGAGAAAGAGAAAGACAGAGTGCAAGTGGGGGAGGGGCAGAGAGAGAGAGAGAGAGAGAGAGAGAGAGACAGAATCCGAAACAGGCTCCAGGCTCCGAGCTGTCAGCACAGAGCCCGATGCGGTGCTCGAACTCACGAGCCATGAGATCATGACCTGAACCGAAGTCGGACACTTAACCGACAGAGCCACCCAGGCATCCTTAGAAAAATTATTCATGAGACTAGTACAGATTTCATTGTGTAAATGTTTAGTTAGGAATGAGCACTCTAGAAGACTTAATAGTCAGATGTAGTCTGATGGTTGTATCTGTGGACCAAACCAACTTGTATCTTCAGAGATACTGAAGACAACTGTAGATAACTGTCTACAAAAGCAGACAGTTAGAGGTGTGTTTTATCTGGAGACTCAAATAGCATAGAAGTGGAACTACTGTCAGAATGTAATTTTGAAGAAACAGTGATAAAGTCCAAAGAAAACAAAACACAGTCTTCTTCCTGGGAAATGTAGTGTTACTCTATAATATGGAATTAGCTTCTAGACTCAGGTAATATAAATAGGTTTTTAACTTATACAAATACCTTCTGGGACATTGACAAGTTATGTTAGATGCAAGATAATTATTATTGTCTGGACTGTCTCCTGTCTTGTAGGGCATCTGGCATTCCTGGATCAGGTCAAAGCTTCTTCATCGTGGTGGTAACCAAAAAATGCAACCCCCCCCCCATTTATAAAAGGACACCGAGAAAATGGTAGAACCCCCATTGAGAACCCCTGCTCTAAACTACCCATCTGTCATGGAATGTGGACAGAGAGGAAGTTGGCAGAGATCGTGGGGGTGTGAATTGACGTGTGTTACATACCATCTGCAATGTCTGGGAAGGAATTTTACATACTTTTTAGCTTCATCTTCAAAATCAGAGGTTAAATAACTTACCCAAGGTTACACAGCTAGTAATGAGCTGAGTAGAGCTTGATCCCATAGTTGGTAGCATTCTTGGCTTTCTGGATGTACAGAAAACTAAGAAATGGCCGAAGTGCACCCACAGCAGGAGGGAGCCCCTTCGTGGAAATTTCAAGGGGGTTCCCAGCTGAGCCATGCCAGCTGAATGAAAGGGCAGGCCAGGAAGAGACTGCCAATCAAGCTATTTCACCAGCTCCAGCTGAGTGAGGTCCTGTCCCACCACTGTGCAGCAGAGTCTAAATCTCGGCCCAAGACCCAGCTCTCGAACGGTGCCGCTCTCTGTGGGATTTTTCTTTTCTTCTTCTTCTTCTTCTTCTTCTTCTTCTTCTTCTTCTTCTTCTTTTCAAGTCATTGTTTCCCCCTCTTATAATAGGAATAATAGGTGCTCACTGTAAAATGTTCCTACAATGTACAAATGTATAAAATGGGAAGTGAATATTCTGTAATCCCATTCATCAGAGGTAATTGTTGCTAACCGATTGCTATATATTCTTGGGGATTTTTCCCCTGAGCATATAAAAATATGGAGCTATCTCAGAGATACTGAAGGTTTGGTTCCAGACCATGGCAATAAAGGGAATAGCACAATAAAGTGAGTCAAACGACTTTTTTGTTTTTCCAGTGCATCTAAAAGTTGTGTTTACACTATACTGTAGTCTATGAAGTGTGTAATAGCATTATGCCTAAAAAATATATACATACCTTAATTTAAAACTACTTTATTCTTAAAAACTGCTAACCATCCCACCTTAACTTTCAGTGAGTCGTTATCACTGATCACAGATCACCATAAGGATCATAACAATAATAAGGTTTGAAATAATGTAAAAATTACCAAAATGTGACAGACACATGGAGTAAATGCTGTCGGGAAAATGGTGCTGATAGACTTGCTTGATGCAAGGTTGCCACGAATCGGTTTCTAAAATACAAAGCATCTGCAAAGCACAACAAAGGGAAGTGTAATAAAATGAGGTATGCCTGTAGTAATGTTAAACGAGATCACACTATACATACTGTTTGTAACCTACTATTTTTTGAAGTTTATTTATTTATTTTGAGAGAGAGAGAGCATTAGCGGGAGAGAGGCAGAGAGAGAGAGGGAGAGAGAGAAGCCCAAGCAGGCTCCGCACTGTCAGCGTAGAGCCCCACACAGGCTCAAACTCCAGAACCGTAGGATCAAGACCTGAGCCGAGTCAAGAGTCGGATGCCTAACCAATTGAGCCACACAGGTGCTCCTTAACTTACTATTGTAAAATAACGATATATTATAACTTGCTATCCTTGTCAACCTACAGGAAACGATCCCTCTCCCCTGTTTTGATGGTTGTGTAATAAGGAGGCTTTGCCTAGAGGAAATAAACCACAGAAAGTGATTATTTTTTTCATTTCTGCCATCACAAACAATGCTATAATGGGCGTCATTGGGCATATATCTTTGCTCAAGGGTACAAATACTCCCACAGGATACATTCCTAGAAATTGAATTGTCAAATTGCCCTCTAAGAGGCTCCACCAATTTTCAATTATACCAATGGTACATGAAGCTCTCAATTGTCTACACCCCAGCAAGCTCTAGTTGTAAACATTCCTTTTTCTTTCTATTGGTTTTGGGGGAAAATGCCTGTTACTTATTTAAAATACAGTGCAGGATATGAAAAATGCAATAATCTCTTGAAATCATAGCCTTCGAGAATTTCCACTGAAATATTTTGCTGCATTTCTGTAGGGTGCTGATCGGTGCCCCCCCCTCCCCCCCAAGAGATATGTCCACTGGGAACCTGTGACTTATTTGGAGAAAGGTATCAGTATCAGTACTTGTATTAGTCAAGTTTCTCCAGAGAAACAGAATCAATAGGATATATTAGATATCGGTAAAAGCAGATTTATTATAGGCATTGGCTCGTGCAATGATAGAGGCCAGGAATCCCACAATCTTCTGTCTGCAAGCTGAAGAGCTAGGGAAGCTAGTGGTATAATTCAATCTGAATCTGAAGATCTGAGAACCAGGAAAACCAGTGGTGTATCTCCCCATCTGAGAGGCCAAATGCCTGAGAACGTGGGTCTGCTGGTGTGAGTCCCAGAGTCTAAAGGCCTGAGAGCCAGGAATTTCGATGTCCTGGAAGACAGGAGAGATATGACTAATGATTTTGAGCATAGAACCACTTTTAACGCTTCAGAATATTCCCTTGTATGCATGTACCGTGATCTGTTTCATAACGTCTTTAAGCAGTTCCCTACTAAAAGGCATGCAGAGGTTTCCAAACTCTTTTTGCTCGTCTAAGCGATTTTGCAGCATATCTATTTACTTTACTCAATAAGGAAAGTTCTTCAGTGGAAAGGCCTAGGATTAGGATTGCTAGTGAAAAAGCATGCTCACTTTACATGTTGACACATATTGCCAAACAGTCCTCCTGCACAGTTATGCTTATTTTCTGGCGCTGCCCATTTCTCCCCATGCTGGTTAACAATGTTGCAACTGACTCACTTGAAACCTGGGTATGCAAGAAACGTCCTTTCCTTATTTATTTAAAACAAATTTAGACTCAGAGGCCTATCCTGTTGATGAAGAAGAGGGGATTAAATTACACCCATAATTGGGGATCTCCCCAAAATTTGTCCCCTAGGCCAAGACGCAAGGTCTTGCTAAGTCCCTGGGGCTTCTTAAAACTTACTCAACTACCCCAGGGCAGCAGAAAGCTCCAGCCTTCTGTCCATTGAGCTACTATAGAGACACTTGATTTCCAAGGCTTCGTGGTCCCCTTGGTGTCTGATGATTCTGCTCTTTCCATGCCACACTTGGGGATCTTTAAAGAGTGGTGAACTTAGAGCTGGTGACTAGATTCGTCCAAGTTCTGCCCCAAGGGGATCCTACCCTGCAGCCCTCACCACCCTTCGAATCATTGCCATCTTTCCTTCACTCTCTCTGTCTCTCCATCTATCTCTCTTCTGCCTCCCCCCCCCCCATACTTCTCTATGAAGCCAGATGTAATCTCATCCAATAAATTCAGATGCAGACAAATGTCAGGAAGAGCCAGGCAGATTTTGCCTGCCGTATCCAGAGAAATCCAGAAAATAAGAAAACAGAAACACTGGTGTGGGGTAGAGCATACTTATAGGCAGAAGAAACAAACACACATTGATCAACTGTCAAGCTTTTCTTTTTTAGTTTTTAACTTTTTACTGAGGGTCTCAAAGACCTTTCATACCAGAAATAGTGTCCTATATTTGTGTTAGTGTTCCCATATTTTATACTTTATATTCTTTATTTGCATATTTAAATCATCTAGATTGCCTGTACGTTATGTGAGGAAAGGATATAATTTTATTTTCCCATTTTGGCTCTAAAATTTCCCAAAACTCTTTATTGATTAATCAATCCGTAATTCACTGCTTTAAATTCTGCTTTTCCCGTATTATATTTTTTAATTATTATTGCTGATGTGTAATTAATTCTATGTATTTCCTTTTCTTCTACCCATTTTACTGAACTCTAGTGTTATTCAGTTATTTCTCTTTGTTTTCTATATATCAGAATAATAGCATCACCAAAGAGAGTTTTAGCCTTCATAGAAACTCCAGTTAAGTTGTACAGTTTTCTTCATATGGGTTTTATTTATTTCTTGCTAAATTTAGTTCTTGTTACTGCTGTTGGGAATAGAATATACATGTGAATATGGGTCTGTTTGTCTTACTGTGTAAGTAAGACATTTCGAACCATATTAAATTATAAAGACACAGGTTTCCTGTGTTTCTTCTGAGCCCCTTCCTCTCTTTTAAAAAATTTTTGGCTCCTAGTTAATGTGCATTTAAGATATTTAAGGGGCTTGTCAAATTTTTTCCAATTTGTACTCCCACAGAGTATTTGAGACTATTTCCCACACCTTTGTTGGAAATGGGGTCAGGATATATCATAATTCATCTGGGCATAAACAGGTCTTTGAAAGGGTAAATCAGATCACCCTAGCAACAGTCTGGTGTATTTTTCTCCTGGTCTTCCTTCCTCCTGCACCAACTCTGGGCTCAAATTCTTTGCCATGCTGCTGGCACGTCACTCAGCTTACAGCCTCTGAACTCACCTCGATCTTGGCTCTCAGCTAGCCACCCTCCCCCTCATTTGATTTGCTTACTTGTAGGAGACGGTGCTGGCTTGGTCAGGCGGATACTGGCTGAGCAGAGGAGAAGACATCAAAGGTTAGGTTCCCCAGGGAGCGGAGCTCAAACTAAGTCCAGTCCACAGGTTGAAATACAGAAGATACCCTGCGCAAACAACAGGAAGACCATATCCAAACCTGGACCCAACCTTTAAAATGCAAACCCAGCCAGCTCTCTTCTGAGATGATTAACCCCTCTCTAACTCGGACCCAGTAACAAATCTTTATGCATCTTAGCTAATTTAAAAGCTTAAGTTAAATAATGTTAATGGAAGACATCGCTGTAACTATTCATATATTAGTTAGAATTATATTTGGCTGTGTGTGCTAGAACTGCTTTGTCTGAAAGAACAGCTGAAATATGGTGAAAATCCATTTTTCTCCTGGGTAAAGTGCAGAGGTGAGTAATCTAGGGCTGGTATAGTAGCTTTGCTATACAAAGTCCTCAGGGACCCAGCCTCCTGCAGCTTTCTATTTGACCAGGCCAAGAAAAACTTTTTTTTCCCCAAGAACCAAGATGCCACATCCATGTTCCAAGCATAGGCTGGAAAAAGGAAGGAATAAGGGGCAAAGAGTTGGTGACAACTGCCTCTACGGTTCTTGGATGTCGGCACGGGACACTTTCACTCAGATTTCATTGGTTAGAACTCAGTGACATAGCCACACTAAGGTGTAGAGAAGACTGAGAATATAGCCTTTGCTCCAGGTGGCCATGTGCTTAGCTCTTAGCTCTATTATTGCAGAAAAAGAAGAGAATGGACATTGTTGGGTCATTAGCAATTGTTGCCACAAGGGTCTCCTAAACTAGGTAATGAACCAGGCCTTACAGTTTAACCCAGGAAGACAAACATATGAAAAGACAAATGAAATGCATTCCTATATTAGGGCTGTACTTGGGTGAAGTATGCAAGAGGAGGTTGGGGTATAAAGGAAGAGCTGATCAATTCTGCTGGGAAAAGGGGGATGAGGAGGTTTCACACAGGAGAAAATATTACAGCTAAGTCTTGAAAGTTGAGTAGATTTTTGCCAGGTGCTCCATAAAGAAGGATATTTGAGGGTGTGGGAGCAGCTTAGGCATAGAGGAATAAAATATAAAGGTACTTTTAAAACATCTGGAAGCATTTCCACTTAGATGGTGGGGACGAGGGAAGTATATAGCTCAGTGAAGAGATGAGTCTAGAGAAGTAGGCAGGGACCAGAAAATGAACAGCTATGTGTGCCCTACTCAGGAGACTAGATTTTGATCTCTAAGCAATAGGGAAAAGACTTGAGTTATAGAATTATAAGATCTTATCTGATCATTATTTTAAAGAATAATTTGAAAGGGGTGTGACTGATGAAAGCCTTAAGGAGAAGAAAGTGTTGAGGAAGCCTCTTAGATTTTTAGCACGCTTGTCTAGGTGGACGGGGTATCAGTCGGGTGCGTCTGGCGTTTTTGCTGTTAGTATCTTTGCAGAAGACATCTTTGCCACAGGCATTTTCACTGCAAACATTTTGACCACATAACTAATTGGCCCTAAGGCAGTTTTGTCATAAAAGATAAAATCATGGGTTGACAGTTTGGTTTCATTTCTCCATTGATGAATCAACCATCTTCAGCAGACTTAATGGATCGAAGCTCGTTGTTGGTTTGGTTTTTCACTTCTCCGTTGACAAAGTTCCCATTTTTTATATGATATAAAACTTAGCAGCCCTCATAATGGCCTAGACGGTGACAAGTAGACATGATGGTCTTAAAATATAGTTAACAACTAGATATATCAGCTTAATAAAAAAGTGCGGTGATGAAACTCCCTGAAAGTGTGAAATAAGTGTGTAAAGCTAGATTACACACTATACAGGAAAATGATAACATATCAATTACAGTGATAAAGCTCAGTGACAAAGACATTATGGTGTTAGTATTTCTTCCACATTCCAATGGAACTTTGGAATGGCTATCAGCGATCATGTGAAGAACATGCCAAGAACAAACAACGATGTAGAAGGGCTTTCACAGAGCATTACAAAGCTCAGTAACGAACATACATCCTAGTATTTGGAAAACTGATACTTTTTTTTTTTTTTTAGTGCAGGAAGAAATTAGCAATTATTTGTATGAATTTTTCATGTTTTATGTCTTTTATTAAAAAGGGCATCAAATCCCTCTTTTATTTTTTTGTGATTTTATCTTTTATGCCAGATTTGCCTTATGACCAATTTGTTTTGCAGTAAAGTGCTTGAGGCAAAGGTGTCTTTGGCAAAACTACCTAGAACCTTAGGTCAGTGCTCTCCAGCGAAACAGAAGCAGGGGGACTGTGGGTGTTGGTAAGTCTGATTTATGTAAGGCAGGCCAATAGGCTGGAAACCCTTAAGCAGGACCTGATGCTGCTGTTTTGAGGCTGAAGTTCTTCAGAGAAGTCTCAGTTTTGCTCTGAAGGCTTTGAAATTAATCAAACGAGGCCCACTCAGATTATCAAAGATGATCTTTTTTACTTAAAGTCAATGGGTTGCAAATGCTAATCACATCTACAAACTATCTTCTTGGCAAAAGTGTTTATTTGAATAACTAGGTAATACAGCCTCGGCAGGTTGACACATAAAACTAACCATAACAGATGGTGATACTATTAACTGACGGGGAACCAGGAGAAGCAAATATGGTGGCTTACGAGAAAAAGAATGTGTTCGGTTTTGGACATTGACAATGAAGAATCTATAGTACATCTAGGGGGGCACTGAGATACTGTTTAGTGTTTACAAATGAGTCCTGGGATCTAATTTTAAAACCAGACTGTTTAAACCATAAGAAAGGATGAAATTACATAGGGTGGGTGAGTATATGAGAAGTAGTTGCAAATGCTCACCTATGTGAATGAGTTAAAGGTGTGGATCGGGGATTTAAGGCAGTGAGGAAAAGTCAGGACTATGGCACCGGAGACCAAATGTTCAATCTCCATGGAGCAGTTTCTATTTATTTCCAACTAATTACTGGTGTGCATAAATGTTGGTCTATTATTGTCAGATTTTTCCATTGTTCAAAACTTGGAAAATCCAAATTAATAAGCAAAAAGATAGTTTGTTTCTTAAATTTGCCTGCAATACTGTTGAGCCCAAATTGTATCCATGAGTGTACTTTACTGGTTTGTGGGCTTCCACTAGGAGAACTTTGAAGAGGAGTGAGAACACAAGACAATGGATGGAACTGGGAACCCCAACATTTAAGGTTCAATGAGAGAATGTACCAACTGCATAATATAAGGAGTAAAATGAAGGCTTAAAATATGAAGGCTTAAAAATAACTAGAAGTTAACTGATGAATCAGTCTATGAATTGTTTTAGCAGTATTGTATAGGCAAAAGGTGGATTATACATGTTGAAGAAAGTTGAGGCTATTCTATTAAGGCCTGCCTCTTGTTTGTTTGTTTGTTTGTTTTTGCATAAATGGTTTGGTAAGTTCCTTCTTACTTTTCGCTCTTGAGAACCCAATGTACACGTCTTGCTATCTTCATGGTTCTGTGCTCAGGCTGAGGAACATGGAGTTCCATGTGCTTAGAACACTTTGATCTTCCTGGTTCCTGGTTCAACCCCAGGAAATAGGTGCAAAAACTCAAATAAAGCATAAATGCAATTTATTTCTACCAATAAATCATATGTAGGTTTATATAGTGCAATTAACAAAAATAGTACATTGCAACAGTTTGTGAACACTGCCCTAAAAAGAATGCCTGTACATTCACATATTTGGTGAAAATGATTAAATAAATAAATAAAACTTGCACAAAGTACTCATTCTTCCCAAGATTCTCTGTGACCTCCAGAAAATAAGTTAATCAGAGGCCAAACTTGAAGTTTGTAGCATCTACTCATGTCACATTAAATTCAGGATTTAATCAAGTCCGTCATACCTGTACTTCCCTATGTTTGTAGAAAGATGAAAAAGTGACCAATGCAATGGAATTGTGTTTGCCTATGAATGAGGAAAAGGTGCTACTGTGTGAGTGTGTGTGTGAGTGTGTGTGTGCGCGCGTGCTTGCACATGAATGAAAAACTATTTCCTCATGGGTTTATGCCGATCAGCAGGATTCTGCAAGCTGCTTTCATGCTTCATGAACAAAGCTGCATTCTTGACAATAAACTCACGATGGCAGCCAGAAGTGACTGCTAATCCCTAAGCAGTAACTCTTCTTGGGAAATAAATGCAGAGTGTCTAGAGATTGACCCTAATCAAAAGGGAAGGAAGGCTTCATGTAAGTTGAAAATGAACAGAATGAAGAGAAGTCTGTTGCCCATAGATATGCCCACCCTGTAACTTCAATTTCATTTCAATTCTTTGGGATTCCACTAACTGTAGATGAATAGGCATTAACATGCTTAAGATGCAACATCCCAGAAAAGAAAAAGCAGTTATTTACACTTTAGGCTTGATTAGTTGCTTTTTCTGTTTATACCTCTTTGAGATCAGCAGGTTTGAGACGATGTGAGTTTGAAGGATGAGGAAGCTGAAGAAAAAAGGTAGTGACCATTTTGGAACTGGAGAGCCTTCAGGGAGGAAAGCTGAGCTAGGCTGCCAGCATGAAGACACCAGATTCCCGGAAGCAGGGCAGGTGCGGCTCTGGGTAAGGGTAAGGAAAGGGTTAGGAAAAAGAGGATAATGAGAACCAAGAAACTGAGGTAAAATGGTGGGCAACAAAGACAAATTTTATTTACATCCTATTGCCCCTTGACTCTCCTGTGGTTAGCCGATGAAGTGCTTTTCCTGGTGACAATTTAGCTGGCAGTTCCCAGGGCTGAAGTGGGAGGTGCTGAGGGTGAGGGAGGGGAAGTTGATCCCACCCAGAGATGCTGGGCTGAAGTGAAAATAAGGAAGAATCTAATTAAAATGTCTCAAATTAATTAAGAAACCATGGTAGTTGAGAGATGAGTCATCAGACTACTGCCATGGAAATAACTTCGAACGTCCTCACCTAAGGGAGAGGAATTTTTCCTCAGATCTGGTTTCTCCATGTGGCTAAACTTACATTGAAACTGTGTATATGTGTGCATGTATAGGTGTATAAGTATAGCAGCTGAAACAATTGAACTCTACAGTTGGTAACTTGACTTTAATTTGTCCCAGGTTATTTTTACACATGTGATGACTGCATTTGTTTCAGTTCTTGGATTTTGAATATATTTTGAATACATTTTGCCATAATCAGTATGTCAGGGAGGAGTTAAAAAACTGGTCCTCAATTATCTTCAATATTTTATATTCATATAGAGATTTACAGCACTATTTTTTTTTTACTGAAGTTAAGTTTAAGAGAACATTTAACATTTCAATCTCCACATATTCCCTGAAGAAGGCATTAGTATTTCTATTTTACAGATAAAGAAACTGAGGCTCTAAGAGGGTCAGTGATTAGGTTGGCTAAATGCAAGGACAGTGCTCACCTCTGAGCCAAAATTCTGGGCACCAGTGTCGGGACATCCTTCTGTTGTGCTTCAAGATTATTCTCTCAATTGCTGCAGAAAGGGGAGGACAACTTCCTTCTCTACACTATTTGAGCTATTTGCTCATGTAAGTTGGGCAGAGGGCATCAGGAACAGGCAGGCAATTAGTAGATAATCTTATTAAGGTATACACCATATGGAATGCCATAGAATTTGATTAACACTGAAACTATTAATATTTAAAAGAACATGGGAATTCTGACAACTTGGCTGTCCACAGGTTTTTGTAGTATCTGTAACTGAGTCCAAGCAGATTTTGTTCTCAGTTTGTTGTGAAAGAGGAAATCCTTATCAGTACCTTCTAGCTCTTTGTTTTGTTCTGACAATGAAATTAAATCAAATGAAGAAAGGAGTGTGACTAAATATGATAGATAAAAATAGAAGAACTATGTGTCAGACAGGAAAACCTAAGAAGGCTTATGATATTCCTACATAGTTATTTCTCTTAAGCTTCCCAGAGTATGCTCAATTTTTGCAAAAATTCAGGAGGCTTAGAAACCACATAGAGAAACATTCCTTGGAAAGAGGAACTCTTCAATGGTCTAAGATTACAGATCCTTGAATTGGAATGGTATGCAGTTGAGTTTTCCATTCTCAGTTCCAGGAAAAAAATGGGATTTTTTTCCCATTAAGAATACTGTTAGTTAGTTATTTTGAAGTATACAGTACATACATGGTTTTTCCCCCCCGAAACCACTAGATTTCAAAGGAGGCACATATGTGAGTATTTCAAACCTTCTCTGTTGATTTTAGATCAGACCTGCAGCTCAACTGCAGAACAAATTTCATTTTCAACACGGAACAGAACAGAAGCAGAGTCATCCATCATATGGCTCCTAAAGTGCTTAAATTTACTATTTGTTTCTTGAGAATGTCTCGGCATTCATATTTATTATAATACAATCTACACAACAACTGCCAATAAATGTTGGAAAGCCTGAACTTTCTAGATACAGTGCAGTAATTATTCTATTCTGACAAGACTTTTCTTCAGTCTTAATAGAAAAGAAATAGTGTTTTAATATGTAAAAAAAAAAATCTTAAATAGAGTAATTAAATAAAGTATAATTAAAGGACTGCCTTTTACGTCAGTTTTTCTTTCTGGTTTGCCCTACTAAGTTTGGGCTAAGTTATAGTGGGTTGCTTAAGCACTCTAAACCTTAGTTTGTTTTCCTATAAAACAGGGAAAATGTTAACAGCCTGACCAAGAACATAGAACTCCTTTGGCTGAAAATAAGAGATACCTAACTCAAAATAGCAAAAGGAATGAAAAAGAAAGTATTGACTCTTGTATGTAAGAAGTTCAGGAGTAGACCTTGCATCAGTGTCACTGGGTCCTGGTTCAGACAATATTGTTAGGATGTAGTCGCTGCTGTGGACTGAATGTTTGTGTTCCCCCGAATTGCAATGTTGAAACCTAATCTCCAATGTGATGGTATTTGGAGGGGGAGGAGCCTTTGTGATTGGGTCATGATGGTAGAAACCTCATAAATGTAATTAGTGCCCTTATGGAAAAGGCCCCAGAGAGCACCCTCATCCCTCCGCCATGGAAGAACACAGAGAGAAAATGGCACCTATGAATTGGGAGATGGGTCCTCACCAGACACCAAATCTGCCAGCACCTTGATCATTTGCCAGTACCTTGATCTTGGACTTTGCAGCTTCCAGAGGTGAGAGAAATCAGTTTCTGTTGTTTACAAGCCACCCCGTTCATGGTATTTTGTTATAGCAGCTTGAACAGACTAAAAAAGTCCGTTTCTGTGCCTCTGCTTTGCTTTCTTCTATTAGACCCAACTCTTAGGCAGGCTATCCTCCTGGGGAAGATGGCCTCCAACAACTCCAGCCTATACCCAGCTAACTTCAAAAAAAGATCTGTTTCTCAACTGTTACAACAGTAGTCCAATCATTGACTGGCAATGACTCCCAATTAGCATGACTTGGATGTTGTGTTTATCTCTGAATCATTCCTTGAAATCAGGCAGTTGTGAAGTTTGATTGGCCTCGTTAGTCCAAATGCCCACCCCATAAATTGAAGATAGAGTTGGCTCCACTCGAATGGTAGGAATTTGAGAGTAGGTGAGCTCCCCATAGAAAATCTGGGTACTGTTATGACAAGTAGAGAGAATATATAGAGTGGTTGTGATAATCAAATAAGGTAGTATGTATACATAAGATAGTACATAAAACAAAGGATTTCATTATTATGCCCAGTGTTATTTAATTAGAATATCTTAAAAACATTTTTTTTCATTTGTGAGAGAAACAGAGCACATGTGGGGGAGAGGCAGAGAGAGGGAGAGAGAGAGAATCCCAAGCAGGCTCTGCACTCTCAGCACAGAGTCCGACGTGGGGCTTGAACTCATGAAACCATGTGATCATAACCAGAGCTGAAATGAAGAATTGGATGCTTACTCCACTGAGCCACCCAGGTGCCCCTAATTAAAATATCTTGAAAAAAGACTTTACTTTTTTCAGTAATGACGTTAGAGATTTTGCAACTTGGAGCATCTGTGTTACACATTTTTGGAGGTCTCCATTTTAGTTTATCAAATTCTTCACTGTAGTTATGTTAGCAAATTCCCATAGAACTGATTGCAAGAGAAAAAAACCATGACCAAGTATTATCTTCAGCATAAGGCTGTGAATTCCTCTAAAAGAATTAAGCGAGAATTAAGCAATTAAACCTTTGACATCCAAATGGAAAATGTGTTATGTGAGTAGAAGAGAATAGTATGATCTTCTTTTGCCATTATAAAACAAATGATAAATTCTTGGAACAGTAAGTTTGGATGGGAACACAATTTTTGACTCTTGGTAATGTATATTTGTTATGTGAATACTTATCTGAAAAATAGTTCTTTGATTTTCAAGTGTTGTAGAGACTGGCTAGATGGCCATCGAGCCTAGTTCCTGTTTCTGTGCACATGTGGGGTCTGGATTTGCCAGCTCCTTTACATTGGGTTAAGACCATGTGACTTTGCCTGCTCAATTGAATGTGGGCAGTGATGATATAAACTGCTTCTAGGACTCGCCCTTAAAATATTTTGGGTTATCTTTTAGTCCTATTATCTAATGTGATGCCTTCAGAAATCACATCTTGAAGGATGGGGTTAGGTTAGATAATATTGGATGACATTAATATTAGAAGCTTGAATCCCTGAGCTAGCAGGAAATCTGCAAAGGGGAACCACCAAACCCACGTTGAAACGGTAGAGAAGTGAGTAAACTTTTACTGTAATGAGTCTCTGATTTTGCAATTGTTTATTATGACTTGTCGAATACAATAAGCAAGTCTAGTACATGGATTAATGAGAGCAGCAATTGATTCAAGCTTCCCTAGACCTCAGAGGAAGTTCTCCTTATGTTTTTCACCTTCAGGATGAAGATAGTTGAAAAAAGCAGTTAGCAAGTTTGGCTCCTTTATTTATTTATTTATTTATTTATTTATTTATTTATGTATTTAATTTTATTTTATTTATATCATGCAAACCTCCACCTTGATTCCCTATGCCACTGAATGACATTGCAATCTACCCAATTGTCCAGGCCAGAAGCTTGAGGAACTGAATTCTTAATTCTTATGTCTCTTCTACTAGGTCCTGTGGACCTTACTGATACATATTTCTCTACATTCTCATCATCACCGATCTAGTCCAAACCATCTTCATCTTTCACTTAGATTACTGAGATAAGTAATTACCAAAATTACTTGTTCTTATCCCAGTCTTCCCGTTATCCTAAATTTACTTTGCACCTAGATAAATCTTTTTCGAAAAGGCCAGTCTGATTGTGTTAGCCTCCTACTGAAAATCCTTCAGGATCTCTATATGACTAAGATACTCCAAACTCCTTAGTATGGCTTACAATACTCTATGGTCTGGCTTTTGTTTCCCTCTGAGGATTAACTCTTGCCATTTCCCCCAACTCTTATAGTCCAATTAATTATTACTGTGAATAATTCTTAAGTATCTGAACTTCCAAGATGGTATTTTTGTTAAACTGACAGATTCAAGAATATTGAAAGTAAGTTATCTGCGTCTTTGGTCTCTTCATTCTATGTGTCTATCACATTTGTGGGCCCAGAGAAAAAGGCCCATTCGCTATGTGTCTCAATATCTAAAAGTTATTAATTGAACTCACAGACTGTTAAATAAAATATATTCTACCCTTCCACCTCACCAAATATATTCACACTAGCTTATATTCAGGTTTTAATTTTGAGCTCTCAGTTTCATCAGCTATATTGGAGCATGACAGTAGTGTGAGGAGAGAAGGCCACAATCAATGGAATAGAACAGAGAGTCCAGAAATAGACTGGCACAAATACAGACAACTGATCTTTGACAAAGGGGCAAATGCATTTTAGTGGAGAAGGAATCATCTTTTTCGTAAATATTGCTGGAACAATTGAACATCCTTATGCCAAAAAAGAAAATGAACTCGGGGCCACATCTTGCTTCTTATTAAAAAATTAACTCAAAATGGATTATAGATCTAAATGTAAAACCTAAAACAGTTACATTTCTAGAAGAACACATATGCAGAAATCCTTTGTGACTTTAGATTAGGCAAAGATTTGTTAGATGTGACACCAGAAGCATTATCCATAAAAGAAAAAAAAATGGATATATTAGATTTCATCTAAAGAAAATGAAAGACAAGCCATAGGCTGGGGGTAAATATTTGCAAATTAGATATCTGATAAAGAATTTCTATCAAGAGTACTTAAAGAACTCTCAAAACTCAATAATATGGAATAAACACCTCAATTTTTGAAAATGGACCAAGGTTTTCAACGAGCAGTTTACCAAAGAAGATATACAGAGCTAATAAGCATGTGAAAAGACGCTCAACATCATGAGTCATTAGAGAAATTTAAGTAAAAACCACAGTCGGATACCACTAACAACTATTACAATGGTTGAAATTTAAGGACTAATGATACCAAGGTTTGGCAAGGATATAGCGGAACAAGAATTCCCGTAAACTGCTGGTGTGAATGTAAAATGTTTGGAAGACATCTTAGCGGTTCCTTAAGAAGTTAAACATATATTGCATGCCGGCAACCCGCCGTTGTTTTATATCTCTACCCAAGAAAATTAAAAGCATATATCCATTCAGAGACCTGTGCATGAATGTTTATAGAAGTTTTATTTGCGATGGTCAAAAACTGCAAACAACTTAAAATGTCCATCTACAGGTGAATAGATAAAAAATGGAATATAATCAGCAATGACAAATAATGAAAGATTTTATGCACACAACAGCATAAAACAGTTCTTTGTCTCTATGGAAAGTACTTTACAGCTTGCCAATATTCTACATTTCCTATTGTATGGCACCATGAACCAACTGTTTGTGTCTTCCCCAAATTCAAATGTTGAAGCCCTAATTCCAACGTGATGGTATTAGGAGGTGGGGCCTTAGAGAGGTAATTAGGTTATGAAGGGAGAGCCCTCATGAATGGGATTGGTACTTTTAAAAGCAGAGACATAAGAGAGATGATCTCTCTCTCTCTCCATCATGTAAGGAGAGGGTAAAAAAGCATCCTTCTGCAAACCAGGAAGAGGATGAGCCAGGAACCAAATCAGGCAGCATGTTTTTCTTGGGCTTCCCAGCCTCCAAAACTGTGAGAATACATTTCTATAGTGTAAGCCACCCCGTCAATGGTATTTTTGTTACAGCAGTCTGAACCGACTAACATATATGGAGAGAGTCATGTCAGAATAAGGTGACTGCCATCTTGTAATGCTTATAGAAGTCTACAGCAACAGTTGGTAAACATTTTATGTAAAGGGTCAGATAGTAAATATTTTAAGCTTAGCAGCCACATGGTCTCTGTCACAAATACTCGATTCTGACCTTGTAGCACAAAAGCAGCCATAAACAATATGGCCATAGACAAAATCAGCCATAGACAATACACAAAAAAATGGGTGGGACATTGCTCCGACAAAACTCTATTTACAAAAACAGACAGTGGGTGGATTTAGTCCATACGATGTAGTTTGCCAAACTCTGGTCTAGACTGTTAGAACTGGTGTCTGCCTTTCAACCTTCCCTCTACTTGCTATATTGGATCTGGGTCCTATTGGCCATTTGCCGAAGCCATTGATTCCTGATCCCAGGGAGGACATCAAGGGATCTCAGCCATCTCTGTGGTGCCAAGAAGCTTGGGTACTTAAAGCTATCTCGGGACTTTTCCAGTGTCAGTAAGTAGGTTCTTTTCTCTCACAAGATGCCAAAAGCCTGTAAGAAGTGTGATGGATTAAATATGACTGCAAATTTTTTGTCTCACCATGGAGAGATGGAGTTTGTTTTCTTCTCCTTGGATCTGGGCTGGTCTTGTGACTGAGTCAACCAATAGAACTCATGAAAATGATGCTGTGCCAGTTTTACACCTGCACCTTATAAAGGTATTAGAAGCCTCTGATTTTGTACTTTTGGGAGCCCTGAACCAGTACATAAGTCATCTGCTTACTCTATGAAGAGACCCTAAAGGGAGATCATGTGGGAAATTTATGTGAAGAGCTAGAGTCCCAGAGAAGTCATGGATAGAGAGAAGTCCAGCAATACCAGCATCCAGAGCTAAGCTCAGCCTTTCAGCCATGGAGGCATCAGAGCGGACCATCCTGAATATTCTGGACAAGTCAAGCTACAGGTAACTGCAGACTCCACTAACATTAGGTGGAATAGAACAACTGCCCAGACCATCCCAGTCAACAAAGATGGTAAGGCTGTTTTAAGCTACTGAGTTTGGATAGCCCAAACAAGGAGATAAGAACATTGAATGAGACCTTTGAATGAAAGAGAGGATTAGAGTTGTGACTCTCAAAGCAGGTTCTGTAAGATGGAGATAGATGTTCATAAAACAAGAGGATCAGGGTTTTCTGTTCAGTCAAGGTTGGAAACCATTTTGTGAACCAAGATTAAATAGATTTATTTACTGAGGAGCTTCTCAGAGGTTTTAACATGTGTATTTTAGTAGTAAATATTATGAAACTCTAAGAGGAGGACATAAAATTTGCCTGTGACTTTTTTTTTTTTTAAAGATGTACTTATTCACCTCCCGAGGAAGGATTCCCAGAAGTGATGATGTCTAAGCTGTGTCCTGACCATGAAATAAAGTCTGGGAGATACTGAACAACATGGTCTCTAAGCTTATTTCCAGCTCTAAAATGTCATTATCTAGAATCCATTATGAGATGGTCTCTCTTAGTATTATTAGATCTCCAATACCAGAAGTGGAGCAAGCACATGGAGTCCCTGGTGGATATCCAAGCCTCTCAGACAGCCTTCACTCAGTTCTGCTCATTATGGATAAAGGCTTCTTCTCTGAGCCACCCAAATACTTCTGACTTCCAATCCCAATCAATGCCTTGAAATGAAAATATGGTCATTAAGGGTGGTAAAAAAAAAAAAAATCATGATTTAATGGGGTGAGACCTCAGAAAAAACTCTGTATAAACAAAGACTGTCTCACTTGGCTATCATATTTCAAAATAATATCATCTCTCCAATGACTCTGCTCCCTCACTTTGAGAACAGACTCAGTTAACTTTTTTTTCTTGAATTAATAAAAATAAAAGTGAAAATAGTGTAGAGAGCACATGCGAGGGGTGGAGGGGCCAAAGGAGAGGGAGAGAGAGGATCTTAAACAGGTTCCATGCCCAGGGTGGAGCCTCACACGGGGGCTTCATCTCATGATTATGAGATCATGACATGAGGCAATATTAAGAGTCGGACACTTAACTGACTAAGCCACCCAAGCGCCCCTAAGATATCATCTTAATTGCCTACTTGACATCAAGGCACCATACTTCTTGAATTAGTTGTCCATACAGTTTGCTTTTGTTCCTTCTCTTCCCACTTATCCCATAATCTACTGCAGTTTGGCTCCCTCCTGTAACTTTTAATTATTTTTTAAGAATGGTAACTTTTCCGAGGTTATTTCATCCAATCTCAAACTTTCAACTCATACCTATATACAGTGTGACCAGGAGTAAGGAATGTTCCTATATCTGTACACCTGCCCATACCATAAGCCCAGTACTCACACTCAAGGCCTATATTCCAACTGCTTATTTCCACTCGAATATCACACAGGTATAAAAAAAACCTCTCCACTCCCAATGGCAACATCAAGCCTATCCAAGTATTTATTCATTTATTCAACTAATATTTGTTGAGCACCTACTTTGGGTCAAGACTTTGGCAAGCCTTAGATTCTAACAGTGATCAGGACTTCACCGTTAGGGAGCTTCTGGTCTTGTGGTGAAGACAGATAAATAACCAAACATTTCTAGGACAAAACATGAGTTTCTATGGAATCACCGAGGAGAGAGCCTTCATTCGGTCTTGATCGCGGTGATGAGGGGTTGAAGGAAGTTGTTTTAAAGCCCTCCCAAAATAGAAAAAAAAGTGACTATGTTGAGTCTCAAAGGATAGCGAAGGCAGATAAAGGAAAGTAGAAGAGCAGCCAGTCAGAGGAAGTGCTTTGTAGGGAGACTTATAAGGGAAGAGACTAAGTCACATGCTCACGGACATGGCTGGATCAGTGAATGAAGGTGGACAAGAAGCCATAGGTGAACAGTACAAGTGGAGGAAGAGTTGCCTTTACAAAACCCAAATCCATTGGCATTTTAGTGCTGTGCCACAGTTACATGCCTTGTTTTTGTGTTTTCCTTACAGATGGAATATTTTAAATACGTATGCCATGTCTCCCATAAAGTTAAACATGCTTTTACCCTGTGACCCAGCAACCCTATTTTTAGGTATTTACCCAAGAGAAAGGAAAGCATACAATGTCCACACAAAGACTTGTACAAGAATGTTTAAAGCAGCCATGTTCATCATAGCCCCAAACTGGAAAGAACCCAAATTGTCCATCAATGGGAGGATAAACAAACAAATTGTGGTATATTTGTATAATGCAACAATACTCAGTAACAAAGCAGAACAAACTACGAATACACACTACCAAGATCAACAACGTGATTGATCCTCAAAATCATTAGGTTGAGCAAAATAAGACAGACACAGATCACACACTGTATGACCCATTTACATGAAGTCCAAGAATAGGCAAAATGCATTACAGTAAAAGAAATCAGAAAACTGTTGCTCTCAGCGTCAGGGTGATGGGAGAAGGGCAGTATAATGACTCTAAAATATGTTTTCAAACATGTGAAAGAGAAACATAAACACAAACAAGATGTGGAAAGTTTATTCAAAAAGATGATAAAGCAAAAATACTTTATTTTAACTGCAATTTGGATAGATGCTTTAGAAATTTTAGATTAAAGAAATCCTGAGAAATCAACAACTTCTGATATGGACATATATAAAGATTACTTCTTTTCACACCTATGAATTAATTTATTAAAGCACTGAGACCAGGGGTGCCTGCATGGCTCAGTTGGTTAAACCTCTGACTTTGGCTCGGGTCACGATCTCACGGTTCATGGGTTCGAGCCCCATGTCAGGCTCTGTGCTGACAGCTCAGAGCCTGGAGCCTGCTTTGGATTCTGTGTCGCCCTCTCTCTCTGCCCCTCCCCCGCTCATGTTCTGTGTCTCTTTCTCTCAAAAATAAGTAATAAAACATTAAAAAAAAAAAAGCATCGAGGCTAAAGACAGATAAAAATTAATGGAATATGAAAGAAAATTGAGTGACAAAATCAATAGAAGTTATTTTAACATCAAGCAGTAAATAGTAATAAAAATAATTTTCAGATAAGACAAAGAGCAATAATTCATTAAGAGGAAGAGACAAATTTTGAATAAAAGTACTGAGTACGCTATTTATTCTTTGATAATCTAATTAACAAAGAGTAAATCACAAGAACATATTGGGAAAATATTTAAATTTCTTTCAAATTGAATATATAATACTGACACTGACGAGATGAAAATCATGTTCACAATATACCTTCACAAAGCACACCAGTGACAAACTGATTCATAAGTATTGCTAATTGAAAGACTATTTAAAATTATTCATACACAAGGAAATTTGCAATGCCCTGAAATCTCACAGCTCTTACACTTCACATATGAAAGAACTTTGATTGAGGTTTTTCTGTACTTGACGACAATCCTGAAAATTTGCTTATATAAGTATGAATGAGTTGTGAACCAGAAAGAAAATACATTTTGATCAAGCATACAGAGGAATGACTGAATTATCATTTTATTCTTTCTACAGAGAATGATATAACAAATTCTTGCCAGGGTCACTAATATGCATCAAAAGGTAGGACAGATAAAATTACAGATGTGAACCAGGCACTTAACAAAAAAATAGTTTTCCCCCTAGATTTTACGATGTCCCTGGAATTTGTCAGAATTTTAAAACTTACAATTTGTTGTGATTTCTTTTCTTCCTACAATAAATGTTTACTTCTACTCTTAATTTCATATTCGTAATTCTGTATTCTTTTTCTTACAATGCATCTCCAAAATTACATTATTGTAAAGTCCCCCACACCTGGACCCACCTGCTTGCTTCTTTTTTTAGATTCACATTCTTCAAGGTCAGGGATTGTGACCTTTTCCTCTTTGTATTACTGGCACAGTGCCTGGCAAAAAATAGGAGCTTGACAAATATATGTGCAATTAAATGGAGTGGGAGCAAATAGCTTGATAGCTTAGCATAAAGCAAAATGTCAGTGATAGAGAGAGCAGTGTGGATATACCAAATCAAAGCCTACATTCTCTCCGGAGGATAAATATTCTTTTACTGGGATACTGGTCTGACAGAGCCTAATTTTTAATAAGGTTCATGCAATCCAGCCTCCTGTAACCTCAATCCCAGGATACAAGTACTACTCAGTTAAAATTAAGAAGTAGAATTATATACATTGCTTTATCTGTAACTTTCTTATAAGGAAGGACATACACTCAATACTTTCTGGTTTTATAATATTATATCATATATAGCATATATATATATACACACACACACATATATATATGCTATATATGATATAATAGGGGAGCGATTACAAATGGGTAGGTGAGGTTTGAGCCTTTGCTGTAAATTCACCTATATCCTCAGTAACTCAGTCACCTAGCTCTGCATAGCAAAACCCAATGAAAATAGTTTTATAACAAACTGAAAATGATAGACGTCATCAGTCCCAGTTTGCTAGGTGAACTGAAGTTATCCGTCTCTTTTCACAATCGAAAATAGAAGCGGTAGCATTAGCAGGCTGTAAGCTTGCTCAAGCAGCTGTCTTGTCAGGCAGCGCCACCGTTATCCCATCCCAACAGATGTGATCCTATTTTTAAAGGCTTCTGGGAAAGGGAGATTCCCTCACCTTTCTTAGCAACCCGTTGGGATCCTAACAATTCTGCCAGGGATGCTGGGCCTCTGAGCCTGGCTACAGTACTTTTATATATTTCTGGCCTGGTGTTTTTCCTTGTTCCTGTTTCCTATTTTAAGTTTTTAAAAATTATTTCGGAGAGGGAGAGTGCCAGTTGGGGAGAGGGGCAGAGGGAGAGAGAGAACCTTAAGCAGGCTTCACGCTCAGCATGACGCCCGATGAGGGGCTCTGCCTTATAACCATGAGATCATGACTTGAGCTGAAATCAGAAGTCAGACGCTCAACTGGCTTAGCCACCCAGGCACCCTTCCTGTTTCCTATTTTAGTATTAATTCTATCCCCTCACCTCTATGCCTCTTTTTCCCCATTAATTTTTCTTGTGGGCATCTCATACCTACATGAGGTGGAAAGGAGTTTGAGTTTAAATTTTAAATTAACAGTACAAAGGGGTTTGATAATCTGTCCCTATCTGCATCTATTAGAGATTTGTGAACTTGGGTGGGTTGAAGACATACATACTTTGATTGAAAAACATATTGTGTTATCTTTAAACATTTGAAAGTACTTATAATTTTGTTTTAATCTTTAGTCTCTTTTGAATGCCCTCTAAATTTCCATATTGTTCCTTAAGTTGAGTTCTGAGTTGGATATGATATTCTAATAGAGATCTAGGGTAGTGTTGAACATCTTGGGCAGAACACATTTTATTTCTGCCTCATTAATTCAGTGTTTGCCTGTGAATCCATCGATACACCTATGTAGTTGATCACTAATGCTTCAATACTCAGCGGGCCATGTCTTCTATGAGAGGTGTGATCTGACAGGTGTAAGGAAAATAGTGTTGCTTTGAAATAGTTCTCATTATCAGGTAGCTGACTACTCGAAATTCCGCTCTTGGTGATTCATTTCATTGGACCTGTTTCCTTGTGGGCTCTTTTAAAACAGAAGAACCTCTGACAATTATAAGATGTTAATCAATTTGCTCCAAGAAATAAGCAACCGGCTGGAAGCTGTGAGTATCTGGTAGATGGCTGGGAATGGAGACGTGTAGAGAGAGGGTGACCATACATTCCAGGTGGCTTCTAGATTGTCTTGGTTCCTGCCCATTGCCCAAGTAGACTTATTTATAGCTTTGCCTTTCACTCTCAAATGTGTGATGACCTTAGTAGAGTCAACCAAAGTGGGAAATGGTTACTAAGTAGAGCTGTGAGGAGTCTCTAGAACCCTCAAACCTGGACTTGAATCTCTGCTCTACCGCTTGCTGGCTGAGTGATTATAGGTAGATTATTTAAATTCTCTCCCTCTCAGCCTCCCCATAGACAAACGGGGACTTAATATTAAGTATCTTTTGGATAGGTCTTGTCCTGGTGCAGCCATTATTATTGGAAACTCCTGTTTTGCCCGGGTTTGGCATTTCTAAATCATTCAAATCTAGTAAGACACAGATATTTTTCTACTCTAAATCACTCTCCATCTTGTTATTTGCACTTCATTTCTAATTGTTTTCCTAAATTTCACTCTGAAATTTTCTTTTATAGGTACCATGAAAACTGATGGCACCTAAAGTCTGTGCCACTCTGTTTTGGCACTGACTTTCACCTTCATCTTTGGCATTGACTATGGTTTTGTGTGTGTTGATCCCGTCCTTCCTACCTTGCGGTAAGTTTCTTGAAAGCCATAGGACTCACCTTGACTTTCCCCAGAACCTAGAATAATAGTGCTAAACAATTGCCAGATTCATGTGGCTTCACTGAGTTAAAAGTCCAGGCTACATAGCACTCTTGGCTTCATTCTCAAATTATTTTACCTGAAGATTAAAGATAACGTTTTGTAAAGGGGACCAAATGGCTTAAAGGAGGTTCAAACATACGTTCAAAGGGTAGGAACTGCATCCTTCAGGATTCAGATCCAAAATAAAAACAACTTTGGTAGTGACGAGGTCTTTGTAGCCCAAACTAAGAAAATGAGTCTGCCTCGAACCAGAGGAAACTTCTACAGAGCTCTCGCTGTATCTCCACGGTTCAGTGGGTTCTTAGCCTTCTCTCTGGGCCTGCCAATCAAGATGCTTAGGAGAGTGCTTTTTTGGCAGACAAGCCCTGACTACTTGAAATGAGGCAGACATCACCGGAGCATTTCAGAGGCCAGACACCAGATGGTAATAATACATTTCAACTATTAGAAGTTTGGATCAGAAAGCTAAAGGTGAAGGTCTTATCTCATTTGTCAAATGATGTAATTCATTATTAAATCAGGACAAACCAGTTAACATCTGAAGTATAATTCTGGTGGCTATTTATAACACACTCACAGCTTCATTTGACTCGACTGGCTTTATTTAATTCTGTGCAGCATTTTATAAAAACGTAGGAAATGACCTATGCAAATCACAGTTCTGGATAAATCAAAATTTTTCTTCATGTGTCGATTAAATGTTAGCATGTTTGAGTTACTTGATGAAATTATGTCTTATTTAAAATAATTTGAAGCAGAAGACACTCCAGGTAAATTTAATGAGCTTGCCACGTGTGGGATTTGAGTGCTATACTTTTTTAAGGATGAGATCGCTCACCAAAAGTGCTCATATCCAGGCTCTCAAAGAGAGAGGGTTGCCATAAATGAGTCAGTTAATTCTTAAAACATTAATACCAAAAGTGAAAACGAAGATATTTGCACCCTGGGGTATCTATGCTGGGAAGTCTCTATATATTTCTTAGTGAGAAATGAATGTGTTTAGTCTTTTTTTTTTTTTTTTTTTTTTTTTAAGTAGGCTTCATGCCCACGACCGACCCTGAGATCAAGACCTGCGCTGAAATCAAGAGCCAGGTGCTAAACCAACTGAACCACCCAGGCTCCCCTTGAATGTGTTTAGTCTTGAAGAATGTTTAGAAGATACAATATTGGTAATTCTGCCACTGACTGGGAAAGGAGAGATAATATAATCAATGTGATACTGGATGTTTTACATCTACCCACTATTTACCAATGAAGTAATACTCATCATCTTTCTTCAGCATCATGGTGAAGGTGTATTAAGCACTTAGAACAGCACTGTTCTAAGAATTTCTACGGGTCTTAATTCACTTTTCCTCTCAAAAACTTTATGAAGTTAGTGTGATTATGCCCATTATAAAGATGATGAAACTGAGGTCACTCAGTAAGAATCACAGAGTATCCAAGTTTGAGGGAAACGTAGGGCTCACTTTTTTCAACTCTCAGTTTATAAATGAGTTTATAAAAGGCCCAGAGGTTCATGCCTTGCTCAGAATTACATAAAAAGTTAGTAGCTGAGCCACAAATATTTAAACAACTAGCATACATTAAGTGCTTACTCTATGCCAATTAACCCTTACAATAACACTATGAAATAAATACTACTGTCTCAATTTTGCAACAACAACAAGAAACCCCACAAAAATAAAAAACAAACAAACAAACAAACAAACAAACAAACAAACAAAAAACATTGGCACTTGGAGATGTTAAGGTACTTAGGCAAATCACCCTCCGGTAAATGCCGGTGCTGGGATTTGGATCCTGGCCTTCTCCCTAGAGGTCTTAGTAGTATCAATACGCTGCTTCTCCAATAGGACCACCTTTCTCTCCTCTATGCCGGCTTTCATCTGATCCGGTTGGCCTCCTACCTAGGCTATAAACAGCTGCATTTTAATCTCTGGCCTTGGTAGTTCTCACTGGGCAGGAGACAGTTCGTGGAATCCTGGAGTGATTAAGAAGTGAGAGAAAATGAATGGCACCTCCTTTGCTAAGTTCTGAAGCCTCACAACTAATAGGAGCCTTTAAGTTTGTTCGACATAAAATCAAATGTCAGTGATCATGGAAACCGTAACAATATATCTTTACGCTTTCAGGTCTGATGTTTAAAATCACACTTTTCTCCATTTTCACTTTCCTTTAGGTTTCTTGGGGGCATTTTGCAAACGTTGTCATTATATTTATATAAATGCAGTAAACCTAGTGATGAAATCTCTTAATGAGACCTTAAACTCAAATGTAATGGTCTTGAGTTTTTCCTTCCTCAAATTTCACACTGATCATGAAATTTAATATTTCCCATCGTGTACATCTTTTTTTTTTTTAATTAACATCATAGTTTTATTTAATAAAGAGTTTTACAAAGGGGATAACTGGTGATTTTTTTTAGCATATATTTAAGTTTATATATGTTTGGATCAATAAATATTATTATGAATGTTTTTTCATGAATGCTTTTTAAAATGAGAAATACACACACTTTATTTCCTAATCAGAAGGTATATGTCTATATATCTGAGATTTTACATAACCATTAATTTTTTCTAGTTACATACTCATGAAACTGTGTGTGCTTTAAGCTGCCCAGCCAAATACCACATTTTCTGTATAAAGGGGAAAAGGCTGAAAAATTAGATTTTCAAGAGCCAAGTAAATTTGGGAGTGGCTTCATTCACATGGAGATGTGATTTGAACTTGTTAAGTATTTGCTAATAAGAGAAAGGTACCCTTTGTAGATATTCAGAAGGCTATTATTTTTACTCATCTACTCTGATAATACAATGCGAGTTCTAAGACAAGCTGGGGGTGGTAACTAAGGGCTTCATTTATCTGAAATTAGAAGTGCCCATAATGGGTTGGCAGGGCTGTGGGCTGCATTGTGTGTTTCCCAGTTCTCTCTAATTAGCCATAGAAAAATGTGAAGAATAGCACCCACATTATCCAAATTCTCTTAAGGATTTGCTACCTTAAAACCTATTTTCCTTTTGTTATGTTCAATATGTATAATTATGCTTTCAGAAAGCCCTCTGCTTTGGAATTCTTTTCTTGCTGACCTGCCACCCAGTTGCAAGCCATATCCAGCAGCCACTACTTATTTACTGAAGGTTCTTTTTGGGAAAAGTTTTATATATATATATATATATATATATATATACATACATATATGGTTGTTGCTTTTTTTTTTTTTTTTAATCTCCAATGTCTATCCCCTTTTTACAAATCACCTACCCCATAAAGGAATTTTCCTCTGGCTCCTTGTGTCATCTCTTACATCATCTCTTATGACTTTCTCCCCCACGCCTCACCTCCCCTGTCTAGCCACACTGGCCTTTCACTTCCTTATGGCACGAACTGCTTCTTGTCTTAGGGATTTTACACTTTCAGTTCTCTCTTTCTGGGCCACTCTTTCCCTGCTTTTCCTCAGTCAGCCCAGATGTCAATGCTGCAGGTATCCCCTCAACCAGTATTATTCCACCCTACAGACTTACTCCCAACTGCCTCGTTTTATCTTTAATGTTATTTTTCATGATTTCACTACAAAGTCCAGAGGCCTCATCTGTTTTGTTCACCCCTGTATCTCTAGCGACCAAATGGTGCCCAGAACATAGGCACTTGATACACTATTTTTGGAACAAATAAAGACATAGAACTGATCAGTCAGTCGATCAATAAGTAGATAATAGACGTTTTCACTCAAAAACTAATGTATGGAGATAGAAATTATAATATTGATTACCTCAGGGGTATATTAGCTGGGAAGGGGCACAAGGGAGAATTCCGGAAGGTTAAAAATATTTTCCATCTTGGTCAGAATAATGGTTATACAAACACATGCACAAACATATGCAAAAATTAATATAGCTGTACACTTATGACTTAATTTGTATACATAAATTTAAAAAGTATATAAACTGTTGTGTTAATCCATCAGGGACTAGACTATATGCATGATAGTTGGTAAGCTTGGTACCACGGAAGCCTGGGTCGGGTATCTCTAAATGTCTAGCATATCAAATTTAAATAAATGCATCAAAAAAATAAATGTCCAGAGTAAGACCTTTGATTGTTGGAAAATAACTGTTGCCTTAGAGGACAGATCTAAGATCTACAACACAACAGGATGTCTTTCCAAAACCACATGTTCTTTTAATGTGGATCTGTCCTACCTATGTCATTATATAAGCCTTTTTTTAGCTAAGGGTGTCTCATGGCTTTTACACAGGGCCTAGGAAAAGATAAGAAGGCAGGAATAAAATATTAACTTTAGAACTTAGAGTCCTTGTTCACCACAATTTATCGTTGGCCCAGTCCTTGCTAGTTGAGGATTCCACAATCTAGATCAGAAGAAATGATTATAAAACAATGATGGGTACAACTAGAAGATACTCAAGGACATGGAGTTTATCAGTTTGCTAGACAGAAGTTTCTATATGCAAAACCATGCAATATTCTATATACGCAAGGATGTCAATGGGAAGTGGCATACTGAATAAGCGGTTCCTTTATGGAAACTTCTTTTAAAAAGGTATAAGACACATAATTAACTTTCTAATACTGTTACACTCCATGAAAGTCAATGCGAATGGTCTTGTTTATGTACACGGATTGTTCAAGGAATTGAATCTTAACCCTTGTGAGTAAAAAGTATTTTTGAAACGATTTGAATTTTCTATTGTTGAAATCTTTCTCAAGAGTCATGAATTTCTTCCTTCTCACAAAAGGTATTCTTGCAAAACACTCCTCTCTCCGTAGTTTGGGTTCAGCATGCATGTTGATGGTTGCATGGGACTATCTCAGCAGTTAATGTGTTGTTAACCTAGTAATAACTAGATGAACTTACCCCACTGCTTATCCATGAACTTTCAGTAGCTCTTTCCTTGGAGAGAACATTCTCCACTGGGTCTGGGATAATGTCCTCTAGTAGCATTTAATATAATGCTTTAATTTTACTACCTTATTTTACGTAAAATTTCTAGGTAAGGGCCTGAATCATTGCACAAGCTTTGTGACGACTATCGGACTTTGTTTTTGTTTGTTTGTTTTTTCTCCTCGTAACTCAAGGTTCAAAGCTATATAAAAAAAGGGCCAAATCTACCAGAGGTCTCACCAACAGATAGAATGGGAGTAGATCAAGTCACTATTCTCAGAAATCCTAAAGGTTTAAGGGCTGAGGGACCAATCATAAACTTCAGGGGCACCTAGGTGGCACAGTCAGTTGAGCATCTGACTTCAGCTCAGGTCATGATCTCACGGTTCCTGCATTTGAGCCCCGCATTGGGCTCTGTGCTGACAGATCGGAGCCTGGAGCCTGCTTCAGATTTTGTGTCTGCCTCTCTCTCTCTCTGTCCCTCCCCTGCTTGTGCTCGGTCTCTGTCTCTGTCTCTGTCTCTCTCTCTCTCAAAAATAAATAAAACATTAAAAAAATGAAAAAACATCATTGGCTAAATTCAAGAAAAATGCATTTTCCCCCAAAATGTTCTAAAGCTGATAATGAGAAATAACTCTTCTTGTTTCTGAGCATATAGTATATCAAATTTATATACTATACGCCATAAGTTTATATTATATGGCATAAGTTTAAGCCAAAATCTCTATCTCCTCATCCCTACCCATTATTTATCCACTCTCCCATATACATCAATTTCTTTGGAACTGGAAATTGATGTTTTGCCCTAAGAAACCACCACGAGAGCTTGGGAGGAATGTGAAAGTCCTCAATAAGCTCTGTGCCCTATTCTTCCCCTTTCTGCTCTCCTCTCTTCCTCTTCCTCCTTTTTTCTCTCACCCTGAGTTGTCAGCAGTTCCGATTTTAGAATCTGTGACTATAAGGGACACCCCTGGATGAGGAAGCAGAGGCCACTGCTTTGCTCTTGCCTAAGAAGCCTATGTCATCTTGGCACCCTCTCCACAGGTCCTGGGCAGAGCCTTTCTTGGTGGGCACCAAAGACCTAGCTTCCTCTTTGCCTCTCTGTCACTTCATACTCCCACACCCTTTCCCCTTCAGTCCGTGTCCTATTCCTAGACCTCTGTTGTTGCCCTACAGCACCCCTGCCCAAGCTTCAGGCCTCTCTGTCTCAACCCCAACCCCACCTCCCCATTCTATGCTTTGTCGAGATAAATCAGTTTGAATCCAAAGCTAGCTGTCACTCTGGAAAGGCAATCTAATAAATTAATCTCTCATAAGAAGTTAATGACTTAATAAGAGCTTAGGATATTAAGAGTTTGCTACTTGTATTTGGCTTGTAATGGATGATTTTTATAGATGCAAAGCCTTAAACCCAAGCGGTGACTGTTAGGAGGAAGAATTTCAACTACAGCCTATTTTGGAGTGGGGGAGGGTGATGGAAGACAGTACGATGGGGGAGGGCTAGCGTGATGGTCTTAAATTGCTAATGATGCCCCATAAGCCTACATTCTCCTACATCTAAGCGGGTAGGCACTTCAGGCGTTACTTACCCTGGACCGTCTTATTCTTGCTGGTGACTGTTTACCAATCTTTTTGTTCTCTAGTCTTCTGGTTTTCCATGACAGACCTCAGAACTCATCTTCCTTAGGATAAAGATCTGATGTGGGCAGCCCTTGAGCACTCTCTAGAAGGTAAGAAGCTAGTTTACTGGCTACTTAGCTGAAATGTGCAGAACCCTTCCATAAACTGTGGGCATGGCTGGTCCTAAACTAAACCAGAAAGTCATCAAAGTTTATTTATATTCTGCTCATCCCCACCATCTCACCTCTCTCTCACCCTTCTCTCCTCTGTGCATTCCGAATTCTGTGCCCAATAAACCTTCGCCCTGTCTTCACTCTTCTCATCCCCAGGGCTGGTTCATTCAGTGGGGCCTTTTGGTTCCTAACATATGTTTACACAGATGAAATCTGGCTCAAGTAAGAGCCACAAGAATATCTTTGAAGAATAAAAAGGGTCAGCTTGTCATAAGGGATCACATGAAACTTGAGGAATGTGATAAAGAGGGGAGGAGGAGGTTCTCAGGCAGCCAGCTAGCCCCATTTCAATCTGAGGAGCAAAGCGTAAAACACTTTTGCAAAGTGTAAAGCACTCTAGCTTGAATGAGAATAGGAGTCCCAGGTGGGGAGATGCTCCTTATGTACCATGGAGTTTTCCAGGCCCTGGAGTTTCCCAGAATTGTGAGGATTCTAATTTTACAAATTTAGGGGGCAGCCCAGACTTTTTAAAAAAGCATTTCGAAGAGATGTTTCTTGTGGTCTTTGGAATATACCTAGAGAAACTCTGGAGTATGGGGTGACACATGGTTGGTTGCAAGTCTATGAGATCTGCCTATCCTATGAGAGGCAGGAGGATGAACGCTTTATCCTTCAATCCTAATAGATGTCTACTTCGGTCTCAGTAAGTATGGCTCCAGCTGATTGGCCCTTAGTTACCATCCCCTCCCTCCAACCCACAAAGGAGGTTATAATGGGATAAAGAGACTGGTCTACTTTAACAATTCAACAAACAGTCAGATTTCTCCCTCAAAATTCTTTTCGTCAACTAATATTTGGAGTCCTAAGTTTTATTCTCACCACAAATCATGCAACTGCTTAATTCTTCTCCATGTACCAAGTAAAACAGGTGAGTAGAAAGTAGGCGGACCATCAAAAAGGTAGTTCTAAATCATTGCACTTTACTAAGACCCAAGGCTGTATTCCACTTACTCATCAGAACTCCATAGCAGGTAACTCCTTTAGAGTCTTATTTATAGTACTATAAATTTATCTGAGGGAATGGCATGCTAGCTAATTCATTTTACACAGTTTTATGGAGGGATTTACTACAGTGCCTTTTTCGAATTTACAGCCAGAAGGAATTAGGCACATCATCTTGACCAATTCCCTAACTCTAAAAATAGAGAAACCAAGGTCAGAAACTTAAGGGATATAGTGGACTCTCCCTTCCCACTAGGACCCCTCTTCTTTCTTTTGGGGACTGCTTTTTCCATGAGGACCACCCCCCACTCCAGGTCTAGGTATGAGCAATCAGATCACCCTACCGCCCAAACCCAGTGATTGGTCCAAGGCAAGGACCTGACTAAGGCTGCCTTGAACTGTCTGGGAAGAAGGTCTTTTCCCACTGGGGTTGCAAAATGGGAAAAGGATAATCTGGGACTGCTACCACCATCCTGCAGAATGTTTGTCTGAAGAGCAAAATCAAGCAGAGGTAGGAAGAGCTGAGACAGGGAGAATGGACCAGGGTGAGATCATTTAAGCCCCAGGAGCAGGCTAAGTTGCAATCTGGTTCTTCATTTCTAGTTGTGGGAGTCAATGAAGTCCTTTTCATTCATAAACTAGTGTGAGTTGAGGATTCAAACTTGTAACTGAGTTGTAACATGGACATGCCTGGTTCTGCAGCTTTATGCACAATGTGTCCTGATACTCCCTTCTCCTGCCTGGGTATATCAGTCTCCATGCTCTGTGGCAGGAAGGAAGGGTTGAGTTTTAGAATGCCTAAGCACAAACTGCATTATCTGCTAAAAATGCAGATTCCGAGGACCACAAAAATTCAAGTTTGGTGAGACTGGGTGGCAAAGGCCATAAACCTATCCCTTATCCAGGTTTTTCCTGAGTGGGAAAAGCCCTTAGAGCGACTTAGGAGGCTGTTATGTTCACTGGCTGTCACCTTCTGTTCCAGTCACACTGTTTCCCTTGAGGTCAACAAACATGCCAGACTTGCTCTGCTCGTAGAGCTTTATCTTCACTGTTCCTTCTACCTGAAAAGCTCTTTACTCCAGATACAGCTACGGCAAAACCGTTCCTTTTACTTACTGGCAGAAATGTCACTTTTGAGGAGTGACCTGTCCAATTCTGATCTCCCTATTTAATACGACAATGCAACACCCCTCACCCCACCCGTATCCCTTACCCTATTTTATAATTTTCCCCTGTAACTCTTTTTACCTTCCCTAGTTCTATAGCACTTCTTGTTTATTTTCTATCTCCTTCCCCCTCCATCTCCCTTCCTCCCCACTTCAGGAAAGTGGGCATCTTTCATTTGTTCACTGAGGCATCCAACGTATCTTCGGCACACAGCTGGCAAGCAAATAAATATTTTTTGAGTGAAAGTGCTTTCAGTTCAAGGTGATTTCTGACTCTCAAAAAATGCCATAGTGCCATGTGGACATTAATTATTTTACTTTCTTAATACTTCTTAATACAGATTGCCAGGATTTCTTTTCCTTTGAAATCGAGAAGCGGTAAGAAAAATAATGAGAAGAAAGTTCCTTCCTCATGGCTGATGCTGCATATGGGTGCCCAGTCTGGGTCACCTATACGCCACAGAGGCTCACTTTCCTTAGAGCTTCGAAGGGCCAAGTACACAGTTGACCATTGCTGATTTAGACTCTGGAGGTCTTCTGGGAAGAGAAGCTTTTCTGTTACCACATCACACTTGCTTATAAGCAACTGAACAGACACGTTGCTGCATTAGCAGCTGGACATAGGGATGCATGTACTTACAGACAGTGATTTTTTTTTTTTCTTTTACACATATTCACACGTTCTGCTTCCACTCAACTCAGGCTACCTTCTTCAGAGCCTGATGATTTTGGAACAAGGTAACAAGAACCCACGTTGGACTAAACATTAACCTTTAGTGGTGGGATCAGGTCATCAAAACTGATGTATATTTGCTTTTTAAAAAAAAAATATTTTAACTGCTCAATTAGCTGAGTACCTAATATTCACATTATGCCACTTAATTTAATGTTTTAAAGAGACATTTAAGTTTTCAACTAACATTCATTCTAGTGAAGCAAAATGCTGCCTGCTACTTTCCCTGCTCAGTTTCTGGAAGTTTGGGCAGCTGCTGCTGTGTGTGCTGAAGGGAAATTGGATTCTTAAAGAAACTGCTTAATCTTGTCTATTAAGCAATTAAATAAAATGGGCTCTCGGAGGGTGTAGCAGGCGGGTTTGGAAGTGAAAAAACATTTCGAAAATCATGTTTTGCGTTTAAAATGGATGTTTAAAAATGCAACGGCATACATTTAAGAGAAAATGATGATTTGGGGAGTTTTTATTAAGTGCTTCAAGTTAAGTCAAGAAAGTCTGAATATTAAAGAACTTATACAATGACAGGAGAAGCCGCTTTAGTGGAAGTAGGCCCTGAATTTAAATTAGATCAACCTAAAAGGACACTGAAATTTATTCCAAATCGTTCAGATGTTTCTCCTTTGAAGAAAATCCCCATCAAAAAGGGTATCGCCACTTTATTCTGCAGAGTTGTCCTTCAAAGCAGTGTCGCCACTGCACGGGGACCTCAGAAATACACTGATTATAGGTCGAAATGAAAAACAAAACAAACCAAAACCGAAACCAGCAGTGCTGTTGTCGAAGTCATTCAAGGGGCTGTCCTCCCTTTTAATGTATTCGTTTTTAATGAAAAGGGAAGGGAGTATTTGATATATCCTGACACTTGGTCCCTTTCCGCGAAATCTGAAACTTGAGACGCAAAACATTCCGCAGTTGTTGGTGAAATACCTGCCTTAAAAGCAGAACCACACTGAATGTCTTTGGCCCGGAATTCCAGAGACTAATTTCCACCCCTCCCACGGAGTCACCTGCTCAGGGGGAACCCCGGCCAGAAATCCGGGTCGCGCCAGGTCAAATCTTGCGCGTCTCTTGTTTACTCCGCCCGGGGCAGGGCGGCGGCGCGGCCGGGGGGTGGGGAGGCCGCTCGGGCCCGCGGTGTCCGGGGCACTAGGCTCCGCTCAGCTCGGCGCGGGTGCTCGGGCGCCCAGGAGGGGCCGCGCGCGGTCCCCGCCGGGCGGGGGACCAGCCGGAGGAGGCGCTCCCGGCGCCCGCCCGGCCCTGCCGCCACTCGCCGCGGCCTCCGGGGAACCTCCCCCGAGGGTGCACACGAGTCCACACACGCAGGGTAACGGCTCGAGGGAGCCCCGGAATCCCCCGGGTGTCGCTTGGCAGGGGAGGAAGCCCAGGGTCCCTGTCCCCACTAGCCTGGGATTCCCTCGTCCGTGGGCCCCGGTCTCCCTGCGCGGGCTGCGATTTCACTCGAGTCCCCTCTTGGGCGAGGGAAGCGCGCGGGTGGAGGCAGCGGCTAGCCCCGGGTCCCAGCGCGGCCCACCGGGAAACTGGTAGCAATAACCCGCGCAGCTGCCCATGCGGGCTTGAATACCCTCGAGAGGGCGGGCCGCGTGTCCCAAGCGGGGTGCGCCTAGGGCGCCCCGGTGAGTGACCCCAGGGAAGGCATTTGGGGCATTTCGAACGCGTGAAAAGTTCGTGCTTCTGCAGGGGCACGGAAAGTGCTAGTAAAACGCTTTGCAAAGCTCCAGAATGCAGCCGGGAGCTAGTCTGATTTTTTTTTTTTCTTTTTTTTTGACTGTAACAACCGTGAGGACGGGCGAGGGCGAGGAAGGGGATCAGAGGTACACGGACAAAGTCATAATGACAATACTAATTATTATATAATTTTGTGATCAAGACAGGGAACGATTAAACGAGGAAATGGGGAAGATGGGGGGGGGGGCTTCCACGTCCCTAAAGGAAATTCTCAGGCTCTTGGAGACGCCCAAGTTTTTTTTTTTTTGCATGACAAGTAGAGACTGGTTCTCGGGGGAGTTCCCCGATCCGAGCGAGCGGGAGCGCGGCCCTGGTCTTCCCGCCCCGAGCGGCCGCAGCGGGGCCAGGCCCTGCCCTCCCGGCCGCCTCCCTCCCCCGCCGCCCCGCCGCCCCGCGCGCCGCACATCCCTCTCCAGCTTGCCGACTCCAGACTGGTTTTTCTGGTTCAGCCTCCCTCCCTGGGACGCGCTGGGGGATCCGATGACGTCGCTGGCTGAGTCTCTCCCTCTTCCTCCCTCCTTCCCTCCGCCTCTCCCCCCGCCCGCCCTCGCCGCGCACTCCTCCTAGTAACTTCTGTTCGGGGAGGCGCTGCCAGGAATAACCCGGTGCGTCCACAGCCCGGGAGGGGAGGCGGCCGCTGCGGCTCCCGCACGCAGACTGCTTGCGGCCCGGGCCTCGCGCTCCCTCGCGAGCCCCGCGGCCCCTGCCCTGGGCCCATCTCCGTATAGTGTCAGAAAAATAAATAAAGGAAAGAGGAGCCTGGGCTGGCGGTCGGGATCTCTTCCCTCCCTCCGCGCCCGCCCTCCCTCTGTCCTTAAGGAAATGCTACCAGACACCCCCCACCAGACACGCTCAGCCTTGGCGAGGAGCGGCCGCCGCGGCAGCGAGAACAAGGGCACCAGGGGGGTTTCCTCCTCCTCCTCCTCCTCTCCCTCCTCTTCCTCCTTCTCCTCTCCGTCCTCCTCCTCCTCCTTCTCAGCGGTGACTTTCCAGGTGAGCGGCCGCCGCTGCTGCGAGGATCCCCCTTGCCCGCTCGGGCTCGGGCCACCGCGTCGCGCCCTCCTCCCGCCCCTGTCACCCGGCGGCGGCCGGGAGCTGACAGCCGCCCGAGGGGCTCGCGGCCCGGAGGCGGGCAGCCGGCGGGAGGCGGGCTGGAGGTGAGAGGGTGGAGAGGAGGCGAGCGGGGCGCCGCCGAGCGCTGTCTCTCCCCGCCGGAGGAGGGTCTCCACAAAAACATCTTCGGGGACTGTGGCACAAGTCTTGGCCAAGTTGAGTCCTGGACCTTGAGGCTCCCCGGAGCCCGGAGCAACTTGGAGGGTCTCCTGGCTCGTTAACGATATTTCTACACGTCTCGACTTTGGGGTGCTGGGTGCAGCCTTGGGGCGCGCGGAGGGCGGACCGACCATTTGGGAGCGCAGAGCGGCGGGAATCTAGGTTTCTCGGCTCGGTAAGTGGCCTAGGCGCCGTGTTTTTCCTGCCTCCTTCAGCATTGGGAGCTTGTTTCACTTTATACTGAAATCGCCTCCGCCGGACTCGGTCGCGTCTGGCGGCGCGAGCCCCCAGCCCCTTCCCGGCGTGGCGAGGGTGAGGGTCGGAGGGGGCGGGGATGGGGGAGACCTCGTCCGGGGGGGGGTGGTCCGGCGCGTCGGGAAATGCGGGGAATACCCTGGCCGAGGATCTATGCAGATGAGGGGAGGCTGCTTTGCGTAATGTCCTGGGGGGAGGGGGCCGCGCGGGAGCGCTGGAGGCAGGAATGTGCCTGGTTACTAATGAGGGACGTGCACCGGCGCGCACCGCCGGGCCACCGCTGCGGCTGCCGCGGCCGCCGGCCGCCCGTCGTCAGGTAGCGGGGGAGGGGGCCGCGGGCGGGCGGCGGGCGCTCGGCGCGGGCCGGGGGCGGGCGGGCGGCGCGGGGGCCGGGCCGCCGGCCTGCGGCCGAGCGAGCGCGGCGAAGGCTGCTAGCTGTTGGCATTTCAGTGACTCCTTTCTCCTCCCGAGCGAGGAAGGAAGGAAGGAAGGAAGGAAGGAAGGAAGGAAGGAAGGAGAGAAGGAAGGAAGCGAGGAAGGAGGGGACTGTCTCGATGGAAGGTTCAGGCGGAGGCGCCCTCGCCTTGCGGGTGCACCGGCCGCAGAGCGGCTCCCGGCGCGGCGGGCTGGCCGGGGGCGCGTGGAGACGGGTGGGGGCGGTTTGCATGCGTGTTCGTCTGTGCGTCTGCCCGGGGACCGGGAAGGGACATGTGTGTTTGGGTTCTGCACTGTGGGGAGCTGGGTCTGCGCCTTTATGTCTGTTCCCTGAAGTGGGTGGAACGTTGGCCCGTTCCGGGAATGTTCCATGACGTGGTGCAGCCACAGGAAGGGGGTTAACGAGGGGGCTCTCTGCCGCGGCGGCTCTGCCGGCTGCTATCAAAGCAGATGTGCTGCTGCTCCTCCTCACTCACCTCCCTTCACCCCTCCCCCGCCTTTGCATTCTGTGCGTCTGGTGTTGGTAGGGGCGAGACAGGAAAACACTGCTCAGTGTGGGGGTGTGTGTAGGGGGTGGGGGTGATGTATGTGTGGTGTCTGTCGTATTTGGTGGGGGAGACTCCAGATTAGCTCTGACACCCCAGCTGTTATCGCAGATCGGTGCGCTTTATACGCATGTGCCTCTCGCGTTCTGTCCCTCTTACATAACACATCCAGTGCAGCAGAGGACACGAGAAAATGCGACCCCCAACTCTCCGAGCCCAAATTGGGTGAGGGGGTAGAAGGTCATGAAGTGTCCCTTCGTGTTGTCCTTCAGGGACGTGGCTTCCAGTGGAAAAAGGGAGGAGGGGAAGGAGGGTTTTCTTCAAGTGGCTCCTCTCCTGACTTGAAAGCATCTAACTGAAAAAGGACGGCAGGAACTAGTCCTCTCTAATGGGAAAGCTTTTACAGGCTTCGCCGAGGGAAAGTGGGTACTTTAACCTCGGGAGTGCAGAGAAGACAGAGGGTCCTTAATAGACACTTAGAGCAGCCGAGCAATAATATGTGTGGGGTAGGGGGGCAGTGGGGATGGCTTTGAGGGGACGGGAGCACTAACCTGATAATAGGTTTCGCTGGAGGCCTTAGGACACCTGTAATGGCTTAGAATTCGCACAGGAAGCAGTGTGTGCAACTGACATTGCAAAAGCCTTATTCTCTGCACAGTTTCTTAGGCCTAAAATGAACATAAAAAGGCTTGTTTCCGGTACTTTCATTATAATGGAAAATTTGAACCGATTGTTCTCCTTCCTTTTTTGCCATTTTAAAAATAACTCAGTCTACCTCCAAATAAATATTGGTGCTCTCTCCCACCCCCAAAGGCTAGACCTTGATAATTCACAAGAGAACTGTGTTTTTCTAGCATACTCAGGGCTCTAGTCAAGGGCTATTGATTTTTCTCTTCAGTACAGTTGTTTCTTTTGTAGCGCATAATCAAGCCCAGAAATTACTTGAAATATTAATAAGATCCTTTTTAATTAAATTTGCAATGATCTGTCCTCCTGGAAAAGGCCATTTAACTTTATTAGAAACATTTCCTCCAGTGATAAAGTAATATTTGGTGATATTTGTCCTTGAGCAAACCAAGTTATTTTAAATATTTGCATATGTATGTACAGAGATGTATGTTACACATAGGATATATGTATTTATTACATATATATTAGAATTTGCAGATGTCTTTTTCTTTTTTACCCTATAAAAGTGCCCAAACAAGATTTTAACCAAGTAGATTGTGTAATGAGTAGATTGGGTTTGATTTTTAGGATATAGGCTAGATGGTTTATCAAGTCAGAAATACCCTCTACGTGATAGCATTTTCATTAAGATGAAATTCCTGTGGAACACTAGGAAATCATGTTACCAGATGAGAAGTGTGCATTTTTATTTTGAGGCGAAAAAGATTTACCAACATCCACTAAATGATAGTGTGCTTTTGAAGTGTCATAATCCCTTTTGACCACTAGGTTTGAAATATGCAGTATATTTCTTATGTACAGAAAAATGTTACATGACAATGGTGAATCTTTTGAAAATTGTCTGAGTGTCTTGCTTTGAACATGGGTCAGGTATAAAACAAAATTCATTTGCTGGCATCTATATTTCTGTTACAATGATTGTGTTTTATGAGGTTGGCGTTTTTAGAGATTGCTTATATTTATGTAACGGTGTTTATGATTAAATTGATGTGAAATTGACTTGGGGACAATTTGGGGGAGTGGTAGCATATTAATGATGGTACCAATTTAAAATTTAACTGATTTTTAACATGTTAGATCCTTGTGGAGGTGTTTGGAAAAAATTCACTGAAGTAGGTAAGGCATTTCTATGTTTCTATTAAACATGGGATATGAAGGTGAATTTACTCTATGGGTGTTATCACATAATGAAGTCATGTCATTTGACTACATTGAAAGATTAGCCAGTGGAATCTTTTGATTGATCGGGCTCCTTTTACACAAGATGTGTTTTCAAATGTTCTTGTTACTATGAAAACAAAACAGAGAGAACACGAATGCAGGCGTTCCCCGTGAAATAATGGTACGTGTGTCTGCTTGAGCTTTTGACACTTCGTCACTATTCAGAAAAATCAGGTTTTGTTTTTTTATGCTGATTCCATTTTAAAATGAGGATTTTTTTTTTTTTAAAGAATCTGCCTATTTTGAATTTTAAAGCAGGGTTTATTTCAACAGTAACAATGATAACATATAGTCTATTTGTGTTGCTTTAGATTTTTCAGTTATCAGTAATTAGCTGAAGTTAATCTGAAAGCTTCAACATAGAAAAGTAGTTTTAAAGAGCTATAGAAAATGTTATTTGGCATGAGTGAAAAGCGTCCTCCTTTAGAGTGTGGAAGAATTTAATTCCTGAGGTAGCGACTATTGTAATAAGGGAAAGGTGGTTAAGATCAACTGGGTGGATAGTTTGGGATCAAACAGGTTGCTACTCACCTAAGTCTGTTCAAAATAAACACTGTTTTCAAATTTTGGTTCCTAGTCAGCATCAACAGGACTCTGTACTGGTCTGTGTAACAGTCCTGTAGGTGGAGAAATGGTTCACAATTTAAACCTTCACCTAAAATTCCAATGCTGTGCTTCTAGTTAATGAGTTTATAAACGAATTCACCATGAATCCATATTTTGGCTAAAACAGGGTATGTAAGCATTGCAGCTTTCTAAGTGATATAAAAAGGAACAGAGGAAGTCTGCTATCTCAACTCAATGGACTTCAGGTTTCATAAGGAACTTCACACTATTAGTGTGTATAGGGTTGCTGTAACCACATAGGCAGAGACTTCATTTATCTTGAGTAAAACCTCAGTGAATATTCCAGTGAGGTTTCTCAATGCTTGAAGCTGTGAATGAGGACTGAGAGAAAATGGGAAAACCTTGTGAAAATAAGATTGTGCTTATTTGAAGGAAATAATATACGTGATACAATTTTCCACTTGTTCCTTATACTTGATCACAACAACAACAACAACAACAACAACAACAAAAGCACTGCTTTCTATATGCTATTTATGGCATTGCTAACAAAAAGGAAGTTGTAAGTCAGTATTTGTAGCTGTGAGATGGCCCTAAGTAATTTGGACAAATATTTCAGCACTTCATCTATCATTGTGACATAACCAGTCTTCACGTATAAGAGGATAACACAGCATACTTGATCTGTACGATCTTTGGCTTCTGTGATGTTGATCCTGGCTACTAGCATTAAGAGAGACATAGGGCTATACTATCTTCAAGACTGAGTTTAGAATAGAATCAGAACTGCTTAATAATTTGTGTCACTATTTTTCTGAGCCAAATGTGTGCTAATCTTAACACATACTCATATTATTTGTCATTTGAGGTGTTAATTATGGCATTTGATCTATTCTACAAGTGTCTGTAACTGTAGATTTCCTATCTGCTTAAAATTTGAAGTCTGACTAGGTAGACATATTTGAAGAAAGTGCTTTGGAGAGAAGAGATGAAAATGATGCTTGTGTGCCTGAAGACACGGGGCAGAGAGCAGGTGGGGTTTGACCTACAACTTCTGGGTCACATGGTGATTGGATGTAAGGTCAGGAAGTACTCAGGGCTAGGCAACATTTTTGACTTGTCACTCACATATAGTCTTAGCTCTTTCTTCAGAGTACTATGACAAGTGACCCAGTCATCATTGATCAATACAACTTATTCATCCGTTTATTCAACAAGTATTTATTATGGATTAGGCTTTTGGTAGACACCAAGGATATAATGATGATCCAGACCAGAAAAGGAGCTTCTAATCTAGTGCGCTTGACAGATATGAGGCATGAGGTGAGCCAATATTCATAAAGCCACATTAGTTACGAGTGCTCTCAAAGAAACAGAGAGGAGCGTATCATAAGTGTATACACCTATTAATAAGTGTATACACCTATTAATGAGTGTATAAAAATAAGCACTATATCACCCTTGTCTGAAGAGGTAATATTTGAGCTGAGACTGAAGAATAAACTATGGTCAAGTGGAAAGAGGTGGAGAGAAAGAGTGTATTGTACAAAGAGGGAATAATGCAAATATCTTGAGATTGGGGGATGTACAGTGCTTTGAGGAATTGAAAGCAAGCCAGTGGGGCCAAGGGTACATAACTAGAGAAATGAGACGAGGTGTGGCCAGATTACGTGGTCAGTGCCACATGGATGATTATCTAACCTGGCATAAATGGGCATTGTCCTTGGAAAATCAGGACGTATGACATACTATTGGCTATGTCAGAAGTAGATCATTGGAGAAAGAATTTTGGGGGGCAGGGTCTAGAAGTTGGAGGAGCCTTATGTATAACATGTGTCTCTTCACAAGTACTTCAACGTCAGTGGCCCTTGACCCCTGGAGGTTTGTTACGACTCCATGTGCTAACTTCGGTTTGAGGGGTTTAATTGTAGGTTAGCTTATTATTATTTGCAGGTAATTTTTCTAAGAATAAATAATTTAAATTAAAAAATACTTATTTGAGGATCAAGTTAACTGAATTGGTCAACACCGTTGATTCACTTACTTAATGAATAACTACCAGTTCCGAGGTCTTTCAAGGTCATTGTTTGAAGAACCGATTAATCTTTAGAACCCTGCATAAGCTGGATCTATATGTTTCTAAACAGCTAGTGAAACATTCAAGTCCCCAGATAATTTCTCTTCATGACTGCAAATACTGGAACCTTTGGAAAAATTTAGTTCTTTTTTTTTTTTTCTTTTTTACCTTCTGTATGATTAAGGGTCAACGTAATACAAAAGAGTGGAAAAAGAGGTTAGTGAAAATAACATTCCTTTATGTAATCTTGGGCTCCTACTCCATTTTGTCAACTGTTATCACTTAATTAATTTGCTCCCTGTTTTAAAATTCATACAATATAGAAATTTCAATTTAGGTGGCAAAAACAGTCAGTTTATGGAAGGGGAGCTCCAAGCTTAGGCTCTGGAGTCAGACTGGGGGGGCAGAATATGAGTAATTGAGAGATAAGAGGATGATGATCCTTGACTTGAATTTTTACAATCTAGAGAAGACATATGGCTTGTTAAATAAACTTTACTAAAACGTACGAGCAAAACTATAATATAAATGGAAGCTTTTTTTTTTTTTTTCCATCTGCAAAGATTAGAGGGTCTTTGTGGGAGGAAGTAAATTTTGGTCGGGGGCCTTGAAAGTTGAGTAGAATTTCAGTAAATCCTACTAAGAGGGAAGGGCGGGGCACATTGAATTTGATTTGGAGTGGTGGGACATTGTTGTGCCAAGGGAGAGGAAGAGTTCGGCGAACCTGGAAAGGTCCATTGGTTCCAGACCATGTGGGCCATGAAGCCCTCCTGAGAAAGCTGGATTTCACCTAAGGTTTTTCAGCAGAGGAGTGATGCTATGATGTGTGGGTGTTCCGAAAGATTATAAACGTCTAGGGGATGAATAGCTTGGTGGCAGGTGGCCATTAAATTGGTATAAGGCCCCAAAAGACGTAATGAAGGTTGACACCACTGCATGACAGTGTGAACTCTTTTGTCTTGTTCATGGACATCTTAATAATAAATAACAAAAGTGATTAAGTATTTTGATAAACATGGTCAAATACGTACAGCAGATCATCAGTCTGAGCTGTGTCTTCAGTATACAGTACTGCATTTTTAGTTTAACCTACTCTGCAACTCTTTCCTCGGAACAGTCTTCATAAATAGTAATAGTGAAAGTTGGCCACCAAAGAAACGATAACTTATAAAAATGGCTATACTTAAAATGATAACGCACTTATGTTTTTAGGTGTAAATATTTAAGGAATGGATAGATGATTCGTTTTGTGGCTCATTAGAATACTGGTTTTTAACTGATACCCAGTTGTATCTAAATCATGACAATACTGGACGGATAGTGTAGGGCAGTGTATTTGGAAGGCAGTGTTTTTGACAAAGATTTATCTGGTGGTTTCATTTTCTCTGAAAAAGAAAGCAGGAGATCAGCAAAGCTCTTGTTATTTGCATTGTGGCAGATTCACTTGATTTCTGAAGGCCAAGAAAAAGGTGGGACTTTTCAAACTAGGTGGTGGGGAAATGTCAGACACACCCTCGTTTGTATTTGCTTAGGGGGCCTTAGGCATGCATATATGTACAGGTATGCATGTGTGCATGCATGCACATGTATACTAATCTTAGAAAATCGTATGTATTTAGTGAGAAAGAAAAATTTGATACTTCAAATACAAGCATGAATTTTCATCCTGATAGTTGCAGAAAGAATTTCTTTTAAAATGGAGATTAGGTCTAATTCCATATAAAGAAGATTATAGCAAAGGTAATTTAAATTGTAAGTAGCTTTGTTCACTAAAATGCTAGATTCATTTGAAACAGTGTTTTATTTCTTTTGGAAGCCAGACAACTAGTTTAATAGTGTACATATGAAACACTAATTTGGCTTGTTAATTGGATGCAATTAAACTGAGGTTATTTTATACTGCTTAATTGTCTGAAAATTACACGTGTTGCCATGCCTGTGTAATGTGAGGCAAAAACTGGGACTATCGTGGAAGTAGAGGTGGAGGGACATAAGGTCTAGAAGTGTCTTTGCAATTAGCTTTCTGTAAAAACTTGGAAACAAGTCCTTTAAACTCTCTGGACTTCATTTGGAAACGAAAGGATTGGAACAGATGGGCTTCTAAAGCCTCTTCCAACTCATCATCTATCAGTTTATAAATTCTACTTTGTAGTTATAGAGAATGCAGTGTCATTATATTCTGTAATTATGGTATTACGAGGATGAACTAAACACTTTTATAAAATCAGCACAGTGCCAATTTAGCAAATCCGTTAGAAGGAAGGGCATGTAGGCTGAAGGAGCGCTTATTCTGTGCCAGGCTGCTCACCAGGCACTCTCCAGTGACAGCCGTGAGAAGATTTGGTATTATTACCTTCATGTTTACACTTAAGGGGATTGAGACTCAGAAAGGTTAAATGGTGTTTGCAGGGACAACTCTGATAGTCAGTAAGGAAGTATGATTTGAACTCAGGGTGTTAGGCTGCAAACACAATTGGTCTTTTCACCATTTCATGCAGCAGCATAAGCAACGGTTAAACAGCAAAATTTTTGCAAAAATTAAAAAATTAAATTGCCAACCATTTTGATCACTTTGCACGGTGTTTAATCTTAGTAGTTTAGGCATACCCGTCAGTGTGATACACACTGTATGAAGGAGGTAGCCTTGGGGCTAAGAGCTTGGATTTAAAGTCTGACAGAACAGGGTAAATTCCAGCACCACCACCAACTCTAGGGAATTTCGGAAGGTCAGTTAACCTCCTGCAGGTTACAAAATGAGGATGATAATATCTGCTTAAGTGTTGTTGTGAAGTTTTTTAATGAGAATATGTGTACCTGTCTCACTGAGCACATAGTAAAACGTTAAATATCTGGCAGCTATGATTATTATTATGAAGAAATTACACCAAGGGTGCCTGGGTGGCTCAGTCGGTTAAATGCCCGACTTTGGCTCAGGGCATGATATCGTGGTTTGTGAGTTCGAGTCCCACGTCTGGCTGTGTGCTGACAGCTCGGAGCCTGGAGCCTGTTTCATATTCTGTGTCTCCCTCTCTCTTTCCCCCTTTACCCTCCTGCTCTGTCTCTCAAAAATAAATAAAAACATTAAAAAAATAAAAAATAAAAGAAGAAATTACACCAAAAGAAAAGAAAAACACAGGAGAACCTAATTTTGTTGTGACAGTAAAATGATCAATTTCACATTTTCAAGTGGTCTATTAAACTCGATGGCAATGGTTTAAGAAGCGATGTCAAAATGCCCATGTTTCTCAGCAGTTAACAAATGAAAATATCAATTACAGTTTGGGGTATTTTTCATTCAGCTCAGACAGTGCTACACTAGTGAGGTGAACTAAATTCTCTGGTTCTTTGTGGATCATCCTTCTGGAGTTTTGTGGCCTAAAAATAGCCTCTAGGGCCTGAAATTACCCAACTTGAACTTCTACGTAAATCGCAAGAGCTGGAGAACCAGTGTTTACTCATGAGGCCTTGGGCTTGCTTAGGAGACACAACTGGAGTGTTCCCGGGACTGCTGACTTTTAAACAAACATTTATTAATTCAACAAAAATTTATTAAGCGCCTACCTGCTCTGGGAAAGGTGCTCTTCTAGACACTGGGGATTCATCAGTGAATAAAATAGCTAAAAAAAAAAAAAAAAAAAAAATCCCTGTCCTCATGGCGTTTATATTCCAGTGGACTACTTTAGAAACTTTTCATGGCAAATTTAGTCATTGTACTACTTTCCAGTGTTTTTGGAAATCTCTACTTTCATATTGTGTCTCTCAACCCAAATAACAGTTAAAGAAGCATTGCAAGTCTTACTAAATCACTAATGAAAAAATCCCATTTATTACACCCATATCTATATCTATATTTTTCATAGTAAGGTAGTTTTTGAAGACGTACTATTTATTACTATTTTTTGCATAACTAAATATAGCACTAGTTGTTTAAAAAAAACCCCTCTTTATGATTCAGCATTATGGCCTTTCCTAACTTGTAGAATCTAGTTCTGCTTACTTTTTCATAAGGAAGAGAAGAAAATGGTTTTTAAATGACACATTTTATTGTAAACTGCATTTATCAGATTGTTAAGGTGAAGAGATTATCACGGCTTTTATTTGGAATGTATATTTTTATTCTTATTTAAATGAATTTTTCTTTTTTTTTTTTTTACCGATTATTTTTATTGTCAAATTTCTAGTGGATTAGGATGGTTTATATTTTCACAAAAACGTGGAAACACAGGGCACGGTGTATAGTAGGCAGGCAGTAGGGATTTGGTGAATGTTGAAAGTCCAAATTCTCAAGAAGCTTGTACTCTAAATGGTGAGAAAAGAGGTAAGATGGCGGTTGGGGGGGTGGTCATCAGAACGAAAGGAGGGGTGATGTCTCCGTTAGTCTTTGCTCTGTAAGTTTTTCTTCAGTTCTATAAGAAGTCCCCTGGGAAGCACACCCAGCAATCACACTTCTTGTAGCACAGTCAGGGTCTTCTTGGTCTCTGTACTTCCCGTTTGATTTCACAACAATTGCTCAGATCGAGCCATTTTGAGGCAATTTTTTTCCTACAGTTGGACGGGGAAGTTTATAGTTGACTGGGATTCTTCCCTATAGGACAGTTTTCTTTGGCCATATTTTGCTTACGGTGCTTTGAAAGGGAAGCTATTTGAAGGCAGTTACTGCTTGTGGGTATGGAGTTTAAGGAAGAGTTGTTTCTTGGTCGGTCTGCTTGGATAAGTTTGGCACAAAGAGAATGTATTCCTTTACCCCATTACAGATCCTTGCCCTTGGAAACAAAGAAAAATGAAGGAGGGAAGGCTGGGGGAGAACCACTTTTCCAGTGATGAAATCTGCCTTTGCAACTCAGCAGGGCCCCGTGGGAGAGTCCTGATGGCTGGCCCCAACACTTTATGGACGAGTCATGGGGAGTTCAGCTTCTAATTATCCATGGAATAATTATCAAGCTTTATTTTTCTTTCTTCTCCTGAAGTTTACATTTTGAATAATCCCTGTTTCTCTAAGCGAGGGAAAAATCCAGGGTTATAAATATTCAATATATTTTCTTGTTACTCAATTTATTTGTCGTATGTCAAAGTTTATGTTCGGGGAAATATGAGCGTTTTTGGTAAAATGAGGATTCTAAGTATCTTTGTGCCCTCGTTGTCAGGATGTGCTCATTAGAGCCTATCCCAGGGCCACAGAGGACACCAGAAAGGCTGATAGTAAACCCTGACCCCACGAGTTTATTGCTTGCCTCATTATTGATTTTCAGAATGATTCAGGCAAAGTGGCTGTACTTCTGTTATATTTCATTGTTTCTTCATCTGTAAAAATGAAGCATTGTTTATAGCACTGCCCTACCTCCTGGGAGCAGAGCAGGGTAACACAAGAGAATTGGAGTGGCTATTTTTAGGATGTGAAGCAATGCTAAGTTTTGAGAATAATTCAATTGTTGAAAAAAATCTGATACGCAGCAATACATTTGTGACAAGGGTTAGTAGAGTGTTCTTGAGATAATTGACTGCTATTGATGCAATTTATTATGGGCATATGTAATTGTTTTCAGAAAGATAATGGTTAGCAGCTCCACAGCTTGTTGTAATGTCCCCTGGAGCCTTTAAATTTTGCATAGGTCACTAATGCACATGTGGAACAAAATTTTGAGATAGTTATACCCACCTTCAAGCAGAAGAAAAGGAATCCAAAGACGTTTGTTTTTGAATTTGCAATCTGTTTACTTGCTCTGATGGCCTTAGTAATATTCGTGCTGAACTTAGTGCCCTGATTTAATCAAGTGCAGCTTTATAAATGGGCCAAGTGGCTGAGATATTCAAAATGACCTTTTAAAATAAATCACCTGACAGTATAGGATATAGCAAATAATTGGACGCTAAGTGTGGAGATAGATTTTTTTTTTTAATGGACAGACTCCAGATTTGTTCAGTCCTTCGTTGATTTTGGCTATGTTTGGTGAGAGTTTACTGATGGCAAACCTAATGATGTCTGAAAGGGGTTACAATGGGTATCAATAGCTGATCTGGGATTTATATTGTGAGGAAATCGTCCTGACAATTTGTCTTTCTTTTTTTATATTCTTGTGTGTTGTGTAGGACCAGAGCAATGAGAAGCAAACAGAAGACACTTTGAAATTAGTAACAATAGCCTGCTGTGATTATATTAACCCTCCTCATAGCTGGAAAAGCAAACAATGTCTAATGGCATAGCTAACATTTGTGATTTCCTTTACACCAACAGGTTTTGGTTTGAATTTCGTAAGAAACTTTTACAATATACTGCCCAGTTGTGTAAATCAAACTACTGCTTTCGTGTTTCACATGTTAAGTATTTCTAAGAATATGAGGCAGGGCGAAGGAGAGGGATGTAGAAATGGGATTCTGAAGGTCTTTAGAATATGCAAATGGCTAACTTCCTCATTCAGTGTCAGCTTTGCTGGTGCTTTTTTCCAGATGGGTCAGACCTTAATTTTGAGCAGGTTGCACCTTCAGTACCGGTTTAGCATTTAGTGAGAAGTTTTACTTCTTCCTGTCCCTCTGTGGTTCTGCACGTGACACCTTGTTTAGGGCATCTCTTAAAGTGTCTGATTTAAATTATGATGGTTAATTCACACGGGAGTAGGATCTGATGTATTGATTTGTCAAATGATGACAGGACACTTTGCAATGTGAAGTCTTTCGTAGAATTTCAAGATTAGATAAGAGCACTGGCGGCATCATTTAATCCCTAACTGAGCGAGCAGAAATCACTCAGGACAAATCACCAAGGACTGCTTGCATTCAACCTCTACCTAAACACCTTTTCTTTTCTTAGGGAGGCAGATTCCTCTCCTGGACGCTTCCGTTTATCAGCAGTTTGGCCCTCTGCAGCTATCCAAGTTTCCTCATTGACTTGCAGGACATTCCTACAATTATTTAAAGATAGTGATCATGTTCCCTTTAGTATTCTTTTATCCAGGCTAAATATTCCTAGTTCGTTCACCTAGCCCTCTTATTATGTCGTTTTCATTTCTGTTTTATTAATTTCTTTAGGGATCAGGTCGTTCATGTCTGAAATGTACTCTGTCTAGGCTATTGCTGGTTATAAATCCTCAAAAGCAAATTGCTTATCGCCAGTTGTTCGTCAGAATATAGCCTCTTATTAAGTGGGTAGAAACATTTTATGGGGCTAAACATGCTTGCTGAGACTTTTCCAGCTGAAACAGGGTTGGGATGTGTAATAACGTAATACAAATCTATTTTCAGAAATAAAAGTATTGAGATTCCGGCATGTGTGAAATTCGTGGGAATATAAAATACAATAGAGATAGACATAGAATATAAAATATAAAGAAGAGTTTTACTATCCTCATAGTCAGAACTTTTATAATCTATACTAAGCAAAAGGACTATGCCTGCAAAGGAAACTGTAATTAAAAGAAGCAGGTTAAAGGGCTCAGTCGGTTGAGTGCCCAACCCTTGATTTAGGCTCAGATCGTGATCCCAGGGTTGTGGTATCGAGCCCCAGCTCAGGTCCCTGGCTGAGGAGAGCTGGGAATGTTTTATGGGAGAAGAGGATGCTTTAGATGGGCCTTGATTTAGATAGGCATCAGCGTGGGAAAGTGTCAGGAGTATTTTCACAGAAGCGTCTGATTTGAGGGCAACGTAAAATGCATATTAAGTGAATGTTGGTGAAAAAGTTAGAATGCCTGAGGTACATTGTCCAAGGACTTGTGCTTCAGCTTAAAGACTTTGCACCTAGTCACCATAAGTAATGGTGGGCATACGCACACTGCAACACATTGAGAGTTGGGTCACTGATTTTGGCAGTTTCATAACTAAAAACACGATGAAATGAAATGAAGCGTAAACAAATGTGTAAACATGTTTTTTTTTTTTTTTTTTGGCAGAAAAGTCTATCTCATGTGCATTTTGAATGAGATCTATTGGTTTTGTACTAGCATATCATTATTATTTTGTCCAAGAAGCTCAGTAATCTTCAGGGTGATGGCTTTAATCGTAAAGGTAAAGCAAGTATATTGTTGGGGGACATTTTGTTGTAGTCACACCGGTGCCAGTCATTCGTACCTTTTCTACTTCCTACTCTTTGGCCGTACAAATGACATGCCAAGCCGACAGTAAGTTCAGCTCAAATGGTTGCCATTTTATGATAAAGTAAATGAGTCTTCTCTTCAATTTATATTTTCTGTTAATAAAAAACGGAGATATAGAATGTTGGGACGCACTTCTATGCAGGTGTAGGACTTGTAAGACTGTCACCTGTATAGTACCTGGTAGTAGGCAGTGAGTTTTGTTGCATCTTAATAACAATTTTGAAAAACTTTTTACTTTAGATCTGGACTGCCTTTAATGTCTATGAGAAAATGCTCTCCTTTTGATTTGCCTACACAGACTGCTTACTAATCTACATAATGAATAGTCAAGAAGGTGATGGATCAGTGCATATTTCACGGAACAAGGGGTCCTATACACAGCAGTGGTATATATGAGACAATATATTAGATAAGAGTAACATAATTATATGTTACTAAAACAAAAGTTACCGTTTCCTGAGTGGGCACTTTGATTTTGGAACTCTTCTTTTAACCACTGTGGAAAGTAGCTTATTTTAGATTTAGCTGTAGTCCCACTGTTAGTCTCTGGAGAAGTACACAGGACTGTGTGAGGGACTAGGAGAGAACACAAGAATACTGTAGTGAAATACAGTCACTTCTACAGTTCATTAAATTTTAATTACACTTTAATGCATGTGGGAACACTGGTGTTTCAATAACACACTTGATTATAGGCTGTCTGAGCACTTACTACTATTTGAACTTTATTGAGGGCCTATTCTGAAATAGTAACTATAGATGGAGGCTGAAAAAGCGGGTGTGCTCTTAAACACATAAGGACTATGTAACACGTTTCTATTCGAAGAACACACTGACTTTTACTTCAAGCCTGAAAAGTATGAGGTGATGATGTCTCATCTGGTTATCGTCTAGAAGAGGAAATGAATAGTTCTTGAACCACCTGTAGTTCCTGGCCTTTTCTCAGGGACAGGTGCTGTGTTTTGTGTAGTTGTCCAGCCTTGAGGGGGTCAAGGCACTGATGATTTGCACTGAGGGTCACATAATAGAAAGAAGGTTGTAATTTTGGGGGTAGTTTGTAGGAAAAATAAAATCATGGGGCTTAGAAAATACTGAAGTTTGAAAAGGTCTTATAGGAACCAAAGACTGTGGAGCATGTAGTTATGTAGCTTTTTCCGGAAAGGTTCATTCATTCCTGTGAGTGTGTGTGCGTGCATGTGTGTGTGTGTGTGTGTGTGTGTGTGTGTGTGTGTGTGTAATGTACTTGTCTCCTCATTCCTGTACCTTCCTGTTCTTTCAGTGAGCTACAATTTTTGTTTCACTCTGCTTCACATATTTAATTTTGGGCTGGGCTTTGATTTGGGACAGTGGCTCTAGAGGAACAATGCAGTCCTACAGTGTATAATGAAAAAAGGATGTGGAGCTGAGAAGAACATCCCAGTGATTTTGTCAGTGCATTTCTTGGGAGCCAGTTTTCTGGAAACACAACAAATGATTGGTGAATGCTCATTTGAGAAGAATAATCCTCAATATTGGGTATTATGAGAGAAGAATAAAAACTTGATATGCCCTGAATATTTTTAGAGGTGCCAGTTGGTGAGACCAGTCAGCTTCTTCCAGTCAAGTGATGTCAAAGACTGTTCGGGGTCTGAGACAATGTGGAGGTTCTTGTGGCAGAGAACTTGAATCTCAGAAACACAGAGACCCAAAGAAGGACTGCAACAATTCACAATTACTCTCAAATTGTAACCACGCATCTAAATGAAAACAATCCTGAATTAAATAATGAGTTTTAAAAGAACGAACGTGGAAAAATGTAAGTGTTAATTCTTTTCATCGAATGAAATGATACTGTATTTTGTGAGGCTGGAATTATGCACTCTTATAGTATATTTTAAAGCACAAAATTGGACCATTTTGTTTCTAAGGAGAAAATATAAAATACGTATCCTCTAAACCTTTGGCCTTACAGTTTTATGAGATAAAACAGATGCATTTGAAAATAGCACCAGGACCTGAAGAATTCACAGTTAATTATTTAGGTTTATACTTTCAATTATGTATTTTTTTCACAAGTTGATTTTTTTAAAACTATCATACTGGTTTTTTTTATCCTCTGTCTCTACTAAATTTATGGGAATACTGATTTCATTTAGTCTGTAATTAGGACTGTAAAACAGGATAACTTTTAGTCATCTCTCTTTGTTCTTTCCAAGTGCCATCATCAGCAGTTAAGTGTGAACGAGAGAGCATGAACTTCAAATAAAATTTTCGGTGACCTTAAATGGTATTTGGGTTGTCACTTACAGCTTGTGTAGTGTTAATTATATGCTATTGACAGATGATTTGAAGGAATAAGTGAAAGTATGTTCTAATCAAAAACATGAGAATCACTGCAGAGATTTAATGGATAAAAAGGTGATTGATATGAGGGGGGAGAAAAGGCAAGTAAAAATGTTGATGTGAGACCACCCAGGAGACGGATGACCACTGCAGTACGTCCTAAGATCGGACACATTGCGATCACTTTCATGATCAAGAATCTTTTGGTACAGTTTGGGAAGCTCAGGGAAGTCGTTTAAATGTTACTGTATTCAAATTAAGTAGATAATATAAGGTAGAGATGAGGAGATGGTTGTTTTGTGGGCTCCCCAGCACTCATGAACTGAGGCATGGGCTACCAAGCTAATCTAGAGCCTCCTATGAAGGACAGAAGGGTGGTCTGAATTTGGAGTTAGGGGTATGGGAATAGGAAGGGTTTGTGATTCCTTTTCAACAAGATTGAAAGGAGCCCATCTAAATTCCATACCCTTATGCCAGTCCTGTGTTCTTTGAGCCTATTTCTTGATAAAATGGGGATAGGAATATATGGAAATAAATGGTAAATTCTAATAAGCGATGAAAGCTTAAAATATTGTGTGTAAAATATTTAACTGTTATTCAAATGTTTGGAAAATAAGACAACATAAGAAGTACTCAGGGGCTTTGGATCACTTGAAGTGGTAGCCAAGCTTACCTGTAATATTGCCCTTAGGTAGTACATGGCAGGGTAGGACAACTAACATTTATTAAAGTGTAGTCTTTTATGCATGTTTAAAATATATTAAAAAGTTAAGTGAAGTTTTGAAATTGTAACTTCTTTATCAAGGAAGGGTAGAACTGGATGATGAACTCCATGAAAGCATAAAGATGATCTCTTTGCAATTAAAAAAAATTTTTTTAATGTTTATTTATTTTTGAGAGACAGAGCATGAGCAGGGGAAGGGCAGAAAGAGAGGGAGACACAGAATCTGAAACAGGCTCCAGGCTCTGAGCTGTCAGCACAGACCCTGATGCAGGGCTCAGACCCATGAACCTCAAGATCATGACCTGAGCCTAAGTCAGACGCTTAACCTACTGAGCCACCCAGGTGCCCCTTTTTTTTTGTAATTCTTAAGATTCACTTACTTGTGAATCCATAGGATACAATGCAGTGTGCATTTTAAATATCATGATACTTAGCCTAAATGTAGTTTTTAGAGTTCAGGCGTCTGGGTGACCCAGTTGATTCAGTGTCAACTTTGGCTTAGGTCATGGTCTCCTGGTTTGTGTGTTTGAGCCCGGCAACAGGCTCTGTGCTGACAGCTCGGAGCCTGGAGCCTGCTTCGGGTTCTGTGTCTCCCTCTCTCTGTTCCTCCCCTGCTCACACTCTATCTCTCAAAAGTAAATAAAGATTAAAAAAAAAAGTAGAGTTCATTTTTGGGAGCAGTTTTCGGTTCACAGCAAACTTGAGCAGAACAGTGATTTCCCATATCTCCCTGCATTCTGTACCCCCCCCCATTCACACAGTCTCCCCCCTACTATAAACATATAAAAATCTTGCACCAGAGTGGTACAGCTGATGGATCTAAATCATTATCACCTAAAGCCATAGTTTATACTTGGTGAAGCCCTAAATATTTTAATTCCATGTCCTGACATGAAACATGGCTTACTTCAAATGTTAGAGATGTTGGCACAATAGAACATTTGTAACATTGATTCACCATGAGAAGATGCCTTATAGTCTTCCTTTTAAACTTTATTAACATTAAGCCACTGTTCCTCTGGAATTACACATATTTATAATCTGGTTTATGTTTTCAAACTAGATGGAAGGCTGGAAATTTAGGATAAAAGAAACTTTAAAAACCATTGTTTTTATTGACTAATTTCAATTTTAAAACATTCTGGCCCAAAGTTTTGGATGCTATTAAAGTGAAGTACAAGATTAAAAGATTTTTAAGAGACTCTGATTTTTTTTTATTAGGCATTTGAGATATAACAAATTAAGGACCTAATAAATAAAAGGACTTTATATGTTGTGCAGCGGGTGTGTTAACAATGAAAACACATAGAATATGCTTTTAGACACGTCTAAGCAGTGTCTTCTTGCCTCCTTTGACCTCACTGGAGCTATGCAGTGTAGAAATGTTCTCTTTCCTCTCTTCTGACAGTTATTTAAGGAATCCGCAATTATGAGAGAGAAAAGGAAGAGAAAGCATAATCTCAGCAACAACCCTGAAATGATCTTCGCTTTTGATTATTTAAAAATAATCCTAGTGGGGGTGGGGGGGAAGGGTCCCCTTTGGGGAAATTACGTTTAAAAGCTAAGAAACTTGTGCAAGGAAAGGGCGTTCTCTGAGCACCTGGAAACTACGCGTCTTCCCCGGCAGTCTGGGAAACGAACGGGAACCCGGAGGCCAGCCCGCCGTGACCTGCGCGCCGCGCCGGAGCCGCCAGGCTGGAGGCGCTCCGGGAGGAAGAGCGACTCCCCTCGCTGCGAAGGCGGGCGCTGCTCCCCGAGGCCCCGCCGCGTCCCGGCCCCCGCGCCGGGCAGGGCGGGCGCCGGGGCGCTGGGAGCCCTCCCAGGACCGGGGAGCCCCGGCCGCCTCTCCCTCGTCCGCCGCGCCCGGCCCGCCCTGGAAGGGGCTGAACTTTGGCCCCCGGTCGGCTGACACCCGAGGGAGTGTGAATGCAATGACGTCTCCGCTCGGTTCAGCTGCACAACAGGAAATGCTCTCGGCCTCCCCCCCTTCCTGCCCGGAGAAAGTGGGGCTCCTTTTTCCCGGCGGCCGCCGCTGCTCCGGCGGAGACCTACTTTAGGGGCCGCCTGCTCCCGGTCGGGGGGCGGGGGGGGGGCGGCGAGGACTGGCGCCGGGGACAGGGACCTCGAGGAGGAGGATGCACTTGCTTTGCAAAGGCTCACTTTACCGAGCTTGCCGGGGGACTCCACTGCAAAGACGGGGAGGTCGGGTGACCGCCGGCCCTGGAAGTCCACATCACGTGTATAGTAGAGGGAACACCCGGTCAGGTGGGCCAAAAGCCTTGGCGGGCTCCCGAAATCGGGACCGAATAGTGCTGAATAATGCAGACCACAGAGGGCCTGAGCCGGTTTCTCATCGCCTTGATAGAATGTGCAATCTTTCTTTTCAAAAAGCCCAGACAGGAAGCCTTCTGTTTAACCTCCTTCTAACTGTCACCTCTTACTTTGTTGTGGCAACAAAGGTATGAATGTTTAGTGTAAAGGACAAACATCAGGCCATTGTATACTTCAGACAGAATCATTATAAGAAAATGATCTCCATACTCATGATTTTAATCTTTGTTATTTAGGTAGTGAATCTTGTGTAAATACACAGTAATGATTTTGTCAATTTGAGAACGGTACTATGGCCCAGGATTCACTGTCCTCAAGTTACAGATGGATTTTTTCTATTTTCCTACATTTTTGTTTTTATTTTTGCTACACATACGCTTACAGAATTGAAGCCAAACAAGTAAATCTAGGTTAAAAGGTGTTTTAATTTGCACTAATGATCTTTCAGTTTAGAAAAGATGTTTAGTAGTAACAATCTGTAATTTAGTAACATAGATCTTGCATGCTTCATATATTTGCCAGCATGCTAGAAAGAGTAGTATCAGCTGGGCGGTCGTCGTCGTGATTACTTCTCCGGTTGACCTCATGAATAGGCTTTGTAACGGTACATTGTTCTTTTGGACACACAGCCCAAATGCCAGAGTTCACGGGGAGGTCTAGTAAGGTTTCTTGTATAAAAGACTTGACAGTGAAGAGATTTAAAAGATGAAAATATCACTTAGTAGCTCATGGTAAATCTAGAAAATCATTTTACATTGAAACAGACACTGTTTACATGTTTAAGTTAAACTGAGTCATAGAGCTGATCACTGATTTTAAGCTTTTATAATTGTTGCCTAAATATTTTTCTTAAAAAATAATAAAGTTCCCATGGAATCGTTAGGTGTGCGTATAGTACAATATCATTTCCCTTGGGATGCTTTCAACTGACTTAGGCAATGACGTTAAAGATTAGTTGAGTACATTTGGAGGAAGAGCTATAGATTTAAAAACTGTATCTTAAAAAAATTTTTTTTTAATGTTTATTTATTTTTGACAGAGAGAGAGAGACAGAGCATGAGCGGGGGAGGGGCAGACAGAGAGGGAGACACAGAATCCAAAGCAGGTTCCAGGCTCTGACTGTCAGCACAGAGCCCAACGCGGGACTCAAACTCATGGACTGTGAGATCATGACCTGAGCCGAAGTCGGACGCTCAACCGACTGAGCCACCCAGGTGCCCCTAAAAACTGTATCTTTTTAAAGATAACTTTATCCTTACAGAATTTAACACAAAGATTTTCTCTTTTTATTACCCAAGTCTCTCAAGTTGTGATTGTTAGCGCTTTTATTTCGTTATGAAATGCACAAAAATATTTATACAGATATTCTCAGTGGCCCATTAAAGCAAATAAAGTTAGAAGTTAAGAACAGACGGGAAGTTGTGGCTCCTTGAGCTATGCCAAGGAGAGCAGAACTCCGTTATAGTACCCTCTCAATGGTTACATGGATTCAAGAGGCAGATGGGGTGGTTTGAGTGGAAAAGTTTCACAAAACTGGAAAGCCCCGTGCGAGCGCAAGGTCATTGTTTTTTTTTTTTTAAATTTTTAAAAATTTTGTTTTATGATTCTCTTTTCCCCTTCTCTTTCCCTATAGTAACATTATACAGAAGGTGTATCTGATGTGACCAGGAAAACTGTTAATGTAGATGTTGGTTTATATCCTTTGTGGCCAGATTATAGTTGGGCCCTCTGCACCATGTTTATTTGCTCTATAATAAGATTTCACAGCTTTTAAACCCAGCTTGTCCATTTATAGTAGTGGTATTATGAAAGTATTTATTTAGCAGTATTAATCTAAGGATCAATGACTCCAACTCTGTATTAACAATAATCCTTAGTTTTTATGCATCGTCTTGTTGGAGGTACTAAGTAGCATCCTTAGGCGTATTAGTTTAAATCTCATAACAACTAGGAGATTAGCAGGCTGTTTTATGAAAGTCACTGTGTGTGGGGTTCTTATAAACTGTACATAGAATCTGAATTTCCTTAACATTAACCCAAACCCAATACCTCATCTGTAATAGTGGTCCAAATATATGCAATTTGATTCACACATGAGTTAGAAATAGATCTGCTTTGGGGATGTATTCTATTTTTTATGCTGTGGAAGAATTTTGTGCCTTTATAGTGACCAAAACTATGGCTCTGACTACGGGAGGTAAAAGAATATCTTCTACTTCTCAGCTAAGAAGATTGGGTTTCTTGAAGGAAAATCCTAGAATTAATGCAGTCCTCCATTATATCTTGGAATCATACTTTGAAATGTCTTAAAAAGCATTTTTAAAAAATTGGTTGACTACTGTCTGCCTGTCCCGACGAACTACACAAGCCAGGGCAGAGTTTGTCTTGTTCCCACTGAATCCCCGGTGCCTAGAACAGTGCTCCTCCAGGAGCAGATGCCCAGTGGACAGGGGCTAAATGAAGAAATTAAGATATCACTATCTCTCATGTTTCAGAACCTATTTCATATTCCTGGGCCATAATTTCCAGAATCCTCTTTTTGCTAAGTAGTTTAAATTCAGCAATCATGAGACATTATTTGATTTTTCAGTGGAATGTAAGCATATAGAAGGTATACCATACGCATGTCATAAGTAGAAAAATACTGAAAAAAAAAAGAATGATATATAGCAATATTGCTGTCCTGGGACTTTCTTTACTATTCTAATTACTTGCAACCCTCCTTTTCCATATAAGGAGAGAAATTTTTGAAAAAGCTTATCGACCTATTGGTTTACAAAAGAAGACATTGCACAAAGCTGAAGAGTAGCTCACTTGAATTTGGGTCATTTTTACTAGCACTTAACTCAAGGGTTTAACAGCAGTTTGAGATCCAAAAAGGCTTTGAGCTCTTAAACATAATTTATATTGGACCATTCGTTACCTAATGGGAGCTTCGATGCTGCATTTGAACCGGGCTATAAATTGGGATTGTGGATTAAAAGGCCATGGCTGTACTTCTCGTGCCTAGAATGGTGCCCCGAATAAAGTCTAGGGACTCTACATGGTCAGCTTCCTGGGTGAGCATGTGACCTGTGTGTCTTGCAAGGCCTGAGTCTGGTTTAATGCTCTATTGCCACTGTCTTGAAATTCTTAATTTTTGAACAAGCGTTCCTGGATTTTGGTTTGCACTGGGATCTGTAAATTAGGTAGCCGATGTTGGTGCTCAGTGAACATTTGTGACAAAATGAGGGACTTGACTATATGATTTAGAGACTTAGATTTTATTCCAGAAAACATTGGTTTGATCATGAGCCTTCGTTTTCCTGTCTCTCTGAGGCATAATAAGATGAAAAACAGACTGTTTGGAGTCTGTCTAATAAAGTATCTCAGCTAGACTATTATTGGAATTGAATGTGAAGGGCCTAAAGAAAAAGGCTTGTGTAAGGTGTTCAGTGTAAACTTTTGGTTGGGTAGGGCTAAGAAAAAATGCTGATAGAATCTCGAAGATTTGAAGCTAACTTAATGGCAAATATAGTGAGTAGCATTAACTCCCTTCTTTATATTCTCAGTTATATTTTGGTTCATATTTATTTAACTATTAACTTTTATATATTTCACTATTAAATATTTCTCCCTGTTGTCAATGATATAATTATTCACTACCGATTTATTGATAATGGTGTGTTAGCTATTTGGTCGGATTTATATTAAAACATATTTGTTTTCTGGAAAATATGAATAAATGTATAAAATAATGGGGGCAAGTATACAGTAGTGACCCCAGGAATTTGCTGGGGTCATCTGGTCTTTCCTTTGCCTCCAGAGGCAAGTCATTCTTTTAAAAATCTTTACTTAAGGCTCTCCAGGGATGTAAATGTCATAACTCTTGCTGAGAGCCAGTTCTGTTGCTTAATCAAACTTATGGCTGGAAAAAAGTCAGTATAGGGCCTGATGAGGAGTGTGGGCTTCAGAGTGGAGCTACCTGGGTTTGAGTGTTGCCTTCACTACTTTCTAGTTGCATGACTTGGGGCAATTTACAACATTCCTCTTAGCCTCAGTTTTCCCCATCTGTACAATAGGGATAATTCCTAAAACAGACCTCAAAGATTGTTGTGAGGATTAAATGGATTAATACCTGTAAAGCACTTGCTCCACAGTAAGCGGTCAATACATGCTAGGTGAGGAGGCAATTTTAAAAAGTCTACTTATTTATTTATGTTACTTATAAATTATCAAATAGTAAGGGAAAGCTTACATTGCTGTTCTCAAAGACATTATGGTGTAATGAGGGAGCTGAATTAAAATCCAAATATTAGGACCTTGTGGGTTAAGTACGAAAGAAGAAAGAAAGAAGTAGACGGTGATAAGAAGGCCTATAAGGAGATCTAGGCCATCCGGGAAGAGGCGTGAAATGGAATGTCTCCTCAGCTGCCCTTCCAAAAGTCAGTAGGTATCCAGAATAGCTTGGTGAGGGTTTGAGAATGCATGGGGATGTTTGGGGGAATTCTGAATGTTTAGTATGGTTTATGAATAAAGAACAACTGGGAGATCATGACAAGTAGTGTAGAAATATAAGCTGAGGCCAGACAACGAAGATGTAGACCAGAGAGATAGGAGGGCAACCAGGGAAGTAATGTCTTAGAAGCCAAGAGTCAAGCGTTTCTCCAAAGAAAGAATGAGTGCCGCTACCAAGGTCTATGGAGAATTAAAGTAAGATAAGAACTGAAAAATGATTTAAGAATTAGGGGATGGCTGGCATTGATTTTTAATTGTCATTTGCTATTAAGTGTGAAGGTATGACTATTGGCATAAGGAAGACGTTTAAATTGGAAGGTTTTGATTTAAAAGAGGATTAAGTCCTTGAATTACCAAATTACCATTGTTTCCTCTTTATGCTTTCAGATTAGGATAAACCACTGGTTTGAAATTAGTCCATGGCTCTGCTAGATTGTAATCTTTAATAGGGAGAGTGCAATAGAGCCTTACTTATCATTGTAACTTTAGAATCCAGTCAAGTTTTTAGCTCATAGTGGTAGTTAAAAATAATATATATTGAGTGCTAGACACTTTTCTAGGTACTTTACATGTGTTAATTAATTTTATCCATATATCTTACTATGTCACATCTTTAAATCTTTATCTTCTTATGAATTTCCTCATTTTATGGATGAAAAAACTGAAGGACAGAGAAGCCAACTATCTTGTTTAAGGTTACAATGCTAGTGTGTTTTGGATCTTGAGTTTAAAAGCTGGTCTGTGGTGGGGGCGGGGTGCTAGGTGGCTCAGTGAGTTAAGCATCTGACTCTTCATTTTGGCTCAGGTCATGCTCTCCCAGTTCGTGAGATTGAGCCCTGTGTTGGGCTCTGCTCTGACAGCATGGAGCCTGCTTGGGATTCTCTCTCTCCCCCTCTCTCTGCCGCTCCCCTGCTCATGCATGCACTCTCTCCTTCTCTCAAAATAAACAAATAAACTTAAAAAAAAATTAAAAGGCAGTCTGTATTCAAACCCCAGACTCCTTTCCATCATGAATACACCACCATCTTCTTTACTGTAGTTCATTATACATCTGTTGGATAACTGGGTGAAGAGATGAATGAATTAGTGAAAAAGGATGGATTAATAATTACTTCATGCAGATGAATAAATCTGATTGAAATTTTTTTCCCTCCCTCTTGGTGGTAGGTTCCTTTCAGTTTTCTAAGAGAAGTTATTCTTCTGTTATTTCCGACAATAATCCAGCTTCTAAATTCTGGGAGTTTATGATGTATTTAGGAATTTGTTTCTTGGTAGTTGGGGAATAGCGAAATGAGCTCTCCTTCTGGCCTGGGTCATGGGAGGTCTTCGTTTATTGGGGGTGATAATCCAAACCCAAATGTGTCATCTGGATGGTGCAAGAGGGAAACACCACTGGTAAAGCTGTGAACTGTTGGACCAAGACCAGCTTGGCGTTCCCTGACCTTTGGAAGCCAGGATTTCGGAGATACCAAGAGAACTAAGTGACAAGTAGCAGAATACGGTAGAAGGGGCATTATTCTTATGATTGTGACTTTACTTTTAGCTGAAACTCTGTGACCTTATGTGACAGTTATGCAAAGTGGCACTATAATTCTTAGTGATGAAATGAATGTGAAGGGATACGTTTGCGGGGCTTCCAGAAAGATTGCACTACTGTGTCTTTACAATTAACAGAATAACATTGTATGATGAAACTAACTTCCCTACTATAGAAATACTCCTAAAGCATTTATTTATAAGATTTTATAAATAAAATATAAGATCAATAAGGAAACATTGGCCTCAAATGACATGTTGTACCAGACGGACTTAACAGATATATACAGAATATTCCATCCAAAAGCAACAGAATATGCCTTCTTCTCACGTGCATATGAAATATTTTCTGAGAGAGATCATATGTCAGGCTGCAAAACAAGCCTTAATAAACTTAAGAGCATCTTTTCTGACCACAGTGGCACAAAAATAAAAATTAATTACATAAAGAAAACTGGGGAGTATACAGATATGTGGAGATTAAACAACATACTACCACACAATTAATGGGTCAAAGGAAATATTCAAAAGGGAAATCAAAAAGAAGTACCTTAAGATAAATGGAAATGGAAATGTATCAAAATTTGTTGGTTGCAGCAAAAACAGTTCTAAGCTGGAAGCTCATAGAGATAAATGCCCACAGCGAGAAAAAAGAAAAGTCTCAAGTAACCCAAACTTACACCACCAGGAGCTAGAAGAGAACAAATGAAGGCCAAGTTAGTAGAAGGAAGTAAATAACACAGATCAGAGCAGAAATAAATGAAATAGAGACTAAAAAGACTAAAAAAGACAGTGGAGAAGATCAAGAGCTGTTTCTTTGAAAAGATAAACAAAATTGGCAAGATTTTAGATAAACTCAACAAATGAAAAAGAGAGAGGACTCAAATGAAATCATAAATGAAAAGAGGAGATGTTACAACTAATACCACATGTCAATGAATTGGACATCCTAGAGGATATGGATAAATTCCTAAAAAACATACAGCCTACCAAGACCTAATCATGATGCAATAGAAAATCTGAACAGACTGATTACTAGTAAGGAGATTGAATGAGTAATTAAAAACCTCCCAACAAGCAAAAGTCCAGGACCAGATAGCCTCCCTGGTGAATTCTACCAAACATTCAGAGAATTAATTTCAATCCTTCTCAAACTCTTCCAAAAATTGAAAGGAAGAAATTCTTCCAGAGTCATTTTATGAGGCCAGTATCATTCTGATACCAAAACAAAACAAGGATGGCACAAGAAAATAAAATTACAGTTTAATATCTCTGATGAACATAGGTATACAAATGTTCAACAAAATATTAGCAAACTGAATTCAATAACAATCAAAAGGATCATACATCATGATCAAGTGGGATTTATTCCAGTGATGCAATGATGGTTCTACATCTGCAAATCAGTCAATGACGCACCACGTTAGCAAGATGAAGGACAAAAATCATATGATCGTCTCTATAGATACAGAATTATCTTTTGACAAAATTCAACATTCATTTATGATAAAGGCTTTCAACAAAGTGGGTATAGAGGGAACATATCTCAATATAATAAAGGTCATATATGACAAGCCCACAGCTAACATCCCACTCAATGGTGAAATGCTGAAAGCCTTTCCTCTAAGATCAGAATAAGACAAATATGCCCACTTTTACCACTTTTATTTAACATAGTATTGAAAGTCCTAACCAGAGCAATTAGGCAAGAAAATACTGAATCTAAATTGGAAAAGTAGGAGTAAAACTGTCACTATTTGCAGATGGCATGATACTATATATAGATAACTCTCAAGACTCCATCACAGAACTGTTAGAACTAATAAAGTTATTCACTAAGGTTGCAGGATATACAAAATCAATACACAAAAATCTTTTGTGTTTCTATAGATTAATAGTGAATTATCAGAAAGAAAAATAAAACAATCTTATTTACAATTGCATCAAAAAGAAGAAAATACCTAGGAATAAATTTAACTAAGTAGATGAAACACTTGTATGTTTAAAACTATAAGACATTAATGAAATTGAAGAAGACACACATAAAAATGGAAAGATGTTCTATGCTCATAGATTGGTAGAATAATTATTGTTAAAATGTCTATATTGCTCAAAGCAATCTACAGATTCAGTGCAGTCCCTATCAAAATTACAATGACATTTTAAAAATTCACAAATAATCCTAAAATTTGTCTGGAACCACAACAAATCTCAAATAGTCAAAGTGATCTTGAGAAAGAAGAATAAAGCTAGAGGCATCCCACTTCCTGATTTCAAACTATATTATGAAGCTATAGTAAATACAATAGTATGGTGTTGGCATAAAAACAGACACATAGATCAATGGAACAGAATAGAAACCCCAGAAATAGACTCATTTGTACATGTTCAATTAGTTTACAATGAGGGAACCAAGAATATACAATGAAGAAAGGAACGTCTCTTCAATAAATGGAGTTAGGAAAACTGTGCAGCCACATGCAAATGAATAAATTCAACCACTACCTTACACTATATACAAAAATAAATTCAAAATGGATTAAAGACTTGACTGAAAGGCCTGAAACCATAAAGTTCCTAGAAGAAAACATAGGTGGTAAGCTCTTTGACGTAGGTCTTGAATCTGACACCAAATGGAAAAGCAACAAAAGCAAATATAATAAGTGAGACTACATCAAACCAAAAAGCTTCTACACAGCAGAAGAAACCATTAAGAAAATGAAAAGGCAACAGAATGAGAGAAAGTATTTGCACATCATATATCTGGCAAGGGGCTAATATCCAGAATATATGAAGAAGTCCTACAACTCAGTAGCAAAAAACCCATGAACCAAAAAAGCAAAAAACAACCCCCCCCAACCCAGTCTGATTTAAAAAATAAACAGAAGATCTGAGTAAGCATTTCTTCAAAAAAGACACACAAATGGCCAACAGGTATGTGAAAAGATGCTCAATATCATTAATCATCAGGGAAACGCAAATCAAATCTACAATGAGATATAACCTCACAAGTGATAGAATGGTGTTATCAAAAAGACACATAAAGACAGATACCATATGTTTTCACTCTTATGTGGATCCTGAGAAACTTAACAGAAGACCGTGGGGGGGGGGGGGCGGAAGGAAAAAAAAGTTAGAGAGGGAGAGAGCCAAACCATAAGGACTCTTAAAAACTGAGAATAAACTGAGGGTTGATGGGGAGTGTGTGTGGGGGGGTGGGCGATGGGCATTGAGGAGGACACCTATTGGGATGAGCACTGGGTGTCGTATGGAAACCAATTTGACAATAAATTTCATATTAAAAAAAAAAGACACATAAGTGTCGGCAAGGATTTAGAGAAAAGGGACCTCTTGTACACTGTTGATGGAATTGTAAATTGGTGCAGCCACTATGGAAAACAGCATGGAGGTTCCCCGAAAAATTAAAAATAGAACTACCATATCATCTAGCAATTCCACTTTTTTGGTATTTATCTAAAGAAAATGAAAACACTAACTCAAAAAGATGTAGGCATCCCCATGTTTATTACAGCATTATTTACAATAGCCAAAATATGGAAACAACCTAAGTATCCATCTATGGATGAACAAAGATGTGTTTTGTATATGTATGGAATATTATTTAGCCATAAAAACAATGAAGTCTTGCCATTTGAGACAACATGGATGGACCTTGCTAAATGAAGTAAGTCAGACAGGCTTACAGGAGTGGGGGTTGGGAAAAAAGGTTTAAGGGGGTCAAAAGATGAAAAGAAAAGAAAAAAAAAAGAAAAAAGAAAAGTAGCAGAGTAGAGCAGAGAGTCCTTGTGATTCTGTAGTTTCATACTTCTTGGCTGCAGCCCTTAGAGAAGGCCCAGTTGCCTTTAGATTCCTTATGATAACCCAGTATCCATCAGACTAACTCCTTTGTCTGCTCAAGCTGGCTTGAGTTAGTTTCTGTAACTTGCAGTTTGGAGCATTGGCTAATGCTGTGCTTTATTGAAATATGAGGCCATGTTGAGGATCAAAGAAGTTAGTTCATATTTTTCAGTAGGTGAGTTCACCACTGCAAAGGGAACATAGTTCCAGTGTCAATTTCCCACAAGATGTAGGTAACTGGAATTTTGATGACAGGATCCAGGTAGGAAGGAGAGGGAGGATGGCCTCTTGTCCAGATAGTAAGAGGTTGAGATGTCCAGGGCCACACCTGCATGAAAGACCCAAGGAGGACAGCAGGACCACAAGCAAGATCTCCTTTTTTCCTATGAATGAAGTCCAAATACGTTATTTTCTCTGTGTTTGTATTTTTCATTATGTTTAAGGACATGAAAAGCATGCTTAAAAAGGCTCTCTGTGTTTACGCAGAATAAAGATTACATAAAGTGTTTTTTAAGGCCTATGGTTACATCTTGTGAATAAGTAAATTCTTTGAGACACTTTTATTTCTATTGGGGGCCAAGATTCTTTGCCATTTAACACTAGTAACCAACGTGAAGTTGGCATATGTTTGTTTACGATTTATTAATATTATTTGAGGATAGTCATACTAAATGTGAAAGGGAAAGAATGAGAACCGTGTCAAGGTATCTTTTTTTAATAAATATAATTATCAGTATTTAAAAATGTGCTTTATTATTCTTTCATAGATAAAGTACATTTCATTTTATTTCAATAGGTTTGAACATGGAGTTTATTTATAGAAGATAAATAAGAGGATATTTATAAAAGTGGGTCTTTGAGGGGCACCTGGGTGGCTCAGTCGTTTAAGAGTCCGACTTCGGCTCAGATCATGATCTCATGGTCCAGGAGTTCAAACCCAGCATCGGGCTCTCTGCACAAAGCTCAGAGCCTGGAGCCTGCTTCGGATTCTGTGTCCCTCTCTCTCTCTGACCCTTCCTGTTTGTGCTCTCTCTCTCTCTCTCTTTCTCTCTCTCAAAAATAAATAAACGTTAAATTTTTTTTTTAAGTGGGTCTTTGAATAGAAGAATGATAGACCTATCCATGCTGTGAACTGCATTAGAACATGTGTTTTATGAAGAGCAATGTGTTTCTGGAAAAAAGGCCTGTATGTGAGATTACTGTGGACCTAGATTTACTTAGGAGATATTTATAGGCAGTTCCTGATTTGAGTTGCAGCTGGGAAGGCACATTTTTGACCTCACCAATGAGAACTGAGTAGGGTTCACTTTTTAATTTTTAAAGCACAATTATGAATCAAATATTAAAATATAAATCTCTGAAACCGATGAAGAAACCCACTTTCATCAGGAAGAGGGCAGAAAATATTTTATATGTGTCACACAAAGGGCACTTAATAGGACTGTGTTCTAATTTTCCTTTTTTATTTTGTTTTATTTAGATCTTGTCTCATAAAAAAAAGGGGGAGTTGAGGTGACTTACTTTAAAAGTCCTTATAATTTTTGAGAGTTTTTTTTCTTGTGTTTCTAGAAGACTTAAAAACACATTGAAAATACACTGGCATTAAGAGAACCAGTGTGAGTGAATGACAATGCCATTAAACCAGGTAGCATTATGGGATAGGTGGATGGGTTGCAGTTAACAAGACAGTTAATACAAACCAGAAAAATATGTTTTAAAAATAAAATAATCTAAATTGTATGCTTTAAAAGTGAAATAATATGTAGGGAGTTATATACTATGAAGAAACACATGAAAGTGTTAACTACGGATGTTTACATTAAAAAAGAAAAATCATGGTGAGAAAGATTCAATCTGCAACTTTAGGCTCTCTCAGTTAAATGGCTTTTCTGCCTTCACCACTTTCTGAATTAGTGGAACCTGTACATGTCAGAGTTTGTTTTTACACTGCTTGGTCATGGGAAAGAAAATACATTTATGTAAGTTCAGGCTCTTTCATTCATTCATTTCACCTTGTATTTATGTAATTATATGAAAGTGTCAGTTCTCTAAAATTGAAAGAACAGTATGTTTATTGGTGAATAAGAAGTCGTTATAGGGTGCTCTATTTTTACAGCTGTGCTTCAGTGTATCAGGTTCCAAAGAGGTCAGCTGGGCATGACCTCACGGGCATGGATCTTGGGGAGACAATTCTGGAACAGCTACAGGCCTGCAGAGTTGAAAGCCATTGCGGAATATCCAAATGCTGTAGTTAGGAGGCATTTGTCTGTTAATGCTTTGATAGATTTTTCTTACTAGCATCCAAATTCAAAACTGAATCCAAAGATAAGAGGACCAGGTTGGGTGTGAGGCCCAGGTAGACATGGCTAGAAGGAAGTAGCTTTTGCACCCATGAAAACTCTCTGTGCCTACTTTGCCATTTTAACTCTGCATTTGTTTAGAAGAAAAAATAAATGGGAAAGTAGGTAATGAGAGAGTTGAAGGAAGGAGATATTCAGGGAATAGAGAGGCTATGGTGGTGGTTTCATTTCATTACTAACAACTGCTTTTGTTAAAGTTATGGGAAAGTCTTTTGGTTTTGCGAGTGTATTTGAAGACCCTTGAGAAACAATTTGTTTAGCTGATGTACAGATTCGATGATTCTGGGGGTATTGCATAGCACTGTTGTCTACTTTGAACTCCTTTTTAAATCATTTCCAGGGTTGTGACAGCTTTTGTGTATACATATCATTAGAAGTTGTTTATAAGATTCTTATTTAATAAAATAAGTTCGGAAACACATCTTCCCATCTTTTAGAAAAGATGTTACATTGTCTTTTATCATCACTTTTAATGAGAATAAAATCTGTTAATTTGGAGTTCATACACACTCATAGTTGTTGCTATCTGTAATGTGTGCAAGTTTTCATAGAAGTCATACATGTGGCTTCTGCTGTTCCTTTCTTGGCAGAGTACCAACACATGTACTCAGAAAGGTTTGGGGAAAATTTAATACAGCTGGGGTGAGTGACTCTTTCATTTTGGCGATGTAACATTAGTACTTTATTTTTCTATTATTAACACATTTTATTTTTCATATCAAGTAGATTGATATGGAGAAGGAAGCATTGGTGATAAAACCAACAGTGGATCACATACAAAACTGTTAACTTTCACTTACTTACCTGTGGACTATTAGAATATGAGTAGGAAAGAAGTTATCATTAATGAGATTTGAAATTTTTAGTGATATAAGTTCATACGTGGTTATGGCGGCCAACTCTTAGCAATACCATATTAGAAGAAATGTATTTAAAGTCAGTTGACCTAAATTAAACTATTGCCTATTCCATTTGCTGTATGTATTGCATTTGTTGTATTGTTGTATGCTGGAGTAGAAGCTTTTGGAGATTTAAAAGTACTGCATATATCTTTCAGAAAAATAATTTGTATTACAGTATGATAGACGAGACATAGTAGCTGCTTTCAACACATATATGATGTTTGTTTACCTTTCATTAAATTATTTAACAAATATTTTTTGAGTATCTTGTTATGTTAGAACAGCCAGACGTTGTTAGAATTTTGGTTTTTATTGTAAAATGAATGGATTGGAAAGCCATAGAAGTTGTTTAGGCATGAAGATAAAAGCATCATATTTGCCTTTGAAAGTTACTTGGTCTGCAGTATGGGGAACCAATCGAAGCATGGCAAGAATGGGAGTCCTAGTGACTAGTCCTAGACCTAGTTAGGAGGCTATTGCAGTAATTCAGGGAGTGGTTCACTACACTGGATTAATCCACTCCAGTGGATTAAACTAGAGAAGTGCAGGTGGAGAATGGAGACAAGTGGAAAGATATAAGAAATTCAAGCGATTTCTAGGAGTAGAAACAGATGGGATTCGATCATGGATTGGATATGGAGAGTGAAGTTCAGGAAAGAGCCAAGAATGAATCCTGTGTGTGGCCTGTGTATCTGAATGGACAGAGTGCCATTCGTTGCGATCAGATTCACTGTAGAAGAGCTCAGTTTAAGGGAGGGGTGACTTTTGTTTTTGGATTTGTTGAGTTTAAAGTGGTTTTGAATGATCCAAGTGGAGATGTCAAGTAGTCAGTTGAACACAGGGATCTAGAGGAGAGGGTGGACTGGAGATCGAAATTTTGGAGTCATCAGCATATAGGTGGTCATTGAATTGTGGTGCATGAGAGGGTGTAAAGAGAATATTTACTGTGAGAAGAGGAGATGACTTGGGCCTGGCCCTGGAGAAACTCCAACTTTGAAAGACCTGAAACAGAGGAATGAGCCCACCGAGAAGATGAAGAAAGTCTGGCTGGAGAAGGGCAACAATAAACAACTGGTCCAGTGTCACAGCATCTAAGTGAGGAGAGATGTTAGTTTCCCAGGGCTCCTATGACAATGTACAACGTACCACAAACTAGGCAGCTGAAAACAGCAGAAATTTGTTTTCTCATAGTTCTGGACGTTTGAAGTCTGAAATCAAAGCATCACTGGGGTCAGTTCCTTCTCAGGGCTTTGAGGAAGAATCTCTCCCAGTATTCTGTCTGTGTCTCTGTGTCTTCTCATGGCTGTCTTTTCATAAGGACCCAAGTCATATTGGATTAGGGTCCTGCCTTACTCCAGTATAACCTCACCTTAACTAATTGTATTTGCAATAACTCTATCCCAAATAAGGTTCCGTTATGAGCTACTAGAGTTAGGACTTCAACATATCTTGGGCGGGGGAGTGGGGGTGGGATACAATTCAATGCATAACAAGAGGATACAAGCAGATTGCCTTTCTGTAAGGTCTTCCAGGGGAGACAGTGACAATGAAGGCACAGTTCCTATTCTTACACTATATTTTAAAACAAGGTAGTATTGTTCTGTCCAATAAGGTCCAAATAAAGTGTATATGGTAGCTGAGATGAATGTGATGGGTGGTAATAGAAAGAGGACCAAATGGAATAAGATGAGATGGGAAACGTTTTCCTGAGAGGAATGGAAATTTGAATTGGGTCTTGACAGATGTGGTTCAGAATTTAAATTTGTGGAAATTTGAAGTCGAGGGGTTATTATAGGAGGAGAAAAGCTACACAAAGTTTTGATCTGGGAACATGTTCCCAAACTTTAAAAAGTAGGAATCTGTTAAATGTGATTTAGCGTTAAAGACCCATGTACCTACTGGTGTCCCTTTATGTAAAGGGATAGTAGATGTTTTATGTGTTATGGGGAGGCTTTCGACAGGAATAGGTTTGTGTGGTGTATTCAGTTGATTTAGTTAACAATTACTGATTGAGAACTTTCTATGTGCCAGGAACAGTCCTAAGGGCTGGGGATAAATTGGACTTTGATTAGGCATTTAGCCACCCCTCCACCCCAATACCTCTGTGTTAACTATCATTTTAACACACGGTTCATGGGTAATAGTAGGAGCATTTTTTATGACTCCATCCATTTTCAGAGTCCTAAATTTAATACTAATACTTCAATAATTGAGCACTTACTCAGGGCCCAGCGATATTCTAAATACTTACAGACTATACTAATGAAATTAATCTTCACCCAAACCCTGTGAGGTAGGTTCTACCATATTTCATAGATGCTAAGGGGCCATCGATTATAAGATGGCCTTTGATCTTCCTCTAACAAGATCAATAAAACTTCCAATAAATTGAAAGATACCATCGATAGTAAGATAGTTGGATTTCAGAAATATTAAAATATGGAAAAAATGTGTATGTTTTAGAATTGGTGGACAACTTAAATTTGATGGGCAGATGGTTAGAAATGGAGGCACCGAGAAGGTACATAGGCTGCCCAGGGTTGCACACGGATACGCAGTGAAGCCCAGATTCTAATTCAGGGGGCAAGTGCCGGAGCCCAGGCACCAGCTGGGGTTCCCTATGGCCTGTAGCATGACTGCAAAATCTGAGCACATCCTAAGTGCCTTGTTTCACATACTGAGAGCCTGATGATGTTTCAGGGCTCCAGGATGACCGAGTTTGGGTACCTCGTGGTGGGAGAGGTATGTGTAGAGGTACAACTTGTTGCTGGTGCTTCGACTGACCAAGAATGCTGCCGGGGCGGTTGTTTGGCGGGCTGCTTTTTATCAATCTAAAATTTCACAAGGCAGAAAGGCCATCATGGTGAAAGGGATGGGACTGAAGGTGAAAATGGGGCAAGAGTGGGTGACTTTTCTGGTGGAAAATGATGCATTTCAAGCCCTGTTTTAGGTTTCGCTTCCTCTGAGAGCACCCTCAGCACCCCTCCCTCATTACTGTGAATGTCTCCGACCGTCATCAGCTGTGCTCACTGTTTTGCTTGGTTTCCTTTCCTGTGAAGTTACCTCTCGCTGGTCGGAGGTGGCCCCGTAGGTAGTTCTAGCTTCCACGGCTTGTGGGAAAGGGTCCAGATGCTCCGTTAAGTGTGGGAAACTTTATTCAAGTTGTGTTAGGTGGTGAATGTGTTCACTTCTCTCCTCCTTTTGCATTATTTCCATCTTCATAGACACATCCAGTGTGTCCTCATATGTGGGTTTTCCCCCTCAAACAGGTTTTTAAAAGAAATCAGATATTGTTTATATTTTGGATACGCTGAAACTATTCAAATGAGAACATGAAGGAAACTTGTGTGTGTTTGTTTGTGTTTTGAGTAGTCCAGAAGTAGTTCTCAGAGTAGAAGTTTCACTTGGACCCCCAAGGCTTGAATTCTTGAGAATGTTGTAATTGCAGAAGGAAGACTTGAACTGATACAAACTTTTTTGGAAAAACTCCTCTTAGGGGTGCCTGGGCGGTGGTTAAGCATCCGACTTTGGCCCAGGTCATGTTCTTGCGGTTCGTGAGTTCGAGTTCCATGTTGGGCTCTGTGCTGACAGCTCAGAGCCTGGAGCCTGCTTCGGATTCTGTGCCTCTCTCTCTCTCTGCCCCTCCCTAGCTCACACTCGCTCTCTCTCTCTCTCTGTCAAAAGTAAATAAACTTAAAAAAAAGAAAAAGAAAGAAAGAAGGAAAGAAAGAAAGAAAGAAAGAAAGAAAGAAAGAAAGAAAGAAAGACAGACTCCTCCTAAGCTGTGCATTCCAACCCCTGTAGGTCACTATAAGTGCTGGCTTTGTCATCCTTCACAGTAGTGGGGGCCAAGGGACCAAGCTCTGTGTGCCGGCTGATGACTGTGTCAGAGGGTAGGTGTTAGGTAGCCCAGCACCTACCCTCTTCTGATTTGTCAGCTAACTACATTTTCAGACCCACTGCTAAAACCAATTGGTTTTTCTCCTTCTGAATGTGCAGCACTGCAGTATTTCCAGCTAAGCAGTTGCCTCTTAGGAATGATTATGAAACCGTACCATGCTTTGGACTCTTTTTTATTTCCTCCTCCCCTTTATATGTACATTTTCGTTTTCTAGATGTTCCCAGTAGTAATATAGTCTACCTAGGACTCTTTTAATTAAGAATATACCCTGTGTTTATGGAGCTCTTACTATGTTAGGTTGTGAGAGTGTGCTCCAGTGACCGTGACCCCACTGGTCTTGAGGAGCTAACTGTAGGGCAGATGGATGTACACATAGCTATCCAGCCAGCATGAAAACAACCACGAAAGAGACAAATGGTGAGCACAAAGGATTAAGGAACTTCTGAGGAGGAAGGCTTGAATTTCTACTCCCAGGACTTGGGAAGGCTTAGTGAAAAGGACAAAAGTTTGAGCTCTGTTCTTAGCCTGTGTTTAGAACTAGATGTAAATGACAATTGTCATATATGTTGGGATCTGTCATTGTATTTTCTTCCTCCCTCCCTCCCTCCCTCCCTCCCTCTCTTTCTTTCTTTCTTTCTTTTCTTTTAATGTCATTGTATTTTCAATGAGAGTGACACTCTGGAGCAGTGGTGTCCAACTGAGCTCTATAATGATGGAAATTCCCTGTATCTTTTTTTTTTTTTATTGTTTATTTATTTTGAGAGAGGGAGAGAGGGAGCACACAAGTGGGGGAGGGGCAGAAAGACTCCCAACCAGGTTCCCCATTGCCAGCGTAGAGCCCAAGCGGGCTGTATCTTGCGAACAGTGAGATCATGATCTGAGCTGAAACCAAGAGTCAGATGCCACCCAGGTGCTCCAGGAAGTGCCCTGTATCTTGTGCTGACCATATGGTAGCTACTAACCGCATGTGATCTGGAGCACTTGAAGTGTGGGTAGTGCACCTGAGGAACTACATTCTTCATTGTATTTAAGGCTGATTTCAAATTTAAATGTAAACAGCCACGTGTGGTTATCATATCAGATAGTACAGCCAGAGGAAACATGTATCGCTTAACCCAGTATGGTGACTTCAGATGATCATTTAATCACAAATCAAAGAGACTTTGATGTTTACTTTTCAACATAATTTTCCATAAATGTTAGCTCTGGAGCATTCATGAGAATACTAAAATGAGATAACTCATTTATTAAGAAACAATAAGCAGTTCGTTAAATTAGTCACTGGTACTTCCTTCACACACACTCTGGCTCATACATGTATATTCATGTATGCATGTGTGCGCACACAGTTTTTTCCTGGCTTATTGAAATGGAAAGAGGAAGGAATATGGTGTTTTTGAATGGCTTTCTGTTTTGAAGGACAAGTAGTGAATGAGTGACCCTTCTGGGGGCAGTGTCAGACTGGGCCAAGAACAGTCCCTGAAGGAAAGAAAGGACTGGGTCTGCCTTGCAATAAGAACTCTGGAAAAGGGTCTCAGATCATTCTTAGTTTCCTCATCTATAAACTGGGGATAAAATAACCCTGCTGTCTGTCTAGAAAGATAATGTATATTTGGAAAAACTTTCCAGGGCGATTTTTTCCACACCGATATCTCAGCTTTTTTATAATCCTGCACTGGAGGGCACTTTCTCTCTTTCTCTGTGTTGACTGTGGTACCAAGAGATAGGATTTTACATATTTCCTCCTTGATCTTAAATGCCCTCTGGCAACCTCCGCACCTCTTCAGAGACCCACACTTGAAAAATCTCTCTTTTTAAATTCTGCCCCAAACTCTTTGGAAGCCTTCCTTTATGAATGCCAACGATCTTCTGCTCAGTCTTTGACTCTGCTCCTCTCTGTTTCTTTGCCTGCTGTACTGCGGGCTCCTGTGCACCCATTCCTCCCCCCTGAATGCTGCATGTATATATTTTAATGACTTTTTCATGTCTTTGTTTTGTCTTCCTGGTTAGAATGGAAGCTCCCTGGGCGGAGGTGGCCATTAAACTTTGTTTTGTTTTGTTTTTTAATTTTTTAAACTTAATTTTATCCAGTACTTTGCAGAGAGATGCACTCAAATGTTACAGGTTGGTAGTAAAGAGGGCTTGGCTCTTTAGGGCACAGACTGATATCTTCAATAAGTACTCTTTGATCATTCAGATGAGTGTTTTCCAGCCTTATCATGCTTCACAGGCTCCGAAGTGCTTTAAAAATAATTCAAGTTCTTAGGCTCTATTAACATGATTCACTAGGCCTGAGGGTGGGGCATAAGAAACTCGAATTTTAAGAAACAAATCTGATAATTCTGCTGCAGGCAAACTGAGGGCCAGTCTTTGAGAAATGCTGGTGTATATATTTCGATACCATCTCTAAGGGCTTTGCTTAAAGAAATCTTTTCTGGCAGCAGGGATATTTAGTTCAAGCAGAAGTGGAGGGTTTTTGTTTATTTCATAATTTTTAAAATAAAGAAACGGAAGAAGAGGTGGAAAATTATAATAGAAATAACACATCAGAGAGACCTATTATAATAGAAATAACACATCAGAGAAAATTATAATAGAAATAACACATTAGAGACCTAATTCCATCAAGGCACAATGCCATAAAGCACTTATTAAGCCTTCACTCAGAGCCTGTTTGTCCTTATTTTAGGCTCAATTTCTTTTAATGTTTATTTATTTATTTATTTATTTATTTATTTATTTATTTAGAGTGGGGGAGGAGCAGAGAGAAGGAGAGAGAGAGAGAATCCCAAGCAGGCTCCACACTCAGTGAGGAGCCCAATGTGGGCCTTGATCCTATGAACTGTGAAATCATGAGCTGAGTTGAAAACCAAGAGCCAGATGCTTAACTGACTGAGCCACCCAGGTGCCCCTAGGTTCAATTTTAATAGGTTTGGTGATGTGATCTGCTAGATAAGTTTAGGAGCTGTGTACTAGATGGAAGGATAATAGAATCATTGGTGAAGGATGGCACATTAATTGCAAAAGTGATAGCTGACCGCCTGAAAGTGAAGAAGGAAATAAGTGAACTATAAACATCATACATAATATCTTAAAAAGGAACAAAGTGTAGGGCAATGTGGAATCTGAAGAGTGAAGGGTAAACACCTGAATGTATCTTAGTAGTTTCAGAAGGCATTCCTGAGTGACGCCAGTTTGTAGTGGCTATTTGTTGATCTTTCTTCTTAGAACCGAAGTTCCACAAGGGCTGAGACCATGCCTGTCCCATGTGATACTGTATCTCCAGGGCTAATGTACTGCTTATCTTACAGGAAAAATATTCTGTAAGTATTTTTCTAGTAAATTGCTTGAATAAATAAACAAATATATAAACAAATAGGTTTGCTATGGTAATCTGTGTTCATGATATTGACCTTGAAAATTTTCTGGCCAAGAAGAAAGCCAAGTACATATATATGTGTATATATGTGTATATATATACACACACATACATATATATATAGTTATATATATACAAATAGCTATATATCATATATATATCATTGTCTTGAAGTGGATAGAAATTTTCAGATTATCCATGCCCATACATACAGTTATATACTAATTTTTTTAAGTTTATTTATTTTGAGAGAGAGAGAGAGAGAGAGAGAGAGAGAGAGAGAGAGAGAGAGAGACTGTACATGCACACACATGCAAGCTGGGTGGGGGAGAGAGAATCCTAAGCAGGCTCTGTGCCCTCAGCATGGAACCCAAAGCAGGCTCGAGCTCATGCACTGTGAGATCATGACCTGAGCCAAAATCAAGAGTCGGATGCTTAACTGAGCCACCCAGGTTCCCCATATACTAAAATATTTTGAATCATCTACAATGTACATTACTGATGTACATATGTACAATGTACATATACTGATGACACATGAACACAGAATATTTTAAAGTCTTCAGAAATAGACAGATTTCTGTATATAGATAGAAATCTGTGTATACTAATTTCAAGATGACTCTATATAGTTAATGCTGAATCATATTTTATATGGTTAATTATCCTTTAATAGATCATAATGGTTTCCTTGGAGCATGATACATCTGTTAAAATAGATATTTTAGTATGCATACTAATTAAGACAATGAATATTGTATGCTAGGCAGACACATGGGCTCTGTATAGCAAAGAAAATCATATTTAGATACCTTTGAATAGTATACCTGCTCTCCAAGTGTTTCAGATTTGTGTTCTTTAAACTTGCCTCTTAGTAGAGACTTGTTAACTAAGAAAGGAAGATTTTTTTTTGGTGTTACATAAAACAGGTTAAATTGTGCTTGATTACTTTGTATTTTGTTTCAAACCTGTGTTTTATTTTGTTTTGTTTTAATTTTTTTAACGTTTATTATTGAGAGACAGAGAGAGACAGAGCATGAGCTGGGCAGAGAGAGGAGGAGACACAGAATCCAAAGCAGGCTCCAGGCTCTGAGCTGCCAGCACAGAGCCCGACGCAGGGCTCGAACTCACAAACTGTGAGATCATGACCTGAGCTAAAGTCAGACACTTAACTGACTGAGCCACCCCAGCGCCCCTGAAACCTGTGTTTTTAATTGGTTGTATAGAATTTGGAGTTCATTTTGTCACAGGCTTGTGTCTTACTGGAGGGAGGAAGAGGTGAAGAGAAAGTCTTCTTTTCCCATAAGCACAGATTTGGTCTTGGGCCAGCTTTTTTTTTTTCCCCTCTTTCTTTCTTTCTTTCTTTCTTTCTTTCTTTCTTTCTTTCTTTCTTTCTTTCTTTCTTTCTTTCTTTCTTTCTTTCTTTCTTTCTTTCTTTCTTTCTTTCTTTCTTTCTTTCTTTCTTTCTTTCTTTCTTTCTTTCTTTCTTTCTTTCTTTCTTTCTTTCTTTTGTTCTTTGGGCTTAAACTCACCATCCTGAGATCAAGAGTCCCGTGCTCTACCACCTGAGCCAGCCAGGCAGATTTGGTCTTAGACAAAATTTTAAAATAAGGGAAAGTGTGTCTTTGACAGTAGCATCCTACCACTTAGCACTCCCTCCAACCCAGTGGGCCCGAAAACACCAAATTATCAAAATTTTGTCCTATGTCTCTGATTACTATATTCCATTCCAGTCTAAAGTACTCCCTCAAACTTTTCTAGTGTCTGAGTTATCTCATTTTCTTTTCCAATCAGAAGTCCCATCCTATAGTTAACTACCTACTCTGGTTTTGGAAATGGTCTTCGAACTGTGTAGAAAGAAAGGGGAGTCCATGGAGTATACATACAATCTGATATTGGAATAAGACACACATAAATAACTCATTATGCTTGAAGACAGAATATGCCGAAAAGAGGCATAAACTAAATAAAACAAAAGTTCAGAGAGAAATATTATTAACAACTGTAGGAACCAGGAAGGGTTTTATGGAAGACATGGGCCTTGAGGAACAGTTAGCGTCTTTAAGATCAGAGATGGGGTTGGGGGATGGCGTTGTAGGGGGAGAGAATGTTACGAGCGAAAGTTTGATCACCCCACATGGCTTCTCAGGAATTGACTATTGCTAAACTTTTGACAGCGCTATTCACATAGACTGTTATATAAATGGTGCTCCCTTTAGTTGTGCAGCATGGTAGCCATGAATGAAAGCCAGGAGCCAAGAAATGTACAGGGATGTGATCAGAGAATCATAACTGGTATAGCTTGGACCATATTTTGCTGATCTTGAATATAAGAGTAAAGTTGCTTTACCGCTTTCATTGGATCATTGAACTAAAGTCCTTTAAACTCTTTCAAACTCTGAGACTTCATGATTTCTCTAATTCACTTGGTAAAAAGGAGCTCAGCAAGATTTTTGAGCAATCAAGTGGCTCGAAATTTCAGAAGATGATTATACTTGTAAGGTGAAATGGGTTGAGAAGCCACTAGACTTCATATGTGTGTAAAGTAGTTCTGCTTCTTTAAGTCCATCCAAATGAAGTTGGAGTGATACATGTAACTGATGCCCTGAGGGGTCACAAGATTAGCCCCAAACCAGGCCCAGCCCACTGGCCTGTTGATGCCATCTTTAAAGTAAACTTCTAGATCACCCACAGACTTCATTTCTCTGATCTCTCATTTGGTATCCTTATTAATAAGCTTTGCTACACTTTTAGCACTCACTTTCTTTCACGAGTTAGTTATGTCTTGTCTTGTCTGTCTGTAGATTGCGTACTCTCTGCCAGTACTTTTGGGAATAGATCTTTTCGGGTTGGTCTGGGCTTGGGCTGTGTCCTGTGAACTGCCAAGTGGGAAGCCTGTTGATCACAGCTGTTTCTGGGCTTCGGTTCCCCGGCTTTAGCTCCAGCTTCGTGAATCAGGAGCCCAAGAAAGAGGCACGTTATTGGGCTATTGGAATTGGATAAGGGCAGAGTAATCAGACTGGAGTCTGATTCACAGGAATGAAAGGTGGAAATTCGTTCATTCATTCATCAAATGGTTATTGAGTATTATCAAGGGTAAGCACCAGCTTTGGGTGGTTTCCCTAGCTGGTCCTGCTCTCATTGCTTCGACCCTTTCTCCCTTCAGATTCTCTGAAAGATTTTTTTTTTTTCACAACAGCTGAGTCTCTCTGGGAGTATCAGTAGGACCTCTGGTAGTGTTAGAAGGCGACAACCCGGGGACTGCGGCAGCTGGTTTTATTTTTGGTTTTCGTCAGTCAGGTGTTTGTAAGTTGAGAACTGCCTGTATTCAAACAACGTGATTCGGTAGTGTCATGAACTCCTGTAGGAATAATGGATGTGGTGCAGTTAAAAGGATAACAATGAAAAATCCCTAATACCACATATTAGATAGTAAACTTTTAAAGGCCTGGGCAAGGATTAATGGCTCAGAGGATATGGATGTGCTATGGATGGTTCACAGTCTCATTTCATGTGAAATTTGAGTCTTGCTTTGTGTACAGAGATCCGGCCTTTGGTGGACTTGCCTGTGGAATAGCCATTGTTTCATGGTAGGTACAGACTGATAAATTTGGGAGATTTTATTTTGGAGCCGATTAGAATACTGTAATTGGTTTGTTTGCGTCAAGTTTTGAATGTATCCCACAACCAGTATTGTATCACAAAAAAAAAAAAAAAAGAAAGAAAGGACATAACTATCCAATCACCTTTTATGATGTATCAACTTGATTTTTAACTTTTCCTTGTCCACTCTTCTGATCTTTACTCGTAGTCACACATTTGGAGTGGTTATAATCACGATATTGAGATATCCCTTATTTTCAACGTTACGTTTTCATAAACACTTTCTCTTTTTCTAATTTCTGTATTCTAATTTTAATCGTCATAGTCTTCTGAAAATTCCCGTCTGAATATTCAGTTTTTCTCCTGCAGGATTGTTTGTCGAAGGGTACGAATATTTTTATGATACATGGTCCCTATTTTCAGATGACTTTCCATTTTCATCACAGTCGTGCCAAAGAGACAATCTTCACTACATTGTTGTTTCGGTTTGCATTTCTCTAGTAGTTTCTGAGGTTTCTTTCTTAATTACATTTCTTTTTCTGAATTGGCTTGACATATTTTTTTCTAACTTATTTCTTAGTTATTTTTGCAAACTAAGTTTCTGTGAACCCTTTTTGTATTATAAATACTAATTCTTGTTAGTTTTACTTGGTTCTAACATTTCTCAATGTAATTTAATTTTTGTTTTTTTACTTTATAAGTTTAACAATTTTAGCTTAGTCTCACTTGGTTTATCCATTTCTGATTAGTTTTGACGGATGCTTTCAAAGTTATTTAAAAGTTACAGTCATATAGGTCGTGTGGTTCTCTGCCTGTCATTATTCCTGTTGCCTCTTGGTCTACTCTCAAGTGGATTGGATTCTTACACATGTGTATATTCGAGAATCATGGCATAATCAAGCTAAAGGGGAATTATCAGTTTCTGTTAATATTTGGAGGATCTAATAAGTAATATTTATGGATAAATGTAGAATTACAATGGAGAGTTTAAAATGTAGATGAAAACTACACTTGAGGCCTTCTGAATGCAGTGAGTCTGGCTGGTAAATTAAGACTTGTTGAAACTTCAAGTTTTAATAGCAAAAAATAGTTATATCTTATATTTATAGAATACTTTAAAAACATTCTGTATTTGGAAATCAATTTTTCCATGTGTTTTTGGCATCTATGACCAGTGTCTTCATTCAAAAAAATTTTAATGTTTATTTGCTTAGTTATTTATTTTGAGAGAGAGAGAGAGAGAGAGAGAGAGAGAGAGAGAGAGAGAGTTTGTGGAATGGGGTGGGCAGAGAGAGAGGGAGACAGAGAATCCCAAGCAGACTCCTCACTGTCAGTGCAGTGCCTGACGCAGGGCTCAATCTCATAAACCGTGAGATCATGACCTGAGCCGAGATCAAGAGTTGGATGCTCAACTGACTGAGCCATCCAGGTGCCCCTTCATTTTAATATTTAAATATAAGTTCAGAAATACAGCTTCAGATCATCGCTCATTTGCAGAAATAATTTTAGCAGCCTGTTATTGATTATCTAAATTATGCCCTATTACTGATTTTCTTCTTCTGAGGCTCAGATTCTGTTTTGTAACTGGGATATACTTTCAGAATTTATACAGTATTTCAGCATTTCCTTTTTGTTGGTTTAATTGATCTTATAATCCTTTGAAAATAACCTGACTTATCTGAGAAATATTTAGTTTGTTGGTAGATAGTTGAACAGTGTATTTCTCAACTGTGATTCAGAGACAGGAGTTCAATATGTCTTTGGCTGTTTCATGCAGGGAGAAGTTTAAAAGCTCATGGAAGATTGTTTCCTTTAAGTAATTTTAGAAGATAGATTGTTTTTCAAAAATATTATAAAATAAATGTACAAAGTCATCAAAACAGTTATTAACACGATATAATTAAGTTGGTTTTCATAAATCATAGAGAAGGAGGGGCCATGCTGGTTGTGTGCTGATAACATATAAGCGTTCTATTACCCCAAATCAGTAGGTATGAAAACCATGGATTGCCAGTGTTTACTTAACTGAGAAATAATGATGTGGATTGTGAAATTGAACTGATACACAATTAGAAAGGCTAAGAATGAAGTTAAGATTGACAGATAGGAACAAATGAATAACAAACTATTCTTATGGAATATTATAGCTTTGGATGTTACATTTAAATATTTTTAGTATTGGGGCACCTCGGTGGCTCAGGTGGTTAAGCGTCCAACTTCAGCTCAGGTCATGATCTCACAGTTTGTGAGTTCAGCACCTGCGTCGGGCTCTGTGCTGACAGCTCAGAGCCTGGAGCCTGTTTCAGGTTCTGTGTCTCCCTCTCTGTCTGCCCCTCCCCTGCTCGCATTCTGTCTCTCTCTCTCTCTCAAAAATAAATAAACATTAAAATAATTTTAAAAAATAAATGCTTTTAATATTGGTAAAGATGTTCTTGTACGTGAGATTTCTTTTTCTTTGGAGAGGTAAGAAAGAGCAATTTAGCTCTTCTTTGATCACATGATAAGTTTCACTGAGTTGCCCAATTTTCATTCAGAAAGAGAAAAGAACTAATATCCAGAGTGAGGTTACTATTTAGACCCGAGTCCACTAATAGGAAATTTCTTAGTTCTGATAGTGTTTGGAATGAAATCTCTGGTTCTGCACCAACTGTATTTCCTCACAGGTTTGAGTTCGATGTCCTGTTGTTCATGCTGAACAACAGATTTACAGAAACATGTCTAATATTTTATGGAAGGGAAGTAACGGTGATGCTGTGAACTTTACACCCAGCATGGCTTTCAAAATGTTAATTACTGAGTGTTCCAAGAAATGATTTTATTTATTTATTTATTTATTATTTTTTTTTTTTTTTAATTTTTTTTCAACGTTTTTTATTTATTTTTGGGACAGAGACAGAGCATGCACGGGGGAGGGGCAGAGAGAGAGGAGACGCAGAATCGGAAACAGGCTCCAGGCTCTGAGCCATCAGCCCAGAGCCCGACGCGGGGCTCGAACTCACGGACCGCGAGATCGTGACCTGGCTGAAGTCAGACGCTTAACCGACTGCGCCACCCAGGCGCCCCCCAAGAAATGATTTTAAAGAAGAGTGCATAAAAGGGATTTCTAATCATATTTGGGAGTAATTTGCATAACAGACGGAAAACAAAAGCAGAAATGTCTTCAAATTCATCTATATAATTTCCTACTCCTTCATTTGGAGGGAGTTGTCAACTCTACTAATAGAAATTTAGGCAGGGAGAATTAAGCCTGAAAGTCTCAAACTACTAGAAGTTCAAGTTTCATATTGATAGAAGCTTTTATATTTATATTTACACTAAAGTGAGCGAGCTTGCTACATCGTGCTCAGTTCTTGCCTTCCTCCCCATTCCCCAACATCACGCGCCATTCATTTCATCTTTAATGTAGCTAAAGGATTGATCAGGGTTACGACACTTGCAGTGGAAGAGATCTTCAGAGGTTTGTTTAAAGTGGGAAATGGTACTGAGATGTGCTTTACTTTTGGCTTTTACTTTGTTTTGGTATAATAATCCACAAGAAGGCAAGGGAGAAGTGACATGGGAGAGAGAGGTATTGTAGATTCTAAGAAAACATTGTTGGTGGTAACACTTTCTTTAGAAACGGATCCTAAAGGAACCTCCATAGTGGTGGTTTCACCTTCTGTTTTGTTCCCTTCCTTGATATCAGATATCAGAATCATGATGTGAATAAATGAGAGCCACTGGAGTATTGAGACTGCATAGGAGTCTCTGAGTCTTGATACTGTGTATAAGTCAAGTACTGTGTTTTATTTCACAATTTCTTGAACTTAACTCTTGACAAGAAAACTCCTAAGCCTGTAAATTATTATTGCCATTGTTAGGAAGTGGCGTAGGGAAGAGGTTCAACTCAACAAAGAGTCATTTAAATTATACTTTCAATCAGCAGCAAAGGCAGATCTGTTGAAAGTGTTGTCTTCTCTGACCTGAAAAAATTATATTTTCCCATCATTGCTTGATTTGTCTTCCATGAATGATCACAGGGGGCTATAGTGCTTATGGTTCCGTGGCCCCAAATCTTAAGTTCTGTGCCTGGGTGCTTTATGGTACAGTAGTACTTCTATAAATTATTTACAACGAAGGAGAAAACACTGGCTCTGTTTACTGCTCCCAGTTTTACAACAAGGGAATCCTGTTCATGTTCCAAAGTAGCTTCAGTAGTTCAGTAGTTGAAGTATTCTGCCCCCCCCGCCCCCTCCCAACATCCTGTTTCATCACAAATATTTATCATTTTATTCATCGGTTCTCCACCCGCCTTGTGGGCTGTTGTGGTTCCTGTCACTCAGCCAAGAGGCTGGGGAATGCCTATCCAGGAGCAGCATGGGGCGTCTGGCTAGGGTGCTCGCGAGGTCCTGTAACAGGCTAACATTGAACTGTTGTCATCGTTGTGCCGTTGAAATAGATACAGAGTGAGCCTATTTAAATAATTACCAGACTCATCAGTAACAGGCACATTGTTGCTAGTCAGGGTGAAAATATGCATACTATTTGTGGTAAGAAAAAAACTAAAGTCTACAGCATTTGGAGATGTCATTCTGATGTGTGTTGGAAGCATCAAAATTTAAAAAAAAAATAAAAAATTACTCTGTAAGCAAAATTATTACCTAAAAAGGCTGTTCTGCCTGAGTGTTTCATTAACAGTTTTGAAGAATCATCTGGTTTTCCCCAAAGTTAATTTAGTATTAATTGGCTACTCGCTTTGAGAATATTTAATATAACACAAAATATAATATGATATGTAATAACATAGCATATCATGACATACTCCCCCCTTTCTGGGAGGGATGGACCTTTTTGAAAGGTGTAGGCCAGGAATTTTGTAGACAGATGTATGGGTTCTGAGGAAAACTGCAGAGGTGAGGTGCCCCTCCCACTGCATTATATTTTCAAGTATGTCCTGTCCACATAACTGATCACTGGTGGTGTTAAGCTTGATCCCTTGGTTAAGGGAGAGTCTGCCAGGTTCTTCCACTGTGAAGTTATCACTTTTCTCTTCCCATGTTCTGTTCTTTGGAAGTCGGCCCACACTTAAATGTATGTATGTATGGATGGATGTATGTATGCATGGATATTTATTTTATTCTTTGCGTTACTATCCAGTGCCGTCACTTTTTATTTTGTTGCTCATAAAAACATAAAATTTTTCAAGTTTCTGCATTTTATTTTGCTTAGCCTGGGGATAGCATGCTTTACCCACCTCTTTGGCCTCTCCTGTCCTCCGCGTGTTTACACTCTCATCCTTCAAGCCACAGGATTCAGTTTTGCTGCTCTGGTTAGCACTTAAGGTCATTTTTATAGTCGAATTTTAACGCATGCGCCGGAGGAGGGGAAGCTGTCATATAAAACTTCTTGTCGGCAGATTGGCGAATTTACCTGAGAAATTGAGACTCAAGGTCATGAGAATGTGTGACTGGGAGCGGGAGCGGGTTTCCAGGCAGGAAGTCAAAGTCCTTTTCTTCAGCTCCTTTGCACTTGATTTTGTCTAAGTCAGATCGTCATTCCCTTAGGAGAAGCAAAATCGCAAAAGGCGGGGTGGCAATAAATGTTGAGGTTGTGTTAGGAAATCACGTTGTGTTCCTTGTTTAGGTCCTTTTTAAGATTCTTTTATTTGATTTTTAAATGATGAGGTAATAGCTGAGCTTTGAAATGAAACCTAAGAGGTAGTTGCAGAAGTACTTCTATCTTTGCAAAAGTCTTATAGATATAATGTTGGTTGTTGAGGCCTACTTGAAAAAGTACTGATCGGAGTATAAACAATGTTAAGATTTATATCAGATTGATCATGTCAGAGAAGATAGCTACTGGTTGTTTGTTCCATGGAATATTTGCTAACTATAGCTCAGTATATGTTTTGCATTTCTCAAAGACTCCCGTAAGATGTGATCAGGTCACAGCCTCTGTTAGATGGGAGGGGCCCCAGGAGAGGAAGCTCACAGATCACACATGCGCTCGAGTTTCTGCATACTGATTTTACAAAAACAAGAATCAGTTTGCCAGCAGCTTCCATTGTGGTCATCTTACAACGAGTGAGTTAAAAAAAAAAAAAAAAAAGAGTTCGCATGAACACGAAGACCAGCAACTGAAAATCTGAAATCCAAGTGGAATTAATACTACGCAGTGATTCTTACCTCTGCTGTTGGAAGTACAAAAGCAGTGTGATCCTGCGGTCTAAACTACAGGGGTTTCAGCTCCATGGCAACATGACGAACCTATTCTGTCAGAGGGTGTGTATACACCAGTGTATTCAAAGTGCAGAGTTGGGAGTGAGTTTGGGGGGCAGTGCGGGGACCAGCCCTCCAAGTCTTGCCCACGCATTTTTATGTGTGTGTTATAATAAGGCCTTTGTGCAAGGAGGCCAGATAGGAGTTCATGTCAGCTGCCCTCTGGTCTTTTTTGCATGATCTAGCTGCCATCACCCACCTCCCTTCTCTCCAGAAAGGAAGCTGGGGAAGGCAATTAAACAATGCTTCTGTGAGGAAAGTGCTCTTCCCCCTTTCTCTTTTTGGAATGTCAACATAGTTATTGCTTTTCTGTGTGCCTCTACGGGTGTTGGCTGCTTCTTTCCACAGTCTTCTTGTAGGGAGAGCCTGAAAATTGTAGCCTTCGTGTAGAGTGGGGGCTCAGGAAAGCTGTAATCAGTTGCCTCCTCTGTGGGAAAGAGTGCTTTCTGTCGGTCATCTGGTGTCCTGCCTTTCACTTAGGGAACTGGGGTGGTGTGGAGTGATTGGAGAATTAAGTATTCCTGCCCACAATTACGTGGCCTCTGGCTAAACTCGGAAACTTCCAAGTTTCTTCTCTCATCGGTACTTCATAGCTATGCTTCTCCCCATCACTCCCACAGTCCTTTGCTTGGCGTGTTCACGTTGAAGAGATAACCTCACCACTTGACTCTTCACTGTATATCCGTGTTCCTGTCCTGCATTTTTGAAAGATCAATCTGAAAAATGTTTTTTTTTTTTCTTTTTTTTTTTTTGGCTGTGTTCCAATGTAGCTGATCCAGGGGATAAATCAAATGTTCTGCTCTATCCAGGTTAGGTCTGTGGATAATTTCTAAGAAATCTTTGAGCATTTTTGTATCACCTAAAACTTGAGGTTGACTATGGATGGTTATCTGCACTAGGTTCAGGGATTACAGATCCAAGAAATATCTTCTTCAATAGAGATCTTTACCCTTTTTCTTTTACTCCCACACATAATCCCTGCCCAGCATCATAGATGGCTCTGGTGGTGGTAGGAGGAAAATACTTGACGAGTGGCCTGAAAATCATATGTCACTGGAGACACTTATACAACACCTAGATGTTGTTTTCAGCTTACACATTGGGCTACACTCATCATTTCTTTACACAAAGAGATGATCTACTTCCTCCATTGTTTCTGCTTGGAACAGTCTGTTCGGCTTGACTTTTGAAAATAAATGCTCTGCAACTAAGATGATATATACCCACTCTTTTGAGGTTACTTCCCACATGGAAGAGAGTCCCTCACACTCAACACCCAGCAATTCTCGGTGTCCTACTGATGTCTGGGAAGCCAACTCAATTCTGACACTATTTACCTGGAGATAGCATCGGATTCCACAGAGTGAGGGTTTAATTTCTATAAGACTACCTTCCATCCCCCACTTCAGATGTCAGTCATGAGCCCAGCTTGTTACCTGTGCTTCTGACCCACTAACTACAGATCAGCGGTTCCAATGACCTCCTCCTTAGGTTCTTGTAATTTGCTAGAGTGGCTCACAAAATCAGGGAAGCACTCATTTACCTGTTTATTAAAGGCTATGATAAAGGATACAAATCAACAGCCAGATGAAGAGACATATAGGGCAAGGTCTGGGGAAAGGGCATGCCACTCTTTCCAATCTGTACGTGTTCACCAACCTGGACGCTCACCAGACCCAGTCCTTTTGTGGTTTTATAGCCGATTCACTGCCTAGTCATGATTGACTAAGCCACTGGCCCTTGGTAATTGGTTCAATTTCCAGCCCCTCTCCCCCTCCCTGGAGGACAGGGAGTGGGACAGAAAGTTCCAACCATTTAATGGCTCCATTGACAACCATCCCCCATCCTTAGCTGCTTTCCATAAATCACCTCATTAACATAACAAAAGACACCTTTATCACTCTCAGTACTTAGGAAGTTCCAAGGGTTTTGGGGGCTGTGAGCAAGGAACTGGACTAAGACCCAATGTTTATGAGAAACATATTTTGATCATCTGAGTGACCAAATATGTATTTCTTGTAAATCACAATATCATATGCATGTACCACTGATTTCATTTATTAATTAACTTATTTGACTATTTTTGACTTACTATTTGTATGCCGGCCTGAGCATGCAAAAAAGAACAGGCATGTGCCTGTCTCTGAAGAGCTAATATCCTAGAAGTGAAGTGCAGATTGCAAAATATTGCAGTATGTTGTGAAATGGACTGTAAGAGAAGGATGCGCAAAGCTTAGCTGTGACATAAAAGGGACGCAATCATCTCTGCTTGAGGGTCTTGACTGAGACATAAATGCTTGAGTTGCATCTTGCAAGATGAGTAGGAGTTTGCCTGGTAGACAGCTCAAGGAAAGGCATTCCAGGAAGATAGACAGTGGCAGGCAGAAGCTTAAAGACGTGAAAATGGCAAGGTGTTTTGTGGGCAGTAAATCTTCATATGACTGGATGACAGGGTATGGGGACAGAAGGAGTGGAGGTCACAAGGGAAGGATCTGGAAAACTTGGCGGGAACCAGGTCAAGGAGCATATGCCATGCTAGTATGTTGGAACTTAGGCAAGAAGGAGAGACATGTTCAGATTTGCATTTTACAAAGACTCTCACGTAGCATGGTGAGAGTGAATTAGAGGGACCCTTGGATTGGGAGGTATGGCTTGCAGGCAGTTATAGTAGTCTTTAAAAGAATAAAACACAGGGATGCCTGGGTGGCTCAGTCTGTTAAGTGTCCAACTCTTGATTTCGGCTCAGGTCATGATCTTGCAGTTTGTGAGTTTGAGCCCCTTGTTAGGCTTTGCGCTGGCAGTGTAGAACCTGCTTGGGTTTCTCTCTCTCCCTCTGTCTCTGCCCCTCCCACATTCTCTCTCTCTCTGTCTTTCTCTCTTTTAAATAAACTTAGGGGCACCTGGGTGGCTCAGTGGGTTAAGCAAAAGACCTGAATTTCAACTTCGCTTCTCCAATTAATCACCTGTATATTTTTAAGTAAGTTACTTAACCTCTGGGATTCTTGGTTTCTTGGTCTGTGAAGTAGGGGTAATAATTATTAGCTTGCAGGCTGTTGGTGAGCGTAAAAGAGATAATCTGTGTAAAGCTCCTGACTCAAAGCCAGTTCTCAAAACATGGCAGATTATTATCACTGCAGTGTTCTGTAGGCAGATCTCGAGGCCTGGAGCCCAGGAGAGAGACTGAAAATGCCAACTTTAAACTCAAGAGCATAGAAAAGAATTTATCAGTGGAGCTGCTCATTCAGTTGTCCAGAATTACTGGTTGAGAGCCTGTGGGTTCTAAGTTCTGTACAAGAGCTAGAGAATGCAAGGTCTCTGGCCTGAAGGATCTTGGAATGTATAAAGGTTACACAGAGAAGGGAGTCAAGAATGTTCGAATAAGAAAAGGATCAGGGAAAATCAATATATTTCAGTTTAAAAAGTTGTGTAATATAATATATATTCAGAAAAGTACCTACACAATTGAATGCACTTCCACAAAGGAAAGACTAAATCACTAAACACAACACTATCAGCGTTCCAAGAGACTACTTCTGCCCTTTTCCAGTCACAATAGACCCTGAGCATAGCTACTATATAACTGTTAACACTACATGGGTTTCACCTGTTCTTGTACTTTATGTGTGTGGAGTCATATGCTATGTTCTCTTCTGTGTCTGACTTCTTTCACTGAATGATGTGTTAGTGAGCTTTATTCACGTTCTTGCATGTAACAATCATTCTCGTTATTGTATGGTATTTCATGGTATGAATATACTACACATTTATTCATTCTACCATTGATGGATTTGGGTTTTGCTTTTGGCGATGACAAATAATGTTTCTATGAATACTTTAGTACATATCTGTCCAGTGTATACCTAGCGGTGGGGTTGCTGGATCCTAGGGCTTGCCTACATTTGACGTGAAGATTTAACTGCCACACATTTCTAAGTGGATGTACCAATTTCTGTTCCCTCCTACAATGCCTGAAGGTCCCAATCGCTCCACTCTGCTGGAAGAGTATTCTTATCTTCCTCACTTTTGCCATCCTGGTGGTTATTTAGTGGTTTAGCCTTATAGTTTTAATTTTCATTTCTCTGATGAGTAATGAAGCTGAGTCCCTTTTTATATATTTTGGCTATTGGGTTCTCTGCCTGACTCCCTCCCTCTGTCCCCCACTTGTGCTCTGTCTCTCTCTATCAAAAATAAATAAAAAAAAAAAAAAAAAAAAAAAAGCTTGGCTGTGCTTAAGAGGAGTGAGATGATAAACAGATTCAGATGTGGGACCCAGAGAACATTTTTATATAGCTGTGAACCTTTTTATCTGTGCTGACAGTATAGAGGCACTGGAGAGGGAAAGGTAGCGGTATAAAGGCAAGATGATGATTGATTGAGCAGAATCCTGGACCGGTCAAAGTGCTCTGAGCTCTAGGAAGGACTGGTTGGGGCAAAAGGAGGGTCGGGTACAGAGGTGTGCTACTGAGTTTATGGGTAGAAACTGTATGTTGAAGACATTTTCCCTTGAAACCCTGGTTATTTTATTATTTATTTTTGTGTGTGAGAAGGCAGAGTTATTTCTCTAGGAAATTTGGATAATATTGAAGAAAATGGGGGAACATTCAGAGTTGTCTCTGGAGGAAGAGCGAACTGACTAGAGCGTTAGGAGGTCAAGACGCTACCCTTCAGAGGGGTCAGCAGGAGTAGCTCTGTCTCCATGATGGATTCTCCTCAGCCGCTCTGAACAGGGGGAGGAGGGGGAAGGGGCAGTGATTTGAAGGTGTGATCCATTTTAGGGCGGGTATCGTGAAGGACAAGGTGACAAATGAGTGGAGATGCTGGCAAGGAAAAGGTGAAGTGGTTCCGTTGAGGAACCGGGTGTTCTGTGAGGCTGAAAAACAATAGAATGTGAATGGGACAGGCTAGGGGATGTGACAAGATTGACTGGAGCAGCCTGTCGTATTGACCCAAATAGATCAAATTTCCCTGTGAGGTTTTGTGGAAAATGATCAAACACTTAAGCAAAGCACCTCTTAAAAGAGGTCACGTTTTAAGTTTTAGCTTATCTCCTGCGTTGTTAGTTAATACATATGTCCCATGAAATGAAGACTTCTGAAGAAGTTTCATGTGAGTGTTTTTCTCTGCCGCTGTTTGTTTGTTTGTTTTTCTTATTTCCTATGCTGTACCTTTTATTTCTGGGTCGACCATTGGTTCCTAGATGGTTCAGTAAGGTTGGTTTTAGACAATATAGGATAAATACAGAGACCCAAAGGGTCAGGTTTTACACTAAAATAAACTGCTGAAAATAAACATCTGTTACATCAGCAACCTCAGCTGACACAGATGGGGCATGTCCCTTCAAGCACTTATATTTGTGGCCCTCATTTGATCTACTTGGAGTCCTCATTTGATCCAACAGTCACTTGTCTCCTCATTGCTACACACTGAAATAAATAATAGAGTGTGCTAAAATCTTTGCTTTAAATTCAGTACATAAAATGCATATTGTGTGACACTCAACTGAATCTAGAGAGTGAGCTTTACATCTTCATAAAACTGGCACATAGGTATTGCTAAAAAGAAAAGCCTCCAGTAGAAGAACGGCTTGTGGGAAACGGCAGATCGAAAATCCTGTGATTTATCCCAGAATGTATAGAACTCACCTGGGCAACTTGCTGAGAGTAGATTTGGGGGCTCATTCCTGGAGCGAGTGATGTATGGGGTTGTTTATGGACTCAACTTGAGAAACTTCTAGCGTTGGAAGATTACTGCTGGGCACCAGCCTCAGTCATTGTGACAAAGCAATAAAATAAACACAAAGGAAGGGAAAATAGAAAAGAAGAAGAAAAGGGAAAATAGAAAAGAAGAAGAAAAGGAAAAAATAAGATGGGTAAAGTCAAGAAAAGAGATAAGACTTTAAGTTCTGAAGTAATCTCTCTACGAATCTCTGTTTTAAGGGGCAAATTTCAATGGATGCTAGGTAGAATTGTAGCCATTTTAAGATTACAAATGAAAAACCATGTGAAGTATGTAAGATTGTATGCAAAAAATATCAAAACTCCACAAAGAGGGCGCCGGGGTGACTCAGTCGGTTAAGCTCAGACTCTTGGCTTCGCCTCAGGTCACAATCTCACGGCTTCATGGGTTCGAGTCCAGCAATGGACTCTGCAGTGGCAGCATGGAACCTGCTTGGGATTCTTTCTCTCTCCTTTCTTTCTGCCCTCCCCACTCGTGCTGTCTTTGTCTCTCTCTCAAAAAAAAAAAAAAAAAAAAAAACAAACACCCACAACAACCCATGAAGAACTAAATTGGCTATACATTCAAACTACACATATTAAAATTAAAATGTAGCTATAAGTTGCATTTTTCCAACAACCTTCTAAATTGTGATGTGATGGGTATACTACTTGTGATACGTTTTGGTTATGGAACAGGACTGTTAATATAAACAATTAAGTTGGATAATTTTGTTTTTCTCCTGAATATCAGATTATGCGAGGGAATTATCAAGACAACCTTCAGTCTTCAAGACGATTTACTACTGCTGCCTCCGGCAGCAGTAGTAAAGATTAAGTGTTGTAAGATTAAGTGAGGTCTCAACTCTAGATGCCAGAGGGCCTGGGTTCAAATTATTGCTATGCCACTAACAGCTCTATACCCTTGGAAAAGTTAATGTGACTCAGTTTCCTCATCTGGGAAAGAGAAATAATACTAGTGCTTACCCACAGAATATTTGCCAGGAATAAATAAAATGATAAGTTAATAATTTTAAGCACTTGGAACAGTATGAGGCACATTGTAGATATTTAATTACTGTTATCCCTAATGGAATACTAGTTGGCAATGAGAAAGAATGAAATCTGGCCATTTGCAGCAATGTGGATGGAACTGGAGGGTATTATGCTAAGTGAAATAAGTCAGGCAGAGAAAGACAGATACCATATGTTTTCACTCATATGTGGATCTTGAGAAACTTAACAGAAGACCATGGGGGAGGGGAAGGGGGGGAAAAAGGTTACAAACAGAGAGGGAGGGAGGCAAACCATAAGAGACTCGTAAATACAGAGAACAAACTGAGGGTTTATGGGGGTGGGGGAGAGGGGAAAGTGGGTGATGGGCATTGAGGAGGGCACTTGTTGGGATGAGCACTGGGTATTGTATGGAAGCCAATCTGACAATAAATTATATTTAAAAAATAATTGCTGTTATCCCAAAACATAACTTGTATTGCCAAGTTTTCTGTTAAAAGTTCCCAAATTAAAAACAAAACGTTATTCAAAATTTGGACATATATATGCTTTTATAAAGTTATAGTACTCTTGAGCCTTATTTAATTAAATCATTGAATACCTCCTACTAAATGCAGTAAGATGCTCCAGGCTCTATAGCGACAAGTGAGACATGACCCGTCCCCCAGACACTCAAGCTTTGGGAAGTTCCCCTGGAGTTGGTTTTCTTGGGTAGATATTATGCTATATTAAGAAATAGCATAGCAGTTAATTGAAACTGTATTTTTGAGCATTAGTAGAATATGGTGCATGAAGGACAGAAAGGAATGCTAATAGGAGATCATACCTTGATATATTTCTAAGCATGACAGATCACACACGAAAAGAGGTTGATATTTTTCTAGAGAAAGATATAGCATAATGGATGGAACATAGATATGATATCAGGAAACCTGGATATTCACGTGTTGACCCTACTATTTCTTGACTATGTGACTGTAGGCAATTAGTTTAACCTGTGCCTCAGTTTCTTTACTTGAGAACCAGGCATATAGCCACCTTGCCGAGTAAGTTGATTACATGAGCTAATGTTTGTGAAAATGCTTCGTGAACTGTAAAATGTTAAGCATTTGTGTGTTTTTTTCATGATTTATATTATATGGAGCTTACGAATTTATAGAGATTTGTGGCTCAGAAATGAACACTTAATATAGTTTTAATAGGTTTACAGAAAACTTTATTATTCTCTGTAGAATTACCTGTAGATCGACACCGGATGGGTCCCTTGCTGCAGTGATAAGACCAAACAACAAAAACATTCATATCAGGAAGGGGAAACTGGTTGAGAGGTTATGTGACTGATCTGAGGAACAGGTTCTTATTCCTGAGAGTTCTTCCCTCTACTCTCCATGCTGTTCCCTGACTATTTCTCAACTGAGTGAAAGGAATACAGGCTTTGAAGTCAGAACCGAGTTAAAATCCCTGCTCTGTCACTTACTCGTTGTAACTCGGGCAAGTTACGCTACCTCTGTGAGCCTCATGTCCCTCATGTGCAAAGGGGAGTAGAATTACTTGCCTGGCAAACTTTGTGAGCACTGGAGATCATGTCTGTAAAGTACCTGCCCAACAACCAGCTGATACATTCTTTTTCTTATGATTAGACATTGCCAAATATCAAGGCAACTTGAATTACACACTTGCCGAATAGGAATACTAATACAACTAATAATAGCAACTGTTTACCTGAAGGGTTCCATGTGTAGGCACCCTTCCACGTACAATGCACACAGATGATCTTATTTAATCTCCCAAACAGCCTGATGATGTCGATGTTGCTGTTACTGCCACTGAGGCTCGGGAACTGTAACTGACTTGACCAAGATCACCCGGCGAATTTGCGGTGGACTAGGTTTACAAATCTGGGTGCTTGTGACTCCAGATCCCACTTTCCTAGTTACTGGATTATTCTTGTTCTTCCTGGGCCAGTTTGGGGATGTGGGGCAAGGAATGAAAGGACTAGTTGTTTCTCGAGAATTGTTTTTGAATGGGGTGTTCGCTTTCGGAATCTTCGCCTTTCAGGTAGAAGGTGGAAGGGGCCCGCAATCAGCCATTGTGTGACTTCTGAGTGAGTGATGAAGGCTCGCCGAGCTCCACTTTCTTTTTCCTATGATTATTATACTTGTAAGGGCATAGCGAGCATTGAAACAGGGTGATAACTGTCAAGGCACAGTGTTGACAACCATCTCCCTCTCCAGTCTCTGCTCCCAGACTTGAGTGGCAGTCCAGCACTGAGGACAGAGCCTTGGGGAATGCCTGCTTTCTTGTTACATTTGGAACCAATGCGGTTTTGGGTTATTCAGCATTACCATTTTTTTAAACCAATGATGTTGTATCACAGCATATTACAATTGATCCCTTTAAAATATTGCTCACGTCTCTTCTCACTGATTTGTTACAGCCTTTCGATAAACAATGTTTGATTAAGATAGGTTCGTCACATTGGTCTTTTCACTGGTTGGCATTCTGTGTCTGGACGTGTGCACTTAGAACACAGTCCCTTTAAGAACCACTAGCTCTCAGCAAAAATAACCCAGAGCAGCTCAGGTTACTGCCAGGCTCCAAAGACTCTTCAGGGGGTCAGGTTGCTTATTTCTCTGGCACCTGCCTCAGCAGAGATGTAGGAAGAGCTTTATCTGTGCCAGCAGAGGGGGTCTGTGGACATGGGTACCCGAGAGCCACTGTTAGTCAGGCCCCCTCAGCCATTACGGCTTCTGGACTTGCCTTCTGCCCATGGTAGAAAGTTTCTTGCGGGCCCACTTAAATTGCTTTAAAGCAATTGTGACCCTGTCCCCGGGCCCGGATGCTGGAACCTGTCTTCCTATCAGCCTTGGGTTTAGTGCTATTGCTCTGAAAAACAAAAATGAAAAAGATATTAAAGGCCAGCGAAAGAAGCACCCATCTTCCATTCCCAAAGTGAAAGCGTGGCAGTGATGTGAGGGAGTCATAGGAGGACACACACTTTTTCCCGGGACCCCTTGTACCTACACACGTCTGTCTTGCTAGCCTTTTTGGTAGAGGAATGTTTTTACTGGCTGTACATAAGCCAGGCAATCAGAGAATAAGCAGGGCCTAATGCTCTCTAAAGATAAACCAACAAACAAATGGAATGAACTCCTTAATTAGGTCCAATTTGTTCAACTGTGAAAAAGCAGTGAGATATCTGAAGAGGCAGTACGATGTATGAGAGGGGACAGAGAATCAGCAAGGACTTAGACTATCTGGAGCCTTGTCTCAGCAGTGTTCCTGAAGGAGCCGAGTTGCAGAATGATAGCGTTTTAACAGTGAGGTTGTATCTGTGACAGACTCACATTCTGTGAGGTCCAGAGAGGTTGGGTGACTTACCTGAAGTTACTCAGCTAGTTGGCAATACATGTGGAGCCACAGCCCAAGTACCCACGTCATTGCTGTCCAGTATACTGCAGAGGCATGGTCCAGAGTCAGAGACTCTCCAAGCCCTTCTTTCCTTACCCAGAAATGAGGATCATACCACCTGATACTTACCTTCTTTGCAAGGGATTATAAGGATCTGCAAAGTGAGTGCAGGTAGAAACACTTTTTTAAACTATTAAATTATATATTAATATTAACCAATATAAAATTATATATATACACGTAATAGTGCAAATGTAACTGCAAAAGTTATACAGATAGCATTTAAATCTCTACCTTCTATATTATTACACTACATAATAATAGGTACTTGTGTGATACCCAATATTTAGTTAAAATTCTTCCTGTGGGAGCACATGAACACAAATATGGATTCTCTTTTGGAAATGTGAAACACCATGAAATTGCCTGGAGATTAATGGCGAGAACTCTAGACAGAGTTACTAACCTGAGAGTTTTACCTACTAACTGTATTATTTCTTTGCCTTTCCAAATAGTGGGAGTAATAGAATTATTGACCTGTCTTGAGCTGTCCAGAGGATGAGTTTAAGAAGGTGAGAGTACAGAGCAGAAGTGAACACTTATTACCAAATAAGGCTGCAGACCCTGCCCATGTAGCATGTATGGTATAATAAAGGAGACAGGTCGTATATTCAAAAGCAGACTTCAATATTGTCTGATCTGGTGTCCGGTCGACTATATACTATGGCTATGATTACAATGAATTAATGAATCCTTTTATTATAGTACAAGTGGAAGTGTAATCATTCTTGAAATTATTAGTCTCTCCCTATGGACATTTACCCAAATTGTCAAGACATATGTATAGTGCACCTTATATTTATAGGACAGTATGTACTGTGATAATACAGAAGGTACAGATTTAAATGTTATCTTTACAACTTTCTCAGTTATACCATTTGCACTACTATTTGTATGTCTGACTTATCTCATTTGATTATTATAGTTATTTGTGAGTTGCAATGAATATTACCTTTATTTGACAGATAGGAGGCCAGAGGTTTTTCCAAGACCTCATGGAACATGAGTGGCAGAGCTGGGATTTGGAACAAGGTCTTGGGCGTCCAGATCCTCTGCACTTGCCACTGTAATCTTCCTTACTGTGTTGTGTTGGGGGCTCCATTCCCTGGACCGTATCTTCATTCGTTTCTTTCATTAACACAGTCATTCACTCAACTGAATACTCTGTGTGGAACTCTGCCATATGATCTTCTCATACTTCAGGACTACATCTTTTTGGATAGAGTTAGTTGTTTTAGGTCTGATTTTTTTAACAGGAGGAGAAGTATTGACCCTGACACTTGAACCTTGCAAAAAAACTGATTTGAGTGGAAGGAGAGGAGACAGCACCTAAAGGGGGAAACACTGATGTTAGAGTGGAAATAAATCTTCACTGTCCAATAAGGTGGTCCCCAGATCTCATGGAGCTATTTACATTTAAATTAATTAAGATTAAAAAATCAGCTCCTCAGTCACACCAGCCACATATGGTTACTGGCTACCCATATGGTGCTGCACAGCACAGATATATGGATGTGTATCTAGTCAATAGCACTGAAACAGATAATTTTGCTGTCTGATGTATGTATGTATGTATAATTGATTATTGGAAATGAAATTATTCTGCTATACATTTCTACTTAATACATAATTATAGGTATCATTTATTGAGCACCTTCTCAATAAGCGGCAGCTGTTGTCATAGGCGCATAATGTATGTTACTCTGTTTTGTCCTGAGGCTGTTTCATAGGTTGGGAACCTAAGATTTAAAGAGATTATGTAATTGCCTGAGCTGGCTCTGGGTTGAACCCACTGGTCTGCCATGCTGTCTCTCTATGTGGTCTAGTTGACTACATCAGCAGTTAAAATTGTCAATGTGTTGTCCTACCATTCAGTCCACTTCAGTTCGGCAGATGTGCGGGCGGTCGCTCTGCTGGGAGCTGGAGATGAAACAGCCAGCACAGCACAGCCTCTGATCTCAAGCAGCTCCAAACCAAATAGAGTTCAGACACATTACAAATAATTATGATGGGGTAGGGTGGTCTCTGATGCAACCAGGAGTCATTGAAAGGCTTAATCTGATGAATGCCACGGTCAGATTTATGTTTTATAAAAGTTACTCTTGGTACTGTAGAGCATTTTCTGGGATAGTTATTGTATTTTCCCTAGGGGAAAGGATGTTGAAGGCTAAGACTGAAGTCATGGTGGTAAAGTTAGAAGGCAGACAAGGGAGAGGGGGGTAACTTGGTAACATTGTCAGGCTTTGATGATTAGAGCTGAGGGCAAGAAGTTAAAGATGACTCTTACATGTTTGCCTTCGATGTTTGGTGAATGTTTGGCCTCATCAAAGGAGATTAAGTGTGAGGAAAATGTTGTGTGCGTGTGCGTGTGCTCACATGCGCTCATGGAGATGCATTGTGATGTGGGAAAGGGTGGGGACAATGACTTAACTGACCATGAGTCCATAAAATGTCCAGAAAGCAATCATATTTGCCAACTGGGAAAGGCCACTGTTAAACACTGAGACATTTTAAGTATGTGATTAAATAAATTGAAAATAAAACAGAATCCTGCCTTAATGCTGAGACTAAAAGGGAGAACTAACCTTACACTCTGAATGTGTTGGGTGTGTCCTAGGCTGCCCAGGCTATGAACGAGGGATGTATTTTCCCATTTTTTACAGAGTCACAGAATGTAAAGAAGATTTATTATTATGGATGTCACTATTCTATGAGTGACATAGAGGGTGGATATAAATATGGCTTCTAGAGAGCCTAGTGTTGAAAAAGCAGATTTTTTGCTATATTATCCTCAGTATATCTACCCCCTTCCCCAGTTCTAGCCAGATAAGTAAATAATCTGGTCTTAATTTAGTGACGGGGTGATTGATTGTGTTGTTGGATATTTCAAAAAGATAAAAGTTAGGAAGTGCTCCTTCACATAGTTTTTGACATTTCTTAATCTTTTTTAAGTTTATTTATTTACTTTGAGGAGGGGGGGAGAAAGAGAGAGAAAGCATAAGCTGGGGAGGGGCAGAGATAAGTTTATGTACTTTGAGAGAGAGAGAGAGAGAGAGAGAGAGAGCGCGCGTGCATGTGCAAGCTGGGGAGGGGCAGAGAGAGAGAATTCTAAGTAGGCTCCACACTGTGGTCGCAGAGTCTGATTCGGGGCTTGAACTCATGAACCGTGAGATCATGACCTGAGCCAAAATCTAGAGTCCGACACTTAACCTATTGAGCCACCCAGGTGCCCCTGCCATTTCTTAATCTTAAGCAGTGGTTTGTTTAACTTCTTCATTGCAGCAGAAAATAATGTCACAGATTTAACTAATTATAATAATAGCATAGCTTTTACTCAAGGGTAAGGAAGTTCTGTTTTCTTTAAAAAATATTAGTTGTCCTGCTGATAATAAATTTTAATAGGTGTGGAATTACTGAAACCAAGAGTGCTGATGGAAATAATTTCTTATGGAACTCAATCTGTGATCTCTGGATTGATAGGTTATGTCTGTGCAATTTGAAACAGTGCCTGCTTTGGAGATTGGCTTTGTTTTGAAATTATCTGAGGATCCTCAATTCAGACTTGAGCAGCATAGATCACCATGACGGAAGGCTGTCAAATGCATCATGCGCGGTGAAACCTGATTATTTCTGGGTGCCTTGTCTAGTTTTTGAGCTATTTAAAAACATGAGCTTCTGTGAAATTCAGGAAACATTTTTGGTCTCTGAATCAGTTAAGTACATTCCCTCTTCTTCAGCAAATACAAATATGCCTCCTTATGTTGTCTTTTTGATTTTTTCCCCGTTTGAAATTTTTTTCTTTATTCACTTTCAAAAGTTGAATAATGAAGCCTTATGAAAGAAAATAGACCCTAGATTGAATTTGTTTTACTATCTCACATTTTATGTGAGTAATTAATTGCTGAACTGTTGCTGGTTAGGAACTTGGCAGTTTTTGCCAGTGGGTGATGTAGATGCACATGTGTTCCTTGAAAATTGCCTTAGCCGTGCTCAACTAGAGGGCACTAGTGAACATTTCCGATTCCTTAAACTAGGCCACATACTGTTGACACATATGCACAGGAGAGAAACGTGAATGCTTTGCGAAATCTTAGTACTAAAAATAATTTTCACTTGTATTTATAGCAGTGTTATCATACTTGAGGAAAGTGATGTAGAACCTACCAGTATAGGAAGAAAAATGTCATCTGGTTACTGTTGCCGGAAAACTACCCTCTAGAATAAAGCCCTTACATTTGTCAAAAGTTATAGCAATGTTGCTAATAGGTGTTTGCCAATTGTGTGAGCAGGAGAGTTAATATCATTAAGCACTGAGATAAATTCTATCACAGAGAAATGTTCTGCAGCTAGTAGTTAACTGGGTAACAATGCAAATCTGTCCACTCTTAGGAAAGGAGCGGTAATTAAGGCTAACAAGTGCGGTATGCAAGGTCGAAGGCAGCATTTTGGGTTCTGTCATTGACAGTTGCCTTGATTGTTCCTTGTGTCAGCACATTTGCTTAAAGGAAATTGGGAAGGGAACATTTTTATATATTCAGATATTAAAATGTGTAAAAATCCAGTATTTTCTAATAGGAAAGCCATGCAAAAGCCCTTTCTATGTGGGGTAACTGTGCATATGTTCGAGTGGGAGGAAAAAGAGAACAGATGACTTGAAAACTATTAAAATTGTTGCACATGTAAAAAGTTAGCTTCCTCCTCATAAAATAAAAAGCCAGGATTTCAGTCTTTGTTACCATCTTACTTGTCACGCCGTTAAAATATTTGTACGTAACATTTCATTGATTGATTCATTTATTCATTCACTTACTTGGCAGACAGTAATAATGCCTACTATGTGTACGATACCGTAATAGGTGTTTCTATAAATGATCAATTCAGGAAAAATATAATTGCAAATATGGTATGCAAAACCTCAGTTTCGTTGCTGAAACTTATAATTAAGCTTAGCTCTACTTAAAAGCGTGTTTTAAAAGGATATAAATGCAGAACTGCAATTTATGTTATTTTTCTTACATTTATTTGGAAGGCAGTGGGTATGATCTTTCTTTGGACCAATTAAGTATTAATGTCTGGGGAGCTTGCTTTGAAAAAGAGGAATTGTTGTATGAAGGAGAACATGAATAAAAGAGAGGATTACGTGGCATTTTATAAGATAGTTGGCGGTGCGGTTTAATGCTTATAAAGTTGTGTTAAAATTTACTAAACAGCTTGTTATTGCAGGCGCTTATTTCAACCAGCTATTTGTGGTTATGTCTGTTGAGGAAGCTTAAAGAAAGCTTCAACTCTTCCCAGCCATTTAACTGCTGCACGTTGACTTCAGGTCTCTTGTAAGAAAGTCTAAATGTAGGCTGTTGAATAATCCCTTTGAGGGCCCTGTAACTATTTTTATGCCTGGATATGCGTCATCAGTGGGTATTTTCTCTGGTTACTTGCTTACATCAGGTCTCCTACCATACATTCTATCAGTGAGTGACTTATGATTGATGGGAACCACGGCTGTTGTTTAGTTTTATCTGTGACCTCAGCGAACGGACAACAGGAATTTCCAGGCTGTTAAATTCTCTGAATGCTTGAAGACAGGGGCTCACGGTGTTGATCCAGGCAGGTAGCAGAGTGATATTATTCACCAGCGGATGATGGGAGGAGGGACAAGGAAGAAAGGGGAGGGAGAAGGAGGGGAAGGGAGGGGGAATTCCTTTTGTGAACAGCGGCAATTCTGGCTCAGCTGGTTCCTTAGCCCTGAGAGGCTGGGTGTGGGGAAAGGTGCATTTCCGGAACCTGAGAAAGCGGACCGTCAGAACCCTGCCATGGAGACACCCAGGGACTCTGTGGGGTTGGCCGGGGAAGGCACTGAGTTCCCATTAATGAGTTGGGGTTTTGTTTTTTCAGATCAGCTAGCCAGGTTTTATCCACGGGAGACTGGACTATTATGATCCTGTGTAGAACAGGGGCTTTGAATTGAAAGGTGTGCCGGCATTCGTAGTGATAGGCAGGAATCCGTGTTGTCTTTCATCTAGATATGTTTGGAGGTGATTCTGAAAGTTAGCCTGCGCCTCACATCCACATGCTTTGCGGAGTAGAACCGGGCATTGGCGGACACATGTGGAAATGGATTTTCATTCCCCATGTCTTTTGTACACCTGTGAGAATGGGGCTCCTGAACTGGCTATGGAGATTGAGTAACCAGCATTTCAGCTCCATCGGCTCCATTCGCTTCCGATGTGCAAATCCATCTCCTAAACTTTTTTTTTCCAAGTCCTGTCTTCTCATCTCTTCCTTTTCTTCCTCTTCTCTCTCTCTCTCTCTCTCTCTTTTTTTTTTTTTTTTTTTTGCCTCTTCCTCTCCGTCTTCCCTTGATGTTGCTTTGTTTGAGTAGTTCTTGACCTCTGGCTAAGTTAAAACAGACCAGGTTCTATGCTGATGGGCCGAGGTACACCTGTGAGTCAAACAAACTCTGCTTTGCCAGTGTTTTGCAGGTTGCCTTTTCAGTGATGATTTTGCTTTTTAAATGACAATTAGACAAAATTAAAACACTCCTATTAGAGTAAAGCAATTACATCATTTAAGCATTAGGCAAAATTGGTTTTCTGATCTTTTAAGATTATTTCTTTATGGAAAAATAACATTTATTGATTTGGCTTTAACCAACGCCCCCTGCCCCCCTTCCAGAATGAAGGCATAGCCCCTTGATGTAACAGATTATCAAGGTTACTTGTCACTGTAACTAATTTCTTAATGGCTTGCCTCCTAGGAACGGAATTCAAAAATATATCCCAGAGCCTAGTGCCCTGGAACAGGTGCTGTGTGGGGTGAATAAGCTCTAGTGGAGAGATTTTTATCTGTATCTTTTTTGCCTCTTACAATTCCATTGAGTGGGTGCGGGCATACATAATTACTTTTCTGGCCTCATTTCCAATTAGCTATCCTAATGGTAAAAATCTATCCAACTCTCCAGTCCTATTGTTTTAGTGTTAGACATTTAAAATTTAGATGATTGAAGGAAAAAGAAAACTATAAACCTCACCTAAAAAAAAAAAAAAACCTTTCAAAAACTTGCCCTTTGAATAAGCAGTATGACTCAATTTATAATATGAAATCGGTGAAAGATTAAAATTCAATTTCATGGGTTTTGAGTCATTAGTAGTTGAATGAATTAAGCCTTCATAATGCATCTAATTAGAAAGAAGTCATTAAAATTTCGGTGAGATCCATTGTTTGTGCTTATTTCAGCATACTAGGAGCCATTGGTAACTTGCTTTATTTTTGTAAGAGTAACATTATATGAGAAAGATACATTTGGGGGTTCAGATGCAAGCGTTCCTTTTTTGCCCTACATTGTAGGGGATGTTATTAGAAGCTATAAAATTCTTCTCCTTCTCTTTAAAATGTATGTATGCTTTTATGTGGAGGAGTGTGAGAGCAGAACCAAATATGTAGGAGGGCTATGCATCCTTCATTAAAAATATATTTCACAAAAGATTATAGTTTGTGTGGGAGGGAAATCGCTGCTTGTCTGTTGATTGCATTGTGCTTATTCCGTACAAGAACTGTTTGAGTTTAGTCAGGATAACCTCATTTTGATAATCTGATGACTGCTTCTGCCGGGAGAAGAGAATATAATTTCAAGGCTGCATGCTGATGGGCAATGGTAATTATTCTCTTTTTGGCAGAGCTTAGCATGGAATCTGCTTTGGTATTTTTATAACTACATATGCAAATCTTTTCTTCCAAACCTTTTTTTTTTTTTTTTTCTCCCTCTCCCTCCCCATGTGCAGAGCTTTTTGTAATCTTCAGGACTGTGACATTCCAAAGGTGTAATATCTAATGATATCAGTGTATGATGATGTGTAAACCTGACTTAGAGCAAAATCTTGGCTTGAAGTCTTTTTGTGAAAGCAGATCCTTCACCGCGAGTGAATTCCACTGTATACTTGGTTTCTATGGAGACACTTTCATTGCTTATGGATAATCAGACTGTTCCAATGCAGTGTGAGTGATTGGTGTATGACTTTGGTCAGTGCAGCCGATAGAGTTTCCTGGTTAATATGTTATCCTTTAACTAAGTTTCTCATTATGTTGTAGGCCTTACAAGGGTGATGCAAACACCAAATCTACCTACAACACTCAGGTGATAATGACACTTAATTTTACCTTCTTGTAGGTATGTTGCTTCAGTAGGAACATAGAAGGAGGAAAAAAGAAACCCTCAAAATCACCTACAATTAGGATAATACCTAAATGATAGTGTCAGAACAATTGAATGACCCACTTATAAAGCTCATTTGGGGAGAATGTAAAAATATTTCATTTGGTAAATAATTCTTTCACTTCTTACCTATGTAACTGGTATATTAATAGCATTGAAGGATTCCTTAGTTTTATGAATTCTTCCCAATGAGTGTTCAAGTTTTTAAAAGTTTTATATCTTACTGTCATCATTTACAGAGGAGGATTCTGAGGCCTCATAAACCAATGAGCTTTATACTCAAAACTACACATTGTCTTTTACATCATCTAAAGGGCAAGACCTCCCATTGGAGATTCTTTGTTGGGGCTGAGGAGCCGGAAGGCTCTAACCTCATATGTATGATGTTAGGAGAGTGCTTGGTGATGCTGGGCTGAGTCCTCCTGCAGCCCCGATAATGGAAACAAAACTGCTAATTAGTTAGGGCAATGTTTGCAGCTTTAAATGTGTTGTCTTAATCTTCCGGTGACAGAGGTTGGCAGCGTCCCTCAGCGACTGATGCATGGATCCACCGTGAGGTGCTCAGATTTCTACAAGATGTCATCATTCGAGTCAGCAGGGTACAAGTTCCTGTTGAGTGGTAGGAAGGGCAAAGAGAAGGGCTTTCATGGAACAGGAGACTGGGAGCTCAGTGATAGACGAAAGGCACTGTGTCGACAACAGTAGATTTAGATAAATGTATTTGTAGTGGAAATAATTTATTCTACTCTTTTCACGTAGTCTGGAAGAAGATATATTTTCTATGAAAGAAAGAACCTCGTGTGGGTCTAACTATCCTGAAAGCAGGACCTTAGAGGCCATTTTATTTTAAATACAAATGATGGACCTTAAGTCCAAGAATTTTCATCAAAGGCATTTTTCTGACTTACTAAAGTTACACGATGCTATCTCATCGCCTCAAAATTAAAGGATGGGTGGGAATATCTTCCAAGCACATGTGTGGGGGAATTCTTGTGATGTGTCAGGCAGGTTGCTGGAATTATCTACACTCATCTTCCCAAATACACTGGCTGCAGAATTTTGTATAAACAATTCCCCCTTACCAAACTTTTAGATTTTTTTACTGGCCATTTAAAAATTCTTGACATGGAGATTTATAGATATTTAAATAACTAATTGCCCACAAGTGCCTCATTTTCTGTCAAATCACAACGTGACTCCTGTGTGAACTAGGTAAGATCATATTGAAAATGGTTTCTTTCTGTTATTTGGGTTAGTTTTATATGAGTTGAGAGGTATTCATAAGACCACATAGCATAGTCCAATAAATAATTTATCTTCCTCCTGAGGGAATTAGTTTAAGAAAAACCAGAAATATATATTACCAACCATGAGAAAGTATCTATGCCTTTTTTAACCATAAAGGATAAGATAAAAACACAGGAAACTTGAGTCTAGTATGGGGTGAAGATGGTCGCTGTCCCATGCTTGATCCAAACCGAGCACTAGAGGCATCAAGAATTACTGAGATTTGAGCTCCAGTGGCTCAAGGAATGAGGGTCCCAGTAACAGAGAAAAGAAAGGCAAAACCATTGGGGAAAAGACAGAGTTGATTTTATGTAACTGCTCTGTCCAGATAGGACTCTGAGGAGCCTGCGGTTGCGAATGTGGCTTTGAGTTGTGTCGGGTCAGTGATGGGTAGGAGGAATCAATATGGAGCCCAACTACAGGCTGAACTTTGTCTGCACACCCAGTCAGAGTTAAAGCTATGTAGGCTAAAGGGGCAGGTTTGGACTAGGGTCTCAGTGGCATGGGTCCATTTTCCCCATTTGTAATGAAGTGCTGAAGCAGACTTTCTCTTTTAGGTGAAAGACTGTCTTAGAAGAAGGGCACCAAATGACTTTAAAGGTGTAAAGCCCTCAGGCCTCAGAGAACCTGGACTTTTAAAGGAAAGTAATGATTCCTGAGAAAAGAGGCTTCTTTGTCATTAATGTAGGACACGTTGGTGACTGTGTCTGGTGGCAAAGGCTTGCCTGTCAATCCCATTTGAGGCTCAGTTGTCCCCACTGGGAGGGTCCAATTCCTTTCTGACCTTTGTTCCTTCTCATTGGAGTCTTTTTTTTTTTTTTTTTTTTTTTTTTTTTTTTTTTTTGGTGAAGCTTTCCTTCCTGGAGCAGAGTTTAAGTTGTGGGACCCTTAGCAGGAGTGTTGAATTTGGGTCCTCATGAAAATAATTGAAATATCTCAATGTTCTACTGCTTGTTGGTGGGAACTGGTCTCTGTTGAAGGTGAACAAAAGGGGAATGTAAGAGAGCTGAGTTTAGAACCTTGAGAAATACTTTTATTTGGGGGATAGGAAGAAAAATAGAACCTGATAAAGAGGAACAGTGAGGAGGTAGGTGGAAGCCAAGAAAAGTAAAGAAACAGAACAGATGGATTATAAGATTTCCAAATATTATCAATTTCACTCATTGAGGATGTTCTAGATGCCAGGCCCTGGGCTAGCTTCTGTGGATACAGTAGTGAACAGACATGGTCCTTGTCCTGAAAGAATTCATTGGAATTCAGGGTTTTTTGCTGGCATTGCCATGTAACCCAGGGAAACAGTGAAAGCAGCCTGTGGGGTGAGCCCTGTTTGGAAGAGGAGCATGGGAAGGACAGATGGGATGCTGTGAGGAAAGATTGTAGAAAGCTGGCGAGGGTGTTACTGAAATGTCTGACTCTGTGATCCCTGGTTGCCAAAACAGCTGAAGTTCAGATGGCTTGGGAAGGGACCTGAGATTAAGGGACCAGAAGTCACCATGAGGGCAAAGAGCCTCCTCAGCAGCTGTGAGGAAGTGAAAAACATTTTGAGAATGGGGTCTGCCATTAGCAAGTGGATGTCTGAGTTTGAGATGGAAGAGCAAGAGAAGGTCCAACAGAGCAATGGGGTTAAGTTTGGGGTGTTAGTGGAGGGCTGAAGGACTGAGTGCCTGGATTGATTCTTTTTTTTTATTTTTTTTTTTTAAATTTTTTTTTTTTTTCAACGTTTACTTATTTTTAGAACAGAGAGAGACAGAGCATGAACGGGGGAGGGGTAGAGAGAGGGAGACACAGAATCGGAAACAGGCTCCAGGCTCTGAGCCATCAGCCCAGAGCCTGACGCGGGGCTCGAACTCACGGACCGCGAGATCGTGACCTGGCTGAAGTCGGACGCTCAACCGACTGCGCCACCCAGGCGCCCCATGCCTGGATTGATTCTAATGGTAGCTCATGTAACATTCATCTGTGATATATTTATCCCTTATGCTCAACATCCACATTTATCCAAAAAAAAAAAAAAAAAAAAAAATCCCCTACTGACTGTTTCAACCACCCTGGAAAGGTTCTGCTATGTCACCCCTAGTCTACTACAGTCTTTTAGACAGTATTCCTGACTCAGATTTCTCTACCAGTGATCAATTAATTCCTTATTCCACTGCAAGCCTCATCTTCCTAAAATACCATTTTTTTTTAAATTTTTTTTTTTCAACGTTTATTTATTTTTTTTTTTGGGACAGAGAGAGACAGAGCATGAACGGGGGAGGGGCAGAGAGAGAGGGAGACACAGAATCGGAAACAGGCCCCAGGCTCTGAGCCATCAGCCCAGAGCCTGATGCGGGGCTCGAACTCACGGACTGCGAAATCGTGACCTGGCTGAAGTCGGACGCTTAACCGACTGCGCCACCCAGGCGCCCCTAAAATACCATTTTTAATGAGTTACTGTGAAGATCTAAAATCTCCCCTGGCTCCCCGTCGCCTGCAGTTTAAAGGATGTGTTCCCGCCTAAAATGAGAAATCTCCATTTTCGTGAGACTTGATGATTTGCCAAGAGCTTCTAAATACATAGTCTCACTGAATTCTTACAAAACCCATAGGGTGGACAGGGCAGATGCGGCTCTCTTCCTACGTTTATAAGTCATATAATAAAGGATCAGACAGACTAAATGACATGCCCGGGGCCACACAGTTTATGAATGGCACAGCCAGGAATAGAAGCCAGGTCTTTTGAGTTCAAATTTAAGGTGCTTTGTACCGTACCATGGTTTCCCCTTGCCTGTGGAACCTCATGTCCATCCTACCCCTCTAATTTCTGTAATTAGAATGAGGAGGTGTTGTGCCTCTAGTTCTAGCATTGCAGAGAGGCCTCTTGGTGTCCCGATATTCACTGTCCTGTCATTGCCCAAAAGTTGTCATCTAGAGCTCTCAACTGAGACACATTTGCTGACCGATTTTCCTTTAAACAGGGAAAAGTCTGTCTCCCGCTAGGACATCTGGGGAGGTACAGACGACACTCTCGCACTTCCCTGATGTCATTCTCAGTGCCTGCTCATCTCCTACGGAACTTGGAGAGGGTTGCCACTGACCTTGCATTAGGTTATGGGATGGCTTTGGACCACTGCCAGGACCATCTCTTCTTCCTTCAACTGTCCTCTCCAATAATGTGTAGCTTCTGAAGCATTCTTTGTATTTTCACCTGGAGGAACTCATGGTCTGAAAACTTGTTTACAAATGCATTCTCAGGGTGCAGAGGTGGCTCACTCAACTGAGTGTCTGACTCTTGATTTGGGCCCAGGTCACGATCTCACGGTTTGTGAGTTCGAGCCCTGCATCGGGTTCCATGCTGACAGCATAGTGCCTGCTTGGGATTCTCTCTCTCCCTCTCTCTGTCCCTCCCCTGCTCATGCTCTCTCCCTCTCTCTCCAAATAAATAAATAAAACTTAAGAAAAAGTTTTTAAATGCATTCTCTTGTTATATTAATTTAGGTATAGCTTTGTTACTATTTAGAAATGAATAGTTCTGGAAAATACTGTATATAGAAGAATGTGGAGCTGTGTTTTGAACTACATATTAAAATCTGGAAAATTTGTTAGTAATGCTGATTAATTAGTCTGTTAGCGTGATTTTAGAGTACACTCTGTTTGCTTCGTCTTCTCATTGTACTGAAGCCAATATGATTTGGGTTTGACAGAGTTTTTGGAGACAATTTACTGCTCAGAAGTTTAAGTGACAAAAAAAATATGCTTGACAATTGTCTAGGATATCAAGAATTGCCTCCACTCCTATAAAGATTGAGGAAGGAAATATGTGCATGCATGTTAGTTAAATTAAGTATTCCAAGAGTGCTGCATTGCCTTGTGGGGTGCTCTTTGACCTGCACACACACAGAAAATCCCAGCATCTGTTTGGAAATTGTGACCCTGCATCCTTTAAATTGGATTTCCGTGACTAAGGGGTGCTTCTTCCTCATGAGAAAAGCTAAGGAGGAACAGTTAAAAAAATTTTTTTAAGAAAAAATAGTGTTTTATAATCCTCAATGTTTTCCATCCACTTGTAATGGTGTGTTTCTCCTGGGGACAATCGCTTAGATCCTCACTAGGCTGGGGTCCACCTTTTTATTTTTCTAGTGCCTTTTGTGTTGGAATTAAAAGGCCAGTAAAGGTATGGGAGAGGAGTATGAAGGATCCAGCTGCCAAGCTCTGGAATTTTTCCCCTTTACTTTCTTTAATTGGACCAAAGGTGTAATGATATACAATATATTGGAATGAGATACACCTTGGACGTTGGCAGTAAAGCATTTTAGGGAGGCAGTAAGATATATAAATTGTAAATAACATTAAATGGAAATGCTTCTGAAGTGGGATTTTAATTTTGAACTGTTAATGTGTTATTTACCTTCTACATAATTAATTACTTTTATTTATTAGAGTATTTGTTGGAAATACTGATTTATATTGTGAACTTATATTTTTCACTGGGACTAGTTACAATTAGGTGGTCTGTTAATAAAAATTGAATAATTAAAGAGACATTCTTTTTTTTTTTTTCCCAACAAAGTTAAGTATATGGCACTTTATGTATTTTTTCTAAGATTTTGTTTAAATTCAAGTTAGTTGACATATAGTATAGTATTGGTTTCAGGAGAATTTAGTGCTTCATCACTTACATACAACACCCAATGTTCATCCCAACAAGTGCCCTCCTTAGTGCCCATCACCCATTTGGCCCATCCCCCACCCAAGTGACATTCTTGATTAAAAATAATTAGGCATATATGTACTTTATGAGCTTGTTAATACACATGTTGGACTGTACTATAAGGTGAAAGACGGTTAGGAAGACTAACATATTTTATTCAAAGTATTGGCGATAATAAAAGAAGCCTACTCATAATATATGATAAAGATCAACAGAAATATGGAAAGTCAATACTTTTGTAGTTATCTTTACTCCATCTTTTAAAGTGCAGATGTCATGCAACATAAACCGTAATGGCATTTTTCCAAAGTACTTAACCATTTTGTATTTTGCCACATGATTTTCTCCCACCTTGTTAAATGACTTCTGCTACCAGTGGCACTTGGTTGAAAGTCATCGTGACTTGCTCTGGTGCTATGTGTTCTTTAGAGGTGCTCTGTGGCCCATTCATCTCCATTCTTGGCCTAGTAAATTCAGGCTCTTATCACCCTGGAGCTGTAGACCATGTATCTTCCACCTTGAATTGATCTCTACACCACTATCAGATTAAATTTATAGTAACTCTCTTTCAGCAGCCCGCCTGCCTGCTCACAATTCTTCAAGGGGTCTTTACTGTCCACAGATGAGATTAGAGTCAAAACACAGCACAGGAAGTAGGATCCAGAGACCTGCTTTCAGATTGCTTGGCCTGGAAACATCACTGTTCATCAGCACTCCTCAAATTCATTTAATCTCTATTAATGTCTCAAGTTCCTCACCTCCCACACATCTTGCCAAAGGCTCTGGTCTTTCTGTGTCTTCATATTTTCAACTCTTAACAGCATTTGGAATAGTTGACCATCACACCTTGCTTAATGAAATGCTTGGTTCTCCCAGCTTCCATGCACACCCTTGTTGTAAGGCTTTGCTGTCACTCACTGCCTCTTTTCAGTCTCCTTTGCTGGCATTCCCCTGAGTGGTATAGTCCCCTAGGGCTCTGTCCTCAATCCCTTTATCTTCTTTATCTAAACTGTCTTTCTAGAAGATAGCAATAATCACATGGTTTCAAATATCATGCAGATGCTGATAATTTCCGTTTTATATCCATGAATGGATTCTTTTTTCCTGAGTTGCCAACTTCAATACTTCCTCAGTATGTGCACTTGTCTGTTTGATGAAGATCTCAAAGTTATGATAGTCAAAGGGGAACTGTCAGTGTCCCTCCACTACAGCTCTGCTCTCCCTCCTAACTTTCCCCATTTCCATAAATAGAACCACCATGCTCCCCATTGGTCAGGCCAAAGTTCCAGAATCTGTCTCTTTTCTTCTGGCCACACATAACACCCAGGAAGTCCTTTGGCTCTGTCTCCAAAATAAATGCTGAGTGGGACTCCTTACTGTTTCCTCTGTCATAGCCTCAGTTCAAGCCACCAGCATCTGGCCTCATGTGCTGCAAAAGCTCTTAACTAGCTTCCCTCACCTCCTCAGAGTAGCCTAGGGAGTATAAATTATATAATATATTCTCCTGCTAAAGATTTTCCGATAAAAATTTTCATTACCCTTAGACTAACATCTAAGCTATTTACCATGGCCTGCAGCATAACCCCCTCCACACGCCCCTTCCCTGTCAGGATCCAGCCATATTGGCTTTCATGCTGTTCCTTAAACTTGCTAAGTTGTTCCTGTCTTGGTCTTTGCTCTTACTGTTTTTCCTGTTTAGAAATGCTCTTTACCCACATCTTCTTGGGTATGGCTTCTTCTTGTCCAAGTCTCAGCCAGGCCAGCTGTGATCCAGGTTTGAGCAGTTTCTTCCCTCTATCCCCAGTTTACCTTTTATCACATTATTTTCCTCCTAGAACTTACCAGAATCTGAAATAATCAATGTAATTGTTTATGGGGTTTTTGTTTATTGGTTTGTTTTGTTTTATTTTTTTTCTGTCTGTCCGTCCCCACTATGGACTCACTGAGGTCAATCACATTTTGTCACTCACCCTTGCATCTCAGTGCTTGGTAGAGTAAATAGTACTCCAAAGTATTTGTTGATACATTCACTACCTTGAGCCCAGTTTCCTTATCTGTAAAACAAAGGTGTTAGGACAGGTGGCCTCTGAACCTGTCCCACCTAGATAGCTTTAAATCTTATCACGCCTCTAGCCCTCTGATCAGTCCAGCTGACCTCCTTAATGTCCTGTGAATGGGCCGTTTTTTCAGGTCTTCAGGGCTTAATTCTATTCTCTCCTGAGTGTCCTTCCTTCTCTTCCATGCTAGCCAGATTCTTTAAGGATTTTTCTGCTTTTGTTTATCCCGCTTCAGAGAGGGATGTACTTGTTTTATGTATACATGTCTTGCCTAAACTAGGTGGTTAGCTCCTAAGCATGGGGCTATGATTTACAGTTATAAGTCTTGAATCCCTATGGCAGCTATTATGGTACAAGCATATATGGCCTACTCAGTATATCCCTTACAACTCACTAAGGGCATGGTGTCTTTAAAAAACATTGCTTTCAGAACAATAAAAATGTTTGGAGAGTTTTGCTAATTTACACAGACAAAATAGATTTTTAAAAAGCAATCAACTGGGTGTGTCTTTATGAAGCCTGAACTTTAGGGGAAAAAATCGGAAAAAAAAAGAAAAAGAAAGAAAAAGAAATTCAGACTCAGGATGACATGTTTTTTTTGCAAACGTTTGTAAGCAGTCTTACCAAAATAGTTTTTTATAAAAATATATTCATAGAACTGAAAAGAGAAATAGGTGGACATTGTTTTTATTATTAACTGGGGTTAAAGCTTGAGTTGGGGTTTTAATTTGGTTTGGTTTGTTCAGGTACTTGGAATTTAGAGAAGCTCTGTGAAAATATCCCACCTACACTTTGTGGATATCCTCTTCCTGCTTGTCTTCAGAACAGCTTGGTTCTTTTAATAGCAATGGCTGAGTGGAGGGGAACCATTTGTAGTGGGTAAATTTAAGTACAGTATGTCCTCCTGTTCTAAGCAAAAGTTATGCTAACTGCTCAGGGATTGGCGCAAATATGTTTTCTTTTTTTGCTGTTGGTCAGATCCCTGAAAAGTCAGTGTTTTAGAAGGATGTTACTCATTCCTTACCCAAGTGGAAGAATTACTGGTCACCTTAAAAAAAAATCAGTAGCTGGGAAACGCCTCATCTATTCTTGATTTATTGTCATCCTTTTAGAAGCTATTAAAATGTCATGGGCTCGATCGGAAGGGCTAGTGTTGAGGACAATCACAGCCTTGTTTCTTCACGTAGTGTGTGATCATCATGCTGTACGATCATGCTTCATTCAGTATACACAAATGGTAAATTCCTCTTAATCCAGAGTGGCTGGGACATCTGTGCCCAAAATGAAGAGTAACCGTATATTCCATTCATGGATTATCTGTTTTCAAATGATTCAATCAAATATACATACAGTATTTTTTTTTTTTTTTTATGTTTAACGACATTAAAGGCACATAGCAGCTCATGGTAATCATTGTGTACATCAATTATTTGTAAATAGTATTGCCATTCTAAAGAATGCCAGTGACTGGCTTAATTCTCAGTGTATCCTAGAATTTGCTGTTTTGCATGAACAGCTTTTTTCAAGACATCCATTTTTTTTTGAAAAGTGGAAATGAGAAAAAAGTCTGCTTCTATAAATATCTTGTTTGGGGTAAAAAAAAATTTTTTTTTCTTTTTTTCCCTAGTGAATAAATGCAAAGGATTTCCCAAAAGGATGGTGTAGTTTTGCATGGGAGAGCTGGGAGAGCACGTGTTGGGTACACAGCTGAGGACTGAAGGCAGGTGAATCTTGGTTCTGTGTTTCTGTGCTGTGGCCTCATGCCATGGTCTGAGCTGCATGGTGTCTGTAAAGAACCTGTGTAATGCTATAGGATTGGCATTACAGATTCTTTCTGTTAGGGGAACATTGCCAATATGGGTGGTGGAAAAGTTGTGCCTATAGCTGCTGGTGTGACCTTACTAGATCCTGTGGAGAATTAGTATCTACAGAGGTTAGGGTTGGGGAGACTGGAAATATAGAGAAATAGTGCATTAGAGGTACCTCCGTCAAAAAAGGCTGGGAACTATAGGAACAATACGTTGAAAGACATCAAATGGGAAATTTGTGAACTTCTGAATCTATTCACGTAGTATGTTCCGTAAGGTGAAATTTGTATTTTTAGGATTTTATTTATCATGTAAAAATGCACATAGAACTACTTTTATAAAGCCTTTGTTTTGTTTTGTTATCTTTCTTGGAAGAAATAAGAACCCCAGTCCCGCATGAAATCTTACTTTAACCCTCAAAACTGGCCGTAAAAGGGCTCACTTCAGTTGCAGGAAAAGGGTAAACATTTAATCCAAATCTATGTGTTTTGATAAATCACAGTATTTCCTTAGTTTTGGTGAGGTAGGGTGACTTGGGGTTTTTCCTTTCATTTTCAGGTAAAGATGTGAATGCTATTTAAATGTGTTTCACCAAGTAGTACTGTGATTGTCACTAATCATTTACTGAAAAGAAAAAAGACAGCACCAATTTATATTTTAAAATAAAGTGAGTTTGAAAGGTTTCATGAAATCACCGTCCATTCTGATTAGGTTTTGCCGGTAGCTGCCTGCACTTAGGCTTTGTTTTGGTTGGTCATAACTGTTTAGGAAAGATTACGGCGTTTTGGAAGTGGTCCCAAAGACTCATTGTTCCAGACATCGGACATCCTTATGTTATTCAGGTCCTACAGTACTTGGTCTAAAACAGATTAATTACTAAACTCTCTGTGAATAATTAACCATTTGACTTGTTCCCAAGTTATATACTCACTGGGTTAGAAATGATTTCCCAAACTACTGAAGATAGGGGAAGGTTATTCCTGGTTTCACAATGTCCCCATTGTTACCGACTTGTGTGTGTGTGTGTGTGTGTGTGTGTGTGAGAGAGAGAGAGAGAGAGAGAGAGAGAGAGAGAGACATCAGCTGATACCTACGCACTGGTCCAGCTACTCAGTCAAACCACTTCCTGGGGTTTTCTCGGGTAATGGCAGTGATTCAGAAGATACCACAGTAGTTTTAGAGGACTGCTCCCTGCGTGTTACTCTGGGCCTGAATGACTGGGAGCTGTCAAATTCAAAAGGAGCATTTTTGTTGCAGTACTATTAAATCTGCAGCTTACTTTTGCTCGAAGTTGCATTTCAGCTGAGTTTAAGGTTGCTTGTCTGTGAGCTTTCAACCATATATATATATATATATATATATATATATATATATATATAAATGTTTTATTCATTTTGAGAGAGAGAGAGAGAGAGAGAGAGAGAGGGAGAGAGACAGAGCACGAGTGAGGGAGGGGCAGAGAGAGAGGGAGACACAGAATCTGAAGCAGGCTCCAGGCTTTGAGCTGTCAGCACAAAGACTGACGTGGGGCTCGAACTCACAAACCAGGAGATCAGGACCTGAGCCGAAGTTCGATGCTTAACCAACTGAGCCACCCAGGTGCCCCTACAATATATATTTTAAAACCTCGCATTTCATAGTACTGGGCCACCAGCTTAATTTGCATTAATTAACCAATCCATGGCTTGGTTGAGTTCCTATTATGTACAAAGTTCTGTGTTAGGCCTGGGGGGAGACAGGCAAAGGTAAGTCATTTGTAGCTGCCTTCAAGGGGTGGTAGTAATTGCAGAAATGGGAGATCAAAATTCAGGAGAGCAAACAGGGTGTTAATGCAAATGTATGCAATCATACTTTTTTATAACTACATGTTTCTATGATTTTAGCTTCCAAATCTATTCACATAGTATGTTTCCATAAGGTAAAATTCGTATTTTTAGGGTTGTATTTATCATATAAAATGCATAAAGAACTATATAAAGTTTTTGTTTTGTTTTATTATCTTTCTTAGAAGAAATAAGAATTTCAGAATTATTTTGGAATCACAACAGATGTGTTCTTCTTTGGCCCTTCAGAAGCTCCAAAACCGCATTTTTGGCCATGGAATCAATAATTTAAATTTGGGAATTTAAGACACTCGTTCTCTCGTTGGATATTCTGACACTTGACCTGCCTTTTTCCTTCTGATATTCGCAAATCTTCTCCTTTCCTCGTGGCTGGATGATCCAAATATAACGAGATAGTGTATATGGAAGCACTCAATAAGCTGGAAAGTGTTGTGTGTCAGTATTATTATCCTTGTCACTATCGTTTTCATGTATTGACTGTTTGGTACTATCTCACCACACCTGCCAGTAATTCACTGCTACAATGGCAGAGATGATCTCATTGGAGAAGCTACTTTCTTCTTGAGTTTAAGAAAATTTGCTCCACTCGTGGGACCTTGTCTTAGGCAGAGAGTTGATTTCACTCGTCCTGCCATCTGTGTCCTGATAGAAGCTGTCAGGAAAAGGAGGTGATGGGGAGGTGTATGGGGGAAAAATGCGATGTATTTATAGTGGCTGCGTTGTTTGGCTATCTGGACGTTGTAAGGCACCCTTTACAAAAACGGATATTTTGTCTTATAAATAACTTTATTTTTGAAGTGAGAGACGGTGCTTGGTCATGGTTAAGAGTGTGGGCTCTGGAATTGTCATGCTTCTTGTTCTGGTTCCCTTACTCCTAGCTGGGTGAAAACTGGGCACATTTTTCTCTGCATGCTTCAGTTTTGTTTTGTTTTGTTTTGTTTTGCTTTCTATATTGTAAAATAGGGGTAATTTAATTACGTGGCAGGGCTGTTGTGAAATTTAAAAGAAAAATGGATCTGAAGCCATTTGCACTCTTCTAGGTTCAAAGAGGAAATAAAATTCTACGTTGAAGTGATGGAATGTGCCATCTTTCACTGTTTTAGGTTTCTGTGTGATGGGATTTGGGTGATTCTGAGGATACTTGTCTTGAGGGGAAGAGAAAGCAAGCAGCAGGAGGTGGTTGGAGAGGGCAGGAGAACACATGCAGAAGAGGCGAGAAAGAGGGTGCTGTGCTGTGGTGATCCTTCAGAGAAGCAAAGTCATGTGCTTTACGGGGCCGGGCAGTTTGCGGACTTCTTCTATATATGTTTATTTCATTTAATCTTCACAAAACCCCAGTGTACAGATAGAGGAATTGTGCCTCGGAGACACTCAGTGACTGGCTCATGATAAGCGGCCAGTGAGTGGTACAGTGAGGTCAGACAAGAAGACCTGAACTCAGGTGGCAACTTCCCTTCTTCCAATACTCTGGTCCTTCTCTGCTACATGAAAATGTTCATATTTATTGTTTTTTAATTTTTTAATGCTCATTTATTTTTGGGAGAGAGACAGAGCATGAGCAGGGAGGGGCAGAGACAGAGGGAGACACAGAATCCGAAGCAGGCTCCAGGCTCCGAGCTGTCAGCACAGAGCCCGACACGGGGCTCGAACTCACGAACTGTGAGATCATGACCTGAGCCAAGGTCGGATGCTCAACCAACTGAGCCTGCCTCAGGCACCTCGAAAATGTTCGTATTTCTAGTCACCTTGGTGCTGAATCCCAAAGGAGCAGAGTCATGTGCTGTTGCTGATATCCCGAGGGGTGTTGTGGGGACCCGGGGACTTCCTTCTGTGGAACTGAGGGCACTGACCTGCAGCTGTTCAGGGCTGGCCCTGCCACCGTGGCTGGGAGGTTTTAAGCGTCTTCTGGCCTCTGAGTGAAGATTGTGTTTCATCTCTCTGAAGGCCTGTTTCGGGTCAATGTTCCATGGGGGAAATCGTCAGTCTTTCCTTTCTCCTAGGAAGGAAGGTAATGAACACCTGTTCAGTGATTGAATACATAAGCTACAAGATTAGTAGTATGAATATACTTTTAACCAGGACTTTTTGGATTACTGTGTTGATGAACTTAAAGTTACTAAGTAAAGCTACTCACATATGTAATCCAAACCTTTGATTTAAGTAAGTCTTCTGATTGTGATTCCAGTGTACATTTTAAAATGCTGGTTGTCTTGTAATATAGTTGTGTGTGAGTTTTGTTTCGGGGGGGGGGGTCCTCAGATTAAGCACAGCTTAAAAAGTTTGATTTTTTTTTCCTTATTCTGGTTATCCTGTTTGTCATATTAAAAATCACATGATCTGAGAAAATTCAGTGTAGTGCTTCAGCATTTTAAAAATATTGAAAACAAATTTTATAATTGGAAGAATTGTTTCATGATATTAATGACTAAAGATAAATTAATTTTAGTATTATGTTTGAAGGCATGGTTTTTATGAAATCATTTTCTACTCTGAATAAGGAATTTGTATATTGTTGGTATATTTTTGGCAAATAAATACATTTGCACATTAAAATTTTGATTAGCCATAACACATTATTTATTTATTTATTTTTGTCTATGTGCACTTTATTTTTCAGAAGAAGAAGTAACAGTGACTTTTTTTTGAGGCAACATCTAGGCTAGGGTTGCTCAATGTTGGTACTGTTGACATTTGGGTCTGGACAGTTCTTTGTTGTGGGGGGTCTATTTTGTGCCTCGTAGTTTATTAAGTAGTGTTCCTGGCCGCTACCCGATAGGTACCAATACCTGTACCCAGTCCTAACAATCAAAAATGTCTCCAGAAGTTGCCAAATGTCCCTGAGGGAGCAAAATAATCCTGGGTTGTGAGCCACTGATCTAGGATTTTTGATACATATTCAAATCTTCTACATGACTGAAATCTGTATTATTCTATAATTTTGAATAGATGTTCAGAATCACGTCAAGAAGGAGAAAATACTATAGAGGAAATAAATTGTACTTATCAATTATGAAAAAATAAGATTTTTCAACAATATGGCTCGAAACGTTTTCTGATTAGCAGTTACCATAATAGATCCAGTTAACCAGAATTCCAAACATTTGGTTGAACATTTCGTCTTCTTTTCTTTCAAAACAGATAGATCCCCCGACTCTGAATTAATTTTCAACAATGACTTGATAGTGTTTTTTAAAAACTGCAAATAAGTGGAAATAATAGTATGCTTTGCCACGTATTAAACGCTCTCTCTGATGAGAACATTCTGTATGTTCCTTGCACACACTGAAAGGCCTAACTGCCTTTATAGAGCGGCCTCAATGAGGTCGGGTTTTAGAGGTACCTTTACGGTCTTTGTAGTAGATGCTTTAGTGTAAGGAGCCAGAGAGATACACGGGGTTATTAACTGCCATAGAGAAACAGACATTTCACTTGGCCCAGGAATTATTAAGTAACTGCTTTCTAAAATGTGTTTTGCTAACGACAGAAGATACTTTTATCCTGGGAACCATGGGCCGAAGCTTTAGCCAATCAGAGAAAGGAATTTACTGTATGGTAAAAGGAAGTATTTGTTCTGTTATTGTAGTACATGGCCTCTTGCCATCTTTGATAAAGGATTGAAGTGTTGTGCACCCAAAGTCTGCTACCCTCTTGACCCTTCATCAATCATCAGCTGGACTGTGAGGTTAAGTGAACTGTAGCTCAGTCGGATAACTATTGTTTAAGCGCCGTGTCACTCTTAAAAACGGAAATTTCTGACACAGCAGTCTCGCGGTGTGATGTGTTTCTACTTTTAAGATTATAGACATATGTTTCCTTTCTGTTGCTAATCTGTGCCAGATTAGCAGTATAAGACGATAATATACAAGGCTTGAAGTTGGGTTATTCAGATGGGTGACTCTGAGACCGTTGGGAATTTCTTTTTATTTTTAAAAATAAGAACGTATACAAAAATAAGTGACCTGTTCTAGCACAACATTTTAAGAATTTCACATGGGATCCTGTTGGAATTTTTATGATCTAAAACACACTAGGCTACTTTCCAACTCCTGCATGCTACCCCTTCAGGGTTAACGTTTTAATTATTGGAAGCAGGTACCGGTCCACATGTTTTCTAAATAACTGATGGCACGTACACATTCTGTCATCACACTTTTTTTGCCCCCCGATTACTTCGGGAAAACTTTATAAGAGCTATGTCCAGTATTCAATGCTTTATGTCATCTAATCTCTGTACCAGTGCCATGTTCTTAAACAAGTAGAGTAATGTATCAGCCGCAGCTGTTGCTGACCAAAGCCGTCCCAGAAGTGGGTGGAGGAAGAATCAGGGTGGTGTATTCAGGTTCTGTGTATCAAAGCGTATCTGTTGCAGTCAATCTGTGACGATAACAACTGGCTTGTAGAAGGCACTTCAAGCCAGATATTTGTTTTATCTTTGACCAAATGTACGGTAGATTGGATGCCATAGTGATAAATACCACTGGTAGCTAATAAAAATTGGTTGAATATGTACAGGTGCCTGACTTGTATAATAAATACTCATTAATGGGTACTTTTGGCTGTTGCCTTTCTGTAAAGTTATACACATCAAACGTGATGACAGCGTGCAAAGTTTTAAAAAAGACAAATGAAAATACATAATAGCAAAAGAGTAAAATGTGTTTTCTTTCTGATGTAAGCAGGCAGTGATCCTTTCTAATTAAGTGTATTTTGGTTAAAATAAATATTTACAGCAAAACATATATCCAGCTGCTTATTAGAGGAAAAAACACCACATTTACCAGAGCTGGTTAGAAATACGGAATCAGTATATCCCTAAGATTTCTCATAACCCACTGGATCTCCTCATTTGCCATCTTCCATATATATGCCTCTAGTCTCCAGTTTACTGTGGGGCCAGGGAAGAGAACTAAAAATCCCCATCAAAAAATTGTAGGGGCACCTGGGAAGCTCAGTTGGTCAAGTGTCCGACTCTTGGTTTTGGTTCCGGTCATGATCTCATGGGTTCTTGAGTTTGAGCCTTGCATTGGGCTCTGTGCTGACAGCACAGAGTCTGCTTGGGATTTTCTCTCTCTCTGTCCCTCCTCTGCTCTCTCTCTCTCTCTCTCTCTCTCTCTCAAAATCAACAAACAGACATAAAAATTGTAGCTCAATTTTTATCTTCTCTTTCACTTTTTAAAATAAAGACGGTTCAAAGGAATGAGAATCTATTTTTAGCAGGTAGAAAGAGATAATTGGCCATTTGGGCTGAGTCTTCTTGCATTTTTAACCCTCTTGGGGTAAAATGAAATCTGATTTAGTTCAATCAATTAAAGGAGAAACTTACCTTAAAGATAAAAAGAAAGTCCTTTGTACAACTTTACATATTAGTCCTCTCAGTAGTTCTCCTTAATATCATTAACATAAAAATACATACTGCTTTTGGAATTGCCCACATGTTTTTTTTTTTTTTTAATTTTTTTTTTTCAACGTTTATTTATTTTGGGGACAGAGAGAGACAGAGCATGAACGGGGGAGGGGCAGAGAGAGAGGGAGACACAGAATCGGAAACAGGCTCCAGGCTCCGAGCCATCAGCCCAGAGCCTGACGCGGGGCTCGAACTCACAGACCGCGAGATCGTGACCTGGCTGAAGTCGGACGCTTAACCGACTGCGCCACCCAGGCGCCCCTGCCCACATGTTTTTTAAGTTAACCGATGACATGTCCAAATTCATGACTGCCAGTGCCTCACAGAAACAAGCTTCCAGACAAAATGCTTGTGTTCTAGAAACTTAAAATTAAAGATAGGCACTTTGATATGGATACATATACATAGGGCAAAAACATAAAACAAGCTGTTACCTAACTCCAAAAGAAAGCTTTACTGCAGAGGTGAAATTTCAGGAACTGTTTATTACTAGAAATATCTATGTGGCTGGGGGTTGGGAAAAAAGAAGGGTGTTACAATGGTTATGCTCAGTGATATATTAATAGCTAACGTTTACTGAATACTTATTATGTGCCAGACAGGCATGCTCTATGTGTGTTATCTTACTTTGCTTTCCAACAAGTGTTTGAGGCAGTTACAGTTATTATCTCCATTTTCTAGATGAGGAAACTGAGGCACAAGGAAAATAAATAATGTGCTTGATTAGAGGTAGTAAGAGGCAGAAGGATGCCTCTTCAGCAGTTCACCATCCCGTCGGTCTAATTTGATTTCCAGTCCAGTCCTGCCAAGGGCAGGTTTTCTGCACTTTTAAACTGAAGAAATTGAAGTTCAGAGAGGTCAACTTAGTTAAAGCCACAGGTGACCAATGGCAGAGAAAGGATTTGAACTAAGGTCTGACCCTCTCGGAAGTCTGTGCTTTTTCACTGCAAGAGGAAGCCTCCTGGGGGAGGCTCAGAGAGGCAAAGCTGACAAAGAACAAAATACGGCAGTTCTAGCTCCTTCCCTGTAAAGACAGTTGAGGTTATAAAGAAGTCTATCAGTTGTTCCCAATTCGTTGTGAGGTAGCAGTTTCAGTTGTTCACTGAAGCATGTGAAACCCCTTCTGGTTCAAATCTGTCTTGCAGAAGCCGTCTGTCTCTGTCATCGTCCTGGGTTGTGCTTCATTTCGTTTGGTGTGCCCCTTTTCAATGTACTGGGCTGTTACTCCTGTTTATAAATCTTTTAAGTGTGCGCATTAAAGAAGTATTATATTGTCATCATAATTTATAGTATGCCTGAAGTCAGTCACCTAATTAAACTACAAAAGGAGAGAGGTGATAGGTTCCTGTGCATTTATTAAGTATTACTGTATGCATTATGCAAGGATTTTGAACCCAGTGACAGAGAAAACTAAAGGGTAACACTAGTCTTTAAAAGTTTTCCCATTTCGGCTCTTCTCAGTTGAGTAAGTTGAGACCCTCACTAGTTAGTAGTATAACCCCAATATCTTTTTGGTTAATTATTAATGAAATTATGATTTTTGTGTCTTTCATTCAGCATTTTCTTATAATGTTCGTGACAGCATTAATGCACGCCACCCCACATCCAAACTGAATAAACAGTTAGAAGTATAGCAGAAAAAAAAAATTGAATTCATGGGTATAGCAGTCCAAACTCTATCTTGCGTTACAAGAATGGCAGTGTGTTAGACACCCAGTGTCGTTCAGAGGAGATTTGGTTTCCCCAGAGCAATAGTGACTGGCAATATACTTATTTTCTTATTAGAGAATAAAAAACTACAACAATGAAAACAAAAACCAAATAGACTGTAATAAAACTCTTGCTAGAGGAAACGACTTTTGAAGAGTGTATTTTTTAATTTTAAGCTCCAGCACATGTATATATATTGATTTATTGTAGGAGGTGAGAATCGATCACTTAACGTAGATATTTCAGCCTCTTGGAAGGTAATTGCAGTTTGTAACGGAATGGGCTGAATTTGTTCTTTTGGGGTTTGGGCCTCTGAGGGAAGGAGAATACTGAGGGCCATAATCAAAGTATCATCCAGGCAAGTGACAGTGAATTTTCCCCTCCTTGGGAAGGGGAGGGGGGATTGAACTAAAATTCCAAAGAAGGCAATCTTTTTTTTTTTTTTAAATAAACTACAATAGAGAGTAGAATAAAAGCATTTAACTGAGATATACACTAGAAATGTGTATACCTAGAAGTTACCGGGTGCTCAAAAAATTATTGAATGAACAGGTGTCACTCACGTGTAAGATTCCAGTTTCTTTACTCTTCTATGTGCATATAGGATACCCACAACTTATAAACAGTTTTATTGGATAAGATTTATTTTTCTGTGCTAAGTCACAAAAACTGAGTTGACCTGTAAAGCGCTTGCAGTATTAGTAATAGGTAAGGAGTTATATACCTGGGTGTGTTTCTCTGGAAAAATGCGTTCTGAGTGACCAGCTGTGATATTGGAGAACATGACTCTTTCTGCTATTGTGGAGCAGTGTCTCTCCCACTCCTGATTGTTTTGGCTACTCCTAGAGTTCTTGGTTGAAGGGATCTGGGGAGGCTCCTGCTGACATTCCTGTAGGCTGGAGAGTCGGGGAGAGAGTCAGTGAAGATGGTTCTAATTCAAGGCTACAGAACAAGGGGGAGAGGCCGGCAAAAGAGTGAAATCCTCAACATAGGTAGCAGAGAGAAAAGAAAAGGATCCCCCTACAATCCTCTTTCTGTTTTGACTGCTTACTGGGTGGTCTTTCCAATGGAAGAGGCAAAGGTAAATCACACATGTTTAATCTGAAAACTGCTAACACATATATATCCTTTTAATATAATCTTTGTTTATAGCAGTATAAACATTGTTCCATCCTGGAACAAAAGAATAAGGATGAGATTTAAATACAGGTTTTGCTCATAAATGTGTTTTAGGGACATGTGGACTATAAATATTCCTTGAATCAGTTCTCAGTGGAATGTGAGCTTTTCCATAGAAGGAAATACATCTTATTTCTTATAAGATCCTAGCACCTGCCCCCAAGTTACAAAGAGTAGACCCTGAAAATGTGTACTAGGTAAAAAGCATGGTTAGAAGAAGGTAGATATGAAGTATTGTGAAAATCTTGATTTGATACTTTTGATTTACTTTAAATCTGGCATGACATTTACCACTGAATTTGACCCCTTTGGGGAAGGACTTTCCAAATTTATTTATTTTTTCCTGAAAACTCCATTAAATCTGTAGAAAGATTTATAACTTGATATTTGCCATGCACTGTCTTTAAAAATATTTTGTCATATTATATCTGGTATGCTTTTTAATTCTTCAGAAAGCAGTATTTTAGAAATAATTTTATGCAAAGTAACTATTAGTAGCCATTGCTTCTTTAGAAGTTAATTCGTAATTTCCAAAAAGATTTGAGGTTTGAAAACAAAAACAGTGTGTATGTTAATGTCAGGAACATTGACAAAGCTGAGAAAAGTTTTGGCTTGTGTTTAGGATTTATATTAAACTCCAAACTACTATAATTAGGAGTTCCTTTATGCATATAGTTTTGATATTTGAGGTTTCAAATTAAATTTTGTGGTGTATTATGTTTGGAGCTGTGGGCAGAGCATTTATAAGAAATATATAACCAAACCTGTTTTTTTCCATTTTTATACATTTCATTTGCTACAACAGCAAACCCATTACACAATATATATGTATTTTAACTGTTGAAAGTAGTGAAATTGTTTCAGGAAGAACTGACACTTGTCTTTCACATCTGGAACCTAGCACAATAAATTTGTTTCATTCTTCCTTGTAATTATATCAGCTAAACCCATGTTTCATTTATGAGTGTTTCTTGTCTGCTATGGAGATTTATATAGTGGGAAAAGAGAATGAGGGCAGAGAAAAGATTCATATATAAAATATTGATAACAGAATCTTAGAGATGGCCAAGCTGATGTGCCCCCTTAACTTTATAAACCTATAATTTCCTGAAAAAGTTTTTTCAAGTAACGTAATAAAAATCTAAATGCTGTTTTATTGTTGTCGGTTGTGGTTTTAATCATTACAGAAATCAATAGCTCTCAAGCTCTTTTCCCCATCTTCCTGCAGCTGCCCCAAGTACCCATCTGCTACTACAGGTGGACCAAATTCTAAATTCTAGTAAGACTGTCACACTGTCTATTTACTTACTTACCACATCTTTCTTAGGAGTCCACTTGGAAATGGAATCCTTTTCTTTTCTTTTCTTTTTTTTAATTTTTTTTGAATGTTTATTTTTGAGGGAGAGAGACAGAGCATGAGCAGGGAAGGAGCAGAGAGAGAGGGAGACACAGAATCTGAAGCAGACTCCAGGCTCTGAGCTGTCAGCACAGAGCCCAATGTGGGGCTTGAACTCACGAACCGTGAGGTCATGACCTCAGCTGAAGTTGGACGCTTAACTGACTGAGCCACCCAAGGGCCCCGGAATCCTTTTCCAAAAAGAAGTTCCATACACTGAATTTTATCTATTTATAATTTGAAAGTATGGAGCTGGCGACTTAGAACTTAAGACAACATTAACATTGTTCAGAGGGAGAGAGATAATTTCAAGGGTGTTTATTAATGACTTGGAAAGAAAGCCAAAAGAGATCTATGTTGCAGAATGTTATTTTCCTGCATCAGCCTGATTGCAAAATGTATATGTCTCTTATAAATTTGTGTTATTTGTATGACGCTATTCTGTCTTATCCAAGGACACCTATAAGAAACAGAATTATTTTGTTTGGCATGTGATGTTGCTCGTAGTTCGTCAAATGTTATTGCATTAGATCTTTGATTTACGGACACATGGCATTTAATTTTTTTCATATATTGAAACTGTGGTTTCTTCGTCTCAAGCCTATCATACATGTATATGCTTGAGCTCATCATTATTAGTACATTGCTTTTTATAGATCAGTCGTGTTGAGTATTAATATTGGGGAAGGCCATTGTAATTGATCTGTCCATGAGTAGGGAAAGACTTTGCTCCCTAGTAACAAAATATATGACAATGATTATGTTTATTTCCAAACATACAGAAGCAAAGAGGCTTTGTTTTTCTGATCAACATTTTCCTATGTGAATGCACTTAAGCATTTGAATATGCTGTTTTATTGCCTTCATGTGTCACTGTTGTTATGTGGCTGGCTGTGTTTTACAGTCATCTGATGTGTGCATGTACTAAGTAGATTTTTAATTTCCTTGAAAATTGATCCAAGTCTTCTGTGAAATGGTGGTTGACTTAACTTCTGTTTCTCTTTTATTTTTTTCACAGTTAAATGAAGCACATAGGAATCAAAGAGGATTTACCTTATCTTAAAAAGTCTGTTTATTACTTAGCCAAGTTGCAAAATTTGTTGGGAATAAGGCCTACTCCCAAGGCTAGTAGTATAGTAATGGATACCTTGTGGAACTTTATAATATAAGGGTGCATATAAGTAATTTTTAAAAATCTTAGAACAGATGATAAGTACTATAAATTTATTTCTGCTCATTTAAGTTCTTATCTTCTTGGTTCTTCTTAACATCGTAGGAATCACGTGAAGTCAGCACATGTACATTTAAGTATAATTGTGGCTTAGCATTTTTCTTACCTAAATTTCAGGAGAAATTTAGAAGGTCTGAAGGGATAGAGGAAATGAATTTCTGCCTTTCTTTTATAAGGAGAATTTATGTGAGGAAAAATATTTGCATTTTCCCTACTGTGAAGTTTAACCAAAGTGAAGATTTGACTTTGGTTAGAATCCTTCCCTGTCAGTGACTTTCAAAGGATATTACCTCAACTTCTTGCCTAGCAGGATAGCAATAAACATTTTGTTTTCAACTTCCTTTAAATTTTTTTTTTCCTCTGGTCCTTGTTTTGACAAGTTTATGTGGCTCAATTCTTATTGCCTTGCCTTTGAGCTGATGCTGTTGGCTGAGGAAATACCTCAGACTTTTCTAGTAGTGACCAAAAGTGAGAGTGTAGGTAAAAGAAAAAATTAGAGACAGAAATCTGTGTTTTACTCCTTTTTATATTTCTACAATGCCTACATGGACCCTAGCCCCAAACTAGGCAATCACAGGTAATTCGTTTAACAATACTCAGTGGATGTTTATTGAGCACCTGTTATGTGCTGGGTCCTGAGCAGTGAGCAGAGTCCAGTTTCCATCTCCAGGAGCTCTGGGTTTCTAAGAAAGTCGGAAGCAAGCAAACTATTGTACAGTAGGTGAGGGTTTCCACAGAACTGGGTGCAGGTGGGTAGGAGGTGAGCTAAAGGTGGTCATGAATTAACAGTGTGTGGGGGGTGGCATTCATTCTGAGCAAATATTAATAAGTCACCTGCTATTTTCCAGGCACTATTTAAGGTGTCAGCGATAAGGGGGTAAACAAAACAGTATTTCCTCTCCTAAGAAGCTTCTGTCCCAGTATGGGGAACAGATATATATGCCCATCTTCCTAGGACATATGCTCTATGTGTATGTGACTAATTAGGCAGGGAGAGAGTTTGGGAGAAGGTGACATTGGAGCAGGGACTTTATGGGGTCAGGCAGAAGGAACTGCCGCCCTTGTAATAATGTGCACTGCATACATGGGCCTAGATCTCTCCTGGAAAGAAAGGAATTAACGTCTCAGAGAGAGGAAGAGGAGTATCTTGGAGTAATTGAGATGATATGTCAAGCAGGGCACTTGATGCTGTGTGCCATATTAAGACCACCACACTCCAGCCAAGCTCAGCCAACCTGAAGGTGCCATTGTCCTGCTGCCATTTCTGGCCCCGGCCATAGAGTGGCAGGGTGTTCCCCAAGCCTGGGCTGAGATCCCCTTTCCAGGGAGGGGCTCCCTTCCTCCCAAAGCCCCCGACCTAGTACCCCCAGCTCTCTCTCCCACCCACACCTTGGCACAGGGCAGGTGTTGGCTTGGAAAGGATAAATCTGACCTAAAATTAAACCCTGAGTTATAATATAAAAAAAAAAAAAAAAAAAAAAAAGCCCATGATTAGGTGTTTACAGCACCAAATCTTCAACAATTAAAGAGAAAAGGTGTGGGTGGGGTAAAAAAAATAGCAATACCCACACTCTGAAGTTTTTGAGAAAAACAGGAAACTAGTCTTTTTTAACCAGTGATGCCCAGAACTGGTTATTGCAAAGAGGGTTGTTTTTCTAATGCATTGTGGTCAGCGCAGCTGTGCCAGAAGGAGATTTCTGCTCATTATGACAGCCGTCTGTGGATTTCTTTAGCTGACAAACCTATAGACAGGCAAGCGTAATTATCAGCAGTAACCTGGTCATTATGGCCGGATGGTGCTTGGAAAACAATTTGCACAAGTCCTGAAAGCCCGTGAGAACACACAGAATAAGAGCATTTGGCGAACACACAGCTATTTCCGGGAGTTGTGAATGACCCAGACGTATGAACCATACAATAGCTTATTGTAGAAGGACTGTTTCAAACCTCTCTTTATTTGGATTTTTATTTTAAGTTGACAGATAACACTTGAGCAAGTGACATAATATTTTTTTCTAATTTGCTCATTTACTCAAGCTCTACTTTCTAACAGTGTTTTAGACCTCTTTATTTTTTGCTTATATTTGCTGGTTGGTGGCAATGAAATGCCAATTTTGAAAAGTAAATGTGAGATCCCAGAGATGTTGTCTGTCGTTCTCAGGATCTCAGAAATGCACCATCCGCACTGCATTTGTGGACAACATAGGAGAAGTGGTCACAGAAGGGATCGTTTGGGCAATTGTGGATTAGCTTTGGCGTTCTTCTGAATAATGTGAAATGCTTCAGAGCCAAGTTGAGATACAGTAGTTCCCTTTATCTGCCCTGCATTCATGCACGGAAGACCAGGTTAGTACAGACTACTCACAGAGGTTTCCCTTCAACTTCCTGTGTGGGTTCAGGGTAACTGGGGAGCCCCTCTAAACCAGAGTTCTCCCTTGCAGGCCATTTCTTTGTGCATGTGGAGATGTCATCTTTTGAAGGATAAAAGGGGGCATTAGACTTTTGGAAGTTGAGTAATACAACCTAGATATCATTGCTTATTGCATTTTATGGTCGCCCAGCCAAGCATTTGGTCTGTGCGTTGAAGGATTTACGCTTGTCTGTTTGTATCAGACTTTACAGTTATCTCTTTAATAAGGTAATTACTCACGCTTCTCTATGGTGAAGCTTGTTTGCAGTGCTTGATCCAGGCAGTGTGCCTGGGCTTAGCAGTGCCCCCTGTCCAGCTGACTGCCCAGGCTGCTCCAAAAAAGGCAATCATCACAGCTATCGATTTTTGTAGCACATTGGTCACGTTAGCATTCTCTGCCGTGAGAGGGAACTCAGCTCTTGGCATCTGTCTGCCTGTTCATTTTACCAGAAAAGTACTGCACATAGAGTCTTCAGTCTTTCAATGGCAGTAACAGGAGTTGAGAGCATTCTTTTCCCTCCTTTATCTTAGGGTGGCCTGGGGAGAGTCCTAGGTATAGCTAAGGGGGGGAGCAGTAGGTGAGAGAGGGGAACAGGTGAGAAGGGCTCCTATTTTTAACCCCTTGCTGTCTATTCCTCAGTGAAATAGGGTGAGAGTACCTGCCATTTCCCCCTTCAACAGCTTGGGGCAAAAAGTAGTGAGACGGTGGTTGTCAAGAACTCTCAAGTGCAGATGGCAGGTGTTCTAAACAGTACTGGCTCTTACTGAAACAAAATAAGACCAAACAGAACACAAACCCAGAAAGCAAACATGCTTTATCACAAGGCCTCATGTTCCAAACACATATTAAAATGCTGGTGTTTCTGCTGGAAAAACATAGCCCTGGGAAGCTGTGATAAGGTCGAAATGGCAGAAAAATAGATTTTTTTTTTTTTTTTTTTTTTTTAGTTCTACTTCTCCTTACGTAGGCCCCCACAGTGGCATATTTTTAATGCATTTTCATATTCAGATTTTTAAAATCTTGAGGACAAGAAATATCATCTTGTACTTTTCACACTTGGCAGGGCCTGAGTATGTCTTTGACACTGTTACTTTTAAATAGCCACACTAAGCATGTGAACAGAAGCATGGCATAGAAATCTCAGGGGGCGGAGCGGGGAGGACACTCACGAAAACCGTGTCCGTTCTTAGTGAATGAAAACTGTCTCAGCAGACCATTCAGTCCTGCAGAGCAGCTCCCTAGAACTAGAATTAATTTGGGTCTCTACCCATTGGTTCTAAATACGTAAAGTATTTGTCCATTACATGTAAAGGCTCCTCAAATTGGTGTTGTTGCTGCCTTCCCATTTTGCTCTTGTCTGCGATTTTTATTACAAAGACACAGTTAAAAACACACTGTACTCATGCTCTGTCCTTCCTAATGAGAAGACGGTGCTCGGGAGGTGATGGCTGTCTGTGCAGGAGGTCGTGGCTGACGAGGCCAGTGTGTAATGATTAGTCCTTTCCCTGCTGCGCACGCATGGAGATTGTTCCCTGATTTCTTGCAGTCATCACTTCTGATACAGCCTGGAGCCAAACGGAGACTTGCTCTGTCAGGCTTGGGACCATTTTTCGCTTTTGTTCAAAAAGGCTTCTCTTGTGGGACCGCTCACTGCCTGGGTCTGCTGTGTTCACAGACACCCCACGGCGGGAGCCCTTGCTGTAGAGGGCTTCACAAGGTAACTCTTTCGCCAACTTTCTTTGGAGCAGCCCCCTTCTCGTTACCATCTAGGAAGAAAACGATCATGGCAGTGGGGATCGAAAGGGAGGCTGGAGATGACTAAGTCAAACTCTTTCTCTGTTCAGTTGAAGAAAGAGAGGACCAGAGAGAGGTTATGTCCCTTGTGCTGGTCATGGAACTACTTGTGCCCTGTTTAGTGACCCTGCTTTTGCTCTTTGTCACACACCCAGCACAGTAAAGGCTTTCCTGGGGGAGGTGATTGCTTTAACACTGGTGTGTGTCATAGGCATCTCTGGAGCTAGCTGACACTCCTGGGTTGTGACTGGATGCTCAGTGAGGAATCCAGCGGCTGTTTCTGGAAATGCTTAAGAAGCAGGATGTGGCATCAATGGCAGGGTTTACGTTTAGTAGGAGCCTGGACAGCACCCTGTTCTAGAAAGCTGCAGTTCGGTCCCGGTGATACCAAGTTTATGCCATACATACCCTTACTGCAAGGCTCTCCACATGTGGCTCTCTTGATTTCATTTTTTCAGTTAAAAATCAAATGTCATCCTCTGTTAATTCTGAAGAATGATGTTGATCGTTTATAGAATTTCTTGTAGGTGACCCTGATTTGCACAATGGAGTATGAGTGATAGAGTGATCTGCGGGATTTGGGGGCTATAATCATGTGCTTAGACACATCATGAGCACAAAAACAAATAACAAAGTTTACTGTAGCACAGTTATAGACTTAGAGGGTTTCTCAACTTGGTCTATTGAGATTTAGGGGTGGTTGATTCTTTGTTGTGGGGGGCTGCCCTGTGCATCGTAGGATATTAACCAGCATCAGGTGGTCTGTACCCACCAGGTGATCATAGCATCCCTCCCCGGATTTGATAACCAGAAATAGCCGCAGGCATTGGCCAGTGTCTCTTGGGGGACAGAATCACCCTGGTTGAGAACCTCTGTAGACAGCAGTAAATCTGAGGAGCATTGCACATATGCTGGCCTGAAGCAGATTCTCCTTTACGACCTAAAGCTTGACTTTTAGAAGCCAGAGAAGGAAAGTAAGGACTGGGAGGGCTAAATCACCAAATGACGAATTTTTTTGATACAGTGAAAACAGCCCAGACCAGGGGATTTCCCCTGCTGGCTTGTGGCAGGAATTCCCTTTCTCTTCCTCTTGCCCTCAGCTTTAGGACACTTCCTTTTCACCACGCAGCCTGTGTCTGACTCACCTATTCTCAGGGCCATCTCTTATCTTCCACTCTTCTCTCACCTCAGTTGCTACCAGTAACTGGACCACCATTGCTGCCTTTGCAAAAGCCGACTGCCACTGAGATTCTCCCTGCTGATGCCCCTGACCCATCACTGTGCCCCTGAAGAATGTGTCTTGCTGTTCTTATATTATTATTTACATCTCAGGGTTTTACCTAGAATTTTATGGCCCATGTAGGAAAAAGTGAGGAGTAGTTTCATATCTTATTGATTCAAGTCCTCAGTGTGACTGTTTTTTCTAATAAAAGCCATGATATATAAGGCGATACAGGTTCTGTAGTACTCTTATTACATCCCAGCCTTAGGCTAGCCTGGGATGACAGTTGCTATCTGTGACACTGGTTCTAGAGGGCTGCATTCCAAATTTCAAGCAGTAAGCATAAAAGTGAACTTTTGGAACGTGACTTAAGAAGGAGCCATTTTGGCCGGCTAGAAGATGAAGTTTAATTGTCCAGCTTGTGCCTATTCCAAGTGAGTTCTTCACCAAAGTCACAAGGAGACTCTCAAGGAGGCAGCTTAGACTCCGCCTTCCACTGGGACTTCCCACCCCAAGTCCCAGACTTGTAGGGCATACAAGCTGGGCAGACAAGGTTTGCTTCTCTGATGTGGGAAAAATAGACATCTGGCAGTCTACTGGGATTCCATTTGGACATGCTGTTGTATATAATCTTTGCCAAATGGACTTAGTCTGCCAGAGTCTGCCAAAAGAGGAAAAGACAAACACCTTAATCTATGAACTAAGACACTAACTGAAGGAAATCGTAACAAAACAACTGGAATCTTAGCAGGTACTAGAAAGAGTAAAAAAAAAAAAAAAAAAAGATACATGTTGTACAAGTATGCAATTAAACTAAGGGGAGTTTAGATTAATTAAAAGACAAGAAGAAATACCTTGCTTTTTGTTTTTACATCAAATAAATTTTTACCTCAAGTTTGTCAAAGATTGAGATGTTTATCACTTTAGACTAGAAAGGTCCAATGGAAAAGGCTGCTACTCCAAGACTTGAAAGAGTCTTCCAATTCTGACAAATCCTATCTAGTTCCCCACCCCCCCCCCCTCTACACTTGTCAAATCGCACAGATTGGTATGTTAGACTCAGCGATAAATCTGTGTAAGCTAGAATAAGAGAATGGTGGCCAGCGACTTCTTTTGGGAAGTTTCTAGATCACCTGTACTGATAATTTCCAAATTGGATTCTGGATGCTTTGGGACATTTACCAGTTTTGAGAGAAAATGTAGTTAGTGGTGGATTTAACATGTGTCTGTTTTAACCACCTGTATATTTGAGGCTTGAGATCATGACAGGAGGGATGCTTACCTTCTGTATTTGAAATTGTGTACGCTTAGAAGAGAGTTGCCTTTCTCAAATACGATTCCATGGATGCCATGATTACATGGCTTGTCTTTTGTTACAGGATCTACACAGTAGCAGTCTGTTTTCAATGTCTGTCCTTCTCTAGCCCCTAAGTTCTATGACGACAAGAACCACAGCTTTGGGAGTACCCAATTATTGTTTGTTGAATGAATAATTGAATACATGATGGGAAGAAAAGAGTTCATCGTGAACATTTTATAAGAAAAGCGTATTTTTTAATAGAAAAATTAAATAAAGACATTTCCCAATAACGAAGTGAAAACACAACTTAAAAGAATATCATGTAGTGAAGTTTTGTTTCTTTTTTGGAAATTTGCGGCTTTTGTTTAAGAACAAAGAAATGCATTTTCTGGAGAAGGAGAACATGGCATGCCCTCCAAAATTAATCTAGTGGAACATAGGCATATAAAGTCCTCCGAACCCATAAATTTTGGCCTTACTTTATAGTAATAAACACTTTTCAGTGCCAAAGTAAATTAGGACAACGATCTGGGTAAAAGAATACTCTGAGTTGTAGAAGAAAGATTTTTATTTTGTTGCCCAATTTAGAGCCGCAACCTTCATTCTAAGTGTGAAAGTGCTCTATCATTGCTGTAGACAGACCTGTTTGGCTCAGCTGAAACTATTCCATGTGGCTCAGTCATACCAGTATAGATATACCTCCTTTGGATTGGCATTGGTAGTTCATTTGCCAGGTTGAAATCATGAGTGGAGCTGAAAATTGAGGGCAAATAATTGCTGGATAGCTTGGATTTCTTCAAAGCAAGCATCTTTTTATATTGCTACTATGTATATGTTTTCAAAAGCATTGGTGTTGAGTCAGACTCACTGGATTGAAAAAAAGCATTTTCAGTCCTTGGTGTGAGGTAATGGATAAGTTCCTTAAACTTGAGGCCTTAAGTCCTCTGTAAGGGAGGTAATGTTAGTGCCTGCCTCATAAAGGATTTAATGAGAAGATACACATAAATCACGGAGCACTTTGCCAGAACACAAGAATTCAGTAAATGTTGATTATTTTTATCATTCTGTGTGGTGATTGTTTCAGACTCCATTACTATTTCTAGGTCGTTCATTTTCTTCGTGTTTTCAGTAGTAAGCTCAAACTTTTAAGCTTCCTTTTTATGGAAATCAGAGCAGTCTAAACAGAGTCTAGGCTGCCAGCTCTCTGCTACATCCATAAAGAAATGAGATAATGCTTGGTGTAGATGTGTGTGTCTAAATATGAGAGCCACAATCCTAAGTCTTGCCAGACTGAGGGCAGGTGGACACGCTCTTGGCCGGGAGTCAGATCCTATTACCAGACCTTACTTATTTCAGGCCTGATAAAGATACTTCCTCTGGGTGATTTTTTTCCCCCTTACTTAAAACATAAAGACAAAGGGAGTTGGAAAACTTAAAAAAGAGTACGAAAGAACCTCTCATTTTTATATTCTCCAGAAACCAATTTGATAAATCTTTTTTTTTTAAGTTCTAAAGCAGCACTTTTCCTTCAATTTTTCACCACAAAAAAAAAAAAAAACTGGGTTTTCAGTTATAACCCTACAACACAAACCATTACACTGTAAAACTCCATTTTTTTTACTCGGTATAATTTCTTGTTTACTCTTTTCAATACAGGTATTTCCTTATTAGGAGACAAGGGGTGAAAGCCACTGTGGCACATGATATCAGCCTGAGCAGAAGGAGTTAGTTACTAGGGTGCTAAGTGTGTGAGAGGTCAGTGGAATCTTTAGGGTACCTCTTCAGGAAGTTTCTTGGTACACTCACTAATAACTTGTAATTACCAGGCTTAGGAATTGCCTCCTATCAAGATGGCTGAATCAAACGTTTAAAAGTTTCTGAAACAGGCTAGTTTGTTTCTCTTCTTTGTGTCGAGCAATTTCTTTAATCTTGCAGACTTTAAATTCGGTTTTGATATTTCCCACTGGCAGTTCTTATTATGGCATTGCTTTAAAATTTGCTTTCAAATAAGAGATTGAAATGGATGATCTATACAATTTTGTTCAGCTGGCAAATTCTACGATCAAAATCTACCTTTGCCTTGTAGAAGTTTTAGGATTTCTCCAGTGTTGTATGGTTTTACTGGTTGTTCTTTGTCTCCCCAAATCAATAAAGCAGCATCAGTAGTTAGTTAATTGTTGAGAATCTGAAATTTTCCTTTTTTAAAAAAATTGTTAATGTTTATTTATTTTTGAGAGAGACAGAGCATGAGCGGGAGAGGGGCAGAGAGAGAGGGAGTCACAGAATCGGAAACAGGCTCCAGGCTCTGAGCCATCAGCCCAGAGCCCGACGCGGGGCTCGAACTCACGACCTTAAGATCATGACCTGAGCTGAAGTCGGACGCTTAACCAACTGAGCCAGCCACGCACCCTGAAATTTTACTTTAACTCAGTGAAGTCTTAATTATGTCTCTCCACTGTGGCCAACATTTAATCCAGTCAAATATTGTTAGGATGGATACCCTTTTCCCCCCCCAGGGCCATAGCTATTAAAGGTCTCTCAACTTGGAAAATTAAACATGCTCACATATTTTACATTTTTATAGTAAACAAACTAGAACCAATAATCCTAATGGCTTTCTAGCTTCTACATTGCCTATCTCAAGTGCATCACAGTTTTGGCCACCTGCTTTAGAAAGGAATATCGGTGACCTCTTACTTCTGAAATCCAGTGAAACCTTTAGTCTTATTGGATCTACTGTTGATTTGTACTTGACTATGTTTATCATTTAATTTTTTCTGTGCTTGGCCTTGTGACACTGTGACCTGTTACCCTACCCTGTTACCCTGTTCCCAGCCCCTTCTCACATTCCCTGTCTTTGTGGCTTTTCCCAAAGTGCAGTCATGGGCCTCTTCTCTCGGTAGCTTCCCAAACCGTGTGCCTGTTGTTTTAAGCATCACTCTAAATGCTGATACTTCTAATGGCCTTCCAGACTGGGTTTTCAGCCCAGGTATCCTGTGGCTTCTATATCTATGTGTCTGCTTGGACAATTTCTACTTAAATGTTTCTAAGGGCATCTCAAATCTAGTTTGTTCTGAAACTGAATATGCTCTGTTTCCTCTCAAACTTGTTTTTCTCCTTGTCTAGGTTGGCAAGCTTCTGCTGATTACTCCAGATCCATTTCAAGTATATATCCACCCTCAGCCCCTTCTTGACACTCACCCCTTGCTGGGGCCCTATTGTAATTTAAGCTACAGCACTTTTCATCCTGTGTGTAAATCAGGTATTCACTGAGGTCAGAAAACACATATGTGTACCTTCTGATAGTAAATGATTGTTGAGGGGCATCTGGCTGACCCAGTAGGTAGAGCATGCGACTCTTGATCTCGGCATTGTAAGTTCAAGCCCCACGTTGGGGGGTAGAGATCACTTACAGATAAAAATCTTTTTTTTGAAAAAGATTGTTGAATATGTCAACAGATGGCAGAAATAGTAAATTACAGATAACTGAGAAACGAAGCAAAATCTTTATTTCACCAGGCAGAAAAGTTTGTAAGTGGTTAGATATTAAAAAGATATTTTTAATAGTTTTATAAAAAGTGAAACCATCAGCTGTGTTGATTAGGTGTAGGCCCGGGGACTTGAGAGGGTAAAAGTAGCTTCTATTTCCTTCCTAGACTCATGGTTCACTTGGTTCTTGGACTTTGTTTGAATGGAGACTCATTCATGGAATTGCGACAGCAAGTGGTTTTTCCAGTGACTTTCCCAGCTATTTGAAAAAGTATCTAAATGCACAGAGCAGAACTCAGCTATCTGCTTGGGAGACTATTTAGGTGCAATTATGTCCTATATACCATTCCTCCCAGGTATTCTACATTCCCAAATGGGGCTATGTGGGTCAAGATAAGGGAATGATGTGGCTTCTGTTTACTTAAGTAGGAAGTAGTGAAAAATCATGACTTCATTTATAGAGATAACCCCTGCTCCACCTTTCTCTCCCTCCCCGCTACACACAGATAAGATTGTATGTCTGGGTGTGCCAGTCATATCCATTTACGATGATCTCTAAGCCATTAATATTAAGTTCATTCTTTGGTAATGGTACTGGTAACTTCATCACATTGCACAGAAGGAACATTAGAAAAACTTAAACAAAAATTTTTTTTGACATTTATTTATTACTGAGAGACAGAGAGACACAGAGCATGAGCAGGGGAGGGGCCAAGAGATGGAGAGACACAGAATCCGAGGCAGGCTCCTGGCTCCGAGCTGTCAGCACAGATCCTGACGCGGCGCTCGAACTCACAGACCGCAAGATCATGACCTGAGCTGAAATCGGGACGCTTAACCGACTGAGCCACCCAGGTGCCCCAACATTAGAAAAAATTTATTATTGGAATCCTTATTTTGTTGGGAAGTAGCTTCTAATTAAATGGAGCAGGCATCCAGATACTATGTATAAATCCATGTTAACTTTAAAAATAAGTCTTAGCAGTGAAGACTGATCTATGACTGTCTTACATTTAAGGTTAAGTTCCCTGCACTAGGATGCTGGAGCATTTCAGAATTATGTAACCGTTTCCCTTTTGGCATTCATAAAAACAAGAAGCATGTTTCCAGAGGTCATCCCACATTGAGCAAAAATTTTAAATACATGAATAAAAATTCCATGTGGCTTTTTTAACACTAGAAACTTCACATAGATTTGTAATTTTGATGTATTTTGTAGTCTTATACTGGTTTGGTAGTCTTTTATCAGGAACAACAAACAAAACATCCTGTTTTTATAATATCCAGCATAAATCCCAGTGGAGTTATTACAGAAATAGCTAAGGTTCTTCCTATATCAGTTAGCAGCTTTTTTATTTCCATTATTTAATGTTTCTCTTCTCTTAGAAGTGTGACTAAAACAAAATCGATTTGTGTCTTCAGGCACTGAAGTCCTGCTAAGTGTTAATTGTCCAGGGTTTTTATAAAGGGCTTGAAGATAACACAAGAAAATGTAGGGCCTGACCCACGCACTAGGGCAAAGGTGACCATTTTAAATTGCAAATATTTGTAAAACTCTTCTTTTCTTCCTTGTCATGGCTTCCTCTTTTTGAAACTTACCAGGATTACTTTGAGTGTTTGCTTATGTGAAAATATGTGAAAATTGAATAGAAAAGATATTTTCGAAGGGTTGTGATATGGTTTAAGGATGGTGAAACAGCCAGAATGATGATTCAGAAGCTGAAATTAGCTCTACATTTTGTGCAATCAAGTAAAACTCTGTACCTTGGCCTTCCCCACACTGGATTAGCAAGGAGCTGGAAGCTGTTCCACCCCCAGCATGCCACTGTGGATGACACGTGGGGCCATGACAAACTGCTGCCTAATCGGGGCATGTGCTGCTGACAGGATAACCCTGAGGTACAGGGTGGATTAGAGTTGAGTGATCTCAACTCATATTCATTTCCTCTGAAAGGAAAACTCACAAGGTCCTCTCTGTTCTAATGAGCATTTATGCAGTGAGGATTCTCATGATGGTGCCCGTCACTCCAGTGGCCATGTTTGCCTTTGATGCTTGCTTCCCTGATGGGGCTCCAGGACATTGATAGCATTTATCCTGGGCTTTAGGAATCTCATTTTAAGACCATGGAAGGGAGAATGATTGGTTGCTTTTTCTTTTACTCTCTCACAGATTTTTTTTTCCTAAGTTGGTTTCCTGTAGGTTTTGGTGCCGAAAGCTCTACCACAAAGTGAGGATAGAAGATGATCCTTGAATTCACTCCGTTTCTGTTGAGCAAGTGGTAAACTTTTCCAGGTACAGCCTCTCAGGTCCAAGAGCTGAGTCATCTTTGTGACTGGGAGTTCAATGCTTCTCACCTTCAGTTCTTGTTGCCCAAAATGAGGCGACAATGCTTTGTCCTGTCAAATAAACAAAACTGTCAGGTTATCATTAACATGGGTCGCCACTCTAATTAAACAGAACTGATGGGAACTATCTGGGAGGATCTTAGCAATGGAGCAGTGATGTTTGCATTTAAATGATCTTAATTACCCCTTAGACTTCATGCCCTAATAAGATGAACGGGAGAATGTCACATCTCACTTAGCTGTATTGTTTTAGACAGTGGCTGCAGGCTGAAAAGGACCAGAGTGCATTAACTTGCACTGTGGTGTCTGCTTTTGGAGACAGAAGGTTTGGGAATGTATCTTCTTTCTCTTTCTTTCTTTCTTTCTTTCTTTCTTTCTTTCTTTCTTTCTTTCTTTCCTTCCTTCTTTCTTTCAAGGAAATTAAATCACAGCCCTGACAGGAGAGGGTGAAATCTCTGAGCAGACCTCCCCAGTGCTTGGAATTTACAGACTTCTACCACGTCCCAGTTTGCTATTGTCCTAAGGCAACACACTCCCCTGCTGCTCTTTGCGTCTTTGGCTGCTGGCCAGCCTCCCAGGGCCTCTGGCTTTGATGTGAGGAGCAGACTGTCCTCAGGCCAGGCTGTTGTTGCCCTGGCCTGGGCTTTACTCACCCAGAATGCCAGGAGGGATGTCCTGTCTCACAGTATACACTTCAACAGCTCTCGTCATCGTCACCGTCACAGTCACCGTCACTCCCAGGGCAGAGGGGGCCTGCCTTTGTGTCATCCACAAGTGGCTGCCTCCAGCTGCTCAGATTTGCTTTGCTGGCTTTGGTGCTCTTGGTTGGTGGTGGGGGTGGAGGACCGTCGGCCTGGGGAAGACACCGGCAATACCAGGTCGGCTGTCAGACTGCAGGGCCTCCTTGGCAGGGCTCAGGGGAACCGACCAGGCAAGTTGAACAGCTTCCTCTGGGGACATTGCATCGACCTTCATTTGATCTAGGCCTGGCAGCCTGGTTAGTGAGGACGTAAATTCTGGCTGAGGAAGTCTTTCTTAACTGAACCTGTTTCCCACCATGGTTCCAGGCTTGCAGTTAGAGGTCTGTGCTGTTGTAAATTTAACTCCTGTGACTTCTGGTAGTATCTGTTGCTAATTCTAAAAGCAGGTGTACACATAAACACAGAAGACTATAATGATACATACCAAAGAAGTAAAAATGGCGTTATGCCTTAAAACTAATGAAAAGGCTAGATCCAGGTGGGAGAGAAAGAGAGAGAGAGAGAGAGAGAGAGAGAGAGAGAGAGAGAGAGAAGGAATTTATCATTGATGAACTGTCTTCTGAAGGGCCAATTCAATTCAAATAGAAACTGCCTCAGAAAACTGAAAGCAGACCATATCTTGTTCTAGTTTAGGTGCACTGTATCTTTATAGGGTTAGTAACAGCATTTCCCACAGAAGGGGTTTCTTGCTTCTATTCTAGTAAAACCCATTCCCCAAATACGTCTCTTTCCCAACCGTTATTTTTTTTTTCTTTATATGAAGTTTTACAAAGTCATAAGGTTGGTTGGTTTGTTGTTTTCCCTAATGAGAACACATTACATTTTTGGCAGTCAAGTATGAAAACGATTATTAGCTCTTTTTTGCAGGAGTTGGGGAATGCAGCCTGCATGATGCCATGACCTAGTTAGGGGAGGACACCTGAAAACGTTCAGAGTAGAAAGAGGAAGACATTTGTAGAAGACAAACTTCACGGTCTTTTTAGGGCATGAGTGTTGGCATTCTGTTTAGTGTTTTGCAAGGCATTCATGAATAATGACTTAGTGTGCTCGTAGTAATATCTTTTTCTGGTTGGTAAAGAGTGCTTGTATGTGTGTGTGTATTCGAGTGGGCATATAGGTAAGTCCATTGGTTCATCCTGATACTAGAGCCTTATTTAGCACAGCTATAGTGATGCATTTAACATCACTTTAACATTCAAGTCTAGATACTTTGAAATTGCAGACTTTTGCCATAATCCATTCCTAAATTACATCTTCCAGCAAACACAGGGAGGTTTTGGAGGCAGGAACCGGTAAGGGAGAGGGGTGCTGGTAAACCAGAGTTATGGCATTTCACATCAATAGGAAATGCAATATTTGCCAGTATTCCATATGTCATTTCTCACTGCTTACAATAAAGTGACGCTGGTAGTTCCAAAGATGGAACTGGAGGTCAGTAAGATTGTTGACCTGTCCTGGGAATGCTAGAATGTACCGTTTCTCCTTCAAACACTTCCCTTCCCTCCTGCAGGTTATAGGTACCACCTCTCCCTATAATTTCTTTTTCAGTAAATAAAGTTTAGAGATTGAGTTTTCAAGTTTATAGTGACCTTTGCAATCTTCTGGTTTCTTTCTTTCTTTCTTTCTTTCTTTCTTTCTTTCTTTCTTTCTTTCTTTCTTTTCTGTTAAATCCACTGGACAATATATCGAACATATTGTAGGTTGACAGGAAAAACACTTTCTAAGGAGATTTAAAAACCAACTAAAGTATAATTCATTAATAATTTCATTCTGTTTCTGGATGTGTTTTCTTTCCCATTGTCAGCCAGTGTGGGAGGAAAGGGAAGAATAATGCCGGAGCTGAGGGTGTGTGTGGGTATGTGCCATCTAAAAGTATTTTATAGAAAAAAAAAAGTGTTTATTTTTATAATAAAAGTAAAATTCAGTGCTCCAAATCACAGAAGTCTCTTAATTCTATTGTAGTGAAAAGTTATATTCCAGTGCTTTTAAAATTGTTAATCATTAGAGACATATGTTAATCAAAAGCATACATATGCATACATATGCATAAATATATATATAAAAATGGTAATTTTGTGCTACCAGGCTTAAGCCTAAAATGTCATTAATAATACTGTTGCTGTTGCCAGTGGAGAAAATTTGCATAAGATTAAGGCACATGTACCCATTTCTTTATTCCCTGGAATAGCATTATAATTCCCAAACTTACAAAAAAATTTTTTTTTTTTTGAGAGAGAGAGAGAGAGAGAGAGACAGTGCGAGTGGGGGAAGGGGCAGAGGGAGAGAAAGAGAGACAGAATCTTGAGCAGGCTTCACACTCAGCATGGAGCCAGGTGCAAGGCTCCATCCCATAACCCTGATGCAATGACCTGAGCCGAAATTAAAGGTTGGACACTCAACCCACTGAGCCACCCAGGCGCCCCAAACTTACAAATTTTAAACAAAGTCAGAAGTTCCCTTCACCTAGTAGAAGTGAATTCAGGTTAAAATTTCAAATGATAATATCTGCATCTACAAAGCAGGTGCACTACAAAGCAGTTTTCTCTTTTTGGAACTCTCAGTGTCCCTTCCAACATTGCCTCTTCTGGTCCCCTGCTCTCTCCCTGTCACCACCACCCTGAACCTGGGGCTTGATCAAGTCCAGCCTGATCTGGGAAGCCATTTGCCACTCTTCTAACCCCTACAGAACTCTTCCTGTTCTCAACTTCTGTTATACTTGGAATCATTACCACTCATTTTAACATTCAGCACTTAATTTTTTAAAATAATTTTTAATTGTTGACTCAGGGCTTTGTTATTGTGTACTTTGTTATTTCTTAAACAGCTAGAACAATGGTAGATACCTTGCAAATATGCTTTTATTTTTTTTAAGTTTTAATTTTTTTAAAGTTTATTTATTTATTTTGAGAGAGAGAGAGAAAGAGAGAGAGCATGCAAGCAAGCATGGGAGAGGGGCAGAGAGAGAGAGGGGGAGAGAGAATCTCAGGTAGGCTCTATGCTATCAGTGTGGAGCCTGATGTTGGGCTCGATCCCATGGACCCTAAGATCATGACCTGAGCTGAAACCAGGAGTTGGTCTCTTTACCGACTGAGCCACCCAGGCACCCCACCTTGTAAATGTTCTTAATTGATTGTTATTTCTTTTGTGTGGCTGTTGGTAAACGGTTATTACAGACTAGAACCGCTCTTCTGAAAATGTGGACCTCAGACCAGCACATGAACGTCACCAGAGAACTCCCAAAAGTTGGACCCCATCCAAACCAATAGAATCAGAATTCACATTTTAACAAACTTCTCGGGGCGCCTGGGTGGCGCAGTCGGTTAAGCGTCCGACTTCAGCCAGGTCACGATCTCGCGGTCTGTGAGTTCGAGCCCCGCGTCGGGCTCTGGGCTGATGGCTCAGAGCCTGGAGCCTGTTTCCGATTCTGTGTCTCCCTCTCTCTCTGCCCCTCCCCCGTTCATGCTCTGTCTCTCTCTGTCCCAAAAATAAATAAACGTTGAAAAAAAAAAAAAATTTTAACAAACTTCTCTGGTGACTCATAAGCATGTTAAAATTTTAAAAGCATTGTTGAGGGGCGCCTGGGTGGCTGAGTTGGTTAAGCATCTGACTTTGGCTCAGGTCATGATCTCAGGGTTTGTGGGTTCGAGCCCCACATCAGCTCTGTGTTGACAACTTAGAGGCCTGAAGCCTGCTTTGGATTCTGTGTCTCCCTCTCTCTCTGCCCCTCCCCCGCTTTCATTGTCTCTCTCTCTCTCCCTCTCTCTCTCTCTCTTTCAAAAATAAATAATAGAACATTAAAAAAAAAAGCATTGTAGAGGAAGGTTTCTCTTCCTGGGAGGGGTAGAGACCCAGGAACCTTCAACTCTCCCTTTTGTCAGTGTTGTATTGTGGTCATTTAGTATCTGGCTGTATTAGGGTGAAACTGTCTGTTCTTACAATAACAATGAGGTTGGAAATTTATTCTTTACATAGAAACTGCAGCCTTTAAAAGTGACCAGAGTATTAAGACTGTATTTATATTCTGATTCAAGACAACTTTAGATCCAAATCATTAAAATCCCTTTACCTGGCTTCTTTCAAAATTCTCCTACTGAAGAGCAAAAAGTATATGATTTCCTTTTCCTTAGTTACCTTTTTTTTTTTCTTTTTACACTTGAAGTGCTTACACCCACTCAGCTTGCTATTTTGAACTCTGGGAAAGAAAATTTGTGGACATCTTGCAGTCTTTCAGGAAACAAGGCTTAGATTAAATATTTGCCACATTTTCTATGTGTTTCTTTCTTCAGGAAATTGGAGGAGCACATCACTCATGCTTTCAGTCAACCTGACACATAGTATGACGTTCACAGTGCGGATGGAAAATAGCTTCTGTCCTTATTTGCCTACCTTCGCACAGATATTCCTGGTGTTTCCCCTCCCATTCTTCTATTTGTCTTTCCTTCCTTTTCACTATGGTGTCTAGAATTCTTCAGGTACTCATACATTTTATAAAATACAAGATTCCTTGAGAGTCCCCAGGTTTGGTATATCAAGGAAGATGAATAACACTTGGACATCATTAAACGTTCAACAATATGTAGAGTATTCTTAGTCAAATTTGAGTTTAAAAGATTAATATAATTTAAGTTAGGTGCAGTTCATTGTTGGTTTTGCTTTACCTTTGAACCTAGTTCACAGCAGAAATGAGAGACATTGGGATCGGAGATAGAGGAACATACTAGGTATCTCAGCCCTTCAGCTATGTTTTAAATGAATTCAGGGCTGCGTCTTGTGGATATACCAAGAAAATAATATGATTGGAATATGATTGGGGTGGTTGTGTCGTTTATACACAGTGTAATCTCATCTTTGTTGAGGCAATTAAGATGTTTTATTTAAGCTAGAACTTACAACACTTTTCTGTTTAATCAGCGTTTGCCTACTTGTAAAGAATATTATTCAGAGGATCTGGTGACACAATTCAGTTGCTGGACTTGAGGAATTCAGTGTTTCCAAGCAAGTGAAATGGAAATGAGGAAAGACACAGAACCAAGAGTCTTTTAGAATGCAAATGATTATTGAATGTGAAAAATGTAATAAACATAGAAATGCACCATAATACACTGTTTTTGACATGGCAAAACAAAATATTGAAAGGATGCCTATATATATGATTCAACACAATTCTATTCAAACTTTCAATGGGATTTTTTTGGGTATGGCTGAATGTGGAGGGCAAATATTACACTTAATCAAATAATATAATCCGGGAAAAAAGGGTAAGAGTTTTGCAGGTATATGTGTGCACTTAAGGAAATATCAAGGAGCATTTGAAAAAAAGAGAGCAAATATAGAAATCTTGTCCTACTGTAGATTCAAATAGACTGTAAAACAACAACAGTAATTAAAACCGCCCAACACATTAACAGCAAGTTCATAAAGTAATGTCACTCACATTATATGTACTCAGTCTGAACAAAGGTTCCAATTTAAATATGTAGATCAGTGTAACAAAATGGGAAGCCCATCATGGATCCATTATGAGACAATACAGAGTTAAAATATAACATAGCAAGCTTGGTAAATAGTACTGTGGATAACTTGGAGTTTGTCAAAAATATTTGAGTATGTACTTCCTGCTGTGGATCCAAATTCATGCCAGATATATTAAATGGTTAAAGATCTAAAAATAAATAAACTTACAGAACAGTTTGTAGAAAAGTTAATATATGCATCATATTAAAGGGTCATTTAAATTCACAGGAAAAAATAGGACCAAAAAGTAGTCAAATTATATGAATAGAGATAATTTTTACATTAAAAATGAGAGACAATGAAATTATTTTTAAATGAGAGAATGATTACAGTCACCATTAACATAAAAAGGCAACCCGAAAGTGCCATTTTACATTAAATAAACCACCAAAAAATTTAGTCATATAAAAACATGAGGTTTGGTGGAAATGCAATGTTCAGATATCGTTGGTAGTTTTGTAGGTGATTTCAGTCTCTTGGAATCAACATGGCTATAAATGTGAAGTCCATAAAAATACTCATACTCTTTGATTTAATAATATTATTTCTGTTACTATTTTAAGGATGAGTAGTATCTCTAGTGTTAAAAATAAACAAGAACATCTTTAATGTTCCTGCATATAGGAATGGTTAAGGAAATGACTAAGTGTGCTGACTATGAAATATCATGTGGCTACTAAAAATGAAAACTATATGAATTACATGAAAATGTAGAACATGTGTATCAAATAATAAATGAAAAAAAGTTAAAATGCATTGTTGTTATATGTGTGTTATGAGAACATCTGTGTGAAAATATGCTTATAGGGACAAATAAATACTAGATTAAAATTTAAAAAAATGAAAATAATTATATTTGGGTGATGGGATTAAGAGGGTTGTTGTTTTTTTGTTTTTTGTTTTTTTTTGGTTATAAATGTCTTCAATGTCATGTATTTCTAAAGAAAAATAATATAAATGACTAAGTAGGGCAGCTGTACTAACTCTGGCTGTTAGGCCACTGCTTCCCAAATGTTATTTTGGAACTCTGCCAAAATATGCCAAGAGGTTTTGGGTCTCTAACAGTTCAGTTATTCTGTTTCTTTATTCTCCGTGGCCAGGTTTTTACTAGATTTACAAAGAAGCACGTTACTTCTAACTGTGATGCGGAGGGTGGTGTGGAGCCTGTGGTATTTGCTAACCTGTTCCCACTCACTTTGCACTCGTGGCCTTCTGCATTTCCTTCTCATCCTAAACTGGGAAGCATCTTTAGTATCACTGGTGCTCAGAGAAGCTCAATGATGTAAAGGGAAAATAGTGGAATAGTAGTCAGGAAATCTGCCTTCTAGTTGCATGACCTTGGGCAAATGACTGTGACCTTCTGAGTCTCAGTCTCATCATCAATAGAAGGAGGGTGTTTGATGACCTCCTCTGGACCTGGATTAAGGATATGTCCAGAGGTATAAAGACATCAAAGTTCCCAACCTTATTCCAGGGTGCCAAGTGCTACTAAAACGACACGTTTACTATGTCCATTGTTGCAGCAGCATGGATGGTGAAAGCACTCTCGGAGTGGTCTGGTCAACTCAGAGAGCATGATTCCTCTATACGACATGGGATAAATCATTAAGCTAGAGAAAGTCACTTAGGTTCAGCATTGTGGCCACATCTGATTTATTATATATAAATATAGACCAATCGGTAACAAGCATGATCAACTATTAGCTAATGACAAATTACTCAATTGTTTAGACTACATAACTGACTGTACTACACAGTTTCAGATGCATTTAGATTTTCTCATGAAGCCAAAATACCACAGACTGAGGTGTTTTGTTTTGTTTTTTCCTTTTTCCTAATGTGTTGAGGCAGGCAATAAAAACAAATTGAAGGTAAGAAGGTTTAGATTCAACTGCTTTCATCAGATTATAAAATTATTTTAGGCTCTGCACTACTGTGTGGTATAGAAATTGTAGGGAACTTATTGTGGTATCTTAGGTGTCATTGCTCATTTCTAAGGAAATCAACATTTCTAAAGAATGTTGTATTGTGGTTTGTACACATGAGGCTCACCTGTTATGCAGGCAACAGATCTGTATCTTCTGTGCTAATTAGGAACAGTCATTCATCTGAATCATCCATACAGATGACTAATATATTTTGTACTTAACTGCTTGTGAGGTTTGATATGAGGTACCATACATTAGTAATATCAACACTGAAATATTACTAAGTAATTTGAAATCACAGACCACTCCAATAAGCATAGTTAGATTAAAACGACAACATACTTGCTGTACTATAGATGTAAGACCTTTTGAGATACTGGCTTAATGACTGGCCACGCTCAAGTCATTTAAGTCCCTTTATGGGGCAAGAACTACATGTTAAGAAAACAGTACGCTAAGAAATAAACAAGCACTGGGGCGCCTGGGTGGCGCAGTCGGTTAAGCGTCCGACTTCAGCCAGGTCACGATCTCGCGGTCCGTGAGTTCGAGCCCCGCTTCGGGCTCTGGGCTGATGGCTCAGAGCCTGGAGCCTGTTTCCGATTCTGTGTCTCCCTCTCTCTCTGCCCCTCCCCCGTTCATGCTCTGTCTCTCTCTGTCCCAAAAATAAATAAACATTGAAAAAAAAAATAAAAAAAAAAAAAAGAAATAAACAAGCACAGAAAGGTGATGGTAGATCTAAACTTTGGTACAGGTCAATTTCACTTATGTTGACAAATCAGCGAGAAAAGGATTCCTAAGAATCTTCAAATCATTTTGCATCGTGAGGGGAAGTGCCCTCACGCTTTTTGGAAAATGACTAACATAAGGCTATAAGTTGCTAAGCAGTGTACTAGCCCAAAGCCATCATGGCAAGAATTCAGAGGTGACACTATAAAGCCATCTTCTGAACATTATTTGAAACAGCCTTTGCAACTTCCATAAAGGCCTAAAAAAGTACAAAAATATTTTCACAGCTCTAGATATTCAAGTGTGAGAAATGTGTGTGTTGTACCATTTGCAGCTCCTTTAGGTGCTTATATTTGTTGATCCAGGATAATTTAAAATAACCAAACCGTTTGACTTTTATCTTGTCATATTTATGGCAAGAACCCTAGCATAATAATCAAGACTGTTTGCCTCTGTGAATGAAGAAGTCTTTTGAGATCATATCCATCTCAATTTTCTAGATAATTATTTCTTGAACAGCAGTAAGTCTAGAATCTAGACATTGGATTGTCTTGGAAGTGAAAATGTATTTCCAGTGATTGCTGTGGATTTCTACTTAGTATGTATAATTATTGCTGTTTTTCTTCTCCACTGTTAGGAATGTTTTTGGTTTGTTCTGGGTTAGGTTTATTTTTGAACATCTACCTTCTAATAGTGGATAGCAAGTCTGTATCAACCTTTATTAAATACTGAGATGAGCTAAATTAATTTCACTAATAGGTGTGGTGGGATTAGTGGAGTGGCAATATGTAGCTAATTCCACATTGCATAATAAAAAATCATGTGCTTATGGCTTTGGAATAGGTTTTTGAATTTTCACGTGGATATGGTTGGATTTGATGTTCTGGGACTTTAAAACATACTAAATCTATCTTGGGGAGACTTGATTCGGGAGTAGCTGGACGCTGTCCAATTTTGTAATCTCACTCTTCTGCTCAGCCTTCCAGCATCCCATTTATTTTAGGCTCTCATCAGTTGAGATATAGCTTGCTTTCTCTCAAACTTACTCTTGGAACTGAAATAGTAGTTTAATATTCGGGCTTCAGAAAAGGTGTGCCTACCGGTAAAGAAAATGGAATTAAATGATATTATTTATAAACCATAAGCTGTTTATGGGTCTTTAGGAGAATAAACACTCTCTGTGGGAGACGAGGAATAACCTTCGAAGAATGATTTGGAAATTCATGCATGCCAGTGCATTCTCTCCAAATGATCTATCTAGGTATTAGTTTATATTCCTCAATAGAGATTATGTGTAACTGGAGTTTAACTGTTTTAAGGAATAGCAGCCTACGCATTTTAATTGCATCAGTAAGTTAATAAGAATCAATGAGCCAAATCCCAAAGCAATCGGTTGCCATCTAATTTTACATATCCTAACTTGCATTATATAGTCATTGTTTCTGTGTGTCAATCAGCACTGACAATAAAGTCTCTGCTCTCACATTTATTTTGTTATTTTATTGTTTTCTCTATGCTTGAATATTCATTTTATCCAAAACTGGTAAATTTCAGTTGGCAGATGCTTTTGTTGTTTTATACTTTTAAGCAGTACAGTAACTTGGGAGAGGATTTAACAATAATCTTGGTCTGATTTCTGTGTTCTTAATGTATTGATCCTATGCTACTCTGGCTTAAACATTATTTGTTTTTCTTTTTGTTTTCCTTTCCTCGTTAGGTGGAGTCTTTGAATTTTTAAAAAGACAATGGTAATCAGATTGACTTGAAAAATTAAGTGAATTGACTTGGTTGGAACACTCTTTTACCGATTCAGTAACATTCAGCTGCTGGGTAAGTGGAGTCAAGTTCTTTTTATATGGTTTGATTTCAGAATTTTTGAAAAGATCTTTCAAGCAAAATATTAAGCTTTATGTGAAACTTAGGCAGTAATGATTTGAGGCCCTTACTACCCGTGAAAGATGTCTGGGATGCTATCTAAATGAACATGTTTGCAAGTTTTTACAATATTTCTGGAAATATCCTAGTTAGAAAGATGAGAAGATTAGAAAATGTGGTCATTTATAGCTTGGAACCATATCCTTTTATTTACTATTTTTTTTCTTATTTTTGTTTTGTTTTTAAAGTTTGCTTATTTGTTTTGAGAGAGAGAGAGAAGGGGAGGGCAGTGAGAGAGAGGGAGAGACGGAATCCCAGGCGGGCTCTGTGCTGACACAGAGCCCAATCTCATGAACTGTGAGATCATGACCTCACAGAGTCGGACACTGAGCCACCCGGGCACCCCCATTTACTCTTTTAATAATTATTTGCTTATTAAGAATCTTGAGGTCATATAAGAATATTGGATTTTACCGTTAGTGAGGTATTTATGTATAATTTTATTATATTGCCTCAGATTCCAATCTAAAGCCTGCTGAACATTTTGAGTAAATTAGCATCTCTCCTTATGTTCAGCCGTTCTCATTTTACAGAAAGTTTGATTTCTGTGATAAGAATAGAAACCTTAAAGTCTTACTCAAATCAACGTCCTCGTCGCACTGTGAATCTGTGGAAAACTCTTGAGGTGGAGAAGTCCTCACCAAGAGGAGTTTAGGCTCTTAGCAAATTACTGGTGTTGCCAAGACAGAATTTAGTGGGAACAGGACTTTGGCTACTGCTAAAATGTCAGCATAGTAAAACCTGCTCTGTCAAACAGATTTTTGGCATCAGAAGTCTAAATGATACTGATTTTAAGGTTCGGCTATTTTATTTTATTTTATTTTTTTAATCCAGGCAAACTCATGTTTTAATTAACCCTTTGCACAGTAACAGAACATTTGGAAAAATATTTGTATTTCTAGTCCAGGTCACGAGATTTGAGGTTCTGATATTTTAAATTTTATGCTAAATTGTGTGGCTTGTTATTTAATTTTCCTCTGAATAAATGGAGGCTATGTAAAAACCTGAGGGATGATAATGAATAAGAGAGAAGAGCATCTAGCCATTTGGGGAGCAGTCTTCAAAACCAAACTAACAGTGTCTGCTTCACCTATGGGCATCTTAAGACATGCTGAGGTCACGTGGTTTTTCAGGGATACTGTTGCATAATTTATATGATGCCAACAACTGCTTTAGGGTTGTCTAAAATAATCTCCCTTGAGACAACTGCCCTGGAGCTTGATTTGTTTAGTGTGGCTTTTGCGTGTTCAACGAGTATGGAAATACCAAGCGCAGAAACCTTGGGACATCTTTTAATTTTGCCTGTAAGGCTCATGACCCAAGATTCATTTGCGACCAATAATTTCCATCGTTATGGGCACGTGAGATGCTATTCAGAAAAAGTATTTTGGATAATTAAAGGGATATAAGGCAGTTAGATGAAAAACTCATTAGGAAGAGAAGTGTTAAAAAAATTTCAAAAGCCAAACCTTAATTCTTCAACAGCTGTGATAGATGTTAGAAAATGAAAGCTAATATTGTGCACCACTAACCTAAATGTTTTTGTCTGCCACGTTTAATTTTCTATGTACTCACAAGGTTGGCCTTTACAGTTATTCCCAAAGTACCCCATGGCGTTACAGTTAAATTTCAGTTGATGGGACCTAACCTAAGGGATGTTTGGGAGACTGTACCGATTATGTTCCGTAAGTGCTACCTGAGAATGGATGTGGTGTGGGCATTGAATATAGTTGGCCTTCTCCTTATTTATTACACTGTGAGTTCTGGGAGCCTTTGCTTAAAAGTCAGCTCATTGGAATCACTCTGTTTTAAAATAATTTTTTTTTTTTAGTTAAGTAAATTTATAAGATTATGTGAGGATTAAACTCCTGGCAGGTGGTAGGGGCTCAATAACTAGTAGTGATTATGATGATGATTAGTAGTGGTAATGGTAGTTATAATCATTATTTAAACATAACAATACGTAACGTCTTATTAACCATGTGACTGATTCTTTAGGCTGTCATTGAGGACAAAACGCATAGAGATAAGTACATTTTCTCAAACCAAATACTTCCTTTGGTAAGGAAACACTTCATATGAAATTGGTGTGGTTCTTTTAAGATGTCCGTGTTGTATATAATCAGCAATCTGTCCATGACTTTATCTGTGAACCTGGCCTTGTCCATGAGCCCAAGTGAGGATATGTTTTATAAATGATACATCTAAAAAATTTGCTACCCCAAATTGGTCGTAGATGGAAAACCATTACTAAGACAAGAAAGGGAAACCCTCACCATTAGAGTGACCATTCTTTTATGACACTTTTTGTAAAATATAGTAAGAACAGATGGTTTTGTCTTTTAATCAATAATACTGCTCTTCATTCATTGCCAGTTTGTTTTGCGAAGCCAGTTCTTTTGACTGGTCTTGAAATTATTCATTTTAAAAGTAATATTAGCTGACGTATGGTCCTTTAACGATATGCTCAGATTGATATTTTTTCATTGCATTAGATATAATTATTGAAGAACTATGTAAGTGACATGTCTTCTTTAAGCTGAGGAAAGGTAAGAAGGAAGGTGAAAATTATTAATATGTTCCATGAGTTGGGCTCTGTGCTATAGGTGCTTAATCTTTTTAAAGTGAAAATTAAGAATACCATAATCACTTGAGGAAATTGCATTTCAGAGCAGTAATTACTTAGCTGAGAGTTACATAGTTATTATAGTTAGTAATTTTGGGAGTCGGAAGTTGTTGAAATCCAAATTTAATTTACAAATAATAAAATAAATAAGTCAGTCAGAGAAGGACGGATATCGTGTTTTCACTCATATGTGGATCTTGAGAAACTAAACAGAAGACCATGGGGGATGGGGGGGGGGATATAGATAGAAACAGAGAGGGAGGGAGGCAAACCACAAGAGATTCTTAAATACAGAGAACAAACTGAAGGGGGGTGGGGGAAAGAGAAAATGGGTGATGGGCATTGAGGAAGGCGCTTGTTGGGATGAGCGCTGGGTGTTGTATGTAAGCCAATTTGACAATAAATGATATTAAAAAAATAAAAATAAAAATAAATAAATTTAAAAAATATATATGTCATTACTTACACAAATATGGAAAATAAAAGTGAGGAAAACTTTTAATCCATTCTCTCTGGACTCATTTTAGCGGATTTTATAAAGATCGGATGAAGTTGCACGTTAGATCTACTCTGTGCTCTCTATGGGTTTGGTATAATTTTTCCTGCTGTCACATAGAATTCAGAGTGGACCCTTGAGCTTTAGTGTGTTGTGGCCTTCAAAATGTTTCCTTTTAGGTAGGGTCATTTTTATAGCTTTTCGGATGCATACAACTCTTCTGTTTGGGTCCTTTATGTTTTAAGGTAACTGAAGAAGGTATCGGTACTTATGAATGAGTATTACCAAAATGATATGAAGCCTAGACTCAGTCCCTGTTTACACAGCCTGATGCTGCCTGCTTTGTTTTTTTTTTTTTTTTAAGTTTATTTATTTATTTTGAGAAGGAGAGAGACAGTGCACACGGGGGAGGAGCAGAGAGAGAGGGAGACAGAGAATGCCAAGGTGACTCCACACAGTCAGCACTGAGCCCGAAGCTGGGCTTGAACTCGCAAACCCAGAGATCATGACCTGATCCGAACCAAGAGTCTGACGCTTAACCGACTGAGCTACCCAGGTGCCCCTTTCCTGCCTTGTTTTTCAGGCATCTCACTTGGCTCTACCTTCAGTCATTCCCACATTCAGTACCTTACCCCTTCATTTATTCGTCGTTCAGTCAACAAGCATTAATTAAGTCAGTAGTATGAACAAAGCACATTTTTTTCCCCATGAACATTTTTTAAGCATCCAAAAACTGAGGGTTGCTTCTATATCATTTCATAGTATTCCCTCCTGCCTATCCGTCTTCTTGTCTCCTTACTTTAGATCACAGTGAAGGATGTTTATGGGTGGTAAATCTCTCATCTTTTACTCTCCACACAAAACCTACACAATAGGATTTAGTAATTAATTAGTTTCCTTGTTTCTCTCATGACGTGAATTACCATTTGTGTAATACTATACAGTTTACAAATTGCTTCCATGGTACATTATCTCGCTTTAGACAATAACTGTTATGTAGCTATTACTCACATTTTATTCTGTGTCTGAGGAAACGGAGGCTCAGGGGGTTACAACTAAGTGATTTGCTTAAAGTCACAGCACTAGTGAGCCATACGACCAGACTTTAACCCTAGGTCCTGCAACTCTAGATAGCATGTCACTTGCTGCCTGGTCACCAGTTTAGTTGACTACCAGTGTTCAAATATTGGAGCTTTGCTGATACAGTCACTGTGTTCTGTTCAGAATGAATCAAATACAGAAATAGAAGCTACGTTGAAGTTTTAGCGAAGAATCAGGTCTTGTAGAAAATCTTGGAGGCAGTGTACCTTTCCTTTCTTTGATCATACTAACTGTTAAATTCACCCAGTGACTCCCCTGCCCTAAGAATCTCACAAACTCCAAGCAACATCCTTAGACCTCAAGAATGGCCCTTGGAATTCTGATTCTCTTGGATAGTTTACATAAAAATTTGCTAATTGGATATTGAACAAAACCACTCACTGAGAGATCTTTAGTTTTGAACCTGATATCACATTGACTTCTCATCCATGAATTGTCCAAAGACAAATTGACTTTGTGTTTTCTGCCTCATCTCTTACTTGCATTATTGGTTATTGGTTAATTACGCTTTACCGATATCAGAATCTGGCCAATTCTTTTATTTTAGTCTTATTTATTTAGTATATGAGCATTATTCATCTTCATGTTTTACATCATTTCCCTCTCAATCCCCTTAATATTTTATACTTCTCTCATGTCGCTTTTTGTATGTATTTTTGTGCTTTACATTAAAGTGATTTCTATGAAGTTTTTTTCTCTCACACACCGTACTATCAGCTGCTTGAAGGCAAAGGCTGTGTCTTTATTTTGTTGGTTTCCTGTTCAGCCTTGAAAATGGTGATTGAAAAAAACCGTAGATATTCAATAAATATTTGTTTAATTTAATAAAAATATTCGGCTGTGGGTTTTCTTTTCAAATTCCTTTTGGGGACTGCAAATTTATAACTGGCTTTAGTCATATCAGTGAGATGAATCAGCAAGTCTGATACTTATTAACTATCCAGAGCAGAGCCATAAGAATAAATTTATGTGTATTTTAGTGATCTTTCTGAATACAAAAAAAAAAAAAAAACTTCTCTATGTTAATGGCAACACTCTCTCCCACAAATAAAATAAAACAAAAACCCCTTTATTCCCCTGACAATGATATTTTATTGTATTGGTCTTGACCATGGGAATAAAAACAACTGACCTCTGAAAAAATCTAATGAGATAACATAAAACATGGCTTCTAAACTAGAGGCTTCCTGGGAGATACAGGTGTAAACATAGTGTGAATGTGGGGCACCATTGCTGTGGTGGTGGGAAGGCCCTGAACAGGTTTGAGTGGAAGAGAGACACAATCAGAGTTGTTGCACATGAGGAAGATGAATCCAGCTAGCTTGTGCTGGATGGTGTGGTGGGTAGAGATGGGGGGTGGGGTGCATAGCAGTAAGAGTCTCTGAAAGCATTGAAGCCACTTAGGAGGTACTTACATTAATTCGTACAAGAGCTATCACCTCATGTTGTGCCCTTTATGTCTCCTCCCTCATACCACAGATGAAAGTACTTTGAGAAAACTTTAGTGAACACTTGAGCCTAGGTTCAGGGGGTTCTTTCTGACTTCTCCAATCTCTTCCTTGGTTTCTGACTTCTCAGGTATGATTATGGTGCCCTTGTGCCTACTTGCAGCTTAAATTGTTTTTCTTAAGACCCTCCTCACTTCCACAGGTCACTGCCTCTGGTAATTATCCCTGGATTACATACCGGAGGACACCATGCCTAGACCTGTCCTTTGGAAATTTGCCAGTTGGACCCAGAGTACCTTCTGATCAGGTCTTTTGCATTGGGATTTCAGGCAGGTGCGCACGGTCTGCCCTGGAGTGGTAGCAATAAGGATTGACAGAACACAGATAATATAAGCCAGAGTATGCAGGAAGCCAACGTAGGACTGCCTGCCTGATTGGGTATACGAGGCGTGTGTATGTATGTGTGTGTGCGCGTGTGTGTGCGTGCACTACTCCCCTACTACTCTGGGAGTAGGGGAACAGGAGGAAGTTGTCAATGATGGCACTAGGCTTTGAGCCTGGGAGTTCAAATATTACTCTTAATAGGAAAAGAGAAGTAAAGAGAAACTGGTTTCCGTAACAGGGTGATGAACTTGAATGTATACTAGTTGGGTTTGAGATAAATGTAGGTAAAAAGCATATGTTTCTTACTACTTGACTTTTCTTTTTTCCATGAGGGTTGAGAGTTGGAAACAGGAATTCATTGGAGGACTTGAAACTTCTTCCTCTTTCTGCCGTCCTTCTGGCTCCTTAAATATTTTCCAAGAGGTTAGGATGGTTTTAGGTTTCTCCACCTTACCCCTGCCACAGTTCGCCCCAAATTCTCCTCCTCAGGAACATGTCTACTCGTCAGAGTACTCACAGCAGCCAGAAGTGTGCCTTTCGGTCTCCAAAAATAAAAACAGGGGGAAATAGCTATCTTTTCCTTTTGAGGAGCATAATCATTGTCATCTCACGACTTGCTGAAATAGCACAGCAAAGGAACATTTTTTGGCAGGCTGGGAAATCTAGGGAATACACAAACACATTCACTTCTGTTTTGCTATGATGTATTCATTTGAAGCAGTCTACTTCAGGGAAGCAGGGGGATTTTTCCTTGAGCATTAAAATAAAAAATGTATTAGCTATTTGAACCCAAAGTTGTTCTCCCAATTGGTGGTATTACTAACAACAGAATCTGTAGGTGCTTAAATTTGATGGTGGCAGTGAGTTGGGTAGTTCCAGGGTAATCCACCCCCGTTCCCATACACTGAGGAGTTTTTTGAATTTCAGAAGATACTCTTGATTAAATCAGTTTAAGAGCATAGAATGATCCTGTAATTATCATTTGTCATTACCTTGTGTACTAATGATTAAAGCAAACATTTAATAACTATAGGGCAGTAAATATATTTTAGATCTTGAGCCATAAAAAGATTTCCATTAACAGAATGTTTTGTGCACAAATAAATTATTCATTGACTGTAGCAGAGCTTAATTCTGTCATCAGCCTTAAGTGGAAATTTTGAGAACACCAGTCATCACAGATGCCAGCGCTAAGTTGGCTTGAGCCCCCATCCTTCTTATATGGAACCTGAGCTTTTCTGGCTATTTGTAAAAGCGTCAGTTAGGTTAAATTCAATGAATATTTATGACATTTCTGCCATATGCAATTTAGTGTTCTGGTGGTTGGAAGAATAAAATGATGAGGAAGTCTGTATTTTAGCCTTTAAGTTGCTCATAAACCTAAGAGAGAGGTAAGACTACTACTTACCTGACTGGGATAGAAGAAAGCTTAAGTAGCATCCTCAGAGATGCATAAGTAAAATGTATTGCAAATTCAGAGGAAGAAATCATATGTACTTTCTTGTGGGTATGTGAGGGGGAAAGGGGCTAGGGATCAGGAAGTGTTTCCTGAGGAAGGCTTTAAAGATGGGCAACGTTTTGACAGGTGGGGAGAATTATATCCACATAGGCAAAGAAAGGGGTGGATGGCGTGGGTGTCCTCATGGAATGAAAAGTATCATGGTATGTCTGCTAATTAAAAAGGAGAATGGAAGAAAAGGAAAGAATGGTATTGGAGACCTAGAGAGTGCAGAGGGCCTTGAATGTGTAATTAGCACATCAGTATGGTAGACATTAGAGAACCTTTACCCATTTTTGAGCCAAGGAGTAACGTGATTCGATTACATTTTTGAAATCTACCTCACCTCGCTTTATAGGTAAGAGGTAGGAAACATGGAGGGAGACAAGTTAGAAGCTATTGGGGTAGTCTCTATGAAAGGCTAGTAGGTTCTAAACTGGGTGGGTTGTAATAGAAATACACAGGAGGGGACGAATGAAATTAAATTGTTTTCAGGTTCAGCGTGTGATTGGCATTGGAGGGGTGGGAAAAAGGAAGGAGTTAAAGATTCCATTCAGTTCAACAACTTAGCTGAAAATAGGTGTGGTTATAAAATATGTCCTCTGTTGACTAAAATCCAAAGCAGATCATGATCAGTGTGATAGCAGGAATAGAGCAAAGGGTTATGAGAACACAAAGGAGAGAGCTATTAATTTTGACCCTGGAAAAGTGAGGAAGTGTATGGGGTAGAAGAGTTTCATCTGAAGATCAAATAGAGGATTGATTCCAAGGTATTGTAGCCCTCAAAAATGTAACTGGAGACCAAGAGAGGCAAGTATCAAAGAAGCTAAGAGGGGAGGAACTTTACAGAAAGAAGAGCTTTTACTTATTATCTATTGTGTGTCTGATTTTGAGATGGGAACTTAATATTTAAGGAAGGTGTGTCTAACAGGGTCAAGTGCTACAAAGGAGTCACTAATGCTATGATCTAGGAAAGGGCTACTGTCTTCTGGAGTTTAAGGATCATGGCTGGCTTTTGAAGAGATTTCAGTAGGGTAGGGGTGGAGACATTCTAAAGGTTATTACTTATCTCGAAGATGTAATGAAACTACATCAGTGAGAAAAAAAGCTGAACTTTGTTCAATGATTCCCCCTTAATGGGTCAAATTTATATATACCTTGGTAGATCTTAGTGCTCTGACTGGTCTTAGAGGTATCACAACTGAGAAGATGTTAGTTTTGAGAAGTCTTTGCATAATGCTTAAAATATTGCAAAAATGTTATATTCTTAGATCGTTGTCTCACAAATAAAATATTTCAACATTTATTACCAGCTTCCCCCTTCCTTCTTCCCACTCCTACCCTTTAAGCGCCCAGCTGGTTATGGTGAGCACATTTGCCACACCCTTGGCTCAGGGTCAGGGAAGTCCTCGGGCTCTCCTTGGCTCTTTTCCCATGTGGGAGATTTCCATGGAGAACAATCCAGGGAAATGCGTCCCTGCGCGTGCATGCGTGTGTGTGTGTGTGTGTGTGCGCGCGCGCGTGCGCGCCCCCACCCCTGTCCTCAAGGATATTCATGTGCCAATTAACAGACAAAATATACAGTCATATACAGGCATATTGTTTTGTATTCACCCTGTGGGATCATAGGGAAGGGATGGAGGGAGGAGGGATGCTATTGACAATTAACATTTAGGAATAATAATAGGACTTAAAGAAAAGTTTAAAATTGCTTTGCTAAGATGAATAGCATCTTACCATGGAATGCAAAGGGGAAAAAAAAGGTGAAATTTATATCATAGTTACATTTGGCTGAGTTTTGTTGTGTGTTTTAAACCAAGTATTATAGCAAACTGGGCACAATAAAAGAACTTTCACAGAGGTGTCCATATTATTACAAAAGAGAATTTTAAATTATATCAGAATACCTTGCAATTTAAAAGGGATAGAAGGAGAGAAATTAAGAGGAGTAGTAGAATAGGAGAAGCAATTGCTTCTTAACCCCACAAATGCATAATAGTACTTGTTAAGCGTGATAAGTGTGAGTGCATTTATAATCATTCATTCATTCATTCATTCATTCATCCAATCATTCCCTTGATTACTCAAGCAATAAACATTTACTGAGTTCCTGTTGTATCCCTGGCTGGAGGCTGGGAAATAGAGCTGAGTAGAGAAGAGAATAGTAACATTTTAAATAAAATACATCCTTCTTATGTGTTCATTCTGCTAGAATAAGGTAATCTAGTTACTAGATTAATGGTAGTGAGACTCCTCAGAGCTTCTGAAATTGCCATGTGTTCTTGTCAGATGTTACCCATTACAGCATTGGGATTTTTCCTTAAGAATTGAATTGACAAGATATTTTATCAGGCTCCTTCTACCCCTGTCTTATCATAAGCCTTGGGATAGGTAGGCTCTGTATGTTTATTTGTGTATATGTGTAAATATCCTGAATATCCTTAGGGAGTTCTCCGAATGTAGGGACATATTCTCCTTTGGAAAGCACTGTCAATATTTTTTCAACCAGCAATCAGACTCACATTTGGGACGGAATAGTAAGACACACTGACTAAGGCTAGTCTCGTGGGACACAGTAAATCTGAGAATCTAGGGATATGTCCCTCGCCAACTCATACTTTCTCACTCTACTCTTTTTTATTTATTATGTCTCCTTGCCTAATTTTTATGGTTTTCTACTTCTTTTTTCCACCTGGTAACGTGGCTCATGGGTTGCAAGATTTCTTTTATTTTAATTTCAGTTCGGTGATAGTGTATGAGAGGACAAGGCCTTCCATTTTTACCTCTGTTTGCTTTGCAACACACATTCATGAATATTTGGGTCAGGTGTAACTTGTCACCATGTTTACCTCGATTTTAAATAGTTAAAAATTCAAGTTGAACTAAGAAACCTATGGGGTCTTCGTAACAGAACTCTTAATCTTGAGTTCTTTTATTTCCAAGGCAGCCAAAAATAATATGTGCAACCTATATGCGTAAATGGCAATAATTTTCATTATGTCAGAATATAAATTTTGAGTTTTTGGAATTGATGAACATATTAAGATATATTTTGTAGACTTTCTAAAACATTTTAATTAAATTATGTTAATATGGAAATGTATTATGTATATTTTAATAATTCTGTAACCCAACTTTGGAAGTATTTATTTGACAAAAATAAAATGTTTATATGGACTTAAAAAAAATTTTTTTTAATGTTTATTTTTTGAGAGAGACAGAGTGTGAGCAGGGGAGGGGCAGAGAGAGAGAGGGAGACACAGAATCCAAAGCAGGTTCCAGGCTCTGAGTTGTCAGCACAGAGCCCGATGCAGGGCTCAAATTTATAAGCTGTGAGAGCCGAATTTATAAGCTGCCTGAGCCGAAGTCAGATGCTTAACCGACTGAGCCACCCAGGCCCCACTGGACTTTTTTTTTTTTTAATGTTTATTTATTTTTGAAAGAGAGAGAAAGAGAGGAGAAAACATGAGCAGGGGGAGGACAGAGAGAGAAGGGGACAGAGGAAGTGGGCTCTTCGCTGACAGCAGAGAGCCTGATGTGGGGATCAGACTTACTAAACGTGAGATAATGACCTTAGCCGAAGTCAGATGCTTAACTGATTGAGCCACCCAGGTGCCCCAGGACTTTTTTAATTCTAGAGAGAAAAAAATTAATTTCACTTTGGTATTATTTTTAAATGGTATGAATTTGTGCCTGTATTATTTTGTAAACCGTATATATTTGCATACACCTTGTATCTGTGACCATGGAGAAGACAAGAACTAGTCTGATGTGTATGTGTATAGATCATTTATTCATTTACTGATTCATTCATTCATTAATCCAGGATAGGGATGGAAGGAAGTTGATCAATGACTGTATTTTTGATTCTGAGAAATACAAGATAAACGAATTATTTTTTACTGGAAATATAGTACTAATGGGGGGGGTCTAAACAACATGGAAATGTAAGTTTATTGTACATGGATGGAAAATTGCTATGTGATCAGGAAATATACAACAGCTTCATCTTGAGAAATAATTATAACGTTCCTTTTGATTATTCGTAAGTCAAAGAGATACAGTCTTTTCAAAATATCTAGAACTATATGTGTGCTTTTTAATTTCATGTGAAATTAAACATGTTTAATTTCATGTGAACCTGTGCCAGCTGACAGAACAAGTCTTGAAATACTTTGGTTAGTAACCTACAACTTTTCTACTAGTTACAGTAAAAGTAGAGCTATTCAGATTCCTGATATAAGCTTTTATTTTTAAGCTGTTTAAACATACACCTAATGGAAATTTCTCATAAGGTAAGGATTTTATAATAAGAGACATTTTATTTCAAAGAGTTAGTTTCAGATATTGAAAAGCAGTTTTTACGTCAGATATTTTTTATTTGTTTTTTGGAAGCATCATGATTGGCCTGTACAGCATGTGGGATATAATATCAGTCCATTTAGGATTTTTCTTAAAATATAGAAGTGAGCCAGTGAATGAAGATAATGCCATCATTTATTTGAAGATACTTATTACTTTATTTTAAATATTGCTAGATTTATAGTCCTTTATTATTTTCAATGTACCCTATTTTACATGTACATGTTCAATGCATTTTGGAAATCTGATAAAAACTTAAATTAAAATAAATTCCATTTCAACATTGGCACTGTGAATTATTCTTTGGAACAGATGCAATTAGTTAACATTTTCTGAAGAACACATTTGTAAATCTTTTTACTCATAATAACATTATCACTCAAACCCTCTTTTCGATATCTTAGAGAATTAAGTTTGGCAAAGTTCTGTGTAATTTCTGTATTGTCTATTATAATTAGACCTTACATTTATACATTTAATAATAATATGTAGAATAATTTATAAGATTGACAACTCTTGATAACTCAATGATTTCTCAGTTTTACTTTCTAACATTATCAGAACCTTAATAAGTGATTTCTGAAGTGAATAATACCAATATTACATGGCCACATATAAGCACAGTAATTAACTGTGGGGGTAGGAAGGATGATTAACTGGAAAGGTCATTGATTGAAATGTCAGGAAATCATCTAGTTTCTCGCCCTGGATCTCATAGGATAGCTTATAGACCTTGGGCAAGTAACTCAATCCTCCCCGATCCCATATACACAATATGCATTCTGTGTGTGTGTGTGTGTGTGTGTGTGTGTGTGTGTGTGTGTGTGTATATAGATACACGTATCTATATATATGTGTATATATAGATACATATATATACACGTATATTTTAAATACGTATATATATATGTACTTATAATATATATAATACATATATATACGTATATATATGTACGTGTATATATATACATATATATTTTAAATACATATATATATATATACACGTATATACGTATATATATATATGTGTATATGTACACACACACACACACACACACATATATATATATATATATATATATAAAGTGAGATTTCTCTATGCATTTGCAAAACCTGTAAAATTCTTTCTCTGTTTAAAACATGAAAATCAAGACTTCATACAGATCTTTAAATAAAAGTTGATATGGATTATTTTAGAAGTCAGTCCCTTAATGTAGATGTCTAGGAAATATCCTTCCTCTGAACTTCCAAGTACAAAGGGACAACTGTATTCAGAACATTCATTGTGCTCATGTCAATTGTTGAAAAAACACTTGCTGCAAGATTTATTCTCTTAAGTTTCAGAACTGGGTAATGAGCAAAAATGTGAAAGGCCTGTTTCATACACTTTGGCCTTCACTGCTATTCTTCCTCCTACTGGACCTAAATTTTAGTCGCCTGGGAGGGAAATGCACAGGGGGTGTGGAGATGGTGGAGCACATGTCAGCCAAGAGCCTCGGAGGCAGGGAGAAGACCAAGGAAAGAAGATACACGAAGTAAATGGTTTTGTCTATAAACGCATGGGATTTTGTTATTGCTCCATGATATTTAACTCCGTGGTTTTATATCTGGCTGAGATGGGGCAGAAGATATCTGACATGGGCAGTGAAGGGCGATAACTATTACCTCTTTAGCTCCTTGGACTGGATCTTAGCCATCAGGTTATATGGTGACAAGGTAGGCACAGGAATCTTTGTGGGATTCTAAAGAAGAGTGGAGCCAAAAACTTGATGGAATTGCTTTTGTGACGGTTTTGAGGGAGAATTGGTTAGAAGCCAAGCTTGGTTTGGACCTTAAGAACACACAACTTGGGATTTGGCCATGGCCGCCAATATTTGTGGGGCCTTGAGGGCAACAGTTCAGCTGGAGGCCCCCAGACATTCTTCTTAACTTGATCAGTGATGAAATCTTTATAAAGAATATGAAGTTGCAGGGATTTCATCTGACCTGTTCAAGTTGTGGATTTGATGAGAATAATTTTCTGGCTCATTTTTGTTGTTTTGAACAGTAATTAAATGGTCATTAAATAAAGAATTTGTCATGTCCTGTTAGGGAATTTTATGTGGGTCATGCTTGATAAAAGTCTGCTTACTTTCATTGTTTCTAGCTTAAAAAATTTAAGCAGAATGACTGTTTTTAGATTTCCTATTGCTTTTTTCCTTGAATTGTACTCATTCTCAGTGACTTAAAGGATTGAAATATAAAATGTTAATCATATTCAAAGTATACAAACTATCAATATATTTTCATTCGCAATGTAAATTAGAGTAAGTACAGATTCACAAGCTAAATATTTTCAAAAAGCTATTTTTTATTAAATACCCAAAATAATTTTAAAATAAAAAAGGCAAATCCATATTATCGTGAATGTATAAAACATTTTAAATCCAAAATTATTTAAATAAAGCTGAAATTTTTAACATATTGTTTGGAAATGTTATTGTCTTCTTTAACTCTTTGAATGGAAGTAGTCTATACACAGGTTTAGTGTCCAATGTTCATTTAGTTGCTAATGTAAAGAATTAATACCATGTTTCATGAGCTTTACATCATCGCAAACTTAAGAATAAGAATTGTTTACTTGTGAACTGTTCTTTGGGCACCACGTGTAGTTTTTCCAAATACTGCACTAATGCACTGATAATTCCAGAACTACTGATCAGAACACTAAGAGAAGCAAGAAAAGGCATGCTTCGCAGTACTTTGTTATACAAGAGTCTGTTGCCTTCATGCCATTTACGAGCCATGACTATATACACTCTGTTTTTCTTTTACTTAAGCGTGAATGTTGCTCACCTTTTCCCCCCTGCTTTTGAAATGGTGTCTAACTCCACGCTGCAATGTCACAACCCACAAACCTTCAGGGCATTCAAACTCAGTCACTTTTTGACTGGGGCAAAGAGATTGCTCACAAGATGTGGAAAAACATTTCCCTGGAGCCTAAAGAGCTATAGTCGGGAGCTGGATCTTTCAGGGCTGGAGGACATTTGATGCCCGCGACAGAGGTGCACATGTATTTTTCAGTGCATTTCTTTAGTGTGTGTTTGTGGTGTGTGGGCTTTCTGAAGTGTGGGACCCAAGGCAGGAGCTCCTCAGGCCTGGCTGTGGGAATGTGTGGGTATTAGCATTCTCATGAGGGGCACCATGGGTGGAGGGTCTGAGGGGTTCCATGCTGAGGACACTAGGGGGAGCTGGTGCAGGAAGGAAGAAATGGCAAATGGTGTTGTGACTGACTGGCTGTCAGACTGCCTGTGGGTTCCTGTTAGTCTCCCCTGCTGGCATTCTAGAAATACTTGGTTGGGACTTTTCAAGAGGCCTGAAGGTCCTGTGTGAGCAGGTGGGGCTGGAATAGGATCTGTGGTTAATTGGTATTGATGCCACTTCATCCGTGCCCCCCCATAGGGTGAGAGGGCCTGGAAGTGTTTCTAAGTCCCTCTTAGATTGGGTTGGGGACAGATCCTTCTATCCTATAAATCTGTTTCTCTCCACATATTTGGAAAGGATAAGATAGTTCTTTGTGAATATTCTCTGTGGAGGGAGCTAGGGACACAATTCAATCATTGATCCTAGACATTAAAATCGTAAATGGATCTATTATTTACCCACATTGGGGATCTTAGCTACAAATAGAATTCTGAGGATCTGAGAATTTGATTTAGGAAAAAATTATAATTTTATTTTCACTAACCTCTAGCTCCACTTCATTCAGCACTCCCTCCATTCTTAATGTAGGCAACAGACAAAACAGTAGTTTTAGTAGTATCTGTGCCTTTGTGTCCAGTAGAAATAACAGGTATTTTCACATCACATTACTGTGGTGGCTAATATCTCAAAGTATCTTTTTTTTTTTTTTAATTTTTTTTTTTTTACTGTTTATTTATTTTTGAGACAGAGAGAGACAGAGCATGAATGGGGGAGGGTCAGAGAGAGGGAGACACAGAATCTGAAACAGGCTCCAGGCTCTGAGCTGTCAGCACAGAGCCCGACGCGGGGCTCGAACTCACAGACCGCGAGATCATGACCTGAGCCGAAGTCGGCCGCCCAACCGACGGAGCCACCCAGGCGCCCCTATCTCAAAGTATCTTTATGATTATGACTGCTCAACATGAGAGTGGATATTATCTTGCCCTGTATGCTGTTCCTAATTTTTAAGAAAGAGTCACATATATTACTGGCAACAGATTTATTTAACTTTTTTGTAGATAATTGCATGTCAGTATACTTAGTTTCCTTTATAATCCTGTCTATTTAATTTTATGTAGTTTAAACGTTAGGCTAGGCGGGGATCCACAGGCTTCATTAGAATGCCACAGGGGCTCGTGGGAGCAAGAAGGCTGAGAAGTTTCAATGTACATGAGAGCCCATGTTCCTCTATGGAAGGCCAAGACTTGGAGAGTATAGTGAGTTACTTAAGGTCACACAGCACAACAGGAATTAAAAGAGGTATCCTTCCTGCGCCATGTGGCCTCCTGGCACCTCAATCCTGATATCGGTGCCAGGGAATTAGCTCCTTTGTTTTATTCAGCAAACCCTTTGATTTTTGTGACGAAGGCCAAGTCAGTGTCCTTTGTTTGCACTTCCCGAGCCTGTGGTGGCCTTCCTCCCACCTCTCCTTTCCAGGCCTGCTGCTGGTGATGAGAGGTAGCTATCCCCAGCAGTGCTTGCCCCTAGGTCCCACAACATCCCAAAGCATGTTGCCCTAAGATACCTGAGGGGGTCAACAGAAAGAATAGAAAATTTAACCCTAGTTGCTTGGCCTAGGTTTAATGGTGGTACTTTAGGCAGTATCGGTAGCCCCATACTAGCAGGGGAAATTTACTAGCCAACCCAATAGACTGTCTTGAATTAGTTTAGGAAATCTTGTCAGATTGTTTCCTCTTTATTTTCGACTAACACACGCCTGAAATATCAGCAGAAAATACTAGAATTAGTAACTAATATTTAGATTTTCCTTGTTAGTGCCATTTCTAAGCACTGCATGATTCTCTTACCAATTCTAATGCTATTATTACCCACATATTACAGATGGGAAGACTAAGGCACAGAAGGGTTATGTAACTTGCCAGAAGTTATTTCTATGTCTACTAAGTGCTGGAAGTGGGATTTGAAAGAGGTATTCTGGTTCCAGAGTCCATGATCTGGGCTCCTATGCTACATGCTCAGCAGTTACATCAGTTACTATTGTCCAATCTCTGTTTTCCTTTGTTTGGGGTTAGAATCTACATACCTGGGGTGAAGGCGGCCTTTGGATTATTTTGCTGCAGTCCTAGGAGGAACTCTTTGTAGTCTCTTGGAGCTGGCTCTGAAAGGTACTGTGTCATTTGGTTCAAAGTCTGTTCAGCTTTAATCCCTTGCGTGTATGTATCCAGGCAATATGGAGAAGGAAAAACGTGTTCGTACGCAAAAAGTTTGGTAGTGCTGCAGAACGCTAGATCTGGGCTGACTTTGTCTCCACGTGAAGGATAATGACATTGCTCTGATCGTTGCTTTGGAAGCCTTCTTGTCAGCAACATTGACAAATACACCTTTGAGAATCTGTATCTGAATTCTTGTGTTTTGAAAAATAAAGTTTGTTAGTGTTTCTTTTCTTGAACGCTAGTTGATGTTTTGCCAACTAGTTAAAGGTCTGCAAATCTGAGTGCTGGCTGAGAAGTGAAGCTTGCTGAAACCAGTTATCCCCAGATGGCCAGATTCCATTGGTACCACTATTATAGATGCTCACTGGTTGCATACTTGGGGTTATGAGGTGAACTGTTCCGCTTGTTTCTGCCAGCCACGCACAGTACATTATTTGATAGGGTGAGACAGATGGTATAGCTCAAACTAAAATGATGAGGGAGAAAGAAAGTGGAAAAAAAAAATAGAAAAGGGGCACTTTATTTTCTAATTCACATTTCGGAAGTGAATTTTAGCTTCTATGATTGACTAATAAATGCAGTGTTGCTATAGACTTGAATTCATTAGCGTCTGTTTAAACAGATATAACTGAGTAATCAGCAGGAAGCAATCTCTTCCTTCATGGATGCTGTCCCAAACTTCACGGGGTTTACTCCAGATTTGAAAATGTTGGGCCTTTGGAAGTGGTCAAAAATAGACCTGGGTTTTTCAGAATAAGATATACCACTGCCAATACCAATCAAAACAGAAAAATCCCAAATTTTATTTTTAAACTGGAAAAAAAAAAATATATATATATATAGCCTGGTGAAGTAGCGGTGATAAGCGCAATTAATCAGTTTTCGTGCAGCTGCTTCCTGACATTTCTGCAAATTGTTGTGGAAAAATTAATGAAGGTTAGATCAGTAATGGTTTCAAGCTTGGCCAGTGGAAAGTATGACAGTGTTTCCATCAGCAATTAAGCTGGCTGCTTTCTTTTTTCTATAGGGGAAGTGGTATGATGTGTGTTCTCCACAGGAAATGGAAAACGACAGCTGAACTGTGAGCACAGTTATGGAGGAGCACTGCGGGAGTGCTCCATCAGGCTCGTCTGGATTTGTGCTACAGATTTGCATTTTCAGCAGGAAGGAGTTTGCTCTACAGCGCTGAGAAATCATTCCTTAAAAAGAGTGAGAATTTTGGGATTTTATTGAGCTGCCAAATTCAGAAACATAGAGATGCTATGAATCTAAACTTTGGGAACCAGAAAGTGGAACTTATGACAAACAGAAAGTGAAACTCACCTATCTAATTTTATTTTTCGAGCCAAAGGTAGTTCAGTATGGGCGCAGTTCACATCCTGTGTAACCCTATGGGATTTTCCCCAGTATTAGTTAAAAATTTTCCCATAGGGTCACACAGGATGTGAATTAAAGTAAACACTTAACAAGCATGATGAAAAGGAAATTAGCCTTCTAAATGACCCTTTCACTGTTAACATCCTGAGTAGTTATTAGAACATGGGAAAGGGTCCCTTCAATGTTTCATTATCAAGTGGCTACATTATTAATAGAATATATTACTATTCTTCCCTATTACACATAAAATGTATTTCTTTATATGTGAAACTAAATTGTACATATGTATTTCCCTTTTTGGAAACCATTAAAAAGCCTAGCAAAAGTCTCTGTAGCTCAGTGGTTCTTAGTGTTTTGGAAGGAGGTGTTCATACACCTCTTTTGGACTCTGATGAAAGTTCCTGACTCTTTCCCCCAGAAAAACGTATATATACCCAGCATTTTGCATCTGATTTGTAAAGTTTCACAAATCCCTTAAGTGACCTTGAGCCCCAGGCATTTTTGTCAAAGGACTGGGTTTTTAAAGCTCTATTTTATAGACAGAAAAGAGCTACAGCCATAAAATGTTAATTCTTTATGAGTAAAGTATTACAAGAGGCACTTCTTAAGAAATTTTAACTGTAGCAGTAATAATTCTTTCCTTTTTCCACGTGAAAATCCTTTCTTGTCCTTGGAAGGGAGCTTGTACATCAGATAGAACATAGAAAGCTGGATCTGAAGCTGGCTGTGTGGCATTTTAGCACGTGGCTTCAGCCGTCCAGCCTCAGTTTCAGCTTCTCTAAAATGATGGCAACAAGGTGATAGCAAGTCACTTGTGTCTGGCAGAGAGTCCACGCTCCCTTCTCTTCTCTCCTTCCTATTTTGAGATCTAGTTTGTTTGTTTTCATTTTTTTTAAGTTTTTAAATTTATTTTCAGAGAGACAGAGAGAGTGTAAGCAGTGGAGGGGCAGAGAGAGAGAGGGAGAGAGAGAATCCCAAGCAGGTTCCTCTTGTGGTCAGCGTGCAGAGCCCAGTGCAAGGCTTGAACTCACAAAACTGTGAGATCATGACCAGAGCTGAAATCAAGAGTGGTCACTTAGCCTACTGAGCCACCCAGGTGCCCCTATTTATTTTAAATGCAATTTTTTAAAAAAGCTCTACACCCAAGGTGGAACCTGAACTTACGACCCTGAGATCAAGAGTCCCAAGCTGTACTGACTGAGTCAGCCAGGCACTCCTGATCTAGTTTAAATGTCACTGTCTTGCACATCTTTTTGCTACTCCTCAAGAAACATTCCCCGCCCACTCCCCCCCTGCCCCCCCCCCCCCCAGTTTCCCCTCAGTGATCCTCTCTTATTTGTAAATTTCTGTACTTTTAAGATTGTGTTGCCCTTCCCTGGTTACATCTCCAGGTGTGAGTTTTGATGATCTTGTATCTTATTAGTAATGTCCTCTTCATTTCTGTGCATGTTGTATCCAGCATAGTGATTCAGACACACACGTACTTCCTATTCATTACATTAGTAGTAATAATCTAATGATTACTAGAAATGAAATAATTTGGATATGGGCTTGTGATTATTACTAGATTGTGTTGATAGGACTACCAGTCATCTCAGAAGAGAGGCGAAATGATCAGTGTACATCTAAAGTGAAATTTAGTGGGAGAACAGAGTCTGGAATTGAAAGTATGTTTTTTCTAAGCTTTGACTACAAACAGAATGTATTCTAAACCAAAGCCACAGTACTTCGGCTAGAGTTTCAGTCAGGTTGATCATCAAGTGGTTGGGGGTAAAAAGGTGCTATTATATTTCTATATATATGTATAGGCTATATATATGTAATATATTTCTATATATATGTATAGGCTATATATATGTAATATATATGGCCTATACATTATGTGAATCTCAGAAGAAAATTTGGTCCCCCAAAACCTTAGTTTATACTTTTTTTTTTTTTAGAATCTGGGGTCTAACGATAGCTTGAAGGACATACCCATTTGCCTTTCTTTGGATTAAGTCCTCATACGCCCTTGCTGATGGTTTTCAACTCCAGGTAGACAAAATATGCAACCTATCATCAAAGAACTGTCATTTTTCGACTCCCCTTTATCCCTCCTCCCCGGGATGAGGTGTTTTGCAAACCAGATCGATGAAAGGGACTTCAGAAGTAGCACTGAGGATCCATCGGGGTGCTAATGGTGCAGAGTTGAGTGATGATGGGATTGTTCTAGTAGAAACAAGATGAACAGAGGCTTGTGCCTGTGAGATACAGATAAAGAGATGAATGTAGGGTATCTATAGAAGGGGGAAACATACATGTTGGAAATGGGCTGAACTCAGGGCAAAGAGCAGTACTGTTGAAGATTTTGCTCAATAAATCATTGGCTGTGAATTCTTGGCTCTCATGAGATGCACAACTGTTCCTTTACCCAGGCATTTCCACCTCCTGGAAAGCCTTGTCTCTTCCTGTCAGAATTTTCAAGCCCTTATTTAACTTCTACCAGCTGCATAAATATTTCTTTCACAACACTAGCTCATAGCAATCTCTCCTTTACTGAGCTCATATCGTGCTATTATAAATCTCGTGGCACTTAATTGATGTTTAAAGCTGTAATTCAAATTTTCACTTGCATGTCTTGTCTTTTCAATGAGCCTCCACACTTGTGTAGAATTGGATAGTGTAATAAAAATATTCTCTAGTGCCTAATATGAAGTCATGCATAATGACAAGCACTCAATATATTTTTTGAGTTTTAAAGGATGTTAAGTTTTTACTATATCCTATAAGCTTTATTGGATGGGACCAAAAAAGAGGGTAAGGCACAGTCCTTATTCTTTTTTTTTTCAATGTTTTTATTTATTTTTGAGAGAGACAGAGCATGAACAGGAAAAGGGCAGAGGGAGAAAGAGACACAGAATCCGAAGCAGTCTCCAGGATCTAAGCTGTCAGCACAGAGCCTGACGTGGGGCTCGAACTCGTGAACCACAAGATTGTGACCTGGGCCGAAGTTGGACGCTCAACCAACTGAGCCATTCAGGCACCCCTTCACACAGTCCTTATTCTTAAAGTACAGATAACAAAGCTGGATATTTTACTTTGAAGTTTTTTTTTAATGTTTATTTATTTTGAGGGAGAGAAAGACAGACAGACAGACAGAAAGCAGGGGAAGGGCAGAGAGAGAGGGAGAGAGAGAATCCCAAGCAGGCTCCATGCTGTCAGTGCAGAGCCCAACATGGGGCTTGATCCTGCCAACCCCATGAGATCATGACCTGAGCCCAAATCAAGATTTGGATGCTCAGCCGACTGAGCCAACCAGGTGCCCAATTTACAAGATCAGCAATTTGATGGGAATTTGGCATCAGAAAAAGAATGTTTTAGAAACATCTACGTATTCTAGAATGAAAATTTGTACATGTAAAATTCTTAGTCTACTGCCTGACAGATAGTAGGTACTCTGTAATTACTTTTTATTTATTTATTTCTTATTTTATTTTATTATTTTTTTAATATATGAAATTTATTGTCAAATTGGTTTCCATACAACACCCAGTGCTCATCCCAACAGGTGCCCTCCTCAATACCCATCACCCCCCCTCCCCTCCCTCCCACCCCCCATCAGCCCTCACTTTGTTCTCAGTTTGTAATTACTTTTTAAACTCATTATTATTAATATTCTTGTAAGCCATTGACTAGGCCTTCCATCACCGAAATTCTTAAAGATTAATCTATATTAGTGATGTCAGGTGCTTTACCTTGTATCTTCATGGGACTCTGGCTTCAACACCTCTACTCCATTTTAAGTATCCACGTTAAAGTCACCAGTGATCTTTTCTGTGGCAGCTCTAGTGGACATGTTTCATTTCTTGCTTAATATGACTTCTCTGTCACATTTGAACTCTCTCCTCCTTGAAATATTCTCCTTCATTGGTGTTCACACCTCTCTCACATTGCCTCTCCGATTACTCCTCTAGATCTCTGTCATTGGTTCCTCCCTCTGTCAGCTCAGTAGGCATTGAAGGACAGTGTTCTGTCGTAGGGCCTTTCCACTGTACATGTTTACAAGGACTGAGTGCTCTCTTTCACTTCTTTGACTACTATTCTGTAGCAAAAGCTGTGGTTTCTTACTTCCACACTTTCAACTATATACTAGATGTCTCTGCTTAAGTAGCCCAAAGACGTTTCCACACATCCAGAACTGTATTTTCCCTGTAAGGCTTGTTCCCTCCTCCCATTTCCCATTCAGAGCCCCACCATCCCTGCAAGTTATTCAAGCTAGAACCCTCCTTCTTACCTTCATGTCACACAGACACACAAACACTTCTCAAATTCCATTGGTTCTTCTTCCTACACACGCCTTTAATCAGTGGCCCCTCCCTCTTCCCCATTCAGGTCTTCATCATATGTCTTTGAACTATTACAGGAGGCTCTTGACTGGTGTTTTTGCCTTAAAGCTCAACCACCTCCAGTATGTTCTCCACACTGCTTCCTAAGCTATTATATTCCTCAGAAAGAAAGCTTTCTCTGCTTTAGGATAAAATTCAAAATTCTTACCATAACATAAAAGGTGCTTTATATCTTGACCCATTTTTTTAGTTCCTACATCATTTCTCTCATCTCACTATTATGCCACAGATAACTTATACTTCAATAATACACAAGTTTACTTATTCCTAAACTGTATCTCTTTTCCTTAAACTTCTGTGCATTTACAGCTGCTAGTTCCTCTGCCTTGAATGTTGTTTCCAATTTCTCCATTAGGAGAACTTCCTCAGAAAACTCGAGGCATCTCAATTGTGGAGTTTTTCTTCCTTCACCTTTCCCTCATCCTTCACCCCAGCACATAGTCAACTTCTCACTTCTGCTCCCATAGCATTTTGTCCATACTTGACCACACATATGATGTACATTTATTCCCCCCACCCCCATCTGACCCGAAAGCATAAACACTTTAAGGACTGTGTCTTATTCATCATTCTATTTCCAGTGACCAGCATGGGCCTGCTAGGTGTTCAATGAAGTAATAAAGGAAAGATTGTGAAGAGATGCTGAATTTATGTTCTGTTATAAAATATCTGAATTGATGAGGAGGCATCCAGATTTAAATGTCTTCTTTTTTAAGTTTTTTTTTTTTTAATTTTTAAATATTTATTTATTTTTGAGAGTGAGAATGAGAGACAGCACAAGTGGGGAAGGGGCAGAGAGAGAGGGAGACAGAATCTGGAGCAGGCTCCAGGCTCCGAGCTGTCAGCACAGAGCTTGACGTGGGGTTCGAACCCACGGACTACGGGATCGTGACCTGAGCCAAAGTCAGATGCTTAACCAACTGAGCCACACAGGCACCCCTAAAGTTTATTTTTGAGAGAGAGAGACAGACAGAAAGAGAGGATGAGCAGGGAAGTGGCAAAAAAAGAGGAGAGCGAGAATCCCAAGCAGGCCCCACACAGTCAGTGTGGACCCCGACATGGGGTCAAACTCATGAGCCATGAGATCATGACCTGAGCCAAAACCAAGAGTTGGGCACTTAACAGACTAAGCGACCCAGGCATCCCCAGATTTAAATGGTTTGTAGGTTTGTAGTCTGTAAATTATTGAATTTAAATGATTTGACAATATACTATTTCTTACTATGCTAAAGGGGCAAATTTAAGGAGAATTAATTAAATATGTGTGTCATCCATGTATATAGAGTAATAAAATCTTGAGTGCGAATAATATTTTCAGAATCCAGAAGACTCAGTAACACAAACTGGGAGGTGTAGATAAACCAAATGATGGTTCAGTTAGAAACTGGATAAAAGTAGACAAAGAACATTAATCGTTCAAGTGAAATAAATCCTCCTAACAATTTTGATTGCGTTAATATAAATGCCTACTATTGAGAAATAATAGTCTGCCCATGGGTTTTATTATTGCAATATATATATACATTATATGCATATCTATCTATCTGGTAAAGTCAAACTAGTCATTTAAAACTGTAAAGTTATTTATAAGTTTTGTTAGTTCTCATTTAGGATTCTCTAGCAGTGACAGGTCTTATAAACTGTGTATAATCTTCAATAGAAAGGTTATAAAGTGAGGCCAGTCTATAAAGGCATATACTTTTCTTATATAGTGTTTCTTTTCATAGTATTAAATGGGTCTTCAACTATATATGAATTTTATCTCAGCCTTCAGGCAATTGGCCTCATTTAACTTTTAAACACAGGTTTGGAGCTGTGGACTTTGACTAGGACCAAGTATTTTGACTCTCTGCTTCATTTTAGATAATGTCTATTGCTATGTCTTCGAGTTTGGTGGTCTTCTTCAGTAATGTCAAATCTGCCATCCCGTGTATTCTGCCTCTCAGTTTTTGAGGTTGCCCTCACGGTGGGCCTTTCTTAATGTCTTCTGTGTTGCTACTACTTAACATATTTATTCTTAACTCTAGTTTCTTGAGTATATGCAATATAGTTAAAATGACTTTTGATGGCCTTTTCTACTAAATCTGTCATCAGTGTCATTTCTGGGTCAGTGTTGGTCCATTAATTTTTCTCTTTATGGGTCAGATTTTTCGCTTTTTTTGCATACTTGTAATTTTTTATCGGATGCTGGAATTTAACCTTGTTGGGTACTAGAGATTTTGGAATTTCTAAAAAATATTCTTGAGCTTGGGCAAATAATTTGATCTTTTCAGATCTTGCTTTTAAAGCTTTGTTAGGTAGGACTAGGGCAACATTTAGTCTAGGGTAAATTCCTACCCTCAACCCCCTACCCAAACCAAGACCCTTCTCAATATTCTAACTGATGCTTCATAAATCATGAGGCTGTCCACTCTGGCTCTTGGGAACAGGCACTTTTCTTGGCCCTTTGTGAATACTGTGCACTGTTCCCTCTCATACTTTTAGTGGTGTTTCTCCTGACTATGGGTGATTTCTTCATATACATATGCTGGATTAAGCTGCATCCTTGATCTCTGGAGTTCTCTCTGTGCAGTCCTGTCCTTGCTGAGCCCTGTTATCTCCAAACACTTCAGGTTTCCAACACTCCCGTGTCCTTTACCTTAAATCAAGGAGATTACTGGTTTCTTCTTAAGTTTCCCCCTTCCTGACCATATTGAAAACTTTCTCCAGAATCTGGGGTAATTTAGGGCTCACCTCACTGGTTTCCCTTCTCTTGGGAATCACTGTCATTTGCTGTTGGGGGTGCAGTATGTTGAGAGCTGTTCTTTCATACTTGTTTACCTTTATAGTGCTTTCCAGGCAGGAGAACAAGTCTGGTGCCTGCTACTCCATGTTGGTCCTGAGGCTGAGTCAAGGCCTGTTTTAGTATTTATTTACTCATTTGTGTAATATTCACTAGCCTCAAGAATTTAAGGCATTATTAGATAATTGCTAAATAAAGGATTTAACCTAATGTACATACCTGACATAGGGAGCTAGGTTTGTGAAATCTTTGTTGAGAGAATGTGTTAGGAAGTGTTTTCATAGCATGATGCAAAGTATTGCTGGCTCTTCCTTTTTTGAAAACTTTCATCCATTTTTAAATACTTAAACTAAAAGCTGTGTGATTTAAATTCAGTTGTGAATTTGTGAGATTTCAAAATAATGACTCTTGATTCTCTTACTCCCAATCTGACCATGTTCAAAAGCAGCCACGTTGTGTGGTGGGGGAAGAGGGGAAAGACTTGTGACATGCATGAAATTTTAGCCATTGCACAAAATGATAGGGTTTAGAAGATGTAAATAGCGTGGTTTGGACAAATCCACCTACTTACTCCTATTTGTAAGAAGCCAGGTTTCTTAAATTGATCTTAAGTGATCATTTTGCTTTCACTAACCTCTCTGCATCTACAATGGAAGAGAGTTTGCTCGTGTTGCATTTTTAATGATTTGTCTTATAGTGCTTCTGAGGTCATTCTGTGGTGGAATGCTATCAGATCTCTCTCTCTCTCTCTCTCTCTCTCTCTCTCTCACACACACACACACACACACACACCTCATGAAAACACAGACTCTTCCAGAGAATTTCCTGATGTACTGTTCTTTGAATGTGATGACATTTGTTTACACAGGAAGCTAGACACTAGATTCTTTTCTTTGGAAATTGTGTCAGATACACATTTTCCACATTGGTTTTTCTCAATATGGCATACATATGTACCACTTACATATTTAATGTTTGGAAGTCATGGGGACTGATGAAGAATTCTTGATATGAAGTGCTCTTATCGATCCACTTTAAATATTTAATGTTGAGAAAACATCTTCTTTCCTCCCCACTGATTTTTTTAAAAATTCTCCTTGGCAAACCATGGAACAAAAGTCAGATTGAAGACAGACCTTAAACCTTACCTCTTGGGCCATGTTTTGCATGTTTTTTCCATCAGCTCAATACAGCACCTATAATTCCATTATATTTTCTTTACCAGTTGGATTGAGATTCTTACTGGGACCATGATAAATAATTTATAGCCCCAAAGATGTAGGCTATGAGTTTCTAAATCAAATTTTTATGTTTGATTTTTTTTAAAAACCCAAATTTAAAAATATTATATTTATTGAAAAGATTATATATCACTATTTACTTTTACCTGTCCTCTTAATGTAATGCTTGCAATTGCTGTCATTAAGAAACACTAATCAATTTCTGGAAACTGTGTTAGGTGCCTTATTTACATAACTTCTTGCTCTCACCAGGCCTGCATGGTGGATACTGTTATCTTCATAGGAGACATTAGGAAATGAGCCCAGAGATATGGGTGATTAGTTCAAGATCCCACCTCTAGTAAGAAGCAGAGATGATGTCAGACTAAATTCTACCACCCTTAGAGATTTAGCAGCATATCCTAGGTTTGTTAAAAGTGATGAATGTACGTCGTAGATAAAAAACCAGAATGTTAACTAAATACATCTAAAGTACTTACTAAGAAACTTTAGAGAGCCAAGGGGAGCAACAGGTAGTCGGTAGTGTGCCAGCCTGGCTTTTGAAGGGTGCATGCACATAGTGCCTAGGGAGCATGGAGAGGGGTACTTGGAATCTTTGGGGGAGTGTGATGGGGAGAATGTTCTCAGAAGATGTCAAGGTGGAGATGGAGTCTTGAAGGAGAAGTAGAAGGTGATGACCTTGACTATATCTGGCCAAAGTTAACTTTAGACTAGAGACCTAACCTTTGTCTGCTGTAGTTAAAGCTAACCCAGTCCCATTTACTGACTGAAGTGCCCCTTTGTAGTTAGTATCTACCCTTCACGTGGATTAAGCTTGCCATTGTCAAATTTGCCACCTAGTGCTCAGTAAGCCATATTGCTTTGTTTCTTATTTCTTGAAACGTGTATTTTATAAAAGACCTTGTACTGAGAGTTATGTGGGATACAAAGATGAATATAGTTCAAACTTCAAAGGCCTTCCATTTAATGAGGAAGAGAAAAGCTGTATTCAGATGTTTATGAAAGAAGAAGAACACAGAGAACTTCATAAAAGGAATAGAAGTGTACTATGGCACACTGACAAGCTAAAAGATTCATCCATCCATCCATCCATCCATCCAACCATTCACCCATCCATCCAACAGATATATATATACAGAGCATTTATTACATATCAGATTTTATGGAAGAGCAGGCACATGAGTTGTATCTTATGTGTAGGTAAGTTGAAAGATCTTGATGGAAATAATAAGGGAAGCTTGCCAAGCAGAACTCATGGCTTGAACAGAGGCATAAAGATGGGAAATGGTCATGCTCAGGAATAATGATTAAGCCATCTTTTCTCCAGCCCAGATTATTTGGGGTAGATGTAGTAGATTAGGTTGGATAGACATGTAAGAACAAGATTCTGGAGGGTCATAAATGACAGTCCTGACTATTGGAACTTGGTAGGGAATGGGGAGTTACTGAAAGATTTTGAACAAGAGAATAAGATTAGAGATATTGCTTTAGGAAGCTTCCTGTGGCAGCCATGGTGTGTGGGTTAAGTTGGTGGAGGAAGAGCCTGAAAATAGCGAGATCCTCCTGTAGCTCCATTACCTTCCATTACCCCAGGCAGTTTGCTCAAGATGACTCCACAGGTTTGGGGCCACTGGTTACTCCTGTCCATGGCTATTTTCCTCCAACTGGTGGGCTTTGTGGACTTGTGCATAGCTTTCTTCCTGGGAATTATTTTGGCTTCTAATCCCACAGTCCCTCCCAGTCCTGCAGAGGCTTTGTCTTTAGGGATGGTTTAAGTTCATTAAGATTATGACTGTGACACTCTCTAATTATATGTACACACTGAAAGTATTATTCTTTAGTAAATGCAAGTTATGAGACTATTGTTATGGTATCTGGGGTGCTTCTTATTAGAACACTGATAAGAAATGCTACCCTCATTATAACGTTTCTCTGGAAAAGTAAAGTTTGATTCCTGTCATTTTAACTTATAGGGATTTCCCAGGACTGCATACAGCACCAAGTTGGCACCTTTGCCTGTCTTTGGATGATACACATGTCTGTGGTCTTCCTTCTAGCTGCCCCCTTCAGCCCAGTCTTAGGAGGCACTCTGCTTCCAAGATATCTTGATCTGGATGCACTGGTCATCTTCAATGCAAATTAAATACAGAATGTACCTAGGGCATGCAAACTGGGTTTCATATTTGCTTAAATTAAACATGAAGGCAACGTGGCCTCAGCTGACCTTCCTAGCCTCCAGTTCTCAATTCCTCTATGCAAAAGTGCAAAATACTAGCCAAGTTGACTCCTTCTTGCTCACCCACTCTTTCCTATCTCTAGGCTATTGGCTCATTGTTCCATTTCCCTGGGTTGTTTTCCCCTCTAATAACTGTTTCTAAAAGCCTTCTAACTCTTCACATTCTGTGTCTAATATCACCGTCTTTCATTCAGCCATCCATCAACACTCCAACCACAAATATAATTTTTCCACCTTTGGATCATTCTTACAGTACTTGTCGTAGGCTAAGAGTTGAGACATTGCAGTGGGACATACCTGGTTACAATGCCAGCTCCCTACAATCTGCAGAGCCCTAGACAAGTTATGTAACCACTATAAACCCCATCTGTAAAATGGAAGTCGTACCACTTACCTCCTAGGATTATTTTGATAATTTAATGAGATAACGTATACAAAAAACTTAGCAAATTCAGTTATCTGTCACATAATATGTATTCAGAACACGTGAGAAATTTTTATGTCTTCTCTAGGAATAAGTTCTGAGGTCAAGCATTGTGTTTTATTCATCTTTGTGAGCTTCTCCCCAAAGCCTACCTCTAAAAGAGCCTATCATAGTGTTTCAAATATAGTAAATATTCCATTAATATTTCTTTGAATAAGGAACTACATTTTATTTTTAAGTTTCAGAATTCATCTCCCATAAGAGGATTTATTTAAAAACTGACCGGAAGCTCTGGTTTGCTAGGAGACGTCCCAGTATTAAATAGCGCCCCCACCCCCGCCTTTTGCTCTGAAAAGTGCAATGGTTTGGATAATAAATTTTATGGGCACCCTATTCATGAAATATTTGCAGTTTTTTGTTGTTCATGGTACTTTTTAATTATATTGTTAAGGTCCTACAGGTATTGGCCATGATTTAAAAGCTGCCTTTTTAATGAAAGCATTAGTTAATGTGTAGATATATTAAGTGATATGCAAGTAGAGAATAGTAATTTTAACCTATGATAGGAGGTCTGTCCACCAGACAAAATTTCTCTAAGGCAGAGCTCATGTCTATTTGTTTCTCCAGAGTAGATCAGCACCAAGCACAGCACCTGAAATATGATGTGTGCTTAATAACGTACTTGTTGAAAAAATGAGTGAATAGTAAGGATCTTGGCATCCCACATAAGCTGTGTTTCATGAATCTCTCCCAGATTCTTCTTGGATCCTTTGTAGATGGCATATTAAAATATACTGAGAGTCTGAAGAGCTCTAGTGTGCCTATAAATGAGCTCAAAAAGTTTATGAAAGAATAGAGCTAGGTCAGGGGACACCTAGCCTTCTCAGACCTCTGGAAACTGTTCCCGTGTAGTCTTTGTACTGAATGAGCTCCTCTTGAAGGAAAGTAGAAGATTTCTTTGCATAAAAACTTTGCCCTACTTGATCAGAGAGCACGTGAAGAGCGAATGAAGGCAGAATGCCTGCCTTTGCCTCTCTGTTCCTCCCTTCCAACTAAGGGAAGAGCAAGTTCTGTGCGAAGCGTTCCTGTTTTAGGTGGAGGGGTATCTGGCTTCTTAACCATTATATTCTCTGAGGCCTCTTGAAATCTCTGAGGATGGAGGGGAGTTGGAGGGCTCCTTGAAAAGGAATGTTAGCATTACTTGCTTCTCTTTCCCTGCATGAGGAGTACAGGCTATCCCCTCAATGCTGGGGCTGGCTAGAAGTGGCACAAGGTCGTGAGCCGTGCTTATCTTGCTTCTCTGGCTCCTTATTTCCCTAAGGATGCCTGCTGGCCCTTGCCAACCCACGTAATTGCTCTTCTGTTTACAGCACATCTTCCTGTTCAGTTACCTGGTATACATTTTGCATATAGTTCATCTTGAAGGATAGATACCTGAGAATCTAGCATCATACAAAGTGACATTGTATTAGTGTGATGCTAAGGGATTTTGCTGAGAATGTGTTTCTTGTTTTTGTTCTTTGTTTATTTTTTGGACAAGGACTGACATTTTGTAGTCAGATTTAAAGGATTGCGGGGCGCCTGGGTGGCTCACTTAGTCGAGCGTCCGACTTCGGCTCAGGTCATGATCTCACAGTTTGTGGGTTCGAACCCCATGTCAGGCTCTGTGCTGACCGCTTGCTCAGAGCCTAGAGCCTGCTTCAGATTCTGTGTCTCCTTCCCTCTCTGCCCCTCCCCTGCTCACGCTTTGTCTCACTCCGTTTCTCAAAAATAAATAAATGTAAAAAAAAATTTTTAAGGATTGCTATTCCCCATTCATCTTTCTCAAGTCTACTCAAAATAATTTTCTAGCACTTTTCCTGTGGTGATTCCTTCAGCCTTTCTCCATGCTGAGGTGAAATGGCCTTATATTCAAGCAAATGTTCTTATTAAGTTGCCCTACTTTCTTCAAAGAATGTCAGCTGTGCCCTTATCCCATTAACCATCTATCTTAATCAGCTTGGGCTGTTATAACAGAAGTATCATAATTTGGTATAGACAACAAAACTTTACTTCTCGCAGTTCTGGAGTCTAGAAGTCCCAGATCAGAGTGCCAGCATGGCTGAGTTCTCGGTGAAGGCCTTCTTCCTGGCTTATAGATGGCCAGCTTCTCATTGTAGCCTCCAATGACAGAATGAGAGGGAGGATGCAAGCTTTCTTGTGTCTTACAAGGCATTGATCCTGGCACAAGGGCTCCATCCTTATAACCTAATTACCTCCCAAAGACTTGACCTCCTAATACTATCCCACTGGGGCTTAGATTTCAACTTGTGAATTTTGGGGGTAGGGAGGTCACGGATAGCCCATCACATTAAAATCACATGAAAGCTAGATGTTCATTCTTCAGTTGGTTCTTGGATACTACTCTCGTTCACGTCTTCACCATGCCACTCCACACATTTTTATTATCTGCCCGGCCCCAGAGGGACTAGAATTGTGTACCTTGATCTTCTAAAATTTCTTCTGATATCAAGCTAAATCAGGAGAGTGTGAACCTATTGTTGTACCTACCTTCCCAAGCTCAGCCTTTGTGGGGCAGTTAATCTGGCTCAGTACTCACACAATTTTTAAGTGAGTTGCCAGGCCACCACCATCTGTAGTGTTCATTTATAATTATTTTCAAGTCCTTGGACTTGTCTTCAGCCACTAAGACGTAGTTGTTGAAGCTGTGAACAAATCTTGCCATTGGAATTTATACACGTTGGGTAAAAATAAACTGGTATCGTGCTTCCGTGTGCAATTAAAGTTTGAACTGGAGGTCGCTGCATTCACTGTAAGCTTGCTCAGAAACTTCATGAAATAATCAATGGAGATTGTAAAAACAGATAAAACAATAACTTTTGGTATTCAGACTGAAGAACTCTTTCAGCCTTAGGAGTTCAACAAAGGCTGACAGGAAAATGAGAGACTTTGGTTCCTTTTCCAATAACTTCCAGGCTCCCATCCCTGAGGACTTGGGTGCATAAAGGTGCACCATTTTCACGCACTGGGTGCCGAAGAAGAGAGGTTCCTTCTCTGTGACTTGGGCAGCCCTTGCTTGGAGGGGAAGAATCCTTTCATTGTTCTCTCCCCTGTGTTTGCTCCCCCAATAATTGGCCGCCTAAGGGGTGAAGGTAACTACTGAGTTTCTTTTTAGCGTAGGCATCTGCACTCTCTTGAGTTTAGGAAGGATTTTTTCTCTTTGTGCTCCAAACTACATGTGTGCTTGTGTGTGCACGTGTGGAGCTGGTGCTTTTGCCTCGGTGTTGGTCACAGCTGTGCAAGATACAGACGGCAGATGCTTCATACTTCATCCTCAGTCTCTGTGCCCATGTAGTGTAGGTGAAGTCTTTTTTTACCCTCTTCTTCAACTAATTATACGCCCGGACTGTGCAACTGCTATTTTTTCACCAATATCTGTGAAACCTATGTCATTTGTCTTTTAAAATATAGTCAGAAAAAGAGCAGAAATAAGCCTATTTTGAGAGCTTGTGCGGTGAAGCAGATTTCACTAAAGGAAAGAGATTCTGTGGAGTATGAACCATAGCATTTCATCACCAGAAATTTCCAGGTGATGAAGAAATTCTGGCATACGGGCTTAGTTTCCTATTGGAGCCTAAGGTTATACTTGGTAGATTTCTTTTGGTAAGAATTAAATACTAGCCATCTTGAGTTGGTCAAATGCGGACTTTTTAAAAGTATTTTACATAGTTTTACACACGTTTCATACAGTGGCTTTAAAAGACCATGCATTTGTTCTTGGTGTACTTAGTGACTTGACTTAAAACAAAAATTTTAGGTGTATTTTTTATCCATACATTTAATCAGCTTTTAGACTTAACTGATATGAAAACTACTTAGATGTGAAAGCATCAACATCAGAGTTTGAATGACGTAGAGTCTAGCTTAGCTACAGAGCATGACAGGACTTTACCTCTTAATGTTATACAAATGTAAAACTCTCTAATAAGCTGCACAGCACGTAGACTCTGTCATGCTTTATCTTTTCCTTATGTGTTGCTCGTGCCTTTTGTCTCTGTTCATGACTCTCCTTTCTCTGTGATATTCCTGTATTATGGGGTGATTCTTTTTTTTTTTTTTGAAAACTTAGGGTTTTGTTTATGATGCTTTTCTTTCTTCTCTTGATAATGTAGTTTTTCATCCTTAATAATAGGTTTGGATGTATTAGGAAGTGGAAGGAAAGCAGTGAATTAGTGAATTTTAAGTGAGTTAGATCTACATACTTTATGCTTTACATATAGTACTTTTTTCCCCCTTCTTATCTATGTTGCCAAAACTTGGGTGTACCTGTGGTTCCTTCATACATCAGGAAGTATCTCTGAAGTTTCTAGTATAAGTGTGGCAGAGGATGTCTGGCTGTTCATCGGACTTGTGTCCTGTTCTTCTGGGGCTCATAGTTATATTGCATTTCCCAGTCTCTCCTGCAGTCAGGTGAGCCATGTGGCTGAGTTTTAGTGAATGGAATGTGGGTAGAAGTGCTGTGTGCCACATTAATGGCTGACTCCAAAAACTCTCCCATGGATGAGCCTCCATGTTTTTCTCTGTTTGCCAGCTTGAGACAGGATAATCATGGTGGCCTTGGAAACTTTGTTGCAGATGGTGGGTCATAGGTGAAAGGGGCTTGGGTTCTTGGTTTGAGGGGAGCCATCCATCCATCAGAATACTCCTTTTAGGCCGCTATTGTGAATGAGCAGAATGCATTTTGATTTTGTTTGTTACAGAAGTTATTAATACATTAACAGATAGAATTCCTACCTCCAAGAGCCTCCCATTCTAGTCTGAAAGATAAGTACATCAAAACTATGGTACATTGTGATGAATCATTAATCGCTGTCTGTCCTAAGACATCACAGAAGATGTCAGATACCTCAGGGAAGAGGGATATACCTAGACTTACAGATGAATAACAATAAACCAGATATATCCCTAGATCCGTGAAAGACCAAAATCCCAAGGTAGAGCTTAAGTCATGACATGGAAGGCCTGTGGCAAAGACATCTAGAAAAGAGTGACTGAAAAAGGCCATGAATATAACATTCAGATCTTCCCATGACCAAGTGATTTTCATTTTAATATTATTTTCATATATATAGTTTCATTTAATTTGTAAAATAACTAAGGAAGATAGCAGAGCAGGAATTATGATGCTCATTTTATATGTGTGGAAACCAAGGCCAATCAGTTTTAAGTGTTTTGTCCAGGGATACATAAAGAGGAGGGCTGAATTAGTGTGCCGAACGAGAGGTGCCGTGGATCAGTGGAAATACTGGGATTCCAGAGTGAAAGCAAATTGGCTTAGAATCCTATTCCTGACACTTACTATCTGTCTGTCCTTTGGCCTTGTCTAACATTCTCAACTAAAGCAGTTATGTTTCAGTGTTATCATGAGAATTTTATGAAGTAAAGTATTTTAAAGTGTACTGGCACTTGCTGTTATCTAGTGTCCTTGTCTCTCGTCATATTACCTCTTACCTATAGCTGTGCCTCTCTGCCCCCCTTGCTCCCACTTTTTTTGATACTGACCACTGCTTTATCTCACAGTTGAGGAGGCCTCAGGAAAGAACCTCTCCGTTCTGATCTGCAGACGACATCAGAACAGGGTGGAGGGGTGGGCTGGCTGCTGTTTGAGCCATCTGGCCGGCACCTCTGTGCCATGGTGTTCTCCACACCGTGCAGTGAGGATGCTCCGGCCGGCCTCGGTCTGTTCCAAATGTGAAGGCTTCCACATAATGATCGTTACAGAACCAGTCTCTGTCAAACAACGCTATTATTTTACTCATTAACATGAAGCAGCAAAAGATAAAATTATGATGCCTCTGAAGCTATTGTTTGGTATAGATGACAAATTCTCTGCCATTTGGATTGCCTGTAGTTAGTTCAGGGAGAGGTACTCAATATTAAAACAGAAGGACATTTCCAGTTGGGAAAAGAGAACCAGTTCTTCACATTTTTGTTTTTAGTGTTTTACTTATTTTTGAGAGAGAGAGAGAGCAAGGGAGGGGCAGAGAGAGAGGGAGACAGAGGATGCACTGATAGCACAGAGCCTGATGTGGAACTCGAACTCAGGGGCCCCGAGATCATGACCTGAGCTGAAGTTGGATGCTTAACCAACCGAGCCACTGGGCACCCTGAGAACCAGTTCTTTAATTTATTTCCATGGACATTATTAATACCTTCCATGTGTTTTTAAGAATTTTTCCTCCTAAATCTCTTCAATTCTCCCTTTTCTTCTGCTTATCATCTTTCAGGACATTAAAAGGAAGCCACTTCTAAGATTTCATCTTATGGTTTTAAATTTAATTGAAATTGGAAAAATGAACAATTCAAAATTGAGAAACAAATTGAAATCTTTCTCATCAAATAGATACTCTAAGTAGTAAGAAAATGTGTTGTTCTATAAGTTTTCATATATAAATATGCTCATTATGATCGGTCATGCATTTCTTGTCTTGGCATATTGGGTATATATATAAAAATGAAGGCCAAATACTTAGAGACTTGAGGTGAGTCTTTTGGAAAGGAATCAAATGTTTCATAGAGAAGCGTAAATCATGTGAAGCTGCCACCTGGCAGTTTGAGTACCTCATTGAACTTGAATTCTGCACTTTGCCTAGTAGAGGTAGAGGTGCTAGTTAATAAGTGCTTATAATGACTGGTATATCATGGATGTTCATTGAAGGTTGATAAGTATCTAAAAGTTGTAGTAATGGCGACACGCTTCAGCAGGTGAATGTGGTGACACTCTCTCCTAGATTCCGTGCCTCAGTTATTTGTGAGGAAATAACTGCTTCAGACTTTTTTTTTTTTTTTTTTTTTTGCACCAGTCAGTGCAGACATTTTCAGTTTTTTTGCTGCCATCCAGTTGTGTTGCAACTCAGGCACTAACTCTGAAGAAAAGGGAAAATATTTGCTGCTTAATCAGATTTCTGGGAAAGTTCTTGGGCAATAAGATTTTTAACATACTGGGGGGCGGGGTTGGAAATTGACTTTAGCTCTTTGACCTGCATTTGAAGAGAAGCCATTATTCATTGGCATTAAGTGGCCGGTGGGTTTTCATGTACAAATGTGGCGACTAAGGTAAATTCCAGACTAACCGTGGCGCTGGGTCAGGGGCTGAGTGCCGGGCTTGGCCTTGATGTATCATTCCTTGCTAGCCTGCAAGGGGACTGTTGTCCCCCATGAATCTGATCTTTGCCCAGAGGTTTCCCCACTTAGAGATGTCACCAGTTGGCTCCTCTAACCACAGTTTCAGGTTGCATGATATAAGTTAGCTGATAGAGCTCTGAGGTTTGGCACTTTAGCAATTTATTTGGTCGGGGAGGGGTGGAGGGGTGGGGGAAGGGAGGGGACTGCTTTTAGCAAGTGTGAATTTTCTAACTAATTCATTCATTTGGAAACCAACTACTAGTGACCAGAAGTTCACTAATTTTTATTTGCTATTCTATAGGATGAGAGGACACAATGAATAGCAGTCCGAGTATCCAGTGTTTCCAAAAAAAAAATAATGCATGATGCCTTCTCTCCCCTTTTCTCAGTGTTTTAGTCCATCACGGAAGATTGCCTGTGTCTGAAGTTGACAAGATTCACATTCCCATGTGCTTTTACAGATACTTAGGTGTTTTCTTGCGGGCTTCACTGGGGGCTGAATGGCTTCCTGGCTGACAAGCCAAGAAATGAGCTATATTTTATAGCTAATCCTTCAGTAATTATTCATATATATACACAGAAATTCCTACAACATTGATATTCCAGTTAATAATTCTTACTCTATAAAATACAATAAAAACAGTTTGTCGTTAGTATTTTCATTCTTTAAGTTATGCCTGGGAACAAAATCTACAGACACATATACACACATTTACATATGTTTGCATACATGCAAAATCAAATAACCACTTTAAACTAATTTGATACACTTGTTATTAGGATAGCTCAAATAATAAAAGTCAAATACCTACTTCTGTAAATATAATATTTGCCCATATTTACAGCTGCTGCAAATTTAACCGCTAATATGTAAATAAGAATGCCAATACTTTATGAGCATTTATTTATTATTTTTAAAATATTCTAACTTTATTTATTTATTTTGAGAGAGAGAACATGAGTGGGGTAGGGGCAGAGAGAGAGGAAAAGAGAATTCCAAGCAGGCTCCATGCTGACACAGTGCAGAGTCAGCATGGGGCTCGAACTCATGAACTATGAGATCATGATCTGAACTGAAATCAAGAGTCAGATGCTTAACCAACTGAGCTACCCAGGCACCCCTTTATGAGCATTTATAAGTACCATGTGTTGTCCTGAATGATTTATATGTGGTATCTCATTTTTTTTTTAATTTTTTTTTTTCAACGTTTATTCATTTTTGGGACAGAGAGAGACAGAGCATGAACGGGGGAGGGGCAGAGAGAGAGGGAGACACAGAATGTGAAACAGGGTCCAGGCTCTGAGCCATCAGCCCAGAGCCTGATGCGGGGCTCGAACTCACGGACCGCGAGATCGTGACCTGGCTGAAGTCGGACGCTTAACCGACTGCGCCCCTGTGGTATCTCATTTAATACTCACAGCAACCCTCTGGCATAAGAGCCATTATTATCCCCATTTTATAGTGAGAAAACAGATGTTAGGAGCATTGTAATTTATTTTTTTTAATTTTTTTTTTCAACGTTTATTTATTTTTGGGACAGAGAGAGACAGAGCATGAACGGGCGAGGGGCAGAGAGAGAGGGAGACACAGAATCGGAAACAGGCTCCAGGCTCTGAGCCATCAGCCCAGAGCCCGACGCGGGGCTCGAACTCACGGACCGCGAGATCGCGACCTGGCTGAAGTCGGACGCTTAACCGACTGCGCCACCCAGGCGCCCCGTGGAGCATTGTAATTTAACCAAGGTTCATTGCTGGTGAATGGGGTGTTAGAATTGAGACCCAGTTCTATCTTAATTCCAGAGTTCATGGACTTCATCATCCTGACATTCTCTTTGTGGGGTCACTCTTGATCACTTAAGCAGTAAGGAGCAGAATTACTTCTCATTTTAAGAGAATAAGGTAGGCAGAAAATTGCAACCCAGGTGAAAAACTGTACAAACTTCCTGTTCTCTCAGTGTCATATCTTCTTCATGGGCGTGCAGGTAGATTTAGGAAGTGAGAAACACCAGGGCGCCTGGATGTCATTTGGTTTAGTGTCCAACTTTGGCTCAGGTCATGATCTCACAGTTTGTGAGTTCGAGCTCCGTGTCAGGCTCTGTGCTGATGGCTCAGCGCCTGGAGACTACTTCAGATTCTGTGTCTCCCTCTGTCTCTGCTCTTCCCTTGCTTGTACTCTCTCTCTCTCTCTCTCTCTCTCTCTCTCTCTCTGTCTCTCTCTCTCTGTCTCTTAAAAATAAATAAAAATTAAAAAAAAAAGAAATGGGAAACACCAACCAAGATGTTTTAATCATAGCATTTGTATGATGCCTTTTATAGCAAAGAACAGAGAACCTGACCCAAACTGTCTACAGCAAAAATGTTGACATTGTTGACTCATGATCTTGAATCATCCAGGGAAAGTGTGCTTTCAGGCTAGGTTTGATCCAGACACTTGTGAAGCCTTCAGGATTTGGTTTCTTTTGTTGAGATTCTTTTGACGCTGTACACTCTGTGTGTCAGATTTGTCATTAGGTTGGCCTCTCTCCTGACAATAGCAATGACAAAAGAGATTCCTGACTTCCTCTCTTCACCACCAAATCAATGGAAGAGAAAAATTCTCATGGCTTCTCAGGTTGAAAATCTTCTCTCATGTTTCACAGGCACTGCCTCCTGTTACTGAGAAGCCCAGTTCAGATACTTTATTGCCATAAAATCACTACATTAGAAACAAAAGGAAGGATTTTCCAGGCATGTGTACATACTATTTGGGCACACCAAGCACATATGTACACAACATGAGAACTGTTATTCCACAACAGCCCTTTGTTTATAATGTTGAGTGACATCATCTTCACTTACTGTCTAATGATTTGTGTCCATTTTAACTTAAAGTCCTAATTACTGTCTTTTTGAAGAAAGCATTTCAAATGCATTGCTTTTGATGAGTTAACAGCTCTTTCCTTTGTTCCAGGTAAAGTTGTGAAACAATTGAGAGCTAAGTATTTTAATTCAATTTGGATTCATTTGTGTAGATCAAGTTCAGTTCACGCCTAAAAATATAAAAAATAAAAATTCCCTCTGCAGAACTTTCAAATGTAACTATTTCATACTCCATTTTGTGTTCCATAGAAATTAAACCAAATAACAATATAGTCATTTGAAATTTTCTCTGGGATGTTTTTGTCAGAGGAAATAAGCTGACAAGAATATGAACACCTTCCACTTATAGTAAACCGTTGGTGACGAGGTACTATTTATAAATGTTTTCCATATGATGTGCTTATATTTTTTGGTTCTGAGTACTATCTCTGTGTTGTTTTTTTTCTCTTGCTTTTTTTCTCATAAGTAAGGAGTTTCACCTTCTGTCCCCTTTTCTTTATGAGAAAAAAAGAAAGGAAGATCAATTGTATGAAACAAGTCACGGTAGCAGGTAACGAAGTAAGGTTTCCCACAAGCTTGTTTATGGCACTGCCCTACTGTTCACTTCTCTTCAGTTTCTGAAAAAAAAATGCTTTTACTGTTAACACCTTTGAAGAGAAAAGATCATAATAGTCAAAAGGACCATGGTCAAAATACTAAAAAATCTTAGAGTGAATGTGCCATGTATGTTCAAGGGCAGAGCCTTGTCATTTCTATGGACTAGGTACCACTAAGCAAATATGAATATTTATGGGTTTTTAAAGGTGTCAGTGGTTCCCTACAATGAAGAAAAGTAGTTATGGGCAGGTGTCTGCCGTGTGTGTGTGTGTGTGTGCGCGTGCACGCACATGTGTGTTTCATGTGGCCCTTCCCATTTTCTAAAGTAAAGATTGATGTCTAATGTAGAATACACCAGGCACAGCTGAAAGAAGAATTTCTGGGTTGAAGATGATGCAATGCGTGCACCAGATGAGTAGTAAATCCCCCCAGCACTGCTGTATCTTCCCACTGTGCCTCTGCGGGGCTTTCATGTCTAGAGCCTGCCCCAGCTTTTATGGGTCCTCATCCATGGAAACTCATGGTTAAGTGGATGCTAATGTGATTTCCTTCTTTTTAAAAAAAATTTTTTTTAATGTTTATTAACTTTTGAGAGAGAGGGAAAGAGAGAGAGAGACAGAGGCATGAGCAGGGAAGGGGCAGAGAGAGGGAGACACAGAATCTGAAGTATGCTCCAGGCTCTGAGCTGTGAGCACAGAGCTCGATGTGGGGCTTGAACTCACAACTGTGAGATCATGACCTGAGCTGAAGTCAGACGCTTAACCGACTGAGCCACCTAGGTGCCCTGGTTTCTAATTAATGAATAAAATGGTATAAGTTTGCTGCTGATAGATATTTATGGAAGGTTTTGGCTGACACTGATGAACCATTGAGCACTCACATTAGTCTGTTGTATAAAGAGCTTTCAGATTGGTTACTATGTTGCTAGAACTTACCCAGGGCACTCAGGGAGGTAGAAAGTATTAGGGCTTGGGCCTTTTGATCCCTTTTGTTTTGGCTTCTTCAGCTAAAAGCTGCTTTGTTTGTTAGTATCAACAACAATATCTACTATTTGCTTACTTAAAGTTGACAGCCGACTTTCCTATGGCATCTCAATTGTCGTCTTACCAATAGCACTATATAAAACTGGGGCCAGCATCTTTATTCCCATTTTACATATGAGGAAATTCATGTTCAGAGAAAGTAAGGGAAACCACTCAAGGGCAGTCCATAGCAGAGGAGATCTTAATCCTATGTCTTCTGCCTGAAAATCCCACATATGCTCTCTTGAAACTGGCTAATAGGATCTATTTGGTCCACAAGGAGCCTTATGTTGGAGGACAGGAGGCCAGGGAACTACCTGCTGACTGTGTGATCTTATAAGATACTGTTATGAGAGTTGCTTAGCCTCTGAGCCTCAATTTCCTCATGCTCTTCTACATTAGGAGTATTTTATTGTTTTTAATCATTAAAAATTTTTTTTTAGTTTATTTATTTATTTTGAGAGAGAGAGAGAGAGCACAATCAGGGGAGGGGCAGAGAAAAGAAGATACAGAATCTCAAGCAGGATCTACACTGTCAGCACAGAGCCTGATGCGGGGCTCAAACTCATGAACCACAAGATCATGACCTGAGCTGAGATCAAGAGTCGGATACTTAACTGACTGAGCCACCCAGGCACCCCAGGAGCATTTTATGAGAATGAAATGATAAGCTTTGACATGTGACATAATGCACATATGCAAAGTATTATTAAAACATTTTCTTCTCTATATTGTATTGGTGTGTATCAATTCAAAGAAATATTATAATCCATCTATTCAAATAATTTACACCCATGTTAAAACCAGAGAGCAGATGCTGCAATAAAATTAGTTCTGGCTCCTTGTCTAAAGCCCTTAATGAAATCAGAGCAAGCCTGATAAATTAAACAAGATGATAAAATGTTTAATTCTGCAGTCTTCTCTGTGTTTTTATTTGCTTAATTGTTTTTGCTTGTTTTTCTCTACTTTTGCTTATTTGGTGAGAATTTGTGCTAAGGAAGAATTCTTAATGAGATTTTTAAAGCAATTTTTTTACTTTTCAGTGATGTATCCAAGACCATGAAAGTGAGATTCCAAACATTAATAAAAGGGAGTCAGTGACTTAAGACTGCAGATTTTGGCAAACAGCTCTTAAAGCTGAAACAAAAGCTTATACGTTTTTGATTTCTTATAATTTTTTTCAAGGTGAATTATTTTTGGCTGCATTGTTTAAATTGTGTTCTTTAAATTTTTTTTATCTTTATTTGTTTTTGAGAGAGATACAGAGTGTGAGCGGGGGAGGAACAGAGAGAGAGGGAGACACAGAATCTGAAGCAAGCTCCAGGCCCTGAGCTGTCAGCACAGAGCCCGACGTGGAACTCAAACTCATGAACCACAAGATCATGACCTGAGACAAAGTCGGATGCTTAACCACCTCCCAGGCACCCCTAAATTGTGTTCTTTAAATTATTTACGTGGTGTGAAGAATATAGAAAATAGGTCAATATGTGCATATTGGATATTGGTCAGTGTTGACTCAAACCCAGAATTGTGGATCCCACACATTTTCTAGCATTTGGATCTATTTGAAAACAAAGATCAAGCTAAAATCATATGTAATTGGTTAATCAAAATGGCATTGAAAATGGTGTTTAGACTCCTATTCATTGTTTAAAGTTTTTGTAACGTTTAGGATAGTTAATGCTTACAAGTAGAGATTGATTTCAGACTTGAAATGCTTTCTGATCAAATGGATTCTAAACTTGTTCAAGTACACATGTCCAAATCTGATTTTATACCCCATGGATGTTCAACAAATAGAAAATATCCATCCAATCCCTTCAATGTGCCGCACAGGATCCGTGTGTAAGATCTGCCAGTGTCAGTCATCTGTGTCCAAGAATATGTCAGATGCAGTTACCGTGTTCACTGCTGAGCCTTGACAGTAGCTGGAAATTTGACCATGTCTCAAAGATAATATAATTTGAGCATATTATTACCATATTATTCATATGCAATTCCTTAGAGAAGGAAAAATAATTAATGCTTCTCTTGAGTTGTGTTACATGTACCTTTGCTGGTGTATTTATGAAATCCTTTCTTTTCTTGGAATCCATACAGGTGAAAGCTGAAGGAAAAGACAAATATTTGGGGAGTTTCCACATTACTTTTTATGTTCCTGGAACCAATTAGTTTTCACAGTTGTGCTGCCCAAACACTATTGAAATATACAAATAGATTTAATTTTGGAAATGGTTCCCGGCTACATTTATTATGTCTTTTGTAATCATTCCCATTACTGAGGTGTGCATATGTGTGTGTGTTTACATATTAGTAACTGTGAGTACAAGACAATAGGAAAGAAAGGTAGGAATAATACTTGAAGCTAGAAATGATGTTATTGTCAAAATATGCGCCAGGAAGGCCTATGTTCTTTCTAGAGGAAGGCCCCAAATTTATTCTTAGCTTTCTAGCAGGTATTCTAAAAAAGAACACTAAATAGGCTTAAAATGTAGTGTCTATAAAGTCAATTTTCAATAAAAATAAAATTCTTCTTGATACTGACAACAGATAAAATTCTCCCATATATCTTCACTTTAAGTAGACAAAGATTACAAATCACACTTATGTTTAATTGCTAAATAAGCTAGAAGAGACACTTTGCTTTGTCCACAGTGGCAAGTGGTGCTTATTTGAGTAACCACTGAATTGGGGAAAAAATGTGGCATAGAATTATCATCAATTTTCTTTGATAAGTTATTGATTAAAACATTGAAAAATCACCTCAATCACTAATGATACCACAAAAAGTGAATATTTAGGCCACTAATAATATTTTCTAAATGTTGATAAAATGAAACATAGCATGACTATTAGACTATTATGCTTTAGGTAGTAATATAGAATTATGAAATATAGTATCTTTAACTATTATGTTCTCTTCCTCATAGAATTCCCCCTTGATCGCATTACCTTTTAAAAATCAATTTATTGAGTACCTACTATGACAGACATCCTGGTTACAACAACCATGATTGGGAAGAAGTTTTGTTTTGGTTTCTGAGTGAAGAAAGAAGAATCAAAAAGGCTAAATAAATTGTCCAAGATTTCACAGCTACCCAGTATTAGAAATGGCACAGGAGTATGATTTCCTGACTCAAAATCCAGTATTCTTTTCATTGCATCTTTTCTCCCTCATCTCAAAAACTTCGTGTATTTTTGTAAAACTGTGTTAAATTATTGCACTCATCTGCTCAGGCTCCCATAACAAAATACCTTAGACTGAGTGGCTTACACAACAGAAATTTAATTCTCACTCTTCCAGAGGCTAGACGTCCAAGATCAAGGTGCTGGCAGAGTTGGTCATATTCTGAGGCCTATTCTCTCGTCTTATAGTTGGCCATCGTCTCACTGTATTCACAGGACCCTTTTCTGGTGTGCATGCAGAGAAAGTGAGAGAATGCTCTCTGATATCTCTTCTTATGAGGACACGATTCCTATGGAATCGGGGCCCCACCCTTACACTCTTAATTACTTCCTTAGAACCCCATCTCTAAATATAGCCCAATGGTGGGCTAGTGCATCAGCATATGAAGCTGGGGGAGATAAAATCCTCACTGCTATGCCTGAGGCCTGCATGATGGTCTCAGTCTAGGCTCAAGGGCTTAGGTTACTACCAGAGCAGGCTTCAGTGAGCCAGTGTCATCCAGTGCAGTCACTTGGCATTCTAGGTTGGCTCTGCACCCTGGTTGCATTTGGAATTGGAATGACCAAGGCACAGGCTAAGTCTCTGAGAACAATTGTAACCCATAAAAATAACAACAGGGGCGCTGCACACAGCAGCGTGTCTGACTTCTCTCTCTCTCTCTGCTCCTCCCTGAGAACAATTGTAACCCATAAAAATAACAACAGGGGCGCTGCACACAGCAGCGTGTCTGACTTCTCTCTCTCTCTCTGCTCCTCCCCCACTTGTGCTCTGTCTCTCTCTCTCTCTCAAAAATAAATAAATGTTAAAAAAAATATAAAGTTTGTAAAAATAACAATAATAATACTTGAACAATGCCATGTGTCAGTCTACTAAGTGCTTTGGGTTCATTGAATTCATTATGTTTCATTGAATTCTCACAACTGAATGAGGTTGGTAGGTGACATTTAATATTATTACTTACGTTTATACTAAGATTTTTGTGGTCACAGAGCTAGTAAATGCTTGGTTCAAGATTTATTTGAATCCCTTGTAGTTAGCACTTAGATCAGCTTCTTCAAGACTTAGGAATATTCATGAACAACCCCAGGGGTGACTTTTTATAGCTTGAGGACCATTGATGTCATTATTGCCTTCTTCGTCTTGACCATCACTCAGGGCAAAAAAGGTACAAGTTTTGTTGCTAATGTGTTGCCTCAGGGCTTGAGTTCTAACCCAGGAGTTATCTTTCCTTTCCCTGTGATTTTCACATTTACATATTTGGCATATGTATACATAGAATCAGCATCAAATCTCCCGGTTTTGGTGATTAAAATGACCACTCCATTCAATAAGGAGGTAGAAAATGAGACGGAAAAAACTAGAGAGAGGTAAAGACATTTAAGCCTACCTCTTAATCACTTAATTTAATTACTATATTGAGAAGAGATCCTTAAGAAAAGGTAAAGCAGTGAGATGTTTATACTTCCTATTTGGTAAAAAACACACATTTCTGTTAACTTTTTTTCTACCTAAATTTCTAACATAACATCATACTTGCACAGCATTTTTTTTTTCCTTTGTGTTTGGTAACTGAAAAAGAGCCAGAAATTATAAAACTAATCCTTTTTGAGGTTTTGGGATGCTCAATTTTCTTGAATTCCACTCAGGTTAGTCTGTCAGTTTTGATGGGTTTCTGTGTCCTCCATTGTTGGATATGGTGGTGGACCTGCCAAGATCCCTTCCATGCTCTTTATCTGAGAGTTTATGATGCTCTTTTTCAGTCATGAAGCAAACCTTGTGCTGGACACACACACATACACACACACACACACACACACACACACACACGGTATGCTCACATTCAATTATTAGTTCATGCATTCATTTGTTTGTATTTATTCACATAATCCTTTTCATCCATTCACACAATTGACAAGTATCTAATGACTTCCTACTCTGTCATCCACATCATCCACTGTCCAATGCCCCATGGGACAAATGGCTGTTAAACTTTCAATATATTTCCAATGTAGTTGAATATATGTATGTTATTTCAATAAGATAAGGAATTCATATTCCAAATATTAACTGATAGTTTGACCTTCTAAAACTCAATGAGAATCCTAAAATCAATATAGGTCAGTTTTCATGTTTACTATATAAAAGGGATCTGCATCTGTGCTTTCAAAGAAACAATAAAAAAGAAAACAGTATATAAATTTTTTAAAAATTGTCTTAAATCTACTGTTCATAAAGAGTGGCTTATAGTTTATCATCCTCAGAGTTTTATTGAATAATAAACAATAAATGTAACATTTTGTTGTACTTTTTGGTATACAATAATAATATATTATTTGGATATATTATCAACTTAGATAAATTTTGCATGTATTCTGTTGCAAAATACTCTTTTTGAACAGCGTAATAAGAAATAGCGTTCTTCCTAAGACTGTTAAATGCCTTAAAAACTCAAGACAAATGGATGTTTAAACTCATCAAGCCCTTACCAACTCTGGCTCCCTCTCCTAACCCTCATCAGATGACCAGTCTTCTGCTTTTTTGAGCAGGTTAAAAACATCTTAAGGGAATTTCTCCATTTCTTTTCTCTCAATATAAAAAGTTATCTTCTTCATTATTTCTTCCTTCCTTCCTTCCAGTCTAAAACAGAAAAGTTTCCTTTCATTCTTCTGAAACCGATCCCTTAATCTGTGCTTTTGAGTGTCCTTTTCTTTTCCACTTTTCCAAGAGTTTATTCCACTAATTATTACCTGTATTTTACCCCCTTAGTTTCTCGTCTCCCTTGTCTTAAAACAAACTTCTTCTCAATCTTGATTCTTTTCAGGCTACACATTTGCAGAAGTTTGCTTAAAAAGAGATGGAAAAAGATGAGCTTATAGTGTGAACTTTCTAAAGTGTCTCTGTGATTGTGGCAATCTGCCCACAACCTCTGTTGGCTCTCGTTATCTACCAAATGAAGTTCTTTTGTCATCTGCTACCACCTTTCCTTCTCAGCCCTGACTCCCATTGCCTCCATACGGTGAATATTCCAGTCACTGTTTCTTCAACATCCCTTGCTTTTCTCTCTTGCATGGTATGTTCACATTAAATGCCTTTTCTCTTAATCTCTACTTGCCAAATCCTAGCGTTTCAGGGCCTAAGATCATGTTTCTTAAATGCAGCTTTCCCAAGCAATCTTTTTTTTTCTGTGCTCCCATAATATCGTTTTATGCCTCTGTTGTTTTTATAGCTTGTTTATATGGTTTTCTCACCTACTTGACAGTAAGCTCTTTGAAGGCAGGAGTCTTGTCTTACTTATCTTTGAATTCCACACTTGGACATTATTCTTAATTCAATTTTTTTTGGTAAATTTCATTCAAATGGATTTAAATTTCATATATTATAAAATACATATTTTATATAATAATACATGTGTGTTGTAAATAAAACAGTAATGTCTGGATTCAAATTCAAATAAATATGAAATTTACATTCTGAAGATACTGTATTTCATTTCATTAATATATAAAAGCTTTCAAAAACATGTCATTTGATTGAGTGAAAGGGCCTGTAGATGGAATTCTGGAATTGTCTGACAGAATTTGCCCAGTAGGATATTAGAAACACCTGCTTGAAACTTGAGTATTTTTATAACCTTAAACTTCGTGGGCAATGATATATTCCGAGATGAGGCTGAAAATATGAATGCCATTCAGAGTTTATCAAAGTGCCAGGGGAGTGCCTGAATAACTACATAACATAGGTCATTTTTAAGGTTTTCTGGTTACTTCCTTTGGGTAAAACATGGCTTCTATTTGAACTAATTACCTCTGTTGAGTCTTACTTGGTTGTTCAAGTCCTTTTTGATCAGATGTTTTCTTAAACTCTGACAATAACTGAGATACAGGATATTTACTGTGTGCTAACATTATGTCCACTTCCGAAGTCTATGTTCCTCACTGATCCAGGGACAGTACTAAGTCAAGATGTGCTCTGGATTTACCGAGGTTGTACACCTCTACATTGACACATGGATCAGTTTCCTCACTCTGTAAAAATTTTCTAGAGAGGAGATAGAATTGATTATTTCAGCTGCTCAGTTATTAGAGGCAGATAGCTCCCATCTATTTAGGTTATACGCTATGTACTAGGCCTTGCCTTAATTTCTTTTTCAGGGAGGTCTATTGTATGCAGACCACATGTAGGGAGACTGAGGACGTTTTTTCTCCACACACCTGAGAATCAGTTGTAGCATGAGATATGGAATGCAATTCAAGCTTTTAGTTGTGCATTCATTACTTTTGGTATTATCTCCATTGACATGGGGTAGGGGGTTCTACTGTGAGAGATGGATTTTCCTCCAGGGAAGGTTAGCCTGTTTTATGCATACTTATGAAAGAAGTATTTTGTGATTTATTTTCTCCATTCTTTTTATTTACATAATCCAAAATTAACATTGGCCTTTATGCTAATCTTGGCACATCCAGGAGTAAAAGGAAAATTTGAGAAGGAATCATTACCTTATTTATGTACACCTGTAGCAACCAAAGGATAAACATAAGCACTTTGTAAAAGATAAAACTTCAGGAAACAGTACATTGGAATTTTGACTTCGTTGTTATATTTCTTATTAGAGTAAAGTAGCCAAATAGTCCTCCTTTGGTTTAATTCTCCAAATATTTAGTTACAGTAAATATTTAAAATAGCTTGGCAAGAACCTACCATAATAACATTGAGGAATAGAATAGAGGGAACTGAAAGGAAGGGGAAGAAACATAAGAATTGGAATATAAAAATAAAAATGTATCACAACTGAGAAAATAAAAAAAATTCTTTGAATTCAATTATAATTAACATAGAAATTATATTAGTTTCATGCATACAATATAATGACTCAATAGTTCTATACATTACTCTGTACTCATTGTGATAAGTGTATTCTTAATTGCCTTCATGTATTTCACCCATCCCCCCACCCACCACCCCTCTGGTAACCATCAGTTTGTTCTCTATAGTTAAGAGTCTATTTTTTGGTTTGTCTCTTTTTTTCTTTGATTATTTGTTTGGTTTCTTAGATTCCACATATGAATGAAATTATATGGTCTATGTCCTTTTCAGACTTATTTAATGTAGCATTATACCTTCTAGATCCATTCATGTGGTTGCAATGGGAAAGGTTTCATTCTTTTTTTATGGCTGAGTAGTAGTCCATTTTGTATATATATCACATCTTCTTTATCTATTCATCTATTGATGGACATGTGGGTTGCTTCCATAGCATGGCTATTGTAAATAATGCTGTTCTAAACATAGGGGTGCATATATCTTTTCGAATTAGTGTTTTCATATTCTTTAGGTAAATATCTAGTTGTGGAGTCACTGGATCATATGGTAGTTCTATTTTTAATTTTTTGACAAACTTCCATACTGTTTTCCACAGAGGCTGCACCAGTTTGCATTTTCACCAGCAATGCATGAAGGTTCCTTTTCCCCCACATCTTCATCAACACTTGTTGTTTCCTGTGGTTTTGATTTTAGCCATTTTGACAGATGTGAGGTGATGTGTCATTGTCTTTTTGATTTGTATTTCCCTGATGATTAGTGATGTTGAGCATCTTTCCTGGTGTCTGTTGGCCATCTGGATGTCTTCCTTGGAGAAATATCTGTTCATGTCTTCTGCCTATTATTTAATTGGATTATTTGTGGTTTTTGTTTTGTTTTGTTTTGTTTTGTTTTGTTTTGTTTTGAGTTGTATTAGTTCTTTGTATATTTTGGATACTAACTTTTTATCGGGTATATCATTTGCAAATACCTTTTCCCATTCCATAGGTTGTCTTTTAGTTTATTCATAGTTTCCTTTGCTATACAGATGCTTTTTATTTTGATGTAGTCCCGATAGTTTATTTTTGCTTTTGTTTCCCTTGCCTTGAGAGACATTTCTAGGAAAATGTTGCTATGGCTGATGTCAGAGAAATTACTGCCCGTGCTCTCTTCTAGGATTTTTATAGTTTCACGTCTCGCATTTAGGTCTTTAACCCATTTTGAGTTTATTTTTGTGTGTGGTGTGAGAATGTGGTCCACTTCCTTTTGCATGTAGCTGTTCCACTTTCCCAACACCATTTGTTGAAGAAACTGTCTTTTGCTCATTGCATATTCTTGCCTCCTTTGTCGAAGATTAATTGACCATATAATCATGGGTTTATTTCTGAGCTCTTTGTTCTGTTCCTTGATCTATGTGTTATTTTTGTGTCAGTACCATACTGTTTTGATTACTACAGTTTTGTAATATATCTTGAAATGTGGTATTGTGATAGCTCCAGTTTTGTTCTTCTTTTTTAAGATTGCCTTGGGTATTTGGGGACTTTTGGGGTACTATACAAATTTTAGGATTGTTTATTGTTGTTCTGTGAAAAATGCTGTTAGTATTTTGATAAGTATTGCATCAAATCTGTAAGTGACTTGGGTAGTATGGATGTTTTAACAATATTTGTTCTTCCTGTTCATGAGCATGGAATATTGTTCCATTTGTTGTGTTGTCTTCAATTTCTTTCATCCGTATTTTGTAGTTTTCAGAGTAGAGGTCTTTCACCTCTTTGGTTAAATTTATTCCTAAGATTTTTTTTTTTTTTTGGTGCAAGAAACCAGGTAAGAAATAAAAGGTATCCAAATTGGAAAGAAAGAAGTAAAATTCACAATTTTCAGATGACATGATACTGCATATAGAAAACCCTAAAGACTCTACAAAGAAACTATGAGGACTGATAAATGAATTCAGTAAGGTCACAGGATACAAAATCAATATAGAGAAATTCATTGCATTTCTAAAAAGAAAAGAAATTCATTGCATTTCTATACACTAATAATGAAGAGGCAGAAAGAGAAATTAAGAAAGGAGTCCCATTTAAAGTTGCACCAAAAAGAATATTTTTAATTAAACAAAACATCTAATTGGCCCTGCCCTTTTTTAAAAACAAGACAGCATACACCATTCTGCCAGAGAAGTAATAATTGTGCACATAGGGTTGTCATATCACCATGGACCTCCTTGGTGAAGTTTTGGTATGATGAACCAAAGGACTTACCTCCATTGGCTGTCAGTGAGAGAGCTAACCTTGCTTGAGAGAAGATGATCTCATAATTTGACTTAAAACATTTACTTTAAAAAGTTTTTTTTATTATAAGAACATCAGAAGCTTGATAATGGAAAACAGCTTATGCTGGAAAATAGTTGAGACTTCAAAATATATATTTTTTTAAATACTAAATGATGGACTACTTGTAGAAATTGATTCTTTTTTTTTAATTTTTTTTAATGTTTATTTATTTTTGAGACCGAGAGAGACAGAGCATGAATGGGGGAGGGTCAGAGAGAGGGAGACACAGAATCTGAAACAGGCTCCAGGCTCTGAGCTGTCAGCACAGAGCCCAACGCGGGGCTCGAACTCACGGACCGCGAGATCATGACCTGAGCCGAAGTCGGCCACTTAACCGACTGAGCCACCCAGGCGCCCCAGAAATTGATTCTTTTGACAACTAATTTGCCAACCATTTACTCATTTTGGAAAAGTTAAATTTTTTCATTGAATTTATTTTCTGTAAAAATTAATAATTCAATGGGAACATTGGTTTTTAGCTACTGTTATTTATGTTTCCTTGGCTGACTAGTTTGAAATTAGGGATGATAAATGTCTTCACTCATTCTAAGTTCAATATTATTTATTCTTCCATTTTCATTCCTTTCAATCAGTTTCTGCAATAAGGCAAGATTAGTAAACATTCAATAAGAGGAAGTAGTATGGAGAGTGGGAAATAATTGACTTGAAAGTTTGAAGACTTAAACAATAGCCCAAAGCCATCATTATGACCTGTATTAAGCAGGTCTTTTGAGTTCTCTAGTTTTCACCTCTTTCTTCTGTTAGTTGGCTGATGGACTAGATGATTTCTAAAACGTTTCACAGTACTTAACACTCCCTGTATGATTTAGAATGGACTCAAAACTTAATGGTCATAGAAGTGGAGAGTTATAGATTTGCTCCTAAAACAAGTTAGTTAGATACATCTTATTTGATGTCAAATATGTCGTCAAGAAAACAAATCTCTGTTGCAACTGTGATCTTGGAAAATGTGACATGTGCTTAGGAACACATGTGGGGAGAATTTTGCATGGCCAATACCAGATGATCACAGCCCAGATGCAGAGTACGGACTAGAGAGCACTATTCAATACTGAATCATCAAAGAAAGATTAAATTATGTTCAGGAGACTGTAATTAACTCGTGGAGAAGGCTAATGTACTTTGGAAAATAATCACTAGCAGATGTTAAAACAAAAATTATTTTCTCTGTGGTCTTTACCTAACCATAAGGTTGTATTAACTAGGACACCTTACTCCTAAGCAACCCCATGAGCTAACATTTCACCACACTACAAGTATATGCAACCAGAGAGAAACTGAAATGCTAGAGGCTTATATTTTTATCTCTTCAGACAAGTGTTTTTATCTCCCAACCTAACATTGAGAACTGTGTGCTTTTGTATATTATCATGCATAGTTTTCTTTAAAGATTTACTCAGTGTCATATCCTCTCTAAACCTTTCCTAATTCTCTTGATAGGATTGACAATCCCCTCTTCTACGGTCTCACTATACTGTGTTTATATTTATGACAAAGCACCCAAACATTTTGTTGAACTTACTTGTTCACAAATGTCTTCCTGCTAGGCTCTGAAGTCTTAAATAGAGAGCTTCCATTTTTCTTTATGTCTTCTGTAAACTTACCCCATTTTCTGGCACATAGTAAGCATCAATAAATGCCCCAAAGTGTCAGGAAATGGTCAAAACACCTAGTTAAGAAGACTTAAGTTACAATCACTTATTCACGTGTACCTACTTTTTTGGTTGTTTTTAGTCCTTTTAATTTGCACAGTGTTTTATCTTGTATCTTGTCGCTGCTCCAGCGCCAACTACCTGCTGAGAAGCAGCAATAGACCACAGGTAGCTCTGGGTTCATTTTTACAAGCATTTTCTAGAACCAGAACGCTAAATGAAAGGACAAAATCGGCGAATTTGACTCAGTTTGCCCTAACTTCCTCTTGTGGAAACTCTCCTTTCCCACACACACCTTTTTGACTTCTCAGAGCCTCTGCCTCGCCCCAGTAATGAATTGCCCCATGTTCCAAACAGGACTACCTTTTCCCATTCCTGTTTGAATCTCTTTAAACCCTTTTTCTTCCTGTTTACATTCCAAACCTAGCTCTAAGCATCACCTTCATATCCAGACTCTTTCCAAAGACCTAAGCTTATAGTCATCATACCGATCAAAGTGTGTGTGTGTGTGTGTGTGTGTGTGTGTGTGTGTGTGTGTTTGTGGTATCGTCACAAATACACATCTGTGTCTGCCTTCCCTGCCACCTTCCAGACACACCTCTTACCTTGCCACTCCAGGCACTCCAAAGTGGAACCAGGCGTCCATTCAGAGACTTATTTTTTTGTAGTGGGGAAAAGATGCCGCTCTTCAAAAACCTGGGGAGGAATTAAAGTGTTATCTTGAACATGCGTTTCTCTTTAAGTACCCTTCTCCCATCTTTACCCACCACTTTGGAATTTCCTTTACTACTATTAAATATGAGTATCTCTTCTCTAGTATGTGAAGAGCAGTGTTCATTCTTTTACACGTCATATTTAAACACTACTTTTAAATGAGAAATAATACAAGGATCATATCTTGTTTCCAGTCCTATTTGCCATTTTTTCATAGAGTTGATGTGAATAATAATCATTTTTAATTGTGACAACTCTCACCGAAACTGAAACTGGTTTCTTTTATCAGCTCATCTACTAAAATTATGATCTCCTGTGCATTTGTTTAACCTCAGGAAAAAAATCAAGGAAGGTACTTATGTTTGCACAAGAAGTTTGCCAATGAAACCTTTTGCAAGATTCATCTACAAGTCATATTAAACCTTTAAGCCATAAATTGTCTTAGAATAATTTGGAAGAACAGAAAATTGAAATAATAAAGAATCTAACAATGGACATTTTAAAACATTATCTGTCTATTAGTCATCTATCTATCATCTTTCTGTCTATCGTCCATTATCATAGCTCAATGTATTCCTTGCTTAGCTTAGTGACAATAGCTTGTAGGGATCTAAGAATAAATATCTAATGCTAAGGTGTTTTTTTAAGAGTAGAAAGGTTGAGAAACCACTGGGATAGAAATGATAATGTTCACATTTTCCAAGTGTCTGTTACAACTTAGAGATAGGGGAATTGGAAAATATTTTTAAGGAACTCTCCTATAAGCCAGCAGGTGTCAGAAAAATCAGTCTGTACTTTGTTAGTAAAGTGAAAGATAATTTTCACCCCATATTTATGAATATATTTTAAACGACTTGAGGAAATTTAACAAGATCTGTTAACACTATTTCCTGAAATAAAATTGTTAACTTTATTAAATATTAAGGTTTCACTGCTTGATGATTTCTGGTGAGTCGAATAACCTAAAAGTAAAGTTAAAGAAATGAAAATCTCTCTTCATTTATTCCATTGTTTAAGAGTATACTGTGTGAACTCTTGATTTCTCGGGAACAGAAACATAAAGTGTCATACCACATTCTCAAGAGCTATTTGAGGAAAGATTTTTCTTATATTTTGATAAGTACACTGAGGCACAAAAACTCACTGAAAATTAATGGAAAAATAATGGAAAAATAATTTCCTGAGATGGTTATCTTCGTGTCTTTATTTTAATAGTAGTAACTGCCTCCCTTGTGGAGGCCATCACTGCATCTAAATTTTATTTTATTTTATTTTTTACATTTTTAAAAATTTATTTTTGATAGAGAGAGACAGAGCACAAGTGGGGGAGGGGCAGAGAGAGAGAAAGACACAGAATCTGAGAAGGCTCCCGGCTCCAAGCTGTCAGCACAGAGCCTGACACGGGGCTCAAAGTCACAAACCGCGAGATCATGACCTGAGCCAAAGTTGGACAGTTAACCTTCTGAGCCACCCAGGCGCCCCCATTACTGCGTCTAATTTGCAACAACATTATTTGTGTAAAATCATCGAAGTTAGTTTCGTATCTTTCACGTTAATATCATCCAGCTCTTTGCTTTAGAATCACACTAATTAACTGGAAGTTTCTGTAAGGTAAAATATAAACGCAATATCATTGCCATTGATTTTTGGTTCTCCCAGGGAAAACCAAACATTTAAGGGGTCATGGATTTTAAGTCATGAGACAAAGAGAAATTTTGAATCTTCTTATTGAATGAAAAGAGGGATCTTCGGTAATCTAAAATTCCAGATGTATGCACATGGCATGAGATAAGGGTTTCCTATTTCCAGTAGCCATAGTTCTGGAAGGTTAACACTGGAAGAGCAGAGTCATTGCCCTATCACAGCTTGTCTGAGAGATATGCTTGTGCTCCATTTTGCCTGTGAAAGCTGTTGGCAAGAACGATGATTTCTGGGATTGGGAACGGGTGGGTGCCTGTCTATAGTTGAAACTCCGTTGGAAGGGCTGGGTGTCAGTGCTGGCCTTCTGAGGGTTACTTTCTCCTTCTCCCTTCTTACCTGTTAGTTCGGTGACTCAGATTGCCAACCATAGGTAGTCACCAAAAGCTGCAAGTTATTGTTCCCTATAAATAGCTATATCTGTAGACTCTTGGCCCATTTATGTCGTGGGTGAATTTTGCTCAGGGTGCAAAATACTTCAGTGATTTATTAATTTTTTTCCCTGAGGGATGCCATGCTTTTCTTTACATTAGGTCATAATGCCAAAGTATAGTGTTACTTTTTTTCCCCCAGAGGTGCTATTTGATTTAACTTTTTTTTGATTTGTTTAACTATTGTTTAATAACTATTAGCTATTTGATTTGTTTAACTTTTTCCCCCCAGAGGTGCTATTTGATTTGTTAAAAATATATAGAATTTACATGTCTTATAGATTATGTCTTTTGTTGTATGTCTTATAGACTATATATGTCTTTTATTTATTTATTTTTTTCAGTGCTTAATCAATCATGCTCTTTGGCTTTGATGAAGCTTTCAATTTTGAGAGTAGTAGAGCTTGTCAGGTGTCATTTTAAGTTACCAGCAAATGGTTGATTTGAGGCAAGAAGAACATGGTTTAAAAATGAAAATAAATCTAGCATGTGCTTAATAATTTGTCCTTTGCAGTAACAGAATTTTATCTGACCACCCACATTCATCTGGCTGCTGACGACGTCCTTGCTTCAATTGCAGAAGCTATTTTTGTACCTTTTGTGTCTTTTGAGGAACCAAGTGGGCCTGCTTGCTTATAATGATTCACGTCTCAAAGTGCGCAGGGTGTCCTAAAGTGCTACAGCAGTGATGTGGAAAGGGGGACAGGGAAGTTAAAGCAAACTACTTCCTTTAAGCACTTTGAATGCTCCCATGAAGTGGGACTGGGTTTAGGCACATTTTGCCGTGTCTTGAATCTGCAGTCCTTCCTATGAGACAGTAATTTGTCTGGAAGAAAAAGCAATATTTTTAAAAATGAACAAATATACAATAACCATCTAAGGATAGTGTCACAATATTTTTATGTGGGCCTTGTGTACTGGGAGATAAACCCTCTTAAGATGGTTCATTGATTACTCTATTTGGAGCAAGTAGTTTGACTGACTTTCCATGCATTTCTTTGGATCAGAGCTGGGTAAATATTAATTCTAAGTATGAGAAAGTCCCTTTCTTTATTTCTTGTTAAGTCTCAGGATTTTACTTTGGTTGGTTTTGGCTTCCTATTTCAGAAATTAATTTTAGCACAGAACATAACATTGCTGAAATAAACTATAGAGAAGAATTCGCTATGAGGTTATCTGAGACTTCATCCTGTGGAGTTTAGGAGCTGATGCACCAAAAGAAGTTTCCTGAGAATCTCAGCTTTAAGGCAGAACTGTGTCAGGCACTGTCATGGCATAATTTCTAGTTCCAATATTTTAAGTTATAACTCTACCATTATTTTCCTGATTGCCTCTACTTTTGTTGGTATAGACAATTCTTTTTTTAAAATTTTGTTCAATGTTTATTCATTTTTGAGAGAGAGAGACAGACAGCACAAGTGGGGTAGGGGAAGAGAGAGAGAGAGATAGAGATGCAGAAACCGAAGCAGGTTCCAGGCTGTGAGCTGTCAGCACAGCCTGATGTAGGGCTTGAACTCAGGAGCCATGAGGAGCCATGAGATCATTACCTGAGCCAAAGTCGGACGCTTAACCAACGGAGCCACCCAGGTGCCTCTTTAAATTTTTTTTTAATGTTATTTTGAGAGAGCATGAGCAGGGGAGCAGCAGAGAGAAGGAGACACAGAATCCAAAGCAGGCTCCAGGCTCAGTCCACACAGAGTCCGACGCGGGGCTTGAACTCACGAACCGTGAGATCGTGACCTGAGTCGAAGTCATGCGCTCAACTGACTGACTGAGCCACCAGGCACCCCAGCAATTCTCTTTTTTTTTTTTTTTTTCAACGTTTATTTATTTTTGGGACAGAGAGAGACAGAGCATGAACGGGGGAGGGGCAGAGAGAGAGGGAGACACAGAATCGGAAACAGGCTCCAGGCTCTGAGCCATCAGCCCAGAGCCCTACGCGGGGCTCGAACTCCTGGACCGCGAGATCGTGACCTGGCTGAAGTCGGACGCTTAACCGACTGCGCCACCCAGGCGCCCCAGCAATTCTCTTTTAATACAAGTACTTGTTCAAAAGAGTTAAACTATGTTAAAAGAAAGGAAATTGTTTTCTTCGGGGCAAAAAAAATGTCTTCTTGAGAGATCCACTTCCAAATTTTCTTTCCTCAAGGAAAGCAGTTTCTGTGAATGAAGAATAAGCATGCCTATTAAGTTGACTACAAGTGTTATCATTTAAGAAATCTTCTTGTTCATCTTTTAGGTTTCCAGAAGTTATGCATGAGTTCCTGTGAGGAGAGTCGGCACCGTGGAAGACATAGATGGTTGTGATACAGTTTTTTGATATGTGGATAACAGGTTAATAACTAAAACTTTTTATTTTATTCCATTGTTTTTGCATTGACCTTGAAAGGCAGTTTTGGCCTACTTTGTACCCATATGTAAGCCAACTTTGTCATTAAATCTGGGAGGAAACAGTGTATACACGCCATTTAGAGAGAAAAGTGTTGTGAAGGTTTTGTCTTGTTTTCCAAACCAGTTTTAATTACAATTCTCTTAATTGAGATAGCTGCATTTAAGAGCATTTCTTTCTTGCAAAGTTTATTTTCATATTAAATTCTACTTAGGGAACCCTAATTACTTTGGCTGTGTAATGGGGAAAACAAAATCACGACTGTGAAAAAAAAATTGCAAAAAAACTTTAGAACAAAATATTGAAAGTAGTGGGCTACAGTCAAAATAAGTTAAAAAAAACCTTGACTAAATATGCAAACTATGCAAATATCTGCAATCATGCCCTCAGTGTAGCCAGTGTGGAAAAAATCCAGTTCAGTTTTCCATTAGGTCTTAAATATCAAATTGGATTTTAATGTATGTCAAGTTAGAGGGTGATCATCAAAATATTTTTACTTTTCTCCAAAAGTTCTCTGGATTGCTTGGCAGGGTTTTATATAATATACAGTACCCTGCTCATATTGACAACTTGCTTATTTTAGGGAGAACTAAGGTTGTTATGGGGATTTTTACTAATAAAAGAAGCATTTATAATGAATTTGGCTCTCAGGATGGTGCCTTTTTTTAATCATCCTGTGGAAATAAGTCTGTATTCAGCTGGACTCTGGCAATGGCCATGGCTTTTTTGTAGATCCTTCTTTCCCTTATCCAGTCCTGTGTGGTAGCGATTTGTGGGACCATCACTGTGCTCTGAGACACTTGTGTATTTCTTAAAATATTTGGTAATTGATCTCTGGCATTTTAAAAGCAAATAGATGGAAATGGTCTCTAAAATGGAATTCAGTAATCACTATTTGAAGATGTATATGTTTGTTTATAAGCATAATACCCCCAATTCTCAAAAAAGGGCCAAATAACCATTTTAATTTTTCTAAATGTTTTACTATTAAAATTTTAGAAGTAGAGAGGCCGTGTTTGTTACCAGTCGTGTTATACCGTTATTATTTAGGATGTTATTATTTAATGCTCTCTTGACTTTTGCCACCACTCAAGTAATGATTAATTTCCTGAGGTAAAGCTTTTTTGTAAGATAGTGTTTTCCTAAGCAAAAGGTCCCAGATTGACAACCGTGGATACTGTAAGCCTTTATTCATCTACAGAGCAAGCTTGCCTTCCTGCCAATCCCACCCAGCTGTTATCCTGAAGAGACCTCTGTTGAGGTCTATACGGGAGGCTGTTGCTGTGCCTTTGCTTTCAAGGCCTGTCTGAGGAAATTATTTAACTGGGTGCCAAATTTATTTGAGTGGGACTGTGAAGAGTAGCCAAAGGAGAGGGCACACTTTTAGAGAAATGGCAGCTTTTCCATGGAATAGCCATGCGGAGGATAATATCTTTTTCAACACTGTCCCCCTCTGAAAAATGTGCTTAAGCTGCCAGACAATGCCTGTCTTGACTGCCTCAAAGACTCCTACGGGCTGGGGCACTATCCACAGGAAACCCCAGAGTCCTATCCTCCAACAAAACAGCTCACTCCTTTCGCAGCACTCAAAGACATTGGGAAAATTTTAAATGTGAATGTGAAATCGCGTTTGGAATATCTCTCCTTTGTTGGCAATGGGTGCCAAAAATGACTCTGCGTGGGTTTGGTTACCATAAAAAGAAATCTCACAGAATGAAATAACCGACTGGGTTTGTTTTTTTTGTTTTTTTGTTTTTTGTTTTCCGTAGGAGGATTGCTCTAATATTACATTTTGAAACATATCAATCGATTGGGAAAACTGGAAATTTATACTTTTAACATATAGTTAGGGAATATGAAAAATGAAATGTATCTATGCGGTGATAAAGAAGTAATGTAGTATAATTAACCACGTTACTGTGGATTTTATAGCACCAAGTAGATCTATATTGGGAAAATGCAACTAAAGCTGCTGATTTTTGTATGAGGGTGCATTTGATGGGTTGTAATAAAATTACGAAACTAAAATAGCCCAAAGAAACTATTTCCCTATTACTTAGCATTTAAACAATAAAATGCAAGCTTAGGCATTTGCCGTTGTTGGTAGACTTAGATTGCTCCGTAAAAGGATCACCCAACAAAAAAAGACGAATGTCTTTGTCACATCTTGGATTCAATTTTGAAAGCCTTAAGATTTTAAAAGTGAATTTCTTCTCCCTGATTGTAAGCTGAGGAAAGCAGTAAAGAGACTTTTGAACACCCCCCAAGCCTGTTTGGTTTTAAAGAGACAAACATGTTATGCCCAGTAAAAGATCTAGGGTGAACCCAATTTACACTGCGGATTTTTTTCCATTTCCAAGATAAAGCAGGTGTGGACAAGAGATTAACGGGAAATGTCCACATTTTTTTTTAATGGTTAAAGAATACGATCAGTATATTCCTCAAAAGACCCAGCACTCATGTTTTCTCTCTTCTGTTTTTCTCCATATGCCTCAGAAATTGCAAAAGGAAAGTGATTTTATGGATAGCAGTTAGTTGAAGCCTCTCCAAGGCTGGTGTTGAAGAGAAATACTATATTCTCAAACATGTTTAAAATCTGATGTAAATGTTTCACGTGAAGTAGGAATGATTTCCAATTCCCTCGTGATATTTTTAAGCTTTTCACTGAAGCAAAAAGTTCAGAGGTCCAGCCCAGAGACCAGAGGGAGACCAGAGGGATCGATCCGCAGTACTGGGATCCTGGGACTTCTAGCTCAGACACAGACAGAGGAGCTTTTCCTGTATGACCAGGAGGAGAAAGCGTGGCTCAAGCGATCATCCAGTTTCATGATAAAATGGTAGGACAGCTTAGGTAGGCTTGTCTTAGAAGTTTAAAAAGAAGTTTTCCTGACAGAAGCTATTTGCATAATTGAGTCAATGTATTTTTTTACTGGGATCAAAGTTTTGAATTTAAAAAATTGTCCAGATAATAAATGCTATTAGAATATAAGATGATCCTATGTGAATATCAGCAAAATTGAGTTTTTAAATAAAACAGTAGATTTGCCTTTTTCTGATTAGGCTCTTTTTCTGAAATTTAAATCCCACAGTTAACTAAATGTCCTAGATGATTTTTGTTCTGGCCATTAAATATCAGCTTTTAAATCTTACGTATGTAACTTTTCTTCATCTTTTGGTCCATTCTTTAAAAAAAAAATTTTTTTTTAATGTTTATTCATTTTTGAGGGAGAGAAAGAGAGAGACAGAGCATGAGTGGGGGAGGGGCAGAGAGAGAGGGAGACACTGAATCTGAATCAGGCTCCAGGCTCAGAGCTGTCAGCACAGAGACTGGCGCGGGGCTTGAACCCACGAACCACGAGATCATGACCTGAGCTGGAGTCGGACGCTTAACCGACTGAGCCACCCAGGCACCTCTCTTCTGGTCCATTCTTTAACAGCAAAATGTTATTGCCTTTGTAAGAATCTAGTTTGGTGCATCTCTTTTTTTAAGGATATGTTCTTAGTGAATAAGAATTGTACATATGTTGTTTAGGGTGTAATGGTTATAATTTATTATTATAAACCGCAGAAATTAAATCTGCCTGATTTACAAACATATTACCTCATTGCTAAATGAAAACATTATAATCTATTTAATTACTAAATATATTATTCCAGTCTTGTTTTTCACAAAATTTTATGTAATTATTTAACTTAAAGTTCGTGGTTTAAGCAAAATTATATATTCTGTGTAAACCAATGAATGGGAAGTGAACATAGGCCTCATTTTCACTTGTCAGGTTCTTACTTTCTTAAAATGTAATGCTTTCTAAGGAACAAAATAAAACAATGGTTTGTCATGATAGTTTATCATGTTCTAACAAGGAGTTGTCCTTACAATACTGTTCTTAATACTTTAACATAAGTACTTATGTTAGTACTTTAATATAAGATTGTGTACCTTATTTAAATTAATGGATTTGTGTGATTTCTAGGAAGTGGGATTTAGAAAGAATTTTTTTTTAATGTTTATTTATTTCAGAGACAGAGAGACAGAGCATGGATGGGGGATGGGCAGAGAGAGAGGGACACAGAATCCGAAGCAGGCTCCAGGCTCTGAGCTGTCAGCACAGAGCCTGACGCGGGGTTTGAACTCACAGACCGCAAGATCATGACCTGAGCCGAAGTCAGAAGCTCAACCGACTGAGCCACCCAGGCACCCCAAGGAAGTGGCATTTTTGAGGCCACTTTCTATACTCCAGCCATGCAGAACTCATATATTCTCCCAGGACCATGAAAATTTTAAGCATGGGAAATATTGAAGTCAAGTGACAATATTTAGAAGAAAGTATTGTTGAAGATGCAGTATTTTAAGTTATGATAAACTGACTGACAGAAGTGGATGGGAGAAGTGAGACCTTATAGGCTTGGGGGTGAGCCAAAGCTGGGTTTCATTCTGGTTCTGAACCATCAACCTCCCTTAGGATCATACTCTACTGTAAAACAGGTATAATACATACTGCAAAGGGGAGTCATGAAGATCAAATTAGTTAACATATATGAAGCTATGTACCAGGCACAATATAGTAAGTACACAATAAACAACAAGTATTATCATTGTTATTCCTAACAATGGATCTGCAATCACAGGTCAACACCGTGGGAAAATATGAAAAACAACTTAGAAATTATTCAGTTCAGGGACTCCTGGGGGGCTCAGTTGGTTAAGCGTCCACTTTGGCTCAGGTCATGATCTCATGGTTTGTGGGTTCGAGCCCCGCATCAGGCTCTGTGCTGACAGCTTGGACCCTGGTTCCTGCTTCACATTCTGTCTCCCTGTCTCTCTGCCCCTCCCCCACTTGTGTGCACGCGCGCGCGCGCTCTCTCTCTCTCTCTTTTAAAAAAAGATTTAAAAAAAAAGAAAAAGAAATATTCAGTTCAAGCTCTGACTCCTAGTTAAGGAAAGATGCAAAATATTCCTGTCTTGAATTGAAAATACACTTTACTCCCATTTTAGAGGGTGCTATTCACCTTTACAAGTCTGACAGCAGTTGTGTCTACATGAACCTTAAATATTTAGTTAGTTAAACAAAAATTCAGTCAATTTGGGTTTGACACTGCACATTCTTCTTGTTAGCATGCTTGCTGTAACTGACCAAAGTTAATTTGCATTACACTATTATAAGGGCCTCACTTCTCATTCAGCTTTTGTCTTTTTTTTTTAAGTTTATTTATGTATTTTGAGACAGTGAGCACGTGCCTGAGTGGGGGAGGGGCAGGGAGAGAGGGAGAGAGATAGAATCTCAAACAGGCTCAGGTGACAGCAGGAAGTCCTACATGGCAGTTTCATCTCACAAACCATGAGATCATGACCTGAGCCGAAATTAAGAGTCAGACCCTTAACTGAGCCACCCAGGCGCCCCTCAGTTTTTTTCTGTTCTTTTTTTTTTTTTTTTAATTTTTTTCATAATGTTTATTATCTTTGAGAGAGAGAAAGAGAGTGCGAGCAGGGCAGGGGCAGACAGAGAGGGAGACACAGAATCTGAAGCGGGTTCCAGGCTCTCAGCTGTCAGCACCAAGCTCTAACTCACGAACCTGGAGATCATGACCAGAGTCGAAGTTGGACGCTTAACCGACTGAGCCACTCAGGCGCCCCTCGGTTTTTTTCTTATTACCTATAAAGGAATGCATAGGAAGATCACTGTGCAGGGAAAATCCAATCCAATAGTAAAATTTGCCAGCAAACCGAAGTTAATGCTTGTTGTTTAGTTTTTCAGCTACTGCATTATAAATGTGTGGCTCTTAGCAGAAGGAACTTTTGATGTCTTGCTACAAATATATGGGGGCTGCTGATTTCTCACCCAAAAGTCTTTTCATTCCCGTGGGAATTGCCATGTTCTTTCCCTTTCCTAAGTGCACCTGCCATCACCACCATCACAGCAGCAGTCTGTCTTAGGGGGCAAATTGGACATAGAAGTTAGACCGGTACAGAAAGAAAAATCACCAAAAGTCATACGGTGAAAAGTAGAAATTTCTTTCCTGCCCCTTCTTTTGACTCCCTGATTCTACTTCTGCAATTTAATTTAACTGGAGTTAAAAGCTGTTCGGCATCCCTGCAGAAATGCTCTGTTTATCACCTGTTTCTCTGTTACACACATGGGATTATTAAATGCAATGAGTGTTTTTTTGTTTTTTGGCGGGGGGTGGTGGGGTTTTGTTTTTTGTTTTTTGCTTTTCAACATCCAATATTACTATCTTCTGGATGAGTTCCTATATCAGCACGTACTGCTGTGCTTTATCTTTTTAAATGGCTGAGTTTTATGATGGAGTCATAACTTACTTAAGCAGTCCTTGTACACACATCTTTGTGCACTTGTGCAGGTACATCCATAACGATAAATTTGCAGCAATGGAATTTCCGGGCCAAAGGGTATGTGCTTTCTTACTTTGATAAGCACCTTCATGTTGCCTCTCAAGGAAACATCTCAACTTTCATCATAGGTGACACAGTTGGGCACTGAAGTACTCAGAATCCTCTGGCCATTTGCTTATGGAAGATGAGTATTCAGTTAAGATCTAATTGTTTCCAAGTTGTCAAGTTTCCCTGCGCTATTCACAGCCATCCGGAGGACTCCTTTATTTGTTGTGATGTAAATTTAAATGTGCAAACCTATAGGTTCAATAAAAAACCCTACTATTCTCAACTTTTTAATATCTAAGGGATCAGAACCAGGCTAATTGTGTCAAAAAAATGATGTTTTGATATAATAATCTTATATATTAGAAAATATTACTCTAAAGCTTTTATAATTTTTTCTGTTTTTGGACACATTACAAAGCAGTCACTTATTAATCTTCTCTTAGGGTACATAGCATTGTGAGCTCTATATATATGAACTTTAATTTGACATCTATGTACAGCTGTGTTGTGGTTTAATGAAACAGTTTTTCCTAACTGCCTTTATTTTCTACCCAGGAAGCATCAAGACAATCATGTCCATGAGAATGCTAAACCATTCAGGTAGTCATTACATTTTTAAACTGTCCAAAAATATGTTTTGTTTTTTATATTATGAAGGCTTTATAATAGTTTATTTGGATTCACTTTACCACCTTTGCCAAAGTTCTGGGACAATCTTTGATTCTTATGGCTTTAGCCTAGCTCTCCTAATCACTGCTTTAAAATATATCTGTATTGTATGTTAATATAAATATGGATGTATGTAAAATATATTCTATATTTAAATATTAAATATATATGTAATATATTTAATATAATATTTAAAACATATTTAGTATTTACATATGTTTTATATGTATGTTTTATTTTGCATATAAAATATATTTATACATATATATATATATTTGTCTATAAAATATGTCCATATAGAGAAATCTGTAGTACACTTAAGCAGGCACGTCATACAACTTGGTCGGAAATAGCTCTAAATTTATTTTAATGAAGGCTTTTAAAAATTTTATGATTTTATAAATAATATCTATCAAAAGCTTTCTTTTAAATACTTTTCTAACCAAAATTAAGGAGTATTTAAAAGGATGACCAAAATTAGAGCATTGAAGAAATCTAGCTTATGACTTAATGCCATGTTTGACATTAATATCCTTTAATTGTGGAACTAAGGTAACAGCTATAAAAAGTATCCTTGGAGCATAAAAAAATCATTTTCAATTTATCCAGGGTCAGGCTGGCTATTTAGGATTGGTTTTGGTTTCTAACTTGATAACTGTTATGACAATCTCTTTGTGTTTCTTTTTCTTTCAGATCGTTTTATCTTAGTGAAACTGGCAATTGAACTTTGCTCTAGTTGATGGGCAAAACTGCTCCCAGACTATTCATCCCAATTTCATGCTAGTTGAAAATCTTCAAATGCCATAAGAAATCTTCACAGATTTGCACTTAGCTTTTGGATGGACATTTCTACAATGGAGAGAACTGTGTTATAGCCCTGGTCCAAGGCCGTTACCATCTCATGCTCATAAGACTACGGGGTGGGTGTGGCAGGTTCCAAAGAGAAGGAGCACTCGGCCAGTTTGCAGACACCCTGGACCATGGAAGCTAACAAGCTTTGAAAAGCACAGCTTTGAAGACACTCCATGAGTCTGCATGGCTTTCAAGTGAACTAGCACTTAAGACCTTGTAACAAAATGGACACTGGGGACACAGCTCTAGGACAAAAAGCTACCTCAAGGTCTGGAGAAACTGATACAGCATCAGGTAGATGGAGACAGGAACAATCAGCTGTTATTAAGATGAGCACTTTTGGCAGTCAAGAAGGACAGCGGCAACCACAAATAGATCCTGAGCAAATCGGAGACACAGCGTCCGCACAACTCTTTGGTTCTGGGAAACTGGCCTCACCTAGCGACGTGGCACAGCATGTCACAGAGAAGCAATACCCACCGCCTCGTCCGAGCCCTTACTCATGCCAACATTCACTCTCTTTCCCTCAGCACTCATTGCCACAGGGGGTCATGCACAGCAGCAAGCCACATCAGAGCCTCGAAGGCCCTCCGTGGCTTTTCCCTGGCCCTTTGCCGTCCGTTGCCTCCGAGGACTTATTTTCTTTTCCTATACATGGCCACAGTGGTGGTTACCCCAGAAAAAAGATTTCAAGCCTGAACCCTGCTTATAGCCAATACTCTCAGAAAAGTATCGAACAGTCCGAAGATGCTCACAAGAAAGAGCACAAACCCAAAAAGCCCGGCAAATACATTTGCCCCTACTGCAGCAGGGCGTGTGCCAAACCAAGCGTACTGAAAAAACACATCAGGTCCCATACTGGGGAGCGGCCATATCCATGTATACCTTGTGGTTTCTCTTTCAAGACAAAGAGCAATTTGTATAAGCACAGGAAGTCACATGCCCATGCAATTAAGGCAGGATTAGTCCCTTTCACAGAGTCAGCTGTATCTAAATTGGACCTAGAGGCTGGTTTTATTGACGTAGAAGCAGAAATACATTCAGACGGTGAGCAGAGTACAGACACGGACGAGGAGAGCTCTTTATTTGTTGAGGCTTCTGAGAAAATGAGTCCCGGCCCACCGATCCCGTTGGATATTGCCAGCCGAGGTGGCTATCATGGGTCACTGGAAGAATCACTGGGAGGTCCGATGAAAGTGCCGATTTTGATTATCCCCAAAAGTGGGATCCCTTTACCTAACGAAAGCTCTCAGTATATAGGCTCTGATATGCTACCGAATCCGTCACTAAATACTAAGCCTGATGATTCTCACACAGTTAAACAGAAACTTGCACTAAGACTGTCAGAGAAAAAAGGACAAGATTCTGAGCCATCTCTCAACCTTCTGAGCCCGCACAGTAAAGGAAGCACTGACTCCGGTTACTTCTCTCGCTCAGAAAGTGCGGAGCAGCAAATAAGCCCTCCGAACACAAATGCAAAGTCTTATGAAGAAATCATCTTTGGAAAATACTGTCGGCTTAGTCCCAGAAATACACTCAGTGTTACGACCGCAAGTCAGGAGCGTGCCACAATGGGTAGGAAGGGCATGATGGAATCATTACCTCACGTAAACACCAGGTTAGATGTCAAGATGTTTGAAGATCCTGCATCACAGCTGATCCCAAGCAAGGGAGAGCTCGACCCCAGTCAAGCAAGCATGCTGAAATCCACGAAGTTCAACAGTGAATCCAGACAATCCCAGACTATTCCGTCATCCGTCAGGAATGAAGGAAAGCTTTTTCCTGCAAATTTCCAAGGCAGCAGCCCAATTCTCTTAGAAGCTCCTGTGGACTCTTCACCCCTTATTAGAAGCAACTCGATGCCAACTTCTTCAGCAACTAATCTTAGCATTCCTCCTTCTTTGAGAGGAAGTCACTCATTTGATGAAAGGATGAGTGGCTCCGATGATGTGTTCTATCCGGGGACGGTGGGGATACCCCCTCAGCGCATGTTAAGGAGACAGGCTGCATTTGAGCTGCCCTCAGTACAGGAGGGGCACATGGAGGCAGAACACCATGGCAGGATGTCCAAGAGTGTCACAGGCTTATCCTTGAAGGAAAAGAAATTGATTTCTGTGGACCGCATGGGGTATGACTACGATGTCTGCCGGAAACCCTACAAGAAGTGGGAAGACTCTGAAACACCAAAGCCAAGCTACAGGGACATTTCCTGCTTAAGCTCTTTAAAACACGGGGGTGAGTATTTCATGGATCCCTCGGTGCCATTGCAGGGAGTGCCAACCATGTTTGGAACTACTTGTGAAAATAGAAAACGCCGGAAAGAGAAGAGTGTGGGAGATGAGGAGGACACCCCCATGATCTGCAGCAGCATCATGAGCACTCCCATGGGCATAATGACTTCGGATTATGACCCCAAACTGCCGATGCAGGAAGGCGTAAGAGGTGGATTTGTCATGGCGGGACATGAGAACCCTTCCCATGGTCACTCAGAGCGCTTTGACCCGTGTCGACCCCAACTCCAATCTGGAAGTCCATCTCTTGGGTCCGAGGAGTCACCCTCAGCCACCGATGCAGATAAGATTTCAGACCTGGCGGGCAGGAAACCTCCTGGAAATGTGATTTCTGTTATTCAGCACACAAACTCGCTGAGCCGCCCCAATTCATTTGAACGGTCTGAGTCCGCTGAACTGATGGCTAGCGCACAGGACAAGGCCTCTTCACCTTCCGAGACCTGTGACAGCGAGGTTTCAGAAGCCCCGGTGAGTCCAGAGTGGGCTCCACCTGCCGACGGTGCTGACAGCGGGGGGAAGCCATCCCCTTCCCAGCAGGCCCAGCAGCAGCCCTACCACGCGCAGCCCAGGCTGGTTCGCCAGCACAACATTCAGGTTCCTGAGATTCGAGTGACGGAGGAGCCTGATAAACCAGAGAAGGAGAAAGACGCCCAGAGTAAAGAGCCGGAAAAGCCCGTGGAGGAATTTCAGTGGCCCCAGAGAAGCGAGACCCTTTCCCAGCTCCCAGCTGAGAAGTTGCCACCCAAAAAGAAGCGTTTGCGACTTGCAGACATGGAGCACTCTTCAGGGGAATCCAGCTTTGAATCCACAGGCACGGGCCTCTCCCGCAGCCCCAGTCAGGAAAGCAACTTGTCCCACAGCTCCAGTTTTTCAATGTCTTTCGAAAGAGAGGATGCCATTAAGCTCCCCGCACCTCCTAAGCCAGATGAGTTTGGGAAGCATTCAGAGTTTCTGACCGTCCCTGCTGGGTCGTACTCCTTGTCCGTCCCGGGCCACCACCACCAAAAAGAGATGCGGCGCTGCTCGTCCGAGCAGATGCCTTGCCCTCACCCAACGGAAGTTCCAGAAATCCGGAGCAAATCATTTGATTACGGGAATCTGTCCCACGCTCCGGCGGCAGGGGCATCGGCCGCCACGTTATCCCCGTCGCGGGAGAGGAAGAAATGCTTTCTGGTGCGGCAGGCTTCCTTCAGTGGCTCTCCGGAGATCGCCCAGGGGGAGGCTGGTGCAGATCTGGGTGTAAAGCAGGAGCACATGGAGCACCTGCACGCGGGCCTGAGGGCCGCGTGGCACCCTGCCCCCACCTCCGTGCTGCCTCCCCTCCAGGCAGAGGACCCTGGGAAGCAGATTGTGGGTCCTTGTGCCCAGCTGAGCTCAGGTCCGCTCCACCTGGCCCAGCAACAGATCATGCACATGGACAGTCAGGAATCCCTGAGAAATCCCCTGATACAACCGACATCCTATATTGCAAGCAAGCACTTGTCTGAGCAGCCACATTTGTTTCCACATCAAGAGACTATTCCGTTTTCTCCAATCCAGAATGCCTTGTTTCAGTTTCAGTATCCTACCGTCTGTATGGTTCATTTACCAGCTCAGCAGCCTCCCTGGTGGCAGGCACATTTCCCACATCCCCTTGTGCAACACCCTCAGAAGAGCTACGGCAAGCCTTCTTTCCAGGCAGAAATCCATCCTAGCTGTCCCTTAGAGCATGTTGCAGAGCACGTTGGAAAGAAATCTGCTGAGCACGCACACCCGAAAGAGCAAACCTACCCGTGTTATTCAGGAACATCAGGGCTACACTCAAAGAACATTCTTCCGAAGTTCCCGTCAGACCAGAGCACCAAGTCACCTGATACTCCCTCTGAACAGGTTCTTCAAGAAGATTTTGCCTCCGCAAACGCTGGGCCTTTACAGTCCTTACCGGGAACAGTGGTTCCTGTCAGGATCCAGACCCATGTCCCGTCCTACGGGAGTGTCATGTACACGAGCATTTCTCAGATACTTGGGCAGAACAGTCCTGCGATTGTCATATGCAAAGTGGACGAGAATACTACCCAAAGAACACTGGTGACCAACGCGGCCATGCAAGGGATCGGATTCAACATTGCCCAGGTGCTGGGGCAGCACGCAGGCTTAGAAAAATACCCCATTTGGAAAGTACCTCAGACCTTACCCCTTGGCTTAGAATCCTCAATCCCCTTATGTTTACCTTCCACCTCGGACAGCGTGGCCACCCTGGGGGGTAGCAAGCGGATGCTTTCTCCAGCCAGCAGCTTGGAGCTCTTCATGGAAACGAAGCAGCAGAAAAGGGTCAAGGAAGAAAAGATGTATGGACAGATTGTTGAGGAGCTCAGTGCTGTGGAGCTAACCAGCTCAGACATCAAGAAGGATCTGTCCCGCCCACAGAAACCCCAGCTGGTTCGACAAGGTTGTGCTTCTGAGCCAAAGGATGGCTTGCAGTCGGGGTCATCTTCCTTCTCTTCACTGCCCCCTTCCTCATCTCAAGACCATCCGTCTGCCAGCCTGTCCATGAGGGAGCCGTTCCCGCCCAACTCCAGGGCACCTCCTCTAGGCCAGAAGTCCAGCGGGCCTTCTGAAAGCAGAGAGTCCTCAGATGAATTAGATATTGATGAGACGGCATCTGATATGAGCATGAGCCCTCAGAGTTCCTCATTGCCCCCCGGAGACGGTCAGCTTGAAGAGCACGGAAGGGGCCAGAAGCTGCCTGTCGGCATGCTGGTGCACATGGCCTCTGGCCCAAGCAGGAAGATGGCAAACTCAACTCTTCTTTTCACGGACGTGGCAGATTTCCAGCAGATTCTTCAGTTCCCCAGTCTGCGGACAACAACTACTGTGAGTTGGTGCTTCTTGAATTATACAAAACCCAATTACGTACAACAGGCCACCTTCAAATCCTCAGTTTATGCTTCATGGTGCATTAGTTCCTGTAACCCAAACCCATCAGGATTGAACACCAAGACCACTCTGGCTCTTCTGAGGTCCAAGCAAAAAATCACTGCAGAAATTTATACTCTGGCTGCTATGCACAGACCTGGAACTGGCAAGCTTACATCATCAAGTGCATGGAAGCAGTTTGCTCAGGTAATGAATACCATTTCCAAAAGCACCGTAGTGTGGAGTTGATTGTTGAGCAGAATACATAGTGAAGGACAGAAGGTCTAAAACATACAAGGGAAATGAAGGTCAGAGCTGAGGGAACCCTCTGTGACACTGATCTCCCTTTCTCAGTAAGAGAAAAAGCCAGTGGCCAGGCGTGCACTATGTTTTGGGGGAGTCCCTCTTTCGGCCAGCTGCCATGGAATTCTACCACTGGAATCAATTCCTTTGGGTTCTTCTCTCTTCTGGCCTGTGTTAGTGACCTAGCCGGTCATATTCTCTTTTGGTATGAAGGATTCATGGGATTGTGACATGTGGACATAGGACATAGAACATTGTGAATGTAGGAATGGACACTGAGTGGAAAGATCAGGAAGGAGGCGGATGGGTGTCAGAACTGAGCTTTGCAAACTTCAGAGGGCTTATTTCCAGTGACAGTACTTTTTACTAAAATTTATTGTCTCTATTTTTCCCTCAAAACTCATTTTTTCCAAGTGATTATCTGGTTTGTTCCTACATGAACAATTAATACCTTACATGTCAAATTGCAAAAATACTAATAGGGGCACTTTGGAATTTTTCCTAAATTATTAATGAAGCAAATAGAGGATTTAAAAATAGTTTTTACTTAATTCAGTTACCATTTCCCTTCAGTTTTTTTAAAAAAAATTTTTTTTTTTCAACGTTTATTTCTTTTTGGGACAGAGAGAGACAGAGCATGAACGGGGGAGGGGCAGAGAGAGAGGGAGACACAGAATCGGAAACAGGCTCCAGGCTCTGAGCCGTCAGCCCAGAGCCCGACGCGGGGCTCGAACTCACGGACCGCGAGATCGTGACCTGGCTGAAGTCGGACGCTCAACCGACTGCGCCACCCAGGCGCCCCTCCCTTCAGTTTTTGAAAATATTTCCTTAATTGATAATGTTTTGTTACTTCAGAATATAGAACATGTTTTCTGTTTTTATTAGCGTTGCATAGATTAAGTGCCAACAGAGGAATATTCTTTTTTTTTTTTTTAACAAAATGTTGAATAATTCTGTAGAAACTGTATTTCTCTGATTTTATCCTTAGTGTCCCTTGTTTTACGTAGCCAGGCCATGGCCTTTTAACATGGAATTTAGGCTAATTTTCAGAGGTCAGAGGAGAGCGGGTATGTGGGCTGCTCCTGTGTCTTAGAGAAAGCGTATGAAATGATTCTCTCTTTTTTCCTACAGATGAAACCTGATGCATCCTTTTTATTTGGCAGCAAACTAGAAAGGAAACTAGTTGGAAATATCTTAAAGGAAAGAGGGAAGGGAGATATTCATGGAGATAAAGATATTGGATCCAAACAAACGGAGCCAATCCGAATTAAAATCTTTGAAGGAGGGTAAGGAAATATGTGCATGTGTAAAATATTCAGTTATAAGTCAGAGCAAATGGTCACGAATGTATGCACGGGAAAAAATAGTACCTACTCTGGTTGGGTATAAGGTGGATTCCTTCTCTATTCACATTTCTGAAGTCTGGCTGGCAACAGATAATGAGTTCATGCGCTTGCTTTCAACGCTTACTTTCAATGAAAATGTCCCCGTTATATATGGTTTGAACTTCTGCTTCAAATTTCCACGCCTCTCATGCAGTATGAAATTGACTATATTTGTGGCCTCATGATGTCGTCAAGTTTGTTCATGCTTTAATATTATTCTTGTGGGCATTTTGGTATTATTAATGGATATTTTTATTCTGTGCTAACACAAATGCAATCTTGCACACTCATGTATAATCCTAGGAACTAGTTAATTTGATTGTTCATTTAATTGCTTTTACCAGATATTATTGGGATTTCATCATTTCCATTAGTGTCCTGTTTCTGTTCCAGGATCCAAGCCAGGGTACCACATTGCATTGAGTTGTCATGTTTTCTCTGTCTCTTCTGATTTCTGGCAGTTTCTTTTTCTTTGGGAATTTCCTTTTCTTTTCATTTTATTTTAGAGAGAGTGTGTGTGTGTGTGTGTGTGAGAGAGAGAACAGGGGAAAAGGGCAGAAGGAGATGAAAAGAGAATATTAAGTGGCCTCCACACTCAGCACAGGGAGCAATGCGGGGCTTGATCCCACGATAGCAGGATCATGACCTTAGCCGAAATCAAGAGTGGGATGCTCAACCGACTGAGCCACTCAGGTGCCCCTGGGAATTTCTTTTTAAGTGTTGAATCCTGAGTTGTAGAAATACAAGTAATAAGGCTCAATGACTTTGATATCTGTACAGTAAAGAAAAATTACTCATATGTGTAATGTCTAGTTTTAGATTTCATTAGAATTGTATTGTATCAGGCTCCTCGGTCACATGGGAGAAAAATCTCAGACTTATGCTATTAAAATTTAAAAACTTTAAAGCATACTAATCACATTAGGGTGATTATGTTGTAACTAGCCTTATCTCTGCAATAGATCTGTAATTTACATGTTTCCATGAGCACAAATTTGTTCCAGTTATAGTTGGAAGACCGAATAATGTTATCTATTTAATTATAAAATGTTGACTGTTTAGTGATATGAAATATCTATTTCCCACATAGATTTACCAGTTTGGAGATGAATTATTAAAATTGTTTTCCTCTTGGTTTCAGCCCCTTTGGATGTCAAGTATTTTCACCACTAAATCCACAATTGTATGGAGTCTTAAAGTTGGTCTTGATATTTTTTTGACATTCCTCATCTTTTAACACAAATGAAAACAAAACAGATGTTATCTTTCCTCAGAAACTGAGATGTCCTTGTGAATGAATCCACACCCTCATATTCAGTAGTCTTCCTAGTAGTGCACTTGTACTAGATGAGCAATACTTTATACTTTATACTTTGCTTTGGGGAAGTCATCTCTACTAATGAAGGACACAAGTGAAAGAGCGTATATGAACATATTATTGCTGTGGTTTGATGATCCACAAGGACGGTGCCCATATATCATTTCTTCCCCCTTTCATTTCCCTGTGGTATGGGCTACATCCCAGTCATTTCTTAATCTGTGACCCGACTTCTGTCTGGTGGTGACCAGGTGTTCATTCCAAGCAGTGTGTTACTGCCTCTTAGTTTGGTGATTGCAAAGTGATAACTTGAAAAAAGAAGTATAACTGACCACATTTTTAAGTGTATATGTTCTTTATATTACCCAATTCCTAGGTTTAAACATACCTTTTGGGGTTTTTTCAAAATACGTTAATTCTTGTATTAAGTAGAATCTAAGGTCTGTAGACCTGTTGCATGGTAGATATTTTATTTTTACAGATTTTTCAAATACATAGTTTCATTTTGTACTGAATTTGACTGTTTACAGGTTTGGTCAGCTAAGACATTAAAAATAAAATGATAAAGGCCCCTGGGTGGCTCAGTCAGTTAAGCGTCCGACTCTTGATCTCAGCTCAGGTCTTGATCTCAGGGTGGTGAGTTCAGGCCCCCATGTTGGCCTCTGCACTGGATGTGAAGCTTATTTAAAAAAAATAAAATAACATTATATTACTTGAAGATAAAATGCATTTCCCATCAACCATGATGATGGGCTACACTAAGCTTAAGGTATCCTTCTGTGAAGAAAACTAGCTTTCTATAAATTTATTTGTTTTATTCTGTATTTCTTTGGTAATTTTATCAATTTAGGGACAGAGAATAGTGAAATTAAACAGTGAAAGATCTTTCGCATCTTTTCTACTTTGTTACAGAAGACAATGTAAAATGAAACTTAAAGTTCAAGAAAGTTTTGAAGAACAAGTTGAGGTGGGAAGTTCCTTGTGACAGGGGAAAGATTTAATGAAAAAACATATAGAATTGACTATTCATATTTTTGATACTACTTAATTCCCACCTGGATTAGTAGTGACCAAAAAGTAAATAATGTTAACACTGAATAGCATCCATAAAAGAGTTAGTATTTAAATATGTGGGTGGATTTTCTCTCTTAAAAATCCTTCACTGGATTGGATGAATGAAGTTGAATTTTCATTTCTGAAAATACAGAAGTGTGCAATACTCCTAGAATGTAAAAACAAACAAACAGACAAACAAACAAACAAAAAACCCTATAAATCTAGTGCCTTTAAGTAAATCCACAGTGAATTAGGGCATTTTATATGTCAGTTTACATTTTGGAATTATAAAATGAGCCCCTTGGAAAGAATATCTTTCCAAGAATGACATTAGACCCATAATTCTAGCCTCGCTTTGATTTAAAAGATAATGATATTCACTGAATTATTCAGTAGAATGTTACTGTACTCTATGATTGATCCTGTTTCATTGTAGTCTGAACAAAATATGATAGTTGAGCCCTGGGTAGGTTTCTTCCATGGATTATCACAGTGAATACCTAAGATTTTGTTCATCTAATTGATTTGACTAAACTAGCTGACCTCAGACATCCTTTCAAACCTCTCTATTAAATTCTTCTGCAAACAAATGCAAATTTGGTTGAAAAATAGAATCTCTAGTTTTTATTATGTAACATAACAGTACCTACCAGAAGCTACTTGAAATTTGGACTCCACTTTAGTGCAAATTCATGGTCCTTGGGAAAGAGCGGATCAAATCTGTAGACAACAGTTGGTGAGCTCAGCTCAGCCCGTGTAAGCTAGAAATTTGGGAGGCACTCTCATGCCAGGATTGTAAAAATAGAGCAAAAACTTGCAATGAAGAATTCTATTATCGGTTTTACTTATTTTAGCATATTTACAGGCATGTGTGTGTGTGTGTCTGTTCTGCTTACACGTCTTAGACGATATAATGTTAACGGATGATATATGATGATTTGAATATGTTGGTATAACTTTTTGGATATTTCTTGTGTGGAGGCTGTACTAGAATCCAAAAGTAGTAAGGCACAACTCTGAAACTCTCTGAGGCTTATGGAAGTCCATTGGAATTGAACATCTGTATCCCAAGTCCACATATCTTAATAGGGGGACCCATTCCATTTTGAACACCATGTAGAAAATTACATTTTGCTTACAGTGCCAAATGTGTCATCTGGTTCTTTCAGGAATTTACTGCGTAAACTTCTCAGGTTTCATAGAAGTAGGGTTGAATAATTGTTTGTAAAAGACCCTCATAATAATTTGCCTCTCAAAAGATTTGCTTCTGGTTTGATACATAAACCAGAAGTATTTGAAAACACACTGCATTCCCTTTTTCTAAACAGGTATAAGTCAAATGAAGATTATGTATATGTCAGAGGACGTGGACGTGGAAAGTACATTTGTGAAGAATGTGGGATTCGCTGTAAGAAGCCAAGCATGCTCAAAAAGCATATCCGCACTCACACTGATGTCCGGCCATATGTATGCAAGTTATGTAACTTTGCTTTCAAAACGAAAGGTACAATTATCATCTTTTTAGACGAGGACATACTTTTCTTATGGTTTCTTTGGATTCTAAGTACCATTTTATAACTGTTATTGACAGTAAGATGGTTTTGTGAGTGAAATGTATTTTCTCCCTTATGTAAGTAATCAAAGGATACACATGAAACAGCAAGGCTTCTTTTATGACTTGAGTAAGAGCTGTAGACTTAGTGCCAGGCAAGTTGTTTCCGAAGGAAGTGGCTAAGAATTGCCCGCATTGCTATTGCTATTACTTCATGTTAGAAATGTTGTGCGGTCTAGATAATCTTTGCACCAGTATTGAAATACCACAGGGAGACAATCCATGCAGTGGCATTAGAAAAGCAAGGCAGCAGCTGGGAAGAAAACATGTGCCCATGGTCAGTTTCAAGATTATGAATAATGTAGAGACCCACAGACTCCCAGGTGGGCTCCTCCATCCACAGTTGCATTAATTATGCATAGAAATTTGATAGCTTGTGTTCCGTGTATTTATCAGCACAGAGACAATTTCTTACTCTCAGGCCACAACTGTGAATTTCATAATATCAGGACTTGCCCTTAAAATGATATTCTTTCTTTTAAAAGAAAAATCTGGTTGTTTTTTTTTTTTACAGGTAGGTTTATATGAAAATATACAAGAAGGTTGTTTTGATTATAGTTTCTTCATTTTATAAAATCAAGGAAATGTTCTTGATCCCAGTGTTCTCAGATTACAGAAGTAGCGAATTAGAGGGGGTTTGACTTTTGGAGAAGTACGTCTTACTGCTTGCTGCAGAAGTACTTTAGCTATCATGGATTTTTACCCCCTCATTAAGCTCGTATGATTTCCTATGTTTTAACTTTAAATTTGCATACCAGTTACTCTGCTCCACTCCCCATCAAGAAAAATAATAATCAAATAAAATAATCTTTGGTAGGGAAATATGTACCAATTTTCTCCTATAGCCCAAATCCTAAATTGTCTCGTTGGTTTCTCAGAAGTATAAATGTGTAGACTCCCAACATACCTGTTTCTTCTTTACTAAAAAGGTATCTGTAATACAGGGATGCTTTCTTTGAAGGCAGATAAAGGAGGGGGGAGTGTTCATTTGCATTTCAAAAGAGATAAACTTAAGGTCCTTTAAATACCATCCTCCTTTGTACAATCTAGCCTTTTATTTAGAACTTCACTGAGAGACTCCCTAGGACAGAAGAAAATATAAACTTTGGTTCTATAACCTGCAAATCCGCCAGTCATTACAACTGCTTTATCTTCACGGGGTACAGGAGTTTGCTGTGTGAGACGCTGGGTGACGTAACACCACATTTCTAGGTTTTTAAAAATCAAATTAAATTTGGCTCTGCATCATTGCCATGGAGCTTTAGCAGGAAATCATTTATTCTTGGTCATTATTGGAGTTTCCTTGTCACCCTTCAAGAATGTGTAAATGTCTCAGAATCTTAAAATGAGCAAAATATCCTGGGGAACCCCTCGAATTTTCAGTTGAAGTAACTGTTGTTCCACCCCAAGCCCTGTGAGCACAGACCCTCAGTGCTCTCAGAGGACCAGCACCTATGGAAGTCATGCCTGCCCACTCCTTCAAGGGCCCTGCCTAGCCAGTCCCTTCCCCCTCCTTGCTAGAATCCCTTCAGAAGCTCAAGACTTAGGTCAACCAAAGCCAGAGTGGAGTTGTTTCAGAGCCAGATTTCTAACCGTTGCAGGATGCTTTTTACCTCAATATCCAGGGTTCTTTGTCTCGCCTGTTTGAAGAATGAAGAGGTAGACACAGAATAAAATGAGCAGCAGACAAAAGTTTATATAGGTGATCAGAAAGTAATAGCATGAAAGCTCTCTTTGCAGAGAGGGGGCATTCAAAAGTGAATGCGCACGACAATAGGCAAGGGTCCTAGTTTAAAAGGTTCTGTTCAGGCCCTCCTTCCCTTCCCCCTTGTTCCTTCTCAGGTTTTACGGTTGTTGGGGTTGTTGGCTGGATAACTCTAGGTGCTGGGTTGTCCATTCCTGATTGGCTCCTTTCCATTGTATGAGGGGTGGTCTCTGGCCATACCATTCCTTGTGGGTCATCGTTTTATGGCCTACTTAAAACTTTTGTCAAATCCCTGAGGGCAACCTGAAGGAGAGTAGGTGGTGTCTGTTACATTCTTAAGAGGGACCTTACACCTGAGGGGCTTTGCTATGGTCAGACCCTCCCAACATTGTTCCAAAATATGTGTTTTTCCCCACCCTAGGACCTCAGGTCCTAATCTTTCCCTCTCTGCCAATTTTATCCTATCTTTTCCCATCATATAACTCCAAACCTGCCCTGAAGATGAGAGCCCAAAGCCTGACTGCCTATTGAAGTGGAGAAAAGAGAGAAAAATAGAGGAGAAACACATATCAAGATCTAAATAAATGATCTTGACAGCCTAACACCCAGCCACATACACAGATTACATGTACCCTTGCAGAAACAGGTGATTTCCATTAATTTATATATTCATTATATATATAAATTATATATATTCAGATATATTCATTAATTTATAGATTTAGGAATTCTTGATGATCTGTCTATAAAAATGTTGGCGATCAGTGTGCCCGGGTGGCTCAGTCGGTTAAGCGTCCGATTTTGGCTCAGGTCGTGATCTCGCCATTCATGGGTTTGAGCCCTGTGTTGGGCTCTGTGGTGACAGCTCGGAGCCTGGAGCCTGCTTCAGAATCTGTCTCCCTCTCTCTCTGCCCCTCCCCCATTCGCGCTCTGTCTCTGTCTCTCAAAAATAAATAAATAAATATATAAATATGTTTGAGATCTTTAAAATATTTTTAGACAATTAATAGCAGTAGGGGCCTGGAAATATTTTTATGTTTGGAGTTACCAAAATAGCATGTAAAATTCAGAGGTATATAAGCAATAAGTAAAATACTAAGTAAATAAAGTAATATAAGTAAAATAATAAACAACAGTGTCCTGGCTAGAATTGTGGCTCATATATCACATTACTGATAGGCTAAACAACTCTACAAGGGAACAAACTATTTTCGCAGGCTAAGAGTTTCCACTTAGATTCAGTAAGCCTATTCTTAAAAATAAAGCATTTACTGGTACATTGTTACAGCATCATGAAAGGGCACAGATAATAATATGGCGCTTACAATTGAACTGGTTCCTGTGTGTCTTTGGATAAGTTATATACATGACATGGACTGAGATAGGTAGATAGATAGATAGATAGATAGATAGATAGATAGATAGATAGATAGATACAAAGATAAAGATAGAGATACACATATAATTTCATAGAACCTAGGTCAAAGGTTGACAGAAAACCTTTCTTTTTCCTTAAAACAATGGGAGTTTCAAGATAAATAGGGAATATTGTAGAACTTTAGAAACTGCTGTCGTGAAGTTTGCTAATGTATACCAGACAGATAGATGCTAAACACTGAGTATAATGTTCCCTATAAGTAGTTAGCTAAGTTATTTGTATGGATCTTTGAATATGTCTACAAGGTTGGCTTTCAGATAAGGTTGCATAATTTTTTCTTCTGACCAGTGAGAAGCCTGGGAGGCTGATCCAAATCTGATCACTGCCAAAAGTCTGGGGTCCAGGATGTGTTGATAAGAATGTTTGATCTGAACTTTCTCTAAGATGTGTGACCCGGCTTATGTCACCGTGTTTGTATGGAAGCCTAGGAGGCTGGCCCATTTGAGCCTAAGATATTAGATCTCTTCTCAGTCAGGAAAGTCTGGGATTCCCAGTCTTGGCTGGGAGCCTACTCTTGAAAAGGTATGACCCTATGCTACAAGTTCTCTGGAATGAGGGAGACTTGAGATTAGGCCAAAGTTCTGAGTGGTTGATATGTTCAGGAACCAGATAGTTCCTCCTAAGTTCAGGACAAAGGGTGGTGGGTAGACACAAATCTATGCTATTTCAAATTAGTTCATTTCTAATTTGGGAACAGTCATCACCTTCTTGTCATCAAGTAATTCCTCCTTTTTTGCCTGTGTTTTCTAGGAAACCTAACGAAGCATATGAAATCTAAAGCGCACATGAAGAAATGCTTGGAGTTGGGAGTTTCAATGACATCAGTGGATGATACAGAAACCGAAGAAGCAGGTACTTCAAAATTTAGTTGACTGACCTCTTCACTCTGCACACTGGAGCTTTGTGCCTGGGGTGGCAAAACAAGTTTTGATATTTAAGAAAAACTGATCCCATTGCATTTTATTAAATATGAAATAGAGAAAGGAATCTGACATGCTGAATTGCTTACAACATACCGAGAAGAAATAAATCCATTTCAGTTCTGACTGAAAGGGATAAAAAGGCCTCACTATAAAAACACTTCTATCTAGAACCGTAAAGCAAATCTAATTATACTTGCATTGTGACAGGGATTTAGATTTTATGAAACTTTGGGGAAACTTGAAAAGCAATTTAATGTATTATTATTCCTATCAAGAGGAAAAGAAATCCATCATTAATCTGAATAGAAAACCTGAGGTCAGTCAGGATTCCTGAGATATATCACTTTTATGTAAGTTTATATCCACAGAGACAGGTCTTCACTTTCTTTTTCTTCCAGCCTCATCAGTAGCAGCATTATCCATTCTCATTTGTTGAGGGTTTTCTATGGGCTGTGTGACATCTGAGATATAAGGTGTCACTCTAGAGTTCTTTTGTTTGGTGGGGATGAGTCGGATTAGTTATTAAAAGACAAGAACCCGTGTAAGGTCTCCCACCCAGATGAGTCCCCAGTGAGTATTAAAGGAGTTCAGAGATGGAACCGTCTCTTGGGGCTGCAGGGTTGGAGGAAAGCTTTTGGAAAGAGATGGGGTCCAAATTAACCCCTAATCTTGACATTTGAACCTTGATCTCCACTATCTGTTCAATTGTTTCAGAAACTATGGAAGATTTGCACAAAGCTGCTGAGAAGCATAGCATGTCCAGCATTTCAACTGATCATCAGTTCTCAGATGCTGAAGAATCGGATGGTGAGGATGGAGATGATAATGACGATGATGATGAAGATGATGATGACTTCGATGATCAGGGAGATTTGACACCAAAAACAAGATCAAGAAGCACCAGTCCTCAGCCTCCTAGATTCTCATCCTTGCCTGTGAATGTTGGCACCGTGCCACATGGAGTTCCTTCAGAGAGTTCCCTGGGGCATTCTTCATTGATCAGCTATTTGGTCACTTTGCCAAGTATTCAGGTTACTCAGCTGATGACGCCAAGTGACTCATGTGAAGATACTCAGATGACAGAATACCAGAGGTTATTCCAGAGCAAAAGTACAGACTCAGAACCGGACAAAGACAGGTTAGACATACCTAGTTGTGTGGATGAAGAGTACATGTTGTCTTCGGAGCCCAGCTCCTCTCCGAGGGACTTCTCACCCTCAAGCCACCATTCCTCACCAGGATATGACTCTTCACCCCGTCGAGAGAATTCACCAAAGAGGTATCTGATACCCAAAGGAGATGTATCACCCAGAAGACATTTATCACCTAGGAGAGATCTGTCACCCATGAGACACCTTTCACCAAGAAAGGAAGCTGCGTTGAGAAGAGAGATGTCACAGAGAGATGTTTCACCAAGAAGGCATCTGTCCCCAAGGAGGCCAGTGTCACCTGGGAAAGATATCACGGCAAGAAGAGACCTCTCTCCCAGAAGAGAACGAAGATACATGACCACCATAAGAGCGCCATCTCCCAGAAGGGCTTTATACCATAACCCACCATTGTCCATGGGGCAGTATTTGCAAGCAGAACCAATTGTATTGGGGCCTCCTGTAAGTATGATTAGCTTTCTCTTTCTCACGTCTAAAGCCAAAGCATATTGGAGCCTCTTGATAATACACTAGTGTGAAATTTGCTATAACATGGGTGTCTCTCATGGGGAGTGGTGAACTTGGTTACTGAAAACAACAGGAAGACATTTTCTCACATGCTGTTGTCGCTAACATGGCTGTGACATTACCCCAAGTGTAGTAATGCATCAGAGCAGTAGTGTGTTTCCAACCGGGAATAGGTGAGGCTTTTCTAAATGCTTTCTAAGCTTAACTGATTACGGGCATGAGTTGAAACCTTTACACGAGTAGGAAAGGTGAAGTCTTTGGAATGACATGGCTACGTAGACACATACTCTCAGGGCCATTTGGGTGTCAGTTATAGAACTTTGCCGGGCAAGGGTCAGCCATTAGCGTTGGCTTTCGATACCTTTCTTTTTTTTTTTCTTAAATAAACTCATCACCTTGCCCACAGTGAGTGGACATGTGAAGCTGGTGAGTGACTGGGAGAGGAGAAAGTGACCTCCTTGGTGTATTGTAAGTCAAAGGCATGAACCTATCTGCTTTTCTTGCCATTACTACTACCTTCTGCTACCAAATGCACTTGCTCAGTGAGATGGTGAACCCAAAGTTTAGAGAGCCCAGGGAGAAAGTTTCAGAGAGTTCTATGGTACGCACTCATTATAAGTTTAAATAACAACAGTAACAATCATGGGTTAAATTTAGGTAGTAGGTCTAATGCAAATCCATAAAAAAGCATCTGTCCTGCCCCATTCCGTGCCCTGGCAGACCTTGATGTTTCTCAGTTTGTATGGGATTTTTTTTTAATGAATGAAGCAGACACTCAGCATAGACAGATGAATGATACCTTTTGAATTTCTAAGCTTTAAATGTATTTTTGTTTTCTGGTCTCTACTTTTTGCTGTTCTCTCTTTGCTCAAGGGTTTCTATTGTGCGGCTCAGCACTGTCCTGCCAGCCAAAGGCACTATCCCCTTCCAGCTCTGTCTTCTCACTGCCCTGGCGGCCAGGTTCTTCCCTCTCGTTGCCTTTTTGCCACCTTGAGTCATGAGCTTAGGTTATCATTTTTAAACTTCAGGAAAGGTCCCTGCTGCAATCCACTCCCCTTCCTCCAACACCCTCTTTTCACAACTGGATACCAACTTAATCTCTATGGTGCAAGTACTGCAGAAACACACATGTGATCAAGACGTAATTTATTTACCAAGATAATGAATTAGCAAGCTAAGAAAAAAAGGTGCATTTCCACAGGTTTTTGTGTCTTGGTAGGGTGTTAAGTAGAAAAGAGGGAGCTTCTGAAGTCAATGCCACTGTGGCATAAAGAGTCATAGATTCACAAATTTGACACATGCCAGGATATCACATGGGGTATAAAATGCTTTCTCTGGTATAGAGCAACGATGTTGGCAGAGCATGTACGATGAGACTCTCCTGTACTGGCCTTGGCCAGGTGGACTGAGACTAGGGTATTTGTGAAAATTTGGGGCATGTTTAGTCAACTGTAGTGCCAAAAATATAAGCCTTTAGTGTCAGCACACCTTGGTTATTAAAAACTAATAGCAACTAATTCAGTCAACCCGGGCAAAGGAATTGAAGGGAGTGGACTAAGAAAGTTCATCTAAATTTTGGACATATGACCAGAAAGTTAGGAGGAGATTGGTTTTATTAGTCATTGAGTTTGCAACCAATTGTTTTTTTATACTGATTCACCTGGATATTCAGTACAAATATTCAACTTTACCATTTTTGAAGGCCTCTATTACTCAGCTCAATTATCTTTAGAGCATTTATGGCCTGCTGCTTTGTTCACGTGATATGAGGGACTAGATCAGGGAACGCTGTCTGAAGAAGGGGCAGTTGGTCCAAAGCACTTCCCATTTAATGTTTTATCACACCATTGTTGAAGGGCAGAGGAAGATGTTTATCTTTTAGTGCTGTGTGAACAAGATTTTTGTTGCCAGGGCAAAACAGAATTGATGATAGTATGAGAAGTAGCAATCTTCTGGTTGCTCTATTGAACGAGAGCTGCACCTTGTCTGAATAATGTTGAAAATACTAAATTAGAGTAGCCCTAAAAACAAACAGTTTTCATGGAAATTCTCTTAGAAATACCTTGTCTTGTTGCTTAACATTGGCCAAGAACTAATAGGTCAGTGACTGTGGCATGAAAGGATCTTCTAGTCCAGCACGACACACTCATCCTGTGGCTCAGTTTGGAGTCGGAGTACCTAGCAAGCAGGTTTGTAGGCGATGAAACTCCCTCATTGGAATCCTACTTCCCTGCTGTTTCTGCCCTTATGCTCTCGGTTTAATTTTAATATAGATAGATGATAGATGATAGATAGATAGACAGATGATAGAAAAGGAAGAAATGGAGGAAGGAAAGGAGGAAGGAAGGGGAAAAGAAAAGAAATGAAACAAAAAGAAAAGAAAAAAGAAAAGAAAAGAAAAGAAAAGGAAGGGGGAGAGGGAGGAAGGAAAGAAAAAAGAAAGAAGTGGGAAAGAAAGGGAGGAAGAAAAGAAAAGAAAAGAAAAGGAAAGGAAAGGAAAGGAAAGGAAAGGAAAGGAAAGGAAAGGAAAGGAAAAGAAAAGAAAAGAAAAGAAAAAAGAAAAGAAAAGAAAAGCAAAGCAGTGAAAAGGGAGGGAAGGTAAGAGTCTTTCTCATCAGCAAATATTTTTGAAGGTCGAATACGTGTGGCTCAAGGATGATGATGAAAAATTTTTATGGTTTCTGGCCTCATCTTTTTTAAACAAAAAATTTCCTATTCCATTTTTAAAGTTTAAGTAGATAAATTAGCAACGAAGAGAAAGGAAGATGTGTCCCAGTTTCCAGTATGTAGTATAGAAGAACACTGTGCCTGGTCACAGAGTCGACATTCAGTCCTGTCCCTTGCTATCTGCGTGATCTTGATCGAGTCACTTAACCTCTCGGCCACAGTTTCTTGATCTGCTTGTGGCAGCAGGGAGGCGGGCCAAGCAGATTTCCGTCCTTGAAAGAATTTGCCATTCAGCTGTGCGGAATGCTGTGAACTGACAGCCTCCTGCTGTTCCTGCCATCAGGACAGGCCTCAGTTTTCAAACTGAGGCTGTACTCTCCCCTGCAGCCCCCAGCCAGTGACGAGCCTGGATCAGTCCCAGCTGAGCACCTGCTTCCTCTCCTCTCTACCTTCACACGTGCGTCAGCTCCCCTGCCTCCTCCTCCCCGCACTGAACTACTTGCACTCCTACCTCCTTCTTTGCGTTTGCTTCCAGAGCACCTCCTGACACTCTTGAAAAGATGAGGGGTAACAGAGCTGGGACAGGGAATACATATACGTACGCATGATACAACCCATACGGGTTCGTTATTCCCATTTCCAAATCAAGGTGTTTCTCACCAAGATTGAAGTAAGATGAGAGTTTGTTCACCATATCACGATGATAAGGTTCAGATTACAAAATAGGGCTGCAAATAAGGTAGAGAAGTCTTACTGAGAGCTTCTTTGGAGGGTGAAACAGGGGCGAATGCAGGGACAGAAGCTGTGTGGCGAGGCCTGGTAACGTTTAGAGCAGTGCAAGTAGTGACATGGTAAAAATTCTACTTTTAGGCGGACTTCTGTGGTTGTAATCATTAATTGCTGGTCAGTAAAGATCTGAGTCTTTGGGGATTGAGGTTCATTTGATTATCTTCCAAGATTATTATTCTAAGTATCCCAGTTCTTCCACCGTAATTGGTGTTTGTTGTAGGAAATATGCCATTTTCTAGATTAGAGCAAAGGTGAGAGGGATTTATTGTTGTTGTTGTTGTTGTTGCTGTTGTAGCAGCATTTAAATAAGTCTCATACTGTAAAATTCTCACCTTCTTTAACTTGTGGGGTTCTTGTGATTATAGGATTGATGATTTCATTTCGTCCTCTACACTTCCAGGACAATTCATTTGTTTCTAGCTTGAATAAGGCGTAGCCCCAAACAGGGTAAGGGCCTAGCATGGCACAGAGTGACAGAGATAATGCATAATTGATAGTTCCCAGGCTGGTCTCACAGTCTAAATAGAACTGGATGAATCATTAATGGTATAGAGCATACCTTGAGCTTGAGAAACATCCTTGAAATGAATTAGAACTTTTTTTTTTTCTCTCTCTCCTGGATTTCTACCATGCTTGACAGGTTTATATTTATCTGATTTTAAGTTCCCCCCAAAATAAAATAAACTGAGTACCTTTTAAAGATGCCAGTCCATTGTAAGGGTGAATCTCAGAAATTGAAACCTGATAAGCTCTTGCAAGCCTGATAATCTCATAGTCAAATGGTGTTTCGCTACAGAAGCAATTACAGAAAATAAGTTCTCTTTCAGGACTGGGACCGTGAAATCTGGAATTCTGGCCCCCAGTTGTCAGTGTCCTAATTCATTAATTGCCAAGAAGATATTGAAATGAAAATAATCACATAAAAAGAAGATATTAACGCCTAATAATCTTTGGTTCCCAACTGTGTAGTCGAATATGAGTTGTAAATGCTTGACACATTTAATATTAACTACTTTGATGGATAGTTACCTTACAGAAACTGGCCCTGATTTATCACTTGATAAAGGAGCTGGTCTTCCTTCCAGCTAGGGTGTCTCTTGAGAAGGAATTTATTCCTTTAAACCAATGTCTTGCACATTGTAGGAACCAGTTTGTCTATCACCACTATCTTATCATCTGCTCTGTGGAAATTAAAAAAAAAAAAAAAAAAAAGGCAGTTTTCAGACTTGTCATTCCAGTTATACTCATCAACACTTAAAAAAATATTAAAAATCTTCCCAGTATATAAACAGATGGCAATCTTTTTACTTCCTTTTGAATTTAAAAACCTACTATTAGTGTTTTTTGCTCAGCAAACTTTTTCTGGTAATTATCCATTATTTTCTTTTTATAAAAAACAAAACAAACAAACAAAACAACCAGAACTGAAATGTGTCTCTGTACCTAGTGGAAAACACACTGCATGTTTTATCATATTTAGAAACAAAAGTAAATTGGGGTGCCTGGGTGGCTCAATTGGTGAAGCATCTCACTCTTGATTTCTGCTCAGGTCATGTTCGAGTCCCGCATCAGGCTCTGCACGGACAGTGCAGAGCCTGCTTGGGATTCTCTGCCTCTGTCTCTGTTCCTTCCCTGCTTGTACTCTGTCTCTCTCTCTCTCTCTCTCAAAGTACATAAATAAACTTAAAAAAAAAAAAAGTAACTTTTCACAGACCAACAGCTTCATTCCAGGATTCTAAAAGACAACTGAGTGGTCTCTTGTATCATAAAAAGTGAAAAATCAATAAAGGGATGAGGGAGTTTTAAAATGTTCTGAATGAGTGAGTGAGTGAGTGATAACTGTGTGAATGAGATAACTTGATGTAAGCATGAAGAGTATTGGGTCCTAAACGTCGTACTCTCTGCTTCCTCGCACAGAATTTAAGAAGAGGGTTACCTCAGGTTCCTTACTTCAGTCTCTATGGAGACCAAGAAGGTGCTTATGAACATCCAGGCTCCAGCCTTTTCCCTGAGGGTCCTAATGACTATGTCTTCAGTCATCTTCCGCTCCACTCTCAGCAACAAGTGAGAGCTCCTATCCCCATGGTGCCAGTTGGTGGGATCCAAATGGTTCACTCCATGCCGCCGGCCCTTTCCGGTTTACATCCTCCACCCACATTGCCTCTGCCAATGGAGGGCTCTGAGGAGAAGAAAGGAGCTTCCGGGGAATCCTTCCCTAAGGATCCCTATGTCCTTTGTAAGCAGTACGAGAAAAGATCGCCTCACGTTTTGCAGTCATCTGGTCCACCTAGCACACCCTCTTCTCCTCGGCTATTGATGAAACAGAGCACTTCGGAAGACAGCCTAAATGCAACAGAGAGGGAACAGGAGGAAAATATACAGACTTGTACAAAAGCCATTGCCTCTCTCCGGATTGCCACAGAAGAGGCCGCTCTGCTTGGGGCAGATCAGCCAGCACGGGTGCAGGAACCCCACCAGAAACCCTTGGAAAGTGCACATGTTAGCATTAGACACTTTAGTGGACCTGAGCCAGGTCAGCCCTGTACCTCAGCCACCCACCCTGACTTGCATGATGGTGAAAAGGACAATTTTGGTACACCACAGACTGCATTAGCTCACTCCACGTTTTACAGCAAGAGTCGTGTGGATGACAAACAGCCGGGCTTTCCCAGCAGCAAAGAGCTACCTTCAAGCACAGAGGGAGGCAATGAGCCTTCATCAGAGAAGAGTCAACTACATTGATCTAAGATGCATGGAGACTTTCATTTCCACATTTTCCCATTTTGTTTTTGGTTTTGTTTTTCTAGAAATAGAGGTAATCAAGTTTATAGCATGCCTGTCTTAAGTTACAGTAGTTTGCTATTATATATACTTTTGTTATATCAAAAGAATTAGGTAAATTAACAAGTCACCATGAGCCTGACCAAAACAAAATTTGAAATTAACCTATTGGGTCTGGTACTTTTAAAACTGTACAGATGTTTGTGCCTTTTCTTTACTTTGCTTATATTCTTATAAGCATTTTTTAGCAGTAATTTGTACATATTTTAGAATTTGTGTATCTGCTTTGTAATAAATGTAATTTCTTTCCTTTTTTGGACACTTGGATCTAAATGATGTAAAGCAAAACAGCATCAATATATATGTGAGGTTGCACTAAAACATATTTTTATATGATTAAAACTGAACAGCTTTTATGTACAGCTCTGATTCTGTAATACTAATATTTATTTACTTTGTTTCATAAATTGTACATTTTTTTCTTAATGTTGTGGATTGCTTTTCTATGTGAAGCATGGGATTTACTGTTGCGTAACTAGAACAAAAATGTATATTGTAAACAAGATATTTAAACTAGAGTATCTTATTCTGCACTTATGCATTAGTTAAAAAAAGAAGATAAAGGATGTATCAGTCAGTTCTTAACTCTTGTACATTTTTTTTGTCTCTTGTTTGCCGGATTGACTATGACTTAAGCGCTGATTGTGATTTTAAACTTATAGTACCGTAAAGCATTAAAGTAAACAATGTGCTATTGTGAGTTTTTTCAAAGCTTTATAAATCAGTTATAAATAATATTAAAAGTATTTGGTCTTATGTGAACATGTTGATCTATATACTCATCTAAAAATATGGGAAAACATTCCGCCCCATGTAAATATGTACAAGTGCATCACTGGTACAATTTTATGTAACTCAGTTGGACACTAGGTTGCCACAGACCTATGCTAGGGTGTCTTTAAAAATTAAAGTGACAAAGCACATGGGACTGTGTAGAGCTTGGTTATCGGCCGGCCCGGTGGCTTGGCAGGCAGTGCTGTGCGCTGCCCGTGGAAAAGACCTGGGCTTACAGATCTCCTTGGTTCTTGCTGCACAAGATGGTGACCAGAACTAAGGCTGCTCTGGAGGGGATGTGTTTGGACTTGAGGGTTAGGAGTGGACCCGGGGAAGGGGCATGGAGACCTCTCGGCAGCCTTTCCTCTCAGCCGGTCCACATGGTAACAGGGTTGGCATCAGCTTTAGGGGAAGCCACTTCACCCTCTTGAAGAGGGGAAGAGGGTCAGGCTCCTGGCTATCTCAGGGGGAACGGGGACAAGAAGCTTTCCAGGGAAAAGAATTTGTGGGAGGATGATGTCTTTTGTACACAACATTCAGTATGGGCTTTGGTTAGCGTGGAGGTGGGCAGAGCCTTTGTTTGTAGGTCCGGAAGAATGGAAGAAAGGGAAGGGGGTACAACAACACGTGTGCATACACGCACATGTGTGTGCATGCACACATACACACACACAATCTGGGTTATCTTTGTGCTATATAGTGGATTATAATTCTGTGAAACCAAGTTTGTATATTGAATTACATTAAGGAGTGTTCTTTAAAAAGAGAAATAAATATACAATTACATGCTTGAGGTGTCTAGTTTTTAATGTGTTGTTTTACATTTTAATTTCTCAATTTTGTTGCTAAAGAAATTTTGATGCCACCAACATACCATCTGTGCTTTTAATTGCTAGGCTTTGCCCATTCTGAGGTATGCTGAGCATGACTGCTTTTCACAAGTGAGAAGACAGTCATTGGCTTCCATATGTCATTCGATTAGGACAGATAGTGGTCACCACGGTGTGAGCTCTAGAAACGCAGTCACCGGATTCTAAGTGTGGGCATGGACAGAATACATTGCATCTGCAAATAGTCATGAATAAATCAGATGATAATTTCCTCTTCTGCCTCCCTCTCAGTATGCATACATATCTGAAATTCCACTGGGGAATTCTCCTTATTTTTGCTGAGATGACTGAAGGCAAAAACCAACTGAAATAAATATACCGTAAGATGTCCACAAATCACAGTTCTTTACTACAAAAGAAAAGAACCTTTTAATAACGAAAGTGGAAGCTCATTAACGGTCAAAATCTATCAGCAGTTTCAGTATAAAAATCTCAAATTAGAGGATTTGCAATTTAACCTGTGTTGTTTTATGAGCCAGAGCGTCTTTTAAAATTACGTTTTATAAAAGTGAATTAAAGGTCAACACAAGCAGCCAGCCTAAAATCAGTCTCTCACTGAGGAAAAAAAAAAAAAAAAAACAAAACCTGAAATATTGAATTACGTAGGGTGATTTGTGTGCCTTACTGCTCACTGGGGCGTGTGTGTGTGTGTGTGTGTGTGTGTGTGTGTGTGTGTGTTTGTGTGAACCCAGGCCAAATGAAATCACTCTTTGTTTCCTCCTTTATCTAATTTATGTCTTGTATTCACTCATTCATAAAACGGTTTTTGAGTGCCTACTATGAACTGGCTACTATGATGGGCTCGGAGGAGGATGAAAGTATTCCTGCCATCAAGGAACTCCAGTAAAAGGCAGGACGTGCACATGAGTATGTGTAATATGGTGTTATAGCTAAAAAAAGATGGCATATTTGGTGTGCTTTGTTGTCACAAAGGGGAGAGCACCTACCCTGCCAATAATGGAAGGAAGGGCAGGACAGGCTTCATCACAGAGGTGGCCTTGGAACAGATCCTTGAAATAACAGATTGACTTATCCAACAGATAAATTCTCATCACCTACATTAAGACACTGTTCTCCGTGCGAGTTGTACAAATTAAGTTCTTGTCTTCATGGAGTTTATATTCTAGTAGAGGTGCATTTAAATAAAAGCTGGGGAGGGACATGTTAGATGGTCAAGGATGTGTAACGCAGAGAGTAGGTAAAAAGCAAGATGGAGCTAGCTCCCTGAGTACGTGATCGGGTAGCATGTGCTTAAGCCAGAAAGACACACTGAGGTCCAATTTCTTAATCCAGCCTGAGGACATCAGATCTGGCTTTATAAGGTATGGGGAGCTGAGCCAAGGAAGGATTGAAGCAAGAAAGTGGCATTGCCATTGTAGTGCTGTTCTTATTTAGAAAAAAAAAAAAAAAAATCACCGGGGAAGCCATGAAGATGGTGGATTTGAGGCAGGAAGAGTGGAGGCAGGGGACCAGTTAGGAGATTTATGAAGTTGTGTCATTTCCTTGGAAACAACGGCAGCAACGATCCAAGAAGACGATGGGGTCATGGAGAAAGAAGGGACAGTTTTGCTCAATGAATGATGATAACTAGTGACTCATTTGGTGTCTGGGATGAGAGAGATGGAACAGGTGAAGACGACCAGAGTTCTTCATTGGGCAGTGGAAAGAGGGTGGTGTCCTTAGCCGCCAGAGAGGATTTGTACCCGACGCAGGTAATGAAATGAGCTCCCTAAGCAGTTTAGAATGAGTTCAGTCTCAAGAAAGACCTAAGCTGGAGACTAGTTTGTCACTTCTTGTCACTTATTCATAGCTGAGAGTGCCGAATCGAGGAAACCACCCAGGGCATACAGAGGGAATGTAGAGGGTGTCTGAGGACCTCCAAAGGGAGGACAGGCAACCTGGAGTGAACCACGAAGATGCATCTCAGATGGCAGCACATCTCAAGTGCTGAGCTCTACCTAAACCTGATTTTTGAAAATCGGATTTCCATAAATTCTCCAAGACAATCTCTAGAAAGCAAAACCTGAAGAGCGCCGCTTTTGAGGCCAACTCTAGTTGTGGCATTATAACGTGATGGTATTTCCTTAGCAGCATCATGGCAGCTTTCTTATTAAATCATCAATTAGAGGTCATTAAACTAACCTGTCATTTACAAATGCCTCTCCAAAGCCCGTGCTTAAAGAAGTGAGGTGAAGTTTCCAAGGAGAAATAGGTTGTTTGCTGAGGAACCAAGGCTAACACCAAGATCCTCCAGCAGCCTGTCCAGACTTCCTTAATGAAGTTTCTGATTACTTACGTTGCTCTCATTTAGATCAATATTACGATCACACCCGTTGACTGTGAAGATGCTATAGTTGGATGACCTCGGAGTAATATAAGCAGCACCAAATCCATTTCTGCCCTGGATAACCAAGGTTATTATTAGTTTGGAATATGTTACTAAATATGGTTGTATCTACTTTGCCACAGTATAATTCCCCACCCCCCTCAGGGACCATTGGTATCATTTAAAGCATGAAAATATTCCCATTGGTTCCTGAGTATAGAGAAATCTATGCTCACCCCTACTCTATATTCATTAATAAACCTGGTTTGGCCATGTGACAGGGAAAATGACAGAAAAATTTTCATTTGGCATTAAAAAGTGCCAAGGATTAACAAGCAGAAGGTACAGCTCTCAATTTTCTAGAACTCTTTATGGATCATTTTATGAGTACATATCTATTGCTTAGCAGTAATTAGAACCACATTCAGAAATACATGCTGGTCATTAAGATGAATCAAACCATCATTCTCTCTTCATTCACCAAATACCTAAAATGTATTGCAAATTCAGGTATAAGTCCCTGGCATGTTTTATATTTCAAGTAGATTCCAAACTTTGTTATCTTGTTGAAATATAAGTTTCTGATCTGATGCAAATAAAATTTCAGGAAAAAAAAAGTAGCATGATTAATGATACCTTTTATTAACTCTTCAAAAATTATGTTAATGGGGGTGTCTGGGTGGTTTGGTCGGTTAAGTGCCTGACTCTTGATTTCAACTCAGGTCATGATCTCATAGTTGTGGGACCAAAAGCCCCCCATTGGGCTCTGTGCTGGGCGTGGAGCCTGTTTGGGATTCTCATTCTCTCTCTCTCTCTCTCTCTCTCTCTCTCTCTCTCTCTCTCTCTCTCCCTCTGTTCCTCCCTTGCTCACTCTCTCAAAAAAATCAGGGAATGGGTAAAATATTCTAAAATAAAAATTTTTCTATTAAGAAATGCTTAAGCAGTTATATAATAATATCAGTGATTGATTCATGTCTCCAAAGCACAATGAAAAGCTCAAAGTGTTTTGTGGGTAATTAAGAGAGGAAAAGTGAAAAATGTGCAACAGGGCTTCTCCAATGGGGGCAAAACGTGGGATGACCCAAATAACTGGTGCTGCTTGCATATAGCACAGCAGCAGGAGCCTGGGGTACTTCACTCCGAGCACCTGATCTGCCGATGGAAATCTTCATCCACACAGGTATTGCCCATTTGCAGCCATATGCCCAGTGCTGGGAACAGCAAGGACCATGGAAATCATTTCATCTTGAGCACCATCAACCTTAAGGAGAATCTATCTCGAGTTCTACGTCTGATTACAAGACAGCAACCATCAATTCTGGTAATAACATTTGTCATGATTGAGGGTAGGTGATGACTTGAGACTCTGCAGACTCTAACTTGTTAGCCTTGAGTCAGTTCTTTTTGTACAATGTAGGAAAAACTGTACCCACAAACTGCTTGTGGTTTGGGGCCCCAGTCCCTGGGATTGGAACTGCATCCCTACATGAAAGTGTTTTAAGTTAATGCTGGTAAGAAAGATGTGCTGGCCCTGTTTCAAGTGCTTTCATCTATTTCCTCATTTAAAAGTCCCCAAACTGAGAGAAATAATTTTCTTAAGTTTACACAACTACTAAGTGGTTGGGTTCTAGAGTAGCACTGTCCCATGGAACCTTCTGCAATGACAAAAATGTTCTATACCTGCGCTTTCTAATGCAATCATCAAGCTCCAGCTACCTGTGGCTATTGAGCGCGTGAAGTGTGGTGAGTGTAATTGAGAGACTGGATTTAAAATTTTACCTATTTATACTTATTTTAATCTTTAGTAGCTTCGTGTGGCCAGTCGGTCCTAAATGGGGCAGCCCCGCTTAAGAGACTGCCCACGTATCTTCAGCACAAGCTATACCCTGCACTTCTACCTGCGTTCACTCATTTTATAAATATTGAGCTCCCATCATGTGCCAAGCTCTGTTCTTGGTATTGGATATGTATCAGCGAACAACAAAAACAAAACAAGACATCTGCCTTCACAGAACGGTGTTCAGTGCTTACTATTAAATATCTAGCTAAGGAATTTGGTGATGCGGTCCTATCAATTCCTCCTCTTTCTATTGAGTTTTGGACCTTGGAACTCACCCAAGAGGTAACAGCCAAACCATAATTTTATGAAGGGGTAGACAGGCTCGCTATAGGTGAGTCCTCTCTTTCCTGCTGGAAATCACTGTCAAAAGCAAGGATGCAGATACATCATATCCTCCGGACTGATGTGGAGCCTTCCACCTCCTGCCTTAGCCTAAAGGCCCACCCTTCAGTGGGTTCAAGACAGATGTGTCCAGGCTCCAACAAGGGTCCTGGCTCAGCCACAGCTTCCACACAAGTAGTAGAGATCTAGGGGAAAGAGCTGTCCTCCTCTAGGCCCTGGAAATCCCACTTTCCTTTTCTGCTTACTACATGTAAGCAAACAGGAGGGGGGCAGAAAAGAGTCAGCACAGCGGTTTTGTCTTGAAGTCATAGGACAGCTCTGCCGTTTTCACTCCCAAATGAAGGGAACAGAGGGAGGGAAGAAATGGAGGGTGTTCCTTTCTCTCCCTGAGATGCCACCCTGACTCCTAAGTGAGAAACCTAGGCTGGGGCGGGGCGGGGTGGGGCGGGGGGGGGGGGGGGATGGGGGGGGAAAGTCTTCCCTTTCCACTATTTCCCGTTGTTCCAAGTAGCCAGATGTACAGACGACCACATTGTGAACTTTCCCCTCTTGGAGTAAACCCACCATCATCAAGGACCTCTCCCCCAAAACACATTCTATGATGTTATCTATCCTCTTGAAACCAGTGAGATTATAAATCGAGTGATATTCAACCAAAACAAATACATTAAATAAAATAACTGCATCTTAGGTGAAAAAATTAGACCATTCAGCCTCTTCTGGAGAGAATTAAGCTCATCAGGAAATGATTTGAGCAACTATTTTCTCAAATCTCCCAAGTAGAGTACATAACTAGGACCATCCTGATGCATAGGATAGAAGTTAATTCATTACACACAATGGGTGCCCTAGGGCATTATGCCTACTATTCTGACAGAACCCTGTTTGTAAAGAGGTGGATGGTAGAATGTTCCCCAACTCAGTGAAAGCCCCATCGCATTGTCAAATCTGGCTTACCAGAAGTTATGTATTGACTATCACAGGAAAGCATAAAATTATCTCAAACTGCACTTGAAATGTGGCTAGTTTGAATTGATATGTGCTATAAATGTAAATCGTATGCCAGATTTTGAAGACATAGCATAAGGAGGATGCCAAAATATCTCATCTATAATTTTTCATATTGATAATATGTTGAAATGATTCAATTTTGGATATAGTAGGTAAAATAAAATGTTATTACGATTGATTTCCCATGTTTCCCTTTCTAAGTATTGGTACAGAAAATTGAAAATTATATATGTGGCTCACATCCTACTTTTGCATGACGCTGAGGAGATAATACATCTGGTGGGGTGGGGGGAGAGAGCTCAGCGAGGAAGTCATTTCCAGAATTAAGGCAGGAGATGATGATAGCCTTTCCTTTTGCTTTTTTTTTCTTTTTGGAAAAAAAATTGCTCTGTATCAGTGGTTCACAGCCTTGTCAACCCATGCCACCTTCCTTTCCTGATACATATTTTATAGGGCTTCTTCAAAATTTTCACTATAACATCCTAACTGTATACAAGGGAGAAAAGGCAGCAAAGTAATTTATAATAAAATCTTACTTATTTATTCAATAAATAGTCTTAAACTATTACAATTCAAGATTATAATAGAAGATCTAATGAAGGAATTTGACCACTTACAAATGGCATGGAGACTCACGCACCACAAGTGACATTGCCTCTAAGGCATGATTTTCCGAAATGGTCAACGAATCTTGCAAAGTTCCCAACAAAACAAAATACAATCTTTTCTTGATTTACACCCTCATTGCCCTTCTGGAAAGAAAAAAAAGAATGAGTCGATTGTTAGTTCTGCTGTAACACTTGTTTTAAAAATTGTTCCAGCGGAATTGATACGTCAGGGAGCAATTTGGACATAATGCATTTGCTTATGCATGACTTTTTTGGTGAGAAACACTAGGTGAGCCCTGTGGGATTACACACGTGTACACATTAACACACTTCAAATACCTACCAGCCGTCTCATTTTATCGCCTGCATCCTGAGCCGCATGCGCACATAGCTGTTGCGGCTTACCGTCCGATTTCAGATACCCCTCCTCACAGCGCTTCCCGATAACGCCAAGTGCAGCTCTTGTGTTGCTCACTTCCACTGGCAAATCTCAGGTCTTTTCCAAGTAAGGTACTGTATTCATTGTAGTACTTGCATATTTCTTAACCATTTAATGTGTGTAAAACTGTGCTACTATTTTTACTGGAGTCATAGCCTTTTCTTTGCGTGTCACTGGTGAGTACCGTGCCTAACCCCACTTTTCTCATACATCCTGTGGTTTTTACTGCACAATTTTGCATAACACAATCCTTTTTAGGAGCGCACATGTCTTCGTATGGCAGAAATGACTTCCTAAACATCTATTCCTTCCTCAAAAAAATTTGTCTTTATAATAAAACAGAGTTAGGTTTAATGTTTGTATAAACCTAAATAGACGTTCCACTTTCACGAGTGTCTGGAGAGACGTTAGAAAGCTGTGAAAAACTGCCCTACACATTGCTGGGGCATTGGCATCCCGGAACCTGTCCACTAAATGCTAGTCATACACTGCAATGGCAGCACTGATCCAAAAGCCTCCATAAATTTCCAAATGCCCTGGAAGGGTGTGTGTTATACTGCCCCAGTTGAGAACCACTGGTCTGAAGGAAGGAAGGAAGGAAGGAAGGAAGGAAGGAAGGAAGGAAGCAGATAAAGAGGAATAGAAATCCATCAGACAGATATGTGTTTAGTTATCCTAAAAAGCTCACCCGCAATAACTCAGAATCAAACATTTTGGGTCTTACGTCTGAGAAAATATTTCAGAGCATTTGACAGTTTCTGTAAATCTATCCTGAATACAGTTGCTGACAAATAAGTACACTGATAGTGTGTTAAGAAGACTCCCACTATTTCAATCAATTTAAAAATAATGATGGCAATAACTGCTTTTTACCTACCGCGTCTTGCTGCTATTATGAAGATGCTCGAGTTCAAATCCATCTAAGCCAGACACCAAGATCTCTCCTGTTTCTATTATACTCTTCTAGTCGGTGCAGTGGCCCTATTACCACCTTTATTTAGTGGTAACAAAGAGCATTTGGAAAACCTACAAACATGAAAACATCACTTTACACATTCAAAGATTTTCAAAGTGGACACTACCTGATGGGCTCAGAAGGTTAACTATATTTCTTCATTCTCTCTGCAAACCAAGCTGAATGCTCAAAGCTGCTCTCTATACATCTGCACATTTTTGCTGTCACCAGTTGAATTATATGCAGTTGGACTGAATTCCAAACCGGTTTATGCAAGTTTTGTGGATTATCAAGGTTACATAATTTAAATCTGCAATAAAGCTGTGAAGTATCAGTGCAAAAAGAGAGAGTGCTTACACTTATAACTACTAAGTTAAGTGCTTTCAAAGGACTTGATAAAGACGAGCCATGAAAAATTGCCATTGAATTACATGTGGGTGATACAATTATAAAACACTTAAAATAACAGAAAAAACAAATAATGATTTAACCTTCCGATTGGTTCTTGATTGTCTTTAAACTCCCACTCTTTTTTAAATAAAATGAAGTTGGAATTTAGGTAACACTTTATGATTGGGTTGTATTTGAGCTACCTGACCAGGTCTCCAAGCACAGACTTGTGCTCCAAGGCAAGGTAATGCATTACACTACACTAAAAAATGGTAAATATATAGACGTTTTAGACTTTTAAATTCAAAGAACATATTTAAAGATGTATGTATCAAGTTTTTATGATCCTTGACTTTTTAAAATGAACCAACCAACTACTAGTTCTGGTTACATTGTGTAAAACAACTTTTCCTGTGCCTTGTTGTATTCCTAGAATTTGGCATGAAAGAACCAAGCCACACCAGCCGATAATGGAGCATTCACAAATAGCATATATTATTTGACATAGATCTTCATCTGTTTGTCTTCATAACATTAGGTACAGTGTAAATAAAAATAACCCCTCTACTTTCCTGAACCAGAACCCAAAACCAGAAAAAACAAAGCCTAAAGAAAATTCCAGAATGGATACTTATTGACTGTTTTCTTTCCTAACAACCTCTGTGTTCCTCTTAATCATCCTCATTTTCCTGAGATGGATAGGGAAGATTAATTAGCTGCACCCTTAATTAAAAAATGCAAACATCATCACAAAAAACTTCTTTTCACATTCTTTTTCCATGAGTGAGACCTCAGAATTAAAATAGCTATTTTGAGTCCAACCGGTAACTATAAACACCAATGTAAACAAATCCTGCATTGTGGGGAAAGATAGCAAGAAAGAGCAGGCGTGGTATTTAGAATGTCGATGTGTTTCCTTGTAAATTTACCCCAGGAAGACCTGCCTGTGTTTCAGCTCCTTCCAATATCTGGGACGTGCACATGCTCAGAGTAATCTATACCAGAACTCCCTCCTCTCATCTTTATTTTCTGGAAAGTTGCAGAAACGGATCCTTTGTCTATTTCCTTAGTCATTTTAAATAAAGTGTCAAAAATCTCTAAGGGAGGTAGACCTTAGAAAGTACGGGATGATCTCAGAGCTGGGCCTACACATCTCTCCATTCTACCTCCTTCCAGCAGAAATGCAGTATGCTTCCAGATTTGGGTGGCTTCTGGAACTGGGGACCCACCCGAGAAGGTGGTAGGGAGAGGTGGAAGAAATGGCACTTCAGGGCAGTTACAAAATGAAAAATACTAGTCCTGCTCCTTGAAGGAACAGTAACAGGCCTTCTCTCCTTGACACTATCGAATGAGATCTCTTTTTATTAAAATTGGTCCTCTGGTGGGCTTTCAAGGCACAATTATGCAAAAAAGAACTCTTACTGCTTGTCTCTAGAACTCTTACTGCTTAATAAACTCTTAATTAACTCTTAATGCTCTCTGTGCATTTCCTTCTAACACAAGGTTTAGAATGGGGGTAGCAATAGGAAGCACCTGAGCCTCCTCAGCCCCTTCCCACACTTCGGTGGATGTTAATAATCAAATTTACCCTCCTTCTCCAGAGACAGCTTCGTGCACTGTCAGTGAGCAGAGACTTGAAAACCAGGGTTCAGATCTGCACTTTGCTACTTTCTAGCTATGTGGCCTGCACTAAGTTATGGAAGGCCAACTCTGGATCAAATGGCCCCCAAATCACAGTGGTTTGATAAATAAGTAGGGTGTATTAATCCCTCACGGAAAGTTTCCCAGTGCCTTTTCTTTACATGATGATATAGGTCAGGGCTGATTAAACCATGAAATGTGGTTTGGATTTGGCCTGTGGCAAGTTTTTTGTATGACCAATGAGCTAAGAATGGTTCTACATTTTCATTTTATTTTGTTTAATGTTTATTTAGTTTTTGAGAGAGAGAGAGAGAGAGAGAGAGAGGGAGGGAGAAAGAAAGAGAGAGAGAGAAAGAGAGAGGTGGGGAGGAGGGGCAGAGAGAGAGGGAGACACAGAATCTGAAGCAGGCTCCAGGCGCTGAGCTGTCAGCACAGAGCCCAACATGGGGCTTGAACTCACGAACCGCGAGATCATGACCTGAGCTGAATTCAGATGCTCACCTGCCTGAGCCACCCAGGCGCCCCTCGTTTTGCATTTTTAAATGGCCACAGTTTAAATAGTTATAGAAGTATCTTCATAATATCTTTAACTCTGCTTCTCGGTCATCAAAGACTGAAATATTTACTGTTTGGTATTTTACAGAAAAAGTCTGCTGTTCCTTGATTTAGGGACCCCAGCTCCATCTACCTTAGGTCTCCACCATTGTCAACAGGAGGCATCTAGGGCCAATTCAATAAACTAGAAGGGAGAAGAGTACATGGGATGGATGGTACATGAGAGGGTTTTATGAGTCAGGCTCAGAAGAGCCGCACATCAGTCCCCCAACCCTGCCATGTTCTAATAGCCAGAAACTGGTCACTTGGCCACATCTAGCTTCAAAGGAAGCTGGGAAGTATAGCCCAGCTGCTTTCCCAGGAAGCAAAAGAGGGGGGATGGAAGCTAGTCTCTGCCACAGCAGATTACTTACCTTCTCTGTGTCTCCATTTCAACCTGTGTGAAATGGGAATAATAAACAGGATTTTAGAGAACTGAATGTGTTAATATATATAAAATGCTTAGAACAGAGCCTGGAACATCGTAGGTGCTGTGTAAGTGTGTTTACTGTTATTTCTCTGTGCCTGCAGGTTAGAAATATGAGTATCCTTCTTGACATCTACTCTCCCCCATGGCCCCATATCCAATCTGTCACCGTGTCCTATCGACCTCTAATATCGCTCAGATGTGACTTCTTTTCCAGTATGCCACTGTTTCAAAATATAGGTCTCACTATTAGTCAAGTTTGGTGAGGCCAGCAGATCTGGAGATGACGGCCATTGAAGATAGTTTATTAAACTCACAGGTCCCAAGAAAGAGGGGACACAGCACTCCACAGAGGGCCACATGGGGAAGCACCCTGGTTGGTCAGGAGGCAAAGGGTGAGAGTAATGGGCCAGGCAGGGTAAGCAGGTTTAGGATTGGTTAGTTTGGATAATTTCAGTGAGCTCTAGGGCTCTCCCTAGTTGTCTGGTACCTACCCCTGGAGTGACTGAGGTTGGGGGAGAGTGGCCCAACATATAAGAACTTGATAAAGGAGAGAGTTGGGAGCATGGGCTCTGAATTGTTTGGTTTGCCTATGAAGACGGGCTTGTGGTCCAGTCTTTCACAATCCCTAGGGGTTAGCTAACCCTGGGAAGGGCAGTCCCTCCAGGTCAGCCAAGGCCCAGATGCCAAGAATTAGAATATAGAAAGTAAAAAGGTTAACACAGCCGCTGCCCCTCAAATGCATTGCTTGCAATGTTCTTCTTCCTTACCCTTGTGAAAAAGGCTTCCTCCCTGCAGGCAGAGTGACCTTTCGAAAGCCTACATTGATTGTGTCACTAGCCAGTTGACAACTATGCAGGAGCTTCCTGATGCCCTTGGGAGAAAGATCAGAGTCATTCACATGGCTATAGTGCAAGCCCCCCTCTCCCACCCTCTTCCTGTGATGTTCTTCCCCTGGGCCTCTGTGCTTCAGGCAACCTGGCAGTCAGTTCCTCCAACATGCCTTGTTCCTCCACCTACTGGGCCTTTGCACCTGCTCTGCCTTCTGTCAGAAAAGTACTTCTTTGCTCTGCACCCTCTTCTCCTTCCCTGTTTAACACATGCTTCAGATTTCAGCCCAGATTCACTTCCTCAAAAAAATTTGCGTTGCCCCCTCCCTCATACTGTGAAATTACTTGCTTGGGTACACAATGGTAAAGCTGTGACAGCCGGGTTGAGTGGGTTCAAATCGTAGCTTCATGACTTCTACCCTGCTTGACCTTGAGTAAGTTATTCAGTCTTTCTTTCTTTCTTTCTTTCTTTCTTTCTTTCTTTCTTTCTTTCTTTCTTTCTTTCTTCATTTTATTTTTTTAAATTTACATCCAAATTAGTTAGTGTATAGTGCAACAATGATTTCTGGGGTAGATTCCTTGATGTCCGTTACCCATTGAGCCCATTCCCCCCTCCCACATCCCCTATGTTTGTTCTCCATATTTATGAGTCTCTTATGTTTTGTCCCCCGCCCTATTTTTATATTATTTTTCTTTCCCTTCCCTTATGTTCATCTGTTTTGTCTCTTAAAGTCCTCACATCAAAATCCTCAAGGAGAAAGCAAGCAAAAACCTCTTTGATCTTGGCCACAGCAACTTATTCAGTCTTTCTAAAACTCAGTTTCTCCTCTCAGAGCATAGAGATAACAATAGGAACATTTGCTTGGGTTTCCTGTTAGGATTACATAAGATAACGCACACATAATGTTTAATAATTTCTAAACCTTAAATGTTTCATATTAATATTTCCTATTAAGCCTCAGAATTCTTTGCTACCCAGAACTCTTGGCAGCTATAAGCAATTAGTCACGATTCAAATTGAGACCATTTTTACATTCCTGATTAGGAGAATGCTTTGTTAATTATTATCAATCACTTCAGAAGGTTAATAGAAGCTAATTAATAATTTAGATACTGTTATGGAACTGACATTTGCTCACCATGGGCACCCTAATGATTTTTTTTGCGTATCTGCCATGACATACACTATCATCCTTTTTTGTTAACAGAGACTTCTATGTTTTGCTATCAGAATACAGAGAAAATAATTAAAAATACGCTATGATGAAAGCAAATGTAAGAGTATCGTTAACTGGCTTTTTCTCACTTTCCGCAGATAAATTTTCACTTTGGTTTCTGAATTCCTTCCAATAAGGTCTTATTTTTATTAGGGTAAAAGAGTGAGATATGATGAACATGTTCATATACAAAGATTGGCTTGATCAATGGTTATCTGGGGTTGGGAATGGAGAGAAGAAATAACTACAAAGGGCCGTCAGGGTATTTTGCAGATGATGGAACTCTTCTGTATTTTGATTGTGGTGGTGGTTATACAACAGCATGCGTTTGTCAGAACTAACGGAGTTGACATTTAAAAGGTGAATTTTACAAATCATATCTCAATTAAAAAAAAAACAGATTGAATTGATAATTTGGTTTTCTCCTAACCTTAGGAAATGTTAGTAGTGACACTGGCTTTCCATTACATATTGAAGAGGCCAAGAGGAATACATTTGTATATTCACAAGAATACAATCCAGTGATAACTTCCAGTTTTAAAACTAAGTACAAAATAGCATAGTTATACTTAAGTAAATGTTGTCCTTACAACGGAGCTACCTCCATTGCTGCATGTGGGAAGTGGAAAACAGGGGAGGTGAGCATCCAAAGAAGACTTCCAAGAGGGTGCAGTTTTACCTAAATATATGGAACTTGAAAAATTCTAGATGTTTTGTAAAAATGATGAGAGCACCTTTACATGGTATACCTATTGTGTGTAATGTTAAAATGAAGAATGAGAGTGCAAATTGAGCACTGTATGATTTCAATACCAAGATGACTTATGCCTGCTGATTAAAGCTTGTTGCAAATAGAATTGCATTCTTATTTTTGATGGGTGAAGAGAGATTTTATTATATTTGCTTGGCTCTTGTCCTTAGTTAATGCAGAGGGTGAATGTCTCACACAGAAACATATGGCTTCTTGGGAAGTATGAGTCGTCAATTGACCCAGAGGTGCCCAAAACAAACAAACAAACAAAACCCAAACCAATAACAACAAACCAAAAACCCAAATGAAACCAAACCAAAACAAAGTGTTGAGAAGGTGGCAATTATCCAGGAGGAAATGCTTTTATTGATATTTCTTGTTTTTTTTTTTTATTTTAACTCCAGTATAATTAGCATACAGTGTTATATTAGTTTCAGGTGTATAATATAGTGATACAATAGTTCCTTACATCACCTGCTGCTCATCATGACAGGTGTGCTCTTTAAACCCATCACCTATTTTATCCATCCACACCCCCGCCTCCTCTCTGGTAACCACCAGCTTGTTCTCTATGGTTAAAAGTCTGGTTTTTTGGTTTATTATCTTTTTTTCTTTGTTCATTTATTTTGTTTCTTAAATTCTGCATAGGAGTGAAATCATATGGTATTTGTCTTTCTCTGATAAACTTATTTCACTTAGCATTACATTCTCTGGATCCACCCATGTTGTTGCAAATGACAAGATTTCATTCTTTTTATGCCTGAGTAATATTCCATTGTATGTATGTAGCACATCTTCTTTATCCATTCCTTTATCAACGGACACTGGGCTGCTTCCATAATTTGGCTATTGTAAATAATGCTGCTATAAACATAGGTGTGCAAATATCTTTTCAAATTAGTGTTTTCATATATTTTTTGGGTAAATTCCCAATAGTGGAATTACTGTACTTCTACTTTCAACTTTTTAAGGAACCTCCATACTGTTTTCCACAGTGGCTACACCAGTTTGCATTTCTACCAACAGTGCATGAGGTTTCTTTTTTCTCCACATGCTCGCCCACATTTGTTGTTTTCTTGTGTCTTTTTTTCTCTTTGTTTTTTATTTTTTGTTTGTTTGTTTTTAGCCATTCTGACCGGTATGAGGTGATATCTCATTGTGGTATTGATTTGCATTTCCCTGGTCATTAGTGATGTTGAGCAATTTTTCATGTATCTGTTGGGCATCTGTATATCTTCTTTGGAGAATTGTTCATGTCTTCTGTCCATTTTTAAATGCATTATTTGTGTTTTTTTGGTGTTGAGTTGTGTAAGTTCTTCTATATTTTAGATATTAACCCTTATCTTCTATGCCATTTGCAAATATCCTTTCCCATTCAGTAGACTATCTTTTAGTTTTGTTGATAGTTTCCTTTGCTGTGCAGATGCCTTTTACTTTGATGTAGTCCTAATAGTTTATTTTTGTTTTTGTTTCCGCCTGAGGAGGCATATCTAGAAAAATGTTGCTATGGCTGATGTCCGAAAAATTGCTGCCTGAGCTGTCTTCTGGATTTTTATGGTTTCGGGTTTCAAATTTAGGCCTTGAGTGCATTTTGAGTTTATTTTTGTGCTTTAGGTGAGAAAGTGGTCCAGTTTCCCCAACACCACTTGTTGAAGAAAATGAGTTTTGTCCATTACATATTCTTGCCTCCTTTGTTGAAAATTAATTGACATATAATCCTGGGTTTATTTTTGGGCTCTCTATTCTATTCCATTGATCTATGTGTCTAATTTTGTGCCAGTACCATACTGCTTTGACTACTATAGATTTGCAGTATGTCTTGAAATCTGGGATTATGATGCCTCCATTTCTGTTCTTTTTTTTCAAGATTGCTTTGGCTATTCGAGGTCTTTTGTGATTCCATACACGTTTTAGGATTATCTGTTCTACCTCTTTGAAAAATGCTGTTGGTATTTTTGTAAGGATTGCATTTAATCTGTAGATTTCTTTGGGTAGTTACAATATTTGTTCTTCCAATCCATGAGCATAGAATATCTTTCCATTTGTTTGTGTCACTTCTTTCATCAATATTTTATAGTTTTCAGGGGATAGGTCTTTCATTTCCTTGGTTAAATTTATGTCAGCATTTTATTATTTTTTGTTGCAGTTGTAAATGGGATTGCTTTCTTAATTTCTCTTTCTTCTGTTTCATTAATAGTGTTTTGAAATGCAACAGATTTCTGTATATTGACTTTGTATCCTGTAACCTTACTAAATTCATTTATCAGTTCTAGTTTTTTCGTGCAGTCTTTGGGGTTTTCTATATGGAGTATCATGTCATCTGCAAATAGTGAAAATTTCTCTTTATCAATTTGGATGCCTTTTATTTCTTTTTCTTATCTGATTGCTGTGGCTAGGAGTTCTAGAACTATGTTGAATAAAAGTGGTAAGAGTAGACATTTTGTCTTGTTCCTGATTTTAGGGGAAAGCTCTCAGTTTTTCACCATTGACTATATGTTAGCTATGGGTTTTTCATATGTGGCCTTTGTATGTTGAGATATGTTTCCTCTAAAATTAGTTAGTTGAGGGTTTTTATCAGGAATGAATGTTGTACTCTGTCAAATGCTTTTCCTGCATCTACTGAAATAATCATATGTTTTTTTCTTTCTCCTGTGGATATGGTGTACCCCCATTAATTCATTTGCAAATATTGTACCACCTTGCATCCCAGGTATAAATCCCACTTGATCAAGGTGAATGATTTTCAATTTATGTGTGATTTCAACTTGCCAGTATTTTTTGAGGATGTTTTGTATCTATTTTCATCAAAGTTATTGGTCTGTAGTTCTCTCTCTCTCTCTCTCTCTCTCTCTCTCTCTCTCTCTCTCTCAGAGTCTTTATCTGGTTTTGGTATCAGGATAATGCTGGCCTCATAGAGTGACTAGAAGTTTTCTTCCTCTTCTATTTTTTTTGAATAGTTTGAGAAGAATAGGCATTAACTCTTCTTTAAATGTTTGGTAGAATTCACCTGTGAAGCCATCTGGTCCCAGAATTTTGTTTTGTGGGAGTTTTTTGATTACTGATTCAATTTCATTGCTGGAGATCTGTTCAAATTTTCTATTTCTTCTTGATTCAGTTTTGGGAGGTTGTATGTTTCTAGAAATTCATCGCTTTCTTCTAGGTTGTCCAATTTTTGGCATATAATTTTTCATAATATTCTCTTATGATCCTTTGTATTTCTGTGGTGTTGGCTGTTATTTCTCCCTCTCATCTCTGATTTTGCTTGAGTTCTCTCTCTCTCTCTCCGCCCCCCCTCCCCCCTCCGAATAAGTCTGCCTTGTTGACCTTTTCAAAGAACCAGTTCCTGGTTTCATTAATCTCTTTTATTGTTGTTATTGTTGTTTTAGTATGTATTTTATTTATCTCTGCCTTAATCTTTATTATTTCCTTCCTTTAACTGGTTTTGGGTTTATTTGTTCTTTTTATAGTTCCCTGAGGTATAAGTGACCATCAACTTAATATGGAGTACTGTATGCATAAGATGTTACATACAAACCAAATGGTAACCACAAATCAAAAATCAGTAATAGATATGTAAAAAATAAAGAGAAGGAATCCAAATATATCACTAAGTAAAGTTATCTGAGGTTGTTTATTTGAGATTTTTTTTTTCTTGCTTCTTGAGATAGGTCTGTATTGCTATAAACTACCCTCTTAGAACAGCTTTTGCTGGGTCCCAAAGATTTTGGACCATTATGTTTTCTTTTCATTTGTCTCCATACATTTTTTTTTTTTTTTTTTTTTTTTTTTTTTTTTTTTTTAAATTTTTTTCCACGTTTTTTATTTATTTTTGGGACAGAGAGAGACAGAGCATGAACGGGGGAGGGGCAGAGAGAGAGGGAGACACAGAATCGGAAACAGGCTCCAGGCTCCGAGCCATCAGCCCAGAGCCTGACGCGGGGCTCGAACTCACGGACCGCGAGATCGTGACCTGGCTGAAGTCGGACGCTTAACCGACTGCGCCACCCAGGCGCCCCTCCATACATTTTTTAAATTTCCTCTTTGATTTTTTGGTTGACCCATTTATTGTTTAGTAGCATATTATTTAACCTCCAAGTATTTCTTTTTTTTCTAGATTTTTTTTTCCTGATTGTTGATCTCTACTTTCATAGTGTTTTGGTCAGAAAAGATGGATAGTATGACTTTAACATTTTTGAACTTTTAAAGACTTGTTTTGTGGCCTAATATGTGAGCTATTCTAGTGAATGTTCTATGTGTACTTGAGAAGAATGTGTATTCTGCTGTTTTAGGATGTATATCTTTTTAGATCCATCTTGTGCAATGTGTCATTGAAAGCCACTGTTTTCTTGTTGATTTTCTGTCTGGATGATGTATCCATTGATGTAAGTGTGGTGTTAAAGTCTCCTACTATTATTGTATTACTGTCAGTTACTTCCTTTATGTTTGTTATTACCTTCTTTATGTATTTGGGTGCTCTCATGTTAGATGTATACATATTTAAACTGCTATATCTTCTTGTGGGACTATTCCCTTCATGATTATTTAGTGTACTTTATCTCTTGTTACAGTTGTGGTTTTAAAGTCTATTTTGTCTGATATAAGTATTGCTACCTTGGCTTTCCTTTCACTTCCATTTACATGATAAATGCTTTATCATCCCTTCACTTTTAGTCTGCATGTAGGTCTGAAATGAGTCTCTCATAGACAGCATATAGATGGGTCTTGCTTTTTTATTCATTCTGTCACTCTATGTCTTTTGATTGGAGTGTTTAGTCCATTTATGTTCAGAGTAATTATTGATAGGTATGTACTTATTGCCATTTTGTTATTTGTTTTATGGTTTGCTCTTTTCTTTCACTGTTTGCTAACTTTACTTAGTGATATATTTGGATTCCTTCTCTTTATTTTTTCATATCTGTTACTGATTTTTGATTAGTAGTTACCATTTGGTTTTTATGTAACATCTTATGCATATAGCACTCCATATTAAGTTGATGGTCACTTCAGCTTGAACCCATTCTTTACACCTCCCCCCACTGCATTTCAGATATATGGTGTCGTATTTCACATCCTTTTATTTTGTGAATCCGTTGACTAACTTCTTTTTTTTTTTTTTTTTAATTTTTTTTCAACGTTTTTTTAATTTATTTTTGGGACAGAGAGAGACAGAGCATGAACAGGGGAGGGGCAGAGAGAGAGGGAGACACAGAATCGGAAACAGGCTCCAGGCTCCGAGCCATCAGCCCAGAGCCCGACGCGGGGCTCGAAATCACGGACCGCGAGATCGTGACCTGGCTGAAGTCGGACGCTTAACCGACTGCGCCACCCAGGCGCCCCTGTTGACTAACTTCTATAGATGTATTTATTTTTACTGCTTTGTGTTTCCTACTTTCTACTCCTACTTAATGGTCTTTCCTTTCCACTCAGAGAGTCCCCTTTACCATTTTTTGTAGGACTGGTTCAGTGATAATGAACTCTTTTAGCTTTGTTTGTCTTAGAAACTCTTTATCTCTCTTTCTATTCCTAATGATAGCCTGGCTGGATAGTGTATTCTTGGCTACAGGTTTTTTTTTTTTTTCTTTCAGCACTTTCTTTTGTAATGTTTATTTACTTTTGAGAGAAAGAAGAGAGTGGGGGTGGGCAGAGGGAGAGGGGGACACAGAATCTGAAGCAGGCTCCAGACTCTGAGCTGTCAGCAGAGTCCAACGTGGGGCTCAAACCCACAAACCACAATATCATGACTTGAGCTGAAGTCGGATGCTTAACCAACTGAGCCACCCAGGTGCCCCTTTCAGCACTTTGAGTGTATCATGCCACTCCCTTCTGATCTGCAAAATTTCTGCTGAAAAAAAACAACTGATAGCCTTATCAGGGGTTTCCTTTGTATGTAACTGTTTACTTTTGTCGTGCTCCTTTTAAAATTCTATCTTTATTACTACTTTTTGCCATTGTACTTAGTATGTGTCTTGGTGTGGACCTCCATGGGTTGATTTTGTTGGGAACTCTCTGTGTTATTGTTATTTCTAATGTTCCTATTCCACTGGGGAAACCTTACCTCGGGCTATCATGAGCTCCTCTTTTTAGTTAAAAAAAAAAAAAAAAGAAATGAGTCTGTTGAATGTTTGAAGGTGCAAAATTAGTCATCTCTCTTCTTTTTATTTTCCCAGGAGTGACCCGCTTATGAACGATTGATAGGTTATTTCTTGCATTTATTGAGTACTTAGTGTGAATCCTTTACTATTTTCTAGGAATTGTACTAGATATTTGGAATTCAAGCACCCATTACAGAGAGATTTTCTTATTACTGCTATGACTGTTGGATTTTTCACATTACCTAGGTCAGCTTACTTCCATTTTAAGATCGTCAGAATCGTTTTTTTTTAAGTTTCTCTTCAGCCAGTACTTCTCTTTAACTTCTCTATGATAACACTGTGTTTGATGTTCACCTGTATTAGCATAATATTTATTACTAAAATTCCTGTCACAAACTAGAAAAGCCTATATATGTGAATGAAGAACAAATATTAATAATAATATAAGTATTTTAATTTCAAAAGTTTGGACACTATAGGCAGTTAACCATGTATCTATTTATTAAAAAATATTTCTTTAGGACTCACCATATCTCCTACAATGTTTTGGATATTGGAGATGTAGCAGTAAATTGGATGGATGAGCCAACTGCCCTTCTGAAGTTTATATCCCAGTGAGGTATAATAAACAAGTAAAAGAGTGAGTAAACATTGTAAGTTCAGAGAGTAAGGTGAAATAAGGCAACATGACAGTCAGAGGCACTCTCTGAGGAAATGACATATGACAAAACACCTGATCAATGAGAAAAAGTGGCTATTCAAAAACTGGAGAAGAACTTCCAGATAGAGAGCAAGCAGGTGTGAAAGTTATATGGAGAGAACGCTCTTATTCTAGGAGCAGAAAGCACACAGGGCAAGTGGGGGTCTATGTGGGAGGTGAGTAGGATTAGCTGCATGAAGAGTCAGCAGAGACTGGGACTGTAGGACAAATGACAAAAGTTGTATTCAGCCATAGTGCATAGGAAACAGCTAGAGTATGTTTAGCAAGACATTGAAAAGCTTTTAAGAAAACTTTATTTGCAAATAATTTCAGAATTACAGAAAATGTAAACAGCACAAAGAATATCTACATTCTTTACTCAGGTTTACTTATTGTTAGCATTTTGCCTGACCTTCTTCATTGTTTGCTATCTCTATCTTTCTCAAAACCTTTTTTTTCTTTGAACCATGTGAGAATAAGTTGCATACATTGTGGCTCTTAAACTCTAAATACTCTATTGTGTATTTCCCAAAGAAAGACTATTCCCTTATGTGAGAGTCAGTTTGATGTGTCAACTTGACTGGGTCATGGGGTGCCCAGATATTTGGTAAAAAACATTATTCTGGGTGTTTTCATGAGGGTGTTTTGGGATGAGATTAACATTTAAATCTGTAGATCTAATAAAGCAGATTGCCTTCCCTGATGTGGGTGGGCACCATCCAATCAGTTGAAAACATGTGTAAAATAAAGACTGACATTTTCCAAGTAAGATAGCATTATTCTTGCCTGATAGTCTTTGAACTAGAATATCAGTGTTTTACCTGCTTTCAGATTCAAACTGGAACATTCATTCTTCCTGGATCTTCAGACTGCTGACCTTGGGACTGGAACTACACATTAGCTTTCTTGGGTCTCCAGCTCACTGACTCACCCTGCAGATCGTGGGACTTGCAGTCTCCATAATTATGTGAGCCAATTCCTTATTATCTATCTATCTATCTATCTATCTCGTATTGATTCCATTGCTTTGGAGAACCCTGACTAATATGCCTGACATAGCAACAGAATAGTTATCAACTTAAGTAAAATTTAGTATTAATGTAGTACTTTTATCCAGAATACTATCTGTATTCCAGTTATATCAATTGAGTCAATAGTGCCCTCATAGCATTTTCTTTTTCTCTTCCAGTACAGGTTCCAGCCTAGGATCACATATCGCATTTGGTTTTCATATCTTAGTTACTTTAATCTGGAACAATTTCCCAGCTTTTCTTTTTTTCTTTTAGGATTATTGACAGTTCTGAAACATTCAGTCTCCCACCCCCATTTCCATTCCTGCTTTGACCACCCACCCCATTTTAATAGATCAATACCCATTTTGGATTTGTCTAACATTTTCTCATGTTTAGATTCAAGTTATGCATTCTTGGCAGAAATAACAGAATTGATGTTTGCCATTTTCAGGATATCCCATCTGGAGACATGTAATGTCCATCTGCCTGTCCTCTGTGATATTAATTTTAATCACTCAGTCATTGTGTTATCCAGTGTCCACTGTATAGCTATTATTTTCTCCTTGCTGCTAATAAGAAATTATGCAGATATCCTGGTCCTTACCAAAACTTCCTCCCTAGATTTAATATTTCTTGATGATCCTTGCCTGAATTCCTCCTTACTGTGATGTTTGCAAAATGAAGATTCTCCATGTTCGCTCTACATTTACAGTATGCTACTACAAGCAAGAGCCTTCCTTCCTTCACCCTTTATTTCTTTATTTATTATCAGTGTGGACTTGTAGATTCCTATTTTTAATGGTTTATGATTATAATTATGTTATTTCTCAAAGTGTCCCAGTGGGAGCTCCTTAAATATGTTCCCTGTGTCCTTGTGACAAATCCTTGTCATTTTGGGGGGGGGTGGGGATTTCTTTAAGTTTTCAACATAAAGGTATAGGTTCACAACCTTCTCAGGAGCTTTCCTGATGTAATCTGAAATCAGCCACCGTATGCAGAGGGCAGGTAGAGACCAAAGAAAGAGGCAGGCCACTCCATGCAATTTTAATAATAGCAAAAGGAACTTATATACGAGGCTAGTCTTGCGCAGCAGCAAGATGAATGTATCCCCATGCCTGCCTCCAAATCTTGAGAGAACCTAACTGGGCTCAATCACGTATACTGTGCAGGTGCTTTCAACATAACATCACCATTTGAAGGCTGTGTCCTTGGAGGAATCTCTGGAAGTAGAAAAGACAAGGTGAACTCACATTCCAAGGACAGAGGAGGGGATGAAGAGCCTTGGGGTGCCCAGGTCCAGTTCATGGCTCAGCTGGTGGTCATGTCTTTTTGACTATGTTCCTCAACAAAAGCAATTTTCCAGTATCTTATTGTACTAATCTTACCCAGCCTAAGAGACTGACATTTCTCTAAAAATCTCCGATGCCTTTTAGTGGAGATGGTGTCAAAAATCAGGATCTAGGGGCTGCAATGTTTTGTTACCGGGAGTGTCATTGCTCCAGGTTCTTTCAGCAAACAGAGCTAGGAAACGTGCGTGTGTGCATGTATGTATCGATGTTATATATGCGTGTGGATACATACATATACTCAAATACTTAAACATTTTAGAAATCATAAATCTACATCAAGAACTCCAATTCCAACCCATCCTCTCAAGGTACTCTCTTCTTCCACAACGTCATAATGGGATATTGAAAAAGCTTTTTGACTACTCTGTGGACAACGTACTCTAGGGTGGGAAAATGTGGAAGCAGGGATGCCAGTTGGGAGATATTGCAGCAGTTCAAAGAACTATTGATGGTGACTTGGACAAGAGTGACAGTGGTGGATGTCGTGAGGAATGGTCACACGTGTATTTTTAAGGTTTAGATAATACCGTTAAGGACAGTATATGCTATGTGAGAAAAGAAAAGAAACCATACATTACTCCTGGAGATTTAATCTGATCACTGGGTCTGACTCAACTGGCAGAGTTTTCATTGGAATTGATTTGATACTTTTTCTTTTTTTAAAGCCCCTTTTTAGTAGGATCCATATAAATTATGGAAGTGAGCACATATTCACGATGACCAATGAAATCCCCATAAACCCAGATTCTTTCCTTAGGAAAATATTTTAAAAGTCAAACACTTACATACTTCCTTTCCCCACCTCAGGGAAGTGTTTGGGATACATAAATCCCAGAGGGGAGGCTGTGCAGCTGAGGGAAATATGTGGACATTCCTCATATGCACTTCTGAGAGCAAAGCAAGAAAACAAGCCCACTTTCTAAGCATTCTTTTTCTTTTCTTTTCTCTTCTTTTCCTTTCTTTTCTTCTCTTCTCTTTTCTTTTTTTTTCTATTTTCTTTTTTAAAACTTATTTTATTGCAGTAAGAACACTTAACATGAGATTTACTCTACCCTCTTAATGAATCTAAGTGTACAACACAATGCCATTGTGTAGAGGTACAGTGTTGTGCAGTAAATCCCTGAATAATTTTTTAACATCAGAACACATTCAATGCACATTCCAAAGCAATTGCAAAGAAAGCAGGAATTGCATTGCCCACTTTTCCGATAGCTGGACACCATCTGTATGACAATCACGGGGGACCAAAAGACCCACTGCCCATCAGGAATATAACTACTTTCATTTCTTTAGGTTTCCATCAGCCATGTTCATAGACACCCAATTTCTACACTGAAGCCATCAGTGCACATTTTATGATGTTTTTAACTTTATTTCCTGTCTTTATTCCTATTGAGCATTATAAGAGAAACATTTAAATGTTTCTGACTATTCCCCATTTGAGATCACTCATGTCGTCTTTTCATAATATAGATATTTGCTTTTGCACCCCCACTGCCAGAACCCTCCAAACAAATAAAAGTTTCCAGAATGTAGACTTCACAACTCTCATTACCATGCTTTACCTTATCGCTTATATCCTACCTTGCTTCAGGATGGGAATGTGTTTCAAGTCACATAAAGAAAAATGATTCATAATTTATCTACTGATTCATTTGATTCTTTCACCAGACCCTGGGATGTCAAATCTAAGCCCGCTTTCCTATGCAGACCTAACAAACACAGTTTGATCTGCTTTCTTCACTATGGACATTGCTCCCATGAATGAAATACCACAACAATGGCTGAATAGACACTTAGATTTAAATTTATCTAAACATACACACAGCAGCCTATCTCCAACCCAGAGAGGAATCCCAGCTATCCATGTTTCCCAGGCCCAGATAGACAGTTCCAGTGAGTGATGACACCTGAGAACAGCTTCCTATCTGTTCAGTCTAGGACTGCATACTCCATATCTCGTACAAAATTCCAAAGCTCTATCTAAAAACTCTGAACACTGTAGAGCTTTCCTTATCTCTGAGAGCTCACGGGACTGTGGAACCAGCACTTCCTGCATTACAGGAACAGGAAATAGCGAATATGATTTACTTAAGATGCTTCTTGCTATAGCCTGTGCATCGCCAAACCCCAGACTGTCTGCATGGATGTTGATTCCCTCTGCTTGTGGAAACATTAATGTCTATGATGTACTCACCCAGAAAATGTAAAGGAAGGTTCTTTAGGTGTGGGGTAGACGCTGATATGTTGACCTTCAATCACTTGAGAAACCTGATTGGGCTTTACTGATAGGAGAAGGAAGTTGAAGCAAAGGAAACAACACAGAACTTAAAGCCAATTGTTTTGAAACTGCAAAATCTGTGGGAATGTGGTTTCCTGCTCATTTTCCCACTATGGCTTGATTCGCTGCATACTCCCCTCGGCACCCCTCCCCAGGAGATGATATATTTAAAACTTCACGAGCCTAGAGATTTTAACATTTATTCTAAGAGAATGCTGTTAAACACATCAGAATGTGAACCTCTAAATTCAAAATATCAGACGCATATGGGAACAAAAAAATAAAATTCTTATACTGGAGAAAGGGGGCTGCATCTTGCACCTCATGGCCACTTTTTCTTGGCATTTTGTTAGCAATTTCCTGGTAGCAATTCTCAGCGAGGTGTTACCTGGAATTCTGCCAAATCAGTCTTATGCAATTTGTTACAATGACTGTAGGTCACAATCTTTAACTGTTGGCAGGTGTTCTGGGCTTGCCCTCACTTGAGGAGCCCCAGTGAATCCGGTTTGGTACAACTCTTTTCTGTTTAGTTCTTGAAGATCCTTTTATATGCTCTATGAACCAAAAAAATTAGTTAGCATGAGCTCACACACTCAACTCTCCATACTGCTTAGAGGGTTGATTTCCAAGAGCTGAGTGAATCTTTTGAGAGCTCTTCACATATCTCTGTCTATTCTCAAAAGATTTTTCAGTGAATTTGTGAAAATAAAAGGAATATAATAGATACCAACGTATTGGCAGGAGTTACCTCACTGTTCCTGTAACTGTATGTTGGGTTCCTGTAACAAATATCATAGACGGAATGATTTAAACAATAGACCCTTATTTCTCATACTTCTGGAGGCTGTGAAATCCAAGATCAAGGTGCCGGCCGATTATGTTTCTAGTGAGAGCCTTCTTCCTGGTTTGTAGAAGGCCACCTTGCCACAAGAATATGTATCATCTGGGAAGGTAACCACCCTAAGCATTTTCAAGAAGTTCAAGAGAAGCAAAACGTTTGTTGCTCTTGGCTCTCTTGGCTGAAAAAGGGTTGGGTGTTTCCCTGACATGTAGGGTATTCATTCAAAGCCCAGGGTAAAAAAAAACAAAAACAAAAAAACAGCTTCTACTGCAAAAGTTGTTTGTAACTCAAACACTAGGGACAGCTTAGCCCTTGAGGCACATTTCAGACTTGTGTCTTTCCAAGTTTCAAGACTGGAGAATCAGGAGAAAGGGATGCTAGTTCAGGCATTTGGGGCTTCTGGTTCTCTCTTCTGTTCAGTTATCTCCAGTCTACTGAAGTGACTGTGCATTCTTGGATTCTCTCACTGCCTCACCCGTTGGTGACAGGCTCTGCCTTCCTGGCTATAACACAGCCTCTCACTCTAGGACTACCTCCTCACTCCAGAGAAGATACTCCTCCAGGCTCGAACAGTCTTGTGGTCACCACCCACTGTGTCTGGAGATTAAGAACAGAAAAAAAGCACCCTACAAAAAGATAGATTACTGGGGTGCCTGGGTGGCTCAGTCGGTTGAACGTCTGACTTCAGCTCAGGTCACGATCTCACGGTTCGTGAGTTCGAGCCCCGCGTCGGGCTCTGGGCTGATGGCTCAGAGCCTGGAGCCTGCTTCCGATTCTGTGTCTCCCTCTCTCTCTGCCCCTTCCCCGTTCATGCTCTGTCTCTCTCTGTCTCAAAAAAATAAATAAACATTTAAAAAAATTAAAAAAAAAAAACAAAAAGATAGATTACTTATCCAATATTCCCAATATTCCTGAGGTGTTGTATTGTGATACCCTAGTTCCTTTAGATTTTCATTACAACCGAACCCTACTCTGATTTTCCTCCGGGCAGCAAATAAACACTAATTGGGCAACCTCACGTCCTTCGAGTTTTATCAGACTGCCTGTCCCACGCTTCCATGCTAACACTAACTGTGGCAAGCGACTGGGTTAGCTGGTTTTTTGTGCTTGTTCGACTTTTATGATTAACGTTTTTCTTAAGCAAACGCTAACTTTTCTGTACAGTGCTCTTCCCCCTGTACAATTATGGGATCGTTGTGGATTGGGGAGAAATAAAGAAGTTATATTACATCGCTTTTCAAAACGTTTTAATTCTTATGGAACATCCGGATAACGTAACCAGCTCTCTTCTCTTGGTCTTTGTTCTACTTGGAAGAGTGTTGAACTCAAGTGGTAATATATAAAAGAAAGAAAGGTTATGGCCAGTCTCACAAAAACAAGTGATAACCTGAAATAACCCAGAAATGCTCAGAAAACTTTCCTATGTCTGATGTTCATGGCACAGCAGAATTTATTACTCAAGGCTCATTCCTGTCTTGCAGTCTAACCAGAGTCCCTTAAATTTTCACACACGGGAATGTCTTTTTCATGATTAAGAAAACAGTCGTGGACCTATAATAGGGAAATGTTGACTGAGAAAATATCTGAAATATCTGAAAATATCAGAACTTAAAATCAACATTTTCGGATACAATTGGATTTTATCAGTGGTCAAGTCATGTAGACATATTTGAATGATGGTAACACATGTATATGTAAGAAACTTATTTAGGCTACAGGCAAAGTCTTTGTGACACACATAGTAGGTACTTGAAACATGTTGAAGAGGTTGTCTCTATTACTCTTTCCATATTTGTCTTCTTCAGACAAATTGTTTGCCATTAACTTGAAAAATAATAAAATTCATACACATATGTAGGTCCTATACAAACATCCTGAGGTTTATGCCCCTTTTTATCTTCACATTTATTTGAACATTTATCTGACGGCCTGTAGTATAATTGTATGGCCTCAGTGGCCCCTGGAATATTTAGCAAAAAGCTCCATAAATGGAGATGCTTTCGAGTTTACGTTCTATAAATTGTTCAATTGATGATGAGTGTCTGAGACACAAAAAAATCTAAGAGAGTGGTTCTCAAATATTCCTTTTTGCCCTAGAAACCTTCCTACAAACTCAGTGTTAGTCTGAAGGCCTAATATAAACCATATTGTGGTGGAGGTGCACTCATTGAGGAAATGTCTAGAAGCCTCCCTGCTCTCTTTTCTATTGGACATTTCCAGAGACCATCAGAGAAGTCCTGGTGCCTGATGTTGATGTTGATGTTGTCAACTCTTCCACCAGGGGTCTGACCATTTGAGTTCTGGCTAAATGATGTCAGGCAAATCTCTCTTCTAGTTTTAAATGTCCTCATCTGTTGAGAGAGAAGTTAGAGCCAGATCTGTCAAGACCTTTTCTATTCTAAATAATAAACTTCCTCACTTATGTCTTCATACTTTTACTTTCTTTCCATTTTCTAAGACGCTGAGCTTCTCTTCAAAACAGGGCCTGTCCTCAGTGAGACAGCATCTCTCTATTTCCCCCTGAGAGATGGACACCCAGGAGACTGAGTGGCAGTGTGGCTCTGCAGCTGTTGTAGGAGGAAGTCACTGAGAATGAGCCAAATCCGGAAAATCTACTCCATGAAATCCAGAAGCCAGGCTGGAATCCTGGGAAGGAAGCCACTTCAGAGGTGTACCTCAAGGTCATGACTGGAGAGTCAGTGGTGGAGAGCTTGAGCCCCAGCTAGGATGAGCCTTTGATTTCTCAAACACCCTTCCCCTCAATCCTTCCTATATTCAAATCTTTCCCTAACCAAGGAGAAAATTTTCTGGTATATGTGAACCAACCTAGTACAAGTTCCAATGTTGAAGAGCTACCTGTAATCACAGTGACAGTAATTTGAATATGTTCTATGTGCCAGTTACTACCCGTAGGCTTTTCATATGCCCTTTAAACCTCACTGCAAGCCTTTGCTGTATCTGTGATTTTTATCCTCAATTTGCAGATAAAGAAACTGACGTGCAGAGGCTAAGTAGCTCCCTAAATTCACAATGTTAGTAAGCAGTGGAACTCTAATTCAAACCCAGGACTGTCTTATTTTCTTACTTCTCTCTCCTCTGAACCAAGAAGCTGACCTTATCTCTTCACCCCTGTATCTACACATGGGGTTTTTTGTTGCTTTACTTAGACTCAAATAAGTTATAAATCCTTCCTATTCTTAACCCTTAAAATGCACTGTTGGAGACAAGAAGCTGTGTTTAAAAAGGGGAACTCTGAAGCTATAGTAACTGGGTTTAAATCCTGGCCTCACTACGTATTAGCTGTGTAATTTAATCCTCTCTGCCTCAGTTTTCTCATCAGTAAAATGAAGTTAAGAATAAGACCTCAAATGGTTATTTGATTTTGAAATCAAATAAGACAAAACATGAGAATCTGTTGCAACAATGTTTGAGTGTGTAACATGCACTTAATGAATATTAAGCATTATTACTTTCTCTGCTTATAAGAAACATAGACTGCACTGTATATGTTGTTGAGCTAGATCTGTAATGTCTATGCTATGGTTATCTATACCAGCAGGGACTGGCAAGGCCAAGATCACTGTCAGTTCCACTCATCACGTTGTCATGTGAAGCCAGATACTTATCAAAATGCTGCTTAGGTGATTGTCTTAGTCTGTTCAGGGTACTATAACAACAACAACAACAACAACAACAAAAACCATAGACTGGGTGGCTTAAACAACACACATTTATTTCTCATAGTTCTCGATGCTGAGAAGTCCAAGATCATGGTGCTGACAGAGTTGGTATCTGGTAAGAACCTGCTTCCTGCTTCATAGACAGCTGTCTTTTCACTGTATCTTCACATGGTAGAAGGAACAACGGAGCTCTCTGGGGTCCCTTTTATGGGAGCACTGATTCCATTCTTGAGGGCTCCACCCTCATGACTTAATCACCTCCCAAATTTTAATATATGAATTCGGGGGGCGATGCGCACAAATATTCGGTCCATAGCAACGAAATGGTGATTACCATACATTATTTTGGGCGTTTAAGACCCGAATTTGTTCCTCTGAGGCCAGAAGGGATTTGGGGCGTTTAAGACCTGAATTTGTCCCTCTGAGGCCAGAAGGGAGGTGGTCATAGAATGGAACTCTTCTTGCTACAACTAATCTTCACTTGTCTCCCCATGAAAGAGGGAAATAAAGATGCCTGAAAATGCTGGATTACCACAACCAATCTTGCATTCTTAGAAAAAATGAAACTGTTGTATTGAAGCCAACAGATTCCTTCTCATCAACAACAACAACAAAAAAAAAAAAACCCAAAAAACAAAAAAAACAAGCTCATTTTCCCACTAAAAGTGAGGTTGGAAGTCCTTGTTCTTCCATAGAAAAACCCAGTATGTTCAACTTCAGCAGCTGCAAATGGTTTACTTTGAAACCTGTGATAGGATTATTTTCTACAGTAAAACTCACTTCAGTCTTTATTTGCATTTCACTTCCAGGCTTTCACAAAGAAAAAAAAAAAGACACCTTTAAATAGCCATATTATAAATTGTTATTTTTGTTAATAGAAATAACAAGAACACTATACAACAAATAAAATATTTTTCATATTCACTTGTCTTGATATTCACAACAACCCTGTGAGGAAAGTAAAACAAATCCATCAGAAAACTCACTGTGTTTTCTCAGCACTCCAAGGTATTAAATCTTAATTTTAGGTTCTTGGCAACAATGTGCAGTGCGAGGCCATCAGCGACATTTTGCTAGATCTTCCTGGTTTTAGACATTTGACCTTTGAATCTCTCCTCTCACTCCCATTGGAATTGTCTTAATTAAAACTGTCCTGTGTCTTGTATCTTATAGCAGCCTCCAATAGGTCTCTTTAGCACAAGTCAAAGCCTGTTGTCATTCATTGTTGTCAAAATCCTGCTCAGCCTTCAAAGACTGAGATTCAATCTCATGTTCCAGAGGAAGTGTATCAGATTCCACTATCAGAATTAATGTCCTTGTCGCTGAACTCTCATCACCTTTTACTTATGGCTCTTCTCATGATAATATGCATTACATCTTACTTTAATAATATCTGTGAATATACTTGTCGCCTCACTTGTCAGTAACACCTTTGAGGGCAAAAGCTCTGATTTATTCAGGTGTGCAATTGCCCAGCCCCAGCCTGGACCTTCCACATGGTAGTGTTGCACGGTTGATAAAATGAAAAAGGTCATAGCACTAAAGTGCTCTAAGACAGCCTATTAAATTTATCAATATCAGCCACTCTCATTGTATAATATTACCAACGTTTGTTCAATGTTAATTCTTCAGCAAATACTGTTTTTGTTTACTTGTTTGTTTTGCGCTAAGGTTGCTTTAATTGATCAAGTAACAGAAACTCTTCTTTGCCCCAATTTTAGTTTGTATCCTATGGAAACCTGCTTGTAGAACAAACAGAATTCAAACTGCCCTTGATCTTCAGAGAGATGTTTAGAAGAAAATAAGGAAGTTGAATCTGAATTGGGACAATTTCATTCACGGGCCTCCTTAAATTAAGCAAGCTGTGGTTAACTTGCAGAGTTCTGAAAGGTCATACTTAGAGAGAATTGAGTTTTGAAAAATGGGGTCAATGATAAGAAGGTAACGTAATTCCAATTTGTCAGGATAAAGAGAAGTCTGTCTTTCAAAACTGTGCTTTGGAGAGAATCAGTTTTTGTCTTGAGGTTACATACAAGACACTTCAAGAAAGATTGATTTTATAACAAAACCAAAATTAAATATTGCTTGATAATTGGCAGAGTAAGTATTATGTGATAATTGGTAGAGAAACTTATCAGCAAGTAATCTTAACACTCTATTTGACATCCACAATTGGATGCCTATGAGACATCTTATATGTAGTGTGCCCTTGTTAAATGAAAAAAAAATGAAAGAATATATAGTGGTTTTTCTTTTGTATAAGGCAAAAGAGGAAAGAATAATGAAATAAGAATATATATATTCTTTGGTACCATGTAAATATAATACATGACCAACACATAAAATCGAAGGGAAGTAAGAGCAAACCCTAAATTTAAACCCTAAAATTTAAACCCTAAAATTAAATAAAAACAACAGCAAAGTAAACTTAACTATATAGCAAATTTATACCAAAATCACGTAGAAAAAAATTAATCTAAATAATTAAAAAAAAATTTAAGTTTATGTATTTTGAGAAGGAGAGAGTACAGCAAGGGAAGGGCAGAGAGAGAGAGAGAAGGAGAGGATGCCAAGCAGGCTCTGTACTGTCAGTGCGGAGCCAGACATGGGACTCGATCCCATGAACTGCAAGACCATGACCTGAGCTGAAATCAAGAGTTGGAGGCTCAACTGACTGAGCCACCCAGGGGCCTCAATCTAAATAATTTTGAACACAGTACTCTGGTTGTGTATTTTGTGTGGGAAATATTTTAAAGGTAAGAATAATCGCAAAAACAATCCTAAATTTTACTTATTTAGTTTTTCATAGCAGTGGTGTGGGTAGAATAGTTGTGAGATTATTTCTGTGTATACTGGGCAAATGAGTAAATATATTGATGTTCTGGGAACTAGGGTTCTCACTATAGTAAAAAAGAGAGAGAGAGAGAGAGAGAGAGAGATAACATGAGGGAGTGTGAGGAGAACACTGCTGGGCTTGAACTCAAGATATCAGTATAACATAATCATTTAGAAAGTTACAGACCAAATGATACCACAGTATAAATGAACAAATGCAGCACCCATATTTTGCTTTCTAAATATTATTGCCTACTAAAGATCCAGAGCTCCTTGCAGAAATGACTGATTATGCGTTCAAGACTAGAAAAATACAAGATGAACATAGAATATCCAGTTGCTTTAGAAAGCAAAAAGATAATCAAATACTGATGAAGACAAGAAGACAAGGGGGTCTTTTCTTTTTACCAGTGACAGAGTAATAGAAACCTCATTTACCTTCCTATCTTAAATAACTAGAAAACTGGGATATACATATATCCTGAGATATATTCCTGAGAAAAGAAAACAAAGTTAAATCTGCAACTGACCCAGCATAATGCTTGAAGGAAATTTCTAGGCTGCAGCATAAGAAGGGGAAACCAACAGAGTTTGGGAGTCTCATTAAATTGAGGAGAAAACAAATTAGAATTCAAGGAGGCCGAGGCAGCCAAAATTTTCATGGCAGAATACTGGAGCGGGGTCAGCTGAGCTCCAAAGGTTTGGAAAGCGTCACCTCAAGTCTGCAGCAGAGTACTGTTTTGTATGGTTTGGAAGCAAGTACTCAAGGCCAATGGAAAGAAGCAGGCTGAAGAATTCTTAGAGCTCAAATGGGGCTGAGAATAATTTGTGTTTCTACCAGACAGGGGAGACAGACCTCATAACACATGGGGCACTGGATAGAATTCTCAGAAAGATATCATCTTTGTAATGGGGATAAATTCATCTTAGATGAAAAATTACTCTTGATTTAACCCAACAAAACTGATTCCAGTGAAGTGATGAATAAAATTGATTCCAAGCACATACCGCTAGAACATGTTCCAACAATAGTTACAGGAATACAACAAAATACAGCATTGACAAGTTAAAAATCTCAAAGTCCAGCATCAAATAAGTAATGACTAGCCATATAAAAAAATAGGGCAATATAATCCATGTCTATGAAAAAAATCAATAAAAATTTATCTCCAAATGACTAAAGTGTTCAGATTGGCAAAAACACTAAAATTGCTATTATAAATATGCTTGATATGCATCAGAAGGTAAAGGAAAACATGAGCACAATAAGCACAAACAATCCTGTGTAGAAATGGGCAGAAGACATGAACATACATTTTTCCAAAAAAGACATCCAAATGGCTAACAGACACATGCTCAACATCACTCATCATCAGGGAAATACAGATCAAAACCACAATGAGATACAACCTCACACCTGTCAGAATGGCTAACATTAACAACTCAGGAAACAACAGATGTTGGCAAGGATGCAGAGAAAGCAGAACTCTTTTGCACTGTGGGTAGAAACACAAACTGTGCAGCCATTCTGGAAAACAGTATGGAGGTTCTTCAAAAAAATTAAAAATAGAGCTACTCTATGATCCAGCAACTGCACTACCAGGTATTTATCCAAAGGATACAAAAATGCTGATTCAAAGGGGCACATGCACCCTCAATGTGTATAGCAGCACTATCAACAGTAGACAAATGGAAAAAGCCCAAATGTCCATTGATTGATGAATGGATAAAGAAGATGTGGTATATACATACAATGGAATATTACTCGGTAATCAAAAAGAATGAAATCTTACCATTTACAACAACGTGGTTGGAACTACAGTGTTTAATGTAAGTGGAATAAATCAGTGAGAGAAAGATAAATATCATATGGACATAGGGGAGGGGAAAAAATAAGATAAAAACAGAGAGGGTGGCCAATCAAAAGAGACTCTTTTTAAAAAAATTTTTTTTAATGTTTATTCATTTTTGAGAGACAGAGACAGAGCAGGGAAGGGGCAGAGAGAGGAAGACACCGAATCTGAAGCACGCTCCAGGCTCTGAGCTGTCGGCACAGAGCCCAACGTGTGGCTTGAACTCACGAGCTGTGAGATCATGACCTGAGCCGAAGTCGGACGCTCAACTGACTGAGCCACCCAGGTGCCCCAAGAGACTCCTTAAATACAGAGAACAAACTGAGGGTTGTTGGCGAGGTGTTGGGTGGAGAGATGGGCTAAATGGGTGATGGGCATTAAGGAGAGCACTTGTTGGGATGAGCACTGGGTGTTATATGTAAGTGATGAAGCACTAAATTCTACTCCTGAACCATTACTACACTATGTTATTCTAACTTGGATTTATATTAAAAAAAAGAAATTCAAGAGATGAAAAATATATAATATCTGAAATGCTAAATATACCAGATGGTGTTTTTTTAAATTTACTTTTAAGAGACAGAGAGAGACAGAGCATGAATAGGGGAGGGGCAGAGCAAGAGGGAGACCCAGAATCCAAAGCAGCCTCCAGGCTCTGAGCTGCCAGCACAGAGCCCGATGTGGGGCTCGAACCCACGGACCACAAGATCGTGACCTGAGCCAAAGTCAGACACGTAACAGACTGAGCCACCCAGGAACCCCACTAGATGGTATTAATAGCAGATTAACCAAAGAAAAAAATGTCAATGAACTTGAAGACATAGAAATAGGAGCTAATAAATGAATCACAGATGGGAAAAATAAAAGCTAAAAGGGAGAGGAGGAGAAAGAAGGAGGAAGAGGAAGACTAGCAACAACAAAACCAACAAATATAACAAGAACAACAAAGCTCCCTGAACAACTCAACAATATCAATCAGTGTAATATGCATGGAGTTGAACTCTGAGAAGGAAAAAATATTTGAAAAATGAATGGCTAAAATGTCCCAAAGTTATATTTATATATTAACTTATATATATTAATTTATATATTATATATTAAAAGATAATTATATATAATTGTATGCATTATCAATAATAATTATATATTTTTATAATATATATCTAAATCTACAAATGCAAGAAGCTCCATTAACCCTGAACAGGATGCACCTAGAAGAAAATCACACTGAAACACATCATAATCCCTTTGATGAAATTAGTGCTAAAAAAGACATTAAAGCAACTAAAAATACAAAGACACATTATTAACAGAGAAACAAACATTAAGAATGACTTCGGTTTCCCTGTCAGAAACTACGCAAATTAAAAAAAAAAAAAAACACGAAGGAATGACATTTTTAAATTTCTGAAAGAAAAAAATCTAAAATTCTGTAACCAGCAAATATGTCTTTCACAAATGAAGCAACATAAAGGATGTTTTTGACCATGAAAATCCAAGCAGACTTGCACTAGAAAAATGTTAAAGAAAGTTCTTTAGGTAGACACAAAATACCAAATAGATGTTTAGATCTACACAAAGGGAGTGAAAAGGGCTAGAAAATGATGTGTATGTGGGTAAATAAAAGAAAAACTTTTATTTATTTATTTATTTATTTATTTATTTATTTATTCTGAGAGAGAGAGAGAGAGAGAGAGAGTGGGAAGGGGCAGAGAGAGAGGGAGAGAGAGATAATCCCAAGCAGGCTCTGTCAGCTCAGAGCCCGATGCAGGTCTCGAACTCACGAACCCCTGAGATCGTGACCTGAGCCAAAATGAAGAGTTGGACGCTTTACTGACTGAGCCATCCAGGTGCCCCAAGGTTTCTCATTTTTAATTGCTTTAAACATAATTGGCTGCTTAGAGCCAAAATAACAGTGACTGCATTAATAATACATACAGAAGTAACTTGTATGATGACGACAAAAGCACAGAGGACCGTAGGGGAGATACGGAAACATATTGCCGTAAAGTTCTTACACTGTTTGTAAGGTAGTGTAATATTTGAAAGTACATGGGATTGGTTAGATATGCACATTGTAAATTCTACGTAACCACTCAAAACAAAACAAAGAAATAGATAAAATTTTATAGAAGCCCCTTTGAAGGGGCTTCTGCTAATTACATTTGTGGCAAATTTGAACATCAGTGGGATAATGATAGTTCTAGCACATTAATTTTTTAAAATCCTTTCAGATTTTAGTGATGATCAAAAAGGGAGAAAGAGAGAGAGAGAGGAGAAGAAACAACAAAAAAGAAAGTTGTTTTTTATAAAAGAATGCCAACGAGTACACGAAGAAGAAATGACAGGCTTAAAAAATTTGCTGTGGGGCGCCTGGGTGGCTCAGTCGGTTAAGCGTCCGTCTTCGGCTCAGGTCACGATCTCGCGGTCCATGAGTTCAAGCCCCGCGTCGGGCTCTGTGCTGACTGCTCAGAGCCTGGAGCCTGTTTCAGATTCTGTGTCTCCCTCTCTCTCTGACCCTCCCCCATTCATGCTCTGTCTCTCTCTGTCTCAAAAATAAATACACGTTAGGGGCGCCTGGGTGGCGCAGTCGGTTAAGCGTCCGACTTCAACCAGGTCACGATCTCGCGGTCCGTGAGTTCGAGCCCCATGTCGGGCTCTGGGCTGATGGCTCAGAGCCTGGAGCCTGTTTCCGATTCTGTGTCTCCCTCTCTCTCTGCCCCTCCCCCGTTCATGCTCTGTCTCTCTCTGTCCCAAAAATAAAATAAACGTTGAAAAAAAAAATTAAAAAAAAAAAAAATAAATAAATAAATAAATAAATACACGTTAAAAAATATTTAAAAAAAAATTTGCTGTTTTGCAAACCTAAATAAATAAATGATAAGTGAATAAATGTTTCATGGAAGAATAATTAATGGATGCTAAAACCACTGGGCGAAATTTTTTTGAGGAACTAAATATTCATACAGTTTAAAATTTTTACTTCACCAAATATTATTTATTAATTACAAAGAGAAGTTTCTTTGGAATAAAGAGCTCTGACAGAAATTACCTTGAACAAGTAATCAACTTGGTATTCGTAGTAACGGGACTATTATTTGCCATTTGGCAAGATGCAATGAGAAGGATACATCAAGTTTGAAGTATTCTTGCCAGGCATTAAAATAAAAATTAATGTTTATTTATTTTTGAGACAGAGAAAGAGGGGCAGAGGGGTAAAGAGAGAGGGAGACAGAGCATCCAGAGCGGGCTCTGCACTGAGAGCACAGAGCCCGGCGAGGGGTTCAAACTCACCAGCCGTGAGATCACGACCTGAGCTAAAGTCGGACACTTAACTGACTGAGCCACCCAGGCGCCCCGCCAAGCATTTTAAATATGAATTTAATCATGAGGACATAATAGTACAAATTCAGAATGTAGGACATTCTCCAAAACAATTGTCCCGAATTACTCAAAAAGGTCAATGTCAAGACAGACAACAGCAATGAATTTTTTAAAAGTACAAGGCAGTTGTCTTACATTAAAGGAGATTAAAGAGACATGACACTCAGATGTGATGTGGGAACCCTGACTGGGAAACTGAGGCATTCTAAGTATACACGAGGGTCACCGGGCAGTGAGAGGCAGAAACAGGAGACCAAGCTGGTTGTGCTCATCTCCAAAGCCTAGGCTCAACTTTTTGTCACTATTCGTGGGTTTTTACAAAATCTCACTGTTAGCTTGTTGAACGTTAAAGAAGAATTTTAAACCTTGGTGTTTCAGAAGTGCCGTTTTCACAACCCACTTCGTCTCATCGGTCGACAAAAAACCCCCACGTGTCCCAGATTTCAAGGAGCGTGTTTATCTTAGACCACAGAAGTGACAGGTGATTTACTCCATCCTAAATAAAATAAAATAAAATAAAATAAAATAAAATAAAAATTTACAGATAGAGACACTCTTTACACCTAAAGATAGATCTAGAATATGGAGTCTAGCTCTTCACTTCCAGGACTCCAATCACAGGCACCTACTCTTTGGATACCGGGAAGGAAGCGAGTTAATGTGAAAGCCGAGGAGGGGAATGACACAGAAGTAGAACGTTTAATAGGAACAAGATGTGTCTGTAGCCCCTGTCTCCATATTTAGCTCAGCTTCCATCCATCATTTGCAAAGGGAGGCATGAAAAGCATCATGTTTGTGTTGAAAGGAGGAAAATGTGAGTGGCATTCTTGGTAGCAAGGCTTGGAAGTGGGAGGCGGTGGGGAGCTATATATTATACCTGGAACGCAGGCATACTGGTGCCAGCTTCAAAAATGGACTGAGAATAAGAGGGAGCTAAAATTTTAACAGAATCTGGAGCCTTTTGAAGTGTGAATGAATGAAATGAGATGTGTGAACATGCACAGACCCGTCCTTCTGTTCCTCCTAGGAAGCTCCCAGCCCGCAGATCCCCAGATACCCGCAGAGGAAAAGACCTTCTGCATGAGGACACGCTGTGGGTTTTCCCTGTCAGAACTGCGCGGGGCACGAAGGATGTGTGTCGGCCTCCTCTCTGGCCAGTTTTAGCTCTCTCAAGTGATTGGGCTTCCTCGGGTCCGTGATGGAGCAGGCCGTGCTGTCAGGGACATCTCCAGACATTCACTGGCACGTTCACAGGGTGGATGTATCTGTGAAACACATTTGGCTCTTTGTCTCCTCTTGATGGTTGCCTGCCGTTCTCAGCATTACCGAGGGTGCTCTGAAAAGCCGAAGCTGGCGTCCCGCAAGCTTTCCCTGTGGGGGCTTCAGTTGGACTAAATCTCCCTTTAGAATTTCGTTTCCCAGAGGATCCAAGTTGGAAATGGTTAGATGCAAAATCATCCCAGTTCTCCAAGATTTGGGCACTCTGAATACTTTTGATGAGAAGCGGGTGCATGGAACAGAGACACAGCATATGGAGAACAAAGGGTCTGCGTGTTCAGGAAGTGGGGACCTTCAATTCTTCCACGTGCAATGAGCGATCCAAATATTAATCACCGTTTCTTCAGAGCCCTCAATTCTTGTTTGATATACCACCCCTTTAATATAGCTATTACTTTATTCATTTCTCTCTTTTTTTTGGAATTTCTGATATTATTGTTCATATTGATCACAATCGTCCACTTGATTCATTTTTAAGGCATCGAAGAGAGTGCTTTTCAATTTTTGCAAATGTTGTCCCGTGACTCTTCTCAAAAACAGGTGTTCCCCCCACTTCCCAAAAGCTCGCGTTACACCACTCACTTTTACAAGAGAACTAATAGGACCTGTTTCTGCTAACCGAAAGAAATCCAAAGAGGATTTTTGCTTTTACAAAAAAAGGCGAAAAGCCAAAAGAACGTTCAGCGCCTGTTTTGCAGAGAGCTGTTTCAGAGGCAGCGTGCCCAGGGCAGTGAGAATGGCGCTTCCAATCCCCCTCCCCTGAAACTGCACTCAACACCTCAGCATCAAGCCGCCATAGCTTCGAACCGTGTCTGTGACCATCTGTGCTTTATCTCAATTTATTTTGCGTGTCCGTTAACAAGATGTGGCCTAAGGTATCTGCAAAGTCTAAGAAAGGTTATGTTTGGGGCCTGAGAATGCTCGAAATTGTTTCTATGGGAATTAATGGTAATTACTTTCTTTGCTTGCTGCCGTTTCAACTTGGGAAAAGTTTCACAGGAATGCTCCACTTCTGGACAGCAAGGGAAACCCGTAATTTCCTTTGTGCTCCAGTTGTTTTCCTATTTGGACTTCTAGCTGCAGAAATGCCAAACCCTCCCTTTCCCATTGTGCTTTACTTGGAGATCATTCTGTTGTAGGAATGTGGAAATAGAGTCTTGCCCTTAGTCCCATGCACATGATTGATGAAGCTGGGACCAGACTTCATCATTCCTGACTCCTGGAATTAGTATCATCCCATTGTCCCACTTGCCTCTGACAAACTCTAATTCCGCAAGCCCCCCACCCACACGGAGCAGGTCCTCAGTAAGCTCCTGTTAACTCAGAGGAACCAGGGATATCGAGGATTAGATATTATTTACAGGGCCGGCAGCACTTAAACATTCGCCGGGGCCAGCAGAGGTGTGGTGAGTTTCTTTTGGCCATTGCAGCTATTGCGAGCAGCCGTATCTTTGGAAAATGCAAGAGTTAAACATGGATTCAGTCAAGAAGGAAGATCTGTTCCCAGGAGGGTCTCCTTTCCCCTTATAGGTGGACACAAGCTGTGAGAAGGATTCTATTAGGGCCTCATAAAGACCAGTAGTGTGTGGTAAAGTTCTCTTGTTTACCCGTGGTGGAGAAACATACGTGTCTTCTGAATGAGAGGTTTGGCTGTTTTTGGTAGATGGGAGGTAAAGGTAGTATCTGCTGGAAGTGGAAGCAGGAGTGGTGAGTGAGGATGGGGTAGTGGTGCAATAGGCAGAGTTCTAGAGGTAGGTTTACCCTGAGAGGGAGATGCACTGGGACAGTGAGACATCCGGGGTGGTGACATGGTAGCCACATATTCCTAGCAGGGTTCTGTTAAGTGACACAGGTCACTCAGCCTGGAGATTTGCTTGGACACTGAGTCATTTTGGCTCATTCGGGCATAGTAACTTCTCATTACCTCTCATTCCTCTTCTTTCACCTTTTGGGTTCTTTTGAACCCTCTGACTTTGTAGCTCTTGACCTTGGTGGTACATTAAAGTCATGTGGGACATTAAAAAATAACAGGGCGCCTGGGTGGCTCAGTCAGTGAGGTGTCTGATCTCAGCTCATGTCACGATCTCACAGTTCGTGAGTTCAAGTCCCTCATCAGGCTCTGTGCTGACAGCCCGGAGCCTGGACCCTGCTTCGGATTCTGTGTCTCCCTCTCTCTGCCCCTCTCCCAATCACACTCTGTCTGTGTCTCTGTCTCTGTCTCTGTCTCTCTCTCTCAAAAATAAATAAGCATTAACAAAATAAAAAAAAAAAAGTAATGTTAGGCTTACCTGCAGAAATTCTTAATTCTTCTGGGTTGAGCCTGGGCCTCAGTATAGTTAAGACTCCCTAGGTGATTCTAATATGTATCCATGATTGCCAACAAAATAAAGATCTAAAACTCAGGAGAACCCTTCACGGTTTGATTCTGCAAGGCTGGATATACAAAGATTCTGATTAGTAAGACCCTTCCACTGGACTTTGGCAGCTTCCTTCACTAGAATGATATTGATAAGATAAAGCTGACATTCTGTTCATAAGCCTTGCCACAATCCTATGGACACTCCTAACAAATAACCGAGATGCAGAAAACTCCAAATGCTGCTAGTTTATACGGTGCATCTTCATTATGTTCCCAGTGGGGAACTTCCTTTAAGGGCTCTTTAGGATTCGTGCAGCTTCTTTATGCTATGAGGTGTAGGCTGTGGCTTACCAAACATGTCTAGAAAGAATCTCCCTTAGCCCAGGACTTCAACCCTTTGCTTACTCTCTGATTTTCCTGAAATGTGTTTGGGACACATTATAGAATGGGACATTCCACTCCCACATTTTTGTTTGCCACTTAAACCCTAGATTGTCATCAAGACATATCCTGATCACTAACACATGCAATAAGCACACAGTATGTTTTTTTTCCCCCTTTCTCCCTGCTGGATGGTACATAGAAAACACACACTTGGGAATCAAGCAACCTCAGCTGTACTTCCAACTCTAGCTAAATAGCTATGTGATTGTGGGACAACCTTCATTTCTTCTTGATTCACCCTTCTGTAGAACAAAGGGGATTGAAGTAAATATCTGGTTTTCAACACTACCTGCCTTTTTACAGTGAGAGTACCCTTTCCTCAAAAGCATGCTTACTATAAAAGTCAATATATAAATCTGATTGTCAGGAAGCTGTACTGATTGTGGGGCTTTGGGAGGACCTGAAGCCCCTTGGGTTTCCTCATCTCCTCCCCTAACCTTGAAGTGATTCCACGGAATCCGCAGGATATAAAAAGGAAGGTCGAAAGTATATGCACTAATTAGTTCAGGTCTTTTCTACCGTATTATTCTCTGAGTACAAATGCACGCACACATGCACATATATACACATGCACACTGAGTTTGATGTTTCAGGCTTAAGAGGTAGTAGATACAGTGAGACAGACTAGCAGTGATAAAAACTTAGAAATGTTATGCACTCGTTGGTAGGGCATGGAAAGATACAGGTCTTGGGAGTGCATTGTGCCTCCTTCTAAGGACAGCCAGGCAGTGAATGGTCAATCAGGTTTGGTGACTACCAGGTACTCGGTGGTCTGGAGGGTTAACACCTTGTAGCAGGTGATATCCCATAGGTAGTGACTTCATGACCGGGAATCTGGGAACAGGGTCTTGGAGAGAGACCCGTAAGGAAGCAGGATAGAAACAACTGGCGTTACTTATTTTTGAGAAGGAGGAGGTCCATATTTATACGAAGTATTCACTGCCTGTTGGAAGTACTATCCCGTAGGTCCCCTATATTCCAGATAGGCTTATAAAAACAAGTTACACAAACAAGTCATACATTCTTTATAACTAGAAGTGAAAAGTAGCATTTCTCTTCATTTCCCCTGGTTCTCCTGGATATCTCCATAACTCTAAATGCTTACTTGAGGGACAGCTGTTTAGCTCTCAACCAATATACTTGTCTCAAGAAAGATTTCACAGGACTTTCTTTGGCCTGAAAGAATGCTTACTCCCAATTCAGCAGGGTTCCAAAAAATAAAATATTACCTGGGGTCAGATATCCATTTTCTTAAAGCAGACATACTTAACTTTAAGGAGAAAAGCTTGCTGAATCTTATAAGTTAGTTTAATATTTCTGGGGTCCTTCTAACCCTAAATGAAGAGGCATGTAATCTCCCTTCTCTTGCTAAAAAAAAAAAAAAAAAAAAAAAAGAAAAGAAAAGGGTTTGACTTTCATGCTATGCTCTGGAAATAAAATTGAAATCCATCTTAAGACTGTTTCTTTCAGAACTTTCACATTAATCATGCTTTATCGTTTGTTTATGATATGTGCCATTTACCTGATGAAACCATTGATAACTGGTATCATTCAAATAAGTGAGGTGTTAGTCATAAGTGTCCACCACAGTGCCTGGCACCCATAAAAACAACAATTAAACAAAGCAACCGGCTTCGAGCCAACAAAAAACAGTCTCGGAGGCTTGGTTTCAGTTAGGCCTGGACTGACTGAGTTGAAGTCAGGAAAAGGCTGTCTGGCCTGCAAGGAACCAGCTAGATGGTCACTTACAAATATAATTTGAAGGGGTTTGACCTTCCGACAGCAACTCTCTCTGGTTTGTCTGCTGTACTCTGGAGCTGGAGTGTCTGGACTCTCACTGTTGAATGTTGCTGCCACATGGGGATGGCAGGGAGTGTACCATCATTTTGGTATGCTTTCTGAATAGTTGTAAGTGTAGGAGGTTAATTAATGATTTCCTACTCAGGTTTTGGTAGCATGAGGCTTCCATCAGCCACAGTGGAAGTCCTGAGTGCATTGATAGAGTCAGGTGGGTGTTGCTGGTGAGGGGTGATGAATAAGATACATGGGAACGCTGGGTAGGGCAGAAGGCAAACTTAGGTTAACTCCATGCTAATTCCTAGTGATTGCCTTGCCTCTTAGTCTTCATAATTCATTGAAGGAGATTGTTGTGCTTAATGTTTGGGAAGATACCAAAAAAACAAAAAAATGGCAGAGATGACTCCTTCCCTCATATAGTGTATAATTTAGATGAGGAGATAAAACATATATGAAATGATTGGTTATGCATTGGTGCATTTTTAAGCATGAAGATAATGGTTGGTGCCATTTTGGCTTAATAGTGGTATCAGCAGAATTTTTAGTGAAATGAGATCATAATTTTATCTTGCACTGTGAGAGCTCCCTATTAATATGGAGATTGGGATAGCTGACTAGGAGAGTCTTATTTTCTTTGTGGAAAAGATGAAGATGGTTGTATCCATGTGCTATTTCTTTGCAAAACAATAATGCAGAGTGAGGTCTTACCCAAACTCAAAACATGGGCCTATCTGTTCTTCTGACTTCACCTCTCATATGAGCTCATAAGAAAGAGAAGGGTCAGATCTTGACCACAGCCTCTGTGAATCTACATTTATCATCATGTAGATAATAGCTGCACAAAATGGGTTTAGCATTTAAAGAGTAGTAGCAACAGCATGACCTGGAAGCTGGAAGCTCATAGAAATGCAAATGATCACCCTTCGAATCCTCAACCCTCTAGAGGATGTTTCCCAGGAACTTGTGTTTTAACAAGACTCTTAGATTCTTATACAAGCTAAGGAAGACTGAAGAAATATTGTCATAGAAAATAGAGTTGACTGACAACAGAGCTCATCTTTTTTTGTAGATCAGTCCCCGTACATAAATTTCTAAAAATTCAATTGGACAATCTTTGTCCCTTAATAGGAATGTTTAATCCCTTTATATTTAATGTAATAACTAATTTGTTATAAAATATATATGTGTATGCCAGGAGCTTTTGTGAATTGTCTTTTCCCCCCATTATCACTCTCTCCTTACCTCTGGCATTTTAATTACACATTTTAAACCTTTCTCCTGTGCCTCTGTGTCTCTCATGTTCTAAATTAGTCAACTTTCACAGAGAATCAGAACCAATGCAATATGCATAGATATATGGACAGATTTGTTTCAAGAAATTGGCTCATCCAATTATGGAGCCTGGCAAGTCCAATATCTGCAGAGTAAACCAGCCAGCATGCTGGAGACCCAAGGAAGAGCACTGACATCGTAGTTCAAGTCTGAAAGCCATCCACCAGCAGAATTCCTTCTTGCTGAGGGGAGGTCAGTCTTTGCCTTCCTTAACTGATTGAATGGGGCCCACTGATGTTATGTCAAGCAAACCGCTTTATTCAAAGTTCTGTAATTTAAATGTTATTCTCATCTACAAAAAACCACCCTCTTATAAACATCCAGAATAATGCTTGATCAAATATCTGGGCGGGATGGCCTGGCCATTTTTACCCATAAGATTATCTATCACATATTTCTTTCTGTATTTTCCATACAGAAAGATGGAAGTTGATTTTCTACTTCCCTATTTTCCTTCACTAATCCACATAGCTGCTGAGTCCCAACTGCTGTTAAATTGCAGTTTATGTGTTGGGTATTTAATTTCAAGTATTTTATTTTCTACTCCATAATTTTCATTTAATTCTTTCTAAAATACCAGTAGAAAACCAGAGAAGTAAAAATTTTCCATCTTTAACTTATGTTTTATCAATAATATATTCATGTTGGACTATATTTGAGTTATATTTTCTTAATTTGTCACATTAATCATATCCTTAAACGTTCAAGTATAATAACTTTAATAACAGTAGTATTTGTGGGTCTGTTTATATTACCTGTTTTTTTCCTCTTGGTTCTTTTCCTTGATAGGACCATAATTTTTGATTGAATGCTATATATTCTATATGAAAGACTGTGGAGGCACTCTCTTCCTTTGAAGGGGCTTACCCTCTCTTTTCATATGTATTCAGGGAAGAAGTTGATCACTTTGATTCAGTTAGCAACTGAACAGATTTGAGGCTGGGTTGAAGTCTGGAAAGTTACATATACTTCTGGTTAGCTCCTCAACCGTGGTATGGCTCCCAGGAGTCTCTCCTGAGCATAGAGTATTGACTTAGGCTTCTCCTTGTCAGGTTGTATTCTCCTATTTTTGTCTCTTCAACTCTGTGAGTGGGCCAAAACTCCTCTGATTTTCTGTGATTTCCTGCCTCGCTTCTTGTCCTTAGCAGTTTAAGGATTTAGCATATGGGAGAAAATGAGGTATCTAATGTGCTTCTCCATGCTTTCCTTCTCTTCAGGATTCTGTTACTTCAAGTTTTGGATACTTTGGCCAATCAACCTCCCAACCTCCCCTTTGCTCTCAATTTTTTTTTCCCCTTTTTTGTCTGCACCCTTGTGAGATTTCCAGAAACTTTGTTTCTCTGCTTATCAGCCACAGCTCTCTGGGTAGATTGTTAGCCTCTAATTCCAAGCCAAAAACTAGCAATTGCCTTGAGGGGAAAAGCTGTTTGAAGAACATCATCTCAGCTCTCTGTGGTTCCCTTTTCTTGACTCTGCTTGATCTTGGCCCTTCAATTCCTGGTTGCTTCAGTCATTTTCCAATGCCTTCAGTCAGACAGCTGTTGTTATTGCTGTTTTTCTTTACATTTTATCTGAGTTTTCTATTTGTTCTTCCCAGAATAATTGGTCTAGTGCAAACTACTTTATCTTAGCTAGAAGTAAAAGTCTAACATATGATCTTGAAAATATCACTCAACATATCTTTGTCTATTTCTTGGTCAATACCTGAAAAAAATAATAGTATCTTGCCTTCATCTTCCCACACTACAGCCCATTCAAGATAATTTGTAATGTGTTTGGTAAACTTTAGAAATGAGAGCAAAATCATTACCCTGAGATAGGCGTTAGAAACCCTGATATTTGGGGAAAATAATAACTTCCAATAAGAGTCTATACGTGCAAGTATCATTTGCCCTTATAATAAAGACAATATTTTTTATTTTAATATACTAAGGTTTTCTCATCTTCCCTTGGGGAATATTTTGCATCAAGAAATTTGATATTAAATCTGAATGTGTTTGAGGTCTGATTGCACCTAGACCAGCACCTGCAAATTCTACAATTTATTTTTCATCAGTCTTGTTTATAGTTCCTACATTTCACTTCAGGCATTTTTGAGGCAAATTATAGGTAGCTAGATTTTTTGATATTGAGTTTGCATAAAGATTTTTGTTTGCCAATATCATGTTTCCTGAATTTCACTCTCTGTTAGTTTGTAGAACATCCCAATCTTGTCCAATGTTTTAGAAGGAAGTTTGTGTCTTCTTGCTTACAATCTCCTGCTGTTTCATTATTTGTATCCCTAAAAGACCCTGGGTAAGTGAGTACCAAGTACAGGAACAGAATGCAGGTTTTCTTACTTCTACCCCTGAACCCTAAATCAGAAAACCAAAGGCCAGATCCCAGATCGATTGCTTTCTTTTTTATTCCTTGCATTAGGATAACCTCCACAAGAAGTGACTTACTTCCTCACAAGCCATTACTCTTCTATTTTGATCCAACTATAGGTATGTTGCACATGGTCTTTGTGATTCTTCTGAGCCTGTAAATATGATCCTAAAAAAAAAAGTCAGTTTTTTCTCATCACCTCTCCTGTTTCTTTTATCTACTGCCATAGACAGATTGAAGAACAATTGTATTATATTAATTATATACCGGTATAAGTGGTAAACTGTTACAGATATTTATTACCATACAAATTAGCCAAAGTTGGCTCCTTAGTGAATGGAAACAGAAAGAAACCAATTCCCTTTACTTTATGCTTGGTCATTTCTATAGCAGCCGATGCAATCATACTATTATTACCAATTCTTTGTGTAAATCTACCCATCTGAAATGGGGTCCAGGGCTTGTAATGTGATTCACAAGGATATCATAACATCATGGCAACTCTACAGCAAATTGAGGAAATTAAAAATGGTTTCTGAAATCACAGAAGGAGCAGAAGTAAGACAGCTCAAGGAAAGCTCAGAAAGGAGAATGAGTTAGGAATTATTCTCCAGCAATCATTGCTGTAGAAAACCCCTATGCAATGACTGTTTTGATGTGGAGTGGAGGGTAAATTGTAGGAGAGGGAGTATCTGGGGGCTAACTCTCTTGACTAAGTTGTTCAATTTACATGGCACCAGCATACTATTTCTTTAAAACTATCCCAACAAAATAGTTTTCTTGAAATTCAATAAAATATTTAATAAGATAGTTTTTGAATATTTATTGAAATGGTATTATTTCAATAAAACTAAAGCAACAAAGTAAAGAATGAGGCGTTCTATCTTAGTAACCAAACAACATTGTTTTCTTACCTGATAGAAATGGTGAGTTAATTGTGACCCTCAATTGTGATAGGTACCTTCAAGTCATGTAGGTATTTCTACCCTTCTAGGGTTCTAAGGAGGACCCCTCACAAAAGAAAAGTAATCACAGAGTGACAGAAGCCACACTGAGAAACAAGGAAAACTATTAATTCTGTGTTTGTCCATCCTGTAGACGGAAGCCTCTTTGGGTGCTGCTCAGGGGAACGCCTAACCTGGGTTGGGGAAATGGACTCATGACCTAACACTGGACTTGCCAGTTACTGATCCATTTAATGTGAATATTTCACGTTCGAGAAACATGGAGAATAATATATGAAACTAAAAGGCCTCTGACTAAGGAAGGAAGGTGCTCTGACTTTTGCCACCTCTCTCCTCTGTGAGTTTGGGCATGTTACTTGAATTTCCCAAGTCTTGGTTTCACCTTCCAATCAATAGGAATAATAACCCTTAGTTAAGAGATTAAATGAGACAGTAAATGTCAGGTGCTTAGCACATAGTAGTTACTCAGTAGATGGCAGGAATTTTTATTGACTCAATTTTTCACAATTTTATAAATAAAAGTAAATAGTAAGAGGGAATATGAAACTTTTTAAAGCCGTATTCAAGGCTGGAGGCAGGGAAGAAGGGAACAATGGCTTATTTATTAATTATTTGTTTAATTATTTGTTTTTAAGTTTATCTATTTATTTGGAGAGAGAGAGAGAGGGAGAGAGAACAAGCACAGGAGGGGCAAAAAAGACAGGGAGAGAGAGAATCCCAAGCAGGCTCTGCTGATAGCATGGAACCCGACATGGGGCTTAATCCCATGAACTGTGAGATCATGACCTGAGCCAAAATCAAGAGTCTGACGCTGAACTGACTGAGACACCCAGACACCCCTGAAAAATCACTTTTTTAGTATTTGAAAAAGGATATAAAATGAAACACTAATGATAAGAGGAAGCATCAGTTACCTTGACACTTACTTTAAATGCTCTTGACCTAGTTTGGTGAAGCTTCATTACATACTGGGATAGCACTGAGTCACATTCTCTCTCCTGGAAGAGTTTGGTGATTGGACTTTACACAATCACTGAACACCACGATATGGAGTTCTCAGGGGTCTGTGAACAAGTTTTCAGGTTCAATAGCGAGTTGAGATCATCCAAGATGCCCTGACTCCAAACAATCTCAAAAATTCTTCAGCACCATTTTATGTCTTTCAGAACCTCACAAACAAAATTCCTAACTCTGTAATGTACTCATGTACTTTGTAATAAAAAAATGAACTTTCATGTTAAGTTTATCACTTTGCATTGAAAATGATCTCAGGAGTTAACATATACCAGTCCATGCCTTTTTCTATCCATAGCAATATACATTCCTCAGTAGCCTGGATAATGATGACATTGTACATTTTTTCTTTCTTTCTTGAAATTTATTTGGTATTTTTCATAGTTGTTGTAACAGTTGCTTATTGAAAGATAAGTGCCAGTTGAGAGGGAGTCATTTGCTAATGTCTAGTCTAATGGGACGCTGAGAAGACAAAGGCTTTGAATTGCCTGTCACTCTTTTTTCAGCCTATATTAGGTTTCTATTGCTGCCATAACCAATTACCACAAACTTAGTAGCTTAAAACACTACAACTTTATTACCTTACACTTCTGGAGGTCAGAAGCCCAACCCAGGTCTCATTGGGGGTAAAATCAAGGTGTCTGAAGGTCTGTGCTCCTTCTGGAAGGTCTAAGGGAGAATTTGTTTTCTCGCCTTTTCCAGCTTGTGGAGGTTGCATTCCTTCACTTGCAGCTTTTTTGCCCCCAATTGTAAAAGCTAGCAATGTCTCATCTCTATTACCCTATTGTTCTTTGATCACAGCTGGGAAAGGTTCTCTGTTGTTAAAAAAAACCCATGTGATTAGACTGGACACACATGGATAGTCTCATCAATTCTCCCCATCTCAAGATACTTAACTGAATCACACCCCCAAGGTTCTCTTTGCCAGGTAAGATAATCTTATCCATAGGTTTCTAGAATTAGAATGTGAACATCTCTGTGTGTGGAGTGGTGGTGGTGGTGGTAATTCTGCCTACCTTCAAAGAAAAAATGGAATTATAATTTTGGCAAGAATTGCACAGGGAACTTCTAAGTGTTGTCTTTCCTAGAGAGGGTTTAGAGGTGGCTTATTCGAGGAAACAAGAGAGTAGGTCCTTGGTTGAGTGTTGTGGATAGAGCTCAGCCTTTATGCACCATGCCCTTCTATTACATGGTGGGAAGTGAGGCTCTCCTTCACAATCAAGACATTATCAAGGACACTGAATTGCCCCCAAGGATTTTGGAAAGAGTGAGAGAGTGTGAATGATATGGGAAAGTACCAAGGAGTGGGGTCTTACCTGAGACAGTCCCTGGACAGTCTAGACAGGTAAGGAAAGCTAGGCAGCCTCAGAGATGGGTTTGCCAGAAAGGATGAATATCTTGCTTCTGGCAATCTCATCATGATGAGAAAAGAAACAGGACAGTGTAGCTTTGATTGGATTAAAGAAATGTAGGCAGCTGCAGAAGCTCCAGAGATGGGTAGAGATGGTAACCCCCCCCCACCCTCCACCACAACAGGCAGTATGGCCATGTGTGGTGGTGCCAGAGTGGCTGAGTGTCTCAGGGAGGCTGATGCAATGGGACCCTTCTCAGACCTTGAGCACATCTGGGCCTAGAGGTTACTGTTGTCTTCATGAAAGTCAAATGTGTAGTGTGTTCCGGGGTTTGTCCTGTGCTCCTTTGCACAGCACAAATTCTCAGGCTGCAGATGAAGAAGTTAACTAGCAGAGTAGAGCTAGGAGTGAGGAAAGGGGAAGCTCAAGGGGTGATGGGGTTGCCGGTGTGGTTTAGGGCCAGTTCACAGCCCTTTGCTGTGACAGACACTGTTTCCAGGGGCCTGTGGCATATGAGCAGAATCCCAAGGGAGGAAACAGATCAGTAATGACAGTTATGAAGATGATCCAACTACAAACAGGCCAGGGAAGATGGAAGCAGACGTTGCACTTCTTCTTGGAAAAGTGGAGGCAGATTTGAGTCAAAGAGGTCTTTACTGGCCGCTGGTATCTACTGAACTATCTGCCCAAATAATCAGTATTAAACCAGTGAATGGAGAGTCCAGGAAGCTTCTGAGAAGTGGAAGCAGAGGGGCTGTGACTTTGTCGAAGCAGTGACTTTGTTAAGCAGTGCCCTGGGGTGTTGGATGGTGAGCCGCAGGTTCAGCAAAACCCACAAGGGAATTGAAAGAGAGAAGTTTCTTACCCACAGGTCCTAGAGGAGCTACATGGTATGCCCCCAGGGACCACAGTGGGAGGCCAAGGCAGGGTGCAGGCAGAGAGCAAGGCAGGACCTGAGGTTCATGCCTTTGTGAGGGTCCCGGAATAGAGTGCTTTGGGGTTCCCAGGCTAAGGCTTATCTGGTCTATTCAAACCAAAAGGAGCTTCATGGGGGTCTTATCTAAGGGATGCACAAGGGGAAGGCCCTGGGAGGTGGGGGAGACTATCACCAGCGTGGTGTGGGGAGTCACATCAGGAATTTGTATTTATCTGTGACTCTGAGAGCTATTGTCTAGGGCACGTGCTTGCATGAGGGGCTTGTATCAGTCCAGGGCCCCCGCAGACCACTTGGCCACACCAAATGGATGCCAAGGCAGCAGCATTATGGAGAGTAGTTTAGTTAAACTCTCAACACAAAGGCTAATGAAAGGGACTTGAATTTGTCATCATCGAAAGGGTCATAATTTGTGCCTTGAGGAAATGCACGATAGCAGACATGCCATTGTCATTGTTTTATTGTTTGTAGTCCTCACAATTCATGGAGTAGCTGCTTCATTGCAGGTACTGTGATAAAGTACGTAGACTTTGAATTCAAATAGCCTGGGTTCAAATCCCATTATTGCCACTGACTAATAATATGACATTGAGTAACCAGTCCTAACCTGACTTTCCTCATCCAAAGAATAGGAATAATGTGATATTTTGTAGAGTTGTCATGACTAAATGAGCTGATATATTTAAAATGGTCAGTGCAATGCCTGGCTCTTCACACTAAAAAATCCTGGCTTCTAGTTTTTTAAATGTGATTCAGTAGGTAAATATTTTATGAATTTACTCTCATTAGAATATTATCAGATGTGAGGCACCTGGGTGGCTCAGTCAGTTAAGCGTCTGACTTTTGATTTCCGCTCTGGTAGTGATCTCACAGTTCGTGAGTTTGAGCCCCATACGGAGCTCTGTGCTGACAGTGCGGAGCCTGCTTGGGATTCTCTCTCTCCCTCTCTTTCTGCCCCTCCCCTGCTCGCAGTCTCTCTCTCTCAAAATAAATAGATAAACTGAAAAAAAAAAAAAAGAATATTAGCATACGTGAGTATCTCGGGATGAATAAGTTTATCAGACCAGTTCTTATCTGCCATAGCTCTGATAATAGGGAGCATAAGGAGGAAATTTGATAATGGGTAGAAGGGATCCCAAGTAGGGAACACTAATGATATGCCTCATGATGGGCCCTGGAGATCCCGGGGGCTATATTTTGTGGCACTGAATGCTTTGAGGTACAGAATAGTCTAAGTGTACTAATCATACAATAGAGATCACTACCTATACCTCAGCAATATAACAGAATTCCGGTTTCCAAGGTGTTGAATCTAATTGTGTTTGCTACTGAAATAAAAAAGAATCCCAGCTGAGGACTTCCATTAAATAGCTCTACAATGTCTGGCATCTTCAGCTTTCAGATAAAAGTGTAGGGCAGAAAGATCTCTAATGTTCCTTCTGTGTCTGACATTCCAGGACTCCAAAATAATGCTAGGGCCAATATTATGTATTTCTTTTTATAGGAGTTCTCTTTGCCTGGGGAGAGCAAGACCATATGCCAAAAACATTGTGCAAGTCAGGTCAATTAAGAAGGATTGCTCCTCCAGCCTCGGGTTTGCTTGAGCAAATCTTTAGAGCTGGCTCTTTATTTATAACTCTGTAGAGGACCAAAACAACCCTGCATCTGACTAGGGTGTGGAGAAGCAAAACATAGTTCAGATGCATTCCTAAATCATGAATTTTTCTCATTGACGTATATGCCATCACAGTGCAGCTGCGTGTCATAGATTTTTAGGGCTTGATTATAAACGGCCTTCGACAGACATCCCTGGGAGAATGGCGAAGAAGTGGTCCCTGTGACACAGCTGATCCTTCCCCTCCACGGAACTGAGGCTGATGATCTTAAGGGCAGCTATCAGCACCAGTCCTAGAGCCTAAGGAATAATGTAGGTTGCTTAGGGACTGAACATTCCTCATTTCTCAATGCCAAAAAATGCTAAGACTTGTGGCCAGACCTTCATAGCATTCAGGTGTCATTATATCCTGTTTATTGGGATGCTTGATATTAGACTGTCCCCCTAGACTGGTGTTCCAATACCCTCGGATACTGGCCTTTTGCTTCTGGAACCTTCCACTGGGCTCTATAATCATCGGTTCAGCTACTACAAGGGTCTTATAATTCACTCTCCTCTCTCCCCACAACGCACTCCAAATTTAAACTGAAAAGTTACTTATAGCTCCCAGGACTAGGGTAAGTGCTTCTCTTAAATGGACTTGTAATAGCTTGTCCTCACACCTTTTGCAATACTTCTGTATGCTAACTTTTCCCTTTATAGAATAAGCTTCTTGAGGATAGGAACTGAAGCTGATTCTAATTGTATCCCTGGCATTTAGAACAAATTCCAGAACTTATTAGAGACAAAATATATTGTGGGATGATTGAGTGCCTACATCTCGTCTCAGGTACTAAACATTAAAATACATGGAGAGGGGTGCCTGGGTGGCTCGGTCAGTTAAGCATCAAACTTTTGATCTTGGCTCAGGTCATAATCTCATGGTTTGTGGGTTTGAGCCCTGTGTGGGGCTCTGCTGCTGACAGCACAGAGCCTGCTTGGGATTTTGTCTCTCCCTCTCTCTACCCCTCCCCCACTCACTCTCTTTCTGTCTGTCTGTCTCTCTCTCTCTCTCTCTCGCTCTCAAAAATAAATAAATAAACCTTAAAAAATAAATAAAAACAGCACATGGAGAAGGCGGCACAATTGGCTGGCGCATAGTGACTCCTATCCCTATCCAACTTTTCAGACATGGCGGACGGTACCACTATCTCTCTCAGGTCTCATGAACGAAACCTCGGAGTAATCATGATTCATCTCTTTGCTTTGTGTATATACTTCATGCAGCTGGTTTTTCCTCTTTAACTTCTTCATATTACGTGAAGACAAACACTTATATTTTTAGAAAGTCTGCAACGTTTATTTAGACCTTTTCCTCAAGTGGAAATGTGGGACTAAGTGTTTACATTGCAATTAGTCCTCTCTAACAAAGACATTTACCTATTTAATGGGTGACTAATGTTTGGTGCTTTGTATTAGGGTAACTGTATGATATACATTCTAAACTAGGATTGCTCTGGGAGTGAACGAGGGCCCTATTAATTGCCCAGGTTGGTGGATAAACTTGGACTCTACAGGGCACAGTGAGACATATGGTCACTCTATTTATAGATGAAGATGCTGCTGAACTGGCACCAATAAACATGCCTCGGGACGGTCCTTCCACAGCTGTGACGTATATGCGATGAGACAGTTACATCTCCTTACCAGGATATTCTTGTAGCTGAAAAAACCGGTGTGGGCAAAGTTGATTTCTGCCTGGGTCTTAACTTATAAAGGTGATCGGGTGATGGCACAGAGAGGCTAATGCTATTGAAAGATTTTCATTGCTTACAGTTTCCAAGTGGAGGGGACATGCCATGTCATGCAGAGCCACATGGGAAAGTACCAGGTTTGATCAGGAGTCAGATGTAGGATCCAGGGGAAAGGATAGCCCAGAGCCTTTCTTGTGCTTTCCATGGGAGGGGCAGGGCAGAGCAGGGCAGGACCAACGGCTTAGGATTGGCTGGGTTGAATGATATCCAGAGGCTTTCGGCTATAAGGGTGGTGTTTAGTTACCTTGTACCTGGGTCTGGGTGATTTAGAGCAGTGGGAACATTGGTTTGGTGAGTGAGCATTAATCAAGAGAGGTGGCTGGGGTATGGGCTCAGAACTGGCTGGAGAGTCTCTAATATGATTTTTGTGCCCCTGCAAAAGCTGGATCACAGGGGAGATGTAAACTGCTTTGGCCCCTAGTTCAGCTTGTGATTAATGGATACCAACTAGACAGATACAGAATCTGAGAAAACACAGTCGGATCACAGGCAGTTGCTTGAAAGTAGGGTGCACTTCTGGAAATGGAATATAGATTGCCTCTGAGAAACTCACTGCTCCATAGAGACTGAACCAGCAAACTTCATGTCCTGAGCTTGAAGCTCCAGTCTATGCAGTCAGCTGGCCCATTGTCAGCATAGAAATAATGGCCCTGCGTGCTTGAGGACCCAGAAGAAAAGGGCAGAGCTGAGGGTAAGCTGAAGATACATCTTTGAAATCAATGGTTTGAAGATTCTTCATGAAGATGTAAACATTAAACACATTTTATTGCCTATCGAGGGAAACTGTGGCTTGTTGACTTTATTTTAGGAACAATGTGAATGTGAAGTTCTTCTGGTTTTATATCTGAGAGATGGCCCGATGTACAGATCGTCTAAACTCAGTGCTGTCCAAGGGTGTGATGAGGAAATGGTGAGTCCATCGAGGGGAGCAAAGAGGCTGCAACTCCACATGCTTTCATGTGATCCTGACCTGAAGGCTGTGGGGATGTTTGTTCTACAGCTGGGAAGGCTGCGAGGGGTCCAGCAAATGTCCTGGGTGCCGCAGCTCCTGAGACACAGACATGATCATAGAATTCAGGTTTGTCTGACTTTTCTCGACTCAGCTGGGAGCTCCGATAGGAGGGAAAAGCAGAGATCTTTGCTGCCTAAGCTGGCTCTCTCTGGGCTTAAACCAGCGTTTAAAACATGTGCCCAGTTTCCTAGAATGGGAGGCCCTGACTTCTCTTGTCCCAGCGGTGAGCAGGCTTTTGCATGCCTCCCAGCACGTTGCCATTTATGGATTTGGGCAAAATAACAGAATTGCAAAGCTCAGACTCCCAGACTTCTTTTTTTCTTTTTCTTCCACACTGAGCTTCCTGTTTCTATGGCAATGAATAGGATGTTTTGCACTAAGAAACACTTTAAATGCCACTGGGGGAAGGTAAGAACCGTGCATAGCTCTCTACAGAGCAGAGAGGTGAAATGAATGAGATGTTAAGAAAAACTGAGTGAAATCAGGACAGAAAGGAAGTGGAAAAGCTGGAGTAGAGGTGGGAGAAGGGAGGAGGGAGGTTCAGAGACATCTGCTTGGAAGTAAAAATCAAGCAGAGCAACATGGCAGGGGAAAACCAGGACCTGCCGACTGGCACTCCTGTGGACAGCAGTGTCCTCGAGCACTTGGAAAGAGCACGTTCACTTCATGAGAACCACGGGGTTGTGGGGGGTGGGGGGGGGTTCATACAGTCTTCACCTGGAAGCAGGGGGCAGGAATCGGGGGGCAATTCTAGACACCCTCACTACACAGGACCCACTAGAAGGTGGCTTCGGGCATAACCTCCAAGGTGAGGAGGCTCCAACATTACACCCTGCAATTGCTTATTGTGTATACGAGCCCATAGGCTGCCACTGGAATCCAATTCTCTCACCTTTGAGGTTAGAACCAGGATTTCCAATCAATGGCCAATGCCTGTGGAGGAGCTATGGAAGCCTCTAGTCTTCGGTTCCTTTACTGCCTTCTCTCACTACTGGGTGGGACTGCCCGCATAGGCTCACAAGAAGGCAGATGTTTATAATATCAAATACAAGGGATACAAAAGAGAATCTCAAAAAGTCAAGGGGCCATCGAAAAGTTTCTTTTCCTTCTTCCCCAGTCCACGTCTCCCCAGTGAATGCACAAAAATGTATGAGCAAATCAGCATTTTGGAAAGAAATACCTTAGAGTAGCTTAAAAGTCAACCTGGTAGAACTATGAGTGGTATATCAAGTAGTTCTCACTTTTGGTTTTACTAATTCCTCCACTAGAGCCAAGCCAAATCAAATCAAACTCCATCTAGCTTGAAGTTCCTGTTATATAAGGTTTTAAGAGCTATAAGCTAGAATTAAAGGCACAGTAATAAGAAGAGCCAATCAAGGGCAGCCTCAAAATAGCCTGGTCCCTGTGGAAGGCCAAGGCAGATGTATTTGTCCAGCTGCTTGAAGGAGAAGGCCCCGAGGCCTCTCGCTCACTCGCCAGAGGCCTATAAAAGGCTCACCTACAGCTGCTTGTGAAATTGGTTCCTTGTAAATGAAAGTCAACCAGGAGTCATATGAGCCAATGGCAGCTGGACAGAGAGGTCTGGGGTGCCAAACGGAGCCGGAAATGGCCAACTGCCAGGGTAAACAACTGGGGGCAGAAGCTGAGGTGAGTGTCTATCCCAGGATAGCTCAGCGAGGTGTTGCTTTCCAAGGGCTTGGCCAGGACAACCTGGCTTATTTTCAGTTAATCTGGGTATGCTGTAATTTACTATGGGAGGCTTACATTTGCGTGTCTACTTTAAGAGACCCTAATAAGTACACATAATAAAATGTTAATTTATGCCTTCTGCTAGGATTGGAATTGAGTGTGGCTTGATGCAACTGCAAAACAGAACAAATCTGGAAATTCTGGCAGGCAGAAGAGGAGGGTGGAAGGAGCACGTGCTCCTTTGAGCTGTGGAAAGGAAGCTGAGAGAAGACTAGAAACTTCCTGGCATCAAGTTCCCTTCAGAACCCCAGAGGGGACTTCCCACAATGCTGGGCCCAGTTTCCCCAGCACAGCCTAGGGATAGCCTCTTTGTCTTGATAGCCCCAAACTCAACACTACAATAGGGAACAGACTAGGACCTTAGTAACTATTTGGGGAAGTGATTAATAATACTGTGAATGTACTGAGGGCAAACTCTTCCTCCCATGTTTTGGGAATTGTCAGGTCTTGCTTAGCTCTCTAAGAACCCCACACTCATCTCCACATTAAAGGAAAAAGCCAGCACACATGTGATCTTCTGGGTTATTCTCAGTAGAAAATCTCTATAGGTCTTTGAATTCTTCCGACCCCAGCACGGTGCACAACATCTCAGGCAGTCTTGTGTAAATGCCTCTTCCCTGTTCAGCTTTGCCCAGACCACCTTATGCTGATGCTGCGCCCGTGGCTGACAATCCATGTGTCCTAAACTGGCCCTGTTACAGGAATAAGACAAAAATTTCCTATATTTATATATAAATTTTTTTCATTTTTACTGACACCAAGTAGGATTGAAATACACCAGCAGACTTCTGGCCAGTCATTGTAAACACTTTTCAGAGTCCCTGCCAAGGCCATGATGTAACTACATTTCTATAGGAATCATCCTCCTCTCCACAAGATCAACTCAGGTAACCATTTATTCACTGAGTACCCTCCACTTTGATCATGGATTCCATCAGAGCACCTACTGACCCAAGGTGCACAATCATATTCTTTCTCGTAGGAATTATCTGAGTTTGGCTCAGAAATGCATTTGGGAGCCAAGGTGGTCATCTGCAGAGAGAAGCAGAACAAGCTGGTCTGTGGGGGAAAAGAAAATTGCAAATATACAGAGGATAGCAGAGTGAAAAGAGGCCTGGATACACTTCCTTCTATTGGGTTCTGAAGATGACTTTGCATCTTTATAAAAAATTCCTATTTAATGATTAGGCTGACTTCTCTGGCTTTATGATACTTTTAACCAAAAGGACTTTGAAAAGACACTGAGTTTCACTGTAGACATCTGTGGCTCCAATCCAATCTGCATGCCTAAACTTACCCTTTGTCAGCAGGCTTCAACTCTACTCAAAGTCACGACATGGTTCCCAACTGCCTATGTCGCTATGACCATGACCCTTCATCTAGCTCTCAGGGCACTCTCTACACTGTCCTACCCACCCATCCAGAAAGATTTCCCCCTGCCACTGCCACATGTAGCTTTGCGTGGGTCTGATAACTTTCTTCACACTTCTCTGAACCCAGTCCTCTGGTTTCCTTTCTCTGTTTCTGCTACGATTGCTCCCCAGCTTAGAATGGTTTTCCTTCTCTTCTTGGTCATACAAAACTGGACACTAGACTTTTTTTTTTAAGTGCAAATGGGATGGTTCCTTTTCTACTTGCTGACTTAAAGAAACAGAAACTATCACCATGAAAAAAAATGGTTATTGGTGAGACCCAGTACCTATAGGCACTTGGCTCTTGTGTGCCTGATACAGCATATGCAGCCCCACTAATATTTGTATTTATGGTAATTAGAGAATTTCCCAACTAAAAAAAAAAAAATATCTAAACTCCTGATGAAATGAATGAGCTAAAGGAGTGTTTGCTTCAGTCCTTGGCTCATCCGGACAGCCAGATTCTCTTCACTAGAGGAAGACTTGAGGAGTATCTAGCCTAAACGGAAGTTAACTGGGCAATGACCGTGTTCTTCTGGGAGTAAAGGGCAGAAAAGGTTTGGGGATGAGTACACAGTATATAATGATATTTCATCTAACTTCTTTCTCCATTTGAGGTCAACACATGACATCATGAAATGAAAGCAAAGGTAATGGGAGGAAAGGTCAACAGAATGGCTGTTTAGTCATCTGATTAGAATATAACCAGGAGATGCTGGAGATGCCATGTTCTCTTGCTGAGGGGGCTGGTATGTAAGGGGAAACACTTTCACATAAAACAGCACTGAGGATCGAGTGTTTTAGGACCCATGGGACTGTGCCGTGAAATATTTTACATATTTATGACAAGGAGCCTGAGGAAGCCAGTTCTGAATTTCTGAATTTATGCAGAAGAAACCCACTCTGTGTCACAGGCATATTTAAGTCAAGTGTTGTGATCCACTTGAAATTACTGGGTGTCTGCTGGGTGTACTGTGTAGCCCTGGGCCCTACTTCTTATGTTCTATATGGTTGCTTCATCATATTATTTCTCTTTTATAGGACAAATTCTTTGGTAATATCTGCAGGAATGGCAAAAAAAAAAAAAAAAGGAGACTATTTTTATTATAAGATAGAGCTGTGTTCTACATATGCAACATAAGGAATCGTAATAATTTCTTTAATGGCCACACATATGGAAAAGGTCTCTCACTGCTTTACACTCTCCACTGGATTTCTCCTCTATTCCTTCTGGCTTCCTGTTATTCCCTGCCAAAAAAAAAATGTTTTTCTGTCAGTCTTTGAAACTGTTTTAATTTTACTTTGGAGTGGGCTCCAATTTGTTAAAGTGTGGGGTTGGACACTGATACAAATAGTCACAAGTTTTGAAATTTGAAATAGAGCCCTATTAGGAATAAATGCAGCGAGATTATTGTTTAAAGCATCCTACCAGAACAAAGGCTTTTTGGAGGCGGAAGACCCTTATACCACTGGAAATTTATAGCAATTTCCAAAATGCATTTATGAGTTGCATCCTGCCAAGATGCCGAGGGCACTGTGGATGAGCAACGACAAACTTTGTGGACTCAGAGTAAATTGGCTTTACTAGACCTTCTCTAGAACACAACCAAAGGGAGAGTATTGGGTTCTACTGTGGAAAAGACTTCCTAAAGAAATGAAATGTTAAATTTTCTACTTATGTTCCAGGCCAAAGGTTGAGTGAGTAACTTAGTGGGGAATCCAGAGAGGACTCTGGATTCCTCACCCACACATCACTTAGTGCTCTCTGTCTGTAGGTCTCTTAATATCTTTAAATGAAAGAACAGAATTCTAATGTTTTTGTTTTTGTTTTTTTTTAATTAGATGATGAAAGACTGTGGCCTTCTGACATGGCATCTGAAGAGGAGATCTGTCAAAGACCCAGTGCTGCATAAGGGGATAAAATGAGAAACCCACCAGAAAAGAAAGCAGCAATACTGAGTGAAAGGCTTCTGATGTGCTCTTGTATTTAATGCAATGCTTCTCCTTCTCTTGGTCCCTGGTTCCACACAGGATGCTCCAGAGGTGGCCCTCCTTGTGGATAGATCATGGCATGTGTGTCCCTCAAGCAAATGGGCCTATAGTGGCGAGTGGACAAAGCAGCCATGGTTGAGGAAATGGCCTGGTTTGTGAGTGTAGAGAGGAGGCTTGTAGGAACTGCTCTCATTCTTCCAAGTAATGACATTGGAAAACCAATTCTGGAGCAAGGGGGCAGTAGCTGATAAAAATCATTGAGGAGAAGGTGGCCTAGAAGATTCCAAATCCCAGTCCTCACACACCCCCTAGTGTAGAACATAGGGTAGTTCCCTGGATACTGGGTTGGAGATGAAAATACGTCAGCCGTTCTTAATCACCTCCCTTGATGAATAGGAGATATTGAGGAGAAATAAATTAGAAACAGAGTCAAGCAATGAGCTAAATTTGCAACTGACAATCACAGGTGACAAAGTAATAATTGTGTTAAAAAGCAAGCCATTTTTATATACTCAGAGCTCCAGTGTGAAGAAAGTAGGCAGACTTCCATTGTTTAGACCTGAGCTTTTGAAACTTTAGTGTGCATGTGGATCATCCAAGGATCTTGTTAAAATATAGATTTTGATTCAGTAGTTCTGGGGGAGGGGCCTCGATTCCGCATCTCTAACACGCTCCTGAGTGGTCTAGAGGATGCTGGTCCACAGACAACACTTTGATGGCACTTAAGTAGCACAGGGCACTGACTGGTCCCTTCCACCAGGCCTGTTTGGTAGTTTTCTGGAGTTCTGCTGGGGCGGCAATCTCTACCACCCCTCCCCTCTGCCAGCCTTTCTAGTGCACCATGTAATGGCTTCCTCATTCATCTGATCACCTTGTAAATTTGTCAGCTTCAAGATAACCATATTTTATTTTCTGAACTTAAGTAGTCTTTACCAATAGCATTTACTGTTTGTAATGTTAATTACTACATATTACTTTGTGACTTCATGATTCATGAGTTTGTTTTCCCGACACAGTTGTCTGCTCATAAGAATAGGATCTGTCTTCTATCACTTCATTTTTTCCATGGGGTCTTGCACAGGGGAGGGCCTATATGAGACAATTACAGAATCAGTTGATTGGTTTTCTACTGTAGGCTCTGATTTGAAAACATTTCGGATCTCTTTCCAAAGAGTGGAGTTTGATTCTAAGGTGGCGGAATGAAGGAACTTTGGAAAGGCGCTGGCTCGCTGAGGGAAGCAGAAAGAGGATGCCCAAGGAGAATTTGGACATCTTCCAGTATTCAAGAAAAATGTATCCTGTACTTTAAAACTTTACCCAAGGGTTTCCTTAGAGTTAGGTGTCTGGAGTTCTGCTTAGGTCTGTACTTAAAATCACTCTATGTAACAATGTTCAGACATCCTGAGTAGAGTGAAAAACAGAAAGTAGATTTGCTGACAGTACACAAGACACACAAAAAAGGAAAAAAAAAATCAGTCTGTGCTTTGAAGCAATAAAAGATGAAATTTTCGGGGCACCTGGATGGCTCAGTTGGTTAAGCATCCAACTCTAGATTTTGGCTCAGGTCATGATCTCACGGTTGTGAGACTGAGCCCCTTGTCAGGCTCAGAGCTGAGCATAGAGCCTGCTTAGGATTCTCTCTCTCTCTCTCTCTCTCTCTCTCTCTCCCTCTGCCCCTCTCCTGCTCTCTCTCTCTTTCAAAAAAATGAATAAAAATAAAAATTATAAAAAGATGAGATTTTCAAGTCAAGGAAACAATATTGTATAAATAAAGTGAAGAACCCCTCTCTATTTTCACTGTGAAAGATCAGAGAGGAGTAATAATGCCATAGACTTGAATGTGCCATCCTCTGTCGCTTGGGAATATATTAAATTCCTTCACCTGCCATTGGGCTGGGTGTTTTTAGGACAGACATGTCTCTTACCTACAAGGGTAGATCATGCTGAAATGGGCAACAGGTCCCTGGACATATGCAATCATCTACCTGCACTTATTGCCTAAAGGTTCTTCAATTCCATCTGTATTGGCTAGAAAAGATGACTTCTGAGCTCTCTAACAAATATGAGAGTCCATGACTTCTTATTAATAATTAATAATAATAATTAATGTCTACACATGTTATATATTATTAATAATTATAATAGTTATCCATAATTAATACTTTGTGCAATAGACTCTCAGAACCTAAAGACAACTTAAAAGCTGGTAGAGCTAAGGTATGTTTTCCTTTCTAAATAAGGGCTATCCTTTGACGCCCTAAGAGTTATAAAAACAAATACAAGCTTTTCTCAAACACCTTCAGCAAAAAGGAACTCCCCATGTTCCAAAACAACAATTTTTGTTGTACAGTACTTTTTTTGTCATTAGAAAAATAATCCTTCATCACTGCAATAATTTTAGAAAACAAGAAAGAAAAGCATGAAATAAAAATCCAAAATATCTATAGTACTATCACATGATAACCACTATTAACATTTTGATCTATGTACCCAGATGTGTGTGTGTGTGTGTGTGTGTGTGTGCGTGTGTGTGCATGTGTATACTTTTATTTTGAAAAAAAATCATGCCATCCATATTTTGGAACCAGATTTTATCATCCTTTGTCATTAAGTATTTTTCCATAACACCACTTTCAAAGGCTGAATAAGCACATTTCATTTTTTTAAATAGCTATAATTATTAGAATTTTTTTTCTTCTATCAAGCCAAAACTTACCTCTTTGTAATTTATACGCATTGGTCCTTTCTCTGCCCTCCAGAATTGCATGCAATAAAAAGTGTAATCCTTTCTTTCCAGGTCAGCACTTCAAATATGTGACCACTGCTTACAGGTCTCTCCGAATCTTAGTTTTGGGTTTTCATCGGTTGCAGGTGTTCAGACATCTTTCGTGGTTCTCAGACCCCACGATCATGATAGCTCTCCTGTGGATTAATTTCAGCTTGCCCTTTTCCCCAGAACAGGATACAAAATTCCAAGGAAGAGGAAAGCTATGCCCTCCTTTTTTGGTGGAATTTTGAATTTATTTATGTGGCCAACATACTAAACATTTTTTGAAATCTTGGCTCATTACTGATCCGCTTCCAGGTCTTGCTGTCACACCTGCTTGCTGCTTAGCCTATCACGATCTCCACCACGCCTGCTACATCTTCTAAAGACGCATTCAGTGCTCTTATCTTGAATGCATAATGGTTTGTAGATGCTTTCATTAATGCAACAAATAATCATCGAGGACTTGTATGCCAGGAACTGCTGTGGGCACTAGGGATACAATGGTGAATGAGATAGATGTATTCTCACCCTCAACAAATTTATAATCTGCAAAAAGGAAAGAGACAGGGCAAGATGCTACAGGAGCACACAGACATGTTACATGGTCCAAAGTTTGGGTAAGACCTTGCTAAAAAATACAATTTAGGCAAAGGCCTGAAAGAATGAGATTCATTTTTGTGAGATTCAGCCTATTGTCTGAGGCTGTTGAGACAACTCCAGGCCTCAATTCAATCATGTCTTTCATTTTTCTTTGTGAATGGTAGAATGGCATCCACATTATGGTATGAAATGTAGAGAATGAATGATTTTATGAATCCTTGCTTAAGTCACGTACATGCCTAATGCCTCTGAAAACGTATCCTGGACAAGTGTGGGCACAACATTTCAAACAGCCCCCTGATGCTCTGGAAGTGAGCTGTTGATCATGAGCTCTGCCTTATGAAGCGAATGTCTGCCATTAAAGCTTCTTAGCTCTTTGGGTGGTGTTCTCTGAAATTGCTCTCAGCTGGCTGGTGAGCATATTAAACTGTGCTTTTCACCACATACTGTAGCCTTTGCTCCCAGACTTCCTCCATTATTCTTGACCATGTTTTTATGCTCATTTTTGCCCTTTTAAATAATTGTGTGCTCATCATTCCTCCAAGTCTTACTCTAACTCTGCAATATCGAAAGGGACCAATTCAGTTCCCAAACAGTCAACAGTGTGTTTATACCACAAATGCAAACAACGGAGAGACTAGATGAATCTTCCATTTTCTCAACCAATTTTGACATTGTGGAGGCACATGTTGATCTTTCCTTGTTCTCACCAATCTTGAACAACTACCTAGATGGGAAAAAGGTAAAGTGATATATTCTAATAGTAACACTGATTTCTGTTCCTGTATTGTTGCCTTAGTTTATCATGTTGGTGTGCTTTTGATACATGATTGTAAGCTCCCAGAGAGACTGGGTGGCTTATTTAAAATGTGGTGAGTATCAGAGTACCAAGTACCCTGTGGTTACTGTTAGTGACCAGATCAATGATGAGCCAGAGACACCAGAAAGAATCTCTGTCCCGGGGGCAAAGTCACTGTTGTTGAAATGATATAGTTGAGATATATATATCTCATATATCTGCCCTCCAGATATATGTGAGATACACACACACACACACATACACACACACACACACACATAAATATATATGATAACTCTTTTTGAAACTACTTCCAAACTTGGTTTAAATACAGTCTTGCCAAGAAAGCCAGACTGTCCTTCCTTCTTTTAACTCTATGACTTCATTCAGTTAAAGAAAGCATTTTTTCAGGGACAATCTCCTGTGTTTTGCTGTTGCTATTTGATATTATCTAATGTTCTATGAACTTACTGGAAAATTCGACTTTTTTCTTTTCAGATTTCTGTTGTAATGCCATCATTAATACAAATTCATCACAAGTCTGTTTCGAGAGTTTTTTTTTTATTTTTAATTTTAGCAGTAACATGTTACTGAATTTCTGGGCAGAGAATACTTTTTTTCTGTCTGGCAGTGAGTCACGGTTTTAATACCTTGAATGGCTTGCCACAGGCTTCTTTCTCACATGTGGGTTGCACTTTGAAATAACAGTGGGTTGAACTGGGTGATGTGATTTTTAGCTTAGCTCATTTGCAGAGAGCTTGGAGAGCAGAGGTATGCAGAAGGGTATGTTGTTGGAGGTCTCAGGCAAGGTCAAAGCCCACTCAGATATTCACTGCCAACTTTGATGATACAAAGAAAATGTTTCTCCCAGAGACCAGACATGAGGCAGACCCTCAGCAGGAGACAGGGCAGACTGTCAGGTTTTCACATTTAGCAGGAAATTTTTTTATGATACTTTGATGTCGTTCTTGGAGCTATCAAACACACAGGAATCACTGTTTGAACATTTCTGCACTTCTCTAAGTGTGTTATGTATAAACTAGCAACTATTTTCTGGTCACATTTTCAGCACAAAGTGCTACATTCTATTTGCATCTTAGCAATGACTGAGTTCCTCTTGCATATTATTGCATGCTTTACTCATTGGGAAGATCTGAACAGGGAAAAAAATGTTGGCTGGTCAAAAATATAAGGCTCATTGAACTGTTAAAATGTAGTACTTATTATTCTCTAATATTTAACAAGTGTTCTGTTAACACATTATATTAAAGCATTACAGGCAATTAAAACATTCTTGAAAAAATTTATTCACCCATTTATCCATTTATCTATTCATTGAACAACTTATTGAAAAGTTCTTCTCCTGGACATTGAAGATATAAAGATGAACAATACCTCAATTTGCCTTCAAAAAGTTCACAGTCTAGTGGTCTATTGAGGAATATCAGAAGAAAAATTTATAGTCAATGTGAAAACTATCATTCTAGAGAGAGAAAGAGAGTGGAAGGGGATCATAGAGAAGGTTTATTTTATTCTTTGTATGGGGAGGAGGCAGAAAACCAGGGAAGACTCCAAGAACTAGCTGCATGTATACAGCCTTCAAGGAAATGCTAATGTAATTGGCAAGACAAGAGTACCCCACACAGAGTAACAGGCATCAGTTTGACACAGGATCTGATTAAGCACCGAATGGAGACACAGAGCCTCTGTGCTATGGAACTGGAGAGGAGGTGGTGGTCCATGAAGGAGGGAGTCCGTATGGAAGCCTTTTTGTAGGGACTTGTGTGCACCATGCAAGACGGTGTTTTGACGATGTTTTCATTTGTACATCTTAAGTAGGATAATTCAGGACAAGAATATTAACCTATTGTAGGGAATGGATGCCACCACCTATATTTCCTGGAGATTTGTATAGTACAAAGACAATTTCTCCTTAAGTGATAAATGCCCAGGGAGAGTTAGGGGAAATCTATATGCGCCATAAACTGATGACTCCTAAGGTTGAACTCGAACAAGCATTCATAGTGAAAGTAACAGAAGTGGTAAGAATAATGAGTTACAGTCACACATTTTGGAAGGAGTGGGCATGGGGATACATCACAAGGAAATGTTGAGAATGAATCCCCGTTTCTCAGTAGAAACAAGAAGTAGCTTTCGCAGTTCCACAATCATTTATATGTTTTTGTTGATCACATGAAAGGCATAGGATGGAAATTCAGGAATGCTGAGATTATATATAACTTTCTGGGAAGGGGAATTTAAGGATCTCTAGTGCACTGACAGGGTCAAGGGATGTGGTAAAAGAAAAATGGAACATATGCTACAGTACTCACAAAACACATGCATCTGCACTGCAGGTAATGAACAGATGAGATGAATTAAAATCATCTGTTTCTACTACTCATTTCAACCCACTTGCATAATTCTGGGCCAACTTTTGAAAGGAGGCTTTGCTGAGCTTCCTCTTCTGTAATTCCCAACAAATGGTGAATCACTGGATGCACACAGATAACCATGAGTTCCAAAGACATAAGCTAAAGAAGACAAATCCCTGACAACCAGGACAGTATAATGTGGAATAAATGGGGGTAAAGCAGTTAAGCAAGAAAATCCCCGTGGCCAGAAAGTTCATGGTTTTGCTCACAGCTGCTGTCTTTCTGGGGCCATTGGCTGGTGAGACTCAGGAAGTACCTTAGGGTAATGGCTTCCGCCTAGTGGATGTTCTCTCTCCAAAAGTCAGGGTGGTCTCCAAAAGCCCTCTGTGCTGGGGGACAGAGAAGATATTTTATAGCAGGCAAGTGGCAACCCCTCCTAAGTTGGAGAGTGGCCCTGGAGATGAGCCATGCTTTCCATAGTTCTTGCATTTGCATGAGTCTGTGCCTTCACAAGTAGGAATAGAAATAGCTGGAGTTATATAAAGACAACTGATGGGGACTCTGAACTTTAATGTGTGAATGTTGTGAAATCATAGAAGATGATAAGAATTCTTCAAATCAGTCTAGAAGGAGGGTCACATACAGATTGGTACAGTATATAAGAGGGGTCTTGCCCTGTTCAGCATAAGGCTTACAAAAGGAAAGTAAGGACAGGACCATGCTAGACCTTACAGGTACCTGGCTAAGTGTTTTATCAACACCTTAGTACGGAAAGATTGAAGGTAATATAACAAACCACCCTATAGTTATATCTATATGTTAGTTGTTACAACTCTGGATCTTTAAGCATAATACCAATCAACTGTATGTCCTATATTCCATAGCATCAGTTCAAGATATATATATATATTTTTCCCTTAAGATATATATATATTTTTTCTTTAAAAAAATCTAGACAAAAAATAATCCCATCTGATCTTGCCACAGAAAGATATCTGAAGTGGGTAAGTCCAATTGATACTGGTAGAGGCAGTAAGCAGCAGCCTTCACTAAATGGTGCCCGAGCATGGCAAATTCCTCTCTGGGTGTGCCAAGTGAGCATCCACAAGTTTATGCTTGTTAAATAGATCCATGGAATGTTTGAGAGCTAGAACAAACACCATGTCCAACGCCCTTCATTTTATAGGCAAGGATGCTGCAGGCCAAGGGGACTTCCTGAGGAACACAATTTCACCCCCAAGACTCGAACCCTAAGCCTCAGCTCCCAGTTGGGTACTTTTACAACTATACCAAACAGTCTTGGAAAAAAGAAAGGGGAATCAATGTTGCTTTCCAGTAGGAAGATAATGTGTAATGTAAGCAGAACCTGAATGTTAAACAACCATGACAAAGAAGTGAGCAGAGAGCTTACTTAGAAGTTCTCTTGCTCCTTTTTTGACTCTGGCCATCAGAGGAAATGGACATGTCTTCAGTTACTCCTTTTTTCTTGCCTCAGCATGGCTGGAAAACAATGAATTTGTGAAGGTTGACAGTGAATCTGTCGGGGGAAGGGCTCAGTTTTGGGAACTGTGTGATGGCAGCTGAGATGTCTCATTGTCTAGATAGACACATGGGTGGCTGGACCCATCCACTGGCTCTCAGGAGGAGTCGAAGGTCCTCCTCCCTGCCTCTCTTTCTAGTGGGAAACAATCCCTCCTAGACTATATGAGATCTCATAAAGCAGAGGGAAGTCTACTTCACTTCTATTATGAGAAAACAAATACCACTTTCTCTTTTGAGCAAATCTGAACATTTCTAAAGACATACCAGCAACTCCTTTATAGAAGAATTTGGGGCTTATGGGGATGAAAACACAGAGGGTGGAAATCTCTTACTGGAGAAGGAGTTTATTGAGATGCAACACAAGTTGTTTGCTTAGATGCTTAAAAACAAGTCTTAGGAATTCCAAGTTGCTACACGTCATCAGGAAGGGGTGTGAAACACAGAAGAGAAAAGTGAGAGATGTGTAGAAACTCATGGGTGACCAACAACACTGCATGAAAGCAGGTTCCACCAAGTCTGCAGAGAGCTGAAATATTTGAGAAAAACATATTCCTCTACTTCCTGCCACCTTGACATTCCAATACTATTCTTTAAAGGAAATATTCACATTGAGAGATATTCGTATTGAGAGAAGCCCTCTGCTGCTCTGTGGGGAAAACAGGCCAGGGGAAAGGAAAGGGCAGGCGATGGTCATCGGAGTGCTGCAGGAGGCAGTCTGGAAGCCAGTGGCCAGGCAGCTGTATGTGCTTGCCCTCTGGGGTAGGAGATTCTTGAACACAGCAAGCTTTTCCCGCCATGAGGCCCTTGCTTTTGTTCCCTCTTCCTGGAATACTTTATTAGCTTTTTACCGAAAGACTTTCTGGCCATGAGCTTCCTTGCTCCCTGCTCTCCCATTTTTTGTTTAGAAGACCCTGTTCACCTCTCTTGTCACAATGTTTGATTTGACTTGATTTTGGTCATTCAACAAATATTTATTGAGCACCTATTCTATTTCAGGCATTGTTCTCAGCACTGGGGATATGGCAATAACCAAAACCTCAGAAGGGCCTGTCCTCTGCGCCTGCATTCCAGTGCGGTTCCTAACAGCCAACACTGAGGAAAGACTCACCCTGCACCAGGCACTGCTCTCAGCTTGGAACACATAGCCATTCATTTACCCCCGCACCAAGCCTCTGGTGTACAGACTATTAATATCCTCCTGATGCCGATGAGGAAATGGTGGCATAAGAAGTTTAGGACACTTGCCCAGGGTCACATGGTGAGTTCATAGTCCCTTGGTGAAGAACAAAGTCTTGTTTATGATTTGTCTTTCCCAGTAGAATATAAGCTCCACGAAGTGTATTTTGTTCCCTGTTGTGTCTCCAGCATGGGGTACATAGGAGGTGTTTGTAGAAATCTACAGAATGAAAGAGAAAGAAAAAAATAGGACTTAAAAATGCCCATTAAGAGACGTCTGGTTCATTTCAAAAAAAGGCTGCGCACTTAGGAAAATGCTATTTCCATCCATGTCGGCTGTGTGATGGCAGAATCAGGCCTTGTTCTGCCTCTGATTTTGATCCTTTCTTCCCACCATATAGAAATGTGTTCTCTTGTCTAGCCACACTTAACTTGTATACTTGTTAGTTAACACTGAACCTGAAGTTGAAATTCTTCTTTTATTACTGCCTCCTTTCTCCCTTATTTATTGATGCCGCTGTGTTTAGTCTCCAGGAAGCTGGGCCGAGTTCCTGAAATGAAAACCACCTCCCCTCAGCTTGGCTCTGGGCTGCATGACTCAGGGGCTGGCTCTGACACCCTGGCATACGAACTCAAAAGCCAGAAGTTTGGAAGAGACTTTATTTTGGTATCTAAGTAAGAAGGAAATACCTGGTGCAACTTGTCAGCCTTGACAAGGAAAAAAGAGGGTAATAATCATAATAAAAGATGGTATCCTGGGTGAAGGTGAGGCTGTTTATAAGCATAGGTCCTGTTTGCAAATGTCGGGCAGGACGAGCACTGGAGCTCCATGGAAGCAGCTCTCTCTTGTTTGTGAGCTCTTGTACCTTGGAGCTGCTTTGGAATGATGGATAATTATTAGAATTTTAAATTAGTGGATTAATGGAATCCAGACATGATTGAACAGAATCAGGAAGAGGCTAAAAAGATTGAGAATAAAACCGATTGAACAAGAAGGAAAAGGAAAAGGCTCAGTAACCGATACACTTATTGAAAGGTTTCTTAGCAAGTCCACAGAGGAGGATGATAATAATAAAAATAGTAGGAGGGCCACTATTGTTGTCCGACACTGGGCTAAACCTTTTGTGTGTCATCTCATTTTTTTTTTCTTATGATAACTCTTGTCATAAGTAGGATTATTCCTGTTTCACATATCGGTAGACTCACTGTCTGAGATGAAGTTGAGATCCAAACCCAGGTATGACTGACTGCAGGGCTTTAGGGTTTAACAATGACTCTGCATTTCAGTGGATCACCTTCAGGGCTATGGAGAGAGGGGAGGAGTTAGGAGCAGTGGCCTTTCATTTGCTCCTGCTTGATCTGGCATGTGGAACTTAATAAGACATGGGCTGGAGAGGATAAACTTTTTGGAATTTTAGGATGTTTCCTCTGGCCTTTCTACCATTTCCTGCCCTATTACCAGCCTCTTAGAAATTACTGTAGTATATTTGGGAGAGGAGTCAAACAGAGAGGGGACTCACTTACTCCTCATGAATATTTTGCCAGAAGTCATTTCTATCCCATTTTATGGGTTGAACTCGAAGACACGGGGTAGACATCACTTCGCACAATGTCACAGAGGTGCTGAATGGTAGAATTCATATTTGAGCACCCCTTTTCCACAATCAAAAAGTTTTGTTCTTTCCAAGACTAAATTGAGGCCCTTCCCCAAGGAGTTCTTTTGTCCTTTTGTCTGGATACATGTGGTCATTCCTCCTTCTTTGGGGGAAGGATGTGGTGTGAGGCAAGGCCCATGCTGCCCCACGTTTTATTCCACTTCAGCTTTTCATTGGAGCCTCTTGTTCCATCTCTGGTTATTTGTGCAGGGATTGTTTATTGAGTCGCTGACTGTTATTTCGTTCCCATGACTAGGTCTCTGTGTTCCTTTATCTTGGGGAAAATGTATGGTCCAGGGAGGAAAGCAGGAGTTATGAGGCAAAAAAGGCAATTCTCCCTTTTAGATGTTTCCTGTTCTTTTTGAAAACAAGCCAGTCATGCTGGATGGTCCTGAAAGTGGAGACAGCAGATGAACTGTAGTGTTTGGGGTTAAAAAAAAATTGACTGGGCTGGAAAGGAAGAAAGGAAACTGGAGGTTCAAGAAAGTGCCAGATACTGTCTATACCACACGATCATCCCCCAGGGGAGGGATTTCTCAGAGGATTGAGGGTAGGCTGACATTAAAGCGAGCCTCTAAGAGCCCAGGTGTGGCATGCATGTTGAGGAATTCCCTGCCTTTGGGGGATGTCTTGGGCTTAGGAAGCAAGTATGTCAGAAATGACCATATCTGAATAGAAATGAGAGCCCTTCTCCAACATTGTCAAATGCAGAAGATCACAGAGAATCTTGCATGACTGGGGGTGGGATTAAAACCCTGATATTGGGGCGCCTGGGTGGCTCAGTCGGTTGAGCATCTGACTTCGGCTCAAGTCATGATCTTGCAGTCGGTGAGTTCAAGCCCCGCATTGGGCTCTGTGCTGACAGCTCAGAGCCTGGAGCCTGCTTCAGATTCTGTGTCTTCCTCTCTCTCTCTCTGACCCTCCCCCACCCCATGCTCTCTCTCTCTCTGTCTCTGTGAAAAATAAATAAACTAAAAAAAAAAAAGCCCTGATATTGATTGTATTTCTCATCATCTGGGAGAAAAGTGACCTTGAAACAGATTAAGAAAAGAAATTAAAGTGACATTTCTTGCATTTTAGTTTTATGAACAAAATTGCATATCTACTACAGATCTATTCCTTTAGGCTAAAGACAAAATTTTGTTTTTAAGTGGCAAATATTCCTGTGAGAAGTTGTATAACCTAGTGTCCATGATCAAACATCCCGAAAGATGAAACAACAAATGTACACAGCTTACCTTCAATGCCACCTGCCTGGTTTTTCAGGTCATGCTTTGTACATGTTTATAAAAGTCCATATTGACAGATTCTGTAGTTTTATCTTCCTTCCATTCCTGCCTTGAGAACTGGGACTATAACTTCTTAGCAGTTAATGGCGAAAACATTTATTAAATTTTTACCAAGGAAAAAGAAGAAAGTACTTAATCTTGGCGGGAGAAAGAATTGAGTCCTCATCCTGGGACTTGTTGAGTTACATACAGAGGCAGAGGCCCATGGCCAAGCCAGGGAAGTATCCAGAGTCAGCAGGATGGCACCAGGTGCCTGAGCAAAGGGCTAAATTCCTGAAGAAGAGAGGTAGATAGGAATGACTTATTTCACCATTTGTCCTGGGAGCCATGTTGCCCAGAGTGAAGGGTATGAAGAAGCTGGAACCATGTTCCTTGAGACACTTGAAAATCTGTCTCCAAAAGAAGGTAGAACTGAATGGGGGCAACTAAACAGCCTTCACTGGCTTACCAAGGTTAGTCTTGCTAGGGATAAAGATCCCATCCCCAATCATAAAGATGATGACTCTTTCCAAACCTTGACATTAGGGAAGGCATGATGAAGTAACAGAATCTCATATCGTAGGAGGAGTTCTTCAGTGCAATCTCTTTACTCTATGGGGAATTTAGCAGAAGAACACTGGCAAGGGCTTTAGTTTTCTCTAAAGGAAAAAAGTAAACATACCTGTTTACCGATCTTTTGATAAGGCACTCAACTTTTTCACCTGCTGAACACTGATAGACATGTGGACTCTATCCCTCTCTCCTTCATCCCTCTATTCTGTTGTTCCTTCCCTATCCTCTATCTCTTCTCTCTCTTCTTTCCTTCTTATTTCACTTTTATTCTCCTTTTTTATCACTTCTTGCTCCCTCTGTGGATCCCCAGGCTTATTCAGAAAGAATTTCAGCCAGCCAACATAATAAATGTATTGCTTGACCAACTAATGCATGGATGAGAACATAGGTCACAGTGTCATAGACGGCAAAATGCAGAGAGGAGTCTGAATAAGGTTAGTGCACTGCAGTCACACCATGAGTTTTTGACATTCTCTAGAAGGGACTATGTGTTGGTTTTGAGCTTTCTCATAGCTAATGCAAAGCAGGGAGCAGGAAGCAGGACTTTGCTACGTAACTCCATGTTCCTGACACAAGAAGACATTGATAGCTTAAGAGGAGCACATCTAATGATGGTGCTGAGACCAGAGAGAAATCGCATTTTTGGTGTTTACAACATTGAGTGTGATCCAGGAAAACTTTGCAAAGTTTTGAAAAGGAAACAATTAAGACATTGACTTCAAGTAGTCTCTTAATAGAAGGGACAGAATTCCTTACTATCAAGTCCCAGTATTTCCTTGGTTCTCCTGGCGTGATTAGTATGAAGTAGCTTGTGGGCTTCCTGGCAGACTTACAATAGACTCTAGCTGTCTGCTAAATTCTACAAAAGCTGTTTGCTTTTTTATGGCAGTCGGCATGTAATTGAATGCCAGGACTTATTTGGACACGAAATAGTCATCTTGAAAATGTTCAGGTGATAAAATAATGCCATAACTCTCAACATGTGACTTAATACTTTGAGAAAGGTAATATTAACTTGCAGCATGTGACTCCAAGCCGAGCAGAGCCACGGAGTGTCTGCTGGTTTCCCAGCCATTCTTAAATTAAGGCGCTGCAATCTGTTACATAAATCTCTATTTTCTTATTTTAGGTTCAGCCAGCATTTTGCTAGTGAATAAATCAGACATCCCAGATGTCATTTCTCCCTGACTAGATATAAATCACAACCAAAAGGCTCACTAGGTTTGCCAAAATTGCTTCATATGTCAGTGAAATCTAACATTACTGCCCCAGGATTGTTGCTTCCCCCCAAAGGAATAAAGAGATCATTGGCCATCAGTACAGCATCAAAGAATATTAAATTCCCGCACAGAGCAATGAAACCCTCCCCTTGATGTTTTATGGTGTATAAATAAACAGGATGCACCCTTTGCTCAGTGGACATGGAAAAGCTTCTAGTGCAGCTCCTTTTCTCATTAGAGATGCCCTAAATAAGTCTTTTTGATGAGGATCAACTAGTTCACAGGACGAGAAGGTGTGGAGTTTGTCATTACTGATTTATTTTTTTTAGGTGCTGTATCAGTTAGAGAAGACCACTGCTATAAGAAACATTCAAAATTTCAGTGGCATAACACAGTGAAGTTTTATTTCTTCCTCACATGGCCCATCCAGTGTGGGTACTCTGCTGCCTTTGCTCCATCTAGTGGCTTCAACACCCCCTAGAGCCTCCTGAGAGGGCTTTCCTTAATCCTCCGCAGCTGGTGACCCAGAAAAGAAGGAATGTGTGCAGGTTTCTGCAGGGAGTTTTATGGGTCAAGCTTGGAGATGTACACCTCACTTCTTCCCACATTCCATCCCTCAGAACTCAGTCTAATGGCTGCTCCCAACTGCAAGGGGTGGGGTGTGTGTGTGGCAAATATGGCTTATTTCTAAGCATAGGAGAAGAAATTAGTTTGTTAATATCTGGCCAGCTCTACCTTGGATACCAGACTCTCCTTTCCATCCCCTTCCCTCTCTATTCTATCCTCCCTTTCCTTCCTTCCTTCCTTCCTTCCTTCCTTCCTTCCTTCCTTCCTTCTCAGAGTCTACTGAGTTTCAGGTGCTTTGGTGAGAGATTTCCATTTTCTGCCCCTCCCTGAACGTACCTGGGTACCAGAACTTCCATACTGGGAAACCTAACACCGTGATGCACAGATGATCTGGAAGGAAATTCAAAACCACTACTTTTAAAAATGTTTAATCATTAAGAGATAAAAGGATAAAAATATGAATGAAATATGGCTGACATATATGTCATCAATATATTATTTTCAACAGAAAAGATGAAAAATTCCTGAGATAGTTTTTGTGTAGATTATGTCACAGAAATAAATATTTCCAAAATAAATTTAGCCAAATATTTTCAGCAGTCACAAATGTATGGAAAAAATTATATTTAACCTAGTTTGATATTTGGCGATATTTATAATGTATAATGAATAACAGTAACATTTTAAATTCAGATATCCTACTTTAAAAATAATTTTTCAAATTAGTGAAGGATGTATTTCTACTCTCCATCTTTATCTACCGTTGATGATCAAAAGCACCTGCCTGATCATCATTCAAATATAGCAAATTAGAAATGTAAATTTTAAAAAGAAAGAAACATTCATCACATTCATCGTTAATCTCTAGCCCCGTCACTCATGCAGGAGGGGTGACAGGGAGGAATCTATGAACAGTTAACTTCCACATGGGTTAAATGCATCACTTTTGTGTTCTTCATTAACCATATTTTATTCAGTAGATTACATAAGATGTAAGTAATTTTTTTTTTTTAGATTGGGCATCTTATCAGTGTTTTTCTCCTCATGAAAATTTTAGTGAAGAAATTAATGCATTGGTAAGAGGCTGTTAAAGGAGACAGAAGGAATTCAGAGAGGAAAGCACATAAATTAGAGAAGCATTGGCTTAAAGCACAGAATAAAATTTCATGCAAAGTATAGTTCAGCTATTTCATTCTGAGGTACTTTAAAAATTTTTATTTTAGTTTATTTTAAACATGTCTCCCTTATGGATGTACCAATTAGGTAAAGGAGAATTGTAATAATTTTTCATTTCTACTTTTCAAGGAGCAATTCATTTTGGTTTATTCACTTGTGAGACAGGAGCTATTTTCTTGTTGAATTTAATAAAGCTTAAGTAAACAAGTTCTATTTACCTGTAATCCCAGGAAGACATGGTTGTATGGCGTCTTCCTTCCTTCCCTTACTGGCTGCTTCATTTACCACAGGGAAATTCTTTCCTCAGCATTACTTTCTTCTAGGATGTAAACTTCACTGGGGCAAATTCTTGTCTTATATATCACTGTATTCCCAGCATCTAAAATACTATCTGTCATATCCTGAGCCCTCAGAAAATAATTGTTAAAGATTTGGTTGGATATAAATGGAAACAACCAGTCTCTAGTCCTTGGGCATGAATAGAAATGATTGTATCATGTCCTGCATATAGACCTGGAAATGAATTAGTTTTATAAATCTTTTTTTTTTAAATTTTTTAAATATTTATTTTTGAGAGAGACAGAGACAGAATGCGAGTGGGTTAGGGGCAGAGAGAGAGGGAGACAAGAATCTGAAACGGGCTCCAGGCTCTGAGCTGTCAGCACAGAGTGTGACGCATGGAGCTGGAACTCAGGAGCTGTGAGATCAGGACCTGAGCCAAAGTCAGACGCTCAACCGACTGAGCCACCCAGGCGCCCCAAAAATGAATTAGTTTTAATTGCATTGACCGTATACCAAAAGTTTACTCATTCACTCTTTCACTCTCTCATGTATTTGTTAATATGGTACTAGGTTAGGCATTGAGGACAACAAGGACTTATTGGATGCAGCCCCTACTGAGAACTGAATTCACTGAAGATTGAAAAGTCTATTCCAACTCGGGTGATATAATGACAAACATAATGGATTTAAACAGCCACAGGAGAGTGTAGCCATTCTCAGGGATGGTCTTTTGTGAGGCATCAGAGAGCCATGTTTCTGTTTTTCCAAAGTTGACTTGAAAAACTAGATCTCTCACAAGTTCCTAGAACTAGACGGGCAACTCCTTAAGGGCAGAAATGATATCTTTTCTTGTATTTCTTATAAAGGGCAGAACCTTTCTTCTAACTGGAAACCAATAAATATATGTTGGTCGGTTTAGTTATACTACTGACAACACCCTAAACCAATTGAAGAGATTTAAAGTGGTAACAATGATTCTAGTTAGTCTTCCTTGGAGAGCAAGGGTGGGGCTGTCTTGCCTCATGAAAAGTGGTTCCATAGCCCTAAGGTCTTTATGGAAGTTGATATATTGCGGAGGTTCTTATAGTCCGAAAGTGAGGAAAAGCCGATGTTTCCATGGAACTTTTTCTCTGGGGTACATCTAAATTCATTTTCGTGCACTTGGGTATAAATAAACTGTGCCTAATTTGCATTGTCAAACCCACTACAAAGGAAATTACCCTGCAGATAAAAGAAGATGTGAGGGAGACATTTTCCAAATGGACTGAATCTCTAGTGTTTGTCTTGAGAAAGTAATACCTTCCTTCAACTCTTTGATGCACTACAAGAAATATGCAGGGGGTGGGAAGTGGTTGGCAAATTTTATTGAGCTCCCCTTCCCAACAGTAAAATTCTAATGAAATAAGTGTTAGATCCAGGATAGATTAAAGCATGAGATAGAATAAAAGAAGACCCTTGCAATAACATAATGAGAAAAGTATTTTTAAACTGAATTAACACTGTTTGAAAAATGAGGCAAACTTGATTCTGTCAAATGTGAGGCTCTCAGGAGGTGAAATTTTGTACACACAGCGCAGATGTGTGCTGCTAGATATTCGGAAAAAATGGAAGATCACGCTGTGGAAAAACTGACACGAACTGGTCATATAAGTCTTGGGAGCAATCATAGGTGAGTCATGGCAAATTTTTACAGAAAATACATTTTAATAAAAAGTTATGACTTAGCCAAGGTGTCTCAATTTTTAAAACATCATACTGATTAGCAGGAAAGACCCGAACCATAAAAGAAGCAAAGAAGGAAGAAGGAGCAGGCCTCAGTAAATCTTTATAGTGGAATCTGGAAAAAATCCACTTGACATTTTTCTCACTTTTAAGATCTCTCAAGATCATATGTCCTTCGGAGCCTGATATTGATTCTCTGTGTTAATGTGTTTTTCTCGAATATAAGTAATAATAGGCCATAAAGAGTAAAGATACTAAACAGAAAAAAAAAATAAGTCACAAGAGAAAGTAAGATAACCTACTGTGCCTGTTTACATGTGGGTGGCTCTGCTCTTGGAAGTCAACTTAGGTCTAGGCCTCTGTCTTCTTGTTCTGTTTTCTTCACCATGTGCCTTCCATCTTGTGGTATGTCCACACTTCAGCCAGTGGAGTGGAGGGCATACCCCTTCTTTTTTAATGGCACGTTCTGGAAATTGTACACATCAATTAATCTCAGGTCTCATTGGCCAACGCATAGTCACATGACCACACTTAGCTTCAAGGAAGGCTGGGAAATGTATTCTTTACCTGGGTGCCCCAGGGCCCAGCTAAAACTCAGGAGAAGGAGGTAAAGAAAATACAGTAGGAGCAACCAATAGTTCTGCCAGTAAACTTGAGGGAGGAATGTGAGTGGAGTTCTGAAACTGAGATGGTGCAGGCTGACTACAGAGACTGGGGTATGTGAAATGGAGCAGTGGGAAATAGGGTAGAAAGTAGACAAGTTAACAAGTTGACAAGTTAACAAATGAATTCATGATGATGGGTGAGGTGCAGGTTAATATAGAGAGCTGGCTAAGGAACAAATATCATCCTATGTGATTTGTGGGAACTAGCTTGTTTAACCCACCAAACAACCTTCTGAGGTAAGTATAATAATTGTTTCCACCAGAAAGATGAAAACACTAAGGCACAGAATGGTCTAAAAACTCACTCAGGGATGCCTGAGTGGGTCAGTCAGTTAAGTGTCCGACTTGATTTTGGTTCCAGTTGTGATCTCACGGTTTGTGAGTTCGAGCCCCGCATCAGGCTCTGTGCTGATGACCTGGTGCCTGCTTGGGATTCTGTCTCACTCTTTCTGTGTCTTTCCCCTGCTTGCTCTCTCTCTCTCAAAATAAATAAAAATACACTTAAAAAAAACTCACTCAAGGTCATATATCTAAAAGTTGCCAGTGTTGAAAGACAAACTCAGGATGAACAGATATTTAAATATTGAGGCCGGCATTGAGCTCATATGAGAGTGGAATGAAAATGTTTCCTTACGGGGCGCTTGGGTGGCGCAGTCGGTTAAGCGTCCGACTTCAGCCAGGTCACGATCTCGCGGTCCGTGAGTTCGAGCCCCGCGTCGGGCTCTGGGCTGATGGCTCAGAGCCTGGAGCCTGTTTCCGATTCTGTGTCTCCCTCTCTCTCTGCCCCTCCCCCGTTCATGCTCTGTCTCTCTCTGTCCCAAAAATAAATAAATGTTGAAAAAAAAAATTAAAAAAAAAAAATGAAAATGTTTCCGTACTATGCTGATGTCAGATAATTTCTTTAGATGAGATATATACTCATATGTTTCCGGCAAGGAAACAGTTTTGAAAGTCTGCCTCTCTATTTATTGTGACACTTGTGCCTAAGACTCTTTCAATGATCTCGGCTCACTTCCTTTCATCACCAGGGTTCTGTCTGCACTGAGATCCTCTTGGCTCCCGTAAACAGTTCATCAATCCCAAGGCAGAGCCACCTCTACAGAGTGAGGCCTCTGGCACTTCCTGAGGGATGGCAAAGAGTTAGGTCCTTTCCCCACCTTAACCTGGAACTACCAACTTTGCCTCTCTGAGGCCGCCAGGCTATAAACTGACACCAGGGCCTTTCTGGCTAGGAGTTCCCTACTCCACCCAACATCCCTGTGCCACTGTTATGCCCATAGAGGTCGTAAAGTATCTGGGAACTTTACAGCAAATGGCCCTGGCCAGCCAGAGCTGAACTATCTGCTTACTTTAATTAAATTCAGCACATTTGTTGTGCATGCAAGGGCCTAGAAATATGAGTGAAACACAATCTGTGACCACAGAAATCTTATAATCCATGTAGAAGATCAGTCCAATAAAAATAACACGGTAAGAGAAAGTGTCAAAGAGGTGAGAGGCTATAATGCATATCTGCTGAAGTGTCATATCCATCCACTTTGAGTGAATCACAGCAAAGCTGTATCATATGAATGGATGATCCAATTGGAAGCAAGGGGGAAAAACACAAAGCAACTAAATCAGGGCGAGGCCATTTCCGCCCAGCTTCTGCCTAGTGACAAAGCATCCCTGAGGAGCAAGAGATGATGGCTATGAATCTTCCTTACCTCAGTCACCTCGGTTGTCCTATGCCCTGGAGGTTTGCAAGGACAAATCAGGGAATTTCAAACTCCAGGGGTGATTTCAGGGGTTTCACAGATAAACTTGACTAAGCTGAATTATGCCTATATGTGGACTTTATAATCTAATGAGAAGTACCAGAAGTGACTCCACTTTATAGGAGTTTGACAACACAAATGATGAAAAGAAATTTCCTGGCAGAAGCAGCGACACGAACAAGGGCAGAGAGGGCATAGAATAGAATATTGGAGCACAGAGTGAGCACAGGGAAGAGATGGGAGAGGAGCCTCATGAAATGAATTTGAAGCTGACCACTTACCATCTGGAAACCAGTTTTCCTACACTGTTCAGCATTAATCAGACATAGAGTTCATTTCACCTTCCTGTGCCAGGCATCCAAGAAGTAGGCACCGGTGGTTTTCAGCTTCCTCTATCTCCCTGGCAGTTGTCATGCTCCACATCTTACACCTTCCTGCTTTTTCCATGAGATAGTGAAGGTGGAGGTGTTTGACCATGAGTTCAAACCCAGATGCTAATGTACAGTAGCTCAGTGAACTTGGGTTCTTTGGAGGCTCACTTTCTCTTCTCTCCATGAGCATAGTAGCCCCTACCACTCCAGTTTGCCTTGAGGATTCAGTGAGACAAGATCACGTACTTGAGAGAGCCAGCTCCTGGTGAGTAGTTGACACTCTCGTTATCCCACACCTGTTGGTAGCCCTGTCAAAATATTTCCTGTGGGCCTGTTCTTCCTTGCCAACAAAAGCGTGTATAGTTTTATGATTGGAAGAGTGTCTGACTAGCTGCCCTAAAGGCCCTGCATCTTTTTTGACTCACTCTACCTCCCTGAAGTCGCATCTTATCTCAGGGCTTTGCTTTCTGGTTGGGAAGTTACAAAGCATCGAGCAGAGATCCTAGAGTCTACTTTCCTAGGTGACATACCTGTATTTTAACTGAGGTTTCTGTATTCCAGTCCTTACTCTAGAGGGAAAGTGTGGGGATTTTGGAAACTAAGGCAATTCATGGAGAGAATTTAAAAATCAGAGATATCTTCTTTTGTGCCCCTCATATCATACTGTGTTAAGAAGTTGCCAAATCACTCCACCCATGGGCATGGCAGCCTGATGGAAAGATAAATTGAAATTTATTGGTGAACAGAGAGCGTCTACATTCTAATGCTGGAAAGTGTATAGTATGACTTTCCTCTAATGTTTTGCTCTCTGTGTGTTCTGTACCTTCAAATGTGTTGTCAATAATTATAAAATTTACAAAGGACAAGAACAATGATGAATTAGGCTTGTCCTTCATTTTCATGAGATTGTTAGATTAATTATGTCGAAGATACCAGACTTACTTGCAGAAGACATGTTAGAAGTTTAGAGAAATGAAAGTTCAGGCCTGCTGACATGAGTGTATTTCTTTTGGAAAAAATACAACATAACAACTTCAATGGCAATAACTGATTTATCCTTCATTTCTGGGATTTAATGCAGATCTGATTGCAACGAAGTACATTGTCCAAGTTTCTAAAATTGGTCAGCCTAACAAACTGAAGTAATTGCAATCAGATGTAGCATAGGATAAGGTCAGCAAGTTATCTGAATGGGGGAAAAATCTGTGTAGGATTTTAAAAGGCAATCCCAATATGCTAGAGTTTATCTCTTTACCTCACACCCCCTCTTTCCTTTCCTCCTTCCTGTCTCCCGCACCCTGCCCTTCTTCACAAAAGCACCATTATTTGGGTCTAAATAATAAAGTAGTCCATTAAGTTGACACACTTAAAAAAAAACAACAATGAAATTCTACCTCACTAAAAACATAGAGACACAGCAGGAAATATATAACCTGATCTAGGAGCAGGAAGTAATATAAAGTGACAGAGAAAATGGAAAGATTTGAAAATGATCTTTGAAGCTCTAGAAAACATATACAGATCCTCCATCAGTATGTTCATGGACAAAAAAGAAAATTCTACAAAATGGTTTAGGAGTTAAGTATTACCCAAGCATAGTGTATTAGTTCCAAGCCATCTTATATTTTTTTTCCATTTACAAAATAACTCTTATGAAAGTGTTCAGATGTATTGATCTTGGTGTCAAATGGTCCTTTTGCAAGGCCATAAAAATAATAACCTTTAGTAATTTCAAAAACAAATATGAGTCCCTTTTGCATTTTGAGGAGTTACTATGAAAAGAGGGTTGATAAGTTGGTATTGCACACGCAATTGACATAGCACACCAGAGAGTCTCTGGAGAGGAGGCAGCTCAGTGGTCTGGACCAAATTCTCTCTGATCTCTGTGAACTTGGAGAAGAACATTTCCTAGTTAAGGAAACTTAACTTCTCTTTGCCTGTTATTTTATTATCCTTGAACTAAATTGGTTGAACTTCATAAATAATTTTCAAACATGCTCCAGAGAGTCCTAGAGATTGGATGGAGCTGCTTGGAGACCACAGAAGTCTATAGGCTGAGATGGGAGGGTCTGCCAACTCGGAGTCTGGGTACCTCTCACCTGATCCAATCACAACATCTCCACATATTTATTCTACTTCTTTATGTTCCCAGTTAATAGTGATTTTTGAACAAATAATTCTGTGGTAAAAATAAAAATTTGAAAAACTATGAATGAAATAGTCTCTCTGTTGGGAACCCACCTTCCCATCCCACTCTGTACACTTTAAAAGTCTTCAAGAAATTTTACCAAGCTCTTTGAGGACAGGAATTATAAAATTATAGGTTTATAGTCTTTTATAATTTCAAGAACACTAGCAGATTTTTACCCATGAGAAAACTTCATCCTGGAAAGGTTTGGAATAACTGATGTCACATAGATGGTTAGTGGAACTAAACTCGAACTCAATGCTCCTCTGTCGTATTTACCTGTAAATGTCTCATGTCACCTAGCATAACACTTGCATGTTGTAGGCGTAAGATACTTTTAAAATAATTGTTTCACTTTGTAGATTAAAGGTGAAAAGAGAGAGGGAAAATATGTAATCACTTGGTGGTTATGGGTCTTTGTACATATGTGTGTCCCGTCTATACTGGTACTTTCCTGTTAAAGTGAGTATATTTTCTGAAATCCACATCTTTTGTGTTTCTTTGTCATTCTCTTTTAACTCATAGAGAATTCATCCAAAGATTGAAGAGGTTTTTAAATTTTTTTTTAAGTTTATTTATTTATTTATTTATTTTTTAATTTTTTTTTCAACGTTTTTTATTTATTTTTGGGACAGAGAGAGACAGAGCATGAATGGGGGAGGGGCAGAGAGAGAGGGAGACACAGAATCGGAAACAGGCTCCAGGCTCCGAGCCATCAGCCCAGAGCCTGACGCGGGGCTCGAACTCACGGACCGCGAGATCGTGACCTGGCTGAAGTCGGACGCTTAACCGACTGCGCCACCCAGGCGCCCCTAAGCTTATTTATTTTTGAGGGAGAGACAGAGTGAGCAGGGGAGGGGCAGAGAGAGAGGGAGAGAGAGAATCCCAACCAGGCTGTGCACTGTCAGCACACAGCCTGGCATGGGGCTCGAACTCACAAACCATGAAATCATGACCTGAGCTGAAACCAAGAGTCAGATGCTTAACTGACTGAGCCACCCAGGTGCCCCTGAAGAGTGTTGATAAATAACTAAATATCCTTAACCTGTGCTTCCATGGTTTCTCAAATTTTATCCTAAGTGGTTTTTTCATAAATGAGAGCCCTAGGCTCGTGCTCACCAGTGCACTGTAGTAAATGCCAAATCTCTGTCATGGGTTTACTCTGATCTAAAAAAAAAAAAAGGATTATTTTTCAGTTTGCATCTCAAGGTATTCTTTTCATCCACACCTTTGTGTTATATTTCAACTTACAATGTGGTGATGGAACGTAGGGGGCATTCTACTCTTTTGGTGAGAAGAATCACTTCCTGGTTGGTATCCATGCTAAAAACAAATATATCTCATGCAGCTGTTAAAAAATGTCCAGGGTGGGTGGGTGGCTCAGTTAGTTAAGTGTCTGACTCTTGATCATGGCTTAGGTCGTAATCTCGTAGTTTGGGAGTTCGAGCCTTACAACAGGCTCTGCGCTGGTAGGGCGGAGCCTGCTTGGGATTCTGTCTCTCCCTCTCTCTGCTCCTCCCTCGCTTTCTCTCAAAATAAATAAACAAACTTAAAAAAGAAAAAGAAAAAATGTCAAATAGATGGAAATTAGAGGAAAGTAAGACTGTCATTCAGAGGATTGTCTAAATGGTCCATCCAAAAATTACCCAATCCTCTAGAAGCATGTATCTTTGTTTGACTTGCTATTTACCTTGATTATAACCCACACTCTGTGAAGATACTTACAAACTTGAAGATGTTACTTTGTCCATTTTGTCTAGAAGAGATTAGAAGCAAAAGAACCCCAAAGGATACAGTTTTATTTCCCATTGGATATTTGGACATTAATTGTTTTTAAATTTTCTTCTAACTTAGAGAACTTATTTCAACATGCTTTCTCAGAGACTATGCTCCTGAAATCCTGTTGGAACCTGTCTTAATATCTGGCTGATATCCTCATTAATGAGTTAAATTTTTGACATGTGTTCATTGTCACATGGCAATGTGTTTTTATCTTTTAGAAAATTACACAATTAAGCATTATACAACAGTTTTTTAGGTCTCACCAAGATGTCATAGTGGACACATCTATCAGAGCCAATTAAACTGTGTTGCTAGAGAAGTGCTTCTCTTTGGATGTTTAAGCTGGGACACACAGTTGCCTCCAAGAGTGAATTCCAGGTAGCCCTAGAAATTATCCTTTGTTGAATCTCAGTTTCTCTGTTTTTCTTTTCTACTTCTGCGGTTTTCTTTCTTGTTCTTGGTTAGGTGTGTTGGCCTGTGATGTCTGTCTATATTAGGGTAGGATTATATTCCTTTCTACCGCTGAGAGCAGGGACTAATAGTTATCTGATCAACTGGTTGTGACTGCACAAACAATAAAGGAGCTGTATATAAAATTTATTTTATGGGAATTCTGTTATTCTACAACTGGGTCCAGAGCATAGGGATTATGAGACCATTAAGCTGGACTCAACTGAGTAGTCAGGAGAGTATATGGGAATATAGTTTATGCACAGCTGATAATTTATTCCCTGTTGAGGAGAGTGATAACTGGAAATATTGTTTTATGGTCTCATCACTTAATGATCTCTCTCAGGTGGACAGTAGAGAGAGATTTTCTATTGGGTGGCATACCACAGAGAAATGGAAATGGTTAGTCTTTTTGTTTGCCATTTAATGAACTCAAATCAACTATGACAATGTTTTATACCCCCTGGAAAGGAGAATGGCCCTTTGAGATCTGGACTAGTAAGATTTTATGTTCTATGCTCATTTTTAACCCATGGCTAAAGTTGCAGAACTGATGTTATATGTGTTATATGGCTTTATTGAGAAAAGTCTCTCATTGTTCAAGTTTGAAATGCTTTCCTACTTCTTGAAGGTATTAATAAACTATAAAACCTTAAAAATCAAAAAAGCTCTGTATTGATTGATTTATGTATTTCCATTCATTTAGTTCTTTAAATTTTCTCTACAATGTTTTATAATTTTCAGTATACTGGTCTTCCACAGTTTTTGTCAAATTTACCTCTAAATATTTCATATATTTTGATGTTATTGTAAATGGCCGTTTTATTGATTTCAATTTCCAGTTGTTTGCTGTTAATATACAGACACACCCATGATTTTTGTATTGTGTTCATGTATCTTCTATCCTTGCTAAACTCCCTTGTTAGTTTGAATAGTGTTTTTGTGGATTATGTAGGATGTTATACAATGGTGAGTATGTCATCCATGAATAAAGCATATGTGGCCCTCAGCTTTTCTATCTGCCTGCCTTATTTTTCTTGCCTTATTGCACTGTCTATAACCTCTAAAACAATATTGAATAGAGATGGTAAAAGCAGATAACATGTCTCAAATTGTCTTTTCTTAGGGGTAACACATTCATTAAATTCACAATTAATTGTGGTGTGTTGTTAGCTGTAAGTTTATGGTAGATGTCCTTAATCATGTTGAGAATTTCTTTTTCTTCTTTATTCAGCTTTTATCATGAATGGGTATTCAATTTTGTCAAATACTTTTTTTATATCTGTTGAAAAGATCATATTTTTTTTTCTTTTTCAGTTTGTTAATATGATGAAATGCACTGATTCATTTTCTAATGCTAATCTAAACTTGCATTCCTAGGATAAACATCATTTGGTCATGATATTATCATTCTTATAAATTGCTTGATTCAATTTGCTAATATTTTACGAAGGATTTTTGTTTCTATGCTCATGAAGGATATTGATTTTGGTATTCAGTTTTTGTAATGTCTTTGTATGGATTTTTTATTAGGGTGATACTGGTTTCAAAAAATGAGTGGGAAAATATTCTTTCCTATTCAATTCTCTAGCATCCTTTGTGTAGAATTGAAATTTTTTCTTTTTAAAAATGTATGGAGGAATTCAGTGAAACCATCTGGGTCTGGAAATTTTTTGTTGGAAATTCTAATTACAAATGCACCTGCCTCTAGGCAGTAAACTGAGGCAATCATGGAGCTCACCTCATTTGTTTGTCTTCTCTTAGGAATCATGGTCCTTTGTTTGTTATTGTCCCATGTCTGAAAAATCATTGCTTCATATAGTTTGGTTCAGTGTCTAGTTGTTTAGGGTGGAGTGGTAAATCCTGTCTCTGTTACTACATCATTGTTAGAAGAAGATGATTTTGGCTCACTTTGCTGTGTTCATTCACAAAAAAATGTTTTGTTAAGGGTGAAGTTTTAATTTGTTTTTAACCTTAAAATGATAAATTTTTCATGGAATAGCCAGTTGGGTCTTAACAAGAATTAATAAAAGGGTATTTTGTACTCATTAGATAATCTTACCAGATAACAGGATTTTAATGTCAGCAAAATGACTTTCCATGTTTTTTTTTTTTATAAATTTTTTTTTCAACGTTTTTTATTTATTTTTGGGACAGAGAGAGACAGAGCATGAACGGGGGAGGGGCAGAGAGAGAGGGAGACACAGAATCGGAAACAGGCTCCAGGCTCTGAGCCATCAGCCCAGAGCCTGACACGGGGCTCGAACTCATGGACTGTGAGATCGTGACCTGGCTGAAGTCGGGCGCTTAACTGACTGTGCCACCCAGGCACCCCTGACTTTCCATGTTTTGTAATGATTTTGTTAAATCTTTAATTTGTTTTCAAAAACAAACAACACAACTTTCTCCCTTCTGAACTGTTATGGTTTCTTCCAATTGTATTCTTTATTTTATGTTTATTTAAAAATATTATAATACCATTCAATTTACATGTAGTTAACTTCAACCAGTATTCATTCAAGTATTTATTATTCTTATGTACCTATGTTTCAATCTTAATCAAGTAATGTTCTCCTAATATCACATCTTATTTTCTCTTTACAAGAGTAAGTCATATTTTTTTTAAATATTAAGATGTCTTTTAACCCCAAAACTGTCTTTGAGATTTTCTGTATACATATCAGAAAGTCATAAAGACTTTCTCTTTCACCTAATAAAAAAAAGAGAGATAATAAAAATAATCAGGTTTATTGGTATGTTCTACTTTTCTAAATTAGCTCAATATTGTTGTATAAGTTTCATGAGAAGAGTTCTTAAATTAAAGAAGAAGTTCAGTTTTCTTTAGGTTAATTTTGTACAGGAAAGAGTTACTAATATAAATATGTGTTATTTGTTGTTCACTTTATGCTTTGGAAGGCCCTGGAAATTTGTCAGTTTATAATGGACTCTTACCCTCAGTAGAGATATCAATTTACTCCTTTAAAAAGAGTTAGGTTCCTTACTTCTACAAAGAATTTTACTCTTCTTCATTATGATGTTAACATAATGAATTAACAACCATTCAGTCTTAGCAACAGCAAGTTGTTTCTATTTTCCTCTCAAGCTAGCCCAAAGTCATGAATTTGATTGTCAACAAAGGACAACCTGGGAATTTCTCGGAAAAGACTAAACCAAATAAACTTAATGTTATAGATTAAAGTGTATCCTCCCAAATTCATATGTTGAAATTCTAATCTCCAGTATATCACAATATAACTTTACTTGGAGATTGGATCTTTAAAGAGGTAATTAAGGTAAATTGAGATCATATAGATGGGCCCTAATCCAATATGACTGATGTCCTTATAAGAAGATTATGACACAAAAACATGGAGGACACAGACCATTTGAAGAAAAAGGAAGAAAGTGGCCATCTACAAGCGAAGGAGAAACCTCACAATGAAACCAATCATGTCAATACATTGATCTTGAAGTTCTAGCCTCCAGAACTGTGAGGAAATAAATTTCTGTTATCAAGCCACCCAATCTGTGGTACTTTGTTATAGCACCCTTAGTAAATGAATACACTTAACTATTGATATTCTATAGTCTAAGTTTTCAAATCGATTTGACTCGGGCAATTCTGGCTGTGTTTGGGGAGTAAGTGAGGATTTTTAGAACTCTTCTCAATCCAGAATAAGATGAATTTTTCAAAGCAACTGCAGATCCAAGATCCAGTGGAAAAAAATTGATTAACTAGTATTGATGAGGAAAGAAGCAGAATTATGGTTATTTGTCTTAAGATATTATTGATAGTGTTTTTAATGTTCTATATTTTACTGGGTATTCCAGAAAAACCCTTTTTCCTTTTTCTTGATCTATCTCTGTACCTTAATTTAATTAAAAATACTTCTGTAGTTTGACATGAAATACTCTGTAGATGTCATCTTTTTATTCCTGACCTCTCAGGATACAGAAACAGATATTTTTATTTTGTCTCTACTTTTCATGGAAATATAGTTACTTGCATAAGTTCAATAAGAATTTGACATAAGAATTTTTTTTTTAACCAGGACATAATTGGACTAATTGGTTGTGTAACCAAATACATGTTTGGAATATCAAGTTTGAGGATTCCTCCTCTTTAATACCTTTATGATAAAACAATGACTAAAGAAGAAATATTCTAATTCCCATTTGGAACCCAAACCCATAAAGCCCTCCCAAGAAACTGGTCTGATACCCGTCATGGATAACATCCTTAAAGGCATCATAAGTAGGAAGAAAGATCATTTCTTTTCAGGAAGGGTACATTAGTAGATGTTGGAGACTTTGAAGAGAGAAGTCACTTCTGTTTATCCATAGCACAAGGAAAACCTGGTGGAGAGAATGTCTTGGGATTGGATTCTGAGCTTCTAGATAGAAGAACAGCTAATGGAGACTTTTCAAAGTCTACGCAGAGTCCAGGTGTTTCTATGAAATTTCAAGACAAAAGTTAATTTTATGATCCTAGTAACTATCTCTAGATTTGATAATTACAAGGAAGTTTACAGTTAGATAACACCCCTTGTTTCTCCAGTATAACATAACAGGGATGATACATTATGAAACCAGTCATTTTGTGATTAGGAATAATCTTTGGAGATTATTTAGGGAGCACTACTAAGAAAACATCCAAAACATGGAAATAAGGGAAAAAGATGGCTGAATCCTTTTACTATCATACTGTTCAACCCACAAATCACTTAATTGTATAGAAGTACGCAACTTTGTTTGACCTGTTATATACTATTGATTAAAGCACAGATCCTGTGATACTACATGTTAATTTTTGACAATTCTGTCCAATAGATAGGTAAATAATTTACGTCAGGTAGAAAAGATGATTCCAAAGGATGTGGCTTTATTGTCTATTGTCCATTTTCTGGTTTGTCTCTCACTTGGCAACCTTATTTCAGCTTATTCTTCCTGAGGAATATGTAAACTTTTATTCCTTAAATGCTCTTGGAATAAGTTTTACCATTATGCTGGTTGTCTCATAAATTAGGTAAATTAATCTCTGACACATGTTTATTCTCCATCCGTATCAAGTTTTTAACATTCTGAAAAATTTACTTTGACATGGCAGAAACACTGACGTCATACTATTTTGTCTGTAAAATCATTAAGTACTCATCTTGTAGTAACCCATGTGTTATGGGTTGCATTGTGTCTCCTCAAAATTCATGTGCTGAAGTCTTAACTCCAAAACTTCGTTGGCTAAGATGAGTTCATTAGGATAGGCCCTAATCCAATATGACTAGTGTCCTTATAAAAAAGGGGAAACTTTGGATACAGCAGTGCACACAAGGAGACTGCCCTGTGAAGACAAAGGCAGAGATTAGGGAGATGCTAACACAAGCCCAGGAATGCAAACACTGGCAGCAAACCACCAGAAGCCAGGTGAGAGGCCCGAACAGAACCTCCCTCCCAGCCCTCAGAAGGAGCCAACTTGGCTGGCACCTTCATCTTGGACCTCTGGCTTCCAGAACAGTGAGAAGATGAACGTCAATTGTTTTAGCCCCCCAGTATGTTGTTCAAGCAACCCTGGAACACTAGCACACCATGGATGTTACTAATGAACTACTTGATACCTGACACCGTGCGGGTAACCGAAAGTAAAATGCTTGACTCTGTTAGTGATATAAATGTTTAAAATGGGGCTCTTACCCCTGAAAGATTTATGATCCATATGGTGAGATACAATGTGGTCTTGAAAAATTAACAGAATTCAGGTGAGGATTAGGTGAGAAGTGACTCACAAATATTTAAAGGGATTTGTCTAATAGCTGGATCAGATCAAGAAGGGAAAATTGCTTAACACAATACAGCCTTGGCAATGATAAATATGGTGGAAGTATTGATGGAAACACAGTATTGGTAGAGCATTGAAGTGAATGTACTCATCTACAGCTGAGGGAAATGGGGTTGACTCTGTCAAACTCAAGGCAAGAACAAATTCATAGCCATAAGGGAAGTCAGGAAGGACAACAAGAGGTGGACAAAACATAAATATAGAGGGGAAAAGATAAAGAAAACTAATATATATATAAAGTACCTATGACTTGCCAGAAATTATTCTGGATTTAAAAACAAAATTCTGTCTCTTCGAATCCTCACAAAATATTGTTAAATATTCATTTAGCAGTTAGTAAAATTAAGGTTCAGAGAGGTCAAGTGTGTTGCTCCAGGTCACAGAGGCTCAGCTAACAAGTGGCAAAGTAGAGCTTTGAACTTAGGTTTTTCTGGCTCCAAAATGCATACTCATTATATTGCCTTCCCGTTACTCTCATCGTATTATAATGATATGGCATAAACACAACACAAACAGCTTAACATTAGCTATAGTTATGGTAGTTGTTAGTGCCGCTCATCAGTTTCAGCACTTCCTGCACATGGTAGACCGAGCTTTCTGGATTCTTGTGGGTGGGTAGATTATGGGTTTGTTCTGGCCAATGGTTCTGGCTTCTGTAGAGAAAAGCATCTGATGTCATTTGTGGGCAAGAACTTGCAGTCACTAGAGAAAGACCGTGTAGAGGTCTGAATTCTCTGCCCCAGACCCAGTGCAGATAAAGATTCAGTCATCCTGTGTTTCCAGAAGACTAAGATGAACAAAACCTCTCCTCTGATCCACACTTGATTCATAATGTGAATGGAAAATCAACATTTTGTGGTTTATTATACTATTTATATATAGTATTTGTGGGTATTACACTAACTGATAAAATAACATTTTTAAAAAATTTTTTAACATTTATTTATTTTTGAGACAGAGAGAGACAGAGCATGAACGGGGAAGGGTCAGAGAGAGAGGGAGACACAGAATCCAAAACAGGCTCCAGGCTCTGAGCTGTCAGCACAGAGCCCAACACGGGGCTCAAACTCACGGATCATGAGATCATGACCTGAGTCGAAGTCAGATGCTTAACTGACTGAGCCACCCAGGCGCCCCTCATTTTTTTTTTTTTTTTTTTTTTGGTAAAGTGAGAGATGTAGGAAGTGAAGGTCCTTCATCTCTAAAATTTTATGATCCTGAGTAGGTTTTGTCTCTATATGTGCATTTAAAAAAAAAAACTAATTAGCAGTCTATTTTGCAATTATGAAAAAAATTGTAAGTGTGCAAATGAAGTGATTAAATTACTATTTGAGATGAGCTCTGATATCAGTTTTTTGTTTCCAATCACCAGATGTGTGATGGTGATTATAAATCTGTTGTTTGGGTCCAGGGTGTTTGCCTGCCCCTTGTAGGGTTCACTTTTGTTCCCCATGGTGGTGTTGCAGAGGATGAACTAGCCTAACAGAGACCTCCTGTGTGGCATCAAACGGTAACAGCAGGATATTTGAAAGGACCAAAAATTCAATGGTAAGTTTCACAGAATCAGAGGGTGTCACACTGCTAACACATGTTTTATTTTTACCACCTAGCAAAGAAAATAAATGCTATGGATATGCTGGATGAGAAGCCACTCTGGGCTGGTGTGCTTGAAGACATTTCAAGAAAAAGGTAGGACCTGAACGGAGACTTAATGAATTGGAAGGAACTTGACTTATGGGACGGAGGGGTTTGAGCCAAGTGACAGGTACACCCATAGAGATGGCAAAAGCGAGGAGTAGCATGTGCATGGAAGGATCAGGAAATATTGTGGTCGTAGATAAGTGTTAAGGGGGTGAAACAGGCAGAGGGGATCAAGAGTACGCTTATCTCAAGCACTGAGAAATGTATAGAATTGTTGAATCATTATAGTGCACACCTGACACTAATATAATACTATATGTTGATCATACTTCAACTAAAAAATAATGTTATGTTATTTCCAAATAAAAGATAGAGCCCTGAATCAATGAACTATGCAGCATATTCACAATGAGATGACACAGGTATCAGTGATCCCAGTAAGCACTGACATCAGTATGCAGAGCTATATGAATGGTTGGTGGGAGCTTCACGTGAACAGAGAGTTTTGCACGAGGGAAGAAAAGTAACAATCTGAAGAGGCTGTGGGAAATGAGGACCATGCTGATCCAGCTTCCCAAATATGTGGCACAAGAAACACAGGAATTGGAAGGCTTTCCCTCTGAGAAGTTTCTGGGGGCGGGGATCCTTAGGGAAGTGCCAGTTTTCAGTAAAGTCTAGGAGTTAAGAGGAATAATAATGGAATTAAAAGAATTGGCTGACCAATGAAGGTGATTTTAGAGAGAAAAATTATGTTTCAGTAACATACCTTTGTGGATGTTAAATTCTAGTTCTGACTGTCTTTGAATGTTTGTTTGCCTAAGCTAGACAACTCGAGGTAAACTTCAGAGAAATTGCCACAATAACTTATGTATAGACAGTCTTCATGCTTGTTATTCTGTGGGAATAATAACAGGATCCCACGGGCAAATGATTATTTGAACAAATGGAAAATGGGATAGATTACCCAACAACTGTATAATTCGCCTATCACCTTGACCAATTCTGTGTGGCTGGATGACAAAATCACTCCTTAAAACCAGTGTACTTCAGGGGCGCCTGGGTGGCTCAGTCGGTTGAGTGTCCGACTTCAGCTCACTGTCCGTGAGTTCGAGCCCCACGTCGGGCTCTGTGCTGACTGCTCAGAGCCTGGAGCCTGCTTCCGATTCTGTGTCTCCCTCTCTCTCTGACCCTCCCCCGCTCATGCTTCCTCTCTCTCTGTCTCTCTCTCTCTCTGTCAAAAAATAAACAAACATTAAAGAAAAAAACAAAACAGTGTACTTCGCTGGTTAAGTATGGACTTGTGGAGATAGTGGATGGCCCCACTTTCCTTTTGATTGGTTTGGATGATGCACTTGTAGAAGCCCAGGTCCCCATACAGGCATCTCCCAGTTGCCAGTAATTCCTTGTAATTAGGATACTGGTAAGGCTTGACATCAAAGAAGGCTTCTTGATGGTTTTATCCGTTAGCCATATTTGTCCCAGGAGCTGCCCCTATTGATATAAAAATGCAAATAGAGGGCCAGGCATATAGCAGACACCTTTAACTAAGCCCGACATGCAGTCATCCACAAATTCAAAAGGTGGCCCTCCAAAACCGAATGGCCTTTGATATCCTGACTGTAGCTCAAAAGGAAGCCTATGCTTTACTAAAACAGAGAGTTATGTGTATACTCCAGATTACCACAAAAATATGACAGGGTTACTAAAAGACATGAATACTCAAATTGACACTTTAAATGATCCTTCTTTTTCCTTTAACGATTGGTTAAACTCCTAGACAAGAGGAGGATTTTTGTCAACTATCAGGGGACTTACTTGGGTTTCTCTTTTCTCTTGTTATTCTAATTATGTTTTGATGTTTTCACCCATGTCTCTCTGCCTGGTGCTGAGACTCCTTCACAGTCAGAACTTCAAGTCAACAGATGATCCTCTCTGCTCAAGGAGACTCACATATGTTATAACTCTAGACACAGCTGCCTTGACCTTTGGTAACTTCTGTTAGATTCCCAACAGACCAATCTTGACCCAAAGGTAGGGACATCTCTACACCCCTCATGCAGCATGAAGCAGTTACAGAAGATAAGACCTTACACTCTCAGCAATCTTAAAGATTAGGTCAAGGGGCACCTGGGTGGCTCAGTCATTCAAACATCCAACTTCGGCTCAGGTCATGATATCGAGGTCCGTGAGTTGGAGCCTCGCACTGGGCTCTGTGCTGACAGCTTAGAGCCTGGAGCCTGTTTCAGATTCTGTGTCTCCCTCTCCCTCTCTCTGCCCCTCCCTGACTTGCACGCTCTCTCTCTCTTAAAAAAAATAAATGAACCATTAAAAAAGTTTTGAAATATTTAAGGGTCAAAATTATTTGGGGGTCGGGGGGATGTAGAGGCTGCTTTTAGGCAACAGGCTTGAGAAATGGACACTTGATCAAGGCAAAAATCCCACAGTGACTACCGAGCTGAGTGCAAACAAGTCCATTAAGCAACCCACCTTGAAATAGCCATAGGCCCTATCTGATCAGTTACAACCAGGCATAGTTCCTAAGATTACCAAAAAGGGGAAAATTCTATACATTCCCATACTCCCTCACTCTACCCTATAACTGTCGCCTCTCATCACCACCTTGTTCCAGACAGTCTCTGCTTTGCTGTCCTACCTGCTGCTTCTTTGTAGTGTATTCAATAAACTTCTATCTCCTTTGTTGGAAAAAAAAAAAAAAGAATTGGCCCACCATAGATATGGAGCTTTGGGAAGCACTGAAGAAATGTTAAGAAGAAAAGAAAACTATAGAAGTCTGGGTAAGAAAAGAGGCAGCTCAAAGCAATATGGAAACAAAATGTTGAAAGAGGAGAGATGATCAGAACCAAACGGTCGTGGAGGGTGAGCCTGATGGGGTTATCTGGCCACAAATTGCCAAGGTTGGACCCAGGAGTCCTCTGGTGGATTCACAGGACATGGCCCTCATGCCAGTGAAGAGTCAGCTGTGCCTGGGGACATTGCCCTTCTCACAAAGAGAGTGTCTCCAGAGGGTGGGTGCCATCCTGCCTTTTTGGAAAATCAGCTGTGGCTGGGTTAGACTGCATCTTCCAAGGAAAGGCTAGCTCTCCTTGAGATTTTTCACATTATCTGTAAGTGGGATAAGTGTCTTCAGACTGTTTGGAGCAGCACTTCTGACCCAGCACCTGTTGTTCATGGCCATTGCCAAAACCCAACATAAAGCAAGGAAGGAATGAAATCTTTGCTGGAAATTTTGCAAGAAACACCTCTGAGCTCTTCCTGGGAATCTAGAAGGCCCCATCTTCAAGTATCATCATCTGGAGAAATAATCGCAGTTTGTGGGAATATCAAATCAATATGGACTCAGTACAACAGAGGTAATTGAGGCTGTCAAAAGATCTTTGAGACTACTTTAAGTTCATTTTCTCTACGCTATCCTGCGGAATGGCTGCCTTTTTAAAATCATTAAATTGTAGCAAAAAGGCAAATACTTATAAGAGCCATTTTTTCCCCACTTTCTATATTATAACAATCATTGGTGAAAACCAATTCCACTCAGTGATGCCTTGCCTTCACTTGGGTTCTAGGCTGAGTGGAGCAGAGGGAGCCCTTGCATCAGGGCCTGGCTGCCTAGCTTGTGTCTTTCTTCCACCACTGATACAACACCCAGGTCTCACTGAAATGTTGTCTGGTGTGTGGTACTAAGCCTGGATTTAACAAGGGATCTATTTTACATTTTGAGAGGCTTCTATTCCAACTTTCCTATGACTTCTTGAAGCAGAGATGATAACTCATGTGCCATATAATGCTCACAAAGTCTGAAACCAGAGATGCTTTACTCATCTGTTATTGCCATAGATTTGCTTTGAGCTCTCTCCTAAACTTATTTAAAATCTTTCTCTGCTCTCTTTCATATGGCCCATGATTAAATTATCCAAGTTACGCAGCCAAAAGCAATCAAAAATGAAGGAAATAAAGACAAGAAATGGTTTTATTTACAATGCAAATGATCTGGTTCACTCTCAAATAAGAGACCAAATCAAATCAGCTACTCTTCAAATCAAGAGGAAGCCACTATACAGACCCACTGGCACTTACCAGAGCAAGGTTCTCTGGTGGATCTTGGCTCTAGGGAGGGCTTCAGACAAATTTTACTATAGTGAGGGTTTGATTCAGCACATGTAATTGGAGTGAAAAAATATTGAATGCAATGGAAATGTACTCCGTTACAACATGACAAAATGCAAGTGCCAAATGGCTGTCAGAATGTCTCAGTATACAAATGACAAATACCCTGGAGAAATGATTTGAAGTAACAAGGACAGCATTTATTAGCACTTGTGCAACCTTGAATGCTCAAAGAACGGCTGTTTTACCTAAGCCAATGTTGTCTCCTCCAGTGGCAAAATGGGCACAGCGAGTTGCTCATAGGAAGAGGGATGGGGTAAGAGGTGAGGTGAGGGATAGAAATACTACTACTGCGTTATTATTTTTCCACCTCAGTGCCAAGTGTTTTTCTTCCTGGGATTTCTCAGAAATGCTGACCATCACTCAATGCTTCAACTTGCTCACAATAAGCTCTCTGTGTGTTCTTGTAAGTCTCTCTTATAGCTCCACAACCTGTCTTGCTAGTTGCACAGGCTTCCTTAACTCAAGAATAGAAACATACAGTGCTCTGATAGCCAGAATGTCACCCCCTCTAAAGGGTTCTTATAAATTCATTAAAGAATAGTGGGTGGAGAAAAGACAGGGATCCAGCTTTTCTAAGGGAAAATACTTCAAAGTAAAACACTTTGCTTTAACAAGAACAACGACAACAACAACAACAACAACAACAACAACAACAACAACAAACAGTCCTCTTTTTGCAACCTATTTGTCACCTATATTCTTCAGTTGGCTCAAATCTCTCTTTTTCTTTCCTAGCAAAGCAGCAAGCACATCAGACAGAGAGTAAGTCACTGTGGTTTTCTGTGTAGCTATAGGGTTCCTGCCACAGCTCATAGGGCAGGAGTCACATTGCACGAGGTGGTGAGCACCCACTGTCTGATGCAACCGGACCTCTTGTTCAGGTCGCAGGTAGGGGTCCTGAAGGGACCCCAGCCTTTGGTAATTGCGGCCAAGCGACGACTCTCAGCAATGACTTTGCCTGGATATTTCCCCATCTTTCTAGTGCTTAGCCCAGTGCCAGGCACATAGTAGGTGTTAGTAGGGTCTTTAATGATAGAAAGAATTGGCGAGAATCCTAAAACCCAGAGTTCTCCACCATCTGCCTACTCTCTTCGCAAGTCCTTAGGAAAGCAAGCAGACGGGACCCCCTGGGAAAATCAACATGCCAGTACTAACAGAGGTTTTGGCTCTAAACTTTTATGCAGATAATGATTTGTACTACGAATGATCTCTGAAGAATCTATTACCCAGGTTAGAAGTTGGACAGGGGGATTGTTGACAGTCTTGTCACCGTCAACTTCTTCTTGAAGCTTCATTCACAAGATCTCGTCACTCAGCAGCTGAGAGCACACTTTCTCCCAAGCAGCTGACACCACTACCTTCCTGTCACAAGAAAAGCAATCCAAAGGAAAATTCCCCAAAGTGCCATTCCACTGAAGCCAAAAAATTTTAGTAACTTCTTTGTTCCTTTCTGTGAATGGTCCAATCTCTAGTACCCTGGCTTAAAATTTGAATCTTTGACCTTCTTCCAAATTTTTGTCAATGTGGAATAACGGTTGGACAATGGGTCTGGGCACCTAAGACTCCTTGTTTGTGGAGGTTGGAATATGCATCCCACATATTATTCGCATGAATGAAGAAAAGCAGAAACTCTTCCCTGCACGATTATCTCACTTTTTTTCATACAGGTACTGGTAGAGAATCTTCAAGCTACCGGCAGTACAGTATCCAAGGTGGCCTAGCCAAGTTGATGCCATCTTTTTAATAATTACACTAATAATCACAAAATTATTTGGACCATTCAAACTGCAGTGACTGACCAATTCCCTTCATTCCTGGCTGTATTCAGGGATTTCTAATACGAATTATTTTGTTAAACTCTTATATTAACATTTTTAATGACCAAACATCTTACAGTACATCTAAATTACCTTACCATTATAGAAGGAGTGTCTCTTTTGGTGGTCTAACTTATGTGTATCTTGGACTCGCTCACCCCTAGCTTTGCATAAGAACATTCAAGGTGTAGTTCATTTTAAAGACGATGAGATGTATTTAATTTAAAAGATGAGAGAGTCAAGGCAAAACATGTGCTGAAACAGTAACTCCAACAGCACAGGTAGCTTTATGAGAAGCAGGAGCAACTGAAGACAAGGTTATAATAAGGGAAAATGGTAATAGAACCCTTAGGTAGTGGAGAAACTTGGTTATTAATACATATGAGAAACCCCAGGGGAACACTCAGAAGTAGCTAGGAAATTCTTGAATAGTGGATGCAACACCTGAAAAATTAATTTTAGTTATTCTTATTGGGACCCTATGTAGTCTAGGAAAGAGCAGGTGGCAAAGAATCACACCATAGAAAGGAAAACTCGAGGTCACCAAGTTCAATGCTCTCATTTTAAGAATGGCAAACTAGAACTTTTTAGAGAAGGAAACTCTCTTAAAAGATCATCTGATCATATCCCCCCACCCATTTTGCAGGTGAGAAAGAGGAAGCAGAAAAAGGCAAAGGGGCTTGGTGGGGGTTTTATGGCTGTGTTGCCCATTGTCTTGGAAGTGTTACCACCTAGATCTGGAAGGAATTATGTTTTTCTACAGGCAATCAAAGATTGACAGCTATAGTGCCTGTCAGAGCAAAGGAATAAGGTTTTCCAGCAATATATTTTTTCTTTCTGACTTCAACCATTCTGTGGTAACTTCAGAACAGAGCAAAGATATATTTACTGACCTGGAATAGCTAAGTGCTAAAATTGAAAAAAAAAAAAGCTGAATTAAAAAATTATTGGGGCGCCTGAGTGGCGCAGTCGGTTAAGCGTCCGACTTCAGCCAGGTCACGATCTCGCGGTCCGTGAGTTCGAGCCCCGCGTCAGGCTCTGGGCTGATGGCTCAGAGCCTGGAGCCTGTTTCCGATTCTGTGTCTCCCTCTCTCTCTGCCCCTCCCCCGTTCATGCTCTGTCTCTCTCTGTCCCCAAAATAAATAAACGTTGAAAAAAAAATTAAAAAAAAATTATTTCTGCTTAGATTCAACAAATTACTATATAAACCAAACAACATTATACGAGTATATGCATATTCATTCAACACACTTTCAAGAAGTAATTTAAGGGAGGAACATTTTCTTCTTGCCCTCTAGAGGCTATCATTCTAATTAGGATGACCAGATTTGGGGGGGGGGGTAAGTAACCAAGCTCCAGGACAAGGCACTGAGTGACAAATGCTCCATGGGATATTTAAAAGAAGTGGCCTAGGATCAGAACATTCACTTCTAGCTGTGGGGATTGGAGAAGGCAGCATGGAGAGCATATACTTGAGAAAAGACATTGGCTAATAGGTGGAATTTCAATGGATGAAAATATAAGAAGTAGGAGAGACAATATATTTTCTGGCAGAAGAAATTAATTACCAGAGGAAAAAAAAACAATAACAATACAAATAAATTACCATTAATGGAACCCCTATTATGTTACATATATTAGTTAAAATTCCTCATGAGAATCTTAAGAAGCATTTATTATTATTGTCCCTACTTAACAGAAGAGGAAACAAACTCAAGGAGGTAATTGGTCCGTACAATTAGTAAGGAGTTTGATTTTGGCTCTGTCTCATTCCTAAGCCCAACTTGACCTCAAAAGATTTCTAACAAAATAGGGAAAACACAACTAGTATTCAAGAGCCCTCAAGGACTCAGAATGGCTCCAGTTAAGTGCTAGCACTGGTGAGTCAAGGAGAATACAGAGTTGAATTGCATTTGATTAATTCCATGGCCAGTAGTGAAATCTCAGGGCTCCTGACTATTGACCACAGGCTCTGTCCGTTAAATGCTTTTCAGCTTTTAAAATCCAACAAGGTTAGAAAAGTGAGTAAGGTCAACGCACAATACATTTCCTTTAATTGGCATGTATTTAGAATCATGAAGCTTTTTAAAAAAAGTGCTTTGAATCATAACATTATGAATTTTAAGCCAATATGGATGTGTGGAAAAGCTTAATACTATTTAAATGTTTTTTTTTTTTTTTTTTGAAAATTAAATATGTGTGAAATCTGGCTTCTGTTTCTCAATGGCCTCCCACTGTATTTATCCAAAAAATATTGGAAGCAATTTTATTTGCCTTATTCTTGTGTAATGAGACGCGTTTGCCATACATGTGCTCTAGGGGTCGGGAATAACAGCACTCAACATCCTGTGAGTGAAGCCGCCGTCTGCCTTCCGAGAAGAGACCTCGGTTGTGCATGAGAGGGATTCATCTCGAAAGCCATCAAAATGCTCAGCTGGGGCACCCACAGGCAGTACCTCTTCCATTTTCCATCTCTTGAATTTTGCCTCTGCCGTTTCTCTTTAGTCGAGATGAAAGGCCAGATTGCCATCTGGAACCCCTATGTGAAGGTTGATAATTATTCCTTCTATTTTTACTGCTGGTGCCATTTGGGAGACAACTTCCTGATTGACCAGGATGAATCTCTGAGGGGATCAGCGGCGTTTCCTTATCTGAGTGTGAAGAAAAAGGGAGACAACAATCTTTCTGGTTTGGTTAAAGAACAGCATTTCCCAGAGGCTAGAGGTCCCTCTAGCGCAAGGTCGAGTGACTTCTCCAGGGCTTTCGAACAGAGAAACTAAGAGTCAGGTCTGACTAGTCTTTGCTTCAGGCTGCCATGCTTTGCTTGCCGAGGAAGGACAGCATTCGCTAAGGGCAGGAAAGCACCGAGAAAGTATGTGCACGGATTTCTGGATGGCAGCAGAGATGTTTGTGCAAACAACTGGCTGAAGGTGATATTACCGTTGGGAAGGAATCTAAGTTTCTGTCTTAAATAAATACTGGTTGGACTTACCCTCCACGAGAATGACCCACCAGTTGTGTTCCATAGGGGGGCGTTTCAGCAGTTGTGGAACAGGGGCAAGAAGTCTCGCAGGATAGAAGACCAGGCTGCCAACTCCATTCCCTTCTTTTATAGAATGATCTCTGGAAAGCCCAGCATCCTGGAATGAGCTTCAGGTGAAAAGTTGTCATAAAATACTTAGGTGCTAGGTAATTTGGTGCATTAAATGTGGTGGTGCTTGAGAAGTTTTTGGCACATAGCAGGCATTCCTTAAACCCTCCTTGTTTTAACTGAATGCTGCTCACCGTTTGACCCATTTATAGAGGAATATGTGTAATTCCTGTGTCTTTCACCTTTTATCCACAAAGCAGAATATTTGACCCAAAAGGCTCTCTTGACTCAGGGCCATAGCTCAGTGGACCCTCACGTAGGACAGGATCTTCTTTTTTTCTTTCACTGACTTTGATTTCTTTACCGTAATCATTGTCACCTCTGTCAACATCATTATCACTGAAACATTTACCGTAAAATTCACATTATCACAGGACATTGACTGAGTTCATTTTGAAGTGACATTTTTAGGTCATGAGGATACAAATGTAAAGAGAATAGTCTTTTCATTTAAGAGAACTGCAGTCCAGGTAAGAAGCTGAGACTCCTTTTCTTCTGCTCTGCCAAACCTCTTGGACGTGCCTCCCCTCAGCATGGCTGAGATGCCGGTGTCGTCCAGTCCCAAACTCCAGCATCTAGGGCTCTGGCTGCTTCCTTCGGCCCGTTAGGCATTGGCACTGATGTCAGTTTGGAGAAAAATTCATGTTTCTGTTAAATTCTAGGCAGGCAGTTTGAGAGATTGGCAAAACAAAAACAAAAAATATAAAGAGGCTTCTCAGAAGGATCTGTCACAACGTTGTATGTGCACCTACCTACATGTGTGTGTATGTGTGTGTGTCTGTCCTTGTGTGAGAGCTGATGCCCTCCAGTTCTCATTACTGCCATCCTGATTCTAGCTCCCTCTCTCCTTTCTTAGAATGGCTGAGTGTATGTCAAGCTGCCACTCTCCAGACAATTCCTTTGCCTCACACGTAGACACACAGCATTGACACTTGAGATTTGTTTTTGCCTGAGAAAGGAGCCAACAGGTTTAAAGCTTAGGGATGAATCATGGGATGAAGCCGACTGAGAACCATTGAGACAAAACCCCCATAAAGCCTGAAAGAAAAGAGGCTAGACACTAGCCAGACTTACGCTGCCTTCTGCTCTACACTAAATTCTATTGTAAGTTAGCTTTCAAGAAAAGCAAATGCAGGGCACCTGGGTGGCTCAGTCAGTTAAGCATCTGACCCTTGGTTCCCGCTCAGGTCACGATCTCAGCATTTGTGAGTTCGAGCCCTGAGTCAGGTTTCTAATAGAGCAGAGCCTGTTTGAGATCCTCTCTCTCCCTTTCTCTGCTGGTCCCCTGCTTGCACATGCATGCTCTCTCTCTCTCTCTCTCTCTCTCTCTCTCTCTCTCTCTCTCTCAAATAAATGAACTTAAAAAAAAAAGAGTAAATGCAGCCCACATTCTATTGGGTGTAAAGCAATTAAATGTTAATGTTCCAAGTATCATTTGCCAAGGGAAGTATTAGCTTTGTTACAGATACACTGCATATACATATTACACAACAAGGGGTTTATTCAAACTCTCTCACTAAGCAAAAATTCAGTCATCCTTTGCACCACATGCATTTAAAAATGTCCACCCATGGCCATGGTAGAGAGATGAGTTCTGACCTGTGGGGAAACTGCAGCTGAGTGAGACCTACGTCACATGTTCTTCACCTGAGAGGGACTGAGAGCTGCAGTTCTTGCCTTACTAGTAAAATAAGGATTAGAACCATTTCCTGTCAGCCATGAAGGCCCCACAGGAGAAGCAGAGGTCTCAGTATGAGGGAGCCCTTAAAGGGGTGGGGCTCTCCCTGACGAAAGAGATTTGAGACTTGACAGGGATCGGATGCCAGGGAGTCTCTCCATTGCTGTCTACAGGGTAAGGAATGTGGGTGGCCTCTAAAAGCTGAGAGTGGCTTCCTGCTGACACGGAGGAAGGAAATGGAGACGTGAATCCTACAACTGCAAGGAACTGAATTCGGCCAACAACCTGAATGAGGCAGAAGCAGACACCCAGTCTGTGGTATTTTGTTATGGCAGCCATAGCTAACTTTTACAGATTTTGGTGTCACAGAGTCACTCTGTGCCAAGACTTGTGACATACAGACCTGTCAGCTAACAAATGGGTGTTGTTTTAAGCCTCTAATTTGTGATAATTTGTTACACAGCAGTAGGAAATTAATACAGAACCCAAAGTTCATGCTCTTAAGATTCAATTTATTATTATTATTATTATTTACAATGTATAAAATTGCGGCGACTGATTACACATAATTTTCCTAGACATTTTTCTTCCCACAGTTAGTACACACAAAATGTACTCTATTCAAATATTATGAATGGCAATGATTTCACCAAATGAACCAACCCGTCCTCCACGCTCAGGTCACGCATCTCCTCACATCCCCATTAGTGCCAACCGCGCATATATACTCCGGATTTTACGTTCAGCCTTATACGTGCTTTCACGTTGCTAATATTTCTGAAGGTAAAGCTTTTATTTTCACAAAACGACATCTGGGAAGTGTGTGCATGCATGTGCGTGTGCATGTGTGTGTGCGTGTGTGTGCGTGTGGGTAGTGGACAAAGTGTTTCAACCACAGGATGCAGATGGTTTTAAATTTCATGAAATTAATTCTATTGTGAATTAGTCTTAACTGTTTTCTTTGCACTTTGTCTTTTGAACATATTTTTAGTGATCCAGGTATGAGGTATTCAGAAAACTGGAACATATAAATTAATGCATCTTTTGATCCAAGGACAGTTCAGATATGTAAGAAGGACCAACAGAATCAATGCTTACAATATTATAGTAGAGGTATAATTTCTAAGTTTAAACTGGACCAAATATTTTCTTTTTTTTGAAATAAGTATAAAATGTATCTTCCAGGACAACGTTGGCATGTGTTTTCAATGGGAAAGATGCACAACACTGGCTCCTGTGCTCTCACAGTGCTGTCACAGGACCTGGTTTCTCCAGGTGTTTGCATGTCCCACAGCTGATGGACATATGACTTTCCAAATGGCCAGAGCCTGTGTCTCCCTGACGGGAACCATAGACTCTTGCGTGAAAGGCCAAAGCTGTTTTCCTTCGCCTCCAAATCACTCATTTGCAGTCAGAAAAGAAAAAAGGGAAAGCCAATTTCACTCAGGAATACTTTCGATGAAGTAACAAAAAATACTACTTATCAAATTCTGATTGTCGAGGACGGGTCTTTTTAATACTTGATTTGAAAAGATGGGAAGTGTACAGGAAGTACTTCTGCTCGGTACCAAAGTATGAAAAGCAGATGGTTTCAGTTGCAAGCTGAACTAGCTGCTTTTTTTTCATGGAATGCCACTTTTTTTTCTTGAAAGAACAACTGACAGACTATAGTTATTCAGATTTGGGGATTTGGCAGACATTTTCTTGAAAATTAATGAAATCAGGCTGTCATTTCAAAGGAAATAATTATCACTCTTGGTTGCTAATTATAAAATTAAAGCTTTCAAGCAAAAATTAGAATTTTGGAAAACTTGTATCTGCCACATTTAGTGTGACAGTTTTCTAATATTAAAAAGTTACTGATGAAATCGGTGGTGATATTAATGAATGTGATTTTTTTATATTGATGGTTAAAATGTAAAATATAAAATGCCTGCTTAACTCAGTAGCTTCCATAGATAGAAGATCCATCTGAAGTAAAAGTTAGATTCACAGATATTAATGTAATGGAGTATGAAATTTCATTGGTATCATTTCTGATTTTACATTGCAACCAACCTTTAGGAAAGTGCCACTTGTCAATTTTTGGTATTGTATCAAAGAAAAAAATATTTATAAATATCTGAAAAGACCATTAAAATATTCTTCCTCTTTCCAAAGGCATATTTGTAGAAGGCTGGATACTTCACTTGGTACTATACTTTAACCAAAACAACATTTTGCAATGCACTGAATGCTGAAAATGCAAGAATCCAGCACGTTTTTATTAAGCCAGATATTAAAGCAATGTACTAAAAACATTTTAAAATGTCACTCCTCTTATAATTTTTATTTTGTAATATGTGACAAATTCTTTTTTCATATATGTATGAAAAAAGTAACCTCTACTCCCAACATGGGGCTTGAACTCATGACCCCAAGATCAAGAGTTGCATGCTCTACAGACTGAACAATCCAGTTTTCCTATTTTTATGTGACAAATTTTTATCACACTGTTATTTATATTACCATATAATAGGCTTATTGTTCTTTATCTTTATTTTTTGAGAGAGAGAGAGAGAGACTGTGTGAGTGGGGAAGAAGGGAGGGAGAGAGAGCGAATCCTAAGCAGGCTCAGGCGGAGCCTGTTGAGGGGCTCAATCTTATGATCATGAGATCATGACCTGAGCAGCAATCCCGAATCAGACACTTAACCGACTGAGCCACCCAGGCACCCCAGGCTCGCTGTTATTTTAAATAAACTCATAAACATTTAAAAATTCTCAATTTTCATTTTTAAAACAGTAAACATCGATAGATACAACCGGGAAGGGAAAGCTGTTTGCAATGCTTAACAATTTTAAAGAATATAAAGGGAAACTTAGACCAAAAAGTTTGAGAACCCCTTCTACAGGATTTATTCCACTTAAAAAATAAGATACAATCACAACAGAGGAAAGTGTATAATATACATAAGATATTACATACATAATATAATGTAATCATCAGGTATATAATTTACCAAATGCTATTAAACAAACTTCTTCCATATAACCTCATCGTGGTCAAGAGCAACGTTGCAAACACCCCAAAAAGACCTGCCTCCTAATCACAAACTCTCTCTCCCAACTTGTATTGATTTATGCTTCGATTTTAAAACTCATTTACACTTCTATATGGCTAAATATATGCCAGATAACTGCCTTAAGTGCTTGAATTTATTTAATTCTTAAGTGAGCCCTTTGAGGCATTACTATCATCCCAATACACTGTTGAGAAAATAATGGCACACAGAGCTTAAGTGACTCGCCCAAGGTCAAATGATGAGTCAGTATTTAAATGCAGACAGTCTACCTGGAGCGTCTTGTTAGAGGGTAACTTTTAGCTGTTATATTGTCTCTCTCTAAAATTTTAGATTCTTGGCTTGAGGTCTAGGGGCCACTCATGTGATGTGATTTTGTGCAGTCAGTCAAGAGTAGGCTTGTGGATATAACTATTGATGGTGGAAGTGATGGGCCTCACTTATCTGGTTCATCCTCACCTGAGACTGTAGCCCTTTGTGTTGGGAGGGACTCCTCTTAGACTCTCCATCCTATTTGGCCTTGGGTTTTGACTTCTAACATCCATGCCCTGTGGAGGTAACAAAATCAGAGCTTTCAGAGACTGGCAGATATCCCCAGGGCCAAAATGGCTTCAGTACTCTTTATCTCTGGGTTTCTGCTCTCATTTACTACTTTGCTCGCTCTTCAGTATTTTTTAGAAATATCTTAAAATATCCTTTCAGGCATTTTTAGATGTTTGGTGTGGTTACTTAGCTTGACATATAACATTAATATAGAACTCTGTATTGTATTAAATTGAACCTCTATAAATGTAACAAATGTTAGTGGATGTGCTTGGGATTTGACATCTTTGGTGATATTCAATGTTTTCCTGGGCTTTAAAAACAGCACCTCAACTTGTCAGTTATTTAAAATATTTATTTATTTATCTCCTGCATGTTACTAAAAGAGTATTAAACATTATGTTTTCAGAATGCTTTTCACAACTTCCCCAAACCTTTCCCTGTGCTGTAAATGATAGTTCAGTGTCCATCAGTTTGTATCTACCATTCCACTACTTTGCCTTTCTCCGCAATGAACTCATCTACAGTTTTGCTGCCATTCATCGGACCAGTGAAATCTCTGATTCCTCCTTAGTTTGGTGTTTTCACTACCAAAGAGTTGAATGCCATTTCCAACCTTTGACATTCCTCCACAACTCTGCCATGACACCTATTTATTACGTAGACTAGTGAGAATATTGACCTTTTTTTTATGGCCAAAACTCTTCTTCCACTTAAGTGCCTGTTTGTCCCTACCCAAAGCATTTTTCTGCTCTGGATAAATCAAACTCTTTTCCAGTCACCAGTGACGCAAAAAAAGTGACTCTGTGACTCAGTTTGCATGATAGGTTTTTGAGTTAACTCTTGAAGGTTTTGTATATTCAGAATATACTTACGGAGTCCCCTTTTACCTATGCATGTATTAATCCTCGCAGAACTCTCTGATGTGTTTGTTAGGAAATGGTGTTCTTTTTCTCTCCATAAGTAAAGTTTTGGGAAAAATTCAATGAATCTATCTATAGATTCCTCTAAAATAGAAAATAATAGCTTAGGGCTTATATTGCACAATGGGCTCCAAAGTATACATCATAAAGTAGCTTAATGTTGTGTGAAGACCCAGTGTGTTGCCATGATAATCTCATAGTCATTAGGGACTGGCACTCTTTACTGTGGTTCTCTTCTGTCCACATCTAAATAGCATCAAGAAGACTGAGTTACCTGTACAGCTTTTCTGGGAAGAAGGTAGTTTAGTCAACATTTTTTGTTGGTTGGTTTCTGCATCAATCTGGCAGAAGCAGGCCAAGGTCAAGAGTCACAGTTATCCAGTGACCCTTTAAACAAGGCCAACATCAAATCATTCTCTTTAATGACACACATGCTGCTCACCTCCCCAGAGTCAGAGCCTCAAATCAAGAGCCTCTGGAAACCTGCCCTCCTCTGGACAGGGTCAGGGCTGAGGCAGTACCCTCACACAATTTGCCTGACCGGTCATTTCATCTCTCATTTCCTTCCATCAGCACATGTCTGTGTTTGCAAGTGTTAAAAGGCCACTTAAACAAAGATATTTTGCACTGTAGGTTTTCATTCAGGTCTGGGTCTCGAGAATGCCAGCAACAATATCTGAGAACACAAGTTGCCGATTTGTGAGCCCAGAGTGTTGGAAAAATCTGCTGAGCAGAACAGGTAGTCCAATAACTAGTATTTTTCCAAACATCTTATTTCTCTCAAAGGAAAAGATAAATGAATTATCCCTTCTTCTGCTAAAGTGGTAACTGAAAAAAATAAATAAATAAAGACTTGCTTTGAGTGGGCAGAACTGTGTGCAGAGTATAGAAATACATACACCTCTGAACATAATAGTGACTCATGAATGTCTGTTGGAGGAATCAATAAAACAGATAATAAAGCGTTTGTCCTGTCAACAAGTCTGGATAAATTATGGAAATAAAATGGAAGGTACCTGTGATAGTTAATTTTATGTGTCAACCTGACCGGGCCATGGGATCCCCAGACATTCGGTCAATCATTATTCTCTGTGTGTCTGTGGGGGAGTTTCTGGATGATGTTAACATTGGACTCAGTAGATTGAGTAATGCAGATTGCTCTTCTCAGTGTGAGTGGGCCTCTTCCAGTCAGTTGAGGACTTGAATAGAGCAAAAAGGCTGACCCTTCCACAAGTAAGAAGAAAGTCCTCTTCCCTGACTGCCTTGAGCTGGGACATCTGTTCTTTCCTGCTTTTGGACTTGAACTGAAACACTGGCTTTTCCTGGCTCTTGAGCCTGCCAGCATTTGGACTAAACTTATACCATTTGCTCTCTTAGGTCTCCATCTTGCTGACTGCAGATCTGGGCTTGTCAGCCTCTACAACTGTGGGAGCCAATTCCTTATAATAAGTAAGTAAATAAGTTAAATAAGTAAGTAAATAAGCTATATAGTAACTATAAGTAAGTACATAAACAAACAAACAAACAAACAAACATCTTATTGGTTCTGTTTCTCTCGAGAACCGTGACTAACACAGATTTTGGTGCTGAGGAGTATGTTCTGCTTTCACAAATACCTAAAAAGGCAGAAGTGGCTTTGTGGCGAGGTAACAGACAGAGGCTGGAAGAATGTGGTACACACTAGAACAAGTGGAGACTGACCTGAAAGGGACTGTTGATTGAAATACAGACATTAAAGATGATTCTGGTAAGGGCTTAGGAAAGAAAAGAAGAGAGCTGGAGAGAGAGCTTCCGTCTTCTTAGAGAATATATAAATAATCGTGAACAGAATGTTGATAGAAATATAGACATTAAAGGCAAAATCTTAGATGGAAATGAGGAACATGTGATTTGAAACTAAAGAAAAGATGGTCCTCCTTGTAAAATGGCAAGGATACACTGAACTGTAGTCTAGTGTTTAGTGGGAGGCGGAACTGGTGAGTGGTGAAATTGGATATTTAGCTGAGGAGATTTTTAAGCAAATTGTCGAAGGAGTGATTTGGCTCCTCCTGACTGCTTAGAGGAAAATGCAACAGGAGAAAGATGACTTGAAGAAGAAATTGTTAAGCAAAAAGGAAGAAGAACTTAAATATTTGGAAAATTCTCAGCCTGTCCATATTGCGGATAAAGGAGAAAGTGTTCTAAAGGAAACACCGGGAGTGTGACTATACTGTCGCGCAATAGAGAGTGGCTGGGATCGCACAAGCAGAAACACTGCCAGTTTCAACTGACGGGGCTGGAGATAGGACAAAACTAGTGAAGGCTGCTAGACTTCTCAGATTCTACAAGACAGAGCCTTGGCCTTGACCCTGCCACCTCAGGAGGCCTGAAAGGTGGGACACTGAACCAAAGAGGATTATCCTCTAGACTTAAGGTGTTTTTTAAAAAGCACGAATAGGGGCTATTTCTACATTTGGCCAATGGTCAATTTGGCTACTCTAGACTTTCATGACTGCTCTGGCTCGTAAGGCCAGATGGTCTGTGCTGAGGCCATAACAGGCCCTAAGACCTAAAAAAAAACTTTTTGCAAAGTCAAGTGACCACGCCTTCATCTTGTGAGTAGACACTGCCGTTTCTAGTGAGATGATTTCCTCTTGCTTCTAACCTAAATCTCCTCAACTGTAATAATTCCATTTTCTTTATTCAGGTAGAATAAGAAACAGACTGTTCAACACCTATTGCCAAAAATAGGCCTTTGCATATATAAAGACATGTTACTTCCACACAAATTTTCTTAACTTCTAATTTCTCTTCTTTATTTTCCAGCACTTCCATCATGGTTTCCCTCCATCTCCTAAAATCTTGGCACATTCTCTTCATATTTCCTAGGCTTTAAAACGAAAAGTTGTGCAGAGGACATTGTTTCAAATTAACAGTTTAAGGATTTACAGAGAACATTGGTGCAGAGTAGCTTGCTTCAATATTCAGTGTGGTCACCTTCTAAACAGAATCACGGACAGGAAGTTAGCAGCCCTTCGGCTTGCTTCTCAGTTCTGCTTTCACCTGATCCCTTTGTCTTCCCACTGCTTTTGGGTAGCCCTAAAAGCTTTACTTGAATGTCTTAAGCTGCCATTATGATATAATCAATCTGTAAAGAGCCCTTGAAGGGCAAATTGCATCTTTTTTCTTCACAGCAAGCAAAAGAACAGCTCACTATCTTGAGGTGGTGAAGTTTTGTTTGCCACACATTCTGAAGTAAGAATTGTACAGGAAAGCTACACTAGAACAGTAACCATGTACAGCCCACCCCTACCATGGGCATTACTGAAGATGAAAAGTAAACGCGGTCTTGATAGGAATCCTGCACGAGGCGGGGATCATATACTTTGCTACCCTGCTAACTCTAGAAGAGTTAGAGCTTCTCTAAAGAAATGAAATGGATACTGTTTTAGTCTGCTCATGATGCTATGACAAAATACCACACACTGGGTGGCTGAAACAACAAAAATTTATTTCTCACAGTTCTGGAGACTGGGAAGTTCAAGATCAAGCTGTCAGCAGATTCGGTTTCCGGGGAGACTCTCTTTCTGGCTTGTAGAAGGCAGCTTCGTGCTGTGTGCTCACACTGCAGAAAGAATGACAGCTCTGGTGTCTCTTCTTTGTCTTATAAAAGCATCCTTATGACCTCCTTTAACCCTTGTCACCTCCTCACCTATCTCCAAATATAGTCACAGGGAGGATTAGGGCTTTAAAATATAAATGTTGTGGGGACACAAGCATTCAGTCCATGGCATTCTTCCCCTGGCAACCATAATTCAGATTCTTCTCACATGCAAATATAATCCCTCCACCTCAACAGCCCCCAAAGTTTTAACCCATTCTAGCACCATCTTTAAAGTCTAAAATCCAAAGTCTCATCTTAACATCATCTAAATCTGGTATAGGTGAGACTTGAGATATGATTCATCCTAAGACAAAATTTTGTTTTTCCACCTGTAAACCTGCGAAGCTAGACAAATGATCTGCTTCCGAAATATAATGGTGGGACAGGCATTGGATGGATATTCTCCTTCCCAAAAGGAAGGGTGGGAAGGAATAAAGGGGTGACAGGTCCCAGGCAAAACCAAACATAGCAAGGCAACTTCCATGAGACTTTAAGTCTAGGGCACCTGGGTGGCTCAATCAGTTGAGCATCTGACTCTTGATTTTGATTCAGGTCATGATCTCACAGTTCATGGGATTGAGCTCTGAGTAGTGCTGAGCCTGCTTAAGATTCTCTCTAAATAAATAAATAAATAATAAATAAATAAATAAATAAATAATAAATAAATAAATAAACGTTTTTAAAAAAGACCTTAAGTCTAGAGGATAATCCTTTTTGGTTCATTGTCCCATCTTTCAAACCTACTGAGGTCACAGTGTCAAGGCCGAGACTCTGCAGCACCTCCCGGCCGCCCCCCCTTCAGCTCTGTCTGAGCACCTGCCCATTCTTTGCAAGGGCCCTGGCCTCTGAAATGGGGAAGGAAATAGACTTGAACCCTGTCCCTGTGGTGGGAGTGGCAACCCAGATGATCTCCAAATTGCCTTTGGGAACTTTTGCCTTTTTCTTGAAGAACAGCACCAATTTGCAGTCAGATAGCTCCATGGTCCTGCCTTGTAGAGTCTGAGAAATCTAGCAGCCTTCATTCGTTTTGTTCTATCTCCAGCCCCGTCAGTTGAAACTGGCAGTGTTTCTGCTTGTATGATCCCAAAGGCTCTTTATTGAGCAATCTCATCGATCCAATCCCCCAAATACTTTTTTTGCTTTAATTTTTAAGAAGTGTTATGAAGGCCTGACTTTTCCACATTATCTCAGTTTTTCAGTTAATGGATACCTAAACTGAGTCACATCCAGTGTTAAATAATGCCAAGAATGGTTAATCAGTCTATGTGAGGATACCTCACAGAGAAAGAGAGAGAGGCCTGAACTTGGTCTGCAAGGATTTCACAAAACCTACCCAGAGATAGAAAACTGGAATAAGCGACCTCTGCAATTGCTACCAGCCTCATGATTCCATAGTTTGTTGTTGCTTTACAACACCAATAATAGACAATACTTTTCTGTAGGGATTAAATTAGGGGGGATATTACTCTCTCCATAGTGGGCATTAAGAATGTTCCATTCACAGCTCTTTTGTCATAACCAAATAGAACTGACTTTATGCAAAGAAAAAAATTGAAGAAAGTAGAGATTTTTAGGTTTATAATAATCAAGACTAGACTATCCACTTTATTTTTTTTAATTTTTTAAAATGTTTATTTATTTTTGAAAGACAGAGAGAGACAGAGTATGATTGGGGGGGCAGAGAGAGACAGAAAGACACAGAATCTGAAGAGGCTCTAGGCTCTGAGCTGTCAGCACAAAGCCCGACTCGGGGCTGGAGCTCACAAGCCGTGTGATCATGACCTGAGCTGGAGTCGGACGCTTAACCGACTGAGCCACCCAGGTGCCCCAAGACTAGACTATTCACTTTTAAAAAAGTTTTTAAAATTAGTTTATTTACTTGTATGTCATGGCGGCTTTGTAATGTGTCAATTTGGTTAGAATGAACTACATTTCCTAGAATTCTCTTTCTTGTGGTTTCCAGCTGATGAGCCACAGAGGCTATTCTTTGGAGATTGAGTGAGCAGAAGGGAAGCAGCAGTCACTTTGTACCTTAGCCTCACTGATGTGCTGACTCACCCTGTTGGCTTGAAGCAGCATCTGAGTCTGCATCTGCTTTACTTTCTCTGGATTCTTCACCTTCTCTGGCTCCTGAGCCAGATTTATGTTATTTACCTCCATGAACAAGGGTCCTGACTTTTTCTGGATACCCATACCACCAATACCAGAGTCAATATGAACTGATGAATTTCAGCCTATCCTTGTGCCCTCCAGGTCTAGCTCCATGTACATGAGCCCCAGCCTGTTCTTACTCCCCTCCACTTTATAACTATCTTCTCTTTCTTATAGTCTGTCCTCTGGACTTCTAACAACAGCATCAGATGTGAAGAAAATAGCCTTGCAAAAACTGCTTACCCAGTTCCCACAATTGTCAAATTTAAAACATTAAAATTAAAGCATAGTCACATGTATAAATCTCCTAATGGTTAGGCTTTTCTAGTTGAACGCTGGCCAGCATACATGACAAAAACTCTTCCAAGGGGTTTAGACACCAGGTGGACATTTAATGAAATGACTAACTGCCTCCATTAAGATTAGAAACGTGTAGTCAGTAGAATCCCAAACGCTCTATCATCAAATTGTTTCCTTAAACTTCACTGGAGCCAAACCAAAAAAGATGAGCTGATACAGAAAACTATTTAACTATACTCAAGGTCATTTGGTACTAGCTTTTAAATATTGATAGAGAAATACTCCTATCTCATGCATAAGGAAAATGGAAGTTAAAAAGCTGGACCCCTGTCTGTATTAGGAGGCAGCTCAAGGTTAAGGTTTTATAACACCCATATGGTTCCAATTAGAGTTGGATGAATGGAGAAAAGTGGTGATGGTAATCAGACTGACTCCTTGAACTCAGATGGAAGGAAGTCACATACATGGTAGGTGCTAGATGCTTGCTGACTTCATTCTCTACTGTCAGGAACGATGACTTCCCACAGAGTGTATAGCAGAAAGACAAACAGAAGGTCATATTTAAGTCAGTGTGTGTACACACACACACACACACACACACACTAATAGTTAACACTTCTAGAACATTTTGGTTGTCTTAACTCAATTAGTCATCAACATAACCTGTGATTAGGTGATATTACTGTAGCTATTTTTCAGAGGAAAGCAAGGCACGGTGGGATTAAGTGACCTGACGGGGTCACACAGAGGGATATGGTGGAGCTGGAGCATAGTAATCAGTGCCCCCCAGCTTGAAGGCCCCTGTGCTTACAAGATCTGCTGTGCCATCTTGCTTGCAAATATATAATATCCTTGGTCATGTAGGTGTGTGAACCTGCCTATAGTTCTTAATAATTTGGCTACAAATTACTTTTCCAACTCCAACTTTCTCTTCTCTCTTATGTGTTCCTTACCATCCTACAGAACTTAAGTCTTTCCATAGTTTAGTATTTTCTTGTCGTATCACAGTAAATAGAAACCTAAAGTAATTCAGATAATCAGGCTAAGGTCCAGATAACCTCTCTAAATTCCTAAACTCATTCAATCCCTTCTTCTCTTTGCATCTCTATCAATGCCAACCTACTTCCTGGAATGCCTCACTGAATGTCGCCTTCACCCACTCTGTGCTGCCACAATTTTTAGAAATTCTACCCATTTTTTAATAATTTTGTCTGAATAGCATCCCCTTCGTGATATCTTCTCTGAGCCCCCTATCCGGAAGCAATCTCCCCCTCCTCAGAATTTAGACAGCCGGATGTTTCATAGGTCATAGCCTTGTGTAATAATTTGTATACTTGTTTTATTTTCATGTTAGCAGGTTGCACATCACAAATTTTAGCCATAATTAAAGATCTATCTTAGCATATTGGTTTTGCACTCTTTCTGTCTGTGGTTGCTCATTGCTCTCTGCTCTCACATGACAACAGTAGATCAAAAGGGCCATAGAGGGCTCTATATGAGAAACCTTCTCTCACTCAGCTCCTGTGGCTAGAGGTGGCCTCTGCGGAGGCCAGTTAGTTTTTCTTTCTCTCATGGACATAGTCTTCTTGTCTTTTCTTTGAAACTGCTTTAGATATTCTCAGATAATACTGTTGTTCACTAATTTTACTAATATCTCTACTAACAGTATTTATCACGTTCTTATCGTTCCCCGACTACCCACCTATCCTCCGATAAAGAATGATTTCCTTGAGAATAAGAACATATTTTATTCATCTCTACATGCTTCATGATTCCTGGAACAGCACATTGTGTGTAAAAGATCCTCATGAATTATTTTTATAACTTTTAAAATCAACTGTTTTGGGTGTAATTTACATAAAATAACACAAATCAATTTTAAGCATACAGTTTGATAAGTTTTGACAAATGTCTACACTTACCCCCGGTCAACATTTCCATCCACCCACTGGCTTACCAAGAGGGGTGGGAGATGGTGGAAAAGCTTGGTGGTGAAGAGAAATTTGTCATTGACATTGTTGAGAATCCACAGAATGAAGTAATAAAAACAAATCCAACTTGTTTTTTAATTAGTTTTACTCTTGTTTTAAAATTTCTACAGAAAAGACACCCTCTTTAATTGCCTATATCCAGGGTAGATCACAACTGTCTGCATTCATGTGACATGGCACACCGGGGTCATGACTCTGCTGCTCTGCAGGTCATATACCCACCCTGGCTCCAGGACACCACCTACCTCCTTTCTGCAATAATAGATTATGCTTTTCTGTTCTACAACTGCATGTGAATGAAATCATATAGGATATACTCTTCTGTGTCTCACTTCTTTTACTCAACATGTTTTTGAGATTCATCCATATTCTTATGTGTACTAGTGTATTTATTCCTTTTCATCGTTGTAATATTTCATTGTATAAATAAAGCACTCATTTGCTGATGTTCTTGGGTTGTTTTTATTATGGCCATTAAAAATACAGCTTCTACGAACATTCTTGTACAAGTCTTCTTGTAGATTTTTCTTGGTAAGTGCACATTTAACTTTATAAGAAACTGCCAGTTTTCTTAATTGATTTACAATGATTTTATTCCACAAGGAATGTATGAGAATTCCAATTTCTTACATTCTCATCAACATTTGGTGGTCATGCTTTTAAATTTTAGGCATTCCAGTGGGTATAAAGGGACAACTTATTGTGGTTTAAATGTAGTTATCTGATGATTAATGATGTAGATTATTTTTTTTAATTGTATAATGGCCAATTGTTTATCTTTTTCAGTGAGGTGCCTGTTTAACCCCATTGCTAAGCTTTTAAAATTTATATATATGTTCACGATATGGGTCTTTTGTATCCGCATATGTATTGTAAACATTGTATCCTAGTTTGTGATTTGCTAATACATTTTTTAATGGTGTCTTTCAAAAAGCAGAAGTTTTCAATTCAGTGAATTCAAATGTTGTAATTTTTTGCTTTAAGTTTACTTCTTTTTGTGTCTTGTCTAAAAAATGTTTGCCTAACCAATGTCAAAAAGACTTCTTACCTCTGTTTTCTCCCAGTTTTATATTTTTTCTATTCACACTTAAGTCTTTGACACATTTAACAATGATATTCATGTGCGGTATGAAGTGAGAGTAAGGGTTAATTTTTATTTTCTAAATTTTAACACTATATTGAAAATATAACCTTTTCCTCCCATTGAATTATTTTGGTGTCTTTTTCAAAAATCATTTGATATACGTGTGGGTCTATTTTTGGACTTCCTTTGAATATATGGCTATTCTTTTGACAATAACCTATTATCTTGACTTGTGTAGTGTTTTAGTAAGTCTCACAGTCTAGTGATATACACTTTCTAATCTAAATCTTCCTTTTCAAAATTTTTTTGTATATTCAAGTTCCTTTGCAATTTTGTATAAACTTTTAAATTAGCTTGACGATTTATCCAAACAAAAAAACCTCATTGGGATTGTGTTAAATCTATAGAACAGTTTAGGGAGAATTGACATCTTAACAATATTGAGTCATTGATGCATGAGCATGGTATCTCTCCATTTATTTAGGTCTTTGATTTCTATAATTAGTGTTTGCAATTACCCACATACAATTCTTGCACATAATTTTTAAGCTTTTTATTTATTCATTTCATGGTTTCTGGTGCTATCATAAATGGTATTTTTAAATATTCCAAATATTTCCACATATTTATTGCTAGTACCTAGAAATACATTTGATTTGTAGATATTGATCTTATAACTTATAATTCTGCTAAACTCACTTATTAGGTCTAATAAATTTTTTTAAATTATTTGGAATTTTTTATATCAATAAATTCTCGTTTTGTGGTAAATAGAGACATTTTATTTGCAATCTCTCTATATTTTATTTTTAATTTTTGACTTACTGTACTGGCTATAACTCCCAGAACGGTATCAAGTAGAAGTATAACAAAGCCTGTTTTGTCTTATTTCTGACCTTGGGGTAAAGTGATCATTTTTTCATTGCTGAGTATTATGGTAGCTATAGTTTTTTTCATAAATGTTTTTTTTCAAGTTGAGGAAATTTCCTTTTATTCTTAGTTTGCTGAGAATTTTATTTTGATGATGAATATTCAATTTTGACAAATGCTTTTTCTGCTTCTATTGAAACAAGCAAATAATGTATTTTTTTTAGTGTGTTGATAATTATTTTTGGTTTTTGAATATTTTATGTTGATTTTTAAAAATTAATTAATTAATTTAACGTTTATTTATTATTAAGTGTCAGAGAGAGACAGAGCATGAGCACGGGAGGAGCAGAGACAGGAGAAGACACAGAATCCGAAGCAGGCTCCAGGCTCAGCTGTCAGCACAGAGCCGGATGCAGGGATCAAACTCAAGGACCGTGAGATCATGACCTGCGCCCAAATCGGAAGCTTAACCGGCTGAGCCACCCAGGCACCCCTGTATGTTGATTTTTGAATGAATGTTGATTGTATGTTGATTTTGAACGATCATTTTGAATGATCAAATAACTTGATCGTGATACATTCTTAAAATATAATTTTGGCCTTGGTTCACTAGTATTTTGTGGAGGATTTGTGGGTCTATATTTGCTAGGATATTGTCCTGTAGTTTATTTTTCTTGTAATGGCTTGGTCTAGTTTTATTTAGTATGTGGGTAATGCTAACATAATAAAATGAGTTAGAACGCTTCCTTGCTTTTCTATATTCTAGAAGAGTTTGAATAGAATTGATGTTTAGAGATACGTTAAAAGCTATATAAGAATTCTTTTATCAGTTTGTGTGGTTTCTGGCAACTCTTTCTCCTGTGTTCTGTCTCAAGGAAGCAAGGGCTTACAATTATCTCTCCTCAGAGTTTGTATCTTTCCTTAGATTTTAGGTTAGTTGGTAACTCTGTGACCTCAGTTCTACAATGACTTCAAGAAAAGTTATGATTGTGTAAATTATCTGGATTTTTATTTCATTAAAAAATTTTTTTGTTTAACATTTATTTATTTTTGAGAGACAGAGAGAGACAGAGCACAAGCAGGGGAGGGGCAGAGAGAGAGGGAAACACAGAATCTGAAGCAGGCTTCAGGCTCTGAGCTGTCAGCACAGAGCCCAACACAGGGCTCGAACCCATGAATCATGAGATCGTGACCTGAGCCAAAGTTGGACGCTTAACTGACTGAGCCACACAGGTGCCCCCTAGATTTTTACTTTTATTAGCGGGGAGCACTGTTCAGTTTCTATCTTCTATCTCTATTATCTAGCTGTTTACAGCAAGAAAGAAAGTCCACTGTGACTGGAAATGGAGTTCACTAATCTTGTTATAAATTAATTACAAGTAGATGTCAATAGTAAAATAAGGCTGAGTATGGATGAATTTGTATGAAACTACTTAACTAAAGCTTTATAAGTGAGAAACAACACATTTCAAAGTATATGGTTTAGTTTTTATTTCCCAGATTCTCAGTAGGATTGTGATAATTTTTATGTTTTTACTACATTCTTCTGGATGTATATCATCAAAAGACCTTGACACATGGCTTTGTAGGGCACATCTGCAAATTTTTGCAGACATTTCAACCGTATCAGTGAGCTCCATTTTATGTCCAGATCAATTGTGCTTACACATAATGAAAATTTACTAGTTTATATTTTTCTCTTAGTCTAGGCTTCCCAGGGGACGGACAAAAACAAAATAAATCTTACCAGCATTTTTTTATAACTCTTTAGGCAAAAACCATTACACTTTAGAAGAACACAGGAAGTGTGTTATGGTGGTCAAGGGACCAGAAGAGATAGAGGCACACAAGAACTTTGCATACCCCAGGGCACAAATGTTCTGGATGCATAGCATTTCTAGGCCCTGTTGTCATCTAATTCTTGGATGTCAGAGGGAGTTCCCTAGCATTATGACCAAACTTATTACTCACAAGATCAGGCTCTGTAAGCAGGTCATACATCTGTGAACATCTGGAACTGCTTGTGAATGTCATTCTCACTTTGGATGGGAATCTTCTTTGTATGGAGAATGCATTGCTCTCATCTTGGAGCATTCATTAGGTGTTCAGTCAGTGCTTGTTAAGTCAATCACTGTGAAGGTTGAATGCAAAGCTTTGAAGTCTTCTTCCAGCCCCGTGCTTGCCCCTCTTCTAAGGTTGAGCTTTCTTTCTTCCCAAACAAATACAGAGGCCTTTTATGACAGGGCTGTTTCCTGCAAAAATGTGTAGAAACCAAGTGTGAAATTGATGCTTTAGTTGGCAAGCTAATATTTCACATTATCATGAGGCCAGTGTTCTTTATATTCCAAAGTCAATCTGTATCTATATATGCTATCACCTGTGAAAAACAAGTAGAACATGAATTGGGCAGCATCTAGCATGTTCATTGCAATCTGTTCTAGGTACATCAAAGGCATATGTGCAAGCAGTTGATATGGACAAGTCAGAACCACTAACTCTTCTGCCATTGATCAGAGGTTGGGGGTGGGGAGCCAGTCGGTGACAAAGCACTTCAGACCTCTTGGGAGATATCAATAGAATGAGACATGCCATCTATAAAATATAATTATATAGCTCCCAGTGGTGTTGTTTTGAAAGACAATAACCCATTTAATATTTTGAAATGGATTGCCCAGACAGCATTCTTTGGAACATCTTGCACTTTTCTTGACCTCGGTCTCTAAGGTCTTCCAGCTTTAAGAATTTTCTCTAATTCTTTGGACTTCCTGAGGAAGACAACAAAATCTTTTCATTGTTGAAATGGGGATTTGCTCGGAATTTTAGATTGCCGATGTCAAAAATTTAACCGAGTAAAATGGATGAAACTTGTTCTTTATTGGTCACATCTTATCCCACCATTTCTTTACACAATGTCATATTCGAAGCATAACATTAATCCAATTACAGTGGGCTACTCGTTTTTTCTCTTTCTCTTTTTAAGAGGTGGGGGAAAGGGCAGAGAGAGAGAAATAGAGAATCCCAAGCAGGCTCCACACTGTGAGCTGTCAACATAGAGCCTCACTTGGGGCTTGATCCCATGAACTGTGAGCTCATGACCTGAGCCAAAATTAAGAGTCGGTCGCTCAGCCAACTGGGCCACCCAGGTGCCCCTCCAGTGGACTACCTCTTAACCTGTATCTTTTTTTCTTGGAAATGTAGAAATGCACTATGATTACTCCAGCTATACCACTTTACAGATACTTCACAGTTACTTGGTGCATGCTCATAAATCATTTGAGAAACAGAAATTAAATGCACTAGGAATGTGAGGTAACCTAGCATAGAGCTTTAGTTAAAAGGCCTGGGTCAAACCCTTGGAATGAACAGCTCTTTAATCATGGGAGGTGGTTCCTTAAATGATCTAATTGTGGTTTCTTCACTTATATAGTTGCAGAAAATTACCTGTTTTATCGATTTCATAGGATTAACAGAAACATGGAATAAAAATGGATATAGCATGATACATATAGATACATGTGTATATATGTGTGTGTATATATATGGATATGTATGCGTGTGTGTCCCTTACTCACATTAGCCAGGCAACAGTTTCAGATTCCTCCAGGAATTTTATACAAGTAATTTTTATACCACTAATGTATTGGTAGTAAAGTAGACAATGAGTAATACTAACAATAAATAATAGCAATTTTTGTGACACTTCCTTTGTACTCTGTGCCCACATTACCTTCTTTAACCCTTGCAACTGTGCAATTGAGGAAACTGATGGTAGGGGAGACTCTTTTGCTTGTCACACGGCCAGGAAGTACAGCAGAGATTCAAACTTGGATCTGACTGGGGGCAAAGTCCATGTTCTGTGCATTCTTAGGTCCTTCTTTTGCTGTCTGGCTGGCAGAGTCAGGGAAGCCAGCAGGGAAATAAAGAACAGAAGTGAGAAGTTCAGTTTTAAGAATAAATTAATATCTCGGGATGTCTGGGTGTCTCATCCAGTTAAACGTCCAACTCTTGGTTTTAGCTCAGGTCATAATCTCAATGGTTTGTGAGTTCAAGCCCTGCACTGGCAGTAGCAGCATCAAGCCTGAATGGGATTCTCTCTCTCTCTTTCTCTCTCTCTCTCTCTCTCCTCTCTGCCTCTCCCCTGCTTGTGCATGTTCACTGTGCTTTCTTTCAAAAGAAAGAAATAAATAAACTTAAAAAATTAAACTAAATTAATATCACAATATAAAAACCTGCATGAATAGGTAATGAAGAAAGGATTTCTTCCCCACATCGCTGAAGAGCATATTGTAGGTGATTTATAATCTTCAAATTCCAAGATCTGTGTATCTGATACACAGCAGTGGAGACTTTTCAGAACCTGAGCCACTTAAATAACAGGACAAACCCAATGGGGAAAAGCTTGGGAGGAGGAAGTGTCCCATTCTTTCCCATCATCCCTGTCAAGCAAGAAGGTCGGTAGAGTCTAATGCCTTCTTCAGAGCACTCGTCCTTACTCTGGGCAAAAAATTGCAAGATTTTAGAGGGACGTTAAACAAATTACTGTCCCAAGGGTATCACACTATTGCATTTATTCAAACAAACAGGTCAGCAAATAGAAATTTTGTCTGGACAATAGCACATATTGAAGTTTGTAATAGAAATTTAACCTCAGTGGAAACCATGGAATAGATAAAATAACACCAGTTGATGGTCTTGTTAAATGAGACCATTGTAAGGTAACAATCAAGAACAAAATTAATGAATTTTTCCATTACTTTATTTAAGAAGAAATTGAGTGTGAGGCATGAAATGGTACAAATGCCCACATTTTTGGCATGAGTTCAGAATAATGCCAGTAACAGACTTTGTGTTAGATTTCAAATTAATTTTTCCATGTAAATTTAATTTTATATGAAGAGAGTTTCTTTTTTTTCCTTGTGCAGTTTGAAAGAGACTGAATTTTAAAATGGGTTCCAAGGAGAATGGTAAAACCCTCAAGATGAGGGGTTTGGCATAAGCATGTGCTTAGGACTAATGTTGGTTTTCTCATCCACTGGAAAACATATTTTGAAGCATTTGGTTTGGTGTGGTTTGGTTTTTCATATCTTGTTATAAAATAGTGTAGGGTCCTGAGCTGTAAGCATATATAGATTATCATTATCAAATGAAAACTGTATTTTTCTTTTATAATAATGTTTTTGATTCTACTATATATATTTATATCATCTATATATTCTGAAATAATAATACCTGCTCATAAATATGACCCCTTTTCTTATGTTTTCTCCCCTCTGTGTCTCTTTACACACACACACACACACACACACACACACACACACACAGACTCAAGTAGATCATTACCTAAGAATGGATAGAGCATGACAAACCTCTAGCCAGAGCTTCTTAAAAATGCTCTGGAGAGGGGGTAGCTCACTGATATATTATGACCTTGCTATATATTTTTTTACTTATCAGAGTTTCTATAGCACTCAAAGATTTGGGGGTGCCAAAAGACACTGTCAGGGGTATACAGAATGAAATTTGGTGTGAGAAGATCCACATTTCCTCATGCATTGTGCAGGCACTAGTTCATTGGTGCTGGTTAGAGCTCTGGCCCTGAGAAAAAAGTAAAAAAAAAAAAAAAATGCTTAAGGAGTTGTAGCCATGGGGTGACTTGAAATCCCCCAATCATCTATTTTGTTTCTTTCCAGATGGTCTAAGGTGGGGATCACTGACTCAAGTATCTAGAGGGGACTCTGCAGGTGAAATTCAGACCCAAACTAGCCTAATAGAGCAGTGACAGATTTGACAATACTTCAAATGAGTAGTTCCATATCTTTTTTTTTTTTTAATTTTTTTTTTAACGTTTATTTATTTTTGAGACAGAGAGAGACAGAGCATGAACGGGGGAGGGGAGAGAGAGAGAGGGAGACACAGAATCGGAAGCAGGCTCCAGGCTCTGAGCCATCAGCCCAGACCCCGACGCGGGGCTCGAACTCACGGACCGCGAGATCGTGACCTGAGCCGAAGTCGGCAGCCCAACCGACTGAGCCACCCAGGCGCCCCGTGTAGTTCCATATCTTTAGATTAAAAAAAAGAAGGAAAAACACAAATACCATATGATTTCACTCACATGAAGAAATGAAGAAACAAACAGATTAAAAACAGACTAAGACTTATAAATACAGAGAACAAACTGATAGTAGCCAGAAAGAAGGGTGTTGGGGGATGAGCAAAATGGGGAAGGGGAATGGGAGATACAGCCTTCCAGTTTAGTCTTGGGACTAAAAGGCACAGCATTGGAAATATACCCAATGGTATTGTAATAGTGTTGTATGCTGACAGATGGTAAGTATGCTTGTTGTGAGCACAGCATAATCTATGGACTTGTGGAATCACTATGTTGTGCACCTGAAACTAATGTAACATGGTGCATCAATTATACTCAAATAAAACATATTTTCAAATAACTGAAATTCTGTTTTATAATGTGAAAGCTCCCAAACTTAAAATCTTGGCTCTGTATTTGCGTTAATTGCATAGATTATCAAAACTATGTTATTAGGCATTATTGGCTTTTGGCCTCAATATACTATGTCTCTGAAGTGCTTGATCCCAGATCTTACTATATAGATAAAGAGAATGAGGGGGATTAGGTAGCATGGTGAAGAGGGTGTGTTTATTATTCATTCCTTCATTATACATTTATGGAGAACATACTGTATTCTAAGTCCCAGTTTTATTCACTGTGTATACATTTGTGAATAAGATGAACTTTCTGCCTTCATAGTTTATATTCTTGCGAACAGGAGTGGGGAGATTGTTAAAAAAATGTTAAGTTGGAAAGAAATGCCATGAGGAGGACAGATCCATAGCTGTGAGTGGTATGAGAGACTGCTCATATCTCACAGAAAGGACAATGAGTCCCATGGAAGTTAAACAACTGCTCAAAGGCATGGCAAGTTCCTGGGAGAAGCCACGTGAGAACCCTGGGCTGTCTTTATGGGCTTGCAAACAGTGTGATTTGATGCTGTGCTGTCACTGTACAGAAATTCTTAATCATTTATCCTTGAACTTATTTGTAGAAGTGCAATGGAACCTTGGAGCATGCACCATTCTTTGCCACTTCATTTGCACATTGCACGTGGAGCCCGTAAACACAGAGTCCTGGTGGACCCACGATGCATGGAGTTTAAGACTCAAAGCAGGTACAAAGTAAACGTGTTAGGTCTATGACTGAGTAACTGGGGATGGGGGAGATGGGGGGTCTTGACAGCCCCAAGAGACTACACTTTTCTTTCCAATGAGAGCTTGCTTTGGACACAGAGAAGTCAATGATGCACTGTCTAGGTGACACAGAAGGAACGACAAAGATGGGGAAACTCATAGCTCATTTTCCTTTTAATCTTTCTTTTTTTTTTTTTTTTTTTTTTTTTTCAACTTTTTTTTTATTTATTTTTTTTGGGACAGAGAGAGACAGAGCATGAACGGGGGAGGGGCAGAGAGAGAGGGAGACACAGAATCAGAAACAGGCTCCAGGCTCTGAGCCATCAGCCCAGAGCCCGACGCGGGGCTCGAACTCACAGACCGCGAGATCGTGACCTGGCTGAAGTCGGACGCTTAACCGACTGCGCCACCCAGGCGCCCCCCTTTTAATCTTTCTTTACCCCTCACTACACTGAGGTAGAGAATGTTCGTAGGATGTGTGTGCACTAATAATTGAAATAAATACAGGGGTGCCTGGGTGGCTCAGTCGGTTGAGCGTCCGACTTCGGCTCAGGTCACGATCTCGCGGTTCATGAGTTCAAGCCCCGCTTCCGGCTCTGTGCTGACAGCTCAGGGCCTGGAGCCTGCTTCGGATTCTGTGCCTCCCTCTCTCTCTGCCCTTCCCTCACTCTCTCTCTCTCTCTCTCTGTCTCAAAAATAAAGATAAAAAAAATAAATACAGTTGAGTTCAATCCCAATGAAACTGTTTCCACTGTCTGGTAAGAATAAGATACCTGGGGTGCCTGGGTGGCTCAGTCGGTTGACTGTCTGACTTCAGCTCAGGTCATGATCTCAGGGTCTGTGAGTTCGAGCCCCGCGTCGGGCTCTGTGCTGACAGCTCAGAGCCTGGAGGCTGCTTCACATTCTGTGTCTCCCTCTCTCTCTGCCCCTCCCCCACTCATGCTCTGTCTCTCTCTGTCTCAAAAATAAATAAAACATTAAAAAAAGAATAAGATACTTATGCACATAAAAACTATGAAATATGAATTGTGTAGTCTCAAGGATTTTTGCATATGAATTACATGCTCTTATATTTGCATTTAAAAGTATCAGTGCACTATATAGAGCCAAATGGTACAATTCATGCTAATAATTAAAATTTTAATTTTTTCTTTATTTAGCGTAATATTAAATAAAAATAACAATGCCATGATGTAAAAGAAAGGAAATAGGTTTATATTTTAGTACCCTCAATGAATCTGTTGTCCTGCTTTTTCATTTTGCATTCGGCCTTGCAAATTATGTAATTGGCCCTCCTAGGCCTCGTTTAGAATCTGTTCTCCTAACTTCTGTCATAAGAATACAAGACCTCACTATGCCCTAGTTTGTTTTCAATTTTAATGGTGATGATCATAAGTCTTCAAGAAGGAAAAGTGTCTTCCTTATTTAAATGGTTTTCACTTTATACAAGAGTTATCACAACCATGATTTCATAGTAGATATTAATGCATCCAAACTTGCCCCTCTTTGTCTGTTCTGGCTTTTTAATTCATTAGTGCCCTGCTCATAAGACAAATGAGGTAGTGCAAAATGACAAGCATCACATACAACAATTTGTGCCAATTACTGCTTTTTTGGTTTGATCCTTGAAACCTGGTTATCTGACATTGAAACAAAAGACCAGTTGTCTCCACTGGAAATACATGATGAGGATATAGGGTGCACTTTTCCAGAGAGAGGGGCTTTTCACATAGCACACTGTCATTATTTGGGGAGAATCATTCTGAAGAGATCATATTTGCTCTTTTTTCTTCTCATTTTCAAAGCTTTTAACATATAAACTTGAAAAGATTTTGACAGGCATTTATATCTGTGAGGAGGTTGCGCTTGAACCTGGATACAATTCAGTACTTTAAAAAGCTTAAAGCATGAGCCCTGTGTATTATTAGTTTGCTGTCACAATAAACCTCCACAAACTGAGTGGCTTAACAGAAAATTATCTCTGAGTTGCAGAAGCTAGAAGTCGTAAGATCAAGGGGTCAGTAGAGTTGGTTCCTTCCGAGAGCCATGAGACGGATCTGTTCTGTTCCTTTTCCTAAGCTTCCAGTGGTTTGCTGACAATCTTTGGCATTTCTTTGGGTGTAGAAGCATCCCTGGTCTCTGCTTTCATGTTCATGTGGCATTCTCCCTGTGTATGTGTGCGTCTCCAAACTTGTGCTTTTTGTAAGGATGCCAGTCATACTGGATTAGGGCTTCGTGACCCCATTTTAACTTGGTTACCTCCGTCAAGACCTTATGTGCAAACAAGGTCACTTTCTGAGGCACTAGGTTTGAGACTTCAACACGTGCATTTGAAGGGACATAATTCAATCATAACACTCTGATATCTATGCAAATATTGAACCTGGTCAGGACAAGTAACCAAAATCTGTGTCTAGTCTCCATTTGGCTCCCGTTTGACATTTAATTCTGCAGTGCAGGCTGAATCATATAGGACTCATGGGGCTGACATCAGTGTGTGCTCCTGGTGAGGGAGACCAGCAGAAAGGCGTGTCCCCTCCACTCCAAGACATCAGTAGTACCAGACAACCATGCCAAGCACAGTTCATGGATGAGAAGAGCAGTAAAAATGAGGTCTTTGCATAATCAGCAGTCATAGTTACGGTTTGTCTCTTTGGCATGTAACAAGGACTTAGCCACGGGTGATTTTATTTTTCAAGGTCTGACTGAACTCATGATTATCTTGCTTTTGTTAATTGTTTAAGTTTCCTAGTGGTTCGTGCTCCCACGTGTGTGAGAGGGCATATTTGAAAAGAGTCAGAAAGACTTGAAAATATTAGAGAAGTGTGTCCTCGTGAGAAGAGTAGAACTGATGGATAGGTAAATGCCATGGCTACCTTGAGGCTTGGTTTGGATATCTAATAGAACACCTGACAATGCCTGAGACATGTTGGAAATCCAGGAACTTTTTGTTGGAGAAATCAATAAAACTAATGAGTGGGGTTATGTTTCCTTACATACTCTTTCCAACTTTTTACTTCCTCACCTTTTTTCTCTGGAGTCTTGGATCATAAAAATGGAGGAAAGGATATTTTATGTTTAGTTCCTGGTCCAGTCAACTCCGAACACTTTTACCCTCGGCTCACATGCTTTTAATAAAGAAGGTTGATTCCTACAATGCATAGCCACATTTACTAGATTTGGAATGTCTAATTTTACCCTATCATCAGAAATTCCTTGGGAATAGAGCCAGTGATTATGCAGATATGTGTTTGTGATCAGTTGTGGCTGAGACTGATGACCTTCTTTCTATCCCATTGTTTACCTATTAATCTTCTTTGCTGACTTTGCATTGTAAAAAAGGTTCTTCCTTGAACCCTGCTTTTGAATATCCATTCCAAACTGAAGAAGGAAGTCATCAATGGAAGGAAGTCTTTTTCAATTTAAATTCGACTGGTGAAAGGGATATATATAGTTTAAAGGCTTTTAGTATGCTAATAACCTTACTTAGCCTAAATGGAAGAACTGCTCACAATTTTTTATTCATTCATTCACATGTATATTTGTATACTTAATTTAATATAGCCACCTAAGGGGCGCTTGGGTGGCTCAGTCGGTTGAGTGACTTTGGCTCAGGTCATGATCTCAGTCTGTGAGTTCGAGCCCCGCATCGGGCTCTGTGCTGACAGCTTGGAACCTGGAGCCTGCTTCGGATTCTGTGTCTCCCTTTCTCTCTGTCCCTCCCTTGCTCATGCTCTGTCTCTGTCTCAAAAACAAATAAAAACATTAAGAAAAAAAATTTTAATATAACCACCTAAATATAAATATTTTTTATGCTCTTACAGGTGAAGGCTAGACAAAAAGTTGAATAAGACAAAGATATAGTTTTCTGGGTTGGCAGGATATCCAGGCAGAAATATTTTCAGGAAGTTGGAAATATGGGTCTGAAGCTCAGGAAAAAATATTTGAGAGTCAGTTCTTTTAAGGTAATAACTACAGTCATAGAAATAAATGAAATTTCCAGGAAAAGAGAGAAGAGAGAAAAGATGAGAAAGGAGACAAGAGGTAAATCATGATGTATGGCCTAGAGAAGCAGACTTCTTCTTCCAGATGATCCCTGCCTTGGGACATGGGTATCCCTCACTGGAATATAAACAAAATTGATGCAGTTGAAGTAAACTCAGTCATGATCTTTTGTAAATTTGTAAATCCATGAGAAACTTCTACCACTTTCCGTGATTGACATTCTCATACCCTTAACTGGTTATAGCTTGAGCACCAGGGTTAAAAATAATGGCTAAAATTTGTGTAGCACTTTCTCTATACCTGGCATTCTAGTGAACAATATTTATGTGTGGTATCTTACTGAATCCTCACAATAATGCTATAAAGTGAATGTCATAACTATCTCCATTTTACATACAAGGTAACTGAAGAATGGTAAAGTTAAGCAATTTGTCTTACATCTACTAACTGAAAAATGACAGAGTAGGGATTCACATATGTTGGATTCGATGTGAAAACTTATGCTCTTAGCCATTTTACCAGACTGCCTCCCATGACTGTATTCTTCTGGAGGATGAGTCCCATTCACTTTTCTAATCTCCTATCTCAGACATTACAGAAACCAGAAAACAGTTTAAAAGATAAGTCAACTGTTCAATAACAATGCCCCATATTTTAATTTGAAAGAGGCCAAGTGAAAATTTTTAAATATAAGGAAGGTCCTTAAGAAGCAAGCATTGACCTTTGGGTAAACTAGCCTTCAGATCTAGAGAAAAGAGAGTTTAAATAACATATTAAGTTAGTAGGTTAGATTTTTAAAAATGTGCTCATGTTATGTTGTCCTTCCCATATCCATAGCAGCTACCCTAGATCTCTTTCTCATTAAAGTTTCCAACTTCATCCATGTTCCCATCACTCTTACTATACACTTACAGGTCCTTTTTTATGGGAAATGTAGGCTGCCAGTATATACAGTTATCTACTTTCCTCATACTCACCTGAGATCTTATCTAGAGGCTTACCTATCCTTCTGACTTTCCTGCTTTTTTCAACAAAGAAATTTCACCTTCATTTTCAAAGCCTGCTCTTGATATAAATTGCATATAAGCCTAAGATACCTTTTTATAAAATATTTTTTAATGTTTATTTATTTATTTTTGAGAGAGAGAGCCCACAAGTAGGGGAGGGGCAGAGAGAGGGACACAATGTGAAGCAGGCTCCAGGCTCTGCACTATCAGTGCATAGCCCAATGCAGGGCTTGAACTTATGAACCATGAGATCATGACCTGGGCAGAAGTCGGATGCTTAACCAACTGAGCCACCCAGGTGCCCCACTATGATACCTTTTTAAATTTTTTTTTTTCAACATTTATTTATTTTTGGGACAGAGAGAGACAGAGCATGAACGGGGGAGGGGCAGAGAGAGAGGGAGACACAGAATCGGAAACAGGCTCCAGGCTCTGAGCCATCAGCCCAGAGCCCGATGCGGGGCTCGAACTCACGGACCGCGAGATCGTGACCTGGCTGAAGTCGGACGCTTAACTGACTGCGCCACCCAGGCGCCCCTATGATACCTTTTTAAATTAAGATGATAAAAGCAATGATAAAGTGTCAATTCACTGGAAGTTTGAAAGGAGATTCCGTGACTTTGTTGAAGTTGCCATATTCATGTTTATCTCCTCACCGTAGGATCTGGCATATAGTAAATATCCAACGAATACTTTCTGAAACAAACTGGAATGAGATGGAGGATAGATTTCTAGTTCAGGGTATTGTCCAAAGAGGAAAGATGGAGTAGTACAGCCAGAAACTCTTGGCACGCCAAAGAATGTTGGTGATCCCAGGTCTCAGAAGGGGAAGGAGACAGAGGTAGTCACAGGAAATCACTGCTTCTTCCTTTAAGTTCAGTCTCTAGCAGGTGTTGAGATCTATGAGTTCTTCATGGATGCTGACAACTTGCCTCTGTTCTTGTTCAGATTTATTTTTATTTTTGAGTACCTTTAGAGATTCTAAGATGCTATCATCCTTATGGTAAAAGGAAAGGTAAAAAAGATAATTAATGCATCTTAATCATTTCAAGCATTTCATAAGAGCTCTTCAATTTTCAAACTTGCATAAATATTTAGTACTTTGACATATATCACAGCACTTGACATATTTTGCACATTCTGGGGAAATAGTGAGCCATGATAGTTTGTTGATGAGCTCAAGAAAAAGTGTGTTTCTGAAAAGCAAACCATGCCAGTATTCTGGCAAACCAGAAACCATTATTCTGTAGTATAACCAAGCAGCTGAGTGATGTAATTAGATTTTCTCAGCGCCCAACATGCAGATATAAGAACCAAACAGATGGCTCAGTTGACCCAAGAGAGGAGGGTTGCTAGGTTTAGTGGGGTGTGGCACAGGAGGGTTCTGGTAAGAATTCAGAGAGAAAGGTTGGTTCATGCTGGACAGGGAGTTGAACAAATGAGAAGAGCCAGTATGGAAAGATCAGAGGACTGAAGTGTAACACTATTAAAGAGGAGATTTGATGAGAAAGGGGAGTGGATTGCAGATCAGGATTAGAATGTCCTAGTCTCAGAGTTCAATATTTTGAAAGAAAAGAGTTCAGAAAATAAATCAAGGGCAAATGTAGCCATGCATTTTTTGATAAGATAGAATTATCAGTGTCACTTGTAACGCTTATTTGAACTCTCCTTGAGATTCCCTTCTGCACCATGGTTAAAGGATGAAAGTAACCTATGGAGACAGGCTTCTCTCTGACTCCTGTCCATTTCAAGCCATCCTATGCAGGATGCTTACAAGCAACAGGAAGAGAGGCTTTCCTAGGCTCAGCCCTCAGATTCTCAAGGAACCTCTTATAAGAATATGGGCTCTGGACTGACTGCTCTCAGTTAGACCACACTTGTCAGTCTTAGTCTCTTCTCTCTGGACCATGCTGACCTTGGAAGATGCCAACTGACCTGTGCCCTTGGAATCTGGGACATCTTTAGTCTTTCTTCTAACTCTTGGATGTTGAACCCAATCTCTATTTAGAAACATCCTATCTACTTTCCTCATCTTTATTTTGGCCTTAACTCTTCTCTCTGAACTTTAGGTATTTATGCTCCCCTTCCTACATTAGGTGACTTGACTATGCTTCCTTCCCCTTATAGAGGACATTAGGCCTGCTTTTTTTGATCTATTCCATTTTGTTGTTTTTTCTAGACCTATTTAACATCTCTCAGGGATCCACTTCCAAAAGTATCTGCTCTTTCTACTCTGAGTTTGACTCTAAAAAATGAGTCCATGCTTAGAATATTTTAACTCATTTTATGTATTATTACATCAGACAGGTCTGAAGGAAAATATCTTTCTAAATTTATAGCAAAAAGTCACCACTTAAACAGGTGGGGTAAATTTTGTAGAGCATAAAGGTCTTTTCATGTGTCCTCAAATCATGATAGATGAAACTCTATGTTTTGGGAAGTAAACCACATATGCTTCTCCCTCAGTTTTTTCAGAGCAAGAACAGACTAGCCTAGACATAGAATTAGTCTGGCAAATAATTTGTATCCAATACAGTAGATCAGAATGTCTAATAAGGAAGTTCATGGATGATTTTTTTCCCTTGAAAATTACTGCTTAATCCTGTTGACCTTTGTTGGGACACTTGGATGAAACATCTCAAGCAGTGGGAAATCTCTTGTAGTCATTTTAACATGTGCTCTCCCCTCTAACAGGATACTTATGTGTATCAAAATGGGGACCAAGAGTACTGTGCCCTCAGAGACAATGATTTTGGGACAAAGCCTGAGACCCCCAGCAGGCACTTAAAATCCCAGTTTCCAGCTCTTATCTATGTCTTAAGAGACAGCTAGTTTAGTGAAGTGAGAAGCATTTTGTTCTCTAAGCAAAAAGCTTCAGGGCATGGAGGTTTGGGAATCTGTGAGGTTATTTTGCATATTCAGAATTAGTGGCTTTTACTTTCACAGCAATTAATTTTTTATTCTGTTATAGTGTGGTTGTTTTGAAGATTTTGTCTTTTTCTAAAGCCTTTTTTTTTAAACTGTCGTTGTTAGGTTCTGATTTAAAATTGTTTTTATTCCCAACCAAATGAAAGCCTTTGATTCTTTAACTTTTCTCATGCCACTGGAAAAAGTTCTTCAGATCTATACACATTTTGCCAAACTCCACATCAGTATTTCTTCATATAGACATATCTATTGGTGACTAGTTTTCAAGAGACTCTCTTGTCCATTCATCAGAAAAATGCAATGTCTTCTGGGTGTTGCCCCTCTGTTGTACTAGTAAGTGCTAGAACTGAGGTTGCTTCTGACCTTCTTTCATGGTTTAAAGTCTACAGTTCATTCACAATACATATCTCCAATTTGGCATAAGGGGTAGCACTTACAAAGATGTATTATTTCTTTGGATCAATTTTAATCAAAACATCTGACAAAATGTTAGCCCCTACAGATCTCTAAAATAAAGTATTCTCCACAAAGTGAACTCTGGAAACATGGCTGGGAAATTAATTCCTGGCAAAGTAATTTGATAGTATGGGAAATAATGTCTTTTTTTTTTTGAAATTCACTATATGTATTAATAAAGTAAAGTCTCTGAAAAGTCCCACAATAATGAAATCTCTTTGACATTGTTAATCCCATGTTTCTCAAACTTGTTTAAAGATGTGATGCCTCATTTCTTTTCTTTTACATAACACCTATTCACCCTGGATCAAACTCAGTCATGACAGAGCAATGGAACCTCTGTAGAACTGGCTTTATTGAGTTGTCCTTTGGCTTTCGTCCATGTGCGTACACAGAGGGATGTACTGGGATATTGTCAGGGAAGTTCTATAATGAATTAATCAAGACTGCTATTGATGTTCAGTATGGTCCTATTTTCACTTCATAAAAACCTGACATAAATTTTTCCCATGTCTCAGTATCAGGAAAATTATGACTTTGGGGGTACCAACCATGTGTTTATTCTACGGATACCATATATATTTTGTCCCTTTTTGCACTGAAAGATAAAAAGCTCAAATTTTGAGCCACTTGGTATGAGAGTCCCAACATGAAGTTTATTTACTAACCTCTTTCCTGGCTTACTTTAATTTTCCCTCAACTTTTTTTTTTCCTTAATACCCTCACTTATTTGGCTATTATCAAGTTGTCTTATTCTAGTGTATGTATTTATAAATTGATGTGCATTTCTATTGTTAGAGGGAGGCATACAAAACATCATTTTTTAACATTTCCATTAAATATTTGCATGAGTGAATGAGATACTCAGGCTGACCAAACTCAACATAACTATGTTAGGCAACATACTTGCTATTTTGAGGACCATCACATCCAGAAAAGTATCAATCCTAAAAATTTTATAGTTTTAGCTTTTACATTTAAAACAATGATTCAGGAGTGCCTGGGTGGCTCAGTCAGTTAAACGTCTGACTTCAGCTCAGGTCATGATCTCCCAGTTTGTGGGTTTGAGCCCCATTTTAGACTCTACACTGGCAATACAGAGCCTGCTTGGGATTCTCTGTCTCTTCCTTTCTCTCTGCCCCTCCCCTGCTCATACTCTCTCTCTCCCAAAATAAATAAATAAACTTAAAAAAAACCCAACTCTGATTCATTTCAAACTAGTTTTTGCATTTAGCATGAAATAGAGATGGTACCCCATCTTTCCATAAGGTATCCAATTGTTCCAGTACAGTTTGTTGAAAAGATTTTCTTTCCAATTAAATTATACTCACACCTATTATGAACTGAATGGTGACCCCCAACAATATCAGATTCTACATCACAGAGACTGAATATTAAATTTCTGTGCTAAAGTTTTTGCAGATGTGATTAAGTTAAGTCTCTTGAGATAAGATTATCCTGCATTATCTGGGTGGTCTCTAACTGCCATTGTATGTTTCCTGCTAAGAAAGAGGGAGAGGAAGATTGGACACATTCAGGAAGCAAAAGGAGATGTGATGATGCAGGCAGAGAGAGAGAGAGAGAGAGAGAGAGAGAGAGATTTGAAGCTGGCTTTGAATGTGGAAGAAGAGAGCATAGGCCAAGAGAGTATATTTCCAGAACATGGAAGAGGTGGGGAGTGAGTCCCTTCCTACAAAGTTTTGAGAGTGGCCCTACAGACACTTGATTTCAGCCCAGTGAAACTAATGTTGGACTCTTGGTGTCTAGAAATATGAGAAAAGTTAAAGACATGGAACACGTTTGGCTATGGTATAAATCAGGAAGAAATAAAGCCTAGAACAAAGGAAGTCTCTTCTCTCTCACTACAGGGTAGAAACCAAAAGAGCCTCTGGAGTTGGGGGAAGTATTTGGGGAGGGAGTCAGCAGCAACTGGGCTTAGGTTGGAGATGGTACCTGGGTTCTATGGGAACTAACATCTCATTCTCTGTGCCTCCACCAGGATGGGAAGAGGTAAGGCAATGCAAACCACAGACAACATGGTGTTGAGAGTCTGAAAGCAGAAAAGGCTTGTGCTCCACTTTCTGTTTTGGAATATGAGAGCCCCAGAAGCCAGCATAGTGTGGGCATGGTCAGGTAGCCATGGTCCAGGAAGATTTCTGGGTAAGTGGGCTCTAGAGAAAGTGTGGTGGAGTTTCAGGGAAAGCAGCTCTGATAGTTTCTGAGCACCTAAGGAAGATGCAGGGGAGTGCAAAGAGAACCGATTGACTAAAGGTGAAGTTTGAGATAAAAAGCTGAAAAAGGCAAGCACTCTCATCTGGAGGCAATGACGAAATTCATTGTCTTTTATGATGGATGTTAGCACAACTTTCAAAAGGCCAGTGAGGTTAGACCAACTTCAGTGGGTAGCAGCTGACCATACCAAAGGCCAGAGATTATAGGGATGAGGTATCTCCAACCAAGGCTCAGGGGCATTGTTGAGCACCTCCCTGATTCCAGGGAGCAGATGAACCTCCCTGGGAACTTGGGTCAACTTTAGGCTTAATAATGAGAAAGGAAAAGGGAAGACACTCCCAAAGACTGAATATGTACCCTAAAGTGTCTAAGTATTAGAGAGTGATTGAGATGAGAATTTGATTTAAAAGATTACTGGATTTTCTAGATTTATTAAAATTGGATAGAATAATTTTTCCACTCTGTGGATATTGGAACCTTCAGAAAAAAGTTTAATTTCAGGGCATCTGGGTGGCTTAGTTGGATAAGCGTCCAACTTCAGCTTGGGTCATGATCTCACAGTTTGTGGGTTCAAGCCCCACATCAGGCTCTGTGCTGACAGCTCGGAACCTGGAGCCTGCTTCAGATTCTGTGTCTCCCTCTCTCTCTGCCCCTACCCCACTCATGTTCTGTCTGTCTCTCTCTCTCAAAATAAATAAATGAACATTAAAAAAAATTTTAATAAAAAAAGTTGAATTTTAATAAAGGAAATAAATAATAAAGTTATTATTTATATACTTATAGGCAATATATATATTATATGCAGGCAATTCAAATATTAACATGTAAATATTGATACTGCCACATATATGCCATTATTAATTTATATTACCACAGTAATTATCTAGCATCTCCATGTAATAGTTAATGAATACTAGGCTCAGTGAGGTCAGTGAATTGTCCAAGTACACATATAAAAAGATTGAATTAAAATCCTGGTCTAACTTTAAATCCGTATCCTTTCCAGGGCTAACACGTGCTTCCAAGGGGGAAACCACTGTCAAAAACCTATTAACACCATTGACTGATTTTTTTCCTCATCATTATGGGTCATATTCCAGGTTCTTTTCATGCTTGGTAATTGTTTATTGGATGCTAGACTTTGTGAATTTTATCTTATTTACATAAATTTTTGAATTTATACAAATATTTCTAAATTTTTTTCTGGCACAAAATTATTTGGAAATAGTTTTATACTTTTGAAGGTTATTTTTCAGCTTTATGACTTGGATTAGAACACCCTTAGTTTAGAGCTAATTTTGTCCAACTATTGGGGCAATGGCTTTTGTGTTCTCTACTCAATGTCCTGTGAATTGCAAGGCTTTTCCCCTCACTGGAATGAACACAAACTATTTGCAGCTCTGTGTGAGTTCCACAGATTATTCCCTATAATACTTCAGGGAGTTTTTTTCTCCAGCGTTAGGTCATTTCCTTACAGTTCACAGCTACAGATTCACACAGAATGCTCTAGGAATTTCTGGAGTTCTCTTTGCAACTCTATCTTCTCTTATTATCTGTCCTACAAACTCAATCTGCCTTGGTCTCTTCAGACTTTGAACACAATATCCTCAACTCAGGGAGATTTATGGGCTCCATTTGGGTTCCCCTCTCTCTCTCTCTTTTTTTTTTTTTTTTTTTTGGCTTTTAAAAATCCTTACATTATAATTTAACCAGAACTTTTATAATACCACCACAATCAACTAGGTAAATTCTAATGTTCTGGTAATCAACACATTAAGAAACAGATAATAAATCTGAAACTTAGGAAATTAAATACATGAAAAATGACCATATATTTTGTTTAATGTTTATTTTTGACAGAGAGAGAGAGACAGAGCATGAGCAGGGGAGGGGCAGAGACAGAGGGAGACACAGAATCCAAAGCAAGCTCCAGGCTCTGAACTGACAGCACAGAGCCCGATGCGGGGCTCGAACTCACAGACTGTGAGATCATGACCTGAGCCGAAGTTGGACGCTCAACCGACTGAGCCACCCAGTTGCCCCGAAAAATGACCATATTTTAAAGTAAGAGTATAACAGTACAAGTTGCTAAATAACTATCACCACTGATGCCTTTCCTTGGAATATCTTATTTTCAAATTACCATGAGGCAGGGGCATCTGGGTGGCTCAGTCAGTTAAGTGTCCGACTTCAACTCAGGTCATGATCTCTTGGTTCACGGGCTTAGACCCTGCATCGGGCTCTGGGCTGACAGCTCGGAGCCTAGATAGACCTGCTTCAGATTCTGTGTCTCCTTCTCTCTCTGACCTTCCCCCATTCACTCTCTGTCTCTCTCAAAAATAAATAAACATTAAAAAAAAATTTAAAGTAAATAAAATTACCATGAGGTGCATTGAAGGAACAAGTATTGTTAAAATGTCTATTCTACCCAAAACAATCTACACATTTAATGCAATCCCTATAATAATACCAATGACATTTTTCACAGAACTAAAGTAATCCTAAACTTTGTATGGAACTACAAAAGACTCTGAAGAGCCAAAGCAACCTGGAAAAGCAAAGCAAAGGTGGAGACAACATAATTCCAGGCTTCAAGTTATATTACAAAGCTGTAGCGATTAAAACACTATGGTACTGGCACAATAATAGACACATAGATCAATGGAACAGAATAGAAAACCCAGAAATAAACCCATAACTTTATGGTCAATTAATCTTCAACAAAACAGGAAAGAATATCCAATGTGAAAAGACAGTCTACTCAGGGCTCCTGGGTGGCTCAGTTGGTTAAGCATCTCAGCTCAGGTCATGATCTCAAGGTCGGTGGCTTCCAGCCCGACATCAGGCTCTGTGCTGACAGCTCAGAGCCTGGGGTCTGCTTTGGATTCTGTGTCTCCCTTTCTCTCTCCTCCCCCACCCCCTGCCTCCACCTGCACTCTGTCTCTGTCACTAAAGTAAATAAACATTTAAAAAAAAAAAGACAGTCTATTCAATAAATGATGTTGGGAAAACTGGACAGCAATGTGCAAAAGAATGAAACTGAATCACTTTCTTGATCATACACAAAAATAAATTCAAACAGATTACATACCTAAATGTAAGACCTGAAACCATAACAATCCTAGAAGAGAACACAGGCAGTGACTTTTTTGACATCAGTCATAGCAGCTTTTTTCTAGATATGTCTTCTGAAGCAAGGAAAACAAAAGCAAAAATAAACTATTGGGACTAGATAAAAACAAAAAGCTTCTGCACAGCAAAGGAAATAATCAACAAAACTAAAAGGCAATGTATGCAAGGTGGGGATGATGTTTACAAATGACATATCTGATAAAGGGTTAGTATCTAAAGTATATTAAGAACTTATACAACTCAACACTCAAAAAACAAATAATACAATGAAAAAATGGGCAGAAGACATGAACAGACATTTCTCCAAAGAAGACAACAGACACATGAAAAGATGTTTATCTTCACTTACCATGAGGGAAATGCAAATCAAAACTACAATAGGATATTACTTCACATTTGTCAGAATGGCTAATATCAACACCACAAGCAAGTGTTGGTGAGGATGTGGAGAAAAAGGAGCACTTACGCACTGTGGATGGGAGTGCAAACTGGTGTCGCCACTGTGTAAAACAGTCTGGAGGTTCCTCAAGAAGTTAAAAATAGAACCACCCTATGTTCTAGCAATAGCACTATTTATTTGGATATTTACCCAAAGAATACAAACATGCTAATTCAAAGGGATACTTGCACCCCTATGTTTATAGCAGGGTTGTTTACAATAGCCAAGTTATGGCAATAGTCCAAGTGTCCATCCATTGATAAATGGATGAAGAAGATGTAGTATAAACACACACACACACACACACACACACACACACACACACACACACAAATAGACACATAGGAATATTATCCATCCATGAAAAAGAATGAAATCTTGGAGCCCTTGGGTGGCTCAGTCAGTTAAGTGTCTGGCTCTTGATTTCAGCTCAGGTTATAACCACATGGTTTTGGGGATCAAGCCCCATGCTGGGCTTGCACTGACAGAGCTCAAAATAAATTAAAAAAAATTTTTTTAAAAAAGAATGAAATTTTCCCATTTGCAATGACATGAATGGAGCTAGAGAGTATAATGCTAAGCAAAATAAGTCAGTCAGAGAAAGACAAATACCATATGATATTGCTCATATGTGACGATGCATGAGGAACAAGAAACAAATGAGCAAAGGGGAGAAAAGAGAGCGGGCGTGAGAGAGACAAATCAAGAATAGGCTCTTAATTATAGAGAACAAACTGATGGTTACCAGAGGGGAAGTGTGTGGGGGATGGGTTAAATAGGTGATGGGGATTAAGGAGTGCACTTGTGACGAACACTGGGTGATGTTTGGAATTGTTGAATCACTATATCGTGTACCTGAAACTAATATAACCTTGTATCTTAACTAACTGTAATTAAAATGAAAACTTAAGCCAAAAAAAATTATGACGAGGACGAGCAAGGTGGGTAGAATAGACACAGCTGAAAAACAAATCAGTGATGTGCCCTAGCAGAAAGAGGGAATGCATTTTGTAATCCACAGCATCACATTTGTGGCTGTAAGCAATTCCCAGGAAATACTTGAGTGTTCTTCCGAATATGTTAACTTTAAAATTTAAACTCAGTGATAGCAGTTTCACTCATAAAGTTAATAGCTGACAATAGCAAATTAGAAGAACCTTAAGATAAGTCTCTTTAACTGGGTAGGATTTACATCATCCATCTGAACCAACACACTTCACCATCCTTAGAGCCAAAGCAATGTGGATATTGGCCTATTTTAATAATTTTCTAGTTCAGACGAAGTCTACCATGACCTAGAAACTCTCCCCCAACAGTGAGCTGAGTCATTGGCAAGGCTCACCTTGTTTATTTCTTTTCTCTTAGGAATTATATTCTGCACTGACTGATACTTAATATTTGAGAACCATGACTTTATATATTTTGTCCTTTTTAAAAGTCTTTCAGTCATGAAGATAGATCTGGTTCCTGTTACTCCATTTTGGCTAGAAAGAGACGTAAGTTTAGCTTTATTTAATCTCATCTATGTACCTTTTACTGGCGTTTGCCTTGGCATAAACAAGTTAAGATCAGTTACATGTAAATTAGGTTCGGTCTCATCTCCTTGACTCATGCTCTTAAATCTCAAGCGTACTTCACTCTGTCATTATTATTAGGCTCCATATTCCATCATATAGCTCTGGCACTGTTCTGTCCAGTATGATAGCCACCTCTCAGATGTGGCTATTGAGAACTTTCAGTGTGGCTAGTCCAAATTGAGATGGCCTGTAAGTGTAACACACACACTGGATTTCAAATATTTATTTCAAAAAAGTAAGTTATCTCCTAAATATTTTTTTTATATTTATTACATTTTGAAATGAATGTATTTTATGCATGATTTTATTAGTTACTTTTTGCTTCAAAAAATGTGTTAAATGAGTGTACCAGAAGATTAAAAACCACATATGTGGCTTGCATTATGTTTCTATTGGATGGTGCTTTCCTGAACACTTTCAAATGAATCTGTAAACATCTGTTCTCAATCCTAGAACAGTCACTGTCATTGGCATTTAAAGATCAGGAGATGTGTGACCGTGAAAGTGGGGAGAAACCTAAATAGATGAGCTGAGATGTAATCCCATTTCTCTAGAAAGATGCCTGCAGTGGCTTTTGCAAAACCTTGTCACTTTTCCCTAGGCTCTGATTGGCTTTTTTTTTTTTTTTTTTTGACACTTGGCAGATGATCTTTTTGGAGTCCTGAATTTTCTGGTTTCAACTTAAATGTTCTTCTAAGATAGTGGTTCTCAAAGGGTGGCCTTTAGTTGCAGCAGCATCAGAATTACCTGGGAATTTGCTAGAAACACAAATTATACTGTATTAGGGATGCAAACATGGTGCAGGTGGAGCTGAGCGATCAGTTTGAACAAGCACTCCCTATTATTCCAATGCATGCTCATGCTTGAAAGCCACCACTGCAAGAGCTCGGATTTAACTACTGAACACATCAGTTGTTTTAGAGATCACCAGCCTGCTTTCTTGTTGACTCCCTTCCTTCTATTAACCTGTACTCTTGTTACCAAGGTGCAAAACATCAGCGTCCTCTTTGACTCATCCTTCTTTCTCAATCCCCACATTCCATAAATCATCAAATCCTGCCGTGACCGACTTGCAAGTGCCTTCCTTGGACTGACTATACCCTCATTCAGTGTTTCCAAATGTTTTGTTTCCTCTCTTTTCGCTTCCATTTCCACTATACTCTGGCCAAATTGAACTACTTTTTCTGCCATGCTCTACTTTGATCAAGTTCTTGCCGCTGATTAGAAAGTGTTCCTTACCCTCAAGAACCTACCCCATATCCAACTCCCAGGGGTCTACTCTACATTTAAAGGTAGAGTTCAAAAGTCACTTCTGGGATAGGTACAGTCTTCAATCTGCAGTAATTTCCCTCTTCCAAGTTAAGCAAAGTCTCTACCTTTTTTGACCTTTAATTTTATTTCTACCCTTTATTGTTCTACCGTGTTCTTTTTTAATATTAGTGCATTTGTTTTACCCTTCTAGTAAATTTAAGTTTTTTGAGGGAAGGATTCACAACTGATTTATCTTGGTATCCCTTAAGAACTAGGAAGTGGGGAGCTAATAATTCTCATGTATACTCCAGTCCTAAGGCTTTTGCACTTTTTATTCCAAGTGCCTCAATATTCTTCCCCCAGTCTCCTCATGGCTCCCTCGCTCACTTGCTTTAAGTCTCTTCTTAAGTATCACCTCTCAAGGAAAACTTCTTCTCTTTCTCATCCTCTTGCATTGGTTTATATTGCTTCATGCCACAGTACCAGGCATATATACGTATATGAATCATCTCTCTTTTTGATCAGCGCTGTATTTCAAGTACCTTGAATTAAAATTATTTGTTGACTATGAATGTATGAATCAATGAATGTATATAACTCCCAGGCCTCAGTCACTGCACCTGTAAAGTCTGGATGATTATACTTATCTGTGAGAGGTTTGGGAGAATAATGAAGTGACAGAAATATATCATAGAACAGCATCTGACACATTGCAGCACGTCGTAACTGATAACAATTATCATTACCATTAATTATTTCATGAGTATATATTGTTTTGGGGTTCCTGCCCTATTAGAATGTGAGTTTTCTGGGTGCAGTGACTTTGGATACTTCATCTTTGCACATCAGAAAGAGGTACTGAGTCATTACTGAATGCATGACCTTAGCACATTGTCTGACCTGCAGTTTCCTCACTTGTGAAACAAGAGGATTAAAATCTCCCGAGTCTCTTCAGACAGTGCCTTTTCACTAAACAACTTGTTAAAAATCCCACGGCCTGATAGTTTGGGGGGCAGAAGGAAGAGCATACAATTTTTTTCTTACTTCAAATCTTTACAGTGTCCTCAGTGAGAAACAAACAATTGCCTCTTGGATTTGATGTTTACCAAATTCCCTAAATATCATCTTTTTTTCTATATAAAAATGCATATATAATTTTTTCTGTTTCCCCATTGAACTCAGTTCTTTCTGTCTTTCTGGATCCCACCGCTAATGTATTCTTGCGATAAATGAACCAACTTTTAATAAATTACTGAACTCTTGGTGTCGTTTGGTGTGGATTTGCTGTACAATGTTTCTGAGAAATTATATGACATTCATGGCTCATTACAGCATTTGAAAATAGGTGTTCTGAGTGTGATAACAATAACAGGTGTTTGCAGAGCTGGGCTAGTAATCTGTCCTTGCTCCATCTAAATCTCTGCACATCTCTTGGAGCAAGCATATGCTCCTCTGCTATAATTTTAGTGAACTTTCTGTTGGCTCCTACAGATCCTACGGTCTGTCTGGCTGACTAATGATATATTCCCTTTTTTCTTGAGCCATCCGATGATTTCATCACATAAATAGCAGCTTGGTTTCTTTCCTTGAATACTTGGAATGCTACCTTTTATTTGGATGGCTACAGACATCAGTAGAATGGGATCTGAGTCATAATTTATTTGACCTATTTGAGGGCAGAAAAACAGAGGCACATTTCTGATGAGAAGGCCGTTTGCTTCTAGGAAAATGAGTTATTCTAAAACGGGCCACAAAGTTGTCATTGCTTCAGACTGACACAGTGGGTCAAGGCAGTAACCTCAAGTGCACATATGGGTCAGGCTAGCAGTGGAAAACTAGTGAAGAGGGCTGAGTGGAGGAAATGGCGAGATGTGGGAGTGTCATCTAAAAAGGGCATCAATGCTTGGGTTTGGGCAATTTCTGCCATGCTGAACCATAAGGACCCAACACTTTTTTGCAAGTGTTGCCAACTCTTCTGATTTTTCAATAGAAAGTATAAAGCCAGGTCTTAATATACATTTTTTCTGAGTTTTAAAGACTGATGATGAATTAGGTCAGAAACAACAATATTTAAATGCTAAAAAAATATGTCTGTACAAATGCTATTTGCAATCTCTGGTCTGACATCCCACAGTTTGGGCTTCTTAAAATAAAATTATCAAAAAGGGTATTATCACTTTCTCTTAAGGATTCATGGAGAAAGACATCTCTCAGAGCAAATGCTATGATAGAATGCTCACTGAAGATCTTAACTATTTCCTTTAGACTCTAAAAGGCAATAACACTAGCATCCATTGCTTACTATGAACAAGAGAGTACGGGAGATACAAAGCTGTCTAAGATAACACCTTTCCATTTCCTCAAGGAAGTAATTGTTTAGTCAGGAGAAACAGACAGTATACTTTCCTCCCATAAATGTTATTCTTCCAAATCATGACAAGTGTAAATGCCATGGAAACGTTTCTATCAACTACAAAAATTTCTAGAAATTCAGAGAGCAGTATAGAATGTAAATATGAGGCTGTGTTGATCAGAGTAGACCTTATGAAAAAGAGAGCACGGATTAGATGTGGGTAAGAGGAAGGGAGGGGAAAATTCCAAACAGGGAGCCAAGCTGCAAAGATGGGTTTGCATACGACATTATTTGTGATTAAATGAGAAAACTTGTCTATTGGGAGTTAAATAAGGTTTATATTGAGGAGTAGGGGGTGAAATTTTACATTTGAAATCTAACAAAACCACACAACCCACATAACTTTGGAAAACTTCAGCTATAGGCCAAGATATTTGGGCTGTCCAGTCCTGGCTATGAAGGTAGACGTATTAGTCTATCTCAGGCTATTCCCTCTTAATACTTCAATATGAGTTAATTCTTTTTGTTTTGATTCTGTGCTCACCAAGCAATCCTCTGATTCTCACTTGACATTCTTATGACTTTGTGAGGTTGGACTAAGACATAATACCACAGATACTTGTGGTCCAACTGTTTTGACCCAGCTGATTTTGCTCTTTGTTCTAAAGAGATCGAGAGATGATAGATAGATGGATAGATAGATAGATAGATAGATAGATAGATAGATATTTGTTATTATATATATATTATATTTTTATCTTCATGATATATATTATATGTATAATAAACTGTATACAATACATATATATTGTATATACTGCGTATGTGTTGTGTATATTGTGTATATATACATATATTGTGTATACTGTGTATATATAGTGTATATTGTGTATGTACATATATATTGTGTATATATGTATATATTGTGTATATTGTATATATATTATATACATTCACATATGTACACAGTTGATTTTACATATACATACAAATATACACATGCATACATATATAAAGTTAATGATATATATTTATGTGTGTGTGTATATATATATTTAATGATACAGATATTAACACATTTAATAATAAACTTTTGCCAAATATTATTTTCCAGATAGAAAACATTAAGCTAACTTAGTTTATTGTTCATTTCCCTCTAAGGAGCAATTAAGCCATTTTGAACTCTTTTTCCATTTTCATCTTATTAAAATTATTTTCAGTGGGATTAATAAATTTTACCATGGATTTGATTCAATCACCTTTGAAATCCACATTTAGTTTTATGAAGTATAAGTTCTTCCATTTAGAATTTTCTCTCTTGTGGTCATTTCTCTAAGTCTGATTTTCTGGAGCCAAAGTTACCGCTATAACTTTTGTTAAGATATTTCCTTTTTCTACAAACATTTTGACAATAACAAAATTTATAGCCTGGTCTAGCTACTTATATTTTTATTTTGTTATTTCCATTAAACATGTTTCTGAATTGATAATATTCTCTATGAATTGAATAAGAGACTATTAGCTTGTGTTTATTTCTTAGTAATCCTATGACATGGTGGTGAGCAATTTTTTCCACACATCTCATGATTAGAAGTTTTTAGAATTTAAAAATTCTATTATTGATCAATTTATTCTCTGCACTTCTGATTACATTGTATATACCATGTACTCACTGTCATATATAGTGAGTGGAACAAAGAATAAACAGGGTCAGAGCAATGGGATTGAAAGGTACCACTTTATGTCCAGCCACCTTAGTAGCTTGAGTTTATTTATTCAACACGTATTTATTAAGAACTGACTATGTGTCAGACATACTACTTTGCAAACATAGCAATGAGAACGAGAATGTTCTCATGGGACATGTGCTCATGGAACTCACAATCCAGTGGGGGAGACAATCCAGTGATAAGTTACCATCATGTATGATTATATATGTATGATTAATAGTATGATAAGAAAAATGCTGGGTGTCACGAGAGTGCAAAATCTAAACTAACCTGACAGTCAGGGAGGTACCTCTAAAAAAATGATATTTATGCTGAGGCTTGGAGGATGAACAATAGTTTGCCCAATGCAAAGGAAGGGGAATGTGGTGGGACAAACAGCATTCCAGAAAGTTCTGTCATAAGGCATAGAGTGGGAGGGGAGTGTGTCAGGAGATGAGGTAGGAGAGAGAGGGAGAGATCAGATCATACGGAGCTTTGTAAGCTATTTCAGAGTCTGAAGTTAACTAAAACAGACTGGGAATCTAGTTACATATTTCAAGAAGAAACATGACATGATGGACTCTGAGAACAGTGTGGAGAATGAGTTAAAGGGCACAAAGTTGGGAGCAGAGAAGCCAGTATTGACAGCTGTTGTGAGGGTGGGAAATGATATTGGCTTGGTTGGGATAGTGGTAGTGACAACGGAGCAACATAGATACATTTGAATATCTGGTAGGTAAAATTGATTGGGCAATTGATCAGATAAGATGCGGTAGGAATGGGTTGGTGAAGGAGGGAAGAGGTCAAGAGCTGACTTCCAGGTGTTCAGCTTACACAACCAAAGAGTGGAGTGATTTGCTAATGTGGAAATCTATAGAAATACCTGGTTTGGAGAATAATATAATATGTTCAGATTTAGAGATGCTTGGTTTCACGTTTCCATGAGATATCCAAGGCACATGTTCAGGAGATAGTTGGAAATAAGTCTGTGGAACTTTTGAGGGAGAATTAGAATGGAGATGTTGAGAGTCATCAGCACATGGCTGGTACTTAAAGCTATGGGCATGAGCAGTCATTGGAGTAGGGAAGGCAGTGGGCCTATGGCAAAACTCTGAGGATCACCAGTACCTGAAGGACAGGTTGAAATAGGATATTGACGTATGAAGACATAGGAAGAGAAGCAAGAGAGAGTGATGCCAGGAGAAAAAAAAAAAAGACAAAAGTGTCAAATGCTGCTGAGAACGTAAAAAGGTGGAGGTCTGGAAATGTTCACTGGCGTTTTTGATATGTTGGCAATTGGTTTTGGTGGAGCAGGAAACCAGACTGAAGAGCGAACAGGGAGTGAGGAGGTAAAAACAACAAATTCAACAAGTTTGCTTGAGAAGTAGGCAAGAAATTAAAGCCATAGTTGAATGGGTATATAGGGCAGAGAAAAAGATGTTTGTTGTTGAAAGAGACACACAGATATTTAAATGACGATGTAAAAAAGTCCATAAAGATGCAGAGGATAAAATTACAGAAAAGAAGAGAGTAATAGGTGGGGGGATAGGGTCTACAAAGCAGGAAGCATTGAGAACGAGAGCATAGTGGTGGGTGACCCGTAAATCTCAAACAAACATAAATAACCAAATCCATTTCAGTGTTCCCTGTAGCATCCTGAAGTGCAACTTGGCATTTTTTTCTTGACCTCTGTGCTCAGAAATTCCTAATTATGTCTTTCTTCCATTTTGGAGATACTGCATTCCCCTTGCTCCCCTTACATTCATCACTCCTTGTCTGAAATCCTGCCTCCTTTCCCCACTGTGGATGCACAAACATGTTACATTTTCACGTTCCAGTGAAGAGTAAGATGCTGGACTCTGGGGCACCCGGGTGGCTCAGTCGATTAAGCATCTGACTTAGGTTCAGGTCATGATCTCGCGGTTTGTGAGTTGGAGCCCTGCGCTGGGCTCTGGGCTGGCAGCTCAGAGCCTGGAGCCTCCTTCAGATTCTGTGTCTCCCTCTCTCTCTGCCCCTCCCCTGCTCATGCTCTGTGTCTCTGTGTCTGTCAATAATAAATAAACGTTAAAAAAAAAATAAAAGAAAGATGTTGGAATCCGGTGGCTGTGGATTTAATCCTGATTCCATCACTCTTTTTTGTAGTTACACTTTGGACAATAACCTGACCTCTCTGAGCCTACAAAAGTGGATATCATTTTTTTGAAAACTAAATGAGAGAACATTGTAGGGTCTCAAGTGTATTCATTTTCTTTCCTTCCCTTATAGAGAGTTAACCCTCTCAATTAGGGATCACCGGTGTGATTTACAAAAGTATTTATGAATTTCTCATTCAGTCTCATCTCATTCTTATTTTATGCTAATGTTGCTTTCTTCCTCACAGTATTGGCTATTCCTCAAAGTCCCAAGCATTATAGGCCATCTGTTGCCATCCTTTGAATCAAACTTCTGGGGCAGGAGTGAGGACAGAGCTGTGGGATCAGAGTTAGGGCAGAGTCATTTCTGAACTTCAATCTATATTCTTATGATTCAGCAAAGAATTAGACAATAGCATAGGTTAAACAGAAGCAGAAACTCTCCATCCTGGCTTTAGTAACAGGATATTATCGACCACCTTAAATGATGTTGTTTAGTTCCATGTTTTTTTTCAACACTGTGAGTCTTTAGCAAAGGTTGGTGGGTGGCTAGTGAATTAAAAAAAATTAAAACAAAAAACCAAACTCTTGAAATAGTAACCCAAGGTAAATTTATTTCTGTGCTAATATGTTTATTTCTCAGATCCAGATGAAGACTTGGGAGCAGCCAGATCTGTTAGCATACATAAATATCTCTGAGAGAATCATTTGTTTTTCATGTGGTCTAGATCAAATCTTGTTTTCAATGAGAGTTCTGTCTTGTGGCATGATTTTTGTACATGAGAGTGAGATATGAGATGTTAAAAGCTGTATATAAGTCCTGTCTTTAAACATGATTTGACAGACAACAAAACTGACCCCACTTCCTCATTTTAAAAGTCCAGTTCATTTATGGATGCACCAATTTATGTCAATACTTACCACAGTCCATAATCTTTCTTCTTGGCTATTAAACTATGTTTCCTTATCACTGAAAATGGTGCTCTTCAACAGCAGCGTATGTAATAGTTCAACTTCTAAGCTGTAGGATGGACACCTGGGTGTTCATTATAGAGGTCTACTGAAATCAGGGTAAAGTACAAAGCCTAGACGATTCCTGTAACCATTTTGTTAGAGGCCCTTGAAGTGCTTGGAGTGCAAACACTTTTAAGGGGAGTAACTGCTCTGATTGACGATAAATACAGAGTTGAAGATGAGAGGAGAGAAATTAAATCTTGGGAAATCAGAAAAAAATATGTAGGAAAAGGAGCTGTAGTGCATGACACTATGAAGTTTTTCAAGCTGTTTTTATTTAAAATAAAATAACATGCAAAATGCAACTTAAAAAAAAATATGTAGGTGTTGGGAAGCATTCCTTTTTGGGATGGGGGTAGTTGGCTTCTATTCACTCCCTCTAGAGCTGTGAACCCTTTTAACTTGGAGACCAGTCTCCTCTCACTACATCTCATTTCCAAACTTCATGAAAAATGAGGTGTCAGACACCAAAGTGATTTCAATTTGGCTAACAATTCAAGAAACTAAACTACTGATTGCTTTGTAAAAGTCTCTGTCCTGAACGGAGCAACTGAACACTATACAACTATTTATTTCAGAATAGAAAATTTAACCAATGGCTTTAGAAGTAATTGGAAAATTCTTCAGTTGGTCAAATACAATGTCTGTTACCCTTCCATGCTCTCTGTACATTCTGCCCTGTGAGATGATTCAAGAGACCCAAGCTCAATTTCCCATTTCAGTTCTGATTTGTTCTTGCAGACACGTTCTCTTTTCTTCCTTGATTTTCTCCACACCTATTTAGTCAAAGAACTATTTTAGACTAAAATGATGGAAAAGCAATCTTGGCAAGACGAAGAAGTTGCAAAAGGAATGAGAGAATTTGAAATGCTACTGAAAACTGGTATCTTTTTTAAAAATATGGTTTTAGGGGAAAAGTGCAGACTTGTAGGTCATATGTCAACTTGGGGCTTTGAGACCTCTAAAATCTGGTCAGTTTGCCTTGAACGCCCTCCCAAGATTTCTATCAGTTTCTGGGAGGGAATCTGTGCCATTTCAGGATGACCTCTGGTTTGGAATTTTGCCTCAACCAAATTATTATTTTCAGCTTCTCATTTTACACTTTTCATTTTTCTTTACCAATGTGTCTTCCAGAGATGCAATGCAGCCAGTTCTTGATTTCTACAACAAATCTATTCTCAAAGGCTTTCTTACGAATAAAAAATTTTGCCATAAGTTAGAAATTTACATTTTAGGAGCATGGACTGTTTAACATCTTTGTTCTTCGAGATCCTACATCTAATCTGGGTTTTTTGATGATCTTTTCTCCTTCTTGTCACCCTCCCTTCTCTTTTTAACTCTTCTGCTCCATTTCTCTAAGAAAAAAAAAAATAATCCTCTCATTTCAGGTATTTCCAGCTTTTATTGCCTTTGTATATCTAACTCTTCAGCTAAAAATCTGAAACTCCCAACTAGCTTTTAGATAAAATATCACCCTTTTTCCAGGTACTTTGTGGAAAACAGGATGGGAAATAGGTTTGGAAGACTGGGAGTCTATCCTTTTTCTTGTAGCTTAATAACTAATGGTGTTGTGTTAGCAGTGCCTCTCCATCATGCCCTTGTCAACATCCCCCATATTCTCTGCACTCCAGCTGCACCTGTTTTCTTGATACCCACTAAACTCACTGCAGTATGCAGAAAAACGGTCCCCGAAAGATGCCCATATCTTAATCACTGGAACCCGTGACTATGTTAGGTTGCATGGGAAAAAGGAATGAAGGTTGCAGATAGAATTGACTGGAAATATATAGGGATTATTTTGGATTATCCAGGTGGGCTTGGTGTAATCACAAGGATCTTTCGATGTGAAAATTGGAGGCAGAAGAGCCGGTCAGTGTGATGCAGTGGGATACAAATTCAATCTGATATTTCTGACTTTTAAGATGGAGGAAGGTGACCATGAGCCAAAGAAAGCCACTTGACACGGAAAAAGGCAAGGAAATAGTTTCTTCTCCTCCAGAGTCTCAGAGAAGGGAAACAATGTTGCTGACTCCTTGATTTTAACCCAGTGAGATCCATTGTAGACATCTGACCTCAAGAATTGTCAGATAATAAATCTGTGTTGTTTTAAGAAACTATGTGGTAATTTGTTGTGGCAGCAAATAGAAAACGGATACATTTACCACGTTTCCTCTCAGCACATGATATTTGCACATGCTAGTCCTCCTGCCTAGAATGTCTTTCCCTCCGTTTTCTAGATAGTTAACAATCACTCACTTGATAATTTTTTAGTTGCTCACATACCTAGAAAAGACTTTTTTGTTTAGTTCTTATGGAGTGCCACATACTTCTTTTGTGAAGCACCTTTGCATGGTTGCCATTTCACCCTTCATTTGTTGGATCTTTTGATTAATATCTTACCCCTCCATGATACAGAGTCTGTGACTCTTTTAACTCACCACTGTATCTCCAGAGCCTGACCCAGTAGTAGGCACATACTGAAGATTTAATGTCCTGGCCTCCTACTGACTTCAGTGTTTTATTAAAGCTATTTCCTGTTAGAAATGTATTCCTGTACTGGGCATGTTAATTTTCTTCCTGTACTAGCAACTGAATCCCTACCCTTCTTTATAGACACCTCATTGCCTTAATATAGAGTCTCAGATCTTTAGATTTAAGTCCACTTCGTTGGGCACTCTAGTTTTTTACTCTCATCTATCTCTCATTCTCGAGCACCACCTGTTTCAGTCTCATTAACCTAGTTTTTTTCTTGAAATGATGTCTTGTTGGCTTACACTATTTTATCTTTCTAGAAAGACTTTTTCTTCTTTCTATTTGTGTCTAGGTATAGAAATCCACTATATTAATAAAATTTATTCAGTATATTAATTCTAACATTTGTTTTCTAATTTGTAATATTGTAGTTATTCTTTTAAAAACATTATCTGGGAAGTGCATATTTTGTTGTTTCATTTTTCAAAGAGAGAGATCTATAGAATTTGCTCATTCCATTAATTGCCCAAATTCAATTTCATCATTCTGCTTGTGTGCTTATTATGTATATACAATATATATTTTACTTTTCTTGGAGTTGTTATTTTAGTAATTTTTATGTAACGTTTAAATTTTGATATAATTCTGAACATACAACTTGCAAGTATTGTACAAAGACTTTGGTATATCACTTACTCCAGATTCACATCGATTGTTTAATTTTGCCTTATCTGCTTTATCATCACTGTGTGTGTGTGTGTGTGTGTGTACACACATACATAATTTTTTTCTTTTGAACTATTTAGGAGTGAATTGGAGACATTATGCCCCTTCATCACTAAATCTTCATTCATTCTCTCACAATGATCAAAATCAATGTATTTAATATTGATACAATATTCTTATCTAATCTAGTCCAGATTTAATTTTACCATTTGTCATAATGCCGTTCTCTGCAACTATTTTTTTTTTTAATTTTTCTTTTTCAACGTTTATTTATTTTTGGGACAGAGAGAGACAGAGCATGAACGGGGGAGGGGCAGAGAGAGAGGGAGACACAGAATCGGAAACAGGCTCCAGGCTCTGAGCCATCAGCCCAGAGCCTGACGCGGGGCTCGAACTCACGGACTGCGAGATCGTGACCTGGCTGAACCGACTGCGCCACCCAGGCGCCCCAGTCTGCAACTATTTTTAAATCCTGATCCAAGGTCTAAAACAGAATCACGCATTGCATTTAATGTCATGTGTTTAAGTCTGCATTATATTCGGAGGCACATGATGTTTATTGATCACAATATTGGTGATATTAACTTTAATCACTAAGTTAAAGTAGTATCTGATAGATTTCTTCTCTGAAGCAATTTTGAGGATATATTTTCAGAACATTCAACCACTAGTTTCTGCATACATTCATGCTTTTCTATCTTCATGACTTTTTATGTATTTATTAGTTGGCTTCCCACTATAAAGAATAGCTTTTCCTTATCTATCATCTGTCTATCTATCTATTATCTATCTATCTATCCATTCATCCATCCATCCATCCATCCATCCTAACTCTAATGAGCTGATACTGACATCTCCAATTTGAGCCTAATACTACAGGGTATATTCTAGTTTCATTGCTTTCTGTATTTTCAGTCCCCTTATCCAAGAGTTAAGAAAATTGATTTCTACTATTCTTAATATATTTATTCATTTGCTCAAGAGTAGAACACACAGTTTAGAACTTCTAACTCAAAACTCGGCAAAAATAGCAAACATATGAATAGTGTTCAATATTATTTATATTCCACTTTTTTTGATGTAGGGGTAATATTTGCAGAATGTGGAATGCATATCTTAGGTGTAGAATTAAGTGCATTTTAACAAATACATGCAGCTGTGTAATCTAAACTCCTGTGAACATAAAGAGCATGCCCAACAGCCAAGAAAGTTTTCTGTCTCCCTTTCCAGTCATATCCCTTGTAAAAGATAACTCCTTTCTGATTTTTTCCATCGTAGATTAGTTTTGCCTATAGTAGAACATCACATGGATGAAATCCTACAGAACTTATTCTTTAACTCAGCACAGTGTAAAATTCACCAATGCTTTTGTATGTATCAATAGTTTATCCCTTTTCATTGTTAAGTAGTAGTCTATTTTGTGAATGTAGCACAATTTAAAAAATCTCTTATTGATAAACTTTTAGGTTGTTTCCAGTTTTTCAGTTTGGAGTTATTATGAAAAGCATTTCTATAAACATCTGTGTACTGTCTTTAAAATACACACACACACACACACACACACACACACACACATGCATATCTTTCTTGGGTAGACGTCTTTTAGTGGAGTTCCTGCATCACAGGATAAATGTAAGTATAGCTTTAGGAAAAATAGCCAAGCCATTTTCAAATGTGTTTTCATCATTTTATACATCTAACAGCTATATATGACAGTTCTAGTTGCTTTACCTTCTCACCAACACAAGTGTTGCCAGTCATATTAATTTTAGCTGTTCTAGTACATGCAAAATGGCATCTTGTTATGGATTTAATTTGTATTTATAGTATGACTAATGATGCCGAGATAAATTTGGAGTACTATTGGCTATTCATACAGCTTCATTTGTGATAAGTCTGTTTAAGTTTTTTGCCAGTAATTTATTGTTTGTAGAAGTTCTATTTTTTAAGTTTATTTACTTATTTTGAGAGAGTGGGAGCAAGTGGAGAGGGGCAGAGAGAGGGGGAGACAAAGAATCCCAAGCAGGCTCCGCACTGTCAGCACGGAGCCTGATGTGGGGCTTGAACTCACGAACCGCGAGATCATGACCTGAGCAGAAATCAAGAGTCTGATGTTTAACTGAGTGAGCCACCCAGGTGCTTCAGTAGAAGTTCTTTATATATTTTTGATACAAGTCATTCATTAGCTATGTGTATCAAGAATATTTTCCACCAACATGTGGCTTGCCTCTTCATAATCAACATTATCCTTTAATGAAAGCAATTTTGAGTTTCAATGCACTCCCATCACTCTTTTGTTTTTATGGCTACTGGGCTACCATTTCTGTATTCTAAGAAATCTCTAGCTACATCCAGTTTATGAAGATATCCTTTGGTATTTTTTTCTAGAAGCTTTGTGATTTTTAGCTTACATGATTTAATTTGTTAGCTAACATTATTTAGTTTGTGTGTGTGTGTGTGTGTGTGTGTGTGTGAGGGTGGGGGAGACTCAGGATTTATTTATTTATTTTACATATGGATATTCATTTGTTCAACCATCATTTGTTGAAAAACTGTCCAAATCAATTGACTGGACAAAATTAAATCCGTTTCTGGGCTTTACATTTATTTTGTTGAACTATAACCCGGTCCTGACACCAAGCTTTGTGTTGATTATGATAGTAAATTTTAAATTCAGATAAAGTAAGTCTTCAAATTTTGCTCTTATAAGTGCTTTGTATACCTATGCAAATTTCCAAAAACAACTTCTTAGTTTTGTTTTTTTTATCTGCTGAGAATGTAGTTAGTATTACCTTGACTCTACATAGAAATTTGGATACAATTAATATCTTAAAAATGTTTAATCTTCCCATCCATGAGCCAGGTATAGCTCTCTTTACTTAGGTGTTTAAAAAATTCTTTTAGCAATAGTCTATTGTTCGGGAGTAGAGATTTTACACTTTAACAAAGTTTATTCCCATTTTATGATTTTGATGTTATTTTGAAAAAAATTTTAAAGGTTATTTTTTCCATTGGCCACTGCTGGTGTATAGAAAGAATTTTTCTCTATTGACTTTATATCTTATGACCTTGCTAGATCCTCTAATTCATTTTCATATTTGCATTGTAGGTTTCTAACTGTTTTGTATGCACATAATCAAACTGTAAGTTAAAAAATGATATGCCTTTTCCTTTCTAATCCTTATGCACTTATTTATTTTTCTTGCAGTATTATCCTGTCTAAAACTCCTAGTAAAATATTGAATGCAAGTGGTGAGAGCCAACTTTTGGCCTTTTAATTTTTTTCTATGGTTTGTCTGGTTTCTACTATATTCATTTCTACTCCTTCTTATTTTCTTTTATTCATTTTGGATTTAATTTGACTGCCCTTTTTCTACCTTCTTAGGGTAATAGCTTTAATTAAAATGTCTATAAGAAACATATATATATATATATATATATATATATATATATATAAACTTTAATGCTATTGATTTCCCTCTATGCACTGCTTTACCCTAAATCCAATATATTATATGTTATACTTTTATTATCATATAGTTGAAATATTTTATAATTTTCCTTCTGATTTATTCCACGACCCATGGGATATTTAACAATTTGTTGATTAATTTCCAAATATTTGGGGCTTTTGTAAATACTTCATTATGATTGATTTCTAATTTAATTCTGTGTGGTTGAAAACATATTTGGTAAGATTTTAAACTTTTGAAATGTATTAAAACTTGTTTTAATGCCATTCTTGGTGACCATTCTATGTGCAGTTAAAAGGAATGTTTATTTTGCAATTATTGGGTAATTTGTTCTACAAATGTCAACTAGGTCATAATAATTGATCATGTTGTTTAAATCTTCTGTATCCTAACTGATTTCTTATTTAGTTGTTTGATCAATTGGTGAGACCGTTGTTAAATCTCTATCTGTGATTTGGCTATTTTTCCCCTTAGTTTTGTTGGTTATTTCCTTCATGTATTTTGAAGCCTTGTTATTTGGACATCTACACAACCATGATTTTTTTCCTGATGAATTGATCATTTATCATTTTGAAATGTCTTTCCCTGTTGTTCAAGATATTTCTTGTTGTGAAACCTATTCTGTGTGATATTATAGCTACTCTAACTTTACTATCTTACTATTATTATGGTATACCTTTTTCCATTCTTTTATTTTCAACTTCCGTTTCTTTACATCTAAAATGCTCTTGGGGTGTCCGGGTGGCTCAATCAGTTAAATGTCTCACTCTTGGTTTCGGCTCAGGTCATGATCTCCGCGGTTCATGATAGTGAGCCCCGAGTAGTGCTCTGTGCTGACAGAGCAGAGCCTGTTTGGGATTTTCTCTCTCCCTGTCTCTCTGCCCCTTCTCTGCACTCTGTCTCTCAAGTAAATAAACCTTTAAAAAATGCTCTTCATGCACAACAAAAGATTGAGCCTATGTATTTTTAATCCACTGACGACATCTGTCTTTTAATTAGAGCATTTATTTCAATTTAATTTAAGTTCTATATAGTTGGACTATGTCTACTAATTTTCTATATGTTTCCTCATGTGCCATTTTTTCCTTTTCTGCCTCTTGTCTTTTTTAAAATAATTGTTTGTTGCATTTTGTGGGGTTCTATTTTAATTTCTCTATTGGTTTTTAGTATATTTCTCTGCGCCATTTATTTACTTATATAAGCTGTTGTAAGGATCATGATATGCATTCCTAACTTACTGTATATACTTAGAATTGATACTATATTATTTCATGTGAAATATAAGAACCTTGTAATAGTGTAGTTTATTTTACCCCCATTATTTGTGTGAATTTTTCATATATAATATATCCACATATATTATGTACCCCACAATGTGGTATAATTTTTGCAGTAAACAGTCATATGCCTTTTAAAGAAAATAAGAAAAGAAAAACTTAGGAGCCTTTGATATTTTGCCACAAATTTGTCATCTCCAGGGCTTTTCATTCCTTCATGTAGAGACAAGTTTTCATATGATGTCATTTACCTTCAGATAAGAAATAAGAACTTCCTTTTTGCATTTCTTGTAAATAAGCTGTAGTGGTAGTGAATTCCCCTATTTCTGTATTATGTGCAATAGTCTTTGTTTAGCATTGTTTTGAAGAATATGTTCTCTGAGTATAGAATTCTGGGTTAACAGATTTTAATTTAATTGTCTTCTGGCCTCCATTATGGCTCTTGAGATGGAACCCATGATTCGTATCTTGGTCCCTGTTATGCCATATGCCATTTTTTTCTGACTTCCTTCAAAACATTATTAACCTTTTTTCCCCAGCAGTTTGACTATGAGGTGCCAAGTTGTGTGTGCATATATGCAGGCATATATGTGTGTGTCCGTGTCGAAGTTATCTTGCTTGGAGTTCACTAAACTTCTTTGATTGCTAAGTCCATGTATTGGACCAAATATGGAAAGGTTTTCATAAATATTTCTTTAAAATGTCCCCCATTGTTTCCTTTTCTTCTCTTTTTCTTAAAGTCCAATTACATGTGTATCAGTTTTTATATTGCCTCAGAGTGAAGAGGCTCTGTGTCTTTGTTGTTGTTGATAGTCCTTTACTCTCTTTTCCAGAGATTGGATAATTTTTGTTTTTCTACTTTCAAGTTCACTTCCTTTTTCTTCCTACCATCTTTACTCTGCTGTTAAGCTTATCTAGTGAATTGTTCATTTCAGACATTATATTTAACAATTTTAGAAATTCTGTTGATTAGATTCCCTGTAGGTACATTTATTATGGCCCAATTTGTCTTACAAATTTGTCTTACATACAGTTATAATTCCATACAGTTATAGGTCTTTGAATATATTTGTAACCACTCCCTTGAGATTCTTTTTTTTTTAAATTTTTTAAATATTTTTATTTATTTTTGAGACAGAGAGAGACAGAGCATGATCGGGGGAGGGGCAGAGAGAGAGGGAGACACAGAATCCAAAGCAGGCTCCAGGCTCTGAGCTGTCAGCACAGAGCCCGACGCGGGGCTCAAACTCAGGGACTGTGAGATCATGACCTGAGCTGAAGTCCAATGCTTAACCGACTGAGCCACCCAGGTGCCTCCACTCCCTTAAGATTCTTGTCTGCTCTTTTGCAAAACAGCTGTCATCTCAAGAATTTGTTTTATTGATTGCTTTCCACTCTGTCCTGTGGGTCACATTTTCATTTCCTTACATGTCTAGTAGTTTTTATTGCATGATTTTGGCATTGGTTTCCTAAGACTTCCATAACAAATACCACAAAATAGGTGGCTTAAACAACAGAAACTTGTTTTCTTACAATTCTGTAGTCTAAAGGTTGAAGATCGAGATTTCAGCAAGTTTGGTTTCTTCTGAGGCCTCTTTTCTCTTTGCTTGCAGATAGTTACTCTCTAACTGTGTCCACACATGGTCTTCCCTCTGTCTATGTTGTCTGACTCCTAATATCCTGTTCTAATAAGGACACTAGTCCTACTAGATTAGGGCTCACTCTTATAAGCCATTTTAAGTTAATGGCATCTTTAAAGATCCCATCTCCAAAGCAAGTCACATTCTGCGATACATTAAAATTTGAAGGAGCACAATTCAGCCCATAACAATGAATATAATAAAAAATACATTTTAGAACTCCTGATTCTGTCATCTTCTTATGAAAAACTGTTGATTTATTATTAAAAAAAAAAAAGTAATCTTGTCTGGAAACAAATCCAAACTCTCTTTCCTGAAGTGAGAAGGATGAAACCTGATTCTCAATTTGTTGTTGTTATGGCTGTTTTGTCTTTTCACTGCAGCTGTTTTCTGAACTTCTTGAAGTCTCTCATACATGAATAAGGGTTCAGCCAGGAAATTGAAGGGTACTTATGCTCAGATTTTAGAGTCTCCTCTTCTGTACTTCTCTTCTTTCTGGAATCATCCTCATATTTTCCAGCTGCTCTGGCATCCTTGAAACCTGTGCACTTTGACCCTTAAGCCAGTGAAACCAAACCTTTATGCTGCAGTTCCCAATATCTCTGCACTGTGTAGACAGGAGAATCCTTCAGGTGAAAAGCCATATAAACACAAACCTCACCCTGTAAATTTTTCTTCTTTCATGGTTCAACTTTCCTCTAGCTTTTTGTTTATTCTACAATACCTTCAACCATTTATTTTTGAAAATGCTTTATCTAAAGCATATTTTTTTCCTGTGGAAAGGTTTGCCTGATATATTACTAATCTATTACCAAAATTTTTTAAAAAAGTTTTGAATTTCTCGACTTCCTTGCATAGATCCTTGATGCAGAGACAAGACAGAGGATGATCATAAAATCCCATGATATTAATCCATATGCCATGTTAGAAATAACGCATTGAAGTGATATGGGCTTAATGTCTCCAAAAGAAGCAAGAATACATGGCAACTGATTGAAAAACAAGGAGCAGTAAAGAGAAGTGAGTTAAGATAAAAGATGAGATCACAGCAAACATGCAGAGTAAGGAAGCTCAGATAAAACAAGGAATGCAAGGAAATGCCAAGTGTCGTGGCAAAAATCAAAGTATATGCATTTGAAGCAGTAACCATAAAAACTAAGACAAGAAAATAAATCAGTAATTGCTACGGTCTGAATGTATCAATATCAAAGGTTGAATCCTAACCTCCAAAGGTATTAGGTTAGTGGGGTCCTTGGGGGGGGTGCGGCGGGAATCAGGTGGTGATGACAGAGCGCTCATGAATGGGATTAGTGACTTTATCAAAGAGGCTCCAGAGTGATCTCTCACTTCTTCCATGTGATACTATAACAAGAAGTCTTCAACCCAGGGGTGCCTGGGTGGCTCAGTAGGTTAAGTGTCAAACTCTCGATTTTGGCTAGGTTTATGATCTTCCAAGTTCATGGGATCAAGCCCCATTTTGGGCTCTGCACTGGCAGTGCGGGATCTGCTTGAGATTCTAACTCTCCCTCTCTCTGCCCCTTCCCCAATTACACTTTTGCTCTCTCTCTCTCTATTTATTTTAAATAAATAAATAAACTTAAAAAAAAGAAGTCTGCAACCCAAAAAAAGGGGCCTCCACCCAACCATGTTGGCACCCTGATCTTGGACTTCTAGCCTCCAGAACTGTGAATAACAAATATCTGTTGTTTACAAACCACCCAGTCTGTGGTATTTTGTTTTAGCATCCCAAATGGACTAAGATGGTAATACAATGTAGAGGGTCAGTTTGAAACATTCCCAGATGGTCAACTATGTTGAAAACAGTAACAGGAACTTTCATCACAGGGGAAGAAGAACAGCAAACAAAAGAGAATTCTCTTTGTTCTAAAGAAAGAAACGCAGATGATTGGAATAGAAGCAATAATAAAAAAATACAAGAGGGGCACCTGGGTGGCTTAGTCGGTTAAACTTCCGACTCAGGCTCAAGTCATGATCTCACAGTTTGTGAGTTCGAGCCCCACGCGGGGTTCTGTGCTGACAGCTCAGAGCCAGAACCCTGCTTCAGATTGTGTGTCTCCTTCTCTCTCTGTCCCTCTCCTGCTTTTGCTCTGTCTTTCAAAAATAAATAAACAAAAATTTTTTTAAAAAATTCAGGAGAAAGAAACTGCATAGAAAAATTGAGTCTACAAATCAAAAAGTTTTTCACTTTAGTACACATGTGGCTCTGTTGCATGTTCTCTGCTTACAGCAATGAACAATGAACCATACAGGAAAGGTCCCTGTGATGACAGATCCTCTCTTTTCAGGAAGGTGCGAGCAAAATAGTCAATTACTAAGTTAAGAAAAAAAAGAAAGAAACAACAACTAAGTTAATAACATTTCACTTTAGGTATGGATAATAATCATGAAGAAACATCTTTTCTTTTTCCAAAAAAAAAAAAAAAAAAAAAAAGATTATTCTTCAGGGCAATACTTCCCAATTTTTACATATAATGACACATGAGAAAGGTAAGTACTTCTATGACATAGTGGGGTAAACTTGAGGTAATAAGGGAATGATTTTGTATACATATATATACACATATATGTATATATATATGTATATATATATATACATATATGTATATATGTATACATATACATATATATATATATATATATATGGGCTTGGTGGAAAAACAGTACATTTTTCTTTATATTATACAGTTTTAATAAGCAAAATAGAATACCAGGATTGTAAAAGAAAATTAGTTCTAATTTGGTAAGGTATTTTTAAACTTAAAATCTTCCCCAAACGTTTTTATTGAGCCCTTGAACTTACTCCTATGAACATTGGTTTTTATTCTCTGGTTAAATGTACGTGCAATTTTTAGCCACAACTCTTTAAGGATAATTTCTTCAAATAATTTATCATTACCATTGGCAATAAACTGTTTACACAAATAGACAATAACAAACTTAAAAGAAAAATTTTTTTTTTTTTTTAAATTTTTTTTTTTTCAACGTTTATTTATTTTTGGGACAGAGAGAGAGAGAGCATGAACGGGGGAGGGGCAGAGAGAGAGGGAGACACAGAATCGGAAACAGGCTCCAGGCTCTGAGCCTTCAGCCCAGAGCCCGACGCGGGGCTCGAACTCACGGACCGCGAGATCGTGACCTGGCTGAAGTCGGGACGCTTAACCGACTGCGCCACCCAGGCGCCCCAAAAGAAAAATTTTTTAATGTTTATTTATTTAGAGAGAAACATAGCGAGACCAAGCAGGGAAGGAACAGAGAGAGAGGGAGACAGAATCCCAAACAGGCTCCACACAGTCAGCACGGGGCCCAACGCAGGCCTCGAACCCACGAACTGTGAGATCATGACCTGAGCCGAAATCAGGAGTCAGATGCTTAACCCACTGAGCCACCCAGTACACCCCACAAATTTAAATTTTTAAAAATAACCATCCCAAATTAATTTGCAGCAGTTAAAATCACAAAGAAGCTAACAGTTCTCCCTTTCATTTCCCTGACAAATGCATTCTTGAAATAAATTGTGATAAGACAAATGAGTTATATGTAATTAAAGTTTGTATATCAAAATCTTAAGATAATAATGAAGTTCTAATTTGCAGTGTGTGCATGCATCGCTGGAGCAGTCATTCTGTGCTGGCTGCTGACTTGAAAGGCACATCAACCACAAAGGCATGTAACGGCGATTTAGGACTGCTCTCTGGGCATGTTCTTGTTCGTCTTACCTAGCTTTCAGCCATGATCTGAGATGCACAAGCTACTCCTCAGGCATCTCCACGTGAACTTGTTAGCAGCTTCATGGCTTTCTGTCTATGACAGGCAGCAGCAGCTCCCTCTTCAGGTGGCTGCTGACTCAGATGCCTAAGGGGTGAGCATTTCTTTGACCACGCTCTGCATCTCGCGGTACAGAGAGATATTGCTATTGCGTTCGTTGGTGTCAGGGTCTGTGGGCCATGTTGTCAGATTACTCTTTGTTCAGGCTATTCCCAGAGCAGTCCCAGAAAAAGCTGCTCAAGGTTGGAGGTGGCCAACCTGAAGCTTCCAGCAATCCCAACCTCCACAAGTGACTGAGGCTTGGGAGATCCTAGGACATAGGGATCCTAGGACATCCCTAGGATGTAAGGAAACTATTATAAAGTATAGAAGTTAATAGATGGTTATGGTTTCTTCAATGCACCATTATCTTAAGCTTGTGTTTGGGTTTTGTTAATTATTTTTTGATCATCTAATATTTTTGCTTTCTGTATTTTGATGCTGTTTTTGTCACATAAATGTCCCTGATTGCTTTATCTTTTTCTTGATTATAACTTTTACAAATTTATGAAAAGATTCCCTTTCTCATTGTAATTATAGTTTTACATTTTCTGGATAGAAATACCATAACCTGGCCTCTTAAATGTTTAATATTTGCCCAAACTCTTTATTCTTTTATATTTAATATTTCTTTGTCATTTTGATGTATATATTGAGAGCCTAGTAGCCTAAGTAGTTTTGTTTATCCTAAGTATTTGCCTTTTAGAAAGTAATTTTTCCCATTTACTTTTATGTTTGTCTTAACTATCTCACTTGTTTTTTTTCTTCTTTTATTTTTGTTTTATGCTTCTCCTTTTTGACCTCTCTTGTATTTATAGTGTTTTATTAAATCTTTTATTTCTATTTTATTCCTGTTAGTCACATATCTTTTTCTGGAACACTTATGATTGTATTACTCCCTTTCCTTAGGACTCAATAGGGATCATCCATCATCTTCACTCTCAATATTTTAAACTCTTATTTTTTACTTGACATTCTGGGAAACATTTATGTTGATATTCCATAAGACCCATTTATTTTGTGCATTTTCAATTCTATTCATTAATGCCTTTAATTTAGATATTAATTTTGGTTCTATGTTAACAGATTTCAGAGTGTTTTTTTTAAATTTCTGTCTTAATCTTAATGAGTTTTCCCTGTAATTTGCTCTTTCTCTTCCACAGTTGCCATGTAGTCTTACTTCTTTTAATGACATTAAGAAAATCTTGTCTCAAATTATTTCTTTTTTACAGTTATTTCTTATGGACAAGTTTTTCTCTGAGTCTTGGAACTACGTTTCTAGTCTCTGTTCTTTTTAAAAGATTTATTTATTTATTTTTGAGAGAGAGAGAGAGAGAGAGAGAAAGCATGAGTGGAGGAGGGGCAGAGAGAGAGAGGGAGAGAGAGAATCCCAAGCAGAATCCCAAGCTCCAAGCTGACAGCATGGAGCCCAATGCGGGGCTTGAACTCAGGAACCGTGATATCATGACCCGAACTGAAGTCAGACACTTAACCAACTGAGCCACCCAGGTGCCCCTGTTTGTGTTCTCTCATAATTTTCATTTCTCTAAGATCTATTTACATCTTCTTGAATGTAAAGGTATCTAGTCAAATCTAGAATTGGCTCACAGACATGAAAAATGGATATATTTAATCCATTTAGTGCCCATCTGAAGGTTGACTCCCTATTTTATCTAACCCAAAAGGCAGATATTCCCTAAAAATATTTGAAAACAATATAGAAAGATATTTTTCAGAGATAGTTTATCAATAGAACTGTTTGAAGTTAAGGGAATGAATTAGATAATCACTTAAGAACTCATCCATCCCCCAAATTCCTTAGGAATCTTTCTTTGCTGTTATTTATTAATGGCTTTGTCCACCTTTCATAACACCAGCCTAGTAAGTTCCAAGAACATAGAACAGCGTGTGCCTTTGACTAACAGCTCTGTGGAAAGTGGTGTTTGTTTGAACTGGATGACATCATTTCCTGTACAGTCCAAGGAATCAACATTTAAAAAATTTTTCTCTAACACTTTCAAAATGAGCATGAATTTTTTGCATCATTCTTTGCTTTGGGATTAGCCATACTACGACAGCTGCAATAGCAACAGAAATTTAAACCCTAGCAAACCACAAAGTTAAATACCAGGTTTCTACTCTTCAAAGCCCAGGAGAAAATTATGAACAAGTCAAAACTTGTCGTGTACTTCAGTAATTGGAATGTGTGAGGTGAGTTTCGGGTAAGCATCCCAGTGAAACAAGGTTAAATTGTCAGCTTCTATCAACATTCTCAGTTTAAAGAAAACTCAATGGGATTGACGATATTTTTCACAACGTAATTTGCTTTGGTTGGCCCTCAAGCTGCCAAAGACCAGAAACCTGGCAAAAGAGGCTGCATTTCAAAAGGTCTTACAACTTCCTTGGAAAGAGACTTTTTCCCCTAGTTTAATTTGTTTTCTATCTGCTGTATAAGGCTCTACGCTTGCATATGCAAACTCTCCGTGAGAGTGTTTTTGGGGAGGATGAGCTGAGAAAAGCATGGATGGATGTGGTTTGGAAAAAGAATAGGATGTGAGTTGTAGAGAAGCAAACTGTCTAAAACCACTTCAGAGAGAAGGAAGTGGCTTAATGACAACATCTCAGGTGTGGGAAGTGAGCTGAAATGCCTTTGATTCCATAGCGCACAGCCAAGAACAAAAGAGTTCTTTACTTATCATTCAGCTGCTTGGGCTCTTCCTCTTCTTTTCTTCCTGCCTCCCTCTCAGTTCTGAGTACAGTCCCTTAGAAAATAAATCTTGCTCTTCCAGCTCTTAATGTCAGGCCATTTGTTCAGCAGTGTTCAGGGTTAGAAAAATATCCAATCAGCAATTTAGATATTAATCATAAGTTTTTGAAATTTAAATAGATGCTTGAATTCAGTGGCAAATCTTAATTTAGAGAAGTAGAAATGCCCGCTAGAGGTTTCAGTTGAAGCTCAAATGCTCCCAATTTATTTAGTCTCTGAGGCTGTGCAGCCTATAAGAAGGAAGGAGTTCTTTGGGGACTGCTTTGCATTTTGGTACTTTTGGGTAAATGCAAGTTGTGAAGAATATGTAAGGTGATACCTCATTATGTGTCTTCTGTGAATTTCAAGAAAGTGTGATACTTGATGTTTGATTAGAGTTTGTTATCTCTTTTCTTCTACAGCTCTATTTCACACCCATTGATGAGTCAGAAGCAAACTAAAAAAAAAGGAAAGAAAAGAAAAGAAAAAAAGAAATCAAAGAAAAGAAAGAGGTAGCCCAGAAGTTTTTGTTTAATGCTATGTAGTGCTCTTTTTTTAGTTAAAAAATTTTTTTTAACTTTTATTTATTTATGGATGAGAGAGACAGAGAGAGAGAGAGAGAGCAAGCTGGTGGGGAGGCACAGAGAGAGACAGACACAGAATCTGAAGCAGGTTTCAGGTTCTGAGCTGTAAACACAGAGCCCAATATTGGGCTTGAACCCACAAGCCATGAGATCATGACCTAAGCCAAAGGACACTCAACCAACTGAGCCACCCAGGCATCCTTATGTAGTGCTCTTATTAAAGAACTTACGGGGTGGTGGGGGGGGGGGGATTTTCTGAATCAAAGGGAGACCAAAATGTCATTGGCTAAAACTGAAGGTAAAGGATTTCTCCAGAATGCAGAAGGCAAACTCTCAGCATTTTCTCACTATTGGTGAGTTATGTAAGAAGCAAGATCATAATCAGAATGTTTCTTAGGTGAACACAGAGGTCAATTAAAAAAAAATTCAGATGATCTCATAAAGAGTCCTTCAGCTGAAAGAGGGATAATCTTGCTCATAGGATAAGGTACTTATAGCCCAAAGGCCACAAATATTCTCACTTGGGTGGTTCCAAATACACTCTTGACAAAATTCTAACGCAGGCCTTTTTCCAATGTTCCATTCAGGTTATCTACTAGTGACAATTTTTATTTTCTTTATAAACATGCAAATTCAACAGACTTAATATACCAGTGCCATAGTATTTTGGTTAAACTCTAGAGCAAGGTTTCTTAACCTTTGCACTATCGATATCTTGGGCTGAATAATTCTTTGTTGTGGGGGTCATCCTGTGCATTGCAGGACATTTAGCAACATACCTGACCTCTACCCGCTTGATACCAGTAGCACCTTCTCCCCCCCCCCCCCCACCCCCTGAGTCATGACAATGAAAAGGACACCAGACATTGTCAAGACCAAAACTGACCTAGAATTTCTTTGGTCACTTGATTGTAAGAAACCTTTTAGTTTATTTTTATTTTCTTTTTTAAGAAACATTTTACTTTAGTCACCCATGTACAAATTGTTGAATTGCATATTAGAGTGGCCATCTTCTCCTTGTGACTTACCATAGTCCCTGAATAAGAGAATCTATTTTTTTTTTTAAATCAACATTCATTCTTTCAAGATTCTGGCTTCTCAGTAGCAGCCAGTCTCTGTATAAAGTTATTTGATGCAATGCTCAGAGAAGTAGAAGAGTGTAACACATTCTATGTATTCTTAAAATTGACATCTTTTTATGTGTGACCCAATCCCTCCTTGGCTCTAAAGTCCATTTTAGCTTATGTTTTCATGTACTTCAACTTCCATTATCCTCCTGTATGTGACATCAGCCTGTCTCAAACGCCTTCTGAATAAACAGTGGCAATAGTTACATACCTTTTTGTCTACCTGATATTTACCCTTAACCATCAATTGTTGCAGCTTATTCTGTATCATCTAAAAATCTCCAAACCTTCCAAGTCCCCCTTCTTTATGTTATTCATTATTTGAAGAAACATTTGGTCTCTTCTTGAGAAGAGAGTTCTTTCTTTGCTTTGAAGTTCCTTTTTTTCAAACTCTAATGTCACTCATCACATTGTATTACTACTCATATGTCTCTCTTTTTCACTAACAATGCGTCATTTGAGGACTATACTGCCTATTGATTTCGGCATCACCCAGGACCTAGAGCAGAGGTAGATGGAAGGAAGTATTGTTTAATGAATTGTGTTAAGTGCATAGCATTGCAGTTGAAGAGCTCAAGAAGATAATACTGCAGTACTATGAGCTACCCCACAGGTCGACTGCTTATGTCATTAGATATCCAATCACACTTTTCTTCTCTTCTTCTGCCCCACCAGTAAGCCCAGCTCCTTCACCTTTCCTGCTCACAGGCTCAGGGGAAATAGAACTTTGGAACTTTTGAGTTTTGATAATGCATACTCTAAAAAGTGATTCTAGGCTGAAATGGGAAGAGTAATTTAGAAGAAAGAATTGATTAGGCAGAGGTAAGCCATGTGTCATTATCAATTTTAGAATAAGAAGTAAATATATATTGAAATATTAAGCCCTTACACCAAAAGGAATCAAATCAATTGACTTTTAGGAAAGAAAGGAGCTATTTTGCCTATGGGCAAATTACCTTTGGAAATTATAAAGCCTAAGGACTTAAGGCTGTAAAAGTTTCTGGGTTAATATTGGACTATTGTGGGTAGGGAGAGACAGGAGTTAGCATTTTCTCTCTTTGTCTCAAATTTGGCCTTTTATTTATTTTTTTAAGTTTATTTATTTACTTGGAGAGAATGCAACCAGGAGAGGGGCAGAGAGAGAGAGGGAGAGAAAGAATCCTAATCAGATTCCGCACTGTCAGCATGGAGCCCAATGTGGAGCTCAAACCCATGAATCGTGAGATCACCACCTGAGCTGAAATCAAGAATCAGACACTTAACTCACTGAGCCACCCAGGTGCCCTTCAAATCTGAAGGTGCAGATCATAAAAAAAATAGCTTAAGATCCAGGGATATCTAAATAATAAACTAAACCCACATATTTCTACAAAGAGACTAGTCTTTAAAAATAAAAATTTTTTTTTTTAATTTTTTTTTTCAACGTTTATTTATTTTTGGGACAGAGAGAGACAGAGCATGAACGGGGGAGGGGCAGAGAGAGAGGGAGACACAGAATCGGAAACAGGCTCCAGGCTCTGAGCCATCAGCCCAGAGCCTGACGCAGGGCTCGAACTCCTGGACCGTGAGATCGTGACCTGGCTGAAGTCTGACGCTTAACCGACTGCGCCACCCAGGCGCCCCTAAAAATAAAATTTTTAACTGAAGAGCAAAGACATCTAGAATCCTATAATTCTAGAACTAGGAAGAACTCACTCTCCTCATTTGTAACATATGAAGTTAGAATGGTTGTTTGTTGAAGTATATTTTTTCTTGAGGTTGTATAAAATTTTGAGTCAGTGGAGAATGATTTGATTTATAAAACAAAAGCAAAATCAAAAACAAAAAAAACCCCACCTTTTCATAAAATTCTTCAGGAGCACATCTACTGTAGGTAATAATAAATATGTGAATTCAAATTAGGTGTCTAAGAAACAATAATGATGTGAGAAGAGGCTGAGAATGATGCTGGTAAGCAGAGAGAAATGTGTGAGGTATGATCACTTGATAGGAAAATATAAGAATTGAGAGAGGTGTTCTTTAGACTCCCCTATACACACAGGGCCATGCTGAATTGCATAGCCAGCTACACAGTATTCTCTCATGATACCAGTGCCCTGTGATCAGGAGGGGATGTTCTCACATGGTCTTTCCAATACTGGAGATGGCTTTTGGCTGATGCATCACAATACCCTCTTTGTGATCTTTGAAATAGGATTTCTGGGTAGCTCAGGCATAGTCTGTGGTCATGAAAGAGTATTAAGCTAAAGAGGGCTCAAAGTCTTGTTTTTGGCCCTCTGGGTTGTGGTAGCTATCCAGCTGAGGAAAGGGCCACATAATGAAGGTTCAGCAGGCATGGGCCCAGCTGTTGGGACAATGGTTCTCAAAAGTCCATATGCAATAATAGTGCCCCTGGGGAAGGTGTTCACAGTGCAAACGTCTAGACCCTATTCCCAGACATTTCGATTTAAAAAGTTGAGCGAGTTGTAAAATAAATGTCACTGTCATGAGGATGAAAAATACAACATATGGAACAGCCAATAACTGTAATGTTGTATGTTGACAGATGGTAACTACACTTATCATGGTGAGCACTGCATAATGTATAGAATTGTCCAATAATTATGTTGTACACCCGAAACTAACATAACATTGCATGTGAACTATACTTCAATAATAAAAATGTAAAAGTGAATAAAAAATTAAAAGATAAAAAGTTGGATGTCGGGCCCAGAACTTTGCATTTCTTACCAGCAGTCCAGGAGATTCTGAAGCAGGTGGTCTTCTTTGAGAAATGAAGTTCTAGAAATTCAGTTGATTTCTGCTTCTCCTCCTTGGCTCAGGTTCTTTGAGTTAGACCCATTAATTTTTTTTTTTCATCTGCTCCTATTTTGATGAAGCCAATTTTAGAATCATAATTTACTTCTAGAATGCTCTTACTGTTATTCAAAATAGTATCATTTGGCAAAGTGGAAATGATTTTGAGAAGAGGGAACATAAAAAGCTTTTGAAAAGAAAACCAGATCATAAGATGGCCTATTAAGCAGCAAGAATAGATTCAACTTTCAAGCTATGGAGAATTTTGCAAATGGTCTCAGTGAGGAAATGACTAATGGAGATTTGGGGAGCCAAGGGAAAGAGAGAGAGCACCATACTCCTGTCAGTAGTTAGACCAAGAATGTTTATTCTGCTAGAAGACCTTGTGACACAGGGAGAGCCAGGTGACTGGGAAATTAGTGTTCTCATCACAGACTTTTATTCACTTACGTAGAAACCATTCCAGCTGAATTGGTGTTTCCAAGACTGAAGAACATCCAGGGGGAAACTTGCCTGGATTTATAGGAAATCTAAAAACCTTGGCTTCAGCCTGAGTATTTGGATCTTAGGTTGAAATGGCTGAGAGATTGATTTTGTGGTCCCCATTATTAGAAGAACCCAGAGTGGTTAATTATCCAATATGGGTTGTGGTGGGAAATGGGCTTAGGCAAACACATAAAATCTGGTGAATAATTTGGAAAGAACAACATACAGGTACAGAGGTGTTTGCCCTTTTGCCAGAATGATGATTTTGGTAAAGCAGGAAAAAAAATGCACATAAATTACTTTGGCCAATATATGCCAAGAAGCATAATGACTAACAACAAAGGCAGCGGAAAATACTGTGGAATCTGTTCTCACTATAGTTGAATTCAGAGAATCACCATAGGACTAATAAATAAAAATAAAATTAAGAAAAAAAAATTGTAAGGCAGGCAGTCTGAGCCAGCCCTTTTCTCAATGCCCTCCCGCCTACCTTTTTATAACCAGGGCTCAGCTTTCCTGTGTCTCTAGATTGCCCTCTGGCTGTCCCTGCCTGTACTGCTGCCTCTTCTAGGCTGAAAATCTACAGAATTTCCCTTGGAAAACAGATTGCTCTGCATCCCATTGTCTTCTTGTTCTGCTCTCTTCTATTAAATCTGACAAGCTATTTTCAAATACTTCTAATTGCAAAATCCTTTTTCCAGATAGCATTTCATGCAGAAGCCCAGTACGTAAAACAGAAGTACTGCTTAGCTTGAATGGAGGAGAACCTGCAGCCATATCCATTTGGCCTCTTTGGGGAGGCAGCCCCATGGAGCAGTTAAGCAACTACTGTGATAAACTCACTGTGCATGTGGACTCCTCTTTGGTATCTTAAAGGCTATATTTGTATTTAAGCAGAGCCATCTTGAGAATAATATACATTCATCAGAAAATCGTTAGGTTGGAATCAACAGAAACCCAACTCTAACTAAAGCAAAAATGAGAATCTTTTGTTTATGTATCTTTAAAATGTAAGGGTCTGGTCTGAAGTAGGACCAGATGTAGATGTTCAGAAAATGTCAACAGGAATTGTCTCTTTTTTCATCTTTCAGGTTTGGTTAAAATTTGTTGTCTATATCCTGTAAGTTCTCTCCACAGAGCTGCAGAAGAAGACATCCAGGTCTGCATGGTAGATAAAGCTAGACTCTCATAAAAGAGACATCTTTTTCCCTTTGGCTGAGTCTCTGTTCCTTCCCCACCACCTTTACCCATCCATAAAAAGACTCTGTTTGGCCCTGTTTGGTACTGAGATTCGCTACTGCATCAGGCGATGAGGTTATATATTGATGACTCCCACAAGGATGAGTGTACCAGAAAGGATCCTTATTACAGAACATTCAACTATTTTCCCCTATTTTCTTAATAAAGGGAATGAATTATCTAAGTGAAAGCCAAGATGGGGTTCAGGATGCAGAAGTCACAAAGTCATTAGAGCTATAGTTCGATTTTGGTGCTCTTGGTTCTGCCCTCCCCCTCCTGCATGCTTTGCCCTCAGACTGACTTCACACATGCTGGTAAGATGGCTGCAATGGAATCCCAAGGCTTGGGGCCTGCATGGCTCACTCAGTTAGGCGTCTGACTTCCGCTCAGGTCATGATCTCACAGTTCGTGAGTTCGAGTTCCACATCGGGCTCTGTGCTGACAGCTCAAAGGCTGGAGCCTATTTTGGATTCTGTCTCTCCCTCTGCCTCTCCCCCACTTGTGCTCTGTCTCTCTCTCTCTCTCTCTCTCTTTCTCAGAAATAAACATTAGAAAAAAATTAAAAACAAAAAAAAAATCCCAGGGCTATGTGCTCTCTCATTCATATTATTCGATAAAAGACCTAGGCTTCCCTCTGACTAGATTAACTAAATTAATGGTCAGAGCCCTGAGTCAATCTCTGTTGTAAGAGTTTGGGAATTTACTGATTGGCTCAGGTCAGTCAAGGTCCACTCCTGTAGCTAAGGATGGCTCAATGGATAAGAAAGTTAAGGTTTGGGAATAAAGGGATGAAAGGAATGGATGCCTCTCACTACAGTGGGAGAAGTTAACTCCTTATGGGGCATAAGGAACTGTATCAATCAGTATCTGATCAGAAAAGCAGAATCACCAGGAGATGGAGACACACACATACACACACACACACACACACACACACACACACATTCCACCCCATTCCATATGTTGAAGGAAATAATTATGATTAAACAAGGTCATGATCTCAGACTTCCAGCCTCCAGACTGTGAGAAAATAAATTTCTGTTTTTTTAAACCATCCACTCTATGCTACTTTTTTTTTTTTTTAAGGTAGCCTGAGCAACCTGAGCAGTTTTTGGTACCAAGAAGTGGGGTTTTGCTATAAGAAATACCTGAAAATGCAGCAATGGCATTGGAATTGGGTAGTGTGAGAGACTGGAAGAGATCTAACGTGCATTCTAGAAAATGCCAAGACTGCCTTGAAGACACTACTGGTAGAAATAGAAATATTAAAGATGATTTTGGTAAGAACTCAGATGGTAACAAAAAAAAAAAACACTATTGGAAACTGAAGGAAAGGTGGGCCTCCTTATAAAGTGGCAAAGAACTTGGCTGAATGGTTCTAATGTTCAGTGGAAGGTAGAATCTGCAAATGATAAAATTGGATATTTGGATGAGGAGATTTCTTTTTAAAAAAAAAAATGTTTAAAATGTTTTATTTATTTTTTTATTTTTTTTTAATTTTTTTTTTTCAACGTTTATTTATTTTTGGGACAGAGAGAGACAGAGCATGAATGGGGGAGGGGCAGAGAGAGAGGGAGACACAGAATCGGAAACAGGCTCCAGGCTCTGAGCCATCAGCCCAGAGCCTGACGCGGGGCTCGAACTCACGGACCGCGAGATCGTGACCTGGCTGAAGTCGGACGCTTAACCGACTGCGCCACCCAGGCGCCCCAATGTTTTATTTATTTTTGAGAGAAAGAGAAAGAGCAGGGGAGGGGTAGAGAAAGAGGGAGACACAGAATCCAAAGCAGGCTCTGAGCTGTCAGCACAGAGCTCAACATGGGGCTCAAACTGATAAACCAGGAGATCATGACCTGAGCCAAAGTCAGACACTTAACTGACTGAGCCCCTCAGGCACCCCAGTGGCTGAAGAGATTTGTAAGCAAATGTTGAAGGTCTAGCTTGGCTTCTTCTTGCTTCTTACGGTAAAACATGAGAGGAGAGAGAGAAATTGAAGGAATCATTAGGCAAAAAGGAACGAGAACTTGGAGATTTATAAAATTAGCCTATTCATATTTGAAAAAAATGAGAAGGCATGATCTGGAGAAAATACCAAGGGTGTGGTTGGACAATCACTCCATAAAGAGATTACCCATGATTTTAATCAGCCAAATCAGCAGAAGCCAGGAACAGAGCTGGGATTATACTAGGGGAGACACTGCTAGTTTGAACTAAAGTGAATAGAGACAGGATGGAATAAAGGAAGGCTTTTAAGCCCCTGGGATTCTACAGAAGAGGACAAAAGAAGTATCTAACTATGAACATACTTTATTCTTCAAGCAAAGGTAAGAGTGACTCTCAAGGTGATTTAGAGATCATTGGGTCTGTCACTTATAACACAGGCCCAGACTGTAAAGGCCCAGGGGACAGCACTAGTTCTCCTTGGTTTCAGAGAGTGATGCATCACATGCCCACCTAGTGCCTCAGGGGCAGGGCCACCAGGAAAGATCTATGTGAGCAGAGCCACTGGAAAGAGCCATGAGGAAGGGCCACTGCCTAGGGCCACGGGGGGCAATGCCATCCCCCCATGAAGTGATCCCAAAGGGGAGAGCATTTATCCGAAGAGGATTATTCTTTTTTTTTTTATTTTTAATTTTTTAACCTTTTTATTTGAGAAAGAGAGAAAGAGAGAGCACACACAAGCAGGGGAGAGAGACAGAGATTCTCTCTTAAAAGAGAGAATCTTAAGCAGGCTGAGCATGGAGCCCAATATGGGGTTTGATCCCATGACACTGGGATCATGACTTGAGCCGAAATCAAGAGTTGGACAGGCACTCAACCCACTGAGCCACCCGGGTGCCCTCAAAGAGATTATTCTTGAGGCTTAAGTCCTAATGGAATTTTTCCTGCTAGCTTTTGTACTTGCTTGGAAGCTGTCACCTCTTTCTCCTTTCTCATTTCCCCTCTTTGGAAAAGCAATGCTTAATGTATATATGTCCCACCAATGTATTTTGGAAACACATAACTTGACTGATTTCATAGGATCACAGCTGGAAAAGAATTTTGTCTCAGGATGAATCACACCTTCAGTCTCACCCATACCTGATTGAGGTGATGTCTAGATGAGATGTTAGACTTGGAATTGGTGCTGGAATGGGTTAAGACTCTTGGAGCTGTTGGGATGGGGTGAATGTATTTTATATGCAAGGACATGAATCCTGAGGGACCAGAAGACAGAATGTTATGAACTGGATTTGGTCCACCCAAAATTTCTATGATGAAGCCTAATCTCCAATTTGAGTGTAGTTGGCAGGAGGGCTTTCAAAGAGGTAATTAAATTTAAGTGAGGTCATTAAGATGGGACCCTAACCTGATAGGACTCATGTCCTTGTAAGGACAGGAAGAGATATCAGAGCTCTTTCTCTTTCTGTTTACACATGCACATAGAGGAAACTCCATTTGAAAACACGGAGAGAAGGTGGAGGTCTATAAGCCAGGCAGAGAGTTCTCACCAGAAACCAATCCTACTGGCACTTGATCTTAGACATCTAGCCTCTAAAACTGAGAAAATAAGTGTTTTCTTTAAGCCACCCAGTCTGTAGTATTCTGTTATGGTAGCCTGAGAAGACTAACGTATGTAATAATTTTCTCCAAACACAATTATTGGAACTGGTTAAATAATCCATATGAGGCTACTGCTTCTATATCTGGTGCTGAATCCTAAAGTTGCAGATAATGCAGTCTGTAGTCAGGAAGAAAAGACAGGCATGAAGTAAAAAAAGCAAGGACAAACTAGAAACTATGAAGATGAATTAGAAGTCCCAGGGATGCTCCGGAACTTGCTGGTCCCTCACCACCTGTAGGCCACCAACTTTGATGATGAGATGATCTAAAGAATCAGCTGATACCCTTTTGTCATAGACCTAAACGTGCACTTGGCAAAGTGGAAAAGATTTGGCAAAGCCAAAGGGGCTGTGGGTCTGTCTCCTGCCCTATGCTAAATGACCCAGCAGATAAGTGACAATATATCTGAGCATCAACAATCCTTCATGGTCTGTGCCAACCTTCCAAGCATTAAAAAAAAAAAAAAAAAAAGTATTACCTGTCAGATCTCATGCAAAATGTCTCATGTGGCTCATGCCAATCCAGAACTATGCAGTGATGGAAATTCTAGAAAATGTAGATTAGCTAAATTGACACAATACAAGTCTACCACAGGAATTAACACAAAGTAGAAAGAAAGGAAACATGCCAACTGGACAGTATCTTAACCATCGGTCAGACGGAAGATCTGAATCCACAAGAGTCCTTCCTGAGCATTGGGCAGATGTTTCAGTGCCCGTCTTAGAGCACTCTATGTCCTAGCAGCGATAGTAGCAGGACCCATTTTCCAGGAAGATCCAGGCAAAAGGTAGTTTTAGATGCCTAAGTTCTTTTTTAAAAAATAATTTTTTAAAACGTTTATTTATTTATTTTGAGAGAAAGCGTGAGCAGGGGAGGCGCAGAGAGATAGGGAGAGAGAGAATCCCAAGCAGGCTCAGTGCTATGAACACGGAGCCTGACTCACGGCTAGATCCCACAACGGTGAGATCATGACCTGAGCCGAAATCAAGAGTCAGATGCTTGAGGGACTGAGCCACCCAGGAGCCCCTAGATTCTTAGGTTTTATTGAGTATGTTAAACACAGCAGTCATTTTACCTTGGAGTCATTCTTTTTTTGAATTTAAGAAGTGATTGTTTTCTGGAGTGTTCTAAGAAATGTTTTATACTCAAGCTTTCTCACTTTATAACATTTAAGTCTATTCATACGGGAAAGAGAATGACAAGCAGCACAAAAGAAAGAGAGAGAGGATACCTATTTAGGATTTTTATCACTATGGGCAAAGGAGTCATACAATTGGGTAGAACTTTTTTTTAAAAAATGAGCTTTACTATGGAAGTGAAGCAAAATATTGCCTATTTGAAAGCAGCAGGGACAGCTGACTCTCAGTTACACCTAAGAAGGTGAACTATTTGTATGTGTTTTTGTATAAGAAAGCTGGAGCAGGAATAAATTTATAAGTCCAAGGATCAGAATTAAAGTCAGAGAAGTCTATGGACAGTTATAATAGGTAGATCTGAAAGCAATAAGTAGATGTTTTATTTGAAACCATCAGGTGTTCTGAGAGTGTAGTGAGGGTGTAGTGATTAAAAGCATTGAGTTTAGTTATAGTCAAACTACCCATAAATGTATCTGGTTTCCAATATGTACTAACCATGGGACCTTGGGCAAGCTACTTAAATTCCCTTTGACCCCATTTGTTCATATTTAAATGGGGATGAGAGTAAAACTAGCTATTTGAAATAAAGATTAAATGCTTTACATATGTAAAGTGCTGACTATCACGAGGCACACAGAAACACTATGTGGTAACTATTATTATAATTCTATATCTGTATGAGTTGAGATCATAGAATACCGCCATTAGCATTTTTCAACCAACATGTTGAGAAGCACCAAAGATCCTATTTTTTAAGTGGTTATCATCTGTTGAGTACCCATTGTATGGCAGGTACAATGCAAAGTACTTTTCAGTTATTATTCAATTAAGTCCGTGCAACAATCCAGGAAGATAAATTTTCTTATTCTTATTTTATGGATAAGGAAACTGAATCTCAGAGTTGAGTAATTACTCAAGGTCACATAGCTAAAAACAAACAAACAAACAAACATATAAATAGGACCAGGATTCTAACCTGGTTTTATCTGACTACAAACTCTAGGACTGCTCCCTCTAGTATTATGAAGTCACGCCCCGTGAATTCCAGCACTGAGCCTGCCCCTAAGGGAGGTCCTTTTGCACATAATCTTAATGAAGTCTCATCTTTCTCTCAATGCTCTGAGCATCCTGTGAGGGAGACAATTTTAGGCCTTTTTTTTTTTTTTTCATTTGTTTTTCTTTTGAGGAGTGTCCCTGAGCATTAGAAAGCCTTGGGAGCCTCATCCAGTTTGGGGATGGGGAGGATTGGTTGATAAAGCTGTGAACATTGGGAGATTTTCACTGAGGTTTTGCCCTCAGATCAGAGCAGCAAGTACCTCCAAAGGGAAGAAGACAGAGAATTGATGGGAAATATTAGCAAGGCCCCCGATATCTGAAACAGTTACTTGGATTAGGCAAGAGACCTGCAGGTGAGACAGAGAGCGAAAGCGATAACCCCCCCAGAAACTGCAGTGTCCCAAGCCTTAGGGACAAGCTCACCAGTGCCTGTGTGGCTGCCTTGGGCTGCTCCCTTTCATCCCTCACTACTGGATTTGCCCTACAGGGTATTAGGATGCTCTCCAGTCTCCTGGGGATTATCTCTGCACAATTACTTTGTGATTAAATTGATTAGAGACCAAGCAGTCCTTTCTTTCTTTTTCTTTTTCTTTTTTTTAATTTATTTTTGAGAGAGAGAGATGGAGCCTGCAAGTTGGGGAGGGGCAGACAGAGGGAGACAGGATCTGAATTGGGCTCTGCGCTGACAGCATGGAGCCCAATGGGGGCTCAAACTCACAAACTGTGAGATCATGATCTAAGCCAAAAGATCTCACCTGAGTCACAAGCTTAACCGACGGAGCCACCCAGGAGCCCCTCTTTTTTTTTTTTTTAAGGTAAAATGTTTGCAATGGTGGCAACTAAAATAAATTTTAGGGCCACTGAGATCACATCGTGAGAATGACCTGTGTGTAAATGGGAAAGTGTTGCTCTATTGATTTTGTCTTTGTTCCCAAATATTTTTTTTAGTTGGTGTTCTAGGTGTGAAACTGGTCAGAAGACCTTGGAAGTTTCTTGACGACACTTCTGGTGACTGAGGGGTGTGTGTGTGTGTGTGTGTGTGTGTGTGTGTGTGTGTATGGCGGAGCCACTGCCCTAAATCCCTTTCAATTACATCCACTCTCCTTCATCAACTCTCAAGACTTGAATACAAAATCATCACAACCCATAATATTGCCTGCATCAGAGACCTTTCTAAATAGTCCTTAAGTATTTGAGAGATCTGTTATCTGTATCAGCAACTCTGTGCTCTCATGCTAAACATTATTTGATTCTGTAAAAAGTTACAGAGAGACAATCTAGAGAAAATTAAACAGAAAAAGAGGTTTTGTTTATTTTTTGTTTTTCTTTTCCTCTACTAAAAGAAATGTCGATTAAGGTAAGTTGATTCACAGACAGGAAGAGAACTCTCTGTCTTTTCCATATCTGTTCTACCTGGAGACAAAAACTAATGATTGTTCATAAATGGTTTGCTGATGCTTCTGTATTGACTTGTGGTTTGCAGCAGCCTTACTTCCTTTCCTTTGTGACATCATTTTCCTGTTCATTTCCCACAGTTGCATATGTGGGTTTATGTGGTACACACTAATCCAACAAATGGAAGAAATTACGGGCCATGTCAAAGAGCTTTCAGGAATAGAATTTGGAACAAAGGGGCCAATACTTGAAGCACCCATAAAGCAAAAAGGGTGATGAGACAACTGGCAAAGAAGGTTCTTCACTTAAAATTAGAGTCCTGCTCACGGAATGTTCTGAGTGGGCTGTGGTGATTTTCTTTATTGCCCTTGATTCTTACGTTTCTGATACTCACTTCTGGGCTAGTGGGCATGTTGGGCTATTAGGCAGATATTTCTCCCAAAGAGCCCAATGCGTTGACTAAGACTGACTGGCAACCAGGGGGAATCGTTTTCATCAGAAAGAGATAAGAAGACTTCTTTAGGGTAGTATGGTGTGAGGGAACCATAGAATTCCAGGAACTTTAGGATACTGGTAGAGTTCCCATGGAGAGAAAAAAAAGGGTTTGAGGCTGTTCCACATGGCCAAAAGCTTTCAGGCTGGAAAATCCTTCCCAAGATAATTTTGGGTCACTACAAATTCTGTAATCATTCTCATCCACTTACTACCCCACGAGCTAAGAGCACCTTGGAATTTCAACTGAGTGCCAGAAGTTCCCCTTGACTGATGATAACTCTTACTCTGAAGGATGATAACTTGTGTTGTACTTTTGCTAACATTATCTGCTGTGAGGAGCACCCTGGGTTTCTGTTCACTAAAATCCCTTGCCACATTACTGGGATTTGAGCTTGATAGTCAAGAAAAAGGTGCTCTGTAATGTTGCATTGCTGTTTGATGTCTATTCATTTCTTAATGTTCCCCATGCACTAGAGGCTGCACTTACATGTTGCATTAACCACTTGCATTAAGTCCATTATCCAAGCAATTTTTCACTCAGAACTTATCAGACTACAGAAAAGAGTAAGCTTTTTTTTTTAAGAGTCTGAGTTCCAGTTCTCAAAGTTGCATCTGAAATAAGTTTGCTATTACGTGGCATCCACAGAAGCTTAAGGAAACAGTAGAGTCACAAGGTGTGCAGCAATGTTGATCACGGAAAGATCCCATGGTTACCATCAAAGCCACCATTATGCTCTGGAAGGACAGCAGTAGAATGAAAAAATTAAAGATTTAAGCTCCAACCTACTGGATTACCTAAGTATCTTAAGAGGCGAGTCCCTTAGTTTTTCAGTGTTTATGGCAGTGCCTGACATATAGGACATGCTCAATGAATGTCTGTTGAAAGAGTGACAAAGGAATGTTTAGCCTAGGCAGAGCTTGGGGAGGACTCTTTGCATCCAAGGCTGTGAAACCCCAGCCTAACACTGTTGACACCTCCTGCAGCTATTGGAGCAAATGCTGCCATAGGACTTTCTCTTCAACAGAAAGTCAGGGTACCTTGATACAAACAGAAGAAAAGCTTTGTGATTGCAATGACCTAGATTTTGAATACAGAACTTCAGTGCTTCAGCATACTCATTTATAAAATGAGATATGGAAACATATATAATTGGAGGACATATTAAATAGTACTATAGGTCATTGCAGTTGGAAAAGCATCTAGTTTACTGCCTAATGCTGTCCTGAAGATTTTTCCCTATGCTATTCTGGTCACTTAGAGAAAAATCAGTGTATCTTTATCATTTTGAAGTGAAGGATTTCTGGGAAAAAAATGAACATATAGCGAGTACTTGAAATACACACACATGTTAGAAATACCTATGTGTCTCATCTACTATTTACAATAACTCTGTGAGGTAATAGTCTGTAACTTATATAGATCAGCCAAGCCTCAAAATACTTAAATATCCATATCTAGCTAGTAAATGATGAAGCCATCATTTCAGTCTGTTGTGTCTGATCTGCCAACCTATGTCTGTTCTCTACATGATGCTGCCTCCCTACGGGTAGTGTAAATTGGGTGAGAGGAGTTTAGAACTGTTAATTTTTTTTTTTTTTTTTTTTACTTTTGGCATTTAGTTGATGTTACTTAATTATTTGCTTGGCTTCAAGAGCAACACATGTAAAAGAGGTCTGGGTGAACCTTGTACCTAATGTCTAGTAGCCTATACAAATTAATTTTAAATCAATTCTTGCCTTTAAGATGTCATGTAACAACATTCATAATTCACTCATATGATTTTTCTAAGGTTTTAGAAATTTTCTATTTTAGCTTTTGAGTTAATGCAATTGAATTTTATTATTTTCTTTCTTTTTTTTTGCATTTTTTTCTTTTAAGTTCACAGGCCTTTCTTTTTTTCACAACAGAAAGAAGTATCTTTTCATGTCTTAAGGATGAATGAACCACCTATGGATAAATATACTATAATACACACCCTCACACACACACACATCTACAGTAAAGAAGTAAGGCTACTTATTCCTATGACTTCATTTCTCTTGTAGATGAAATCATCTCATGTATATATGAATGATATATATATATATATATATATATATACATGCATGTGTATATAATGTGCATACATGTAAATTATATATGCCCATATGTAGAGCATATATATGTACATATCTACATATGTATATATACTCTAGAGGCATTTTCAATAAGATCAATTTGAAACAAATCATTATTCTTAAACCTTTGATTTGTCTTATGACTCCTCTACAGCTCTTGTGAACACCCAACATAGTATTTTTCTTTCCATTCTGTTTCAAAATATACACTAATCTCACTCAGAACCAATATTGAACAGCACTTTCTGAGAATTTTCCTTTAAGTGTCAACTGTCATCTCAAAACCTGGACCATCTAGGCTTCTGTTCCAGGAAAATTCCTATATATGGCTACCTTTTAAGACCTAGGAAAATATATTCCCCATCAGTCTAGGGCTACGTGATGTACAGATCTCTATTTTTCAAAAGCACAGATTTGTCCACTTGTCGTTATAGCACGTGTCTCAGGACAATATGCCGCCCATCTGCTGAGCCAGTCTTCCTGGTTGTAAGCCTACTGTGGTGACCTCCTGCGTCCTAAGCCTACGACTTCTCATTGCAGAGGCAATACTGGGACGGCTAAACAAGTTGAGGAAGAGAAGTGCTGTGTGGCTGGGGCAACTCCTCAATCTGAAGTAGAAGACACATGTGGGTAAAACTGGCATAAAATAGCTTAGCTGAGGTAGCTTCCACGTAGCTACCTTACCATTGTCCCTCACACCTCTGGACTGTGTAGCAAATGGATGCCAGGTGTCCAGAGTTCCAGTGTTGAAACGCTCTGTTACAAGGGCTCCCTAGGCTGCCCCAGAGCCATCATTACCACCGGTAACACCCGTCTACACTGAACAGTACCACAGCTTTCCTTCTCTTATTTACTGTTGCCCCTGGCAGGATTGTTTTTATTTTATTTTATTTTATTGTATTGTATTGTATTGTATTTTATTTTATTTTAGACTCAGTGTGGAATCTGACATGGGGCTTGATTCCATGACCCTGTGATCACAACCTGAGCCAAAATCAAGAGTTGGGTGCACAACCGACTGAGCCACCCAGGCACCCCCCTGGCAGGATTTTGATGACTAATTTTCCCATTGGATCATTAAGCCTGAGCTTTGACATTCTATTAGCCTCAAGTTTATATGAATATTATCCCTATCTTTGTCATTGTATATTTTTCTCAATCTTTTATTTGATTGCTCACAAGTCAGAACAAAGTAAAATTTTTTTAAATGTTGATTTATTTTTGAGAGAGAGAGAGAGAGTCAGAGCACAAGTAGGGGAGGGGCAGAGAGAGAGGAAGACACAGAATCCGAAGCAGGTTTTTGAAATTGCTTCTGTGAATTGGGGGTGTTTGAGGCAAATGGAAGAGTACAGAGTGGATAGCAACTCATTGAGCTCCTTGGCCTCAGATGAGTATGTGAGTGGGGAGTGTGAAATCTAGACTTCACCATCATCAAACACAATTACATGTTTGTCTTCACCATCATCATCACCAAACACAATTTGTAAGCACTGTTGGTGCATGGTTGGAATGAATGACCCAATGCTCAGTTCAGTGTTTCTGAGAACTGTTCTGGGGCACGACAGTCAGCCTGTACCTTGCCCTTGGTCCAGCACAATGTGAGGTCAAGTCCCATTACCAAGTTTAGAGTACCAATGAAGCCGTTCCAATCTTTCTCCATCCATGCAAAATTAGAAAATGGTAATATTTTATGGCATTTGGATAAATGCATAAAGATGCTTTTGGCCCGAGGCCACCAGTCCAGGAACTTCGGCAACTCCAGGTCACATATGGCTGTCATAAGGCAAGGAAAGCAGTATCTCGGCACTCCCTTGGTCCATGGCACAGCATTGTGCTACTATCTACCAGTTGAGAAGTGCTAATCTACATTACTTATATTGGTGAAACACATGTGTACCTACTGACAAAACTCTGTGCCTATAATATGTGACGATTCTATGCCCCTAAATTAATGAAGGCATTTAAATATTCAACAAAATGCTAAATTCCACTCATTGCTTCTCCACGAGTTCTAGCAGTTCAGTTGACCCTAAAGGCACACACAGACTGAAGGGAAAAGAGGAAGCTGTCACAAAATACGTCAAGGTTTCATTACTACCAGATGTCTCTAAACCATGGACCCACTGTTTTCAGAGTATCCAGGAACTTGGTAGAAATGTTTCTATTTAGTTACCTCCACTGAAATAAATCTTAGCTAAGTTTAAAAAAGTAAATCAAACAACCCACTGGACATGGTGGCATGGGAGGGAGACTTGGAGGAAAGTAGCTAAAAGGTGTTGCCTAGGGGGGTTTCAGATCATTGCGGCACTTAATAATTGCTTTAAATGGTCACTAGAATTACAGACTCAAGACCCACCCTTTAAGAGAGTATCATTTGAGACATTCCTCAGGAGAAATCTAATATACTTGTCCTTCAAGGTACAAATCCGGATCCACTTCCTCCTAAAAGTTTTCTGTTATGCTTGCCCCCGATCCCCACTCCCCCCTTCTCAAGAAAGCATCTTACTCTCTCTTCAACCACAGCCCTCATGTATCATGTGGTAACTGCTTTTTCAGACTACGGATAAACTCCTTGAGAGCTGGGATCATGTCTTACACACTTCTGCATAGCTATCTTGCAAGCACCCAAGAAACTATCAAATGGCCGTTGATGAAGAATATAAAATTGGGAGAATGTTTATTATATTCCTCTATTAGATGTATTTTATTCACAACAGATGAGAAGCTGGTATGTTATAGACTAGATAGGCCGCCCCCAATTTACAAACGTGGCTTTCCAAAAGTTCATTTTATCAAGTCAGTTGTGGAAGGCTTGGAAAGGGTTTTTTGGAGAAACATTTTTTATATGTGGTGGGTAAGTTCCCACTCAAGCTATAAAATTCGACCTAACAGCGAATGTCACCACATCAAAAGACACATGTAACAAGCCTGAAGTCTGGACGTGGGGGGTTCATAATGCAGAAATGAAGAGAAGGGCCCTAGCTTCTCCCATCTGGGCTGGGCTGGTCCTTGGCAACATTTTGGAAAAGGGAATATTTGAGACTCTCCCCATTTATCTTAAAACATGATTTTTGCCTCATCCTAGATCTGTCCTAGTTCCTAAAATGCTGCACTTTAAAAATATCCCCTTTAACTTCAATCATAACACAGATTTTCTTACTGTACAACATCTCACGCTTGCATTCAGCATAAAACAAGCTGATCCAAATGAATCCCACAAAAGTGAACGACTTATCTGTGAGATGCTTGCTCTCTTGAGTGGTGATTGAGGTGAATCCTCTAAACTATTCTCCAGTTTCCCACATTTTGTCTGGCTTTGAGGACCCACAGTGTCTCTCAATGCTCTGTTATTTCACTCTGACTTTCCTGGAAACAGAAACGCCGGTGCTGCCCCCAGCCTGGGCAGGAGTGACCCTCTGTGTCTCTCTTGGATCATTTCTTTATAAACTGGGAATGTGCAAGTCTGGTACTGCCTGTGCTCGGGAAGGCTGACTAACATTCCCCATCCGGAGGCACCGGAATGCCCACTTCTCTCCACCTTCGGAAGGCGGCTCCTGCCACACCCCTGAACAGCCCCGGGGGACAGGGGAGCCTCCCTGGGGCTTGGAGGCTCGAGCTAATGACACACAACCGCCTGGCTGCGGTTACAGGCTGCTGTGCCAAGGTTGTACAGCTGGTTGCCTGTGTGTTGGAAGATTCGGATGCCCCCTGCTGAAACCCGGGTTGCCAGGGAGAGCAGTTCCAGTGGGTTTTAAAGGGACCACGATTTATCTTTTCTCAGAGGCATCCTTGTTCTGTTGCTTCTGGCAGCTTCAGCTCAGCTCAGGTTGTGGTTACGTAAGTGTTATCCAGCGAGCCATCTGTCTTCCCGAGGGGCCAGGCTGATTTACAAGCAAGGCTACAGACAGTGTTCGGCACTGTCGTAGCTTGGATTTTACCTCAGGTTTGAACCTGCAGAATATTCTGTGCTGCCTTCACTCTCTTGCGTGGGGCGAGCATTCCATGTATTTTTTTCCCTTTCCCGTTTGCCTGGAGTGTTTGTTTCCCATACAGCTGTGTAATACCTCGGCCATTTCCTTAACTCTCTTAATCTCCCCCAATGAAGACTGTTTTTGCCTTCTATTCAGTTGCTCTCTCTACAGCTGCTAGACGCTCTTCAAATGTATGCTTTTATTAAATATTTAAACATGTATTCTCAGGGATGGAACATAGTCTCTGCTAAGAGCTGTGCCAGCAGATCTATCTCCTCTACCAGTGGAGAGATGAATTTATGAAAGGCTGTGAAGTGTCCCCAAGTAGCTAGCAGAAGATGAAGATGGCCGAGGTTTTATGTGATTTTAAGCTTCAGACTGACCCTTATTCCTAGAAGCCCCTCGGCACGCAGTAGAATTGCAGGGCCATGAAATCCGAAGGTCAGCATCACAGAATGAAAGCAAAATGGACAAATGCAGGCTGGTCTAAAGTAAAATGTGCACCCCTGAAAGAAGATGGTAACGTTTAAATTCCTGCAACTAAGGCAAAAATCTTTTATTCAATGAACGGGACTCCTGCAAGTAAACTTCGCAAATGAGATCATCTTTTAACAGTTGTGTGGAGCGAATCAACCCCTCCAAGTGTTTTCTGAGCCCCTGCCATGTGCTCAGCCTGGTGGTGGGAAGAGGCTGCGTTCAGAAACAGCATACAGAAGGGCCCCCGTGACTTTGCCAGAACAGTGAGGGCCGAATCCAGCCCTGACAGTGCAGCAGAGTTTTTCTTCTGAATGCAGCCCTTTCCCCATCCACGACCCTCCAGGGTAAATAGTGCCATCTATGAGAAAGGAGAACAGAGTGCAGAAGGGAAGACAGATGATTTGGTGCTGAACGAGTTAAAATCCTCTGGGGAAATACCAAGCCACCATTACCCATAGTAAGGAAAAAATGATCTTAAAAGAAGCAAAATTATTAGTTTATTTTCAACTCTAAAGGCAGCGGGCATGAATAATATCTAAAGGCAAAGCAAAGTAAGTGGTTTTACCAATTGTCTTTGCATCCTTTCCAGCTCCTATACCAGTCTGTGTTCTTAACACCTAAGACTTAGCCCTCTTCCTGGTTCAAGCACTCCCAGGGTCCTTAGCCAGTGACAGGCCATCAGTCCTCTGCACTAAACCTGGCCTTGCATTCCAAAAAAAAGTAAGCAGACACTTACCTTGACCATTTCGCCTTGACCAAATTTCCTTGGAACTAGCCTCTTGTTTCTTCTTTTGAGGTCGTGGAGAGACCATATTTTGCCTCTTACCTTCACTCACATAAATAGTTACCTGGCACCTGCCGCCAAACATTCCTCGAGCTGCTTCCCAGTCTACCTGTCTGCCGCCTCTCACCTGTCAGCGTGCTCTCGTGGTACCCTCTCTGCCTCCCGGTATTCATCTCCTCTCATTTCCCCCTGCTGGGTTTGCACACCCTGGCCACTCACCCCGATACACACACAACTGAAAGCCGACACATATTGCCTCTTTGCAGGATGTGTAATTGCTTATTTTGACCTAATTCCATCTGGGCCCCTGGCCAGTTTATCATTTTTTTTCTTACTATCTTCTGTTCTAAATGATTCAAGTCCCAATAAAAATTATAAATTAATACCGCTTAGAGTTCAAATACCTTCTATCCCAGTTTTGCTTATTTGTTGGGTTGCAAAGAAGTCTGTCGCCCCTTCCTAGAAGAACCTTAAAAACCCTTCCTTTGATCAAAACTGGTACTCTACATTCTGAGATAGTTTTCTGTACCCCATGCCTACACTGGCCAGCACCGATGACTTCGGTCTTGCAAATCTTTAAGTCTGATACTAGGTGAATGATGTCATCACTTGGCATCTTTTAAAAATACCAAAGTTAGTTTTATGCACAACATATGTTAAAACGAACTTGATCTCACACGTGGATATATATAAACAAATAACTTTCCTCACAGTCCCTGATTGCAGTCTACTTGAGGAGACAAGACTAGCACACATTCATTAATTCTGGAATAATGTAAGCGTGCTAAGCTAGGTGCTAAATCACATGATACCGTCAATAAGAAACCAAGAAGTATAGGGAAGAATGAGAAGGATACAGTGTCAGTAATATAGCAATGGTGGTTTCTGAGGACTAGATGATTTAATGAAGAGAAGAAAAGAGCAAGGCATATAGGGAAGGGGAACAATTAAATAGAGGCAAAAAAAAAAAAAAAGCAGGGACATGTTTCTTGGGAGAGAAGAGGACATTTAGAAGATTGGCTGACAAACATACAACAAGAAGTGATGGATTATTTTTCCATTATTTTTCATTATTTTTCCATAGTTTAAGTAGGGTGAGCCTCAGTTGTGGTGGGCTTTAACAACTAGATGTCAAGACTTGAACTTTAGATGTTAGGGCATCGCTATTAGGTGTTGAAAACATTATGAAAAGTTGAGTCTAAAGAAGCTGAATTCAAGGCTTGGGACAGCCGAGAGGTTATTTTATTATACATTTGCAGATAATGAGGGTCTTGTCTGACGAGTTTTTTCTTTAATCGAAGATTACAATATTTTCCCTTCTATAATTCCCCTTCCATGATATTAAACTAAAAGTGTAGATATAATGGGAATAAGTTTTTTTTAAAGGAAATAAGTAGTCAGTTTACATAGGTCCAAGTGAATCATGCTTGCCATGTTTCAAGTGTTCCAGGTGCAGAGGGAGTTAGGATAAAGGCAGGTTAGAATTTCCACGTGGCTACATGGTGACACAAACCAATCATTACTAAAACCTGGTTCCCTTCTCTGGATGCCCCCTCGCCCAATATTTCTGCAAAGGGACCATAAAGTGAGTGTTGTGTGCTGGTCTCAGCCTATCAGTAACCAATATTATGGCTGGACCAGCCCTGTGGATCTATCACTGAAAGACGCCTTTGGCAATACTCATCAGGAAACTGAAAAAAATAAAGATTTATTACTTACAGGACCTGGAAATTACACAGCACACCTGGGGCCACATAGCAAGGTCTCAGGTAGAGACAAAGACCTGCATGGACCCGAGGTTGAGGGTTGGTGCCTAGGGTTTCCCAGGCTCTCTCTTTATTGATGAATTTAAAATGTAAGAATGGGAGGGGCTCCGGGTAGCTCAGTCGATTGAGCATCTGACCCTTGGTTTCGGTCATGACCTTGCAATTTGTGGGTTCAAGCCCCGTGTCAGCCTCTGCTCTGACAGTGCAGGCCTGCTTGGGATTCTCTCTCCCCTTCTCTCTCTGCCCCTGCCTTGCTCGCTCTCTCTGTCTCTCTGAAAACAAATAGATAAACTTACAAAAAAAGGAATCTTGAAAACACAGGGGAGGGAATTTAAAACAGAAGAGAAAAAAATGAGTGACCTAATGATCAGTTACTGAAATCAACCTACATCTCTAGACCAAAAGCCTCAGTTCAGGGAGACAGCCTGGCTCTTTATCTAATCATGTGGTTGGCCCTGTGTTTATTGGAGATAGCCATCTTTGAAGTGGATGCCTCATCAATCAAAGCTTAAGTTTGGCACTTACATTACAAAAAAAGAAGATTTAAAGTCAGGGCTTACAGTATAATGGGCTACACTTGGCTACACTGTGATGCCATGGCATAAGAGTCAATGGTGAGGACATCGACTGCCTGGTAGCTGATATGTTAAAAGTCAGGGGTGGGGTACATTGTAACCCAGAAAGTGCACATCTAAATAGCATCATAATTACAAATCTTATAACCATTATACAGGCAATAGTCTGAAATCCAGTCTGTAGCCACTGTCCCCAACTTGAAAGTGTTCAGCCATGAAAACAAGCCAGTGATCTTGTGGGCTGGCCCTGGGAATCTGTACAAAGATCTGAGTAATGTGAAATATTTTAACATCTTGAGCCATCAGGTATAAGGAGATTTGAACCTGCCCTGAGTTGATAGACTATTTCATGTCTCATCAAACTAATCTCTTAGTCTTAAAAACTGGTCAGTTCAGTTAAAGCATTGTGTCTTATTTCAAGCGGCACTGATGACGGTGGGCTTCCAAAGTTAGGCCTGTATGATGCAAGTATTTGCATCAGGTATTTAATAAGAGGCATTTCTATAGAAACAAAAGAAAAAAACCCACAGAGGTTAGTAATCCCAGTTTCTGAGTTCTAAAGACAGCCAGTCGAGAATATTTCTAGATGTCAGATGGCTCGAAACCTCTTCAGATGGAGTGATGGCAGACAGGGACAATCTGATAGATTATGTGTCTGGTGATCATTCTTGGAAAAAACAATTTTTTTAATGTTTATTTATTTTTGAGAGACAGAGTCACAGCGTAAGCAGGGAAAGAGCAGAGAGAGAGGCAGACACAGAATCTAAAGAAGGCTCCAGGTTCTGAGCTGTCAGCACAGAGCCCGATGCAGGGCTCGACCCCACAAACTGGGAGATCACGACCCGTGGTTCAAACCCATGAACTGCAAGATCATGACCTGAGCCAAAGTCTGACGTTTAACCCACTGAGCCACCCAGGTGCCCGTGTCTGGTGATCTTTCTGAGTCAACTTGACAGCAACAGGCATGAAGACTGTCTATCCAGGAGCTGTTGTGGGGATTTCTCTGAAGTTACTATCAATCTGTGCCACTTTAACTTGCACGGATTTGGGAAAGGGCAGTTTTAGTTCTCAAGGATTCCAAGTCAGAAGTGGGGTGGGGGGGGGGCTGAGGTGGGAATTGGAAACATTAGTTTGGAGAGTTGCAGCCAGATATTGGAGGAATAAAAGGAGTCCAGTCCAGGTTACAGGTGGAAAACAAAATCTTACAGACAATTAACAGAACTAGAATCTAATATTCACAAGCGTATATTATAATTTCTACTGAAAAATAATTTTTCTCTTCATAATCATCCCCATTTCTGTCAAAGATACCCATAGTAAGACTAACTTGTGTGCAAATTAAGTTTAGTTTTAGATAAACTTGGCCTGTTTACGTAAGTGCCGCAACAGTAGCGATTGACCATATAGGCTCTTTTAAGTCCGCTTTGTTGGAGTCTTTCATAAAAAACCTCAGATTCAACTTTTAATAACGTCTCCATGGAGTGCCTGGGTGGCGCAGTTGGTTAAGTGTCTTGAGTTTTGATCTCAGCTCTGGTCATGATCTCACAGTTTGTGAGTTCAAGCCCCACATGGGAGGCTGCTTAGGATTCTGTTTCTCCTTTTCTCTGTCCCTCCCCCATTTGTGCACTCTATAAATAAATAATAAACAAACAAACAAACAAACCTCTCCAGGCTAGGAAGCCCAGCCAAAGACTTCCCATCAGACCTTGCCTGCAGTACCTATAGATTTGGATGACTTCTTGAGATCCTCCAAGATATTCTGAACCTTGGCCTAGGAACCTGGAAGGGAGTGAATTTCCTGGAAGTAAGGCTGCTGGGAACCCTGTAAGCATGGTACCAGACTGATTACCAATAAAGTTTTTTAAAAAGTCATAAAAATTATAATTATCCTCATGAGATCAACCAGCCCTATGTAATTAATTCTTTCTTTAATGGAATTATTTTTATTATTTTTTTATGTTTATTTATTTTTGAGAGACAGAGCATGAGTGAGAGAGGGGCAGAGAGAGAGGGAGACAGAGGATCCGAAGCAGGCTTTGTGCTCTCAGTTCAGTCTGGGACTTGAACTCAGAACCTTGAGAAGTCCAATGCTTAACCAACTGAGCCACTCAGGCGTCCCTATGTAATTAATTCTTGATCTTAATCTTTTGTTAGCAGTTTTATGAACCCAAAATTTCCTTAGAGCTCTGTAAATTCTTACCCAGTCCAGTGGTATTTTCTGAAAGTTATCAGAAAATTGTACCTGGCAGAGTCCTTTTCATGAATCTCCTTGCAGATGAAATACTTTTGAAAAAGCATCAGAGTAAAGCCATAACTGCAAATGACAAAAGACTTAAAAACATCCATGGTTAAAGATTTGATGAGAGTTCATTATAATGCAATTAACAGGGAAATTTGATTATTGCTGTGACACACAGTGTTTCAAGATAACTGGGATTACAACTAACAACATTTCATATCAGATTTTTAAGAATTTCATATAATTTTTGGAACACTTATATTAATTACACATATCCACAGGGTATGCACTTATGTGACAATGCTTCCCATGTAACTTAACATATCAAATAAGCCTAATTAGTTTAATGTCTCTTTACGTGGAGAGAACACAACTCCTTTGAGATGTTCCAGTGACCCTTTGGAAAATCACAATGTTATTTCCAGGTCAAAAAGATTTCATTTAGGATTTGATTTGGGGAAGTCTGTGAAAAGTATTAAAGGTTTTGGACACTTGACTCTATGGGATCACAGCTCATTATTAAACAACACTTAATTATCTACTTAACCAAGGTGACAAGAGATTAAAAAAATTTTTTTTAATGTTTATTTATTTTTAAGAGACAGAGAGACAGAGTGTGAGCAGGGAAAGGGCAGAGAGAGAGGGAGACACAGAATCCGAAGCAGGCTCCAGGCTCCGAGCTGTCAGCACAGAGCCCGACGCGGGGCTTGAACTCACAAACTGCGAGATCATGACCTGAGCCAAAGTCGGACGCTCAACCGACTGAGCCAACCAGGCGCCCCTAATGTTTTTGTATTTAATCTTATTTGGAAACAGTCTAGACATTCAAGGAATTCCCATCAATTAATTTAGCAAAATTCTAAAGTTTCAAGTTATCAAAGAGATTTAGGAAACTATTTTGAAGTAGATATAGCATAACATACAATTATTGCTGAAAAGTTTACCTAAATTCTTATGCCACTTAAATCTATGTAAGTCAGTTGTTTCCAAAGATTATGTTTTCACTACCAATGAAAATTTATTACAATAGTAGCCAAAGCCAGCCATTGTCCCAAGCTACTTTTCTTATTGACAAGATCTGTAATAGAGATAGCATGAATTTATTTGACTAGTAAACACAGGTAGAATTACAGTTGCTTCTCTGCATAATATTTAATATTTATAACGCTGAAGGCATACCTATTTTAATTAAAACAAATTTAAACTAGATTTTATTTGCCAAAGATTATCCCAGATGATGTGAACTTGAAAAATATTTGACTTAATTTCTTTTTTTTTATAGATCCTTCTCTTTTTTTTTAATATTTTTTAACGTTTTTTTTTTTTTTTTTTTGAGACAGGGAGAGACAGAGCATGAACAGGGGAGGGTCAGAGAGAGGGAGACACAGAATCTGAAACAAGCTCCAGGCTCTGAGCTGTCAGCATAGAGCCCGACGCGGGGCTCGAACTCACGGGCCGCAAGATCACGACCTGAGCCGAAGTCGGCCGCTTAACCGACTGAGCCACCCAGGCGCCCCTTGACTTAATTTCTATATTTCTGAGTTTTAGAAATACTTAATTCATAAGCACTTTTTTTTTTACTTTTTTAAAGTTTTATATAAATCCAAGTTAGTTAACGTATAATATAATGGTTGCAGGAGTAGAATTTAGTGATTCATCACTTACATATAACACCCAGTGCGCATGCCAACAAGTGGTCACCCATTTAGCCAATCCCCCCACTCAATACTCCTCCAGCAACCCTGTTTGTTCTCTGTGTTTAAGAGTCTCTTATGGCTCACAAGCACTAATTTTTAAGCCAATTAGAGCTCTTTTACAAATTAACTCTGGTAGTACTTTTTGGAAGTAAAAGGGGGGACAAAGCACATATACATAACATACATCCATAGACATGCATAAACATAGCAGAAACAGAGACTCTATAGCCTGCATTCCAAACTTTTCAGCACAAATCAGGTACAATAATATAAAACTCAGAAGTTTGTAATAACAGTTGAATCCAAATTTCCAGATGAAACAAGTTAAGCTTATCTCCTCCTATGGCTAAAGCATTTTACCAATATTCGCGGAGAAGACTTTGAAGATTTGTACTTGCAATCTTGAGGAGGCTGAGGACTGAATTTGAGGCAAAAAGCTTTCATAGCATTTTGTGTATATTGGAGTGTAGTTGACACATGATGTTACATTAATTTCAGGTGTACAACATAGTGATTCCACAAGTTTATACATTATGCTGTGCTCACCGTGCAGCGTTTTGTAATTTAAAAGGCCTCTCCCTTAGCCCTCTCCTCTCACCCCACCTTTTTTTTTTCCTTCGGTCGCCAGCAACAGTGGGCAGTTTTTGTTACTTTCTAAGGTGGTTACATTTCAAAGACATTGTAAGATTTACATCTGAAAGGGACAGCCAAACAATGTGAGTGTTCTCCCAGGAGTTTTATGGCCTTTTGGATGGTTTCAGCAGTCCCAATAAAACGCAGTAGCTAGGGAGAGTGCCCTATAAAAATAATTCTCTTGACTCCAGGTCAAATGGGACCTCTTCAGGGTTAGAAACAAAGAGCGGGTCTTTTGGGTCACTGTAGTCATGAAAATGATAAATCCCCTGGACCGTGTCAGTTTTGTGCAACAGGAGATGGGCTTCATCTTAATGTTTTTCCTTCCCTGTGAGCCTTAGCAGCAGTCATTGGGAAGGAGGAATGGGCACAGTGTACCGGTAATAAATATCCAAATGAGCAGAGGGAGGGCCCTGCTATGAATATCAGTGGCCCCAGGGCTTTTGCCTTCCTTCTCACTAGAAGCCTCAATCACCCTGTCAGCTCTTCTCTTGGTGACGGGTTGATGCCCTGTGAAGTGTGCTTCTGGCTCTACCCTGTTAAAGGAAAAGCTGAGGTGGCTCAGCATCTGTGGTATCTCAGAGGACACAAGCATATAGCCCAGTTGGATCTTCAGGAAAATGACGGATTTTAGGGTCTTTAGAGGTATTGGTCAGTTGCATTTTGGCAGCTGTAACAATTCAGAGCCTATTCCAAACAAATGAGAAAACCCACACTAGGCAATTAGTTCCCCTCTCTCCTTCCTGCTGCATAAAATCTTAAAGAAAGGTTTGAATTTCAGGTAAGCTATAGCTTTTGATCTCAGTTTCTATTTCTTGTTTTTATCTTGTTACCTTAATCTTATGTGTAATTACCAGAAAATTTTGGATAACCTCCCTCACTGTGAACCTTCTTCATAGGTAGATGTTTTCCTTTTTAGGGTGTCCCAAGAGACTGCTCTGGGATTAGGGTCCATCTCCATTAGTGAGATATGCACAGAGTCTTTGGGAAAAGCTCCTAGGCATCTGGAGTATAATATCCGAGTCTGGGGATGCTGGTGTGCATGGCACTGAATAGCACCCAGGAAGTGTTCGTGGGGTTTTGCACTTATCAAAGAGCTGGTGTATCTCCTCAGGGTTCTTAGGAGACACTAGCACCAGAGGTTTAGGACGTTTGTATTTATCCATTAATCTCTTAGCAACATCACAGCAGGGATTGGACCCACGATATCCCAGCGGGTCAGAGGGCAAAGAACAACAACAGTGAGTGAAATGGTGACACATAGACCATAGGCCTAGGAGATATTTTCCCTTTAGAGATGTTATTAGTTTCCAGTTGCAAGACTACTTTACTTTTCTGGTTTAGGACATGTAGTCCTGGCATGACCCACCAGCTCAGTGGTTGCTGGTAAAATTCTCCCATTGTCCTTTTCACCTTTGGAAGTCTTTTCTGTGGGCCTTTACCCTGAAAGGGCGGGCCTATGCCAGCCGACTCCATCTTTGTTCTGCGTCCTTCACCTTGACCACACCTCCTCCCCTTGAGTAACCCCCCCCCCCCACCTGCCTAACAGGACTCAGCCAATCGGCTGAGGCCACAGCCATTACCTCACCAACTGCCCCTAGGCCCCAATAAAACCTTTGTCCTTTTGAAACTCGCTCTCTCTCCCGGGTATCTCACCGCTGCGTCAGTGCAGGTAGGGGATTGAGCTAGAGCTAGCTCGAATAAAGGCTCTTTTGCTTTTACATCGGACTAGGCTCCCTGGCGGTCTTTGGGGATCACGAATTCTGGGCATAACAACCCCAGAACCTCTCTTTGGGTGGTGACAGACAATAGCCTTGCAATCCAATCCACTCTCCTTAGCTCTCCTTGGCCTTGAGGCCTTGAGAACACTTGCACACATTAATGGTCAATTAAGGCCTTTATTATTAGTAGCCTAATCATCTTGTTAGACCATATGGCCTTGATCATGCTGCTCTGGGGAGACCATTGGATTACTGGGACGCCTTTTGGGTTGGATATCACAGGCAACACAGAATGGAGGCCGTATGTGAAAACGCATAGCGTGTGACAGACCCACAGCAAGTGGGGCTCCTTTTCCAGATGGTGTTACCCACCTGAGTTAGGTGGTTCGTAAGCAAGTTGCAAGTAAAGGGCATTCCACTTGGTTAATTCCAAGGGCAATGGTGTGATCCTGCCAACTACACCAGTTATGTGTTGGTCACCGCCCGTCAATAGCCAGTGTTGTGGCTGGACCAGCCCTCATGGTTCTTTTTATCATTGCAAGATGTTTTGCAGTAATAACCATCAGGTAACTTTTATAAAACAAAGGCTTATTGCTTATAGGACTTGGAAGTTACATAGCACACCTGAGTTCACACAGTGAGTTCAAGGGTAAAAAGAAAGAAAGAGAAAGAGAAAAAGTGGGAGAGTGTGCATGGGTCTGGGGTTCTGCTTTTATTGGGATCAAGGGGGGGACTTAGCATTTCTGGGTTTACTCTTTATTGTGTAATTTAAAGTGTAATAGCAGGAGTTTAAAGCAGAACAGAAAAAAAAACAAGTGGCCTAAATGATCAGTTATTGAAATCAACCAACATCTAAACCAAAGGCACTTCGATGTGGGAAGGCAGGCTGATTCCTTGTCTAGTCCTGAGGCTGGCCAAGTGTTTATTTGAGATAACCATCTTTAAAGTGGATGCCTCTTTGAAGTGAATGTTATGTAATCAAAGCTTAAGTCAGGCACTTGCATTACAAAAAAGAGAAAAAAACCCAAAACTGTCAGTGCTTATAGGACAGAGAGCCAACCTTGCAAAAGAGCTGAAGGAAGTAAAATGGAAATCACACAAAGGCTTAAGGAAAACCGCTGTCAAGGGGCTTCTGGGTGGCTCAGTAGTTAAGTGTCCAACTTCAGTTAAGCTGCATCTGACTTCAGCTCAGATCATGATCTCACAGTTTGTGGGTTCGAGCCCTGAGTTGGGCTCTGTGCTGGCAGCTCAGAGTCTGGAGCCTGCTTAAGATTCTGTGTCTCCCTCTCTCTCTCTGCCCCTCCCCTGCTCACTCTCTCTCTCTCTCTCTCTCTCTCGAAAATAAACATTAAAAAATTTTAAAACTATATATAAAAAGAAAAACTATTGTCAAAGATACCACACTAAAGAATATGGAAGGAGATATAAAATCTTAATCAATATTTATTTAAAATTATTTTATTTTATCAATATGCCACATGCAAATCTAATAATTCAGCTGGCAGCTGGTATTTATTTTTGAAAGACTCTGGAATTCTATTCCTGAATATCAGCTTTCAGAATGGCATTCTTGCTTACAGCCTCTTAAAAATGGTATAGTCTTCTTACATCATGGCTGTTTTCAGCAATAATATGATAGATATTTTGAAGAACTTTTCATTGATTGTAAGAATGTCAGGACCAGTAATGAAATAGGTATATGGATGAAAGATAGGAATATGAAAAAGGCAACACATTTTGGATGATCAGGATGATGGAGATTTCAATGAGAATTAAGGAATTGGGGAGAGAAATTATATTGTGAATAATGGATTTGATCTTGATTATGCAAATTAGCAACAATGTCAGGAAGCACAAGCAAAAGGGTCCAGGAGGTATGCTAATGACCACTGAATGGCCATTCTTGATTTGTGACTTGCTGTTCCTGTGTGTGTGGGAGGATGCCTCTTTCCCAGCAGGGTGGTTCTTATGGAGTAGGTTGTGAATACTCTATTTACTGGAGTAATAAATGTGAATAGATAGGTCTGAACTGGCCCCTAGCACATGTATCTATACTTACTCATCTGTTGGTTTGTTTATAAAGAAATATACCCCTATTAAACTCACTAACTTATTAGCTCTATCTTGTATATTTGTCAATAGTAAAATGAAGTCAGCTTTTTCAGCATTACCTCAGAGAGCCAGGAGGTTTTTCTATTATACAATCTATAAACCCTGATTCAGAAGACTTATTTCCTAAAAACCTTCATGGCGCATGTGAACAAGATCAAGGAGAAAGCCAGTAAGCCATGACAAGCTGCCAGTGTCCCCCATGAGGGCCCTCAATTTGATGTAACTGTTATTAATGAAGGAAGCCAATGATTTGAGATAGGCCATTGCAAAGAATACTGGAGCCTTCAGAATTTTAATAGAGTGGAATGTGTAGAAGAAATCAAGTATAAGATGTTTGGGGGGATCCCCATTCTCTAACCAGTGAGAGAAATGAGTAGGAAGGAGGGTTTAGGGTTAGCCTTCTCTTAAAATGTCCCTGTCAATGTATTTGCGTATGGTGAGAATGCCAGAAATCTGAAGACTGGAGGACATTTGATCTGGTGAAGAGGAAAGGTTAGATTAAATGTCAATATGAGATATTTGGAATTTGGTCTTAGGTATTCTAGAAACATAAACAAAAGCCTACTATTAATTTAAATGTTTTAAATTACAGGAATCAAAACATATGTTTTAGTAGCTATGGTATAGAGTAGGGAATGCAATGATTATGATCCCACTGTTTGGTGGGCACCTGCATGGCCCTGTGGGTTTAGCATCCAACTCTTGATTTCAGCTCAACTCATGAACTCACAGGTTCCTGAGATTGAGCCCCGAGTTGGGCTCTTCCTTGACAGGGCAGATCCTGCTTGGGACTCTCTCTCTCTCTCTGCGTCTCCCCCACTCACACTTTATCTCTCTCAAAAATAAATAAAAACTCAAAAAAAAAAAAAAAAAGAGCTGTTAAGAGTAGCATCTAAACCCAGATGATCCGATTCTGAAATATCAATACTAATTTTGGATCCCTTGCTTCCGGTTTGCTTCCATCTGTAGATCACATTGAAACAATCTGCATCTGAACTACTTTGTCATTGTTTGATCCCCGTTCAAAGCAGAAACTTGAGGTGTTTGATATTCCCTTCATGTATCTGTCTATGTTACCCAGATCAGCTACACTTTGAATTTGTAGCTTCGAATTCAATGATGTGTACCTTTCTTAAATTAATCATTGATCTTTTAATCTTCTGAGAAGGAATGCTAATCAGACAAATAAATAAGCTTTATTTCCAGTTCCCAAGGCAAAAAAACCAAAACAACAACAACAACAAAAAAAAAAAACAAACAAAAAACATTCAAGAATAGCCTTAAAGGGAGTGCAGCAGTTAGCCTGGGCATCCTCAGATAGGTAACAAGAAATACCGTGAGAGTTGGTCATGTCTTTTTCTTCCCTTACGCATGCATGGGTAATTATCAGGTTTTGTATCTCTAAGTGACTAATGAACTTACTTGTTAGTGAGTGGCAGGTATATCCTGCATTCTAATTTCTGGGAAGGTATAGGTAAAGGAACGGGTTGTAGGTTACAGTAAGAAATCAGTGCTGTCTTCGTCAGAAACAGAGAAGTCATTGAAAGAAGCTGTTGAATTGAGTTTTATAAGGGAATTAGTGGGACTGAGGGAACACAGTTACAAAGCTCCCAGGCATGATATCACCACACTTTGTCTAAGGGACAAAGATACTAAAAAGCTAACAGAATCTAAAGAAAGTGCAGTGGTTAGGCCTTTGTAAACAAGTTGTCAGACATGAGCTGCAGGCTTCAGTGAACAAACAAGGAAGAAAAGAAAAAAACTCAAGCAACCCTAGTAATGACCCGGCAGGACCAAGTTCAGGGAAACATACCCACCCTGATGTTACTCTACCCCCTCACCCATCTCTAGCCGGTGCTTCCGTTCCTAAACACAATCGGAAGCCAGATGTCAAGAGACCCTTTGATGCAGACATGGAGGTCATTCTCCAAGAGCATCAGGAGCAGGTAAGGGGAGTGCATCTGAAGGGTAGACAGTGCCCAGTGCAGCTGATGGCAGTGAGTGAGGTTAAGACAAATTTACTTTTTTGGTGGACCAATGCTGGTCCTATCTGACTGAAGAATATTTGATAATTATTCTTTAAACGAATGGCTCCTGGGAGCAGAGATCTGCTGTTAATAACACCCTCTGAATCAAAGAGTAAACATCACTGTCTGAATCTGGAGTCTGGGCTGGGACCATTCGAGTTGCGGCTTGTACGTTAACAACCCTGGGCCAAGTGTATGGGACACTCAGAAGGGAATCCAGCAGGAGGTCAATGGCTTTCACTTTCCTAGAGAAACAACCGCAAGGATGAAGTAGATCAAATCGGGGAGAAGGAGAGGTTATTTCATGGTCAAGCTTGTTCTAGGGCATTGGGAGTGAGAGCCAGTCCAAAAAGTTTTTTTTGCAAATGAGTTGGCGATGTTTCTTTAAAAGCCAATTAAGGGGACCTCAGATTGAAAATGATGGTGAGCAATGTTTTTCTCATTTTAAATCAGGGGTTTGAGGTTCATTTGTGAGAAATCAATGTAACCACATTTATCCTTGGGTTAGTATTGAAAAAAATATATAGTTACAGTGCAAATGATTTTAGTCTTTTGAAGCTGTGGGTAATATGAGTGATACTGACTGAATGGAAATTTCAGGTTAAGTGCATGAAATGGCAATTCAATAATGATGTGGAATAGTTTGGGGGGGGGGAGTTGGTACATTTAATCTAAAGACACATAGGTAACTTCTGTGCAAAAAAATCATTGCATTCCAGTAAATGATGTGACCCTGAAATTTTCCTGGGGTGGGCTCAATCACATTTTCACAACCCAGCACACTTCAGCACCAGTTAAATATATACTGTGACTGTGGAGGAATAAGGCCGGTATTGATGACAGCAAGCCTTGCAAAAACCAGACTCGGCACAGCATTCCCCTTCTGTTTTCCCCCTTTCAAGAAAGGGCTTCAAGTGTTCATTTGAAATTTGTCTCTTAATCTGTTTCCCATTGATGGCAGCAACTGAAAGTTTTCAGCCGGAAAAAGTCAAGCTAAGTCAAACCAGTTTTGCGTGCAGCAAGCATACAAATTGGCCATTTTTTAAAAAATCAGAACTTAACCATATGCTTTGAATTCAGAAGTGGGATTACATACTAAAAGGCTGCATTAGCCTTAAAGCACCTTGTGTGTGTGTGTGTGTGTGTGTGTGTGTGTGTGTGCGCGCGCGTGTGTGCGCGCGTGCGCACATACGTGAATACATGTGCATGAATGCATGTCTATGCCTGTATGTGGGTGTGTGCATGCCAGTGAGCACACAGATGAGGGTAGGCCTGTCCTGCTTGGTGGATGATCCTGAAACAGGGACAATAGAATGGATGACAGTTACCACAGATTCTACCAAAGTCCCCCACAGAGATTGTCTTTTAAGGACTCTGGAGAGACAGGCTCACTCTAAATAAGCTCCGAGAGAATACCTACAGAGCCCCAGTAAACCAAGAGAGGTTTCAGTAAAGTCTCTTCAATAAATAACACTTGAATAGATATGTTCTTTTAAAATAAAAAAAAAAAAACATGCCATTAAATGTTGTACCTTGAAGTTTAAGACATTCACCACTAGCAAATGGGTGTATATGAGAAAAATGTTCTACACATTACAAAGAAGTACAAGAAAAGGAATACAGAATACGGGAACACCTCTCCAGCAAGTTATGAAGTTAGCTGAATTCAAAAGTATCTCTAGACATGACTGCTTCATAGTCTCCATCCCACATAGATTTATACACAATGCCCAAGTTTCAGGGTTTTCACATTTTTTTTCTGAGCACTGTGTGTGTGTGTGTGTGTGTGTGTGTGTGTGTGTGTATTCAACCAGAACCTTGTTTTCACACTGGGGTTGGAGCTCAGAAGTGTATGGCCATCCCATATGTCTCAATGAGCTTGGCTCTAGCAAGAGGTGAACATGTTGCAGCCCTTCTTCATGCCCCAGACAATGTGCTTTTTCCAGAAGCCCAAGTGAGGCATAGAGAAACTATCCAATTGGGATGTTGAAGGGGTCAAATGGTATGTTACTTTATCTGATAACCAAGATCAGGTGAGAAAGGGAGTGTCATAAGATGCCCCATCCCAATTTGACCATTTTTTTCTAGGGAAGCCACCTATGTCTCAGTGCTCACAGTCCCTGGGAACTATCATATTGTTTTTTAAAATGTGGGTGCATCCTTTACTTACTTTCCAACACAGGCTATAGGTAAGGGAATTACCATATAACCTTTCCCAGACCTTTTGTTGAACATTGAGGCAGCAACATGTGCTCCAAGGTCTTTGTATCTCAGCAATGTTTCCAATTATCCAACAATGTTTCACAGATGTTGCATCAATGTTAGGAGACTGGATACCACTTTGGGACTCTCCCACATTCTCGCCCACACTAAGCAGAGATGTGGGTCAGAATAAGTGTGACAACAGCCTGTGGCCACCTGGGGTTTTGCCCCACTTTGAGTAGGGAAGATCACCCCCTGGGACTCTTGGGTCAGGCTTGAGGTGGGGAAAGAAGGAAACATGAGTGCGGGTCCTCTTCCTTGTACTGCCCCAAAATGTCTGGTCACATGTGTTCTCTGGACCTTTGGACAAGCGGTAATGGATAAGGATGGGAATGGTGGAGAGAAGAGAGTAGAAACTTCGCTATAAATAGAAGGGTCATAGCCCTCAGTGAACTGTTGGTTGACGGAGAAGTGTTCATCTGGCCGCCATGAGCACACTAGAGGGGCATGGCTGTTGATGATGTTACAGACTTCTGCATATAAGATTTCTGTCCACTAGTCCTCCAAACTCTGGGAAAACTTCCTCTCTAGTCATTGATAAATTCAATTACGTTTCTGGAATGCTCTTTCATTAGAATCCCTATCACATTCTATCTATCTATCTATCTATCTATCTATCTATCTATCTATATTTATTTAATTTTAAAAACTAAGCAAAGATTTTGACAAGAATTCAAATGGCTGTAATGTAAACTCCTGAGAAGTCATGTACAGTTGCACTATGGTTGGATTCAGACAGAAATTTTGATTTTTAATTTTTTAATGAAATCAAGGTATATGGATGGGCTGTCCCTCTGTGACTTCTAAAGTATTTGATGTCCTTGTGTCATTTATCACAATTTATGTAGCCATTTCTGATTTTTTCAGCTCATAAAAGGCACAAAAAAATAAAATATTTGAATTAATCATTGGGCTAATTGAATAAAGTTGCCCACGGCTAGAGGTAATTGGTCTGGGGCTATAGCCATCCATTGCTCAACTAGTCCCTGGTTCTAAGTTTATCAAATTGAGTTCTTTGTAGGCTTTAAGAATGTCTCCACTGGCTGCAAAGCAATGGACAGGAGGGTCATTTTTGTCATTTTGAAGACTCGGTGTCCCTCTTATATAAGCATAGTGTGGAACACTGACAGGTGGACAATGCTCTGCAAACAGATTAAAAGTGTCATTGTGGAGAGACCTGAATTGACTTGATGACACATCGATCCCAATCTAGGCAAGGTTCATTTACACTGTGATTGCTTAACTGCCACATCTGGTTTATCCTTTTCCTGGCCACTATGTGCACACTGCCTTGGGAAGTGAATCACTACTGCAGTTCCTTTGGCATCACGGTCTCCATACACACTGATGTTTCAAGAGACAATGAAAACATGTAAACCTTTTCTTACCTACATTCCAATCACCCTCGATTCTAAAGGTCTAGAGGAACTCTCTGATATTCTACCTTAACTGCGAGAGCATAACACACGGAAATGTTAATAGAACGCAATGCAGTCCGGCCACCCCATAATATCAAACTTGAGTATGAAGATCCCAGACTTCGATTCTCTATCAGGGAGGATAGTTTATAACACCAAAGTTCATTTATCATTAAACTGCATTTCCATGATGATCTGCAAGAGGGCCCTCTTCACCATCAACACTGAGAAAGCCAGGATATTGGAGGCTCCTTTGAGCCTCCTTTGAGGTGATTTTCAATAAAATTGTCAGGGAAGAACTCACCAAATAAGTAAAACTTCAGCAAAAACTTGAAGTAGGTCAGGGAGTGACTTAAGTGTATATATGGTTGTACAGGGCTTCCTTGGCCTTCATTTTGAGTGAGTTAGGAAACCATTGATGGCTTTGAACAAAGAAGTGGCATTACCATGTGACTTCTGTTTTAAAAGGAAGTTCTCTGTTGAACATGGACTGTATGTTTCAGGATGAAGGAAAGGCAACACATTAGAAAGTTATCTCAGGAATCCGGGTGACATATGACGGCAGCTCAGACCAGCGTGGCAGCATTGGAGATGTTGGGAAATAGTCAGAGTCTGGACATTTCCTGAAGGTGGAGACAACAAATTTGGGGAAGGACTGAATGTGGGATGTGAGGGAAAGTTTATGTACTGAAGAGTTTTATTTATATTAAGAGTTAAATTTATATTAAATTTATCACAATTTATGTAATCATTTCTGATTTTTTTCAGCTCATAAAACGCACAAAAAAAATAAAATATTTGAATCAATCATTGGGCTAATTGAATAAAGTTGCCCACGGCTAGAGGTAATTGGTCTGGGGCTATAGCCATCCATTGCTCAACTAGTCCCTGGTTCTAAGTTTATCAAATTGAGTTCTTTGTAGGCTTTAAGAATGTCTCCACTGGCTGCAAAACATGGACAGGTGGGCATTTTGTCATTTTGAAGACTCGGTGTCTTCAAAGACTAGATGGCTAGTGTAAGAGTGCTGACGATACTGACTCCATTTTGGTCCTCTGTCTTGTTCATGTTTGCTCAATGACCTCTCCTGGCACTACGTGTTCTGGATCCCTTGGACATAAATATATACACTTTAGGAATGCCACCAAGGCCAGGATGGGGGAAGGCTTGCTTTGGCCTCCCATGAGTCTGTGAGATATGTCATCATCTTTCCCCTTCCTGAGGCATAGGTGGTCTGTGGCATAGATCTAATTGAAGATTAGTTGTTATTTAGGTGCATGCAAGCCTCCCATCGAGGTGTGTGTGAACCCTTTAATCTTGCTGCAATACTCTTCCACACGTCCCCTTGCTCTGTAAAATTTGTGGACCAAGGTCTCGATTTTGTGGAGGATAACCACACAGCTGCCATAGATTGTCTTCTGCCAGAGCCCTGCTGTCAGTAAGCTACCCCGAATAAAACTCTGTGTCAACTGTATGGAGTGACCTGCTTCACTTTCTGGTTTCAAGGCGCCTTCTCAATTTGGTGGATAGTTTACTGTCCCTCCTCTACCTTCTAAGAATAGAAATGGAGCAGAATTCAGGTGAAGTGGAATCTGGGGGAAGACAAGGTTTTGTACATGCTAAGTTTAAGACCTCTGTTAGATGTCATGTGGAGACATTGATTAGGGAGTTGAATATATGACTCTGGGGTTGAACAGACAGATTGGAGCTGAAGATACAAACTTAGGAGTTCTCAAAATGTGGATGGTATTAAAATCCATGGTATTGAATCAGATGAATATGAGCATAGGTATTGAAGACAAGGAAATCCAAGCCCAAATCCTGGAACACTCCAAAACTAAAAGACATTATTTCCCAGGCCCAGTGTAAATGCACCATAGTGTTTATTTAATTCTTATTGTTTTTTTTTCTCTTCTTCTTCTTCTCTAGGTTATCCCACACTTGTATTCTACATGAAAATGAATTTTGGAGGCACCAGGCTGGCACAGTGAATTAAGCATCTAACTCCTGATTTTGGCTCAGTCATGATCCCAGGGTAGTAGGATAGAGGCCTTCATCAGACTCTGTGCTGAACATGGAGGCTGCTTAAGATTCTCTCTCTCTCTCTCTCTCTCTCTCTCTCTCTCTCTCTGTCCCCCTCCGTCTGCCCCCTCACTTGCTTGTGCTTTCTCTCTAAAAAATAAATAAATACATAAATACATACATGCATACATAAATACATACATAAATGAGAAAGTGAATTTTCAATTTAATAGACTTTTGAATGAAAAGAATTTATTCCCTGCCATCACGTAGGAATTAGGCTCCACATCAATTCGTTTTGAAATGAAATCTGAAATGAGATCTATGACTAGGTGCTGAGGGTAAAAACACGTGAACGAAAGAATCCTCACTCTAGTCTGTCATATAAATGGTGTATGTATACTTGTGATGGGGAACAGAAAGGGAACCCGCTCCTCTTCCTCTGCTACCAATCTCAGTCTGCAAAGCCGCCATCTACTCGCAGACGGAAAGAGAAACCAGAGTGTTCTTCTTTGTACCTGCCTGTTTTTTTTACTCCAACATCAGTTGTAACCAAGTTTTGTTGAATCCACTTTCAAAACAACTCTTAAATCGATGCACTTCTTCCATTTCCAAAGGGTCAGTAAGAGCTGTTTTTCAAAAATGCCCCCCCCCCCCAAAAAAAGGAGTCACCTGGGTGGCTCAGTTGGTTAAAAATCCAACTCTTGATTCTGGCTCAGGTGTTGATCTCAGGGTTGTGAGCTCACGCCCAGCATGGAGCCGACTTAAAAGGACACACACACACACACACACACACACACGCAAAGAAGAAGGAGAAGAAAGAAGGAAGAAAGAAAGGAAGAAACAGAGAGAGAGAGAGAGAATGAAGGTAATCAGGAAGAAGGAGAAAAGGAAGGGGAAGAGGGAGAGAAGAAAGAAAGATGCTGAAAACCCATCAGTGGCTTCCTACTGGCTTTGTGATAGACTCCAGTCTTTTATTACCTGTTTTTGCTGCCTCTATAGCTCTCTCCTCCTTCTGGTCTTACTCCTAAGTACCCTTCAGGTCTCAGCTTCAATTTCAAGTCTCTGACCCCACCCTTATATGCCCTCCAGACTGGAACAAACGCCCCAATATTTGCTTCTATAATCCCTTCTACTTTTATCATGCGCAAGATATGTTGTTATATTTGGGACTGGACAGGCTGTGTTGCTCATCCATACACGCCCAGAACCCAACATTTTATGAGACACTCAACCAAAAGTTATTAAGAATCTTAATAATAAATGTCAAAAAGGACACTAAAGTTTTATCCTCTCTCTATAGAGTGTGTGCTTGCTTTTTCACAGGGATAAAAACATTTAAGAGCTGAAGCCATAATTGATACTGGGGAAGAAGGCTGAAAATGCCAGAGGAACCATCATGCAGAAAACCCCAAGCTGCTCAGAATGTTTGGACCTGGGAAGGAAGTGGCAGTTCCCTGTGTTCTGCTCCCTTCTACTGTGAGCTGCAGAAGGAAGGTGAGGTGTGTTACATCACGAGTGAAGTCCTGCACATTTCTTCATCCCTCCTCCTCTTCCTCCTCCTCTTCTCTACTTTAACATTTTACAAAGGAGGAAGTATTTCTTTCCTGTAAATTCATGTAAATTTATTTGGAATTACCTCATTCTGAACACTGTTTCTATCTGCCTGTTTTTAATTTGTTGGAAATTTTAAAAAAGATGATTTATGGATGTGTCAAATAATTCATGTTTGAAGTAACTTCAATATCAGCATTATTTGTCCTGCTGAATATTTCAAGTATGAAAAAAAGATATTTGTCTTTAGAGTCTTCAGATGCTTAAACTATGTGGGAATATGCGATACCTGCCATAGCGCTGTGATGAAATGAGTAACCAATATTTCAATGGTTCTTTCTCTTTCTTTCCTCCTTTCTTCTCTTTCATCCTTCTTCTCTGGATAAGAATATATGCAGATTCATGGACAAGCAAATGACTTTGCCAGTGGGTCAAGACAAGTGGAAAGATCAGGATTAAGAGGGTCTGGATCAGAGAGCTATGTATGAACTTATGGGAGTGAGAAGGAAGTACAAAGATCTTTGTATTCCATGATAATGATCATCTGAGAGCATCCATTATGTAAAAACAAAACAAAACAAAACAAAACCCGTTTATCACTAAATCAAGAAGTAGACAGGAAAGAATAACTTGACCAGTTGGTAACAGCCAGTCTCTATCATCAGATGTCAGTGCTAAACAATGTGTGAATGCCCCGGTGGCAGAAATGGAGGCTCTGCATAGGTCCAACAACATGAGCTCCCACTCTCCAGTGCTAATATAGCCATTGGTATTGACAAATATCCAACCTCCCAGTAACAGAAAACAGTGATGACTCCCTCCCACCTACTCCCCACATTCACACTCTTCCTTGGTATGGAATTCTATTTTGAGACCAATTAGCCACTTGGCAGAAAGTTGGCTACATTGGATACCATCTATGTTAGAAAGAGTGGTGATTTATTTTTATGAGAATTGATTTATATTTGTGGGTTGAGTGTACCTTTCCTGCCTGAAGAGACTCAGCTGGCACCACTATTTGAAAGCTGAGGGAGTGGTTGATCCATTAACATGGTATCTCATATAACGTTCCATCAAAACAAGTGAGTCACTTCACAGGAAAAGAGGTGAAATAATGGGCAAGTGACCATGATGGGATCTATGGGTGTTATCACATACTGCACCATCTTGGAGTTGCCAGACTAGCGAGTGATGGAAAGGCTTGTTGAAGACATAGCAGATGTGCCATCATGGAGCCATTATCTTGTAAGGATGGAGCACCATCCTCCCAGATGTAGTATATACACTAAATAAACAGCCATTATATGGTGCTGTGTCCCCAACAGGTAAAACAAATGTGTCTGGGAACCAAGGGGCATAAGTAGTAATAGTTTCACTTCCCATTAATATAACCAACCATATTGGGTAGTTTGTGCCTAGACTCTGTGGGTTTTAGAGGTCCTGGTGCCCAAAGGGGACATGTTTCCACCAGGGAATACAACAAGCATCCAACTGAATATTAAGCTAAGGCTGCCATCTGGAAACATTAGGTTTCTCATGTCAAGAGACCTGAATTTAAGAAGAGGAATCTCTACCCCGTCAAGAGATCGGACTGACCTTCAAAAGGAGATGGGGCTGTTTTTACACAATGGGAGTAGAGGGGAATTATATTTGGCACCTAAGCAAATTAGCTGGGTGTCCCTTAGAATCTCCTTTCCCATTTTGGTGATAAATGTACAATGGCAACAGCCTTAATGTGATAAAGCCATGGTGATGAGGGGCTTGGATTCCTCAGGAACGAGAATCTTGGTCACCCCACCTGCCAACTAGACCAGCCAAAGTGCTAACCAAGAGAGAGGGAATCTAAAATGTAAAATTAAAGAGGAAGATAATAAGTCACAATGTGACCCTGAGGTCAGCTGAAACAAAGGTTTATTACCCATTAGCTTTCTTATAAATCTCACCCAGGAAAAGAGGTTAACTGGTATCCTGGAGGAGCGTCTCCATAATTTATAAAAAGACGTTGATCCAGGAAGAACAAAGAGTGGATTTCCATGGTTGTTGCACTGCCCTGCTCAAGTTTCTTGTCAGGTTTGCAGGACCTATTTCCCATAGGCTGAAGCCAGTCACTCACCCAGTGTCATACTTCTTTACTGGGGCTGTCTGTATCCAGTAACTTGTCAGCACAGGGGCATAAGGACTTACCCTCTTCCTCAACGAGGTAACTGAATGTCCCTCCCAGCTTCTGAGCTCCCGATTGCTTTGGGTTGGCCCAATCTCTTCTTCTGTCCTTTCTTGCTTTCTAGTATTCCTTTTCACAGGCTTTGATCCTAATAGTACTCCTTAACAAACTTCATGCTAACACATCTCCATCTTGGAGTCTGCTTCCCAGGGGCCATTCCCTGGGACAGATCAATTTACAAAGATAGAAGAAAGGTTTAGGGAAGTAAAAGGGTAGCTGTTACCGCTTCCAGGCCTGAAGGGATAAGAAAAGGAGCCTGGAATAAAAGCTAGATAGGAAAACGCAACTGATAGGTTGTAAGAATTCTAGCAGAAGAACAAGGCCAAGACCAGCCAACCCCCACCTGTCATCCCCCCCACTCTTTGAACTTTTGCTGGTTCCTACCATTGGTAGAACTAACCTGGAGGCCAGAGGTCAATGGATTCCTTTGTTTACTCCATACAGGTCAGCCTCCTAGGGTACCAAACAATGTGTGGAAAAAGTTAAAGAGTGGGTTTGGAGGGGCAAATGAAAATTCTACCATAGCCCATCTGACTATGCTAAAGATTTCTTTTATCCCTTTTTCCAGGAAGCAAAGTAAATCATACTTCTTCCTTAGTGATAGAGTGTGACTTTTTTTTGTTTTTTATGTTTATTTATTTTGAGAGAGGGAGAGAGAGAGAGGGAGAGGGAGAGCAAACGAGCAAGTGGGGGAGGGGCAGAGAGAGAGGGAATCCCAAGTACGGCTGTGCAGAGCCTGATATAGAAAAGAGCCTGAGCCAAGAAAAGTCAAACACTTAACTGACTGAGCCACTCAGGCACCCCTAAGGTGTGACTTCTAATTTGAGTTATCAGTGTCAATTAATATACAAACAAAGGGAGATCAAAGGAAATATTTATTTGAATATGAAGGGAAAATATTTAGATCATAGCAAAGCCAGCTCTTTAAATGAGATTTTATGCAACTGCATTTATAAGAAACAGCATTATCAAAAACTGCTACAAAAACTGGGCAAATGATGTTCCCGTTAAATTCTTGCAAGGGAGCTGATGTCAGCCCCCATCTCATTTCCAGGTCTTTGCCAGCTTAGATTCCAAATTCCTTACTATGGGTTTTGTCTTTTGCAGACTCAACCTTCCTCCAGACAAGGACCAAACCATATGTAAGACATTTAAATATCCCAGGCTCCACATTTAGTAAGTTTGGGGCTTAAGTTATGTTCCTAAACCCATAAAGTTAGATAGATATGCGTGCTCATCAGATGGTAAGCAGAGTCAGAATTTGAACTCACATCTGTCCTATTCATAGCCAATGATCTGTCTACTGAACACACATCATTACTTCTTCAATGTTGGCTAACATATGTAGACTGGGGGAAGTCATTTCCTCATGCAATGTTGTCTGCAGAGCTCGAATGGGAACTCTGGGTTCTACATTCTGGTTTCCTATGGAGCAGCTGCAGTGTTATTAGGATATAATCATTTCTCTTTAGTGTAGAAGACAATTGTGGATTTCTCAGTAGGGAAGGGCTTTTGCAACATGAGATTTTATTTTAGCTAGAGAAGGAGAGAAAATCTCTTGTTTTGGTTGATATGTCAGCATTAGAATATATATAAGTTATAAAGACGAGCAAATGTGGCTGCAAAAGCCAGGTTGGCATCAGAGTATTCTACCCAGTCTTCTAAGAAACTGGCCTTCCTGGTTGGAAATCTGAAAATGGTCAGAAACTCTGCAGGTCTTTTATCAGATCAGAGGTTATAAGTTAAAAGCCAGAGACTTTGCAGATGAGTCTTTCTTGGTCTTCAATGTACTTTCTAAAACACTTTTCACTTATTTGATAACTCTTAAGAATCACACCTTGAAGATAAGAATTGGGCTCTACACTTGGACATAGTCCTCAACACTTGGCAATAATTTGTACTGGCCCAGCAGCACTCATTTAAGATTTGCAGACACGTCGGTTTATAACTCCTGGTCTAGGCCTTCCATAATTTCTTATGATGTTCTGAATTTCACGATTCGATAGGTTTAGTGCTTAATATCCAAGTGATCCAAATAAAAAAGCCGTTTCATTTCTTTTCCTTTTTAAAAAACAAGGGGGGCAGTGAGGACTTCAGTCCATATTATATTTACACTATACACAAACAGGTTAATGATATTGGAGCCTAAGAAGATATTTGGGAGGGAAAAAAAGTTTTATGATTTAACTAGAGTGTAAATTTTACCTAGTAAATAGTTTTTGACATTTATCCTCAGAGAACACCTACTTCTCTGTCTGGGTGATGCGATGCACCATTCAAGCAGAAGGATGTAGATGTGAGGACAATATTTAATTCATTACTCGCATTTTCTTGTCTTTGGGGGTTTTGTGCTAATACTGAGCTGTGAGCTCAACAAACACCAACTTTGAAGGTTCCAAAGGTTTTCTTTTTTCTTTTTCTCCCCCTGTCTCATCAAAAACATCCTTTCTTCCATTTGCACATTTACAAAGTAAGCCTGGGGTGTGTGGGTGGTTCAGTCGGTTCAGCGTTCAACTCTTGATTTTGGTTCAGGTCATGATCTCACAGTTCATGAATTTGAGCCACCTGTCGGGGTCTGCACTGACATCATGGAGCCTGCTTCAGATTCTCTCTCTCTCTCTCTCTGGCCCTCCCCTGCTCATGCTCGTTCTCTCTCTCTCTCTCTCTCTCTCTCAAAAATAAATAAAAATTAAAAAAAAATTAAGTAAACCTGCAGCTAGCATTTCGAACTTCCTTTAGCAAGAGTCCTGTTTCTTTACTAAAAATGTGGCTTGATTTATCTAAGCCCCAGAGCCTGCCAGGTATCTTTCCTCATTGGATCGGAGGGAGGATGTGGGGAGACCAAGAACACTGATGATTGATGAGATCTTGGGGAATGGCAGAAAATATTTCCAATTTTAATTTATTAAGCTCATGTTGACAAAGAAACCATAAGCCCTTAAAAGCTTACTTCATTCACATATTTTTTGGCCAACGAAAAGTTTCACCGTTGCCAAGTAAAAATGCTTCCTTTATTTCTCTCACTTCTGCTGACATATAAATTTTTTGGGAAAGACTTAATTAGAATCAGAAAGCAGCTGATCCAGCCAGAACTGTTGATGGAGACAAGGTGTTTGGTAGCTGGATCCTGCATATATATATATATATATATATATATATATATATATATATTTCCCTGGTTTTGCTACAGACAGGAGGGAAGAAGCACAGTCCTTTGGCACCAGAGAGTTTCTTTCCCACTGGAGCAAAAGGAAAACTAGAGGAAAAGGAAAACTAGAGCTGCGTGTACTATTCCTACCAATATGGATGCTGCTGACCTTGGAGGTTTCAAAAGAATAAATGTTGTTTTATGATTCTTGGAATAGCTGCTGCTGTGAAAAAATAGTTTGAGTTCTTGATGAATTCTTTAGAAAAACGAGTTTTGCAATCCATGCTTGTAGCCAGAAATGAGAGAGTTAAAGATGCTGAAAACATGAATACCTTCTATAATCATGAGTTTGGGGACAGAAGTGGGTGTATCCATTTGGCGCTTGCCAACTCTTGCTTTCTGTTTACTTCCCTCTTGTGTAATCGTTCTTCATGATGCTCTTGTTGATGTTAACATTTAATGAGGGCCAAAAATACGCTAAGCCCTCCGCGGTTACATAGAATGAGCAAAGCCCTTTCTTTGAGGTCTCATAAGACACAATGAGGTTAGAAAAATAAAAGATTAAAATGAGAGACGTAACTATAGAATTATACAATGAATTCCACCAGCCGTTTTCCAAACAACACAAAATACTACTCCTCCCCAAATAAAAACCAAAATGCAACCCCCTAGTGAGGCACATTGATTGATAATCAGACCACATGTACTAGAATATGCGGGAAAATATGTTTTCTGTGAATATATGTTCATGAACTTATCCTTTTATCTCCTCGCTCAAAAAGTGTTTATTGTGTCAGCACAAAGTCCTGGAATAGGTTCTATGTAGGGTAAAAATGTGTTTCCATAATAATCCTGACCTAAAGGAATCTCTGATCTGTTAAGAAAGGTAAAGACAAAATATATGGAAGATATTTGCTGATGGGACAGCACCGCATGTTTAATAACAGGAAGTCAATGATGCTTCCCAACCAAGTGCCATCTATTTCTCTCTATCCCCAAACCTTAGTTTCGACCGCATATGCCCTGACTGGTCTCCTGACCAGTCTTGCTTCTCTCTTGTCCATTCTTGAATTAGTAGCTGGTGGGCATTTCTCATCTGGACAAAACCTGAAGCTTAGGCAGGACTTACACTCCTCAAGGGAACTAAGCATGTTCTCAGAAGAAATTCACATGTGAGACAAGCAAGTGAAAGACACAATGGTACATTTGAAGAAATGAAACACACTCCCTCTGTACCTGCATGAGAGGGAGGAGGCAGTGAGAGGCGAGGCAGGAAATGCAGGCAGGGTCTTAGAGGTTATGTAGGAGCTTGTGCTTTCTCTAACATGAGAGTAATTGAAGGCGTGGAAGACTTTGGGGAGGTGCATGACATCCCTTCCCACTTCCTACTTTCCACCTCTTTCTACCTCTTTGTATCCATAGGGCATTTTACTCTTCCTGAGTAGCACTCCACTGGGATTTCTCTTCTAAGCCTGTAAATGAGAATCAGATTCAGGGCCCAGAAATACGGAAGACTGAGTTACCACACGTAGATATCTTTCCTTTTAGATGCACTTGTTTCTACCGGATAAAATATTTAAAACAAAATTATAATACTATAGAATTCATTCATAAGGAAAAAGGAAACCCTCAAGTGCTAGGAGAAAATGAGATTTTAAAGTGAAAGCAGTGAATGTCTAAGCTGACGCCAGGGAGTATCTAACCCAGATAAAACTCTAAAGGCTAAAAACTGGAAGTTTAATATCCTTACAGGAAATTTCAAGCCATGACCATATTATGGCAGAAACTGAGTGGCTTAAAACAACAGAAATGTCTTTCTGTCACAGATCTGGATGCCAGGAGTCCAAAATCCAAGTTCTGACACTGTTGGCTCCTTCTGAAAGCTTTGAGGGAGAATCTGTTCCAGGCCACTCACCTGACTCCTGGTGGTGACTTGTGATCCGTGGTGGTCCTTAATTTGTGGCCACATCACCCCAATCCTGGTCTCCATTGTCACATGGTCTTCCTTTCTGTGTCTCTCTCTGGGACTCTGTATTAAAATCTCCCTCTGCTTTCGCTTATAAAGATACTAGTCATTAGATTTAGGGTCCATGTTAATCCAGTATAGCTCATCTTATTTTGATTACATCTATCAAGATCCTATTTCCAAATAAGGTCACATTCACAGATATAAGGGGTTATGATTTAAAACACATCATTTGGGAGGGGGCACAATTCAACCCACTAACAAGAACATTAATACGAAATTTGGTCCCAGAGTAGTAAATTACCTATAATGCTACTTCAAAACAAATATAAAATATCTTACTGGAACAATCTCCTATCAAGGCATATACAAAATATACAAACCCACACCTAAAGATGAGGGAACAGTAAAAAAACATTACAGAGCTCACAAGGAAATGATCTACCACAAGGAAGAAATAGCAAACACAACAATAAGGGACAAGAATTGGAAAAGATAAAAAAAAATCCCCAGAGTCCGAAATTATGAAAAACATACACCATAAAATAGTTACTGAAGTGTTTAAGATATATATAAACAGGAAATAAAGAGGGGAGGAAGAATAGTGTGGACTTAGAAAAGAGAAAATAGGTATTCTAGAAATAAAAATATGTAGTTATTAAGCTAACAAACTCAATAAATTGGTTAAACAATAGATTAACCATAACTGGAGAGAAAGTGCCAATTCATTGGAAGATGAGTCTGGTGCACGTGCTCAGAAAAAAGCACAAACAGACCAAACATAAAAATAATATTTAAAAGACTGAGAAAGAAGCATGAAAGACTGAAGAAGAAATCTAATATATATTCAAATAATTCCAGAGAAGAAAGGAGAATTAATGTATTTGAGCAATATTTTAAAAGATAACGACTGATAATTTTCTAGAATTAAGAAAAGTTATGACCCTCAGATTCATCCCTGAGCATCACAGATGCTCAGTAGCCTGTGGACTATCAAAGACAGAAAAAAATCTTAAACACACTAACTTGACAGAAAGAACAGGTCACCTAAAAAGAAAGATCAATGGGACTGACAACAAAATTTATTGTCAGTAAGAGTAAAGACCGGGAGACAATAAGATAATACCTTTAAAGCACCAAGGAAAATACAGTCAACCAGATTTCTACAACAGGTGATTCAAGCAGGAGGGTGAGAGAAGGCTAAACTGCTAAATAAATGAATAAATGAATGAATGAATCAATCAATCCATCAGAGAATGAGTCATAAGCAATATGAAAACCATAACTGAGGAAGTAAAATGAAACCCAGGGAGGGGAAAAAAAAAGAGTAGGACCATGGCCCATGAAGCAATAGAAATTTTAGAAAGTAAAATTACTAGTAATCTATCTAATCAACATAGGTATAAAAACAGTGCATGATACATTAGCTTACCAAATCTAGCAGTGGATGTTAAGAATAAAGACAGAGATTGGGGCAAAAGATGAATAGTACAGGGGAGTGAAATTATGGGATGAATACACATTTGTCACAAATTATAGAATACTCACCACCATGTCATTATGGATAGTGATAGATACGTGTCATTATACATTTGTCCAAAGTTATAGAATACACAACACCAAGAATGAAACCTAATGTAAACTACAGACTTTGGATGATAATATGGTGTCAAAGTAAGTTCACCAATTGTAAAAAATGTACCATTATGATGGGGGATGTTGATTATGTGGGAGGCTATCCACACATGGGGGCAGAGGTATGTAGGAAATTCCTGTACCTTCCTCTCATTTTTGTTATGAATCGAAAACTTCTCTAAAATACTGACATCTTAAAGAAATACATGTGACAAAAGAGGGCTTATCACAGAAAGATAAGGATATGTTGATATTAACAAATGTAGTAAGATCAGAAATGTGTAGTAACCACATTTTAAAAGGAAAAAGAAGAGGAAAACAAAGTACTTGAATATCTGAGTTGATGTAGAAAAAGTATCAGGTGAAAATCAACATTCAGATGTTATTACACACACAAATACACACAGACACACTTAGCTAACTAGGAATAAGAAGGAAACCCCTTAAACAGGTGAAGGATATCTACCTAACAAACACTTAATAGCAAACAACATACTTTATTTGTCAAACATTAAAGGTATTTCTGCAAAGTCCCAAATAACACAAGGATGCCGATTTACAACCTTATGATTTTTTAACGTTTTAGTTTCAACAAATTCTAAGCTTACAGAAAAGTTGAAAAACAAAAGTACAGAATTTTTTTTATATCTCTCACCAGGATCCCCTAATATTAACATTTTATGTGACCCAGAGTACAATTATCAAGCCAGGAAATTAACATCAGTACAATGCTATCAACTAAAGACCTTATTAAAATTTCTCCATAATACCCTTTTTTCTGGTCTACTTTTCTAAAGAGGTTTCTGTCACACTTCCTTGTTTAGACATAACTGTCTCTAGCAATTTGCACTCGTTCCCCAGTGTTTGCTTGTCTTTCACGATCTGGACACATTAACAAATGTTGATCAGTTATTTTGTTGAATGTGCCTTAGTTTGGATTTGTTTGCTGTTCCGTTTTGTTTTAACAATTGGGCTGAGATTATGCATTTTTGGTACGATTAACACAGAAATAAGGTTGTGTCCTTCTCAGTGCCTCAAATGGTTCAGTATATCCATTTGTAGAAGATGTGCTTTTAATATTTGTAATGGGAGTCTAGTCAGAGCAACAAGACAATGTAAGTCAGGAAGTAAAGTTTAAGAATTGGAATGAATACAGTAAGTTATCTTATTTCATAGATAATGCTTATCTACATAGAAAATCGAAGACAGTGCACAGACCAACTACTAAAGCCAATTACATAGTTAAGCAATTTTGCTAGATAAAAGATAAAAATATCATATTTTTACTCAACTGCATTGACTTGAAAATGCAATAACAAAGTAAGGTGTCACTTATCAAAATGTAAAAACAATAGAAGGAAATCTAACAAAAATATGCAAGACTTATGGAGAAATTTATAAAAACTTTATTGTAAGACCTAAAAGAATAACTAAATGCATAAGGAAATATACTACATTCATGGACTGGAAAAATAAATAGTTAAACTGACAGTTCTCATGAAATTGATCTATAAATTCAATGTAATTCCATTCAGTCTCAGTATGGTTTTTCATGGAATTAGACAAACTGATTCTAAAAGATTATGAGAAAATGAATCATCAAGACGATACAACACAATTTGACAGGAGATTTTTTTAAAAGCCTTATTAAATAATACTGTGATATTGGCGTGGAGATAAATAAATACATCAACTGGAAAAAAAATGGAGCAGAAACAAACTCACATTATTTGGGGTACTTGGTACATGACTGAGATGGCATGAAAGATGCATGAGGAGGGGTGCCTGGGTGGCTCAGTCGGTTAAGCAGGCAACTTCAGCTCAGGTCATGATCTCAAGGTTCATGACTTCAAGCCCTGCATTGGGCTCTGTGCTGACAGCTCAGAGCCTGGAGCCTGCTTCAGATTGTGTGTCTCCTTCTCTCTCTGCCTCTCTCCCACTTGTGCTCTGTCTCTGTCTCTCAAAAGATGAATAAAAGTTAAAAAAAATATTTAATGAATAGGGAAAGGATAGTTTGCTCAAAATGGTTTTTTTATCTGATAATTAGTTATTCTCATTAATCCCTATGTCACACTGTAACAAAACATTAACCCCAAATGAATTAAAGATCTACAGTAAAAAAATTAAAGCTGCAGAAGTTCAGAAAAAGATGGAGATTATCTTTATGATACCAAGTAGGAATACCTTAAAGCCTAATAAATAAATAAGCTTTATAGAAAAAAAGTATATATTTGACTACTCTAAAATTAAAAACTTCCACTAAAAAAAAATGCACGTAAAGAAAGTAAAAAGCAAGTAAACAAAATGCTGGAAACTCACACAATGGGCAAAGAATTAGCATTCAGATCTCACATAACCTAAATTATAAAATACACATTTTCTCATATTTTAATATCTCTAAATCTGGATACACCTGGCTACTGAAAGGACAGTTTGATATTATAATACCTTGATATTATATAGATATTATAATACCTAATAAAGTTGAGGACAATCATACTCTGTGAGCAATTCTTTGAAAACAAGCCAGTGCTTTTCAAACCTTAGGCATTGATTCATTGCTGGGTTATAGAATCAATATAGTAAGTCACTCTCAGAATTTAGAAAGGAATAGAAAGGAATAGAATAGAATAGAATAGAGTAGAATAGAATAGAAATGTATCAGATTGCACCTCAATTTTGTCTAAGTTAGATGCACATGTATGTTTATGTGTGTTTGCACTTGGGCTTATGGATGATGATGTAAAATGTAGTCAAACTGTGTCCTTGTCAAAACAAGGTTGAAAAATACCACCCTAGGAAAATTCTCACACACATGAGCAAGGAGACATATACAAGAATGCTCACTACAGCACTATTCTTTTTTTTTTTTTTTTAATTTTTTTTTCAACGTTTATTTATTTTTGGGACAGAGAGAGACAGAGCATGAACGGGGGAGGGGCAGAGAGAGAGGGAGACACAGAATCGGAAACAGGCTCCAGGCTCTGAGCCATCAGCCCAGAGCCCGACGCGGGGCTCGAACTCACGGACCGCGAGATCGTGACCTGGCTGAAGTCGGACGCTTAACCGACTGCGCCACCCAGGCGCCCCCTACAGCACTATTCTTAATGGTGAAAAGTTTTAAATGTGTAAATATTCTGGGGCACCTGGGTGGTTCAGTCAGTTAAGTGTCCAACTTCGGCTCAGGTCATGATCTCACGGTTCATGAGTTCGAGCCCCATGTTGGGCTCTGTGCTGACAGCTCAGAGCCTGGAGCCTGCTTCGGATTCTGTGTCCCCCTCTCTCTCTGTCTGCTCCTCATGCTTTGTCTCTCTCTCTCTCTCTCTCTGTCTCAAAAATAAATAAACATTAAAAAATTTTAAATCTGTAAATATTCATCAAAAGTAGAAAGGATAGATTAAGGTAAACTCATAGAACAGATTAACAGTAAACTGGCAGAATATACTGTTATTAACTCTACATGTGTCAAATTGGAAAAATGTCACAAACATAATTTTGAATGGAAGATGTAGTGTCTGAGAGGGCTTATAAAGTAAGATACCACTTTGATATATCCTTAAAAACCAAAATCATGCATTTTGTAATACATGACCACCAGGTAACTAGGCTAGTAGTTACCTTGGGGAAAAGGATGGAGGGAGAGGGGGAAGGAGAGAGGGAGGAAGGAAAATTATACTGTTGGCTCTTTGATTCTCATGGTTACATTTTCTTTTTTACCAATATAAAGTCTTTAGAAAATTTGGCCAAATTTTGATGTTTATATCTGTTTAGTATTATATTAATTGGTGTATTTTTTGACTACTTAAATTATTTTAAAATAAAAATCAATTTCTTGAGAGCAAAACAAAGTATCATGTCTCTTCCATATCCTCAGTATCTAGGGCATGCTGATGTAGTCGATGCTTAATTCGGTGCCTAGTCAACCAGTGGACTAATTGATGCCATTAGAGTGTGTGCTATGGCAGGTGCCTTGCAGGAGATAAACTGGTAGGGCACCCAGGCCTATAAGAAGAGCGGGGGCAGGGTTGGTAGGGACAGCCTTATGACTGATGTCTTTACTCATTCTGAAGCACTCTATAAGAAAGCAGTAGGAGCGTTCAGACATCCCAGACAATGTCTTTCTGAAGGGGATGACAGTACGGAGAATAATATCACCATCCCTCCTTCATTAAGAATGCAAGGTCGGGGCGCCTGGGTGGCGCAGTCGGTTGAGCGTCCGACTTCAGCCAGGTCACGATCTCGCGGTCCGTGAGTTCGAGCCCCGCGTCAGGCTCTGGGCTGATGGCTCGGAGCCTGGAGCCTGTTTCCCATTCTGTGTCTCCCTCTCTCTCTGCCCCTCCCCCGTTCATGCTCTGTCTCTCTCTGTCCCAAGAAATAAATAAACGTTGAAAAAAAAAATTAAAAAAAAAAAAAAAAAAAAAGAATGCAAGGTCAGAACCAAGAAGTGGTATTTTGTTGCCAGATACTTTTCATCAGTCTCTTGATTCCCAAGGGACTAGGGAAAAGAAGAAAACCTTATGGCATCAGGGGACAACCCAGTGTGCCTTAGACTGCTACGGAGCTGGAGATTCAGAGAAAGGGTGGGTGGGAAGGAAAGAGGGTCTCAGGCTCAGGGCAATGGCCTTCCCTGACCTTGTGTGGCTCTGTAAATTCTTCCGCATTTCTCCTAGTCTGAGGAGCTCACACAGCTGTTTGTACTCAGGATACTTCCCTTCCAGGCTATAGCTGTGATGGATTCTGTTGCTCTCAGGCAGAGGACAAAAATAGGTTGGGACAATTCCCTGGTTTAGAGAGAAAGAGAGAATTCACAGTGAGAGAAAGATTGTCCACACCCATTCTACCTTGTCTGAGATACTGCCTCAGAGAATATGCAGTTCTAAGCCATTCAGGATTGATTAAAAGTAAAATTTCTCTTAGTGGCTTATCATAGAGCTAACTAGGTAAGGGATCAAGTGGCCCCAAATTCTTGTTCAGTGCGCATTGCGCCAGGCCATTGTTACTGATTAGGGGATGTAGAGGGTACAGGGCGTTTCCTAGATATCATTTTACAATCTCCTTGAGTTTTCATCTTTTAAGAAGCCTGATTTATTTTCACAAGGAAGAAGAGGACTTTTCTGCTCTCCTCTTTTTCCCTAGCAGTGGCTTTGTGGGGTGGGGGATGGACAGAAGGGCTCTTCTCATTCGGAGAATGAATTCACTGGTAGAACAAAACAAAATGCACATTGGCCAGATGAAGTCCAGGGCTGAAAGGAAGGCACCGGAGGGGGGAAGCATTAAGGAAAAAGAATAGAGAAACAAAACAATGCCTAAAAGTTATTTGGGGTTTATTATATTGATCTATAATATCTATAATAATCAGTTTGTAGAATCTTACACACATTGCTTCATTTAATACTCTACCAACCTTAAAAGAGAAGTACAGTAGAATTATTACAGATGAATAAGGGGAGGTGTAGAAAATTAAATAACTTCCCCGTGGGAGTCATTAAGTCTGTCCACCACTACTACAGTTCCCCTCCAAAGTGCATGGTCAGCACACTTCTGCTTCCTGAAGGTAGGTGTCACCATTTGACTTGCTTTGTCCAATAAAATATGAATAGAGGCAACATATGCCATTACTGGACCAAGTTTTAGGAAGCAGTGTTTCCTATGTCCTTGTTCCCTCCCCCTTGCCAAACCAGAGATGCTCCATCAGCCTGGGACCCAGGATAAAGAGACATGACCCAGTTCCAGTATTGATTGGAAAGCATAGCCTAGAATCTACTGCTTCAGCTCTTCCCACAATTTTGTAAGTAGCTAATTCAGTGAATTCTATTTCTTCTCCTTCTCCTTCTTCTCCTCCTCCTCCTCCTCCTCCTCCTCCTTCTTCTTCTTCTTTGAGAGAGAGAGAGAGAGAGAGAGAGAGTGGCGGGGGGAGAGAGAAAGAGGGATGGAGGGAAAGAGAGAATCTTTTTTTAAAAAAACATTTAATGTTTATTTCTTTTTGGGAGAGACAGAGCATGAACAGGGGAGGGGCAGATGAGAGGGAGACACAGAATCTGAAGCAGGCTTTAGGCTCTGAGCTGTCAGCACAGAGCTCAACGTGGGGCTCGAACTTACGAACTGTGAGATCATGACCTGAGACAAAGTTGAAAACTCAACTGACTGAACCAATCAGGTACCCTGAGAGAGAGAATCTTAAGTAGGTTCCATGCTCAGCACAGGGCTTGATCCCACAACCCTGGGATCATGACCTGAGCCAAAATCAAGAGTGAGACACTCAACCACCTGAGCCACCCAGGCGCCCTGAATTCCATCCCTTCTTGCTTATAATACCTGCCGTGTTTTCTGTTACCTTCTTTGGATGATACACTTAAGTAAGGACTCTTGCAGAATCTGACAGAGTGAACCACTCTCTCCTTGAACTTCTCCCTTTGGCTTTGATGGCATTGTTCTTTTCTGAGTTTTCTTACTCCTTCTTAGTGTCCTTCACAGGTTCAGCACCCTGTGCCCATTCGTAAACAGCACCCTGTGCCCATTTGTAAAATGTTTCCATACTTCAGATCTGATCCTTGGAAGACTTCTTTTATTGCACAGTTTGCCCATAAAGTTCTATCCACACATGTTCATTTATATTGTAATCTATACTGATGCCTGCCAATATGTTGATGACTATTTTCAGACCTCTCTCCCAAACTCCAGATCTGTATTTGCAGCTACCAATTAAACATCTCCATCCAAGCATTACACAAGTTCCTAAAATCCAAAATGGAGCTATCCTCAACAACACTGAAGCTGCTCCTTTTCTGGGGCTTCACATCTCAGTTAACGATATCACTATTGACTTCATGGCTTCTACTCAAAACTAGTTTCTTCAACTTCTTTTCAGTAACCCTCACAGTTTACCTCCCATCTGTCAGCTCTACTTCTTTTTGTTTTTAATGTTTATTTATTCTTAGAGAAGGGGAGTGAGCTCCACGCCCACAGCAGAGAGCCCAATGCAGGACTTGAACCCATAAACCACAAGATCACGACCTGAGCCGAAGTCGGTCACCCAACTGACTGAGCTACCCAGGCGCCCCTGTCAACTCTACTTCTTAAGTAAATTTATGCTGTCCTCTTCTCAGTCACTTTTTAGTTAAGAAAATATTTATTAAACATATAAATGTGTCGGGAACATCATGGCAGACAATGGTGACAAACATGTGGTCTCTGCCCTCAGCGTGCTTAGCTTAGTTCATGCCATCATGATGTCTCGCCAGCCTATGCAATAGCCTCCTAACGGGTGCATTTCTCCAATGTACCTTATTATTGCCAAAGTGATCTTTCTGTACTGAATATGGAGATTAAAGAGTCTTCTGTACTCTGAGAGATCTGGCTTTGCATGCCTCCTCTCCTACTTCTTGGTTATGTACCCTAGTAACTCAAATAAATTTTCTGTTAATGTCCTTCTATGTAAAATAAGCATAGGGCAGCTCAATAAATGTTAACACAATTAAAATAAAAATTTGATCACATTACTAGCCAGCTTATACTTCATTTGTGAGTCTTTATTGTGAATAAGATGAAGCCTAATCTCCTTACCATTGGGCATTAGAATCTTAACGACCTATGATGAAATAAATTCGACTTTGTTCTTCTGCGTCCTCACACGCCCATCCTGTGTTCCCGCCACAACTGAATGACTTGTACTGACTGTACCTGCTATGTTCTATCTGGCCTTTTTCTCTTGCACATACTGTTCTTTCTGTCTGGAATACTCTTCTCATGGTTCACTGTGGACTCCGGATCATCTTTCAAGACTCCATTTATTCAGCAACACTTATTGGTTGCTTATAATTGCCCAGACACTACTTTAGGCACTGGGGACTCAATATTTTATAAGACATTGTATCTGTTCAGGATATACTTGCGGTTTAATGAGAGAAGTGTCCAGTAAGCAGATCATCACCACACCAGGTAGTAGGAACCGTGATGGGCAGAAGAAGACAGGGGAAGACCATCTATCTCAAATTCAGAGAGTCCTATGTATGAGATTTTGGGGTTGAAGAGATGCCTGAGCTGAGTTTTAAAGGAGGAGATGGAGGAGAGGAATTGGAAAGTATAGTCAATGCTTTTGAGGGATTTTCTGTAGAGGAGAACAGAGAAATAGGGCACAAGCCCTGAGGGAATTGAGTCAAAAGAGGGTTGGGGTTTTTTTGTTTTGTTTTATTTGTGTGTGTGTGTGTGTGTGTGTGTGTGTGTGTGTGTGTTGTTTTGTTTGTTTTAAGATGGGAAATAGGAAAACATGTTTGTATATTGGTGTAAGTGACCCACTGACCCAATAAAGAAGCAGTAATCGGATGGCACAATTAGAGGGGAGAGTTGTAAAGCGGTGGCCTTGAGACTAAAAGAGAAGACACAAATGAAAGGCTGGGCCAAGGTTGGAGCATGGGGTGGTAGGGGGGCTCATCTACAGTAGCCTCATGTCTGCCTCTTCCTCTGTTTTACTCCTTTTCATCTTTCCAGAAGCTCTTGTTACCATTTCCCCAGCGGAGATAAGACTTTAACCATACCTCTGTAAGCAGAAAGCCCAAAGGAATAGATCTGTTGAATGAATAATAAATGAGGAATAACCTAGAGACTGCACTAGTCTGTGCAAACCTAAAACACAAAACATGTCCAAAGGAAAGAATAACTGGATTAGAAGTTGTTCTTTGGGGCACACTCATTTATAAATTGAAAATTACCTCTGAATTTCTTCATTGCAAACAATTTGACTTGAAATGGATTTAAATAATTTTGCAACTTTTTTGAAAGGGGGTTGTAAATGCTGTTTATACAATTATCTGTTTCAAAATAATGAATAATTTTATTGCATATAGAGAAGCCCTCAAATTTTGTGATTTTGAATATTTGCTCTGAGTAATTCCACTAAAGAGAATAATGTTTAAGTAGAAAGATTAAATTATATAATTATTCATCACAACACTATTAATAATTTTAAAAACTGGAAGCAAAGGAATTAGATTTAAAAATTTATTAAGTTTTGGGGCGCCTGGGTGGCTCAGTCCGTTAAGCGTCTGGCTTCAGGTCAGGTCATGATCTCGCAGCTCGTGAGTTCAAGCCCACATCAGACTCTGTGCTGACAGCTCAGAGCCTGGAGCCCGCTTCGGATTTGTCTGTCCCTCTCTCTCCCTGACCCTCCCCAGCTCACACTCTCTCTCTCTCTCTCTCTCTCTTTCAAAAATAAATAAATAAAATTTTAATTCTTTTTAAAAATTACTAAATTTAATATGGCTAAATATATTCTATATAATATAAATATATAAATATATTGCTAAATATGAAATTAATGAATAAGAGAATAGGCATATTTAATGTTAAAAGCCTGTTTATGATATATATTTAAGTGAAATAAACAATTTGCAAATCATATGTTAAATATTTTAGGAAAAATATAGATTTATGCATTGGAAAATTCCTGGAATATCATATAATTTTCTCTACATATAGGAAAAATCATAGGTGTTTTTTTCTTTTCTCTCTTTTTGTTTATCTAAATTTTCTAGTTTTTTGCAATAAAAAGATACTGCTTTTGATTTTAAGTATCAATTTTAATTGAGAAAAATACACATTTGCTGCATATTCTATCAGCTCCTACAACATTCTACTTACGTGGCCTATAATTCTCCATCACTGACATCCTTCATGGACCACGTTTCCCTCCACCCTTCACAAGCAAAAAGCAGTTAAGTCTCCAGTGTTAAATCTCTCCCGAAGTAAAACACTGTTCACGCAGTGTAGTATTCATCTGGGAGGAGTGAAATGGTGTGGCAAACATTTCATATTTTCCATTCCAGACCAGGAGATGTACAGGTGGTCTGAGTATGTCAGGAGTAGATGTTCATGGCCATTGCGTGTCCCGCCTAGCCTGCCTACCACCTATTCTTTGGGTGGGAAATTACTATTCATTTATCCTCTCAGAATATTTCATCTTCTCCAATGCAAGTGTGCTGTTTAAAAAGTAGGCTTCAGTTTTTTGAATGAGGGATGGGAGGGTTTAAACTGGTGAGGGGAGCCTGGGTGGCTCAACGAGTTAAGTGTCTAACTCTTGGTTTTGGCTCAGGTCATGATCTCATGGTGCATGGGTTTGACTCCCACATCGGGCTCCCCACTGCCCTGTGGAGCCTGCTTGGGATTCTCTCTCTCTCTCTCTCTCTCTCTCTCTCTCTCTCTCTCTCTCAAAATAAATAAATAAACTTAAAAAAAATTTAAAAAACTGGCGAATGCATTATATCTCTAATACAGAATCTATAGCATCTACAAAAGGGCATTGAAGGAGTATTACACACAGGTACTAGTGTTTCCCAGTTTGACTCATTAAAGGGAAAGTAACATTTTAAAGTTTATGCACTTAATGCCCTCCATCTTAGTTATCCTTAATTTCCACTGTAATCTTCTCCAAAATTAGCCTCCAATAGAACACAAGCTTCCTCTCCAAATATAGCCTCCACCAGAGCTAAAATAGCAAGCTTTTTTTTTTTTCTTTCCTATTTCTTCTTGGTCACAATCAGAGGAGAGAGAATTCAGTAAAAGTCTTCCCTGTGAGAGCATGTTAAGCATAATTTGAACCCTTTGGGGAAAAGAGCAACTTACTCTAGATGTGTAATTGGCAGGGGTTGGGACTGTTAATATTTTATATGGCCAGTGTTCCTTCAGCCCTAGAATGGATTTTGATTAAGCAAGGATGTGGATTTCTCTATAGACCAGGTGATGGGAGGCAGGCTCGCAGTTCGCCTCATACTGCTTGTTTTCATTGGTACTGGTGCTGAGGAGAATGCCAATGTGTGAGGAATAAAGAAATGCAATAAGGAAAGGCTCAGCAGAAGAATGATTTTCAAAAATAGCAAAAGAGAATGGGGAGGATCTGCCCATTCTTGGGGGTGGGGGGCGCACAGAATTATAAACATTTGGGGAATACGTGCCAGAGAGGAAAAAAAACGGAGTAGAACAAGATTATGAGATGAATCAGATGTTGGATGCCCAGCTAATTGAGAAAATATATGTCTTAGTCAGAGGGAAAGAAGTACAAGCTAAAGATTTACAGAACTTCTCCAACGTAGAAAATTAAGAAATGAACACAGGAGAGTTTTGATACTTCATGCACAGCAAATGTTCAGGGATGGCACCCCTTTCCGCCCTGCGGAGGGAGGACTGTGGAGTGAAAGAGAAACACATGCGGGGGAGCAGAATGTGGTTTATTGGAGGGAAGAAGGCTTTGGAGGGGGAAAGATTTGAGAATCGCTTCCCAACTGTGCCTCAGGGAGCACAAAGCCTTCTCCCAACCCACCCTCAACCAGAGTCTGCTTGCTTTTATATAAAACCGGGCAATTTATCCACTCTCTCTTTGCAGTTTTGTTATCTCTGAAGATGGATAGTATAATGCCTGCTGTATTATCGATGCTCAACAAATAGTACCTATAGTTATTTCAGAGAATGTTCATACCTTTAAATATAACTTCCCAGCAAATGCTTGGGGTGTTTCTCGGACTTCGGGGTGTAAATAATATAGTGCTACTGCTATGTGTTTGTCTAATGTGGCCAACGCTCTTCACTTTTTATGAGCAAACCAATGTAATGCACAAGTTAATTGATAAATAATATTTTCTCGCCGACCATGATGATTCGGTGTTAAACACTGTAAATGTACTGTAAATATGTTTTGCTTCTGTTGCGTAAATTTAGGAAGCAGCAGAGACCAGAATAGAGAAATGGATGAGTCAACAACAGAGAACAGGTAGAATATGGTCGTGGTTTCTGGTGGCAGACAGACCTGGTTTGAAAGACTGGCTCTGTCCACTTTATGTTATGTGACCCTTACAACTTGTTTAAACTCCGTAAGTATCAGTTTCTTCAACTCTATAAAGTAACACAGTAAAGATTAATTATCGTTTAGTAATTAAGACACAAATGGGTGGCCAAGAGTGGGTACGTGGTACACTCAAGTCCCTGCCTTATCTGGCGTAGAGCTGCAGGCTTATGGTTTGAACTTGGAGGGTACAAAATAGGACCTAAAAGCAGGCATTACTTTTGTAGGTATGAACTTGATTTTCTCTGACCCTTGATTAGACGTTGGGGGCGAATTTCATATTAAATAAATACTTTTGAGACTTATCTTTTAAGTTACTGTTAATTATGGTGGGATTTACAAAGGTGAATAAACCCAAGCACTGCTTCTGTAAAGCATACATCATCACAGGGATATACACAGAGACATATATATACAGGGACATACAAGTGAGAATGTGACATGTGTCGTAGAAGTATAGATAAAGTGTTAAGGGAGTTTAGTAAGTCATTACTTTCAGTTGGAGGTAGTAGAGATGTGACTTTTTAAAAAGCTGCTCACAGTTTTTCTAAACCCAACAAAATCTATATCTAAATATGGGGTCATTGAGACACAAACAAGGTGTGTGTTCCAATTCAATCAGGGGACATATGAGTACAAATTAGAATTAGGTCATGAATAGCAACATGAATATTTGGTTTCCTCTCAATTTAAGGTAAAAGATCAGTTTGTATTATTGCGTGAAAGTTCCAATGTGCAACAAAATATACTGATCAAATAAGCAAATCAGAAATTTTGGTTCTAATTCCATTATCTCATATATAATTAGCCTTAGAGCTAATGGTACCAGAACTTCTTTTTAAATTTTTTATTTTACATTTATTTATTTTTGACAGACAGAAAGAGACAGAGTAAGCAGGGAAGGGGCAGAGAGAGAGAGAGAGAGAGAGGGAGACACAGAATCTGAAGTATAATTGTACCAGAACTTCTAAAATATGACAAGAGCTATAAACCAAAGACTAAGCTTTACTAATGATCATTACAGAGAAATGTTCAATCAGGCATCACTATTTGTCTATACTCATCTACGTGAAAAGCAAGTAGCTCCAAAGACTTAAAACCACTTTCCTGCATAATATAGCATCTTGTCTGCTGGGGGCAGGGTAGGGGGGGAATGGGGAGGCAGGAAAAAGTATAACCTTAATTGCAAATGTGCACACTACTCTCAGAGAAAGTATTTTTTATTTTGAGTGAAGATCAAAATAGCAAGTTTTCCCTTATTTGGCAAAACTAAACAATGACAAGAGGTCTTTTTCACAGATTCGATATTGAGTGTGACCTATGGATTCTGTGAGAGACTGTTTTTACATATCTATAATCTCTGTGACTCTTTAAGATTACATAACTGAAATGTCATTTAGGCTACTTGAAGTCTTTATTGTTTAGATTATTTGTTTTTAGCGGCACCTGGGTGGCTCAGTCGTTTAGACATCTGACTCTTGCTTTTGGCTCAGGTCATGATCTCACGGTTCGTGAGTTTGAGCCCACATTGGGCTCTGTGCTGACGGCATGGAGCCTGGTTGGGATTCTCTCTCTCCCTCTCTCTCTCTGCCCCTCCACTGCTCTCTCTCTCTTTCAAAATAAATAAGTAAACTTAAAAAATTATTAAGATTATTTGTTTTTAAATGTTAGTGATGAAAAAAAAATCAGCTTATTACATTCCTTATCCCCATTTCCAGATATTCTGATTCAGTGAGTCTTGGCTGGGACCCAGGGGTCAGCATGTATCATAAATGGGCCCAAGTCATTCTGATGCAGAGGGTACATGGATTGCACTTGAGAAATCCTGTGCTATATGTACTACGCTTCATATAATGGGCTCTTTTAATCAAAGATCTAGTAAGTTCTTTCTTCCTGAATTTTCTAGAACACATCCTGTTCCCATTTTCACTCTTCCTTAAAAATGTCACTCATTTCTGGGCCAAATCTATGCCATGCTGTGACAAAGAAAAATATGCTCTCTGTGAAACTCTGTCTAAATGCTCAAAGTTAGTGGTCTTCCAAGGAGGTGTGTGCAGCCTAAGAGTTGTACAAGGACATCCACTGGAGAATTTCTATTTCTATTTGCTTTCATCTAAAAAGAAAAACTAAACTTTATTAATCTCAATGAATCGGGGCAATAGTGTAAGTGCACTGTTTCTAAGTAAATAAATACGCATCTAAAGGCATGCACCCTCAAACACTTCTTACTGGTAGGAATGAGTAATGAGGACATTGAGAACCAACTGCTTTAATCAGTATAGTTTCCATTTTCCTAAATGTTTTAGCATTCATTATAGCCTTGTGTCATTGCTTACATTTAATGTCCTTATGTCTTCTTTTCCCATTTAGAATATAACCTGGAAGACAGGAATGGTTCCCACAATCCACTTTCCCCACACCCAGCACTTGGCCCAGAGCTTTCAATTAGTGGGTGTTACACAACTATTTGGAGATTAACTGACATGTTAATCTTCCAGTTTATCTGTTCTCTAATTTCAGTAAGTGGCAGTGCCACTGACTGCCCTTTCTCATGTCTGTTTTCTTATGCGGTGTCAGCTAGAACTACTTTTTCCTCATTCCCCTCTGATGAACGCATACATCGTGTGTCAAGTCCAGTACCTCCTCTGTGATGGCTTTCCTACTTTCCCTGCCTCAGTTAGCTCCATTTGTTTTCCTGACTTTCCAGAGTAACTCACCCATAGTTCTGTCATAGTAATTGCCATGCTGTGCACAAGCCTGAACTGTCCTGGATTCTTAGTTTACAAGGGACAGACTTAGGTCTTATGTCTATAGGAGATACTCAACGCGTGTTCTTGAATGATTGGTTGAATAACGAATGAAGGAGGAAAAAAGTTGCCTCCATCCTTTGTCTATGGAGGTAAAAAAATCTTAGAAACATGTTTATAAGTTGATAAGAGAAGATAGCATGATTTTATCAACTTAAAGAGATTTTTCTCAGGTCAGTGTGTGAATAAAGAATTGCAATGCTAGAACTAAAAAAAAATCAGGTAAGCTTTAGTCCAGTTTCCGTTAACTGGTAGCAGTTACAAATGAGAAATGACTTAAAGAATGCACAAGCACCCAGAGTACTGATGAGTTTATATGGTGATTTTAGGAAATAAATGGATTAAGTTAACTATAAATGAAAGGATAAGCAACAATCTTAATTAAAATTCATCTCTTTAGAATAGATCAAGAACAGCAGAAACATCAGCTGTTGGCAAGGATGGGGAGAAAGGGGTACCCTCTCATAATTGGTGGGAATGCAAATTGGTGCATTCTGGAAAATCGTATGGAGGTTCCCCAAAAAGTTAAAGATCCCTATGATCCAGCAACTGCATTACTAGGTATTTATCCAAAGAATACAGAAACACTAATTTAAAGGGATACATACACCCCAACGTTTATAGCAGCATTATCTACAACAGCCAAATTATGAAAACAGTGCAGAAGTCCATCGACTGATAAATGGATAAAGATGATGCGGTATATACACAAGGGAGTGTTTTTGTCCAGGTTTTCTTTTTTTTTTTAAATGAGCATTTGAACACAGTATTTGGAAATTTTCTATAGTTACACTATTCCAATATATTTTTAAACCTCCTATTTCCTAGCAACTGAGCATGACTCCCATCACATTAAGTGTGTATTTCCAGAATGATTCCAACAGAGACATTTTGTAATATGTTCAGGTTGCTATTCTATACTCTATGCTTAAAACTCTAAAGAAACTTCTGGGTCCAGGAAGTGATTGGAGGGCCTGATTTTATCCTGAAACAGACAGACAAAATGTTCTGGTCTTTAAAGTAAATGAATGTTTATACCTGTGATTGGGAAAATTGTTTTCTTTTCTTCTCTTTTCCTTTTCTTTTTTCTTTATCTCTCTTTCCTTCCTTCCTTCCTTTCTTTCTTTCTTTCTTTCTTTCTTTCTTCTCTCTTTCTTTCTCTTTTCCTTCCTTCCTTCCATCAAATCCAGTGATTGAGTTAAGTACTAAAGCTATAGAAAGTAACTTATTCAAAACTATAAAACTACTCAAAACTTTGTCTGTAATAGAATCGGAATTGGGTAAGAAAATTAGTCTTGAGGCAACTGGGTGGCTCAGTTCATTGAGCGACTGACTCCTGATTTCAGCTCAGGTCATGATGCCAGGGGCGTGAGATCAAGCTCTGTGTTGGGCTCTGTGCTGAGTTTGGAGCCTGCTTGGGATAATCTTTCTCTCTCCCTCTTCCAGTCTCGCCTGCTCGTGCATGCTCTCTCCCTAAAGTAAAAGAAAATAATTTTTTTTTAATAAATAAAAAAGAAAATTACTGTCTCATTTTCATTGCCAAGTGTGTGTTTGCTATGGCACAAAGTAGAAAAAGAAGTGGTTGTAAGACACTTAGGAACATCTAGAAGAGAAAAATTTCATGGAAATACAAATTTGGTTACATCAACAACTGTGATATCTTGCCTGATGTTTTTTTTTTAAAACATTAAAAAAAATTTTGTTAAACATTAAAAAAAAAATTTTAAACATAAAAAAAAAATTTTTAAACATTAAAAAAATTTTTTTAATGTTTATTTATTTTTGAGACAGAGAGAGACAGAGCATGAACGGGGGAGGGTCAGAGAGAGAGGGAGACACAGAATCCGAAGCAGGTCCCTGGTTCTGAGCTGTCAGCACAGAGTCTGACGCAGGGGCTCAAACTCACAGAACGTAAGATCATGACCTGAGCCAAAGTCAGCGTGTAACAGACTGAGCCACCCAGGCGTCCCTTGCCTGATGTTTTAAATACTAGGCATCGAACTCTAAATCTTGCTTCAGTAATGTATTGCCCATTCTTATTTCATATTTGAAATTAAAATGACAGCAAAGTGCAGAAGGAGAAATAGAAAGTCACAACTTTTTTTTTTTTTCTCTCCATTCTAGATGCTGGAAACTCAGTAGTTAATAAAACGGAGGAGTTCCCACTCCCAAAGAGCTTCTTATCTGGGGAGACAGCGAAGAAGTAAACACATAGATAAAAACAATCATTTCAAACATATGAAATATCATGAAGGAAATTGGGTGGTAAGAGAGAAAGTAATGGCTGAGCGGGGGTGGGGGAGGGTGGGGGGGCAAGGTGGTGCTACTTTGATATTATGGGGTATATACTGATCTGAGAGAATATTCAAACAGGGACTTCAAGAAACCTATCCTAGGAGGGGCCGGGCAGTGAGAATCTAATGACCCAAGCTCTGTGGTGGGCAGAGCAAGGGTAGCTGGAGTAGAGTGAGCAAGAGACTGGGTGCAGTAGGGAAAAGAAGCCAGCCAGTGTGGAGTCATTATATATGTGTCATGTCACTATACATCATGCTATATTTCTGCTGGCAATACATTACCTGAATCTAATTGCGAGGAAAGAAAAGATAAGCCCAGATTCCGATATGTAATCTTTTAAAATGTCAAAGTCAAAGAACAAAGGAAGACGGAGAACACTTCCAGATTAAAAGAGATTTAAAAAGACAACAACACAATGAAATGCAATGTGCAGTACTGACATTGGATACTGGATTGAAGGCAGTGGGGTTTCTATAGAGAACATCACTGGGAAACTGGCAAATTTTAAGTATGTATTATTAAATACTATTACAGGATCAATGCAAAAGTCCCAAATTTGGTCTTTGCACAGTATTTATGTCAGAGAATATCCTCGTTCTTAGGAAACTAATGCTAAAGCACTTAGGGATAAAGAGGAGTGAAAGAATGTAAATGTGGCAAAATATTAGTAAATTCATATATCGGGGTAAAGTTAAGCAGGAGTTTATTGAACTACTGGGATTCTTTTCTAACTCTGGAGTTAGTTTAAAAAAGAAATTAAAATATATCACTCTGAGCTCTGTGTGGAGAATCCTTTTTAAGGAGAAATAGTGGGAGCAACAAGGCTGGTTAGGTCATTGAAGCCCTCCATGTGAAAGGCGGTAGTGGTTTCAGTACGGAGGTGACAGCACCTTTATTTCTGATTTTAGGGAGAATGTGTTCAATCTTTCACACTTAACTGTGATATTAGCTCTTTGTTTTTCCTGGTTATTCTTTCTCAAGCTGAGGAAATTCCCTTCTATTTCTAGCTTATCGAGAGATTTTTTTTTTCCAGAAATAGATACTAGACTTTGTCAAATGTTTTTCCTTTGTCAAATGTTAGAATATATTTTTAGTTTAATAAATTGGTGATTACATTGATTGATTTTCAAATGTTAACCAATCTTCCATTCTTCAACAAAACCACACGTGATGTCCACTCTCATCACGAGAACAAGAACTGAGTTTTACACAACTGTAGATGAGCTCAATATACAAAGCCAACTGTATTGGTATACACAAGCGATGAACAACCAGAAATTGAAATTTTAAAGAATACATGAACTGCTTAGTGATAAATCTGACAAAATATGTGCAAGACTTGTATACTGATAACTATAAAATGTTTCTGAGTGGGGCGCCTGGGTGGCGGAGTCGGTTAAGCGTCCGACTTCAGCCAGGTCACGATCTCGCGGTCCGTGAGTTCGAGCCCAGCGTCAGGCTCTGGGCTGATGGCTCAGAGCCTGGAGCCTGTTTCCGATTCTGTGTCTCCCTCTCTCTCTGCCCCTCCCCCATTCATGCTCTGTCTCTCTCTGTCCCAAAAATAAATAAACGTTGAAAAAAATTTTTTTTAAATGTTTCTGAGAGAAATTAAATAACGGATATCTAAATAATTGTAGACATACTACCTTGTTCATGTGTTAGAAGACTCAATATGAAGATACTAATTCTCTCAAAATTGACCTACGGGTTGCAAACAATCCCAATCAAAACTCCAGCAGTCTATTTTAGTAAGGCTTGACAATCGGATTCTAAAATTCATATGCGAGTGCAAAGAACCAAGAATATGTGAAACAAATTTGAAAAAGAACAAATTTGGATAATTTTTCAAGATTTTTTTATAGAGTGATGGTAACCAACATAGTGTGGTGTTAACCTAAAAACAGATAAGTAGATAAAAGGAACAGAATAGAGAATCCAGAAATAGACTGCTCATATATGGGCAACAGGTATCTGACAAAGGTTCAAGGCAATTCAGTAGAGAAAGAATACTTGTTTCAAGAAATCGTGCTGGAATAATGGGACATCCACATGCTCTCTCCGCCGAAATGAACTTCGAGCTATATGTCACACCATATACAAAAATTAGATCAAAGTGAATCATGGAAGTAAATGTCAAACCTGAAATGATAAAATTTTCTGAAGAAAACATAGGCTAAATTATGGTGACTTTGGGTTAGACAAAGATTTCTTAGATTCTACACTCGGAGCCCCAAACATAAAAGAAAAAAAAATGATAACCAGATTTCATCAAAATGAAAACCCTTAGTTCTTCAAAACATGCTATTAGGAGAATGTAAAGACACACTAGAGATTGGATGTATTTGGAAGATATACATGATAAGGAACTTGTATCCAGTATATAGAAAATCCTCAAAACCCAATAATAAGGAAAAAATGGCAATTAAAAAATGATCAGGATGCCTGCCTGGCTCAGTTGGTAGAGCATGTGACTCTTGATTTTGGGGTCATGGGTTCAACTCCCATATTAGGCATGGAGCCTACTTAAAAAAATGATCAAAATATTTGGCCAGACATTTCATCAAAGAAGACATAGGGATGGCAAAAAAGCATACAGAAAGATGCTCAGCATCTTTAGTCATCAGGGAAACCCAAATTAAAACCATAATTAGATACCTGTCAGAATGCTAAAATTAATGCCAAGCCCTGACAAAATATGGAAGAATGGGCACTCTTATTCACCGCTGGTGGGAATATAAAATGGTATGGCTTTTTGGAAAAAATTCATCAGTTTATTAAAAAGATAAACACACCCCTTCTATATGATCCAGCCAGTCCCCTCACATTTTTACCTGTGAGAAAAGAAAGCATTTTCCCATGCGAAGAATTAAATACAAATGTTCACAGCAGCCCCATTAAAGATATCCTCAAACTGGAAATAATTCAAATGTCATCTCTAGATGAATTGTGATTTATCCATGTAATAGAAAACTACTCAGGAATAAAAAGAAACAAACTACTGGCACATGCAGTGACATTGGTGAATCACAAAATATTTATGCTGAGTGAAAGAAGCCAGACATGAAAAAACACATATTGTATGATGTCATTTATTTAAAATTCTTGAAAAAAATGCAAATTACCCTACGCTGACAGAAAGTAAGTTAGTGATTGTTTGGGGGCAGAAGTAGAGCGTGGAGAGAGGCAGGTATGGATTAGAAAGAATGACAGGAAGCTTTTGGGAGTAAGGGATACGGTCACTGTCTTGTTTGTGGTAATGACTTCACAGTTGTATACATAGGCCAAAACCTTGAAAATTGTACTATTTTTGTACACGATTATACAAAAATTTTAAATTGGCCATTTCCAAAGTGTGCGGTTGCTTGCATGTCAATTACACCTCAAACAAATCCTGAGTATGTGTCCCTGTTAGAGTAGACGAAAGACTGTAATACAGCATTTTAGATTTTTAAAACCCAACATGACTAATACAAAGCTTATTTTATAATCATACTTATTTTATTTTTTTAATTAATAGGTGAAATAAAAAATTATTTTCTCAAAAGAAAATTCTAAGAAGAGCTGGTCATCCCACTAGTTCCTGGGTAGGTGTTTTTACCTTCTAAGGTAGTTGGGTCCAGGCATACACCTCCAGTTTATTCACAGCAAATTGTATTTAGGCTAATTTTGCACGTACTCCCTCATACTGTTAAAAGCTTTATTGCTTCTTCACCTCTGATCCTTGCTAAAATGGTATTGCTTCCTACAACTGTGATCGGAGCCAAGTAGAGCCACGTGACATGAAGTCATGCTATGTGTCAGCCACTGTTTCTGTAAAAGTCCTCATTTCATTGCTAATGATCCAAAGACACTCTTTTAAATTTAACAATAGCTTCTAAACAAACAAACAATAGCTTCTTTATGGTTGGATCATCTTTAATCATTCATGATGTAGAAACAAGAATGGAAAGTTAGATTTCTTTAGCCTCAGTATTCTATCAAAATGAAAAATAGTGTATAAAATGTACTTAGCAAATTACCAAGCATCAGGCAACCAATGGTCTTTATTATTGTTACGTCTTTATCATCGTGTCCCCATGAATGTCCATCTGTCTGGACATCACCCTCCTCAGTGTCTGTTTCTAGACAGAGAAAACTATCAAACTCCCCAAGGCAAAAGCAAACAAAAAACTAGTAAGTGATGTAGTTTTGTTTCAAACCCTCTCTGCCTGACACTAAAGTCTGTGTTTGTCACCGTTCTTGTGTCCCTGCTTCCCACAAATGTCAACTGAAATGTTGACGTATCGAGTGGATTCTCATAGTAGGTGCTCAGTAAGTACTCCTAGAATTGAATAGAATTGAAGCTTGTATCAGGAAGACGGGATGGTTGCATCCCAATACTTTTTTTGCATAACATGACCTTGGATGTGGCTTCTTTGAGAAAAGGCAAAACAGTTAATTTCTCCACAGTTCCCTGAGTAATTTCCCGCTGCATTCGCTGTGTATACCCCCTCCTATTGCCAAAAGCCAGATGTTTTTTTGATCTATATTTGTTCAGTAGCTGGTTTGTGCATGCTATTAATTGGTCAGTTGGGACTCATAATATTTATTCCTTTATGATCCAAACAATACTAATTCTACTGGGGACAGAGAACAGTTGTTGATGATATATTTTGGCCCGAAGATCTTATTCTGTAAAACATCAGCCTTGTGCTAATATTTCCCTTTCAAAAACATTAGAAGTAAAAAATCCTGTTTCTTCCTCTCAATTTTGTTATAAAACCTAAATTGCTCTAAAAAATAATCTTTAAAAAAATCCTTGTTTCTTCTTCTCATTTGCATTGCATTCTACACCCCACCCCCTTCCCAGAGAAATCATGAAAAGCATTCAGAGTGTGACTACACTTTTTAAATATTTTACATAATATACAGCTTTGTGAGTGCTAAGCGTGTGTGTGTGTGTGTGTGTGTGTGTGTGTCTGTGTGTGTGATTTGTGCTTGTTATAAAAATATTCTTCAGTTGACGTTGGTATATTAATTTTTAAATGTTCTAGCTCTCCAAATTTATTATGGGGAAAGACCCAACATGCCATGAGTGCCTATTGGGTATGCGAGGATTTTGCATGATATGAGCAATCCTATGAGAAATGAAAAGAAAATTGAGGTTCTGAGAAATTAAGGAAATTGTCACATTGTAAAGTGGCATATAATCTGGATGATTCGATCCCAGTTGTGCCTATTTTAATGGTCTACACTACAGCTGCTAGAGGGGAAAACAGGATTCTCATCTTGAGAAAAGTTTCTGCATTCTACTGCTGTATGTTGAGTCTGTTCTCCTCAAAAGTAGGGGGGAGGGCACCTGGGTGACTCAGTCTGTTAGGTGTCCAAGTTTGGCTCAGGTCATGATCTCGCAGTTTGTGAGTTCAATCCCCACATTGGGCTCTCTGCTCTCAGGACAGAGGTTGCTTTGGATCATCTCTCTCCCTTTCTCTGCCCGTCCCCTGCTTATTTGAACGTGCTCTCTCTCTCTCTCTCTCTCTCTCTCTCTCTCTCTCAAAAATGAACATTTAAAAATATTTTAAAAAGCAGGCAGAATGAAAGCTAATTTCAGAGAAACAAAGTTTAGTTCAGAGGTAATATTGACCCTAACAAGAAGCAGAATTGCTCATCTCTTGCTTCTTGTTACCCACAGTGAAGCTCTGGTAAGTGTTGGAGCAGAGTCCTGTGAAGAATTGTAGGTGCCGCTCACAACCTCCCTGGGGGTTGTTCATGTCATGGTGGCCACTTCGAAGCCTCTGTGTTTCTACTTTGGACAGGCAGAGTGGAAAAGGTAGGAAGGCAGTTAGCAGAGAAGAGACTCATTAGAAATAAAACTGGGTATAGTAACTTGAAGAAAAAAAAAAAGTAACAAGCAGAGAACATAAGGGTTGAAGGTCAATGGTATGTTTCATTAGCTCCTCTGGGCTTCTAATGGAATATGGATTAGTTTGCCCTGTGAAGGCTGGTTATAGCATAAGTCAGTGGTAATGTTCTTCTTGAAGAATACATTATCAAACTTGTTCTCCTGCCATAGCTGATACATCATCATTTTACAGTAAGGCAAGCATAAATGACATAGTAAATTTCTTCAAGACAGAAAAACATGAGGGAAGATACTAGACAAGTTTATGAATCTTCTCTTTTATAAATGTACTCTCAACACATCACATAGTCACTTAATTTGAGCAATACTTTTGAGTTGTAGGACACAAGGGTACCATTCCCAGCTTTTGGTTGGGAAAATATAGATGATATAACCAAGTCATTTAGCCAAAGCCTTATATGGGATTGTGTCCCAACTCATGTGCTGTCACTTACTAGCTGGACTTAGTATGTTTCCCTCCTGCCAGGAAAGACAGTGCAGTTTATTGTGGTTTCTAGAGTTTGGCTGCCCTGTTCTTAATTATCACCATCATCAAAAAATAGGTACAGCCTGAAAGTAATGGTGATAGACCAAAAACATAAGAAAATTTTAAAATTGCCTTTAAGGAGATAAGCACCAATGAATGAGACTCAAGAAGTACCACTTCTGAGCCTGACGTTGATTTTTTTTTTTTTTTTGTCCACTAAAGGGTTATCTGAATATGTATTAAATGACTATGAAGGAGGAACTAGGGGTCTATCAATATCTTCCTTACTAGGAAAGAATTTTTACACTAAGAGTTCCAAGTCTGTTTTATCAGCATCCTATTGGAAAGAGGAAAAAAAAATATATTTTTACTGTTCAAGTCATTTAGATCAGATCTAGTCTTTTGGGTTATTCTGCCTGACCCATAATGCCTTCAATTGGCACTAAAAAAGTTGCACTGATTAGAATTGCTTTGATTTTTGAATTGACAGAAATTGGTATGCTCACACTGACCTATGTTCTAGCAAAGTCACATTGCCCATTGCCCACTGGAAATATTGCAAGAGGACCTGACACCTAGAGCAAGAGAAAATTTTTTTTCTCTAAATTCCTTCTTTCTTGACTCTTGAAACTACAAAGGAATGTTAACATTCCAATGTTTCCCTCCGTCTCTGCAAAAAAAAGAGAAAATGTTTTAATCATTGTAGAATATGATTCAGCAAATCTCTCAGATTCGCAAAACTTTTACTTTTTGCCTTTTGAAATTTGGATGAAATGTTTCTATAGTGATTGATTTGTAGCCTGACCCAGTTTTCCAGGCTGCAGTAGAACACAGTTCGTCAGGTTCCCCAGAGTTGTGATAGTGACGTGGTTTGAATTCAGGGGCTGGAATCGGACAGACTTGGATTCGGTCCCCATCTCTGTCACATACTGGCTTGTGCACACTGGACACTTGTGTAATCACTCCTGGCACACTTCCTAATCAGTAAAGTTGGTATTGCAATAAGAAGTAACCCATATTTGTCTTTCCTAAGTGTTACCTCATGCAATACCAGAAAGTATATAGCAAATAGTACAGCCACTATAAATGTTAGCCATTGTGATTACCACTACTGGTGTCAGAAGAATTGATAAGGTTTCTAAGACGGATCACTAAGGATTGAAGGAATCATCCATCTATAAAGGGTCATAACATGTCTTGACTGATGTAATTAGAATTGGGGATGAGGTACGAGTGATGTCAACTCCTCATGGAATTGATGGAGACACAGGCTGGTCCGCAAGCAGGAATATGTGGAGCCCAGGGGAAAGGCTCCAAAATCACTAGCCAGAACTTTCCTGCTGACACCAGCAGATACAGCCTGGGCACCCTGGCCTCTGCCAGCCCTTCGAAGTGCCTAGAGTCGCTGCCGTTCCTGGAAGGCATAAATTCTCACTTTGTCTACTCGTTTGCATCAGTCTTTCAATTCAGAGTTTTGAAGAGATGGCTCCGACCAGTGGCAGGGCCCAGTTGAGCAGGCACACTTTTCACTCTCTAAATGGGAGTCGGTTCTACCCACTGTGACTCATAGGGTGGAAAATCCCAAGTACAGCAAGGAAAATGACATGCTGATCAGCTTCAATGTTTTGTCCCCTGTAAGAGGATGGGATTAAGGTCAGGTGTATTTCAGAACCAAGGGTGCTTGTGTGAGTTGCTCCACAAAATGATTCATGCTTAGAGTGTAGGTTGATAAGTTCAACAGTTGGAATGACTGAGCTACCTAGGGCCTGAGGCCCCTTATTGGCCATTGTATTCTGAAGGCGTCTGGCCTACCTTCCATCTCCACGGCAGCCGCACAGCTACCTCCGTGCACTCTCTGAATGTTTATGGGAAACGCTGGGGATTGGCCCGTTTGTGAATTAAAGCAGTTTCCCTGAACTGATGATGGTCAACAATGCCTCTCAGATTGAAAGGGAGAAGATAGCATACGGGTTTTGATTTGGAAAAAGGGGACACCCATATGTCTAGGTATTACTTCCCCATCCTACCACCTCCAGCCGTAGCCCGGACTCTTGGGTTCTCATGTCTGGGGGCGGGGAGGGGGAAATCTTTGAATCTCTTCCTTAAAAGCAAATAGCCAGAGTTAGTCTAAGTAGAGACCATTAAAACAATTCTACCGGGGCGCCTGGGTGGCTCAGTCGGTTAAGCATCCGACTTCAGCTCAGGTCATGATCTCACGGTCCGGGAGTTCGAGCCCCACGTCGGGCTCTGTGCTGACAGCTCAGAGCCTGGAGCCTGTTTCAGATTCTGTGTCTCCCTCTCTCTCTGACCCTCCCCCGTTCATACTCTGTCTCTCTCTGTCTCAAAAATAAATAAACGTTAAAAAAAAAAATTAAAAAAAAAAAAACAATTCTACCAATAATTGATGCTTTAAAAATAAACATGATCTTATGTAAAAGGAATACAATTTAATAAAGCAAAATTTTGAAAAAGTAGAGAAAATAGAAAAGTCTGTGATCCCCCCCACTCTAATAAAACCACTTTGGGCCCTTCGGCCTATCTTATGTCACAGAACCTCTGCTGTGAAAAGGCACCTGGTTGTTCCCCAAAATTGTTCTTACAAATAGAACTTGAGAATGCGTGTCTGTACCTTTGCACCTTGCGGAAAATGGAGAAGGAACAGCCCCTGGGTATTGGCAACAGGAATGCGAATCCTGTCCCTGCTCTCTACAAGCGCTGTGACCTGAAGGATCAGTTGACCTCTGTGACCCTTATCTGCCAACTGGTAACAATGCTAATCACACATGGTTGATAAGCAAATTAATGGATAGCATTAAAGCCAGAGATGCAAGGGTGGAGACACAGGTACACCTGGAGGGAAAAGGAAAAGGAATAACAAAGACCCCTACTTATGTCCTTTACCCTCCATGGAACAGGCAGCTCAGGAGGAAGATCCAAACTCTAATTATGTTTATTAGCGAGAGTGGCTTTTATGCAGCTAATATTCAAATATAGCATTTTCTATGTGTCAGGCCTGGTTCTTAGACTTTTATAAATTAATTCATTTATCCTCTTAACAACTGTTGGAGTGGTATTATTTCACAATTGAGGCCACAGAGCTCAGAAAGTATACATCACATACAGACCTCAGGTCCCACAGCTGGTGAATGGCAGGGCTGGGATTCAAATGCAGCAGCCTGGACCCGAACCCATGCTCTCACCCCCTACACTGTACTGCTATTTGCTGTTGAGTTTGAGAACACAGAAAACAAAGCCTTCATCCTCTTCCAGCCCAGTACTCTCTTCGCAGTCACCATAGTCTTTCTTTGTAGGTGGTGGTACGGACTCTTGTTCTCCTGAAATCCCCTGAAAACCAATTCTAAACTCAACATCATTCCTAAGAGTTTTATCAAAGGTGGGCATCTCAGTGCCCCTTGCTGGCTGGGTAGATCTCTGCATAGCAAACCGGAAAGAAGACACATCCGTGTTGTGGCATGATCCTTTCTCAGGATTATTTGCCCCCTGCAGCCATTTCCTAGACCTCATTTAAAAATAGATAGACAGGGGCACCTGGGTGGCTCAGTCCATAGGGTCCTGAGTCCTTGCTGTCAGGGTGGAACCTGCTTGGGATTCTCTGTCTCCCCCTCTCTTGCCCCACCCCCCCCCCCTCACGCTCAGGTGCTCTCTCTCTTGAAAATAAGCAAATAAACTTTTTAAAAAAATGTTTATTTACTTATTTTCAAGAGGGAGAGCAAGGGAGTGGGGGAGGGTTAGATAGGGAGGGAGACAGAGAATCCCAAGCAGGCTCTGTGCTATCAGCACAGAGCCCTGTGTGGGGCGTGAACTCATGAACTGTGAGATCATGACATGAGCCAAAATCAAGAGTCAGACACTTAACCAACTGAGCCACCCAGGCCCCAATAAATATACTTTTAAAAAAAAGGCAATAAAACAATGTAAAGAGTACTCAAATAGAAAGACAAGATAAAAGAGTAAAATTTTACCAGGCGAAATGAAAACCCAGCAGCAGGAAATGGCCACAAGTTCCTTTGAATAAAATATTTTTAACTCTCAAAGAACGAAGTGCTGAGCTGACACAGATTAAATGCAGGGAGTGCTTCTTATCATGAGGCTGCAGGTGAGGGCTTCTGGATGCTAGAATTCTCAGTTGGAAGTTTCTTGTGGGAGAAATCTCACCTTGAGAAATGAAGTACCTTCAGGTAAATTGTGCAGAGTTTCCACTGGGGATGGGGAGAGGAGAGAGTGCTGGCCATTCAGCCCACAGGGGCAGTGTACTCTTTCTCAAGCCAGCGCCCAGCAACTGCTTCCTCAAAAACTGCCTCCCTCAATGAGAGATGCCCTCATTTTGTATAAAATGAAATGCACAGCCCCAGGGGCTATGTCTAAATTTCTGCAGGGAACAGAGCTCAGGTCTCCAGAATATCCTAATAGACTCTTTCTTGAATCAATCTTCCTTCCTTCCTTCCTTCCTTCCTTCCTTCCTTCCTTCCTTCCTTCCTCTTTCTTTTTCTTTCTTTCTTTCTTTCTTTCTTTCTTTCTTTCTTTCTTTCTTTCTTTCGTTCTTTCTTTCTCTGTCTTTCTTTTTCTTTCTTTCTCTTTCTCTTTCTCTTTCTTTCTCTTTCCTTTCTCTCTCTTCCTTTCTTTCCTTCCCATTTCTCTTCTTCCTTCCTTCCTTCCTTCCTTCCTTCTTTCCCTTCTCTTTCTTTCTTTCTCTCTCTTTCTTTCTTTCTCTTTCTTTCTTGTTTTCTTTTTTCTTTATTTCTCTTTCCTTTCTCTCTCTTCCTTTCTTTCTTTCACATTTCTCTCCTTCCTTCCTTCCTTCCTTCCTTCCTTCCTTCCTTCCTTCTCTCTCTCCCCTTCCTTCTTCCCTCCCTCACTTCCTTTCTTCCTTCCTTCCTACCCTCTTCCCTCCAACATTTCCTTTCAACTCTTTTTGCCAGTTGGGTTAGAGAATATTAAAAACAGAACAAAACAAAACAAAACAAAACCTCTTTTCCTGGGACTTGTCAAAGGATAAGCCACATTCTCATGTAGTACTAATTATAAGAGGCACTACCCTGGTGAAGCACCTAATGTGTGCAAGATTCTTTTTATGCACTGTTTCTAATCCTACTACAAATGCTCCAACAAGTACTTGTTGTTAATCTCATTTTATACATGAGGAGAGTGAAATTCTCTGAATCAAGGAACCTGCTAAAGGTCACACAGTGACCTTGGATTAGAGCTGGGATCAGAAGTGTGGTGCACATGGAGGCAAAATCTATGTTTCTTCCTCATGCGGCCTATCGCAGAAACTCAGAGGACAGGCTTAGGGTAGATTTGGTATTTAAAATGGAGTGATTGCAGAAAAGACTGTTTAACGCCAGACCAAATCGTTGATTCCCTGAAGTATTCGGTTTAACTGAATCTAAGGAGGCATTGCACGCTGGCTTTTTTGTCTCTCTCTGAGCCATGACAGGAAAAATAATTTTTTATGATGTGTGTTCCCCTGACACCATGGCTCCAAATGGCCAGTGGGCGAATGAGTGAAACGTAGCTAGAAAGAAAGTGGAGACAGGAAGCAACGTGGCCTCTCAGAAGTGAGGTAATGCCCCCCACCCCCACCCCACAGTCTATAAAACATCTTCAGAACAGGTGTCTTCTAGAATGGCGAGACTCAGAGAGCTCAGTGCCTAATGAGTCCAGGCGTTTCTTTACCATACGCCATGAAGACCCCTCTAGACTAGAGCACTTTGAGTTATTCCCCCACCAAATAATTAAACTGTGCGACATCCCTTCTCCCGCACTTGCTCCCACCCTCGCACGTGGCTTTATTAATGAGAACGTGCCACACTCTAGCGGGCTGAGCAATGCCAGGTGTGGGGTGTAAATCTATCTACAGGAGTAGGAGACAGGCGTGGAGGAAGAAACCTCTCCGTGCCTTTGAGTAAGAGAGAAGTCAAATCGCTAGTGGATAAAAGGCTTTATTTTAGCTTGCCATGGCTGCTATTAAATACATTGTCCCTGGAAAAGGAAATTGTGAATTTTGCGGTACTTGGTACTCTTCCAGGGTTTGAACGCCGAACAGAGATCCACCGCGCAAGTATCTGAATCATTCCAGGAGTTCGCACGCATTCCTTTGTCACTGTCCAGCCCTGTGCCAGTCTCAATTCTTCACGCCTACCTCGCCGTGTCAGGCTCCAGCTGGCAGTGTCATCACTGACTTTGTGTGTGGATATTACTGCTTTCATGCCTTTGACTCGAGCTTCTTTCTGTAGGGTGGTCTGAGGAGAAGAGGAATGGAATTAGAGGCTAGCCACCAGACAGATGTCAATGACTCCTTAAGTGGTCAAGCCTGGAGAGCTGAACAGTTACATTCCCTTCTGGCCAGCTACATCATGTCATGACAGGGCTTCAGGCCCCAGTTTGCAAGCATTAGCCCACACTATGCAACTTTAGGAAGTTTCCCTTCCAGGTGCATTTAGTAGCTCCCAGGCAGCCAAGGAAGATCTCAGGGCTTCTCTGTCCTTCTGTCTGTCTGTCTGTCTCTCTCCCCCACCCCCACTCCTTCCCTTTCTCTCAGACTGTGGGAAATATGAAGAAATTCAAAGATTCAATAATAAAAGTAGTAAGTGGTCATCATAGATACTTTGAAAGATGGGAGAGTTTAAAGAAGAAAATAAATGGCACCGGGAAATCTACAGCTTACAGATCAACACTATTAATATGTTTCTACAGCCTTCAGCTCGTTTCTACTGTGTGTGGGAGGGGGAGGAAGGCATGAAATTATCAAGCCTTTCTAACAATTATTGTGTTTCATCTTGCAAAGGTAACTATAATTGACCATGAAATGATGTTGAAGTGTGAGGACTGAATTATAACATTTCCCGTAGGCTACCCTAAAACCTACATTCTTCGTATTTTAGCATAATATTTTGTAACAATTTTAGTTTTGTAAAAAAGTACAAAATAGTATGAAGTATTTCTGTTCACCCTTAACCCAGATCCCCACATGTCAATATCTTACCGGGTTTGCTTTATCATTCAACCTGTCTTAGGTTCTCGTCTGTGGATTATAGATGACAGATAAATAAATGAGTGGATAGGTAGATGGATAGATAGCTTTTTTCCTCAACTGTTTGAGAATAAGTTGTCAGTTGTAGACCCGGTACCCATTTATTGATGAATACTTCAGTGTGTATTTTCTAAAAATAAAAGCATTCTCTTTATATAACCACACATGACTATCAAAATCAGAAAATTAACATTGATACAGAAATATTATATAATCTACAGGCCTTATTCAAATTATTTCCAAATTTTCCCACTAATACCCTTTATAGCAAAAATAAATTATAGGGGTGTGTATGTGTGTGTGTATTTAATGTTTCTTGTTTGGAATTCAATCTACGATTAATTGCCAAGCTTTTTAAAATTTCCTTTAATATGGAAAACCCAGGCTTCCTTTTTTGGTTACTCCATTTTTGAAGAACACAGGCCATTTATTTTGTAGAACATCCTTCTAGTGAAGTTGGTTTGATGTTTCCTTATAGCTAGATTCAGCCTTCATATTGTCGACAAAAATACCATAGAATGTTTCATCTTTCTCAGTACATTATATTGGGAAGCACATAATATGTACGCTATTACTGGTGATATTAACTATAATCACCAGGTTAAGGTAGTATTTTCAGATTTCTTCACTGTGAAGTTACTATTTTAACCTTTAAAAATGTTTCTAAGTTTATTTATTTATTTTGAGACAGAGAGATAGAGAGAGTGCGCAGGGGAGGGGCAGAGACAGGGAAAGAGAGAAACCCAAGGAGGTTCCTCACTGTCAGCACAGAACCTGATGCAGGGCTCAAGCTCACAAACCGCGATATCATGACCTGAGTTGAAACCAAGAGCCGGACACATAACCAGCTGAGCCACCTAGCTGCCCCACTGTTTTAACCTTTTTAATTAATGAGTTTCTTATGGGAGATACAATTATATATTATTTTTTTTCTTGGTACTTTGGATTGCATCCTGGACATGGTAAGTTATGAGATTGTGGGTTCTGTTATTTTTCTCCAACAAGTATCGCTTTCCTCAAGCAACGTGATTTGTAATATCAACAGATTTAGAACTTGTCTTAGGCACTGTCCTGGACATATAACAGAAAAAGACAGAAATGTTCTTCAGCCTCATGGAGAGAAAAAGAGGCGCCTGAAAATGAGCAAGCACACAAATAGTAAAACACCAGCAATGTGATCTGTGTGGTGAAGAGAATAAACATGATAGTGCACTAAATAGGGGTCAATAAACTTTTTGTGTAAACATCATAGTTTGTCTTAAACTTTGCAACTATTAAATTTGGCCATTGGAGCACCAAAGTAGCCATAGATGATACACAAATGAATGAGCATGGTTGTGTTCCAATAAAACTCTATGGAAAAAAAAAAAAAAAGGATGTGGGCTGGTTCGGCCCACGGGTCAAAATTTTCCAAACCCTGTGCTAGGGAATAAAGCACACTTTATTCTTGATACATTAGACAGAATGGTCAGAGAAGACCTCTCTGAGGAGAAATATCTTGGCTGAGGCTCTAGGAAATGCCAGTGTCTTCTGGGAAAGGAAGTAGTAAGCGTAAGAGTTCTAAAAGGCGGGCAAGGCACGCGCTGTTCCAGAAGCCGCCGGCAGGGTTGGTAGGGCTGGAGTGTGACCAGCAAGTGGTGAGTGAAGGTTGGAGAGTGGTCAGGAAAGGTCATACAGGGCTTGTAGGTCAGCATGAAGAGTTAGGTTTTCCCTCAAGTGCAAAGAAGGGACACTACAGGGTTTTAAACACAGAGTGATGTGACCTGACATATAATTTAAAGGTCATGCAGTCTGTTACATGGCGAACAGATCAGAAGGTGACTAGAGGGGCAGTGAGGACCCAGCCTGGAGACATCTGCAAGAATCCTTGAGAGACAGCTGAACCTTTTACTTGATGTCCATATCCTCCTCTTGTTTGACTACTGCAATTCGCCCTATAAGATCTTCTATTTCCTATGAAGCAGTCGAGGGAGCTGGAATGTAAACCCAGGAACGACCAATGCTCAAGTCTGTGTTAGCCACTTTCCCGACATCCTTCAACCTTAAGTCGCCCTTCCCATCACTGCCTATGGCTATGTGGCTCAGTGGTTTCCAGAACTCTTTGGCTCAATCGACTCTGATTTAGCAGTAAGCCATATACCTCTGGCTTTTGGCACTTACCTCAGCCAAAGCCTGTGTGGTTGATGCCTAAATGCAGAGGAACCAGCATTCTCCATGGGCAAATGCCTCACCTCTGAGAGCACGTGCCAGAGGGGGGTCACAGCTGAAATCTGGCTGAGTGTGTTTGAGAGCACAGTGAAGCATGAAGATAATGTCGTTATTCAGAAGATACTGTGTGCAAAATATCAAAGATGCTTTAAATATCAGTTTCCCTTTGTTCTTAATGACTAATGGCACCAGTTTGTCATAATCAGGATTTAGGTTTTGTTTTTGTTTTTACCAAGCAGCAAGGATTTTTTTTTTGAGATTACTACCTCACACTTAGTTTGACGAATTTGGGGAACAATGGCTATTTAGAGCTGGAAGGATTTTGCAGGATCACTCAGGCTGGTAGTTTCCAGATTGTGCTCTGAGGAGGTTCAAGATTCAAGGGGAGGAAGTTCAAAGAGAGATGGAAACAAAGTGGGGTACAAGTCTCCTTCAAGTCCAGCACTTTATTTTATATATTGAACTTTTGGATAATATTTTTGTTTTAAGTTTATTCATTTTGAGAGCCAAAGATAACACGTGTGCATGAGTGGGGGAAGGGCAGAGAGAGGGAGAGAAAATCCCAAGCAGGCTCCACACTGTCAGCACAGCGCTGGATCTCACAAACCGTGAGATCATTACCTGAGTTGAAATCAAGAGTCAGACACTCAAACAACTGAACCACACAGACACGCTGAGCTAAGATTTTTTTAAAAAAGATTCCACTGGGAAAAATATTTGAACTTACCTAGTCCAATGCGTTCATTTTTACAGAAAAATACATTTAGACCCAGAGAGATTAAATAACTTGCTTAGGAAGCCAGGGTCAGTGATGGGACTAGAACACTTTTTTTTTTTTTTTTTTTCAGTGAGCTCTTCGCCCTACATGGGGCTTGAACTCAGGAACCTGGGCGAGAAAGAGTCCCATGGTGTACTGACTGAGCCAGCCCAGGTGCCCCAGGGCTAGAACTCTTTAACACTGAGTTTGTGACTCTGAAAATCAATGTGGCGAAATGTTAGAGAAAATGTTGGGTCAACTGATATGTATCTAATTATCACTAGTTTTGTGTCTAGAAAAATCATTTCCCTTAAGTCTCCTTATATACAAGAGGAGTTTAGCTGTGTTTTGTTTTCTTTTCACTATAGCATTTTGTCTCAGCAATGTGGCTTTCAGCAAGGTGAGGAAGGGAGAGATGAAATTTAAAAAGAGAAGCTTGGACTATTCTTTCTTCCAGTTGACACACATTACTTCACTAGGACTACCCTCTGTCAGAGCACTTTTTGCTTATTAACCAGTACAACCCAGAGTCTGATAAGAACCTTGCACACAGTGGGAGATTCATAAACACCCAAGTAGATCTACCCATCTCTAAAAATTGAACTCACCTCGTTCTAATCATATGCTCAGCTATTATTAATGGTGCAATGCCATCTGCTGGCAGTGTCTATAATTACAGTTGCACCATGAAAATGAAATCTTGAGGGACTTTTTCCTTTTTTGCTTTGTATTGCTTTAACAGAGAAAATAGTGTGGGAACATTTTATGTCTTTTATAATAAAATAAAAAATATGATCTGTAGACCATAAAATCTTTTCACTTTCCCTGCAAAATGACAAAACATGAACCCTCACTTATAATGAGAAATCTCAGCAAACCTAGGAAAAGAAAGGCTGGAAGGGAACAAATACACCTGAAGGCTGAAGAAGGAACTGAACAATGGTGAGGGGCGCCCCCCTGTGGACATTCTGAGGCTTACCTGGAATGAAAGGATGAAGGCGCCATTGGTTAGATGGGACTTTTTTTTTTCTTTCTGTTTTTTAAAGAATTTCAAATTAACATTAAGATTTCTGACTCCCTAGAAAATTCTCAAGTCTCGGTTGCTATGGGGCCTGGTCCTTTAGAAAAAAAATAGGCGTTGGCATTCCTAAATTCTTCCCACCATATTTAACATAAACCCTTGTGAACAAAGTTTGTTTTTTTAGAAGCTTGGGTAGGTTACTGTGATGTGTGATTTCTCTGGGAAAGTTTGTTGTATAAAATATGGATTGTCCTAGAGAGCTTCTAAGTAATTAGAGCTCTGAAACCCATTAAATCTGCTAAGCATTTCAGCTTTCCTGTTGAAAAAGTGTCATCACCGTTTCTCCCTTCTCTGGGATGCAGTGCCTGTGAATATGAGAATGCACATGGAAAATGAGACTTTGCAGATGTAATTAAGTTAAAGATCTTCAGATTGGGGGATTATGCTGAATTATCCAGATCGATCCAATGTAATCACAAGTATCCTCACAGGAGGGGCAAGGGGACCAGAAAAGGCAATGTGACAGCAGGAATAGAGACTGAAGTGATATGGCAAGGAGTGTTAGCAGCCTCTAGAAGCTGGAAGAAGCAGAGTGGATTCTCCCCCAGAGCCTCCAGAAGGAATCAGCCATACCGACACCTTGCTCCAGAAGACAAATGAGTCTTCTGAAATGACAGGCTTGTGATCTCCAGACGTTTAAGAGAACAAACTTGTGCTGTCTCAAGTCACCAGATTTGTACTAATTTGTTACAGTAGTAATAAGAAACTAATACCATACATATTTCTAATCAATAATGACTTTTAATATAATCATGGTGTTAGTATCAGACTTCACAAAGTTAATAATTCCTTCATACCAAATGCCATATTCAAATTTCCTTAAGTTTATAGCTTCAATCGCTGTGCATTGTCATCACCTGTTTAACACAGCTGCTTTCCTCACCAGACATGAGCTTATTAAGAGGGGTTGATGCTGTTCAGCAATGTATCCCTTACAGTGCCCAGGTCATAGCAGATAGTAGACAACTAATAAAAGCGGGTTAACTTGAAATTGATCACAGCAATGATAGCGTTGATTGTAAATTACTGAAACTACATCATCCCTGTCATGACTATACTGTATACACCAAATCAGAAAGACATCACACAAAGTTACTATTTAGTGAGTAGCCAATCTGACAGCTCTTTTTTTTATGTTTATTTTTGAGAGAGAGAGAGAGAGAGAGAGAGAGAGAGAGAAAATGCAAGCAGGGAGGGGCAGAGAGAGAGGGAGACAGAGGATCTGAAGTGGGCTCTGTGCTGATGTGGGGCTCAAACTCATGAACCATGAGATGATAACCTGAGCCAAAGTCTGATGTTTAACTGACTGAGCCACCTAGGTGCCCCTGACAGCTCTTTTTATGTGTCATTTTAAATTTAACTGTTATAACAGCTCTGAGAAATGGGTAGTATTTCTATATATACGTATATATGTGTGTGTGTGTGTGTATGTACACATATATATTAATGTGTGTGTATATACGTGTGTGTAGGTATGCATATACACACACATACATATACACAGACACACCTCATTTTATTGTGCTTCACCTTACGATGCTTTGCAGATATAGCATTATTTTACAGATTGATGTTTGTGGCCACCGAGTGTCAGACAAACTGATCGGCGCCATTTTTTCACCAGCACTTGCTCACTCTGTGTCTCTGTGTCACATTTTGGCAATTCTCGAAATTTTTCATAGTTTCCATTTTTATTATATCTGTTATGGTGTAATGGTGATCAGCGATCCTTGATGTTACTATGGTAATAGTTTGGGGGCATCAGGAACCACACGCATATAAGCACACCCTGGTCACCCAGCAGCCATCACTATTAAGGCAAGACTTTCCACCAGCAAAAAGATTATGACTCACTGAAAGCCAGATGATGATGTTTACGTGCATTGTTTTTTTTTTTTTTTTTTTTTTTTTTTACGACATAATGCTATTGCACCTTTAACAGACTACAGTATAATGCAAACATAACTTTTTTATGCACTGGAAAACAAAACAAAACAAAACAAAATTCACTTGATTAGCTCTGTTGAGATGGTCTGGAACCAGACCTGCAGCATCTCCAAGGTATGCCCGTGGTTGGTCAAACTGAAATGTTGAGGTCAGTCACTGGATTAACGTCACTCAACAGGCGATTAACACGATAAGATTCAAATTCTAGAGACGTCTGTAGTGAGCCACCCTACCTTCTTCGTGAATAGCTACCACTTAGAGAGTTGCAGGGTGCAACAGCAAACAGGACAGGGAATAAACCATGAACGCTTGGGCCACAAAACTGCTGCTTGCTGTAATTCACGTGGCAGAACTGTGGGTGGAGACAGACTGGCAGAGAGAGTGCCTGAAGCTGGGCAAATTGGAAAGTGATGATTAATATTTAATGTAAAATGTCATTGAGTTCCTGAATTACAATTGAGTAAGAATGAATGTCATTCTCATACACACAAAAGTATCAGCTGCAGTAAAAGCAAAATAAAACCCTTAAAAGGCTATGTTATGGTAAGGCTCCTGGATGTCAATTAGATTTTTCACTCTTCCCCTTGCTCACGGTGGTTGGCTAAGGTATGCTTCCTGATGAGATCCAAGTCCTAAACCCTGGAATATGTGAATGGTAACTTGTATGGCAATAAGGACTTGAAGATGTGATTGAATTAAGGATCTGAGATGGGGAGATCATCCTGGGTTAGTTTTGTGGGCCCTAAACACAATCACAAATGTCCTTACAAGAGGGAGGCGGAAGGAATGATGTGCACAGACAAGAAGACAATATGACTGAAGCAGAGAAAGATTTGTCTCTAGAAATGAAGGAAAAACTCATGAGGCCAGAACACAAGGAATGCAGAAGGACCTGGGAGAGGCAAAGAAATAGATTCTTCCCTGGAGGCTCCAAGGTAGCATAGCCTGGCTGACACCTTGACTTTAACCCACTGAAACTGATTTGGGAATTCTTGCCTCCAGAATCATAAGACAATAATCATTTTAAGCCTCCAAGATTGTGGCAATGTGTTAGAGCAGCCATAGGAAACAGGTAAAAGAGATTAAACGCAGGAGTACTTCAGTTTATAGTAAAGGAATGCTTCAGAAAATACTCCCAAAAAGTACGTAGGCATCTCAAATCAATTTTTCCATTGTCTTTTAACAGCAGATGTTGTATTACAGAACCTCAGGAAAATTCCAGAATATTCCAAGAAGAATGAGAACTGGCTTTCTGGCAACCATCACATTGTTTTATTTAAAAAAAAAAATGTACACGAAAGAAGCTCATAAATTGTAACTGCAGCTTGGTGAATTTTGAAAAAGCGGGTATTCCTGATTCATCAGCATCCATCAAGAAGTAGAATAGGGGAGGCTGGGTGGCTCAGTCAGTGGAGACTCTGGCTCTTGATTTCAGCTCAGGTTGTGATCTCATGGTTCGTGAGATCGAGCTGTGTCGGGATCTGTGGTCACAGCACAGAGTTGGTTTGGGATTCTCACTCTCCCTCTCTCTCCCTGCCCCTCCCCCACTCATGCACCTGCACTCTCTCACTCTCTCAAAATAAATAAATAAACTTAAAAAAAAAAAAAGGAAATAGAGCATTCTCAGTGTCCCAGGCAGCCCCTCTTGTGCTTCTGCATGGTCACCTCATAGTCACTACCAGCTTTCCCCCAAAGTTGTACCTATCTTGGCTTTTACTTACTTTTGAAATCTATATAAAAGAAGTCAATGGTGTTCTTTTCTCTCTGGCTTCTTTCACTCAAAATTTGAGCTGCATAGCTAGAGTTTCTTCATTTTCCCGACTGAACAATATTTTGTTATGTGTTTATAAGGCAGTTTAACATTTAACCTAGCGCACTATTTGTGGACATTAATATTTCCAGTTTGGGGTTATTCTACCCAGGGTTGGGGTAAACATCCTTGTGCACAGATTTTGGTGCACACAATTAGTATTTCTATTTGTTACATATCTAACAATGAACTAGCTGGGCAGAAAGTGAATGTATGCTCAGCTTTGGGAATTACTACCAAACAGATTTCCAAACTGTTCTATCAATTTACATTCCCACCAAGAATGCATAGGAGTTCTAGGTTCTTTTGATATTGACAGTTTGTTCACTGTAGCCAGTATGGGGTCTATAGCATATCTCGGTGTTTTTTTAATTTTCATTTTGTGAAGTTCCTGTTGAAGTCTTTTGGCCACTTCTCTGTTAGGTTACTTCTTTTTTTTTTTATGTAGGAATTTAAATATCTTCTGGACATAAGTCATGTTCAGGATATATATATTTCATTTTTTTTTATAAGTGTGCATTTTCAATGCCTTAAATGGTGCTTTTAATGAATGGAAGTTCGCAATTCAAAACATAAAGACAAAAATTTAATAATATTTTTGTGTGGTCTCTTTAAGAAATATGTACCTCCTCCAAGGTCGCAAAGGCTGTCTTGCATGTTATTGTATAGAAGCTGTATTGTTTTATGTTCAACATTCAGATTTATCAGTCACCTAGATTTAATTTTTGTGTGCGCAGTAGGCGTCAAACTCTATTTTTTTTCCATACAGGTATTCAGTTGATTTCGCATCATTTATTGAAAAAACCATGCTCTATAAGCTGTTAGTTTTGTCATAAATCAAGACACCATAATGAACATACAGGTCTATATGTGGACTCCATTCTATTTGTGTATTTGTCAATTGTTTATGTCAATATCACATTGTCTTAATTACTGTAGCTTTATAATAAGACTTGATAGATGAAAATGTTAGTTTTGGATCTTTAAGTTTGTCTTAAACTGGGATTTTAACAAAGCCCGCTGGGATTTTAAATAGGATTGAACTGAATGTATGGACCAATTTGAGGGGAACTGATATTTTCATATTAATGACTTTTTAAATCTATGAACACGCTATACATCCCTATTCTATCCAGGCCATCTTCAAGATTGTCAACAATGTTTTATATTTTTCAGTGTAAAGATCTTGGATATTTTTCTCCACATTTATGATTATCATGCTATTTCAAGTGGTACTCTTTATAATTTTATTTTCATGTAACTTATTGCTTATATATAGATATACATAGGATGCAGATATATAAAAATAGAGAAATACATTTGATATCTTATTTGACATTTTATGCAGTAATTTTATTAAATTTATTCGTGAAGTCTAAGAATTTATATTATGATTCTTTTAGATGTTCTGTGTACAGAATCACAGCATCTACACATAATTACATTTTTATTTCTTTCTTTTGAATCCTCATAATTTCTTTTTTTTTTTCTTGCCTTGGTGTCCTGATAAGACCTGTTGAATAGATGTTAGCATGCATCTTTGTCTTGCTCCCAAATGTAAAAACAAAGTTTTTTTTTTTTTTTTTAATTTTTTTTTTCCAACGTTTATTTATTTTTGGGACAGAGAGAGACAGAGCATGAACGGGCGAGGGGCAGAGAGAGAGGGAGACACAGAATCGGAAACAGGCTCCAGGCTCTGAGCCGTCAGCCCAGAGCCCGACGCGGGGCTCGAACTCACGGACCGCGAGATCGTGATCTGGCTGAAGTCGGACGCTTAACCGACTGCGCCACCCAGGCGCCCAAAAACAAAGTTTTTAATATTTTAATATGAAGTCAGATATTTGCAGTGGCTTTTATTTTGTAGATATCTTAGATGAGAATGGTTTCCATTTATCCCTAGCTTGCCAACTGGTGTTCATGATAAAGAGGACTTTCCTGTATCTATGGAGATGGCCATATGACTTTTCTACCTGACTCTGTTTACATCACAGTGAGTGATTCTCTAAGATGAAATTCATCTTGGCTATCCCTCCTATTCAAAATTGAACTGAAGGTTTCAGCTAGTGAAATAAAATATGAAGAAGTAAAAGTCATCCAGAGTGAAAACAAAGGATCAAACTGGCTTTATTTCTGGATGACAAATCCAATAGAATCCTGAAAATTGTTGCTAGAACGTATAAGTGACTTTAGCAATGTTGCAGGATACAAAAGCAATTGTGTTTTTATATTCTGGCAATTAATAATAAAAAGTTGAAATTTTAAAAATACAATTTATAATAACATTAACAATATGAATCAATAACTCTGACAAAAGATATAAATGAGATATAGATATATATATACACACACTAAAAATAAGACATAACTAAAGAAATTAAATAATTTCTTTAGATATGGAGATATGTACACCATTCATTGGTTGGAAGACAGTATTCTTAAGATGTCAAGTATCCAAAATTGACCTATAGATTCAATGCACCTCCATTTAAAATCCCAGCAGGCATACGCATATGTTTTGTGTGTGTGTATTTGTGTGTGTGTGTGTGTGTGTGTGGTGTGTAGATAGATAGATGTAGGTATAGATATGTATATCTACCTCCAACTTATTAAAAAAATCTCGGGGTCAGCAAACCAGAGCCTGCCAGCTAAATCTGGCCAGCCATCTGCTTTAGTAAATAAAGTTTTACTGGAACACAGCCGTGCTCATTTATTTCTACACTGCCTGATACTGCTTTCATGCTACAATGGCAGAGCTGAGTAGTTGCAACAGAAATCATATCTTATGGCCTCCAAAGCCTAAAATATTTACTATCCAGCCCTTAGAAAATATTTGCCAATCTGTGCTAAAATTTATATGAAATGCAAAGGACTTATGATGGGTAAGGCAACTATGAAGAAGAAAAAAGATTTGGAGGAACAACACTATCAATAAAAGGGAAAAAGCTACTGATAGAGGCCATAGTGTGGATGCGTTTCAAAAACCTGCTGAATGAAATAAATATGTATGTACTGAATAGGTATGTAATAAGTACTGTATACTATGTAATAAGTATTGTACTTTTAGAATAGACAAAATGAATCTGTAGTGACAGGAATGTGGTTGTCTGTGATTAAGGAGATTTCAAAGGGTAAGAGTGACCTTTCAGGAAGGTGGGAATATTCCGTAGTTTGTGATAGTGGTTACGTGGGTTTATGCTTTTGTCAAATCTTACTGAATTGGGCCCTTAAAAAGAATGCAATCAATAAAGTTGATTCAGGGGGAAGGAAAATAGATATAAGGCACACAAGTATACTAATCCAAAACCAGAAATGTGTCTTTAAGGAATGTTAAGTTCCTTACCACAGGTTTCTCACAATGACTCTGGCTTACCATGAGGCCTCTTAACAGGTGTTTCCTCTCTTATTGGAATTCAACAATCACTAACTGCATTGCTCTTCATCAGGGCTGGTGTGATGGCTAATTTTATGTGTTACCTTGCAAGGGTCATGGGTGCCCGGATTACCCATTATTTCTGGGTATATCTGTACGGATGTTTCTGGATGAGCTGCGCTTTTGAATTAGTGGACTCAGTAAAGTTGATTGCCCTCCCCAGTATGGGTGGTCATCACCCAATTTGTCAACGTCCTAAACGAAACAAAATGTGGATGATTGGCTTCCCTGGAGCTCAGGCCTTCAGACTTGGACTTTGGCTTTCCTGGGCTTCAGCTTGTAGAAAGCAGCTACTGAAACTTCTCAGCCTTCATAATCATGTAAGCCAATTCCCATAACAAATTTCCATATAGATATATATCAGTCATTGTGGGGAATAAGCTTAGAAATTCCCTGGGCTTCCACCAATGGGTTAACAACAAGTTAACCATTGGGCATAAAGAAGTACAAAGCCATAGGATGCTCACACCCAAGTTTGGGTACACAAGATTAGGTAAATAAGCATAGAGAAGGTGAGGCAAAGTCCTCACTATAGAACATAGGTATATGAAATAACCAAGATTAGGTATTCAGGGCAGAAGTGCCCCCTAATTTGGTACTATAGCAGAAAGATGCTTTCACAGGAGGGAAGAACCACGTTAGGTAAACAGGTAAATTAGACCCTGGACTGCAGCACTGCAGGTTAAGCAGCCCAGAGTGGAGATGATTAACAAAAGAAAGGTGGCTTAACTCTGAGATCTCCTGTCCCACCTGTCTCATCCCCTAGGCTAGCTAAGATAAACAGAGGTGGTACCTCATGTCCCCTAAACAACCTTCCACCTGACTGCCCAGCGCCAGGATTTTGTTTTGTATTAACCCAAACCCCTAACCCCTAATATCCTCAAGACCCCCTTTCCCTCACGTCCATGAGTTAATGTTCACACATTCATTGTCTCTTTGTGCACGTCCATCGCCATGTTTGTGAGCCTTTGATCCTGATAAAAACGGGGCAAGGACCCTTATTGAGGGTTCTTGTCTTTCCCTGGACATTAGCCATCTCTTGCTTTTAATCCTGCGTTCCGCTCTCTTGCTAGACAAGAGAGAACTTTAGACTTAGAGTCTGTGACAAATCATGGGACCTGAGTATTAGGAAAGCCTTGAATTCTAGGGAAAGGATTTCAGAGCTAATTTAGTAGGTGGTGATACAGTCAGAACCCAGATTTAGGAAAACTAATCAGGCTTTTGTGTGTGTGAGGTTCAATACACATACAACATGATATACTCAGTGAAAGCTGGTTGGATGAGTTTTAGAACATACAGCTTTACAAATTCAGAATTTAAAAACAAAGGAAAAAATCAATGCAAAAGAGTTCTCCACGAAAGTTGATAAAACAGTGACATGATGTTTCACAAAATCTTAGTACTTGTTATTCTCTATGGTATATACACTTGCTACAGGATCTAACAGGGATGTGGGTGATTTTACACACAGATAGAAATTTATGTGCAGAATAAATAGAGAACGTTTTCTGCGATTACTATGATTACTCTAGTAATAGAGTATTACTATTTGACAGTTATTTTGAGAAATGATCAGGATAGAGTAGGGTAATGAGTCTTACTGAAGTATGAAAATGCCATGATAGATCATGGTAAAACAGAAACATATCTTCTAGACCAGCCACAACGAAAAGGAAATTCTCCTAAGAGATGGAGAATGCTAGCATAGCTAGAAACCCGGATTCTGACAGGAAAACATCATAAATTTTGGAGACATTATGCACTTCGGGTTTTTTTCCACTAACAAGTTGGCAACGTCTGCAGAATGCGGCTAAGATTTTATGTTTACATTGCTATGTGAGAGCCTGGGCATTGGAGGCACAAGGTTGTCACCAGCATCAGGAACACTCGTTTTCTCCAGGAGCAACAAAGCCTGATGACACTTCACATTTCTGCTTTTAGTTCCATCCAGGCAGGACAGAAGGTATATCCAGTAATTTTCTGAGAACATTACAGCCACTGCAGAGTCTGCTGGCTGTGCTGTAGGAGAAAAGCATTGCCTGAAGCTGAGGGATTGTCTGATAGAGAATTCCATACTCCAGGAAGGAGACAGTGTATTGGCCAGGGCCACCCAGTCACTAGGTAGAAGTCCCTAAGTCTAAGGTCAAATTCCTGAGCGACAAGTTAGTAACCCATGGAGATACAAGAGATTGTTTCTGTGAGGAATCACAATTTCTAGTCATGTTCAGAGAGCTGGGACCTTGAATGAGGCTCAGGATTCTACAACTCAGGGAATTTGACTTAATAGAAAACTGGTTATACTAATCAAGGCCATCATCTTTTATCATTTATAAAATACTTTCCCAGACTTTATCTCAACTAATCTTTCCAATCGAGGTATTTTTATCATCATCAGAATCAACCTCCCTTTAGAGATGAGAAAGCCATGGCTTGGAAAGAAAGATATTTCCTACAAAGTGATAGTCAGGACTGCAAAACTTATTTCTTAATGGCAAATCCTTTAATGTTTTCACAACATTGTACTATCAACTTCTGATTTAAGGCAATCACACTTAAGAGACAGAAAGAACCATCAGTATTGTTAACATTTTTATTTGAAATTAATGACATTTTATATGGGGACAGTAAAGCTTTTGGAGGGCACTCCATAGCTCAAATGAAGGGAAAGATAGTATAAAGAAGAAATAAGGTCCAGACAAGTTAGGAGTTGGTGGCAGGGCCATATGACTTCCTTCCAATTCGATGAGGTTAGCCTTTTCAGAGACAGTTTCCAAAGACATAAGCTAGCACTGCCCCTTATAAACTCCAGGAAGTGCTAAAGTATTTGCCTTCCAAAAATGTCCTAACCCTATATGGGGCCAAGAATGAGAAGAGATATATGAAGTGGTTAATATCACTCCATTCTGCAAAAAGCACCTTGCACATAGTCCCTCTCTATTAATATACTGGTGATGGTTGATGTTACATGTCAGCTTGGCTGGCCAACAGTGCCCAACTGGTCAACCATTATTCTGTGTATTTCTGTGAAGGTGTTTTTTTGGTGAGATAAACATCTAAATAGGTGGACTTTGAGAAAAGAAGATTGCCCTCCATGATGTGGGTGGGCCTCGTCCAATCAGTTGAAGGCTTTAATAGAACAAACACTGACCTTCTTCCAAGCAAGAATGAATGCTACCAGCAGACTACCTTTGGATGTAGATTGCAACTCTTTCTTTTGTCTCCAGGCTGCTGGCCTCTCCCGTCAGATTTTGGGCCTGCTAAGTGTCCACAGTTGCATGAGTCAATTCCTCAAAATAAATCTCTCTGTATCTGGGGGTTTTGTTTCTCTGGAGAACTCTAAATAATCAATAATGTTAGGTGTGTTATATAGTTTCTAACATATATGAATACATTCACACAAACTCATAGACACACATATATCTATGTATACTCAATGCAACCATTGAATGAATGAACTTTACTATCCCCATATAAAATCAAACCCAGTGTGCTGATCAAGTAAACAGATTATCATTTTAAGATGATGCCAACCACACCCTGATTGTCTCTAGGTTTGAGCTTCAGGGTTCAAGAGAGAAGGCAATAATCTCAGTTGCTTCCTTCTCCGACAAGGAAACAGATAAGGACTCAGTTTGCCTTCCAGTCCTCTAGCAGACTATTTTCATTTGCCTAAACAGTAGGGAACAATTTGTACAGGAAGGAATGTTTCATGAAAACTAACAGCCCATTTTCATGAATTTTAGAATATGACACTATTATTATTCGGGAAACATTATATTCCAGATCCTTCCCAAAACCCATGCTGCACTTACAGAGGTTTGTGCTCATGAGAATTTAGAAGGAGGGAGGGGTTAGGGTGGAATGGATTTACCCTGCTACTTCTTCGTGACTACGGAGAAGAAAGCAAGGGTTTGCACATTATAGATCTTTCTGGATGTGCTTAGAGACCCTGGCAGTCACTCACACTGGGTAGATTGGTGGATAAAAGAGGCAGCTGAAAACAAGGAAAGGCTATGGAAATACCTACTCCTCACTGTGACTCCAGGCTAATCGTGACCACTTTCATTCCAAATACACGCGAAGCGAGATATGGGAAAAAAATCAACTTAAGGATTCGGGAGAGAATGCTTAGTGCTTTTACTGAGTAAACACTATGCAAGATAGCAGAACAAGTGAAAGATCCTTTGAAAAATATTCCCAAGTGAATTGAGAATTATTGCATCAATAATTCAATTCAATTTCAATTGCATCAATTGAGAATGAAAGCCAAATTATGTTAGTAATCCTTTATAGCTTTTGTGGATAAAACCAACAGCAATAACAACAATAGCAACAACAACAACAACAATAACAACAACAAAAATCCAAACAAATCAAACCAGAACAAAACAAAACGAAAACTCAATAGTTTGTAACTACAGATGGATTTTTCTGTAACTGTGGCAAAGGTCTAGTAAAACATTTTCTTTTTTTTTGTTAAAAATTTTTGTCTAATGTTTATTTATTTTGAGAGAGAGTGAGAAAGTAGGGAGAGGGACAGAGAGAGAAGGAGAGAGTGAATCCCAAGCAAGCTCCAAATTGTCAGTGCTGAGCCCTATGGGTTCAGTCCCATGAACCATGAGATCATGACCTGAGCCGAAACCAAGAGTTGGATGCTTAACTGACTGAGCCACCCAGGTGCCCCAGACATTTTCTAACTCTTACGTTTGGAGTACTTGCTTGGAATTATTTCTGAGAAGAAATATCCTTAAAAATTTTTTAACGTTTATTTATTTTTGAGAGAGAGAGAGAGAGAGAGAGCGCGCGTGCACACAAGTGGGGGAGGGGCAGAGAGAAAGGGAGACACAGAATCCGAAGCGGGCACCAGGCTCTGAGCTGTCAGCATGGAGCCCGATGTGAGGCTCGAAATCAGGAACTGTGAGATCATGACCTGAGCTAAAGTTGGCCGCTTGACCAACTGAGCCACCCAGGCACCCCAAGAAAATATTCTTTTAACAATTCTGAGTACGTTATTTGGAAAGCAGTCTGTGTGCATGTGTATACACATTCATACATAGATAGATCTCTACCAAAAATGTTGAGGAAACAAGTTTTTTTTACCCTCAGGTTAGAATGTTAACTGGAAGCAGACTAATCAAACTAGTGACAATTTCTGTTTGCAGAAATATACCTGCAGTAACATTAAGATACTAATCTGGGGTGTTTACGTGGCTCAGGGTTAAGCGTCTGACTCTTGATTTTGGCTCAGGTCATGATCTCACGGTTCGTGAGTTCGAGCCCCGCCAGGCTCTGCACGGAGAGAGTGGAGAGCCTCTCTCCCTCTCTCTCTGCCCCTCCCCTGCTCGCACTCTCTCTCCAAACAAGGAAAAAAACAAGAACAAAAAAACGAAACATTAAAAAAAGATACTAATCTAATAGCTGTATTGACTGCCAAGTTGTTCAACCCACTCCCCTGCTCCACCCCAGTATTTGCATTGCCATAGACGATTTCCCATTGTCATGATGTCTGTAAACTCATATTTCACAATTTAAGAGACTCTGAGGGCCCTTGAAAGGGAATCACATGAAATATTACCTCTTCAAAGTGTATCTTGGATCTTTGGCAGCGTTCTGTGCTAAGGACTGCCTTCCATAACTTATATGCAAACAGCTCTCTCTAATTTGAATGCAGACCTGACTTAGGCATCCAGGGGCAAAGGTAAGATACTCCTCTCTGCTGTGAGGCACGTACATGTGTATGTATTAAATGAAACCTATTGGTTTTGCCTTCTCACTCACCCAGCAAGAGATCCTGTATTGCACGTCTGAGGACCATTCTTGGCAACTGGCAAATCTGTTTTCCTCGCTCTCTTTGTGTTTCCAGTTGATCTGTTCTCTTCTTTTCCCCTGTGGCTGTGCACATTGTTGTATCACAGCTGGGGAGGAGAAATGGGATTTTTTTGTATCCATGTTGGGGGGGATCATTAATTCCATTGATTTGTTCAAAGAAAACTGGGGTTTTTATCTCTGATTTTCACAATGAGTACTGACTTCCTGGTGGGTCATCTTCTCCTTTGTATTTGAGAGTGAATCTTCTTACTAATTTAATCCCTAAAGATTTCATTAGTGCCTTGGAAATATTAAAGTATGTGTGTAGAAAAGGCTTTTATTTGGAAAATAAAAAGATACAGAATACATATATTCCTTTGAAAAATTCAGATTGAAGATCAGATGTGTTGGTTGATAATTTGTTTTTAGACATCGGATTCTGTGTTTAAATGGAAACAATGGGTATTTTTATATTTAAAGAAATTAAAGGGAACTACAACATTCTAGGGCTGAAAACGTTTGAGCTCTTAATCAGCTTCTTTTATTTACCAGAGGAACTGAGGCCCACTGCAGATAGGTGACAGACTAAAGTCATGCAGCATAGGCCATTGCTAAAAAAGTCAATTTTTCCTAAAAATTAAGCCTGTGATGTTTCTTCTACATTGTATGATTCCTTCAGAGTGAAGAACTGTTGGCTTTAGCAAAATGGGACCGACACATCTTTCTAAGCCTTAAACAATACTAATTCTGTATGACTGTTTTCTCTAGTTCTTACCCTACGAATTACCACTAACATACCTTACCCTCCTTTCTGCAAGCTCTACCATGGTTTTCTTACTTGTAGAAACTGCTAGAACAGATAGTAACAGAGCCCAGGCTAATTAGCTATTCGGGATCTCAGACTTTTCTTTAACTGCAACAAGTTAACCAGAACAAAAACGTATTTACCAGAAGCTCAGACAAAGCAAGTCTAAAGAATACTGGAGTGTTGTCAGCCAAATCACCACTGCTCTCTCTGCAACCCAACAGGCATTCAACAAAACCGGTGAGCTTACAAGATGGGGATAAAAATTAATTTTCAAATGCTCAATTCATCATGCTTCCTAAATATCTCTTGATTTCACACGGTAAACGTAGAGAGAGAAAAATGAATAATGAATAGTCCATTTGATCTCTAAACCCCCCTTTTAATTACTAAAATCTCTTCTCTTTGTAAATCTCTGGCTGAAGACACTGCTCACTGGTGGTGTCCTGCACCTGGCATCCGCTGGGCGCGTGTCAGCAGCACTTGGAAGGTGCCTGGTAGCATTGCACCAGGGTGACTCTGCGTGGCTCCTGGCTGCACAGCCTTCGAGGCAGACTGTCTAGCCATTTTGCATTTCTGTGAATTTGGACGGGTGCCCCCAGGGGCACGCCCCTTGGATCTTTCAAAAGAGAACTTGTTGCAAGAAGCAGAGTCGGCTGACGGCCTCTAGTTTCGGCGCCTCAGAGGTCTGCTGCCCGGGTAGAGCTGAGGACCATCTCTCCCTATTTGGTCCGAGCCAGTAGCTGAGGGGGGCAGTGGCGGGGCCAGCGTGTCCACCCAACATGAGCACAGGGATGAGAGATCTTGGTGCCAGGGTGCCCCGCTGGGATGCCAGGACTTCCTCAGAGTTGGACTGCACTCCAGGGCTCTTCCTACACCATCCTCCTCCCTCCAACTCTCCTTAAATGGGTGTGACACCTGCAGGCAGGCGCTCCTTTGCCCCCTCCTCCTCCCTCTCTAGCTCCTTTGTCTTTCACAGGTGTTACTCCCAGTAAATCACTTGACTTTCTATGTCCATACTGCTCCCTGGATGACCCAAGCTGACACAGTGAGCTAGTAATAACTCGCTTTTTTTTTCATAATCCACCTGTCCTGTCTGAATAAGTTCACCCCTCTCCCATCCACAGCCTCTTTGATGGGTAAGCCTGTGGTGGCCAGTCATATTGTGTGTTCTTGGACAAGGTAGAGCCCCCCTGAATAAAGCTGGGTCAACTAGGGCCTTTTTTAATTATTTTTTTTCTGATTTGTAAGGTTCTTATTGTTCTTTTAAAATCATTATTATTGAAGTATAGCTGACGGACAATATTGTATTAGTTTCAGGTGTACATCATAGTGATAAAACAATTCTATACATTATGCTGTGCTCACCGCAGGAAGTATAGGTACCATCCATCACCACGTGACGTTATTACAATATTATAGATTATGTTTCCTATCCTGTGCCTTTCATCCCTGTAATTTGTTTTGTTACTGGAAGGTTGTACCTCTTAATCCAATCGGGGGTCTTTCTCAAAAATTTAAATGAAGAGATACCGAAATTGAGGTTACACGGTATTCCGAACCAGGGATGTAAATTCACATTTAGGGTTGAGGCCAGCATTGGCACAATGATAATTTCAGACCTCATGTACAACATAGCTATGAGGTCTTGAGAGGAAGTGAGTCTGCGGTGGATATGGATCAGTGGGCAAAGATGAAACACCATAGCTTCACTACATTACTGTCTGCTGATTTCTTATGAAATGAAACACACTCTCACCATACAATCCGGCTATCGTGCTCCTTGGTACTTCTCCAAAGGAATTGAAAGCTTATGTCCACACAAAAACCTGCAGACGGATGTTTGTAACAGTTTCATTCATAATTGCCAAAACTTGGCAGCAACCAAGATGCCCTGAATAGGTGAACTGATAAATACATTGCCGTGAATCCAGACAATGCATTATTTATTATACAGTACTAAAAAGAAATGGGCTATCGGACCACTAAAAGACAAGGAGGAAACTTAAATGCAAATTCCAAAGTGAAAGAAGCCAATCTGAAAAGGCTGTGTACTATATGATCCCAACGATATGACACTCTGGAAAAGGTTAAACTGAAGACAGTAAAAAACTCAGTGGTTCTCAGGTGTTGGGGGATGAAGAAATGAATAGGCAGAGCACAGATTTCTGGGAGAGAGAAAATCCTCTGTATGATGGACACACAGCATTCTGCATTTGTCAAAACCCATTGAATGTGCACCACTAAAATGAATCCTATGGTAAACTACAGACTTTGGATGATAATGATGTGTCAGTGCAAGTTCACCAGTTGTGATAAATGTGCCACTCTGGTGGGGGATGTTGATTATGGGGTGGGGGCTGAGTATGAGTAGGGGGTAGGGGTATATGGGGAAACTCTGTGCATTCCTCTCAATTTTGCTATGAACCTACAAATGCTCTAAAAAATGAAGTCTTAAAAAACAAAACAAGTATAGCATCACAAAAAAAATTACTGCTTGATGTTCAAACCATCATCCCTTGGTCTCAGATTTCCAAGTCTGTTTGCACATGTGGTTCCCAGGCTCCATGGGTACCTCGTGCTTTTACATTAAATTCCCTAATATTGAAGTTAGTTTGAGCTGTTAAACACTTCCCAAGACAACTGCTCAAAAGCAGGTTTATATGTTTATTTATCTCAGACTTGAGTTGAATCTAGTTCCTTTTCCAATACCATTAAAAAGGATTTAGAGTTAATACCAAATTGATGGGTATTTCTTAAAATTCTTATTGCACTTGCCTGTACCATATAAGGTGACAGATAGTAATTAGGGTAAAAGTCTTGGATAGCATAATTCTAATACATTTTTCCTCTTTACTTTGTATTTCTAATCTATGTTCTTGCAAGCCCACCAAAATCCAAGGTACTTTGGATATCAACTTTTGCAAAACATAAAATGAAAATGGACCCAGCAAACTACATATGGATGTATGTAATTTCAGCTTAATTTAATAAACATTAAAAACACACACCTGTTACGTGGCTAGCAATATGCTATCACCTATGAAAATGATGAGCATATACATAACCCTTAATATTAACCTCATTCAGTAGAAAAGCCATACACATGTGAAATTAAAAAAAAAACAGCATAATATAATGTGTTAAGTTTATGTGGGCATTTTATTGCTATCGTGTTAAGGAAGATGATCCATTAGCTCTAATTTGGCAGTAATGCTTTTATTTCAAATTTCAAAGGTAAACATATTATCTTTTGAGTTAAAAGAGTTTCATGACGTATCTGTTAGCTCTGAACAGTGAATTCGTTGTAGGAAGGTTACATGGTTGTAATCACTTAATATCCTTCATTGATTGAGCTTTATTTAGGATGATGAAACAGGAAAATCAGGAAAATACTGCAGTGCTCTGTAGGTCTTTCTTTTGCTCCTAGAGTACTCAAACTCTATTTTGTTTTGTTATTTTCTCAATGCACCGTGACCAGACACTATCCATATTAATATTAAAATATATTTAATGTGAATATCAAATATTTTATTCTAATGACATCCTGAATTTACAAAAATCATTTAAATGAATTCAGAATGAAAGTAAGTCAAGCCAACCAGAAGATGTCATTTGAAAGATTCAAAAGATTTTGGAGTTTGTCTGAAATAATTCATCATCCAATTATTTATAAATGTTTAAAGTAAATCGTTGATCAGTAAGGTTTGAGACTTCAGAACATTGTTTGGTTATGACCTTGAAATAAACTAGCTTTTCAAAAACATCAAATAAAAATATTTGAATGAGATGACTTAGGGAATAACTTGTAAAAGCTACTCTAAGGGCAAACACCACTTATTAATTTATTTAACGTAAATTAGCCAAGGATTTGCATTCCCTATAAGGTTGTTCTAAATCTTTTAAATTTTACTCAGATCTTCATTTGGATACTACCTCTCTTAGGTGAAATGAGCCTCTATTTTAACTGATAAAAATCAGGAAACTCAACAAACTTTCCTTACTATAGGTCTGGTTATCCCCCCCCCCCCCCCCCCGCCTTGTCTTATGTAATAATCATTTTTCCACCTTCAAAGGACACGGTCTCTTCCCCTTGCCAAGGCCAACTCTCTCCCTGCAGTTCTCAATCTCTCACCTCTGGAACCCTACCACAAACACATCCACCCTCTTCTGCCTTCCTTTTCACCTTCAACTAATTGTATTCCATTCATAAATAAGAAACAAAACTCCATGAGACACCTGTCCCTTATGTTTGTACAGTTGAGCCTTGAACAACATGGGATTAGGGGTGCCTACCTCCATGCAGTTGACAACCACCATAAGCTCCCTCCCTGAAAACCTAACTGCTAATAGCAGATGGTTGGCCAGAAACCTAACTGATACATAAACAATCAATGAACACATAGTTTGTAAATGTATTCTTACAATAAAGTAAGCTGGAGAAAAGAAAACGTTATTAAAATTACAAGGAAGAGAAAACACATTTGCAGTATTTATACAAATAACCCATGTGTATGTGGATCTGTGTTCAAACCCATCTTGTTCAAGGGTCAACTGTACTCCTTCACATAAGACCACCCCTTCTTCTCCCCCCTTCTGCCACATTTCTTGATATAAGCAGCTTTTGTTTCATGGAAGACTTACTGTGTTTCTTAGCTCCTTTAACCCTGTGGCATCTGGAACAACTGGGGACCTCACCCCCTTTTTAAACATGTTTATGTTGGGGAGACTGCAAGTGGAGGGGGGCCAGAGAGAAGGGGACAGAGAATGGGAAGCAGGCTCTGTGCTGACAGCAGCGAGCTGACGTGGGGCTCGAACTCACAAACCAGATCATGAGCTGAGCTGAAGTCGGCTGCTCAACCGACTGAGCCACCCGTGCACCTCTCACCACCATTCTAAGTACAGTGGGCTGATGCCTGGTAAAGGTGGGCTTGTGTTGCTTTGTAAGCCTTGTGGAAAGTGTCATCACTCCCTTAAGACCTGTGAGCCAACACACCATTCCTTGAATTCCCTTGCTCTCTGACAAGTTCTCCAAAGGCCTCCTCACTGTTCTTCCTGGGTCCAGGCCCTGTGCCTTCTAAATGGCTTTTTACACTCACCATTCTAAAGTCACCTTGCAGTGAGGATTCAGCTCCTTCCCTGCCTAGAGCCTGTAGGTCTCCCTTGTGTCTGCCCCAGACAGACACCCAGTCTTACCTTGTGAGCTGGATTCAGCCTCTTGATGATTCCACACAGCTCCCCACCCCACAGTCAAGCCAACCTCAGCTGTGTTGCACTCACTGCCATGGACTTTCCATGCCTGGAATGACTTTCCTTACTGTCAGGAGAAGCCTACCAGAATCTCTTGGAACTTCAAAGACCAAAACGTCACTGACATATTGCTGGTCCAGAGCTTCTATCTGAAGTTCTGGAAGCTTTCATTGCAATCTCATGACATGCATCCCATCCTTGGAATGCCTTCCTTCATTAAGGTGCAGGTTCTTTGAAGAAGGCCACAAGGCACTCTGATGTAGAATAGTGAACACAAAGTCCAATGGACTTAGGTCTGAACCCACTCTTACCTCCCATGTGGCCACAGCAGGTTACTCACCATCTTTAATCAACAATTTCCCCTAATGGAAGATTAGAACAACAATACTCCCTTATAGAATACTACTGAAAATTAGAAGAGGGAGTAAAGAAGTATTTGGTATCCAAATGTGTTTATAAATTTGATTTTTTTCCTATCAAGTCCAAATTACCCACGTTGGTCTGAAGCTGCTTGGGGTAATAAAGCACATCATGTTTTTTTTCCCCATTTTTTGTTTTGACAGGCTATAGAATATAAATGCAAACATTTGAATATTTCACATTTATTCTTACTTTTCTCTAGGGAAACAGAAAAAGAAAACTGTTACTTTAAGTATTCTCCCTTAAAATGCAGAGGGAGGGTGGGAAGAAGAAAGGAAGGGAGAGGGAAGAAGGGCAGAGGGAGAAAAGGAGGAAGCTTGTGGGGAGGGAGGGTGAGAGAGTGAAAAGAGAGATCTTAAATGCCTTTATATGAGAAAAGTAGAATTTTATTCAACTGAAAACAGAAATGCTTCCAAAACACTGTGTGTGTAAAGCCCAATTCCTCCACATTTCACAATGTTACAAACACAGGCCAGCCTGTGAATCAAATCAGTGTTTCCCGTCTGCTTGCTGTGGCTACTCCCTGGGCTTTCCGAAGTGGCCTGCTTCTATATTACTGTAGATGAATCTTAAGAAACCACTTGTCAGTTTTCTTACCATGGCTTGGCCGGGAGTTGTGAACATTGGCTCAGAAGACCTGATTTCACGGTGACCGGCCAACACGCCTCACAACTTAGCACTGAGTAGGGCTGTGAGCCAAATTGGCCTTGGCCCTCTGCAGAAAAGAGTTATCCGAAATAACCACAGTAAAGGGATGTGGGGAGGTTCTGTTCTAATCATGCAAGTGAAGCTGGCTAAATTCTGTCATTTTCTAAGATTCCCACAATGAAAACAGCAACTATAAATGTGAAAAAAACACCTCAGGACCTAACTTCACATAATATTACTGACTTGGTTCTCTTTTTCAAGATGCTGAAGACACCCTCAGAAAAGAACCTACATTATTCCTCATCCTCCAAAGCTTGGCTTCACATCAATCGTTTTAAGAAAATTCAAGAACTTCCACATGCATTAATCCCCAGTGAACTGGATCTTTGTAATATATTCATTCTCAGTGTTTTGGCAAAGTAGCATCATGTCACTGGTTTAATTGGTGGCGGGTTATTTTCCGGCTGTCAAATGATCTTTTCCTATTTAAGAGTCAGAAATCAAAATGCTTACTCATAAAGGAATTGAATAATTTGGAACATGAACAACATAAGTATTTATTTGAAAAACACTTTCCATTTAATTAAAATGGCAAATCAGCTATAGTAGCTTCTTACTACTAATTCTAATTTGCACTCACAGTCATGTTTATTCATCATATTCAAAGATATTGCTCCAGAAAACGATTTCACAAAGTATTCAGAAAAACATATGTATACATACAGTCTCTCCCAAAGAAAGTTAACTATAAAAATAACAAATCCAGGCAATATAAAGCTAAGATACGAAATGAGCTGGCATTTATAAACACAAATAAATAAATATGTACAAAAGAGTCTATGCCAATGATGGACAAAGAAAAGCTTTACGATGCAGGGAACAATGATAAGAATAGACGATGATATCTGAGGACCCTAGATGAACACAATGCAGTTAAAAAAAAAAGAGGAAAAAGAATTAAAAACAAAAACAGGGGAGCTGAATTGATATTATTCTCAAGATTAGGCTAACCTAAATTTTGGCTCCACAGCTAAATTCCTGCAATTCTGTTCTGAGGCAACCCAACGAAGGTGCAAAGCCCATGCACGGAACGGAGCGTAGAATTTGGCTCAGTCTTAAATCCACCTGCAAATGCTTTTACTCAGCTGTTTCTTCATCTCTCCTTACCTGATTACTGGAAATTTCTAACTCAGAGTTGACATCGTTGTCAAATATGAAAAAAAAAAAAAAAAACATTTTCCCAGATCTGAATGAATATGAGTAGAAATCAAAGCCACTTTGGAAGCTATCTCTCAGTTACTATTAATTAAATAGGAGCTTTGGGATAGAAATATCATAGTAGAAAGCTAATGAAATTCTATCACGAATCTCTAGGCTTGGGGAAAAGTGTATGAAGATTCAGTGACTATTTATGATTGATTTTCATCTACATGTAACCTCTGCCAGAATAAGCAGCCTGTTAATAATATGCCTATAGAAAAGGATTTGGCTCTACTCTAGTGAATCTTAGTGACCTTAAGATTTATTATCCTTTCCTACTATATACACTCCTCCCTTGTGAAAGCCAAGCCAGGGAATGCTCATGTCTCCTAGGGCAATGTTCCATGCTGCTGCAAAATGAAATGGTAATAAAACCCCACACCATATTATCTTACCATCCAGTCAAGTCTGGCAAATAGCTTTATGACTAAAGATCAGCAAAAGGTGAGAGGCCCCTCAGATGCTGTACAGCCTGACAACTCTCCTAGGTCTCAGACTGAGAGCCACCTGTTTTTTGAGCAGAGAGAAAGGCTCTCAAGTGCTCAGTCCTGGCTTCTGCCTTTAAGTAGATTGGTGGTGCCAGAATGTCTTCTCTCCTGGTCACTTAGGCTGATGTCTCCCAGAACCTGATACTTCACAGATAACTCAGAGCAAATATAAAGGTACAATATGTACTGAGACCAATTTCTAAGGACCTAGATACAACTCTATCACTTAAAGACAATTTAAATTATCGTCTCCAACACATTCACTAGCAAGCATATTACTTAGGGTAGTTGGAAAATTAAGAAAACTGCTTAATATACATGCCTTGCATACAGAAAGCTAATCCATAAAAAACACACCATCTATCTTGCCAGATCTGCTCTGGCTCTTAGAATCAGAGGACTTATGTACAAATGGTTTTTAGACTAGCAATTGCAGACCCACGTGCTTATAAATTATTTTGATTATGACAAGTTACCCCTATGCCTCAGTTTATATTCTCTGGAACAAAGCACTTGAAAAGGAAGAGGATTTCTAATTGTGCAAATGGAAATGTCTTAGTCTCTAGGGCAAGAACAGGACCATAGAGTCTCAATGATTATATTTCCTAAAAGGGAGAGACTATTATACACAATATGCTTAATGGAAATTCTTGTTTCTCCCATAAGTCTGTTGGTTCAAACGACAGTAGGGGAGAAAAACCAGAGGTCTAAGGGATTCATTCTTCAACAAGTAGTGGGAAGTCTACATTAATGGAAAATCAACATTATACTTGATTCAAATGTATGGGATTAAATTCTAATTAATGATGACGCTTAAGCCTTGTGTCTTGCGTAGGATAAGTGAAATAGTAGAAATTTACAGGGTCTCATATTAACTGGGTCAAAATTTTGGAAATTCTTTCTTTCTTAAGCATATTAATGTCCTGAAGGTTAAGCATTGGGTAGAATAAGAAAGAATTCCTTCCCAATCTTTGGATCAGACATGAAGTATTCTTTTGTATCTGTGGTTGAAATGTTATTGAAAATGTAGAAATGCTACTGCATTCATAGAAACTAGCACCAGAACTTAATTATGACTAGTTGTATGTTTCTCACTGTTGAGAAAGATGATGTAGCCAATGGCCATATCCAAAACCTAAAAGTGGGGTGTTTATGAGCCATAAACTACACTTTCCTAGCTCTGCCCCTCCCTTGTCTGCTAACTTTAATGTCCCCTGGCTCCCCGAGTTCTGACGAGTCTGATCCAATTATATATTTAAAAAATTCATATCCCCTGTACCTACTGGGTCATGTTACTCTCAGTACTAAAATTTTAGTGATGGTGGAAATGCCCCCATGGAAGAAATACACTGAAAGACAGATTTTAAAATTTTACAAAAGCCTTCTTAACAAAATACATTCCTCCTATATGAACATGCAGTTACCTAGGTCATAGCACGTTCACAAGTGCCAGTCATAGCTTCCACAGCTTGCAGATTTTCACATTTCTGTAGACAGATTCTTCTTTATTCTACTAAACACATTAAAACTTTGTGCTGTGGCTGAAGGTGTCTGACATGATAATATTTTTATAGAAGTTATCTGAATGAGCATTGCAATAACCCTTGACTTTATCAATGACCTGGTGGACGGGGATGATTGATGTTTGTTCTCCATCGGCATGGGTCAATTTGGACAAGGACTTGTTCATGGAAGCATTGTCTGAAAGAAATGATACAAAGAGTTAGGCTACAAGATGAGTGGGTGACATGCCTAAGGGCCACCAGACTGGACACTATTTTGCACATTAAAGAAATACATAAAGGAAATGAAGCTCTGTTTCTTTCTTAGGTTAGGTAACAGGCAGCTCCAAAATTTTATGCTTTTCATCTTCAAAGTGCATTCCCATGCATGAATGAATGCTAATTTGCCTTCTAGTAATTTGTGTTGGAATTTGTTTCAAGAAATATTACCGTAAGTGGTATTTTTCAGAGTCAATGAATAGAATAATTAGAAAATTGCTACAAAAATATACTTGGCAAATAACTCAAAAAAAGCAGGGACAGATTATATAACAAATAAAAGATGCCAAAACATCTATGGAAGAAATGTTTGATGTCCAAGATATGATTTCCAAATAATACAGGGAGGGAGAAATGGGAAGGTGACCATGAGTTGATAGGCACAAGGGGATTCATCATACTGTCCTCTCTAGTTTTTATATATGTTTGACACTTTTCATAAAGGAAGTTTTTATAAAATATAATTTAAAGGATTTGGGGGAATAAAGTGAATGAAAATAAACATGAAAGGGTATTTTATTAACTATGCCATAGTCTCAGGATGATGTTATTGCTGATGGCAATAATATCAAAATAGTTGATAGTAATAAAGGACTGCTAAATACATTTCTGCTCTGAATTTCTCAAATTAATTCATTAATTTATGTATAAGTTTTTATTTAAATTCCAGTTAATTAACATACCATGTAATAGCGGTTTCAGGTGTACAATTCAGTGATTCAACACTCAATATCATATACAATTTAAATATTATTTCTCTAGACCCAAAACCTTTCTAAAATTGGTTCAGATAGTCTCTGAAATTCACATAAGCTCTATTATTTATAAATACATATGGCTGTTTTCATTTACCCTATAAATACCTTCTTGTAAGTATCTACACTCCTCCCCTTCCCAACACATTTTGGAGAAAAATTCTACTCAAAAATTAACCATAGAGATTTCACACCAAATGAAGGAACAAATGTGACCTTTTACAAAGCACTCAGTTCTCTACATTGTATCTTCTCTATTCACTGCAGAAGAAGCTAAAACTCTATGATGAAAAACTGCTTCAAGGAATCATGGCTCCAAATCTGGAATGTTCATTGCAGGCATGTTTATGCTTTGAGTAAGCTGCACCCAGTATACGACACAACATTAAAAATCCATCAGTAATTGATAAAAGCCATCATCACTGTATCTGTTGTCTTTGGAAACGACTCAAATTGTTTAACTGTTGTCCTATGTTGAAACAGACACTAAATAAAATGAAGACTAAAAGAGGAAATGTTGTGTTCATCCCATACTAAAGGAAGAAAGAGAGAATAGATGGCTCATGAAGCACGGCAGAATGATCACATACCAGGACTGGTGAGAAAAAGGTTTAGGGAGTCATTGTAGAAGGGCCCCTCCCCATTTAGCTCTCAGCAAGCTGATTGATTCTGTGTTTCTTTCAGTTCATACATTCACTAGCCATTGGTTTTCTGTTGGGGATTTTTCTATTGATTTAGATATCTGTAACAAATAATTTGTGCTTAACGTTTTTAGAAAACCACACATACTCAAAGAAGCTTCAAGGATACACTCATTTTGCTTCAGTGACAACTTTCAGTGGCTTGACACCTTTTAGATATTTTGATTAGGTCCCTTCCAAATATGTGACCCAATTTTCTGGGTCTTCATAGTCAATAAAGTAAAACTCTGAGCAAGGGCTATATTTCAGTATATATGCTATTCCCAATCCTCTGGTTAGATATTACATCAATAACAATAGAGATTTTGATTGTAGCTGCAAGTTTGAAAACCAGGGGCTAGGGAAATGAATTATTATTTGACCTATGCTGAAATGTCAAGCAGACAAAAATCTTCAAAAAGCAGGCTTGGAACTGGCAATTTCTCTATTATGACTTCTATGAATGTACCATGACATGTCCAGAAATTCGTAAGAGCAATGGAAGAGTAAAGAGTTTCTATAACAAACTTCTATAACAAACTTCTCAACTACTGCTTTTTTTCCCCCCCACTATTCTACCTTATATGTGATCCCTTAACTCCAGAGCATGGTACATTTCCTAGAAGGAGCAGCTTGCAGACACCCCCATGCAGAGAAGAGCCAGCACAGCCACAACCATTTGAAATTTCAGAAATTCCAGCTCAGTGCAGGACTGTCATTGTGCTAGCCGAGAAGTATCGTAAAGAACAAGCAATTTTGCTGGCGCAGCAAGAGTCTTAGTTTAATCCATGCAAACATTCTTTTATTACCTTGCAAAAAATTCATGCATTCAAAAAGTAATAGAAGTTTACCTGAATGATCCACTTTTGCTGAAGGAATGCTCTTAGAAGACATTATCTACACCATAAACATATGAATTTCTAGATCAATTCCAAGAAATAAATTAACTAGATATCCATGATGATATGCAGGGACTTTTTGCATACTCTGAGTGACCCAAGTACACCAGCAGTCCTACTGAGAAATGGCTATGTAGCTAAAGGTCATTCATACATCAGTTGATTGGAAACCATCAATAACTATATGGCAGAAGTAATGTCATATAGCTGACTATATCTTTATGCTAGATGACAAGAACTCATTTAACCCCAAGGGTTTTGTTATGGGAAACAGAAAAACATTAATACATTCCTTAAAAAAAACATACATACCATTTTAAAATAGCAAAGTTTTTCTTTGGTACCTCAATTTCTGAATTTCCTTTTATCTTTTAGTCAGTTTTATCCATGATCCTTAAATACTTCTAAATATTTCATTACTACTTCCAAAATGTCCCCTGTTCCAAATGATCTATCTGTCATCATCTCTCCCCTGGTGACATTTTTCTAGCTATTCTCACATGTGTTAAGAGGACAACAATTTGATTGGTCAAATCCCTATTCATTCATAACTGATATAGAATACACACTATTTGCCTTTTCGAAGGGTAGGCAAAATGAGTATCTATTTTTTTCTTATAAATGAGATTGTTTTCTTAATTTCTCTGCCACCTTATTATTAGTGTATAGAAAATGCAATAGATTCCTGAATATTAGCTTTGTATCCTATAACTTTACTGAATTCATTTATCACTTATAGTAATCTTGATAGAGTCTTTAGGGTTTTCCATATATAATATCATGTCATCTACAAATAATGAAATGCCTTTTCTTTTTCTTGTCTTATTGCTATGGCTAGGACTTCCAATACTATGTTGAATAAAAGTGGTAAGAGTGGACATCCTTGTCTTGTTCCTGATCTTAGAGGAAAAGCTCTGTTTTCACCACTGAGTATGATGTTAGCTGTGGGATTTTCATATATGGCTTTTATTATGTTGAGGTATGTTCCTCTAAAACCTACTTTGTTTTTATCATGAATTGATGTTGTATTCTGTCAAATTCTTTTTCTGCATCCATTGAAATTATCATATATGTATCTAATTTTAAGGTTGACTAAATAAAGTAAAAAATTCATTCATTATAAGTAAAATGTATTTTGTGCCAGGAAACTACCAATTAGGTAGAATAACCTATCTCAGACTATATACCTGTCACCAAATTTCTTACAGAGGTATTTAAAGAAGGATACACAGACCTCTTAATTGAGGTAGACTGTTTGCGTACAGGACTCAGAGGCTGTATCTTATTCTGGAAGAGAGTCCACAGCTTTTATTTGATTCTCAGAAATGTCCTTTGCTCTAAGAAACTTTGAAAACTGCTGTCCTAACCTGTTCCAAGTTTTTAGATCTTTAAGAATTTTGGAATTAACAAACTCTCTAAACACTCAAACATTTTTCCATGATGCTATCTTAAATCTCAGGCAGTGGCCATTCCAGTGGCAAGGTACACAGATCGTGGTGTAAGCAGGGACATGTGGAAGGATTCAAATGTATATGCAGGTCATTTGAAATTTAAGTGTTTGCAATGTGAACATTTACATATACACTGCACATCACACTATTTGCAAAATACCAAATATTAATCTCTTCAGTGCCATTTGCCTCTGCTTATGTTTAATAACTAAACAAATTCAGAGTTAAAAAGTTATTTCTATTATCCTTTTAGAAGCATCTTTAATGAGGAAATTGTTGGGTGCTAAGTGGTGACAGCTGTTTGCTTGAGGTATATTTAGGATTTCAAAGTGGAAATTCTTCTATTTTCCTTAGATCTATTAAAAGATTGCAACATTTCACACCATTTGCTGGCTATCAAGTACTGCAAGAGAGTGTTTCCACACTGTCTTCAGGATTGGTCATACACATGCTCAGTGTTATAACCTGTGGTCACTGTAAATATCAAGTAGTACCAGGAGATGAACAAAGATGGTGTTTCTCACCATCCTGTATCACTTTCGAAATATTATGTTCTCTATCATATTTATTCAGTGACTTACATAGCATCTTCCAATAACACATCCAATGGTTAAGGAATTGATTCTCAAATGTAACATACATCCTGGATGGTGTTTCCACCTGTTCCTATGTCAACTTGCCAATTAACTTTCATAGTAAGTTATGAAACATGAAATATGCTTTCTTGTGAATAATTACAACTCAATTTCTATATTTTTAAAGTAAAAACATAACTTTTAAACTCAGATACCATATTTTAAAAAGAAAACTAATCTTTGAATCAAATGAAGTAAATAATATTCAGAGGCAATAATATGGCTATGTGGATTCAATTTTGGTTGTAAAGGTTTAAAAAAAGACAAATATTCACAAAAGTGCTGGATAAGGTCTTCAAATACATTTTGATTTTCATAAATCTAACATAAGCACCCTCATGGGCACTGTGATCTATCAATCTTCATGATATGGCAACTGCAATAAAAATATGATGAGAAATGTGCCAGAGAACATCTTTCCCACCGCCAGAATAACTCACCGGTGTGGCTATTCCTTTTGAAGTAGGTGGTAGAGCTGGATTTAGATTTGGATGTAAGGTATGTTGAGTTGGACCCAATGGAGCTTGAGGACAAAGATTTTCCTAGATTATCAGAACTTTTCTTGATGATATTGGTAGCTGTCTTGCTCCAGTCTGAAAGAAATAATATCTCTTCATGAACCTGCTTTAGGGGGAATATGTCCTGTGAAGAATCATCACCACATTAAGAAACTTATCCAAGGCCTCCCATTTTCTTATATGCTAGCAATGGCTCAGAGAAGAGGTTGGCATATGAACAATAATAAACTGAAGTAAGTTTCTTAATTTGACCCGTTGCATGTATTGTTTAAAATCTGACTTTAATTTTGTAAGGGTGAGAAGCAATCACTGCCAAAAAAAAAGTAATACTATTCTTCAAGTATTTTTTTTATAATAAGAAAAATCTCTTTGCCTAATAATGTGATTGAGGACCTCAAAAACATGGAAAGGTGCACATGTTATAGTGGAACCCCTGGATGTCGGAGTTGTTAAAGTAGACACAGAGCCCTGGGCAACTCACACCTGGCTGGAATTCATGCTTCTCTGCAGAACAGAAGGGTGAGGCCCAGAGCCCTCAGATCTCCTACAGTCCTAATGTTCTGAGACTCCAACTAAGCATCTTCACATCCTCCACCTTTACAATTTTCTGCCATCGGGACTGGGTTGTTCTGACAATGGAAGACCAAATGAGAAAGGTTTCTGATTGACCTCAGGTATAAATCCGATTGTCAACATGCCCCTTTACCTGAGTTGTCTGCTAACCGAAATCTACCACAGCAGAGATGACGCCTCCACTGTTTCTGGACATTCTCCTTCATAGCACAGTGGAAAATAAATATAAATAAGCCTGCGACAAAAGACAATGCAAACATTTAAGCCAATAGATACATTTTTAAAGATAAATCTTGTAAAACACATAGATTCACTTGAAGTTCTTTTTTGTTTGTTTTTACCTCTGAGTCACTAAGAAACAAAGATCCTAAGGAATCTTGAAGTATGAACTAGATGGTTTAATCCTTTAGAACAGAACGAAAAGGTTCAGTTAAAACTAGAATAATTACACAGAGCTGCTTCTGCCTTTGCTGTTCTTTTAAGCAATTACTATGACTTAACCTGAAGATTAAGCTGAAATGCACAGTATTCAGTATAAGAGGCATTTAATATTTCCCTTATACTTGTTTTAAAATTATTTGAAAGTACTTCATAAAACTTAAAGAAAAGGGAAAATATCCATAAGTTTTTCATCTATTGTAATTTGTGTATTCTCAGCTGTTTTATATATACGTATTGTTGTAAGTTTGGGCCACAGAAAAATGGTATTTTTGCATGTAAAAAATGGCCGAAAATCAGCAAGTTTGGGTGGCTCCACTGGCCTGCTTTAATTTCTCAACATTTTAATACAGAAATATTTCTGTATTGTGAAACAGTCTTCATATTTATAGGTATTCCCCGAACCCATCAAAAATGAACCGGATCACTAACCGGCTTTGGAAGCCAACCACTTTCAACTTTCTAAGGAGTTTGCTTCTGCATTTTCACCCCCTAATTGATTTCTCCTTCATTTCCTCTATACTTGGTTTTCCCATTGCTTACCAGCATATTCTAGTAACTCTCTGTAAAAATCAAACACAAAATGGTCCTCCTTTAACCCCCAATCTTCTTTCGGCTTCAACTTTTTCATTCCTAGTTCCAAAGCTTCTTAAATGGTTAACTTTTGCTATCTCCACTTCTTCTCAATTCTTCTCTTCTCAACTCACTCTAAACGGGCTACTACCCACAGCTACAAAGCCACTGCTCTTGTAAAGGTCAGCACAACCCCAGCATCACTAACTTATTTTTTGTTCTCATTTGAGTAGACCCCTCAACAGCACTCAGCACGATTGACTATTCTCTCCTTCCTGATACTGTTTTCTCTTAGGTATCTTCCTTATTTGCTTCCTGGTCTCCTTGGCAGATTCCTCAGTTTTACCTGTAAATGTTGACATGTCCATGACTTAGTTCCTGTTTTCTATCTTTTCTATGGCTGTAGAGTCCCAGTAGGTTCTCATCTCCTCTGGGCATGTTGTATGCGTGCCATATGCTAATTTTTACACCTGCCCCCAATCCCCTCTCTTGTCACCACCACCTCCACCAGGACGCCAACCCATGCTGCTTACAGGACACCTTCGCTGGCTGTATCTCTACTTAGCAGCATCTCAAACCACTAATGTTCTATACAGACATCCTCTTCATCACTACCCTCACACCAATATCTCAAGCTCATTCCTACCCAAAACTACTTCACAGGCTCTTCTTTCAAATCTTTCCAGTACTGCTCCCTGCTGCTCAGGTGTCAGATCAATTGCTAACTCCTCAAAGAGGACATCATCAACTGTTTGTTTCCTTTTCCTTTTATGTTTTAACCTCTAGTCACACCCTTGCACATACTTTTCTCATGGCCCTTATCAGTACCTGATATTCTTGTATTCATTTATTTATTCATTTGTTTTCTTGGTTGTCTCCTGTTGGTAGATAATAAGCTCCAAGAGCAGAGGGATAGGTGTCACCTAGTGCTGTAGTGGCCATTCCCAGAAGGATACCAGGGACTAAGCAGGAACTCTATGAATGTTTGTTGAATGAATAGTATGATTAACTGCTCATCTATTTTACATGAGTTGGCTGAATACTTATATGTATATTTGTATGTGTTAAATGTATTTGGGGATGGGGGATGAAACGCAGAACACTAATTAAGGATCCATAGACTATAATGAAAATATGTTTACGGCAAAAGTTTCTAAAAAGTATGCAAGTTAGATGCACAGGTACTGCCGTAGTAATGTACCATATGAAGCAGAACATCTACATAAGGGAGGGTCTTTTAGAGGATGTGGGGCTTGAACTGAACTTGAAGAAAGCTTTGGGTGGGGAGGAGGGGAAGTGTCTAAGAAGGGTGATTCATTCAGTGACCCTTACGCACTGCCAAACAGGAGGAACTGTTTCAGGAGCTGGATATTCACAAGTCAACAAGGTAGACGATTATTGCTTTCATGAAGTGAAATGTTTAGCATGGAAAGGTATAAAAGTAAAAATATGACAGTACATTTAAGGGACATTGACTTATCTGTTCTTTTTTAGTGTTGTATTCATCAAGAAAACTGTAAATTACACTGTAGTGTATACAATCAGAAAAGTTGGGAAAAGTACTGAAAGTGCTCTCTTTTGATGTATATAGTGAAAGTTGCAAAATATGTCTAAAGTTAGGCTTGTATGTTTTTATGGTTTAATATCGTAACTCAAAATGGCTCAAAATCTTATTATAGAATACATTACATCATGAACTATTAGAAGAGGAGCCTACTGGATGGGCCCGGACTGCAGTGAAGGACCACGGCTGATTCTCTTCCTCTGGGATTGATTTCTTGTTTGGTCATCAGTGAGTGCCTGACACTTAGGAGGTGCTCTATAACTTCCTACTGAAATTACTGGTCACCGATTTCAAATGGACAAGTAGCCTATTAAAAAAACTCCTGGGAAATGCAAATGCATTTATCTATGAGGGGTATAAACAGATGTACAATGACCTAAATGAAGTAATACTGGGCATCAGTAATATTACCATTTCATTATTTTTTTATGATTATATCTTTTATATATATTTATATAAGTAAAACTATTATTTTTATTACTAATACTTTCTTTTTAAAAATGTTTATTTATATATTTTGAGAGAGAGGGAGAGAGAGAATCCCAACCAGCTTCTGCACTGTCAGATGTCATGAAAACTGAGATCGTGATCTGAGCTGAAACCGAGAGTCACACACGTAACCAAATGAGCCACGTAGGTACCCCATTACTACTTTATTCTTAATAAAGTAATCAGTGAAGGAAATATATCCTAGTGACCTAGTTGTTTGTCTGGAATGATATCAGAGAGGGTAGGGAAGTTCTAATTATATATTTTTTTAACTTTTTATAAATTTTTGAGACAGTGCAAGTGTGACTGGGGGAGGGGCAGAGAGAGAGAGGGAGAGAGAAAATCCCAAACAGGCTCCATGCTGTCAGCACAGAGCCCAAGGCAGGGCTCAAACCCCTGAACCATGAGACCATGACCCGAGTTGAAACCAAGAGTCGGACGCTCAACCAGCTGAGCCACCCAGGCGCTCTGGGAAGTTCTAACTTTAAAAGAAACCTCTAATAAATATGAACCAAATTCCAGTCATTCTGACCACAAAGGAACAGGCACCCACACAGCTCCTGAAGGTCCTGTGCTATGGACAGGAGGGTGCCAGTCTGGTTGGGCAGGAGGAGCTAAAGAGAGGAGACCTGCCTGCAGACTGGCCTGGCCCAGGCACGACAAATCTCAGAGCAGGGGGAGGATTTTCTTCCACACTTGAAACCCTCAGAGTTGGTACCTGCAGGCAATCCACCTTCCTGGGGAGTAGGGGGTAGACATCACTGGGTTTGGATCTCACCTTCACACTGACTGATGAAATCGGGTGGCTTTTCAAAGCCTTCCCGCACCTACAACTCCAATTCCCTATGCAGTTTGCTGATACACAGAATCCCTTTAAAAAGTAAACATGCCGTTTACTATCACTGGTAGTGTGAATAGTCAAGGTGTATAAATGATACAAACTGGTTAACAGCTCTTTTTAAGTTTCCGAGAGGTGGTGGCAGTTTCTGAGTAAAGGGAGCAAGAGGCATGGATGCCTGAGGAAAGGTGAACACAAGTGACAGATGCAGGAGCCCCTGCCTCGGTTTACTCTATTTTTGTTAACTGGGGCAGAATCTGTAGGTTTCGTATTTTTGACACACAGCTGAAAATACAGGTAACTATGTGTTCTCCATGTGTTCTTAAACAATTGTTTAGCAAAGTCACATATTAGGGCTGGAAGAGATTATAAACTTCAGTTAGAAACTTTCTTTCTCAAGCATCTCTGGAGACAGGGCCTCCCACTGAGTAAATGATTTTCATTCGTTGAGAGCAGAAGGTGAAAGCTGCCAGATGTTGCTTCCCTTGCGTTACACTCAGCAAATTTTATAAATGTCGTATCTACTGGAGGGGAAAAAAAAAAAAACTTCAGAGGTTATGTCTGGTGTTTCGAGGACACTGGGAGAGAACTAATTCTTGGATTCGCTTTGTCACCCTTACTGGGATGCTAACGTGAATTATTTTGAGGGTCTGATGCTGACCAGAGTCACAGAGGAAGAGGTTAAAGATAAAACTGGCTTAATAAAACAATTTTTTAGATTGTGCAGTGCTGTTCTAAATTATAATTATACGGCATTAGATGACATTGCCTATTTTTAAGCATCTGCATTTGCCAGTAAATATACAGGCATCCAATAAATTCAAGAGACACTGGAATACAAATTAGATTCAAAATCTGAACATCTCCTCTAAACTGCTGTGATAGCAGTCACTGAAATGCTCCGTCCCCCACTATGAATTGTGATGCTACGAGACAAAATTAGATGACAGGCATGAGAAATTAGAATTCTTATGACTTAATATATTTTTAAATGGCAAAGTATTATGCTCATTCTTTAGCCTTGAGATACGTTTCCATTTTAAATCGGAACAGGGTTCTCGTAATAGGTTATTTTGCTCGTCATAGTAACTAGACCTTTTCATGTGAATTTAAATTAGTCTGACAATAAATATTATACCCAAATTCTTACAGGACAAACCATCCCTTCTACAGTTCAACTGTGGGAAATGTGGTAGGTATGTGCATCTGGAAGAACGCACACACTCAGTATGGAAAGAAATTCTGAACACTTCAGAAAGGAGGAGGAGAAATGTGGCAGGAGAGCCAAGGGAATCTGGAGGCCAAAGTGAGAAAACAGAGGGCTATTCCCTCCTCAATTCTGAGGGTTGGTGTTTTTTGTTTTTTTTTTTGATCTATTTATAGATCTTGGTGCCAGAAGCACAACTAAAATCATAAAACTTTAGACTTCTACACTGACATCCAAGGGAATCTGTTTGATTTCTCTTCCCGGTCTATGCTCTCTTTTCTAGCAAATAGTTTCCCTTTGAGGCTATTCCTATCAACCACACAGCACCTCAAAGAGTATCTCCACACCAGCTGGAAAAATATGCTCTTCTAGCTTTCTGGGAAGGGTTTTCAGCTGTGACCAGGGACCAGGATAATTGGCCTTTATTCTTCACACCGACTTACAGCTTTATTTAACTGACCAGGGAGTAGGGAACAATGTCCATAAAAGTTGGAAGCTGAAATGGCTGAAAAGATTTGAATCAGAATTAAAGCCTTTACTTCATCTTGACAGGTTAGTGCTAGTTCCATGAGACCTTCATGTCTCACAAAACAGAGCTCATGATGGTCAGTCCCTCTTTGGGTGTATTTTAGCCTGAAAAACCACTGCTCTAATGAATCCACGCCAAAGTTCCTTAGCAATAGTTTCTTAAGCTTGATAACTGCCTTGATTCTTTAATTTACTCACATGGATTTAGATCCCATGCTGGAACAAGAAGAAAAACAAAAACTTGAACCAATTTTAAATGAAGAGATATCTAACCCATTCTCTACCCACCCATCCCCCCTCACCCTTGTTTTCCTTTTACTATCATCTTTCGCTAATTAGAGGTATCTGATCACTAAAAAAACAAAAAATTAGGGGCTCCTGGGTGGCTCAGCGGGTTAAGCGTCTGACTTTGGCTCAGGTCACAGTCTCACGGTTCATGGGTTTGTGCCCTGTGTCGGGCTCTGTGCTGACAGCTCTGGGCCTGGAGCCTGCTTTGGAGTCTGTGTTTCCTTCTCTCTCTGCTCTTCCCCTCTCTTTCTCTCTCTCTCAAAAATAAATGAATAAACATTTAAATTTTTTTTTTTTTTAAATTTAGACCACTATGCAAATTCAAGATGTCTTACTTCTCAGCAAATTTTGAAATTTTCTTATTTAAAATAAATGACTTTTTCAATCCTGACAGAGGATGGTGTCCCAAGGGTGTGGGAGGGTGGGGCTGCCCTTGGGCATTGTCAAGGAGGAAAAGGTAAGGAACTCCACCTCCTCAGATCCCCCCAGGGAAGCACACCACAGGCCAAAGCTGGGTCGGCAAATACGGTGCAGTGACACCTCTAAGAACCATCTAAACTTGGAGTGAGAAACATTCTGAAAACTCTCATCAAAAAGTGGATTTGGAGGATGCCTGGGTGGCTCAGTCTGGTGAGCGTCCAGCTCTTGATTTCGGCTCAGGTCACAATCCCAGGGTCATGGGATTGAGCTCCGAGTCAGGTTCTACACTGAGCATGGAGTATGCTTAGGGTTCGTTCTCTCTCTCTCTCTCTCTCTCTCCCACCCTCCCTCCCTCTCTCTTCCTCTGCTCTCTACCTCCCCCCACCCCCCCACCCCCACTCATGCTCTTTAGAAAAAAAAAAGTGGATCTGGTTTTTGATATCTAGTCCTTTCATTGACCTGAGAACACCTTCAAGCAGAATGTTGGGGAAAAAATAATAATAATAAACTTCCTTCTAAGTACTGGTGCTATATTCGCTGCAGATGTTATGGTCTGTGTTTAACCTTGGTCTTTAAAAAAGCTATTTAACTATGTATTTAGAAAAAAAAATTCTGAGCCTCAATATTTTGGCTAGGAATTTGGCCCCCACATGGGACTCATTCTCTTTGGCTGATTCTGGCAAAGACTGTGGCTTTCTGAGGCAGATGTAAAATGAGTAGCCAAAGGGATGTTCTCAGATCTTTAGCCTGATTATCAAAAGTTGAAAAAAAAATAATTGCCAAGGAACAGTTCCCCTTGGATATACAAATGAAATCTGTACAGTACAATTCAGGACAGCACATATTGCCATTCTTTTGCGGCTCTAAAAGGTCATTTTCGAGAAGCCGTGGTGGAGGGAAAAAAAAAAAGCAAACCAAGACCAAAACCTCAGGTCCTCTGCTCCTAATGAGTGCTTTATTAGCTAAAAGCAACTGACACTTGGAGCAAGACTGTCATCAACAAATTCCGACAAATGGACTCAGTTAACTTTTTCTTACTCTGGATAATAAAGATCCAGGGGCGCCTGGGTGGCGCAGTCGGTTAAGCGTCCGACTTCAGCCAGGTCACGATCTCGCGGTCCGGGAGTTCGAGCCCCGCGTCAGGCTCTGGGCTGATGGCTCAGAGCCTGGAGCCTGTTTCCGATTCTGTGTCTCCCTCTCTCTCTGCCCCTCCCCCGTTCATGCTCTGTCTCTCTCTGTCACAAAAATAAATAAATGTTGAAAAAAAAAAATTAAAAAAAAAAAAAAATAAAGATCCAGAGTCACAATTAGGGGGAAGATTGCAGATATAGGTAAGTTCAGGGATGCAGGGTAGACTCAGTGCGGGTAGTAATGAAGAGTGAATGGTATCTTAGGTCCACAGGCACAAGTGGTTCTGGAGTTTTGATGGGAAAAGCAATCAAGAATTAATCAAACCACATGTGGGCAAAAAAGGATGCATGCTCTAGATAACTGATTTTCGATACGAATGGTCTAGATTACCTCTAAGTCCCCCAGCAAGCCTGAGTCCATGTCTCTGAATAGCTCATATATTCTGTTGTCACCTAGACATAGCCAGCTGGCTGCGGGGCTGGGTTTATGGCTCTCTTTGGGAACCTCCTGAATCCTGCTTTCATACTACCAAGATGCCCTTTAGAAAATTATTTCTCTGTGGCAGAAAATGCCGTGCCAAAAGATGAGTAATTTATTTCCTTGCAGTGTGTAACGTCTCAGCCAACATGATGTCGTCTCAGATGTTAGGGTTTAAAGGTGGTTCCTCTATTTACCTTGGCACCGATTTCCTAATGTTGCACATGTGATTACAGCACAGTTTAACAGTCAGGAGGCTCCTGACCCTTAATTTGATTTAATTTTCTTACTTACCAATAAGGTTAAAATAATACTAATAAATATATGTCCCTAAATTGTTTTTTTTTCTGAATAAGGGTAAGAGTAAATTAGCATTTACTCATTAAACATGTAATTACTAATGGTTTTTCTCAATGGATACAGATACTCACTAGAAACTTTGAAACAAAAAACTGAAAGGGCAGTGATTTGTTTTATTTTTCTTATGCTTTATCCCCTAATATGTAATATGCTATGTTATAAATACTACGTTGTCGATTCCAACTGATCTTAGGGGAGTCATGAACTCTTCTGAGCCTGTTTCTTCATCTATAAAATGGAGACAATACCCTCTTTCTTGGGTACAGACTTTCTATGCTTGTTTTAAGAATTACATCAAATCATGGATGTTGTGTGAGAGTTTTTTTGTAAGCCACAATGCAACTATGAAAATATAAATTATTTCTGTTGCTCTGGGTATCTTCATATTTTCAAATTAATGGCAAACATTATCTCTGAGTAAACTGATAATAACCTTGTGTGTTCGCAACGGCAGCTTCTATTCTCAGAATTATAAAAGATGGGCTGATTGTGCCCAAGACCAGCAATCAATATTGTTGAATTCACATGCTTGGAAAAGGAAAATTGAAGACCAAGTTCTTGTTATGGGACTAATTACAGATCTTGATAAACTTGCCAGGAGTGTTAAACTTCCCTATGTGTTGAAAAAACCTAATCTAGTTGATAGTATCAAATATTTTGGTATAGTTAATGAAAAAAAACATACAGTCTGAATATTGTTTATCACTTAAATTTTTTTTTTTTAATTTTTTGAGAGACAGAGCACAAATAGGGGAGGGGCAGACAGAGAGAAAGAAGACCCCAAGCAGGCTCCGCACTGTCAGTGCAGAGCCCAACATGGGACTCAAACTCACAAACTATGAGATGGTGACCTAAGCCTAAATCAGGAATCAGCTTCTTAACTGACTGAGCCACCCAGGCGCCCCATTGTTTATCACTTAAATTTTTTTTTTTTTTATTTTGTTTTTGAGAGAGATGCGCATATGCAACTGGGGGAGGGACAAAGCAGAAGGAGAGGGGTAGAGAGAATCTTAAGCAGACTCCATGCCCAGTGCAGAGCCCAATGTGAGGCTTGATCTCAGGACTGTGAGATCATGATCTGAGCTGAAATCAAGAGTTGGATGCTCACCCGACTGAGCCACCCAGGAACCTCTATCGCTTTTATTATAAGCAACTATGTGCACTTATTTAATCACAGACAATAATCTAATCCTACAAGTATGTCAATATGGTTAAGAGGCAGAGGTGCCCAAGGGGACTCTGGCCAAGACCTTCTCAACAATCAGGGAACTGCCTTTTACTTCTTTAAAATGCATTACATTGTATTTCCTGAAGTGTAGGCTAATGTTCCCAGGCATGTGAATTATGATATGCTTTTGTCAAACATCTGTTCCCTTTTAAATAGCAATTTGTACACCATACCATTTTCTCAAGTATTCTTCAGAAAAAAAATTAAAATTTCAAATGCAGTGATCTGCCAGTTTATCTGGTGAAAGCAGCAAAGACAGTAAGAACAGATATGCAACCCCACCATGGCAAGAGAAGACACAGTTATCTTTTCATCTTAAGAGAAAAAAAAATCAGTGGACTGATTAAAATATAACTTACTCAAGCGAAGAAGAAAAAATAAAAAGAACAAAGCAATGTACTGTGAAAAATTAGAAAATAATAGACTTAGGCTTAAGCTGGATTCAATTCATGATTTCATTTGCCTATTCAAGTAGGTAAAATTTAAGCTATGACACACAGATTATAGTAATTCTCTGATACCACCATTTTTGGCAGTTAAGTTGTATGGCTGTAAATGTACATAAAAAATTAAAAATACATATAATAACAAAAATACATATTAAAACTGACCCTTAAAATAAAATATAAAAATAAAGCATGCATAACCTTTTAATATGTAGGCTATGTAAATTTATGTAAGCACCCATATGATCATACATGTATATGTGTGTTTGGGCACCCTCACATCCATACATGCATTTATTTCCAAGAGTCCTGAAAGATAAAATGGATTTTTAGCATGTTTGAACCAAAGTTTTGAAGACATACACAAAAATGGAAAGAAATCTGTTCGCCAAAGCCACTCATGTGACACAGATGCCCCGATCTGACTACAGACCCAGCTTGGACACCTGTCATTCGTGCACACACCATCTCTAGAACACTAAAAGGTGAGGGGTCTGATTTTCAGATGTTTCATTACAAGCTACATCTGAGATTAAAATCTGTTTGGCATAAACTTAATTTTCATAATATTGTATTACACTCTACATCTTTGGCCACTGCTGAGTCTAATAATGATAGGCTTCAGTTAGCTAGAATATCGCATTAAGCAAGAAGATCACTCACCCTGACCATTCTAAAAAAATAATTTTTTTTTAAGTTTATCTATTTATTTTGAGAGAGACAGAGAGAGCACAAGTAGAGGAGGGGCGAGAGAAAGGGAGAGACAGAGAATCCCAAGCAGGCTCCGTACTGTCAGCGTGGAGGTCAATGTGGGGCTCGAACTCACAGAACCGTGAGATCGTGACCTGAGCCTAAACCAAGAGTCAGACACTTAACTGACTGAGCCACTCAGGCACCCAAGAGTTTACTTTAATGAGCAAACCAGTGATGAGTGTCCTGGGGCAGCATACTTCCAAAATTTCTCTTGACTCCGTTCATGTATTTCCAGCTCCCCCATCCCCACTGCAGTCTAAAATACTTCACTGCCTTGTCTCACCCGGACCATTGGAATAGCCTCTTCTCTGCTTGCCATACAGCCACTGCTGGGCCGTTCTAATCCCTTCTTCATAGGTCCAGCTTCATCTTTATACAATGCACATCTGATCATGTCATTCCATACCTAAAAGATTTCAAAGACTTTCCACTGGTCTTAGAAAGATCAAAATACAGGGCCTTATGGTCCAGCCCCAGGCTCCCTTTTGTGCCATGCACATCACTCTGTCACTCTACGGCTCATTCTTGGTTCTCTGGTTATAGGAACTTTCTTTTAATTCCTGGGGCATACACTATAATCACTAACGATAGCAGGTTTTTTGCACACGGAGTGTCCTCCACCCAGAATCATCCCTTCTCCGTTTCTACATCCACCTCCACCTCATTCATCCCTGCCGGTCCTTCAGATTCCAGCTTAGACACCACGGCTTCTGTCATGTGCTCCCAACACCACCAGCTACATTTCATATGGTGACTATCTGATTAATGTCGGTCTTTCCTACTAGAACAGAAACTCCGTGAGACAAGTGGGATCGTGTCAAGGTTTTTGTTTGTTTGTTTTTGGTTTTGGTTTTTTTGCCGGAATAAAAAAAAAATATCAGAAAGAATAAAAAAGACAAAGTAGTTTGCCTAAGTACTACCTGAGTTCACTGAATTGTTTCTCTAGACTGCCTAGGTTCTACATGCATCTTTGAATAAAGCATATACTTTCAACAACAGCCAAGCCTCTCTTAGACGGTTCAGAAAGTGACTCAAATAAAAACCATCAAGCGACTTTCTGTAGCGTCCTGACAAATTTTTGTACAGACCTGGCCAGTAAGCAATTGTTGGTGGGCTCGTGTGCTCTGGACCACTGTGTTTTAATGTAAATTTCCTTTTCAGGAAGTGTTTTTAATGTCACTGGGATGTACAGAAATCTGTTCTGATTTTATGTAATTTTAACATCAGTCTTAAAAGTTAGCGATTCATGCAGAACTGTGACTTGATGATGGTTTAGAACATTTTTCCCTCCTGACAGGAGACCTATCCTGGGAAAAATAAAACATCCCGATTCTCATTAATGGAAACAGAGCTGAACAGACAACTGTAGCTGTTGAAGGTTACTGAAACTGCCAGGAAATTCTAAAAGCAAAAACAAGGTTGGGCTGGCAGATTAATGGGCCCGAAACAGAAAACCATGGAATTTCTAATGTTAATGGACATTTCTGTCAATATTTATCTAGGCACTTTAAGTTGTATATTATGGAAGAGATTAACTAGGGGAATGCTCACTTTACAAAGCTAGATCCTAATGAAGATGTGTTCATAATGCTACCTATCCGGTTTCCATCTTTAGGAGGGGTGTTCCAGGCTTATTATTCTATTTACTAAAGATAATGAGCCCACATATTTCCTCTATTATGGGACAGTGAACCTGAATAAAATTTGCTGAACTAATGCCTCTTTATGCCAGAAGAGTCTCAGGCTGGATTTAAGCCATCTCCAAAGCTGCTCCCCCCTTTCTTCATCCAGCAATCCATTTATTCATTTAACAAACAATCACTGAGCACCTGCTTCATGACAGATTTTTGTTTTGTTTTGTTTTTCAGGAGCTCACGAGCTGGTGGGAAAACTAGGAGGCAGAGCAAAGTATCGATACGATACAATAGTACGATACGAAACGGTAAACACTCCCCTGCTGGTAAATACTAGCTTTTCTTAGAACGCACCTGTAGGGGAGAAGCTGCCCAGACATCTCGTTTGGGGAGTTTGATGAGCAAGCCTGCATCCTCCCATGCTGTCCACCCCAGCTCAGATCAGCGCAGCTCTCCTTAGCCCTCCTTCCCCCCACACCTACCAGGGCATGGCCAGGTGCTGCTGGTGAGCCTGTAGTACTGCCCTACTCAAAAATCCCAAGCTTTGCCACCTCCTTCCTTTTGTAGTGTGGGCCTCACCATGCTTCTAAACATCAGGGAGCCTATCAATGACCCAAGGGACATCCAATATCTTAAAGAATGTCATCAGCTTTCAAAAACCATGACTTATATTTACTTAAGTTTAAACGCTGAAGTCCTCATAGAGTATACTCGGGTATGTGTTATGGAATCAGAAGCATGACAGGAAGCTCCTTGAAGGAAGCCTTTGACTTCTGTACAAAGAAGGCCATTGGCAAATGTTTGCAAAATTGTTGAACTAACTGCTCTATCTCATAAGAAAATGAGCATTTCTGAACTAGACTATTGGTATTTATTTTGAAATCCAAGGAGCCAAGGAATCAAGGTGAATTGCTCTGTCCCTACATAGATTCTACAAGTTCTTCGGGGCCATGTTACATCTACATGGATACTAAGCGAAACTGTGAAGAAGATAACATTGTCTGTGCCTCCCTTTACACTCCCCACTTAGTCATATAATCATGTAGATTTACTGAGTGCTTACTATCCGTCAGGCACTGTTCCAAGTGGTTGGGATACACATCACCGCAAAAAATTCAAGATCCTTTTAATGAGTGCCCTGTACCTGGGACTGTGTTCATCACCTGGAACAATGCAGTGGACACTTAGCACGGCATCAGTCCCACAGAGAAACTGCTTGCAAACACGATAACATTAGAATGCAGATATCACCAAGGTACCATATACCTTACCTTGTAATGAATTGAAGATGGAGAAGAGGTACATAAAAGGGACATTTAAGGGTCCCCAGGCAAAGAAAGCAAAACCCCACGTCATGCCCAGCAGAAACGTCAGGCTGACCACACTGCGCAAGTTCCTTAAAACCTCTTCGCGCAGGGTCCGGTTGCTTCTTTTGCCGTTTCTCCCGCAGATTTGCACCATGACCACGATGAACATGGCAACATTCAGGAAAAACATGACTCCAAAATACCCAGCACAGGTCACATAAAATATGACTGGATCCTGAATCCAACAGCTTGGAGAAGAAGAAGAAAGAAGAAAGAAAAAGATTTATTACCATGTTCTGTTTACCTAAGACTCCTCCTGGCTTAGTTTGGACTTCTGCAGATTTCACAGCTGGGCCTTTCTCGGTGTCTTTAGACAGTCATTTCATTTTCTCGGGCCGCAGTTTCTTTTTTGATGTTTACACGGTTTTTTGTTTGTCTGGTTTTTTTTTGGGGGGGGGGTTGTTTTAGATAGCCATCATCTTAATATCTAGTTATTTAAATCAACAGTTAAAAAAGAAAATGAAGTAGCATCTTGAATTCTGACTTTATGTGAAGACACTCTTGGCTCCCTCAAAACCATGCCTAACCCCCCCTTCTCTTATGTGACTGCATTCCGAGAGTGGGAAATTTAAGTACTCATTTCTCAATCGCTTTTGCACTTAAGTGGTGGCCATGTGGACATTTGTTCTACAAAATGATATGGAAGCAAAATCTGCTACGGGATTTTTGGGAGAGCTATGCTCAATAAACTGAATTGGCAAGGCCCTCCTTTGTTCTTTCTGCTTCCAACATGAATGCAAGGTCTGGAGCTGCAGCTCTCCCTTTACATCTCTGAGGCAAAGGCCAAGATCACTGCAGAATCGCTGGCCCTGACATTTTCAGTCATGAAACCGGTGCTGGCTGTTGCCTACTTCTACATCTCTTGTCATGTGGAAAGAGCCAGTTCCTACTTAAGACACACACGATCATGGATTCCATTACTGCTGCAGAATAATTCCTATGAACATAATTAGCCTAGTTGAGGCAAGACCTAATTGGAAAACTGTGATATTCCTACAGGGACACTTCTCATGAACAGTTAAAAAGTTTACACCAATTACATCTTTATGAGATAAGGAGGAATATACTTGATATTCAGAATGGTATATATAGATCAGAAAATAGATGAAAGCAATTTATTTTTTATTTACATTTATTTATTTTGAGACAGAGATGTAATGTAAATAAATACATTTATTTTGAGACAGAGATGTAATGTAAATAAATACATTTATTTATTTTGAGCAGTGGAAGGGTGGGGGGAAGGGGAGAGAGAGAGAGAGAATCCCACTAACTGTGCAGAGCCCATTGTGGGGCTTGAAGTCACGAACCATGAGATCATGACCTGAGCTGACATCCAGAGTCAGATGCTTAACCGACTGAGCCATCCCAGGCACACTGAGATGAAAGTAATTTAAAAACTATACCATGGGGCGCCTGGGTGGCTCAGTTGGTTAAGCATCCGACTTCGGCTCAGGTCACGATCTCACGGTCCGTGAGTTCGAGCCCCGCGTCAGGCTCTGGGCTCATGGCTCAGAGCCTGGAGCCTGCTTCCGGTTCTGTGTCTCCCTCTCTCTCTGCCCCTCCCCAGTTCATGCTCTGTCTCTCTCTGTCCCAAAAAAAATAAATAAATGTTAAAAAAAAAAAAAAAAACTATACCATGTGTGTTAAGTTACTTTCATCTAGGGGCCCTGGCTGGCTCAGTCAGTTAAGTGTCTGATGTCAGCTCAGGTCATGATCTCACGGTTTGTGGGTTCGAGCCCCGCGTCAGGCTCTGTGCTGACAGTTCAGAGTCTGAAGCCTGCTTCAGATTCTGTGTCTCCCTCTCCCTCTCTTCCCCCATTCATGCTCTGTCTCTCTTTCTTAAAAATAAACATTAAGAAAAATTTAAAAAAAAACATACTTATATAAAGTGCCCTATGAGTAAAGTCAACAAACACCACAATCTGCAGATGCCCCCATTCCTAATTAACACCATCAAAGTTCTTAGGTGCCTCAGAAATTGGATCATTTATTTAAAGCAATTAAATTCAACTTAAAATTCTCAAGTAAATGGCTACCATTCTGGGTTATGTGTCCCACACCAGCACGTTACTGCCACGAAGGCAAAGGCTATCTTGAGCAAGCTTGAATCCCAGAACCTAACGTGATTCTCGGCATAGAATAAATGCTCGATAAATGACAGCCGTTGATGGTACAGCGACTTACTAAATGTGCTTTAAAGTCCTGTGAGACTTGACTAACATACTTGCAAAATTCCCTTGTTTAGGAACTGATGCATTGACTTCTACTTTTAATATATCTTATTATAAAAATCCCTCAAATGATGCTGCTTATCTCTGGAGCTAATATTCCTTCACATACAGAAGTCCCCCCTTAGGATCCTGAAATGCCTGACCTGGATCCTTTATTTTCTGCTAGTTCTTGTGGGGTCTTTTGAGTGCTGCTTTGGAAAGATAAGAGAAAGAAGTCCATGAGGGAACGGGGCACAGATTGGACACTGACTGGATATGAACGAGTTATCCATGCATGAAATGTGCACAGAAATGTGGCCTCACAGGCCTCATCTCAGGAGTAAGCTCTTCGTGCATCAATAATTCATTCAATCAACAGATATTTATTGAGGACCTCTTATTGGCTAGATAAAGTATGAGAGAACTGCCAGACATGAACAATATGCAAATCCTGGCCTCAACGATCCCACAGTGTGAAGGAAATTTTCCAAATACAAACACTGATTTGATTTTCTTGAAGATGTGTGCGAGTTTAAGGAAAGGGAGCCTTACAGAATCTCCTCAAAAAGAATGGGTCTTCTGAGCCTAGCAGAGCATATAACAGACTTCCTTGTCAGTCTCCCAGGTGACAGAGCACAGGTCACCATGGAAAAGCAGCTCACAGGACAGGGCACCCAGCTGAACAGCTGAGAGACAACAGAGACCTCAGCTAAGGCGTGCAAATGCATTCCAACCTTCCAAAATACGAGGCTCACTACTGGCCTGGAAACTTGTACTAAACTTTAGGAAGCAAAGGATATGTACTCACCACAAACAAATTCCCAACAAGTTTTTATTACTTACAATTCATCGCCTTGTTCTTTTCCATAACTTTCTTTTCCATAGACCTCATTTTGGTTTTTGCTTGCGAGAACAATGGACACGATTAAGGCAGGCAGACCTGTTACAGAAAGACCATGACATAAGTGACTTTTCTGAAGCATCTGGAACTGTTTGATGTGACTGATAATGGCAAGGGGGAAAAAAGAAGAGAAAGAAAACCCTCCACATCACAGAAACAAATGTTTTCAAACTCACAACTTGATTCAAAACAACAATAAAATTCCCTCTTTGGTTGTTTCACACCAAACATCCAACTGTAACGGGCAACAATTAAAACCCACTCTTAAATGACAGATATTTAAGTATTCTGTTGTCTACTGGCACTCAAGAGAGAGTCAAAATCTTGTTTATTCTGAATCCTGAAGCAAATACACATTTTCATGTATATTTCATTGGGGAAGGCCACACCACCCTAATTCCCTGAAAAATGCTTTTAGTGCCTCTGAGAATGGTGGCAGCACCTTGGAAATGTCCTATACTTCTATATCGACAGCTGCCAAAAAAAAAAAAAAAAAAAAAAAAAAAGGCTCTAAATGCTTGCTCTGATACAGAGGCCAGATAAAGAAAGGAATCCATCTAGAAGATTCCAAACAGGCTAATGCTACCATCCATGCCTAGCTGAAGAATCATGTTAAGAAGTTCAAGTCAAGAATTCTGGCTAGTATTCTGGTTGCACACACAAAAATAACCTTCTCTCACTGGTTCCAAAACACGGGCATTTGTTTAGAGGGTGAGGATAGCTAGGATAGTCTGAGCTGGCCTTTATATTTTCAAACATAATGGAAAGGCACCACTGTCTGCCAGTTGCTTCTTCAGACTTGGGTGGGCTGGCGTTGGTCACAGGAAATAAGTTTGTGGTGACTCAGGAGGCTAAAGCTTTTTTCCTTTACTCCTGAATTTAGTAAGGAAGGATGGCTGCACAGTTTTTTAAAATACCATTCTGGCATTAAAAAATATATAAATAAATAAATAAATAAAAAAGAGAAAGACAAGGGGCACCTGGGTGGCTCAGTCGGTTAAACACCTGACTTTGGCTCAGGTCATGATCTCACAGTTCATGAGTTCCAGCCCCACGTCAGGCTCTGTGCTGACAGCTCAGAGCCTGGAGCCTGCTTCAGATTCTGTGTCTTGCCCTCTCTTTATCCCTCCCCTAGTCATGCATGCATGTTCTGTCTCTCTCTCTCTTTCAAAAATAAATAAACATTAAAAAAATTAAAAATAGCCATTTGCAACTACGTGGATGGAACTGGAGGGTATTAGGCTAAGTGAAATTAGTCAGAGAAAGACAAAAATCATATGACTTCACTCATATGAGGACTTTAAGAGACACAACAGATGAACATAAGGGAAGGGAAACAAAAATAATATAAAAACACGGAGGGGGACAAAACAGAAGAGACTCATTAATATGCAGAACAAACTGAGGGTTGCTGGAGGGGTGGTGGGGGGGGGGATGGGCTAAATGGGTCAGGGGCACTAAGGAATCTACTCCTGAAATCATTGTTGCACTAGATGCTAACTAATTTGGATATAAAATTTGAAAAATAAAAAATAAAATTAAAAAAAAATTAAAAATACCATCCCTACCTTGGGTTGTGTATATCAAATCCTCATCATTCACAATTTTGAAGTTTTTTTTAGCAGCACTAGTCTTTTGAAATAGGATTTTCCTCTGAGAACCTGGCAATTTCCGTGACAGTAAAAACAGAACCAAAACTTTTGAGGCAGCTTACCCCAGCCAATGATGCAGAACTTCAGTATGTATCGGCGAATGTAAGTGTTAAATACTTTAACCAGGGCAATGTACATGTGAATTGCTTCTAGCCCCATCCAGGTAAAGGTTGCAAGAAGGAAGAAATGGAGCAGGACAGCGACAGCCATGCAAAGGCCTTCCACGTGAAACGAAGTGATCCAGCCATCCAAGAGGAAGAGGAGATTCAGGAGCAGCAGGGCTGTGCTCAGGTTCATCAAGATCTTGGAGGGATAGTCCCTTCGCAATTTCCTGCAAAGGGAAACAGGAAGAGGAGAACGAATAATCTTTTAAGCACAGGTGGTAAATTCATATCTTCTATAAAGCTCTGTAATAGGTTACATAGCATCATTTTGCAATGCAGCCCCACCAGAAGGAAGGGACTTGTGAGTATTTAAAGATATTTATGAGTATTTGGCAAATTATAACTTTTTTTTAATATTAATTTTATTTCAAAGCTGTTTCTAAGTGTTTTCCAAATTTCCAATTAGTTTCAACAGATTGAATTTGTTTTTTAACTCAAGAAAAATTCTAGTTATAACAATGAGATTTTTGTTTAAAAAAAACAATTTCCCTAAAATTTTGGAAGGTTTCTTGATTTTTAATGTAGTAGGGATCCTTTTTTTTTTTTTTTATTAAAAAAAAAAGTTTCTGATTCAGGACTACTTTTATAAGATCTGTGAAGCACAAGTTTTCACCTTTTACCAGGTAAAAAAGCACTTTATACAATTTTTATTTATATGTTGATCAGTTCTTCCAGGTTTGGGGGCCTGGGTGGCTCAGTCTGTTAAGCTTCCAACTTCAGCTCAGGTCATGATCTCACAGTTCGTAAGTTCGAGCCTCGTGTTGGGCTCTGTGCTGACAGCTCAGAGCCTGGAGCCTGCTTTGGATTCTGTGTCTCCCTCTCTCTGCCCCTCCCCTGCTCGTGCTCTCTCTCTCAAAAATAAATAAACGTCAAAAAACCTAAAAAAAAAATCTCTTCCAGGTTTAAATGCATTTTTCCATAGAAATACAGTAATTATAAATCAAGGTTCTATAGCTAGAAAATTTGTGTTGCATGATATATGTTATGAGAAGCCTGTACATTAAAGTTGAACCACTCCACACGATTCAAAAAGTATGTAAGTGTCTTTAAAAGCAAAGGCAATTTTCTTATTCACATTTTAGGATAGTTAAGCACTGGGCTTTGACAGATAAAAAATACTTACTCAAAAGCAACATATGTCAGCAGAGTTGCTGCTGAAAAAATGGCAGATATCCCACACCCAATATAGGTGATGAAGGTGAGAACTTTGGTGTTTGTTGCATCTATCTGTGAGGCAGTTCCTTGAAGGTCCTATATAAGACACGGGAAGCAGCTGTTAAGAATCTCTTTTCATGAGAATGGTGTTTTACTAGAAAGTTCATTGCTAGCACTTACAATCTTAGCTCAATCTTAGGTGGAAAAACAGTGCAAATCAATATGGAAACTTGTGTTTATTATACTCTTACAGATCATTCTATGAAACCAAAGCATAGCATTACTGAGAGAGTTCCATGTTGCTTTCTATCATTACCTTGTAATCGAAGCTCTTTGCACACCGGGATAGCATGAAGAGCAAAAGCACCGGGTTGGTCGCCCACCAGAAATTGGGGAGGAGGTCACTGCCTTGGCTAACAAATGATCAGGCCCCTTCCTCACATTTGCAGGGCTAGCGGCACAAGTACAAATGGAGGCCACCATGGCCAATGTGAGCCCTCAGCACACATTGGGTTCTTTTTGTCCAGTGCAGGGCGGTGGGTGGGGGGGTCCAGCCAGTGGACACCCAGAGTCAGGTACCTGTGAGCTTAGTGCTAAGGATCTTAACTATGGTTATTTTAAAGCTTGGTATGTACTGGGTTAGGTAGTCTTTATTGTTTTTCATAAATGAGAAGGCATTACAAATTTTTAGGTCATAGTTACTTACTTACTTACTTACTTACTTACTTATTTATTTATTTATTTATTTATTTATTTATTTATTTATCTATCTAAATCTCTGTAGACCTGAAAGGGCACCATTTAAAGTGTTAGGGGCTGTGGAATGGAAAGAATTGAACACTTCCTAGAATATTAACATGAAGTATTAATTTCACTGTGCAGAAGCAGATTTACAAATCTGGGCCTGGTAGGGAAATCTTTATTTTCCTCCTTATATAGGGAAGTGGGTTAGGGATAAATCTTGAGTTAAGACCATCCACTTGAGTTAAGACCATCCACTCAATCCTGGTTGGAAGATAAAGATACTTCCAATGTGCAGCATGTTAAAAAATGGAGTCTTCTTGGAGAAGGCCATATTCCAAACAGGATTTGAAATTTGGGGTCTTGAATTATGAAAAAGAAAGTTTGTTTTAATAGGCTTTTCAGTCTATGTGTTAATTTTCTTCAATTTTCATCAAAATGTCCATAAAATTTGTTACTCACACACAAAGACTCCAGTAAGTGGTGTCTACATATGAGTATGTATATGTGACATGATGACGTGGGATTGTTTCAGGTTTTACTGATGCAGTAAAAAACAGGTAACAGCACTTCAGTGGCTCCCAGAAATGCACAATGGCCGAATTCAGCAGATACAGAGGCCCAGGGTCAGAAGGGGCTCACCCAAACCTTCTCTCCAAGGACTCTCTCCAAACACTGGGAGGACCTGGGATTTCCCTGGCACATGGGATGGGGTTCAAGTCGGTGCCAGTGGACTCACCAGATAGGCCACCTGATCGACATTTTGGTTACCATGGGATTTCATGAAACAGAGAGATGGTCTTGAGGAATCTTCAGGTGACTCGTCATCACCTCTTGAAAACCTATGGCCCCCATCTAGGTGAGGCAGTAGACTTGCAAGCCACGATTGAAACCACAATTTAAAGTGTAAGTTAAATATACATTTACACACAACTCTCACATTGTTTTGTACTTCTGAGAATGAAGAATATGAGAATATTTTTTCCTCTGAACTAGCCAACATGAAAATATACTAATGTGAAAAATCTTAAATCTTAAACTACGAAGAAATGTAGTAGGGGACAGTAAATCCATCATATGTTAGTAGATTAGAAGATAGAATTATGGGGCTGGGGTGCATTTTTTTTTTAACTTCTCATATGGTAAATGTGTCATAGGGCAATTTAGACTCTGGGAATATCTTACACAAGTTAATAAAGAGTTTGTAAATCAAGAAAGACTCTTAACAAAGTCCTGGTGGTCTGGAAAAGCTGAAAGGATGTGGGCACACCTCCAGGAAGGATAAATTCTGGAAAGTTTTTCTTCCAGCAGTTTATAATCTTATAAGAGCAGCCAAGGTGGAAAGGATAATACTAAAAAATGCATATATTCACATATATGTAAAACTAATTATTTAATCAAATGGCAACAGAAAAAGACACAATTACAAATTCACAGTAAAATTCAAACAATAGATGAAGAAACTGACCATTAAAAGAAATGGTAAGCCAAACTTTGGTTACATATAAGTCACCACTGTAAAGTGAATTGTATTACTGTTATCTATTTAACTTACACCTACAACATACACAGTCATGCTCAAACACACATGCTCATACACACACGTACATGCATGTACATGCACACGTACACAGTTCAAATAGTTAAATGAATTAAGCTAAAGCTTATACCTGAATGAGGATGATGCAAAGTAAGTGATTTCTAAGAGAATGTCAACTGTCAGTTTTGGAGAAAGGAGAACATGGCAGTTAAAACTGAGGGTGTTTTTTTGTTTTTATTACTTAGGGAAAACATACCATAGTTTAATTGTTCATTTTCATGCTCTGGCAGTAAAGAAAATATTTGTATTTTGGAAAAGTTAAAAAGTGATTTGCTATGATTGTCACCTTTTTAAAGGCCTTGTTTTTATCCCCCAGGCCATTTATGCAGTGGACGGTCAGGAAAATTACTTGCAGGCTTGCTATATGGCAGTGGCCATGTACATAGGCCAAGTGGGTTCGTGAGCCCAATGCCACACCCCACAGCCCCTCACCGCTCCCGCCCAGTCCCGTGGGAAGTGGGGGTGAGACCTAAGGGAGGGGAGAAACATAACCATTGTGATTCCAATTTAAAGAGCTTTACTGACTCAGCACACACTGCTGCCATCACCATTAAAAAATCCTTTGGTAATGATCCTTTGGAACTATACCAGATACCAGAAACAGTGGCTCTGTTACAGTGTGGAGGGAATGTTGCGCACCAGAAAATTATCTCTAAGAGCACAAATGTATCAGACATAAAGCAGAGGTGTTAAGTCTGTGGATGAAAAATTCAAATAAGTTGTTGCATGTAGGGTGGCTCTCAAAAATTTGGTGGGATGAGAAAAAACATTTTAGTGTGATCTAATTTTGGTTTAAAACTGTTGGACGGGATGGCTAATGATATAAAAACAGGGCCACGGAAGAGAAGGAAGGAAGGAAGGAAAAAGTAATATGAGGGCCTAGTGGTAAGAGACATGTCATGCCCATCAACTCTCTTGCAGGCCTGAGGTCTCCCTGTTGCCTTAGTCCATAGTCTGTCCTAACAGGCTGTGCTCTCCAGCAGGGCTTGGGGGGCACATAATTTTGGGTGACCACTGGATCACCTAGCCCAGTACCTGCTATAAAGTCACATTCAAAATAATGAGTGATAACGCAAGAACAATATTTTATAAAACTTTTCACAGTTCTTTTCCATGTTAGTAAAACCAACATTTTCTTCTTCTTTAAATTTTCTCTTTCTCCCTTGTTTCCTCTCTCTTCCTCCTCCTTTCCTCTCTCTGTCTCCCCGACTCTGTTTCTCTCTTAATTCAAGGGTCTCATGGTGATTTTCTGTTTCTAGGATTATTTATCATCACTGTTAATACAATAGGAAAAAAAGGTAGGGTTCTTTTCTATAATTACTGTTACGTATTTTAAATATGTGATCTCTGCTAATTATCAAGATTCAAGGCACAGATTACAATTATCAGGAAATAATTCCCCAAACACATCATCTAAAAAGGCTGACTTATGAAAAGAAGTATGCCTTCCCAAATTATATCATTTCAAAATGAGTTTAGAAATTCCTCCCCTACCATCAGAACTCCAAAGTGTGTGAGGTGGTTACATAAGCAGACCGTCTCGCTCTCATCTGAACCTCTGTGTGCCACACATCCTGATGTGTTCCAAAATCCAGAACCTTCTGTAAAAGGAAGTCCACAAACAGTGTGAAAATAATAGCAGGCCAGTTCCTTTTCTATAATAGACATTAGCTTCTTCAGGAAAATATGCCTCAGTCTCTTTTGCCTTAAGTTTAGCAGTAAAACAGATACTACTCTTAATTCTGCCAATACTTAGCATGATTTAGATTCCCGGAATCATGGAAGGTTAGTGCTGGGTTGGCAGGAGAGTTTATCCTAGTCAGTGGTTTGCAACTGCGTTCTACTGAAGTGCCTCCAGGGTCCTGCAAAAGTCTGATTCAAGTTTAGGTTTTAATGTATGTATTACAAAATAAACTTCCATGAAAAGAATATCCCCTTTTGAACATATTACATACAAATGAAGTCTCTGAAGATCAACATTTGTTTCTGTGCGTCCGCCTCTGCTTTTGTAGACACGAGGACAGAGGTCTGCATTCTTGTAACACACTATTGCATACACAGCAACCATGCAGGGTGGCAACTTATTATAAATGCCTTTAACGTACCTTGTCTGACTTTTATGGCAGGATATGGAATATGAGCGACTCATATAATTAAAGAATATCTTAAGACTGCAAGATGGTATCATTTTTAATTATGTGTCCAGTAAATCAGGACTTTCTCAAAACTGCAAAACTGTGCAACTAGAAACCAAACAACAAAAAACTTCCCAGGTATGATAAGGCATATCAAAAACAGGGGTCTGGACACCTTCAGACTCCATTTCTACCAGGCAGCAGCCTGTACTGGGGCTGGTTTGATGTGGCCACGATAATCCCCCTGCAGATCCCCAAGGGAAGGTGACTCTTATGGGGTAGAGGTGGGAGGTTCATAGCTTGTCCTTCCCATCAAAGAGATCCCCACACCTTATACCTAGTAACTCATCTGTTACTGTTGCCTTTTTCTCTTAATTGTCCAACATCATTTTGGAAGGAGTTCATTTCTTTCAAGTTATGTGTGTGTGGGTGTGTGTGTGTGTGTGTGTGTGTGTGTGTGTGTGTGTGTGTGTAATATAACCACTTCTAAATTTATAATCCTTTAGTACGCTTTCTCTGTAATATGAGATCTGGAAGCTGGATTCTAAACTGCATGCCTCATACATATCAAATAGTCTCTTTAGAGATGTCCTTCCAAGAATGAGCTCATATCGACATTCATCAAAACATGGCAATAAGGGACGCCTGGGTGGTTCAGTGAGTTAAGTGTCCGACTCTTGATTTTTGGCTCAGGTCATGATCTCACTTTAGGTGGGGTTGAGCCCCGCACTGGACTCTGCGCTGACAGTGAGGAACCTACTTGGGATTCTCTCTCTCCCCACGTCTCTCTGTCCCTATTCCGCTCATGCTCTTTCTAAAAATAAATAAACTTTAAAAAAAGTTTTTAAAAACAGGCAATAAAAACACATAGTGTATTTTATAAATAATGGAAATCAAAGAGGTTGGTTGGTTAAAAAAAAAAGTCAAGTTTACTTATTTCTTCTTGCAATGAGTAAAAAGTTACAGAAATTAAGGTTCACTTCCCAAGCTACCTACGCTAAGATTTGCAGTCCAGTTGCCATCATACTTACACGGTGACTCACTCTGGTTAGGATGGAACGAAAGGAAATGGGGGTGTTGAACAATGTTTAAAATTCAGTTGTTCTTAAGACAGCCAATATTTTAAAACTCACCATTTTTGTTCAGATCCCAGAAGGCACAGATGGGATGAGGCACTGCCTATATTAACATAAGAATAAACATGTGAAATTGTGTTTAAAATAAGTGAAAAATCTTATGATCTGAATATGGGAAAGGAGTCAAAATGCTAAGGTTTTCGCAAAGAAACAGACCAGGTTTAGTCATGCCAATACCACCTAAGAATGGCAGGCGGTCCAGAAGGATCTCCTGTCCCGAGACACTGACTGCAAATCAACTGTAGTCCCATAAGGAAGCACGCCTTCCATTTATCTAAAGGTTACTCTATATGTCCTGTCCTAAAAAGCTTTTCTTGGCATTTATCAAAGCTCTTTACGTTGCAATTTCACTTCATCTCCAGAATTTTCCTTTATGTCTAGATTATGTGCCCAGAATTAAAAGTAGGGACTCAAACAGATATTTGCACATCCATGTTCACAGCAACGTTACTCACAATGGCCACAACATGGAGGCAAAGTACCCATGGACGGATGATGCATGGATAAAAAATGTGCGAGATATATATAGAGAGAGAGATTTAGGTCTCTCTCTATATAAATATATAATGGAATATTATCCAGCTTTAAAAAGGAAGCAAATTCTGATACATGCTTCCTTAAAAATGTATGAAATGGATGAACCTTGAAAATATTATGTTAAATGAAATAAGACAGTCACAAAAGGACTAATACTATATGATTACAATTACATGAGCTGCCTCGAGTAGTTAAATTCACAGAGATGGAGAGTAAGATGGTGGGTGTGGGGCCCAGGGGAGGGGAGCAGGGAAGCTGTTACACGAGGGTCTGCCGGTTTCAGCTGGGGACCACAGAGCAGTTCCCAAAGTGGATGGCATCATGAATGTGAAAGCACTTACAAATGGTTAAAACAGTAAATATGATTTACGCATATTTTACCACAATAAAAAAAAAATTCCTCATGGATGAAGGCACTGAAACAAGGGACGCCAAAGGGTAGAACAACGAGGTCTCAGAGGGCCCAGTGACAAAGCAAGGCTAGTTCTTAGATGACTTAACTTCCAAGCCTTAGTCCTTATCAGCCAGCTTCCTGCCTGCCTGCTTCCTGCCTTGCCTAACAAATAGCAGAATCAAGAGAGGGACCCTCTGTAAAAGAGGGGAAAGACTGTGCCTAGCCTCACCTGGGACCAAAAGAAACCCCATATAATTTTATCGAATAAACATGATAGGAAGGGTAATGAAGCAACAACGAAAAAGCAACGTTTGCCAAGATTTTAGATAACTGCTAACCTCTCAAAAAAAATGAGTTAACTCTGCCCTCTTTCCCTTCTGCTTTCCCAGTAGCAATAATTTCTGACTTAAAAAAAAACAAAACAAACAAAAAAAAAAAAACCAAACCTTTAATGGCAGGATTGTGCAACTGCATCTGTATCTAATTTCTCGAAGTAATACACTGTTTGTTCCTTAAAAAGAACGGCCCTTTTTTTCACTCCTGTTCTCCCCATGTCTGAATCCTAAAGGGGATGAATCCCTCCATTTGCCACCATTTACTGTGACATTACGGCACCACCTGATTAACCGTTCTCCCCTTTTTTGGAAAACTGCTTCGTTGAGAAAGTACCAGAATAAAATTCTTACCATGTAGAAAAAAACAAAGGCCCCGCACTTCTCTGAAATGGTCTGCCTCTGTTCCACTGTTCTTTGTAGCATTTTCTTACCTGGTTTCTTGTATGTTTGATTTTAATTCGAACAGGATCCTTCAAACCCTGGATAGTAATGTTTCCAATACTGCATGCCATCACATAACTCACTAAGGTACCTTTCTTGGTTTCTACATCCTTTTAAAGAAAACAAAAATGTATTATATCATTCAGTACACTTTTGTTTGATTTTGGTGCCCCCAAACACACAAACTGTCAGCACTTTTTACATTTAAGATCTTCAATTATAGAACATCCTGTTTATAAGATTAAATTGCTGGCTTTCCTGAAAGAGCTTTGCTATTTCCCTTATTATAATAAATACATTAAGGGAACATTATGAGCCAATGCTGTAAGGCAGTGTTCATAAAACCTCACTCTTGATTGCTGTGACTGATGTCAGCCAGTTAACATCTGAAACAATGTGAACCCAGAAATAATATAAACTCATAAAAAGCCACGAAACAATTAGACCATTTCCCTGCCCTAGAAAACTACATGAAGTTGTTTGCTGTGACAGAAGTATAAATGAAATATGGTGTGAAAAATAAAACAACAACAACAACAAAAATTAACAATTCAGATTTCACATCCATGCCGATAGCCTGATGTGTTTAGTAACTTAGAACTAAATGTAATTCTGGTGGGTGAAGGTCCCATCCAGAACTTCTACCTTCTCTGCTTGTGCACTTGCCATCCTGCATAGCTTCCCCTTCAGAGACAAGGTTGTCAGGAAATCAAATCAGTGAATCCGTGCTGCAGAATGACTGGGGTCAACAGCGTCTCTCTCCGCAAGATCACCTCTTATTCCTTCTTCCCTTGTGTTATTCTCGTCAAACATCCTGCATTTCTCCATTGCAGCTTATAAATCAGTTGTTTGGGAATAATTACAGGATTTCTTACATGCCAAATAAAATCTCGGCATGCAGGATACTGTATAGCGTGATCACGCTCAATAAAGTCGGCAATGGCTTGTGGATACCTTGTCTTTTATTTAAAAAATACGCATATCTTGTTCACTATGTTAGGGAAGTATCACAGAACCCTTAACATTTTTTGACTCTGCTATAAATTCATATTAAAAACCAAACATCTGTTTCCTAATGATACGTTGATGGGGAGATGCCAAGGGAGAAGAGAAAGGTAGTGTGGAGAAGGCGGACTCAAATGAAGCAATAACAGATTCTTACAGTTCTAACCCAAATCCTTCCCACTGGGTGCAACCTCTCCTCTGAACAGAGCCCCGCCACCCGTGACTTTTTTGTGACACCTACTGCATTTCTGTTTTGTTTTTTTAAAAGTGACGTCGTAAGCCTCAAGTGATTTTAACCAATGCAGTTTTATGCGTACACAGCTATTAAATCCTTCAGAGTAATTAGTAATTACATTCTTAATCTACTCAAAAATTTTACACAGTTTGTTTCTAAAACCTTTAAAAAAAAAAGTCTTAACATTTTAGAATTCTGGGAAATGATTTCATGGTATTCCTTTTTCTTACCCGTAACTTACACCTCCACACCTCTATACATAACAATTAGAAACAATTCTACGGGCCTTGAGACTTGGCTAGTTTCTCTTACATAGATGGCATTGTTTCATATACGTTGGTATCTTTAATTTAATAAATAACTTTGATTTTTTAAAAAGGGCCCAGTGAAACTCTCTGGATCTGGTTGTACTTTCAAAGGCAACCAGAGGTCACCAGTGTTTGCTGGCAGGGAACTTTCTAGTATCTAGAAATGATGCCAATAAAAATGACAATATGTGCTCTGCACAATGCCATTCGACTCTGGGGATGTGTGAAGGCCAAAGGCCACTTGAAATATTAATGGGAAAGCTGATTAAAGCCAAGAATGTTGCTCATTATGTAAACAGTGCTTCCTGCTGAATTAAAAAAAAAAGGAAACAAAAAGCAAACCTTTCCTTTGGCACACAATTTCTTTAACTCTGAAGGTCTAAATTGCTGGAGAGCATAAAATATTTAACACAAGGAATAATAAATAGCAGCTCCTCCACAAATTCCATTTCTAACTGTGCCATGCAAGTCTCAATCCAATATTTATTTAAGAAAAAAAAACCCTACATGAACACATCTGTTAAATAAGCATATGATTACCTGAAATAAAATGTTTAAATAATTATGATAAAATGTTTCATTTTTGAAGATACGATATATTAACTTTTCTAAGCCCCTTGATATATTTTCAAGGTACCCGAACTTTTATTTTGCCTTTGGAGCAAAGAAAATCAATCTGCAATTAAAAAACAATTTAATGAACCTTACCTGGAAAAGTCCAGTTTTATTGAAGAAAGTAAACTGTGCTCTTTTAACTAGTACAGAATCTTCTTGACTTAAATTCTCAAGTAAGTTTGGAGGCAAAATTACAGAAGCCAATGGATCGGTTTGTCCACTCTCAAAATCCATCTGTGACACACAGAGACACACTGATTGACTAATGACAAATCACAGTGATAACTACCCCACATACTGAACAAGGCAGGAGAACAGCACTTGGCCAGGGTCAGGGCTCCCCTTTACCTCCACAGTAGGCACTGCCCTCCTGAATGAATGGCTACAGACAAAGGCCTGGGTCTCATCTGAGTTTTTCAAAGGTGGAAAAATGGAAGATGCACTGATTTTAACTAAGGCAAAATGAGAAGTCTACAAATCAGTTAACATTTTAAAAAATGAGTTAGATTTACACTTCATAGATTTTGAGCTTTTCTCAAAACACATAGTGAAATAACTACAAAAAAAAAAAAAAAGATTGGAGTTAGTTTGTCTGATTGCTGAGAATAAGTATCTCTGGGTAGAGGAAGCAGCTGAAGTTTGGTGAATACTCTTGGATATCGTTTTCCCTGAACCCACGGGTCAGGCCAAAGAGTATCCTCCCGCAAATGGACGTGGGATGAGACTGAGGCTGACCGAGTTTTCACCCTTAAATGTGAAACAGAATTATCCAAAAGAGCTCATACTCTCAAGAAGAATCTTGAGGAATCTTCCTTTTAACCAGATTTTAAAATATTTTATCTTGGTTTATGTCCACAGTTGAGTAGTAGTACATGTCCCTTAATGTGTTCTCCTATGTCAAGGATGATGTTGTGACATTTCATTTGCCCACACACACAGTAGGACCCTAACACACACACACACACACACACACACACACACACACACACACACACACACAGTAGGAACCTGAAAAATATTTGCTAAAAGGTCGCTTCAACAGGTCAGAGTGGCTCTCCACTAATCTGGCCCAGCTTTCCAGCCCAGCCTCATCACTGCCTACCATTCCCAGGCTTCATGAACCAGTTCAGAGTTCGTTCAAAGACCAGCAGAATCACCAATACCTGAGAAATTGTTCAGAGTGCAAACTCTGGAGATCCACCCAGGACCTACTAAATTAGAATCTCTGGGGATGGGACCCTACAATCTGTTTTGACAAGTCCTCCAGGGGATACAATGCAGCTGGACAACCACTGGCAAACAGAATACATGAAGCTTCTTCCCACCTGGGGCCTTAACACAGCCCTTTCTTCTGATTGAACTGATGCCCTCCCCCCACTCTCAATAGGGCAGTTCCCAGTCGTGGTTTAACACTTCCTTCTATTATCACCTCTGGTAGAACATAAGCTGACCACCCTGTCACCCAGGTTCTGAAAGGACATCTCGGTGTCCAAATAACTGTGGTTACTGCTACCGACAACCTTAGCAAACATTCTGACCCACCTGCCTGCCACCCCACCACCCAAGATCTTGAAGTAGAAACTGGCAAGTGATCAGATCAGTCTTTGTTTGCCTAATTAATTAGGATTAAAGAAACCATTGGCTCATTACCTGGAAATAGGATTCATTATTGCTTGGTAGACCGATGCTAAAATTTGAAATTTCATTTGTCCCTGGGGACAGGGACGATACTCCAAGCGCCAAATTCCGAGTTGTAATATTCACACGTGATGTGCTATTTAGGTCTATCTTGAAGGCCAACTCATCAATTGTTTTTAAAGCTCTAAGGAAATGACAACACCACTCTTAAGTAACATGTTTTACAAACTTGTACACATGTGACTTGTAGGACAAAATAGAAACTAAATAAAATTGTCTTTAAATTTTCTGATCCTAACATGAATACTGACACCCCAAATCATAATAACATCAGTTAAAACACAGAATCATAGTGATGAATGCATCCTCAGGAGAAATATTATGCTTTAAGAAATACCAACAATTAAATCATCCTAAAAAGATATTGTTTTTCAACTCTTAGGCTTTTTTTCTCGTATAAAAATACCTTTTCTACTTTATAACTGAGTGAGAATCAAAGAAAATAATGTGTGAAAGCATTTCTTAAACTCTAAGACACTATAAAAAATGTTTGCTATCTTTACATAGATAAGGTAAGTTCGAAAGTACGTTGTAAAAACATAAAATTTTCATTGAAGAAATTTGTTTGAAAGGAAGGAAACAGAAGAAATATTAACGCATTAAATGAAATAAATGGATGAAAACTAGTTGTGTAAAAACAGGTACAGATCACCCTGCCCTTGGCATTTTCATTCCCAAAGTACAACGATCACACAGCTACAGCAATTCTATGTCAGTCTGTAGGACAGAACTGACAGTCACCAAGTTATGCCAAATAGATGTGAGTGGATTGTTCACTAAGTGTCTCCTTTGCAAAGTGACATCAGCTAATATATATAATAGCTTATCTTGTGAATTAATTCCAGTAAACATTCTTTCAGATGAAAAATGAAATATTGATTATGTCTTCCTGCAGCTATTTATATATTTTGGCAGATGGACAATCCTAATCATTTTGTAGATTATATTTCTCAAAAAAGAAAATAGAGAACTTTGAAGTTCACTTTGTGAATTATCTTGAGAAATATAAATGGGTCTTATGGACATTTAAATTATGAAAGCTGAGGGGCATCTAGGTGGCTCAGTCAACTAAGCACCCAACTCTTGATTTCAGCTCAGGCTATGATCTCGTGGGTCCGTGGGTTCGAGCCCCACGTTGGGCTCCACGCTATCAGCACAGAGCCTGCTTGGGATTCTCCCTCCCTCTCTCTCTGCCCCTCTGGCAACTCACGTGCACATGTGTTTTCTCTCTCAAAAGCAAATAAACTTAAAAAATAAATAAATTATGAAAGCTGGGTACCAAGCATTCAGATAAGTGAGAAATTATATAATATGTATCCAATACATTTTACTCTCCAAAAGAATCAAAGAACACTTACTCAGAAGAAGACTCAAGCAAGTCACTGTCTGGACTGGTTAAGATATTAGAAAATATATTCATTAAAGTTGAACCAAGCATTATATCAATGTTTTCTTCTTTATTCACAATCCTTTTGACCTGCTCTACAATGCTGGTAATATTGGCCGAGCTTAGGGTCTGCCCATCACCAGTTAAATTTAAAATCTGGTTGGCTACTTCATTTGCTTCCCCTAAAAAAAAAGCAGAAAAACAACACACAAAGTTTTGAATATTTCAGGAATCCAAAACCCATTACGATATTTCACTTCATAGTCTCAACTTTGGAGGAACCTATTTTCATATACAGTTCTAAGAGAAATGTCCCCAGAATCACAAAAAAATAAGTATATACCTCCTGTTTAAAAATAACACACAACTATAAGACACTGACACAAATATCAGTTTATATTTTATGTCTTCTCTAAAACTGTCTTATTACTTTCAATCTCTGATAGAATAAACAGAACAGAAAGTTAGAATCAGGAAAAAACAGAATTTTCTACCTTAAGTGAAACAATCGTTTGCTTAGCTTTTAATCACAATGGCTATGACAAAGCAGAAAAATATGTCGGAAGAGGATAAAGAGGATGAAGTCATTTCATTTTGCCTTTAAGAACTGAAGAAAAATTGCTCACTTACTTGAACAATTAGAGATGTCAGGAGGCCCCCAGTAGGCTAAAGATGTGTTGGCAAGGTCACGGTAACTATGAACAAAAGATCGTTCAACTATTTGGCATAAATGACATTATAACTGACAAAATTAGTTAATAATAAGTTTTTAAATCTGCCTTGATAGCTAGGTAAATTTCATTTGAAAATAAAACTGGAATATATTAAAATAAAACTCCTACTAAGAATTCTTACTAGAAAAAAACCAGAAGCCATGCATCCTAGAATCAAAATACTAGCGAGAACCGACATCCTAAGCTAGAATATATCAGGTTACTGAGGTTAAAAGCATATTTGGTAACACAGGTCAGATACCTCTTTGAGAACTTTTCAGATAAAATCTGATTGATTACCCATAACTCTGTATAGCAGATTATAATCCATACTTTATAGGTGAGGAAAAAGACTTAGAGAAACCAAAGAATATTCTAGTCTCACAGCCAAGAAGAGGTACAGCTTTGTTTCAAACTAGGGTCAGTGACTCTCTGAAGACCCTTCTTTCCTCCCTAGCATGTACCAAATGTCGTAGAGGGTGCAAGGTCTGGGCACTTTCCATTTCTGAACCCCTCCACCCCTGCGAGAAAATTCTTCGCTGGGGGGTGAGGTAGAGCATGAAGAACTGGGTCCAACTTGCTCTTCACTGAATCCCCTGCCATCGACCCGTCTCTGGGGTTTCTATTAAACACTTAGGGAAAATCTACACCCCGACAGTCTCCATTAGCAGCCTGCCCTCACCTGCATTCTGACTTTATTTCCCTTTATTTTTCTGCCTCCTTCCCCCTCCAAATTGTTTAAAAGTCTTAGAATTTCAGAGGTGCCCGGGTGGCGCAGTGGGTTAAGCGTCCGACTTTGGCTCAGGTCATGATCTCACAGTTCATGGGTTTAAGCCCTGCTTTGGGTTCTGTGCTAACAGTTCAGGGCCTGGAGCCTGCTTCAGAGTCTGTGTTTCCCTCTCTTTTTGCCCCTTCCCCCACTCACACTCTGTCTCTCTCTCTCAAAAAAAAAAAAAAAAAAAAAATACATACATACATAAACATTAAACAAAGAATTTTTTTTAAAGTCTTGGAATTTCAGCTACATGTTCCAAAGCTGTGAGCAGGCGCTTTATTCATCCATATACAAGGTGCTTTGCTCTACAGACCACTCTGGTTTCCAGATCTCCCCATCTTTCTTTGGAAAAGCCTGAATCAGCCTGTTGCTTAGAGTAAAGAGGTTTTTTTGGTAACATCATCTTTGCCCTCCTTGAAGTGAATGATTTAGGTATTCACAGACTTTCCTGCCCTTTCCTATCAATATATGACACATGGGAACAACGGCACAGAACAAATGTGGAGGTGGATAATGTGGAGCTTTACTGGCAGGATTCAATAAAAGCATTACCATGTCCTTGAAGCATAAAAGCCTTGCTTCCCTGGACAAGGGAAGTTGTATACAGAGGGTGGGATGAGTGGCCATTGATAGCCTTTGGGATCCTCATCGGCATAACATAAACCTATGTGAAAATAACAACCAACACAGAAAGGTTAATCTGTTCTTTGAAGTGCAGAGGTGCAAGATGAGAGCAAAATGACGACATTGGGAATTAGGTATTTGTTTCACATAATACTGAAATACTAGCTTTTATGTTCAGAATTTGCAAAAATTTAGAAATTGGGAAAAAGAAACACTTAGCACGTTTCAGACACAAAAATTATCCAAATCAAAGTCACACCTGTATGGGAGTAGAATCATGAAACATACATCATTATTCTAATGTAAATTATTAGCAGACAAAATTAGTAAAATAAAGGTTTATTCAAAAAATTAACACTACAAGGGCACCTGTGTGGCTCCATCAGTTGAGTGTCCAACTCTTGATTTTGACTCAGGTCATGATCTCATAGTCCCAGGATCGAGTCCCACATCAGGCTCTGTGCTGAGCAGGGAGTCTACCTGGGATTCTGTCTCTCTCTCCCTCTGCCCCTCTCCCCCACTTGTTCACTCGCACGCTCTCTCTCAAGTTAAAAAATAGGGGTGCCTGGGTGGCTCAGTCGGTTAAGCATCTGACTTTGGCTCAGGTTATGATCTCAGGGCTATGAGTATGAGCCCAGCGTCAGGCTCTGTGCTGACAGCTTAAGCGTGGAGCCTGCTTCAGATTCTGTCTCCTTCTCTCTCTGCCCCTTTCCCACTCATGCTCTGTCTCTCTCTCAAAAATAAATAAACATTATTTTTTTTAATAAATCAATAAACATTTAGGGGCACCTGGGTAGCTCAGTTGGTTGAGAGTCTGACTTCTGCTCAGATCATGATCTCACAGTTTGTGAGTTCGAGCCCCATGTCAGGCTCTATGCTGACAGCTCAGAGCCTGGAACCTGCTTTGGATTCTGTGTCTCCCTCTCTCTGCCCCTTCCCCACTCATGCTCTGTCTCTCAAAAATGAATCAATGGTAAAAAAATAATAAAAAAATATTAAAAAAATTAGTAAACCCTACATACAGTGATGATCCTGAAAAATTCAAAATGTAATATGATATTTTTCCAAAGGGAAAAGGCTATAAAATACTGTAGTCATTGAGTTGCTCGCATATTTTATGGAAAAATCTCCAGCTGTTCGGAAAGCATCTTCTGCCTGGAAGTTTGCTGAGAGGATAGTAAAAAGAGAGTTGTGAACCGGCACCACATGTCTCTCACACATGCCCTCACCCTCAAATCACCCGACCTGTTGTTTGAAAACTCTCTGGGCAAATGTCATGACATAAATGATTCAGACTTTACAATTTTTAAAACACCAGAATAAGAGCAATAGATCAACAAAATCTTGTTATTTCAGAACTGAAAAACAGCAAGTTATACCAGACAGACTGTTGGGAACTGGTGTTATAGTCACCAACTGAACATTCAAAGAACTCTCCCACCTACATTCTAAGGCTTCAAATTGCCAGGGTTTTGACATTTATTTTTTTCAATTGGTACAAACTTTTCCTCATAGGCCCACTGGGCAGAAAAACAGTAAAGGGCAGAACTTAAAGTAGTAGAAATTACACATCTAGGGATGCGGACAGTTTTCCGGGTTTCCTCAGCTTTCTAGAACAAAGACAAGGCCAGCTGACACTCACACGGCTTCCTGGTCATATGTAAGCTACTATTCCTCACGTTCCTTCCTCGTGGAGACTCATGTGTGAAAGGGTGGCCCATCTGTGAACAAGCAAGCACTCTCCCACAGAGGCTCAGGAACTGTCCATGCTGGGGCGCCTGGTGGCTCAGTCTGGGTAAGCGTCTGACTCTCGGTTTTGGCTCACTCAGGTCATGGTCTCACGCATCTGAACCTTGCATCAGGCTCCGTTATGACAGTGCTTGGAATCCTCTCTCTCCCACTTGCTGCCCCTCCCCACTTGTGTTCTCTCCTTCTCTCAGAATAAATAAACTTAAAAAGAAGAAGAAGAAGAAGGAGAAGAAGAAGAAGAAGAAGAAGAAGGAGGAGGAGGAGGAGGAGGAGGAGGAGGAGGAGGAGAAGAAACTATTTGTGGTGACAACACGGATGGTTTGCATTCTGCCCTCTTTGAGTTCTCTGTAACTGTGTATGTTGACACATTACATATGGGTAGCTCCTCACAGAAACAGAGATTGTCTGCTTCTTTATCACGCCGGGATTGTGGCCTCAGTTACACCAGCTTCTTTGAGACTGAGGGCTGCCCACTGCCCTCGCTTCAGCCTCCTGCACATGTCTCAGGAAAAGTCTCAAAGTTTCCTTTTCTCTCTATGAATACACTTAATCGTAATATAATTCATAGCAACAGAGTAATAGCTTTACTTTTCGTTGTCCATATTTGTGATCACTGATTTTTCTAAAATAGTTCCATCAAAGTTCATTCATTTATTTATTCAAGTATTTAAGTGCTGGGAATGTGCTAGGTTCCAGGGGAGGTGGGGAGTGAGGGTGTGAAAAAAACTAACATGTGTGCTCAAGTGAGAAGAGATTCCTGCTTAAGGAAAGCATCCATAAGAATGCCAGCAAGTCCAGTCAAACACTATGACCTTCTGATTTGTACAGTGCTCGAGGTATCTGGACAGCATGAAGTAGAGGCTCAAATGACCCTATTTACACATGATGATGTCATAAGACACATCACAGAAAAGATGACTTTGGGTTGTCTTTAAAACAATGGTGTGAGAAGCAGGTGGATGGTGGGAGCAGAGCAGAGCAGTGTGAGCCAGACCTAGAAAGGCATAAAAGGGCATGGCATGTCTGGGCAAGGGCAAGTGTTCCCGCGTGTGTGGCTGGAGCTCAGGACGTGAATCGTGTCTAGGTGGGAACTCAATCTAAACCCTGGATGACTCCCAGATTTCTGGCCTATCCCTGTGGAGACAGTGGTATCATTAACGAAGACAGAAAACAGAAGATGTTTTCTTATATGGAATTGCCTTTTCCAAGATTTACCTCATTAGATGTACATGTACACACTCTTTATTCCTGCTGCTGAAGCCAATTCTGGTCAAGGCTATCCTGGCACTTTGCTCATATTCTTAGCATTTCCAGAATATGTCCCCCACAAGAGTATAAACTCTCCTCTGCCCCTTTCCTTCCCTTAGATTCATACGTGTTGAGTTGTTCTCTTTTACGTTAACCAGGTCACCCATTTGTTACAATGCCACCAATAGGATGAATTTCATCATCAGAAAAAATAGTTTTAAATAAGCAAACGATGCACAATGGAAGAATATTTCTGTGGCTGTTTCAGTTAAACCTGAATAGTTATATAGAATACTTATTAAAAAAATTAAAGGAACTTACCCAGTTGTTTTACACTCACTGCATATAGCCTCAAGCCCTCATCCAAGGACTCATTATTTTTTAAGAGCTTCTGTTGAATGTCTTTTCCTTCTAAATTGGGATTGTTGGTAGCATTGTAAACTAGAAGGGCCCAAATCACCAACCTAGAAAAACATTTCAGATGTAATTGTTGGAATTGTTGGTAGATTTTTGGGGGGGGGGGGGCGGGGGTGTGTGGAATAACAGTATATTTGGATATGGTAGTAAGAGGGATGACCATGGAGTGTGGAGACTCAACAGGCCATGACACTCAAAAACTCCTATTACTGGATAAATTAGAATGTTAAAAATATCTACATATGAATAGATTACATTGATTATTGCATGTATAATTCTATTATATCATATCATATAACCTCATTTCTTTTGAGAAATGTTTTAAGTAATATTTATAGTGTACATGCAAGAAAGGGCCACACTTATGACTAATTATACATTGTTTCTTTATAGCCAATAATAAAGTTTTTTAGAAAAGTTAAATTCCAACAAATATGATTAAAATGATCATTTGACTTTAAGGGTATTACCATTTACAAATATGTTCCAATTTCTCCCGAACTGTAATAATGATTTTCCATCTTGATGAAGCATTTGCCAAGTATGTTATATGGTGAAAAGTTATAAAATAAATACTTAAAATATACATGATGATTGGCCAGCATCCTGCAGAAGTCTACAGACTGTCTGACCTTGAACGTCTTTAAAAAGAAAATATTTCTAAGAGAAGCAGAGATGCATCCTAAAAGCCCCATAAAAACCTTTGGTTCTACATTTCAAAGTAATGTAATTTTCTGTTCAACTGTAATCATAGCCATAGTCAATAGCAGAAATCAAAACATGCCGAAGTCAAGGTGGTAGCAATGCTTTTGAAATAAGTATTCCCAGGAGAGAGGCATGGCATATCTAAGTTATAAAATTATGTGGGTATCAATAAAAATGAAATAGAGTACTGATATATTTGTGGTGCTAAAAAAAGAAAGATTCCTTGAAATTATGCTATTCAAGGTCAGGTGAAATTAAAGAAGAGTTCTATTTTTTCTCCCTAAATATCTGCTCATCTCAAGGGCAAAGTGCTGAACTGTTCTCATAATTCAGTCTGAAAAGCTATTTATCTCTAAAATGATCTACTGCTTAGTGTTCATATATAAGTCATATTTCAGGATGAGCAAGACAAACAGATATAAATATAATGGTGAACTGTCATCACTTAATAATTTTTTAAATGGCTTATAAAAAAAGTATCCTATGATTAAATTATTGTTGGAAGATAAGCTTTGCCACTCTAGTTACTGACAGCTTAGAGTTGGGAACATGACCTTTTACTTCTGTTGAATATTGAGAACATAATGAACACAATGTATCGGGATGATACTGAATACCCAAATTCAGCAATTCAAGAATGACCATGCATTTTCACAGGCCTTATCTCTGTATTTTCCTCTCTCATCCTGAAAACTGAAACTGTTTCATGGTTCCACAAAGTTCCATCAGTTGTTACCATCAATCACCCTTTATTTGAATAAACCAGTCTCTGCGGCTTTGGTTTCCTGTCTGGGCGATAGAGGAGGATAGCATTATCTGAGGTTATGGTCTGTGTTAAGTGTTACAATCAAATTGAAAGGAAAACTTTGGGGGAAAAAAGTGTGTGTAAAACTAGTAGATTGTGGTTTTGAGAAAACACTATGAGAGACTAAAAATTTATCAATGAACATAAGAGAAGTAGAGAGTAGGAAAAAAAAAAAGAGGGGAGAATGTCTGTAAGAATACATTGTAAATAACTTTAAAATGATTAAAAAATTTTTTTCAAACAATAAGCTTTTAAACAGTTTCAAAAAATTGTGGAACAAAGATTCATACCAAATAAAAACTACACATGTGGACTTTCCCATATATATGGTCTTGGTTCCCTCTCCATATTAATTTTCTGTGAAGCTACCCATTGGTTTGACAGACAACTGAAATTCCATGAATGTCAATGTCTTTCAAGCAAGAGTTTCCGAGGTACTGATGTATGCCAGTGATGGCAGACTTCAGTATTTCTGGGTAGTAGAAGAATCACAGAAGGTACACTAAAAAGGGCAATGCTGACTTCCTACAGAGGATATACCATTGAGGACACCCGCAACTTTGGCTGCCCCAATTGTTAGATAAAGTGTCCAACAAAGGGATCTGTATCATGCATCCATTATTCCAAGCTCAATATGATCTAGCAGCACAGGTTGGAGAAAAAGTTATTTGGCCAAACAGAGAAGTCCAGCCACCATTCAAGAATATAGCATTAACATAATTATTCTGTTCTTTAGATCATAAAGGAAAAGGAACTTTCTTTCCCTAATCGGATGTTTCAAGCCAATCTGTTGAAGGTACACAGAAAAGTCTCAACTGTAATTAAAAAAAATTTGCTTTTTTAATATTAAACAGAAAACAAAAAAAAGTAAGAAGAAATTCTCTGGTTAACTTTCATATGAAATTCTATTTTTGTCTTCTAGTAAGAATACATCACCTTAAAAGAAGTATATTCCATCATTACTGTTGTAAATCTATAAAATCAGTTCAGTCAATTGAAACGGAGTAAGAATTACATGAACTTTTCCTTTTCAACTACTTTTTTTTTTCTTCTTTGGAGATGTAATAGACTACCTGACCACAGCTAAATTTATTTCATTTAGGAGTTAAAGTTGTTTTTAATTATACCACCCTCTGAAGCTGGCCTGTGTATGCGGATTCTGCAAAGTGGACAGATCTGTTAAATTACCTGCCTGGTCTTGATACGAATTTTAAAATGAAAACTTCTGAAAAGTAGCTATTACCCATATTATTAGATGCTACCATACATAAGCTTTAACTATCTTTTTTTCTTTGATGGTCTTTTTGAAATTTCAAATAAGATGTAATGGGTTATCATAAACTAGCTAGAAATACTAAATATAAAAACTCAGACATTTTAAGTGTTCTACTTCTGAATTATTTTTCATCAGATGTACATTTCTACCCACTCTATTATTTGATGGTTTTGACTACAAGAAAAAAAAAAAACCAGTGTGTATTAGTGCTAAAGAAATAAAAGTGCTACTTGATTAAAATGTTTCCCTCCTATTTCATTATTCTCATTTCTCTACCAGACAGTCAAAACAGGTGAGAGAAAGGATGTTACACTTTCTGTTAAGACTTTGTCAGTGTTACCTTGGATCATTTCCAATGCTTCTCTTGACTTTAATCTTGTCCTCTCCAGTGCTCAGGTGAAAACTATAAATACAAATATGTACATTCATTATCAACCTCATCTGCCACATCATCAACAACACAATTTGAGGAGGTGAAAGAAAGAAGCAAAATGAACATTCTAGGCCACTATTTCCAAATATGTGTCCTGAAAGTATAGTTCTTTCACATGTCGGAGAACAAATGGCTCCATGGTCAAGTAAGTTTGGCAGCCGTGTGCCAAGATTTTAAGATTTACAACACATGTTAGTATACTAAAGAATATGAGATGTTCGGATATCTAGAGATGCACTCAGCTTAAGAATGTACTTCCGGGCTAATTCAACATGTGATCCTTCTTCTGTGTTAACAACATTTGTCGGGTTCACAGAATACACATCTAGGTTTCATGAAACATACTTTTGAAAACTAAGAATAAAACTATGGAAACAAGGTGCAGAGGAGGATATGTGGATTATACTATTTCCTAGGCAGTTATAGTATTTAAATATAATAGTAAAAGATATTTTTGAAAAGCTAGGTGCAGACTATAGATATCTCATCTAACAGAAAAACAGTCTCCAAATTGGGGTGCTACAGATGGTCCACTGGGGTGTGAGATGAAACCAACAGGACTTCTATGTATATGTGATTATCTTCTTTTAATTGATAGTATATTATAACATATACTGGCTAAGTAATGCACACACACAAATTTATTTAAAATTGCAAACATATTTTGGGAATACATACTAATTTTTTTTAAAGGTTGGGATCCATGATCAAAAAATTAAAACCAATTGCTACAGCCCTAAAGATTTTTGTGCACAGAAATCACAAAATATAGAGTTGTTTTAGAAAGATTATAAATATGGTGCATGTGTGTATGTGTGTACTTGTGCTGTGTGTGGGGGGTATAACCAGAGAGAGAGAGCATAGCGTTAAATGAGACTTTTTATTTACTTAAATAAATAAGTAAATTACTTTTTATTTCTTAAATAATTAATTCTGTCATTACCTGATATTGACCACGTAAACAGTGTAGTTCCAATTTTGGAAGGTTAAATTGAGCTGAAAAATACAATGGGAAAGAGTGAGCTTTGATAATACTTTCTAAAAAAAAAAAAAAATCTGAATCGAGTTTCTTCCCTCCCAAAAGATAAGCTGTTATTGGAATAATGCCCTGGGAAAATCCCAGAGAGCCAGAGTGAAAGAAAGGTGAAGATAACAGTTACCGGATCATTATATGCCAAGAACTTTGCAAAGGTTATTTCTTCGATCTCACAACAACTAATGAGATAGGTATTATCTACTCCTTCACCCTTATTTGTGAAGAAACTGAGCCTCATGGAGAGAAATAGCTTGCCCAATGTCCTCAACTAAGAGGTAGCAGATCCCAGACTGAATCCCAAGTCTGTCTGGAAACAGTATACTTTCCTCTCTAGCCTGTATTATAATGGGCTCCACTATAATGGTTCTTCAAATTAGCCCACAGACTGAACGCTACACAGTTGTAAGAGGGTACATAGGAGGATTAGCACAATAAACACCTTCGTATTCCTCATTCAACAAACACTGTAGCAGTAACACATCTTTTTCTAGTAACTATCATCTCATAAGGATATTAGTAAGAATAATTACAAATTAACAATACAAACCTTTTAAAAAAACAAAATGAGTTCAATATTATTGGGAACTATGTTTATTATTGTGTGGCTATTTAACAGCCTCATGGGTCTGAGCATCAGACTTTTTAGAGAAGGAACAGATTCTTCTCAGTATAACTAACAATTACATTGTCCAATACAATCACAAATGGGATTTCTTTACTGATATGAGATCTTCCTATTTGTGTATCACTTCCAGAGGGATTTTTAGGAAAGCTGCTCTCCATTTAGAAATGATACTTATATCCTAGTGTTTCAATTCGTTACTGGCTTTAATATGCCAGTCCAAAAAGTCAACAGCAGCATTTGTCATTATTAGAAAATTTCACTCCTCCCCTCAAGTTTGTAACAGAATTTTTAATTACATACTATTGTTTCCTGTGGTCAACTTGTTTTAAAGCATATTCAAAATAAGGCTTTTCTTATGATGGACTCTTCAAAATAAGACTGTTTTGTCATATCAGTTATTCTTTAGATAGATAGACAGATGATAGATGATAGATTATTGACAGACAGACAGATAGATTAGACAGTCACCACTACCTCTCAACGTATTTAGCCTTGTTTTGCTACAAACGGCATATTTGCCAGGCTTCAGCATAAAAAAACCCATTTTTCTTCAAAATGTATACTCGAGTGACTTCAATCACAAAAACTGTGTGAACTGTAGTAGTGCTGTATATAAAGCAGTACAAAGTCCCACTGTATACTATAGATAGAAAATAAAATAGAAAAAATAGAAGCCTATGGAAAACAAAATTTTTGTTTTAGAGATGAAAATTAAAAACCGATAGGTGGTATCTATAAGGAAAATAAAATAAAATGCTGATTTTTTTAAATTGGAAATTACCAAAATTTTCATTAATAGAATACTGATTAAATAAATTAGCATAACCTAAATCTCCCTCAACAGAAGACTTAAGGGGTGCTTGGGTGGCTCAGTCGGTTGAGCCTCTGACTTCAGCTCAGGTCATGATCTCACAGTTTGTGAGTTCGAGCCCTGCATGGGGCTCTGTGCTGACAGCTCAGGGCCTGGAGCCTGCTTCAGATTCTGTGTCTCCCTCTCTCTCTGCTCCTCCCCTGCTCACACTCTGTCTCTCTCTCTCTCAAAAATAAAGATAGATTAAAAAAAACAAAAACAAAAACAAAAACAAAAACAGAAGACTTAAATGACCAGACAGTCACATAATGGAATACTATGCACCTTTAAAAAAGAATAAAAAGAAAACTTAGATAAGGAAGGTCTCTGTGTACTTTGATGGAAACCTGGCAATTACAAAAATAAGTACAATGATATGTAAGATATGCTCTTAGTGAAAAACAGGAGGAAAAATACAAATCTACAGTCCTTTTAAAAAATGTTTATTTATTTTTAAGAAAGGGGGGGAGGGGCAGAGAGAGAGAGGGGAAACAGAGGATCCAAAGCAGGCTCTGCTGTGCTATCAGCACAGAGACTGATACAGGGCTCGAATTCATGAACTATGAGATCATGACCTGAGCCAAAGTCGGACAGTTAACCAACTGAGCCACCCAGATACCCCAAGAATATATAGCCTTGTTTTCTTTTATATGCACAAAGAAATTCAGGGCGGGGGAACAAACAAGAAAAACTAAGCAGATGGGTTTGTCTCCAGGGAGATGAGCTACAAAGATGGTCAGAATACTTTCACGATATATTTTGTTATACTTTTTGGTTTATGAATCAAACATTCAAACAATTAAATAAAAAATATAGAATCTACTTTTTAAAGCTATGCTGAAAATGTAGGGATATAATAGTAAATAAAGATAACTATCAAAATATATTTCTATTTGTGTGGTACTTTCCTTATTTAGACATTAATCATCTATGAGGCTTGTCCTTGATTCAAATGTCACTCTCTCACTATGCATCAGCATACACCTTACTACTATGTCTATTCATAGTAAGTATAAGGAAGAGTGTCTGCGTTTCAGTATGATCTACGGACTCAATAACCCAGACAGTAGATTCCTTTGCAGGTTTCCAGAGGTTAAAGGCTTCAAATCACAAAAGAAATTATATAAGTTCACTTACCCATTCTGCCACCTTGTTCTGTACTTTAACCTCAGGGTGATGAAGGATGTTTTGAATCACTATGGAAATTCTAAAGATAATTCCATCTGTCCATTGGAAATAGGATTTAGCCGTTAATTATCTTTTATAGTCCTACAATTATCAATTTAAATATACAATCACACAACTTCACACAGTGTAAAGAAATGACTTCTGTTGGAGAAACAGGCTTCTAGTTACGGAATAAGTCACAGTAATAAAAGGTACAGTATAGAAAATACCATCAATAGTATTGTAATAGTGTTGTGTGTTGATAGATGGTAGCTACACTTTCAGTGAGCACAGCATCACACACAGACTTGTGGAATACCTGAAACTAACTAACATTGTGTGTCAACTACACTTCGATTAAGAAAAAACTAAAAAATAAAAAAAAAAACACTTTCTACACAGGTACAGAAAAGTTGAGATATTTTGACTTAATGCTCATTGACCTTTGCAACTGCTTAGCAAGAGTTATCAATTAGTTTATTCTGAGAAATAACCCATTTCTCCTACATTATCACCTATATATGTTTCTTTAATTCTATAGATTTTGGATATTTACTCTAATTTTTTCATGACTTTCTCATGTACAATTTGATCTCATGTAATAAGAAATTATCATTTTTTTTGTACCTTATAAAGAATGACAGGGTTTGGGGGGTGAAAACTTAAGTGGGATGATGGGCAGAAGTTAGCTTGAAAAAGAACAGATACACATATTTGTTGCCCTCTGCTCCTTATTCTCCACCCCCCCCCACAGCGTTTACTTCTAAGTCATTCACCAGATTTTTCATCAAAATTCCATAAATGTAGTCGCTTGTATCAAAATAAAGGGGGGAGGGAAGAAAGAATATTTGCAGATAGAATTTTAACTGGACTAAGTTGCTTTAAAAAGAAAACTTTATGTGAGAAGAAGGTTCTGCTTTTTTCTTTTGGGGATCTTTAAAGTAGTCTGATGTATTTTTTTTTGTAAATGCAAATCAAGGTCACCACCCAAGGTTTGCTGAATCTCTCTAGATGTGTGTTATAGGATACCTTACTATAAATAGCTAATGAAAAAAATATCATTTTAAAATATGTTAGGTTATATATAGAAACGAATTGATTCTCCATTATTTTGTCAATCATCTTTCTTCATGCTTATATTTTGGTAAGTCTTCAGGAAAGTATGCATAGAAAATGTAGAAAGTAGGGGCGCCTGGGTGGCGCAGTCGGTTAAGCGTCCGGCTTCAGCCAGGTCACAATCTCGCGGTCCGTGAGTTCGAGCCCCGCATCAGGTCTGGGCTGATGGCTCAGACCTGGAGCCTGTTTCCGATTCTGTGTCTCCCTCTCTCTCTGCCCCTCCCCCGTTCATGCTCTGTCTCTCTCTGTCCCAAAAATAAATAAACGTTGAAAAAAAATTTAAAAAAAAAAAAAAAAAAAGAAAATGTAGAAAGTATATAATTTAAATACTGTTGGGGAATAGATTTAATGAAAAATTTGGAAAGTCAGTAGAAAATACATAAAACTCTGCCTCTGGAAATCCCCATATCTACCAAAATGCAAATTCCAGTCCCACTACCAAAGGAATGTTTTTCCAGTATGGGGTCAGAATCTCATACTAAAACTTTTGCCGCTCCCAGAGGTAATAGTCTAAATACATGAAATTGGTACAAGTCCAAGGACAAGTGGGTTTAACTTATGCAGACTAGGTTATTTCAGCTTCTAAAACTCTTCAGGTATTTTAATGAAGTTGATTTTATGTTCCTCTAAAAATATTCTGAATTTAAAATACTTAGAGGAATATATTCAAAACAAATGATAATAATTCAGATTAACAAAACCCATTCAGACTGTATGTCTCATCATATAAAATTATGGATATTCTGAAAGAAGAAATTCAAATTGCAGAGGTCCCAGAGTTATTCCAGGATCCTAAGGACAATTCTGGGAATGTTCACTTGTGCCAGCAGAGTAGCTGAAAAGCCACCACTAGATGGAGACGTAAAGCATGTGTTTAAGACCAGTATTCTTTCCCTCTCAGGAAAATATTGCAAAATACTAAAAATCATTATTTTTAATCACTGAGATTTCTGAAACGTTTTGGAAACATTTAAGATGTTTTTATTTAAATTTTAGATATCTGCTGCCTCATTTTTCAATTTGCTGTTATTTATAAAGGAGAAAGACCTCCAATATCAGAGATAATCTAAATGAATTTATAAATATAGTACTCTCCCTAGAGTTATATTGCTTACAGCAAATAAAATATGTGAACACAGAAAACAACCTAACATCTTGTGTTACAGATTCTCCTGTGTTATAGATCACTTTCAAAGTCATTTCTTTTTAGAAGCCTTGGAATGAAGTATCCATATACTCAAGGGAGTCTACTTGTTAAACTTACTTAAAATTGCTGAATAACACAGTCAACAACTAAACATGAGAAATGCCCAGGAGTGGACTGTCAACACTAGATAAAATGTCCACCAAAGAACTGGTAAGAAGGGTTTTGGTTTGCAGCAAAATAATTGGCTTAAGCATTGCCATTGCAGAAAATACACAATTAAGACACACTAAGGCAGGCTTTCCCATGTCATTCTAGAGGTCAAGTGGTCCTCTATAGATGTAACAACGCTCACAGTGTCTCATTAGAAAAGCTTATTACAAATTTTCATATATTCCAGAGACTTCAAAAGCTGTATGTATTATCCTACTAATGGCATCCAAGCCAGAAGAATTCATGATAGACATTTCTTGGGGGGAAAAAAGTATTTAAGAGTATATCCATTTTCCAATTCGATAACTCTTTCATCCATGCAGGACTTCAAAGCAGAAATCATTGCTTATCATTACAGACGTGGCATCAAAATGGTATTGCTGTCTATAGGTCTTTCTCCAATTAATCATTTTTTTGGTCCTTAACACCCTTTTCAGAGTTTCTTAAAAGATATAGAAACGAGACTACTTTATTCTATATTGAAGGGTGTGAAATAAAGGTTTGAAAGGCAGATTTTAAAATATTTATTTGAAAAGACAGATGTTAAAATATAAACCAAATGTTATTTTAGAGTCAAAATGATGTCTTTGGACCAGTGATGAGGCAATTATAACACATAAGTAGCATTTATAAGAAGACTCGAGTCCTGCTCATCCTATACACACGATTTCTTTAGATAACAAGAATGTAAAGCTAGAATGATTGTCTGGTCCATACATACACCCAGAGAGTAAATTTATGTTAAGAAACTGGAAGCAGTGGTACAATGAATACTTGTAAGCTAGGTTTTTTTGGACAATAATAAGGACTAACAGAGTTAGTTCCTTGCTTGGGTTACTTGTGTTGACCCCACAAAATTTAATATCCAGGGGCACTGGAGTGATGCTTCAAGCACAGAAAATAATATTTGGTATGCAAATAATAACTGACTCAAGAGCTTTCCTTAAGAATGTAATGTAAAAGGCACAAAAAAATTATTTGTGGGAATACCTCGGTTATCCGTTACAGACTGAAATATCTGTTTATGAAAAGTAACTTAAAGATTTTCCTAGTATACAATCTGAGGTATCAAAGTCCTATTGAAAATAACAAAAGGAAGTTTACATAGGAACATTTCACAAAGTCTAGGAAAACGCATTTCATCGATACACTGAAGAAGTCTGTCTGTCAATCTCGATCCCTGCCCACCCCCTATACCAGCATATCATCATTGGTAGACTCAGCAAAACTCTTCGATAGTCTGGAGTTTAAAGGATTGGGTACGATAGATAGATGACAAATTTGATAGCTGTACCTATCTTTCTTACAGTCAATAAAATAGGATTCTCTAATATATCAGATCATGATAAGCCTGAGAATGTTTACTGTATCCATTTCCCGAGGAATAAGAGAAGTGTATCTGGAGTTGCTGACAGTATGTGAATGATTTAGACATGACCTTAAGTTCCATTTATTCACAAGGTGAACAAGTAATTCTCTTTCCAATTATTTCTAACTTGACCACATCAAAGAAAAAATATTAATTAGATTACAGTCTGCCTCTAACACTTTGTTACTCTCCCTTTTTAAAAAGATAGTGAAGGCGTAGTGAAGGTGTAGAGATACAAGAAAACAATAGGAGATGGAGAGAATTTAATAATATTGTTTTCATTATATTCATTTTCATTTTTCATTTCTATTTTACAACAGTGTTACAACAGCAATATCAATTTTCCCAAATAAACACAAATGCTTAAGTAAAAATGTGAGTCGATTTAGGAACAAAACCTATTCAATCAATTGTATAGGTGGCTAAATATATGGTAAAAATTGTTCAGATGGTACACAGATTGGAGGACGTGATTTTGAGAATATTTCTACCACATGATGACTTTTGAATATTTTTAAATGCTAGGACTGCATTTTTTATCCAGAATCATCTAAATTAGGTTTTTCCCTCTAATGTAGTCAAGTCAAACCATTTTAACTGATTCTAACATTTGCTCGCTTTGTTGAAACCCCATTGAAGGTTATGACGCAGAGAGAGACGGCTGAACAAGGCTCTCTTCAAGAATGTCAGAAATGACATGACTGAGTGAATACAGCTCCACTCTACCAAAGTCAAGGACTCTGAAGCATCATATAAACGTTCTTGGGCAGTAGAGGACGTGCCAGTCCTGGAGGGAGAATGCCACAGAGGCTCTTTGTATGTTCGTACAAAGAGCGAAATACTTAGTTAGAATTATAATATTCCCATCTACTGGCTGGAGTCCATGTGAAATATGCACTGGAAACTTCAGCTGTTGCTGCTTTTTCCTGGGGGTTGCTGGAATGTCTGCCCCATCATAAATCTCCTTGGTGTAACTACCAGAATAACCATAAACACTTCCCTGAATCGATGTCTTTATAACTGTAGTGAAATTTAGATCTATGTTTCATGTAAAATATTCCATACTTCCAATTTAAATGTCCTTACAGAGGAAGTTGGTATAACCCCCGAAGCCAAAGAAAAAATGAACTATGTGGGTTTCTTTTCTCTGGGTTTTTGTCCTTGGTGATATACTGCAGATGTTTTGGCCTCACAAGTGAAATGATTGGGGTTGAGAAAATTCCTTTGTTTCTAATAGCTCATATTTGAGAATATTACTGTATTCAAGGCAATGCTGTGGTCACCTGATTGGAATTTCTCTTTTCTTTTTTTTTTTTTTTTTTTTTTTTTTTTTAATTTTTTTTTCAACGTTTATTTATTTTTGGGACAGAGAGAGACAGAGCATGAACGGGGGAGGGGCAGAGAGAGGGAGACACAGAATCGGAAACAGGCTCCAGGTTCTGAGCCATCAGCCCAGAGCCTGACGCGGGGCTCGAACTCACGGACCGCGAGATCGTGACCTGGCTGAAGTCGGACGCTTAACCGACTGCGCCACCCAGGCGCCCCAAGGAATTTCTCTTTTCTAGAAGAAACTTAAATTATTTACTCCGAATTACCAAAAGGCTATGTGGTCCATATAGGTAGCAGACTAAATAATAATTCAAGTTACCTGGCATCTTCCCTGCTCGTATCTTATGTCCTATTAACTGCCATATTTGCAAATTACAAATAATATATATAGTGAAGTATACATGGAAAAAAGTCAAGAAGTATTGGCACTTAACTGAAATTTTGTCAGCCAAAAATGGACTTAGTTGATACGCAATCACATTCTAACCATTATTCTTCAACAAATAAAAACAGACAGCAACGTATTACCATATAAATTGATCTAAATGTCACCAACGCTTAAACATAAAAGTCGATTTCAGTGAGAAATTACATCACCAGCATTAGTTTTTTTGAAATCATAAAGTTCCTTAAAAAACTGGTTTCGTGAAGGGAATAGTCTGACAAAATACCATGAATATTTTTTCAGATATTTCATATAAAGCAAATTAATTCCTTTTAATTAAGTGCCTTTCTCTTAGAGCTTCCTTTGAAAGCAATGTTAGCGAAAAGTGCATGAGAGTAGTACTGGAAATGTGGTCATTCCACGGGTCACTAGGAAAAGGAACTCAAGGGATTCAAGGGACATCGATTTATTTTACTAACCTTACAAATGTACAAATGTTCCCAATTATTCCACAAACAGAAATTTTGCTTGACGCTTAGGTATCCCCACTCTTAGAATACAATTTGTTATCACATCAGACATACTACAAATATAAAAGGTAGTGATTTCTTACCATTCCTTTGTTTATCGATTCTATTAGTAACAGGCATGTTAGTGGTGACAGTGGGTGGTGTAGTACTAGGAGAGTCTACAGTAGCTGGTAATAAAGATGAGAGAGATGTAATTTTGCAAGGAGCAATGACAGTTAATATGGATGAGCACTCTATAATTAATGCTTGAAAATATATAGAGGAGGAATAGGAACCATTTCTTGCTACTAACTACAACAGACTCTAGGGTTATAATGCGTAAAATGAAGCAATGCTTCCTATGGCACATTAAGAATCACTTCATATGGCCTTTGGTATTAGAATGCACAGGAGTCTGGAGTTGGCACAAAGGAACAGGAGAAAGAACGTCGAGGTTCTAGACCCAGGTCTGCCATTAACAGGTTAATGACCACGTAGTGGTTTACTAATTCAATCTTTCTAGAACTCGATTTCCTAAGTTTGTATTAAAAAAAAAAAAAGAAAAGAAAAGAAAAAAAGGTCGCAGAAGGCAGTCTGTACCTCACCTGTCAGCTTTCTAAACTAAGTTACTCTTCCTGATATGCTGAGGCTAGAGAACTAAAGTCTCAGAAGAAAATGTATATCTCCTTGAGAAGATAAATGTAAACAAAACAAAGAGAATGAAATGTATAGACTATATGGAATATAATGTATAGAATCAACCATTTACAGATCTCAGTAACTCTACTAAACATTGACAGATAAAATGAATTTCATAAGGACAAGCCTTACAGGGAGGCCATTTTCAAGGAATTATGTCATAGCTATGCTTTTTATACTATTAAAACTTCCAAGATTAAACCTTTATGTAGTGCTTTAATAGCTTTCTAAGAGACTCAAAGAGTTATATATGTAGTAAAATAATATTAGTTTGTCTTAGGAGTATGCTTGTATTAGATGTACATTTGTATGTACAATGACCATTTCTTATATATCTCAATTTACAATTACTTAAATTTAAAAACGTTTAAGTGATTATGACTACCTTCTGAAAGCTAAATTCTTTGACTCAAAATATACATCCTTAACTAAAATGATTTTCCATTTCAAAATAATAAATAATGCTTAAGAATTTATTTTTTAAAATAATGGACAATTGGGGCGCCTGGGTGGCGCAGTCGGTTAAGCGTCCGACTTCAACCAGGTCACGATCTCACAGTCCGTGAGTTCGAGCCCCGCGTCGGGCTCTGGGCTGATGGCTCAGAGCCTGGAGCCTGTTTCCGATTCTGTGTCTCCCTCTCTCTCTGCCCCTCGCCCATTCATGCTCTGTCTCTCTCTGTCCCAAAAATAAATAAACGTTGAAAAAAAAAAAATTAAAAAAAAAAAAAAATAATGGACAATCAACTATATTTATCGTAGTGCAAAATACATCAATGAATATGAAAATGCTTTTTGGTCACTTAGGACACGAGGGGGAAAATGCTGGGCTTTCCTGCCCAGCATCAAAGACTCAGGAATCAGTTCGATAGACATCTCAGATTAAAAGAATAAAATTTTAAACCCTTCAGATCTTGAACTAAGCACAATTAATGTTTCTTTCTATTTTATATAACTATTTTAAAACTATGCTGATTGTGGACACCACATAATGACTTTATTTTTATAGGTCGTTCAAATGACTTTATTTTTCTAGGTTATTCATCAGTAATGATATCAAGAGATAATGTATCAGAAAAGAAGCAAAGCTAATACTGAATTACATCTACCCCTACACTAGAAGCACAGAAGAGAGCTGAGGTTTTGATCCACTTCGAAGCCCTTCTATAACCCCTTCTATAATCGGAGAATCATTCTCCGATTCTCTTAATAAGAGATCCAGCTTTTTCAAAGGCACTGTCATGATTCTTAATGTGGTACATAGAACATGCTACGTCATAAAGAAATATTTAATAGAACAAATGGATGAAATGGGTCATGAGTAATTAGGAGGAGCAATGATAAAATTAAAGCAAAATATTTATATTATTATCTCAAAACTTACATGACTTTAATTATATATTATTAGCATGCAACTATCTAATAATAATATATAATTGGAATACTGGCCATAATATAGTCAATGTGAATTATAATAATAAAATTACATTAATATTAGTTTAATATAAGTATTTTCATCTTAATATTTAAGTTATATTATACACCATAAATTGCCTTATAATCTTGTCATAAGCTTAACTGAATATTTAACTTAATTATCCCCTTCTTTGTCGCACATGAATACTTTTTTCAAAATAGTGCATGACTATATTTATACCGGACCTTTGCAATAATCTTGAAAATAAAAAGAGAAAAAAAATGAAATAAATCCCTGTTTAATAGCATATAATCATTCACATTTAAAAAAACTCATGCTTTATGGAAATATGGTCATCTAGTGTGTGAATGCATTCTTTCTCCACAGTGTATGTACTATGCACCCACACAACTAAGACACAGCCAGAAATTCTTCTGTTTTGCTGGGCTTTGGCTTCTCAAGTGAAAATTAAGATAATAATCAAAATAACTTCAAACACATTACCCAAAATAGCAAGTAGGACACAGAGTCCAGAGGACAACGCTGGCTCCCTACCTTGGCAGAGGGTCCCCAGATCTGCACAGTTGGCTAGTTCTGTGGCCGGGAGTGGGATCAGGTAGGAACCTTGGTCAATACAAAAGGATGACACAAGTTATCTAAATGTCGGATTTAATGGCATTATCCAAGAAAAAAAATCCATGAATCTTCTGGTTGGCATAATAGGAGCAGACCTAGAAGTGTCCAGCAATAACACTCCAACATCAAGAAAGTCTCTCAATCTTTGGGTCTTCATTTCCACAAATGTAAAATCAAGTTACCAACATTTCCCTCAAAATCTGTAACTCCATTTATTGACACTTCACAGATGAAAGGAAGAGAAGTGCTCTTGCCCATTAGAGTTTGTGTAAAAAGTCCGGGGCCTTTTCATAGAATAGATTTAGAAATTCATATAAATAAAGTAATATAAACATCAAAGGTAAGTTTCAAAAGTGAATTTGGATATTATTAATATTCATAAAATGCATATTTCTGGTTCACAGGCACCAGCGTATGCTATTTGCAATCCCAGAAATATGCTTCTGTGACTTCAAATTGGTCTCTGTGTCTTTTCATTTCAAACTTTTTTTTACTGACACATCCTCAGCAAGAAAGAAGTTTAGAGTTGATTTTCTAGTAAAAGTTCTGGGAACCTGGGTGACATGGCATTACTGGAGTAGAGTAGGAATGATCAGATATATAGGTAACAGATACTTGTGGAGGGCCTTATAGAATGCTGGCCCCATGAACGGTGGGGCTCTGTCTTCCATTGGTGAATCCCACACACCTAGTAGATGGGTACTCAAGCTTTACTAAACAAATTTCTAGATGCATCATCAATGGTTGATAACATTTTGAATTCTTTCTTAAAGGAAACTATGAAAGGAAACTACGTAAGAAAATTAGATTTTAAATTTGAAACTGCCTTTGAGTCTCCATGGACAGGTAAAAGAGAAGATACAATAATAATAAATAATATTAATAATTCAGACTTGAGTACAGTGAGGATGGCAAGAAAGTGATGGATACAAGACATCTGAAGATAGAATGTACAACATTTGGTAACTAATTGGAGGAGAAGGCTAGGGGATAGACTAGGGGACATTTTTCTGGTTTCCAGCTTGAGAAATTGGTACATAATGATCTCATAAAAGGAAAGAGGAAATACTAAAAGAAAACTTAGGTGAGGTGGAATGAACAGTAAGTCCAGTAATGAGAAATGAGGTGCCTGTGTGACATCTGGATACGCAGGCAGGTGTACACATTTTTGTTGGGAGGTCTAGCCAAGAAACTATGCCACAGAATCTACAGACGTGTCTGGGATGACTCAAGCTAGAGTGTAGATTTGATGGAATCATAGACATTCCCATATTTAAGTATCATACTATTTAAAAAGTAAAAGAACTCTAAATTTGAGAAGTAAAACCAGTTCTGGTAGAAGGTAGTTTTACAGAAGTTTCACAGAGGGTGTGGCTGTGTCAAGTATACTAGAAAGGTCAAGAATGATCAAAACCGAGAAGACGTTTAACTTTACATTGGAATTCTGGTAGTAGCTGTACAGGAATTAGTTTCAGTAGCGTGGGAATGAAGAACGAATGACCGCCATTTGAGATGTGAATGCAAAAAGAGGAAGGTTGGCTATGAAAGGAAGCAGAGACAGGGAGGGCGAGTTTGAAAGATCGAAAACTTAGACAAATGGACTATGGAAAAAGGCATCTGAAGAGGCAGAAGTTGAGTCTTGCCTTAGTCAGGATTCAGGTAGGATTTTACCATCAATATTTTCTGTCCACTATTCTTTCTTATCACACTCAACTTCTCCCCCCCTCTTGAAGAGTCTCACTTCTCTGTTAGGCACTTATATTTTAGTGAGGAACTTCTGAAAATTAAAAAACCTTTAAAACTCCAAATGAGAAAATGTCAGCCACTGCAACATAAGAGAGAGAGAGACAGAGAGAGAGAGACCCTTGGATGGAGTTCCTGTGCTGCTCAGATTACGCACAATGCTGGCAGTCAAAGGTTCCTTAGGCCACTTCTGGCACTGATACAGTATCTCTGGAAGACAAAGAAAGATAAGGAGACAGTGCTGTGGGAAAGAAGTTTCTAGGCTAACTACACTTCCACTGCAGTATATTGAAGGACTCAGGGTAGAAATGAGGAAAGAAAATCAGAAGAGTTATGATTTAGAGCAAGATATTTAACAATTTTCTTTAACATTTCCTCAGTTTCACTGTATGATAGCAAGTTCCAATATGTGACATCCTTGTCAGGGAAAAAGTAACATTTCTCAATATTTAAACTGATCAGTTGTCCTTTTTTGGGTACTCACAGTTTAGCAAATTGATACTGTATTATAAAACACTCAATAAACACTGGTTTATGACAATTCACTATGGCAACAGAAATTAAATATGAAGACTAAATAGTGTAAGTACAAGTGACAAATTTAATCAAAAGGAAATTATACTGATAAATGAAAGCTTCCATCACAAATATACCAAATTACATAAACAAATACCTAAAATATAAAAAGGGCACACAAACTCTTTATTCCCACCTGGTTCCATTTTCAGCACATCTGCATAAAAAAAGTTACTCTTGCAATTAATTTTCCTAGGTGGACATATTTATAGGCCAGATTGTTAAGGAAGAGGAACCAATTCTCATTCCTGGATAATGATATAATTAGTATCAAGGAATTATTTTCAAAATGTGACCTATGTGTGTTCACTGATGTTTATGGATACCAGAAAGGTTTTTAAGGGTATTTACTTAATATTAACTGTAACATTTAGAGCCAAATTTCCCTGGGAGGGGGGGAACGTAATCACTGAAAAGCTGCAAAGCTATTAATCTTTCTTCTCTCTCTGTTGTTCTTCCCAAATCCTGCCGCTTTGAAAGGAGTCACTATTTACACAAGTTGTGGTAAAAAAGACTGATGCACACCTAACAGCTCATCTGACATTCTACACAATGATAATCCAAATAACAGTAGCACTAAATCCTCACAGTGAGTTGCAACATTGAGAAAAAAAAAAATTGCTTTCAAGTCCTCTTTGCAGGATTACTAAATAGAATTTTATAAATTTTCATAAATATATTTACAACACATTATTTCTGGAAGCTATTTATGCTCATAAAGAGTTTGGACATCTTCAAAGAATAAAGTCCTTTGTAAAGATAAAGTAATTTCATCTTTATTTTATTATTTAAAAAATAATTCAGTTATCTAAAAATGCTACACTCAGTAATTTTTTTTTTTTTAGAGATGAAAGGAAGGAGCCAACAATGAGTCAGAATTTTATGGCTGTGGAAGACAGAACCGTAATAATTGAAAATGGAAGGGTAGGAATCCAAGAGTTGATGAAGCCTTGATAATTAAGCGCAAAATGCTGGAAGTGAAAAGAAAAATCAGTACCAATCCAAAAATTTCTAGAAAAGAATAACAACCAAGTTGGGTACTTAAGAATTGTGTCTTATCTCTCCATCCACAAGCAGTTAATAAATGGAAGTGGTTAATAAATGCTTATTAACTAAATGTAGTTTGTTTGAACTTGGACTATTCACGGGGTTATACTGTACCACTCCTCAGGAAAGAGCAGTCATCAGTAAAATAAATAAAACTGGTATAGAAGGCACTGTCTGTTCTTTGTGAAAAGTGATGGACATTAGCCAGTATCTAAACTGAATCATAACACAGGCGAATACTTGCCATTATAATTAAAGAGTCCACTAGGAAAACCGTCTATCCATAGAGGTCATAAAACTGAATATGCTTAATAAAATTGTTCTAAGAAAAAGAATGATGCTATAAAATGAAAAAGAATTACTGCTAAATAAAGCATTTCCTTCTGGAAAAGGCTGACAAGATTAACTATGTTAATAATAAAAAAGACCTGCTGAAAATTTCTTAATTAAGGTATAATTCCCCAACGAGGCTAGTGTAGGAAAACAAAAAAAGTATAATTCTGAACTTGTTGAAACATTAATTAATTATACGTTGATTACATGAAGGCTAGGGTATTTACTATTTGAAACAAATGACGGAATGTTTTAATGTTAGATGGAATCAGTTCTATTTTACCATCGTTTTTCACATTATAATTTACTCGGCAATAGACCTTTGGAAAATCTATTCATTCCTCTACCGCAAGTTGATTCTGGAATTAAAGGTCATATTTAACAGATATTGTCAGTCCAATGGAATGTCAGGCATGAAATTCTATTTTCCTATTGGTTACTGTACCGATCATTAGTTTTTGGAAATTAGTTACCATAAAGAGCAAGCCAAAATGTTCCAGAAAAAAAAAAAGAAAGAAAGAAAGGTTAAAATGTTAATAGAGCAAACTTTTTTATGTGTTGAAGTTCTGCATAGCTAACAAGCTTAGATATGATCTCTGTGACAGGTATTTCCTGTCAGTTAATAAGTGACTTGGGTTCTTCAACTCCCAAAGCTGATGACTGAGCAGCGGGAAACTCCCTCTCCCGTTATGACTCCTGAAACACAGCCCAGGATATCTGAATCCATGGAATGGGGTGTTTGCATCATCATGGAATGTCAAGAGGACCACCATAAAAATTAAAGGAATTCAAATACACGGATTCTGTAACTTGTGCTCTTTCAATGAAATCATTTTGAAAACTTACAGATGGCTAAGTTACCCAAGCATGTGTTTGATGCATTCCAGTAATCCTAAGCCTTGGGAAAGGAGTTGTAAAGACAGTGTTGAAGAATATCCATAAATGAATCCTGGGGAAGGGAGAGAGGAGATCTACATTTTAGCTCACCAACTGCCTTGGCCACTTTTTAAAAAAAAAATTCAGTTTCCTGCCTTATATTAAGTGAAGAGACTAGCTTAAGTTGGGATTCCCAAGCAGAAATGCCTACTGGGGCCAGAAGGCCATCTAAAGATGGAAGGGGGTTGGCTTGGAAAAAATACAAAGAATGGTAAGGGTTGAGAAGTCCTCTCCCTCTGTAAGAAGCAGATACCACTTCCCCCCAGCTGTGTTGGCCAGGCACCAATACTAACCCAGGTTTAGTTTCTTGTTTGCCAGAGAATCCAAAAATTTATCTTTATTTCAAGTCTAATTTTTTAATGTTGGTAATAAATCATTGTTTAAAAGCATTATGTGGAACAATTACAAATAAAGGATAACAGGTAAAGGCCACTGCCATCATCAATGTCTGAAAGCTAAATGAGCCCATAAGTGGCTGGTTTAACTACATGTGGCCCAGGAGATCTAGCAGATCTTTTCCAGTGTCATCCCAAGTATGTGCTTCAGAAACTTGGACCCTCATGATTCTTTGGACTAGTGTTAAGGATGGGCAAAGTTTCTCTTAAAGGCCAGACAGAAAAATTTTAGGATGGCGGGCCATGTTTCTGTCTCTCACAATCACCAACTCTGTCACTGTGGCCCAGAGGCAGCCTTAGACAATACAAAACCTCTTAGGCATGGTTGGGTTGCAATAAAACTTTCCTAGTTTGCCAATCTCTGGTCTAGAGGATTTCTTTTTTTTTTTTTTTTTTTTCAACATTTATTTATTTTTGGGACAGAGAGAGACAGAGCATGAATGGGGGAGGGGCAGAGAGAGAGGGAGACACAGAATCGGAAACAGGCTCCAGGCTCTGAGCCATCAGCCCAGAGCCTGACGCGGGGCTCGAACTCACGGACCGCGAGATCGTGACCTGGCTGAAGTCGGACGCTTAACCGACTGCGCCACCCAGGCGCCCCAAGGTCTAGAGGATTTCTTACAGAAGTTTAGGAATCCATGTATATCCTTCACATTTTATCATACTAATGTACCCAAGAAGCAACACAGGAAAGAAATCTTATTAATTTTGCTTAAAACAAATACAATGTTGGGGCGCCTGGGTGGCTCAGTCAGTTAAGTTTCTGACTTCGGCTCAGGTCATGATCTCACTGTTCGTGGGTTCGAGCCCCACATCGGGCTCTGTGCTGACAGCTCAGAGCCTGGAGCCTGCCTCGGATTCTGTGTCTCCCTCTCTCTCTGTCCTTGCCCACTCATACTGTCTCTGCCTCTCAAAAAAAAAAAAAAAAAATGAATAAATGTCTAAAAAAACCCAATAAACAAATACAGTGTTCGTATCCTGGAAAGCTAGTGTTTTCCCACCGATCACACCTGAACCATCATACTCCTCATCCAGGCAAGAAGCAGCTCACCTACTCTAGTGTGGCTCACCTTCTAGTGCTGCATTTTCCAAAAGACGGTCTAATTTACACTTATAAGAGAGCACAGCTCTAAAACCTAACTTTTTGAGTTCACTTCCTGGTGTGGCCACTAATTAATGAAGTAACACTGCATAAATTACTTAATTTCTTTGTGCCTCAGATTTCTCGTCTGCAAAATAGGGTTGGTAATAAAACCCACATCATGGGATCTGTGTTGTAGAAAACAGTTAATACGTGTAAAGACCTTAAAACAGTACCTACTACATAATATGTATTGAGTATTCAAATTAAGTGTATAACTTAAGTATAAGCAATTATTAACATATCTACTCAAAAATTTTTTTTTTGCTTGCCACAGTCCTCAAACATAACCCCATAGAAAGGCAACTATTAAATGGTCTGTATTATGACTTTTTAATGGGCTATGGTGAAAACAGGTCCCTGGAGTAAAGAGAATCACCCTGGATGAAGGAAGAACATCACTGCCCTCTCACTGCTCACCATCTCACACCAAACCCACACACTTGATCTTCTCCATTTCCTCACCGAGTGAAAGACTTCTCAGGAGTCCCTGAACATCCTCTGTAGCTAAGCAGACTGGTGCTGAGGAACACCATTAGCTCCTTTACAAACTTCTTCAGTCTTCTTCTGGAATACGGTTGTGGTTTACCCTCTGTCCAACAACCCACAAGGAGATATCTCTCCAATGACACCACTTAATAGCCTCCCACCATTTGCAGACACACCATGGACCACACAGAGCAATGAGTGACTTACCCTGAGGGTTAGGGGACAAGAATTCCCCAGAGCAGAAGGATACACACCGGTCGCAAACTGGGGAGGTGGTCCCAGATCTTCAAATGGGTCCCACTTTGTTCAAATTATCGGGAATGTATTTCTGGTAAAATCCCCTCCAAAGTCACATGAGAATTTCTTTTTAATATTAGACCCCTTATTCTCCCCCTCCCTTAAAAAAATTTTTTTTTTAATGTTTATTTCTGAGAGAGAGTCAGAGAGACAGAGAGAGACAGAGCATAAGCGGAGGAGGGGCAGACAGGGAGGTAGACACAGAATGCAAAGCAGGCTCCAGGCTCTGAGCTGTCAGCACAGAGCCCGACGCGGGGCTCGAACTCACGGACCGTGAGATCATGATCTGAGCCGAAGTCGGACGCTCACCCGACTGAGCCACCCAGGCGACCCCCACTTCTTTCCTCTTTTAAGGAAAGTTATCTCTGTGACTAAAAAGTATCTATTATCAACAATTTAGTCATATGACATTCAAAAGTGATAATGAAACTTCTACTTTTGTATTTTAATCAGTCTTGTAATAAAATAATGATTTCTAAAATTAACTCATGCACATAAAGAATGTTTGATAGTCTATTTTAATATAATGTTGCTATATAGAATTATTTTCCTAAATATTTTGCATTTAGCTACTTCCAGTAATATCACATTTAAGTCTCTCAAAGAGCAACCATAAAGGGCAACAGATGACAAATAGTCATTTTCAAACAGAGAAAAAAAGCTCAAAGAAAAAATTGATAATTCCTGATTATCAAAGATTTTTCCATAAAATGGATATCTTTGGTATTTTATCCTGGCTGAGTAAACAGCATTCTTTTAGGTGGTGGTTGTTTATTTAAATAAGGTACTAGAAATGTCATAAAGATCAACTTTTCACGATATCTTTGTGATTAAAAACAATCACTTATTAATTTCTTTTATTTCAGTCCTGGTGTTAACATTTCTATTTGAGGTGTCATAGTTACCACTCTTGTTACATCAGTGATAAACTGTGTGACATTTTATGACATAAGGAAAACTTTAATATGGTAGGACAAAAAACTTTGGTTGAATAAATATGGTTTGTAATCAAATGTATGCTGTGTATGGCTGAGCATACAAAATTTTAGAAATTAAAAAGCTCAGGAGCACCTGGGTGGCTCAGTCAGTTAAGCATCCGACTTCAGCTCAGGTCATGATCTCACAGTCCATACATTCGAGCCCCACGCTGGGCTCTGTACTGACAGCTCAGAGCCTGGAGCCTGCTTTGGATTCTGTGTCTTCCTCTCTCTTTGCCTCTCCCTCATTCATACTCTGTCTCTCAAAAATAAACATTAAAAAAAAAAAAATCTCATTAATGACAACTACCTATATATACATACATATATATATACATATATATATACACATATATATATGTATATATGTATATATATATGTATTTGGTGTGTGTGTGTTTATGTATAATTTCTTGTTGACCAACATCCATAGAACAATGCTTTAAAAAACAAAGTGTGAATATGCCCAGACTTACCACAGCTTAGGTTGCTTTCTGCTTTCAGAGCTAGGGTTGGGATATTCCAGAAGTCATTTTGCCAGTCGACCACATTCCCTTTCACATTACAGCTGAGGTTAGAGAGGATTTTGGAATTCATGGTAAAATTCCAAAGTCGAAAGTTATAAATGTCCCCTTTTAGAGAGGCAATCTCATTGTGACTGGAGCCTAACAGCAATTTCCCATTTCCAGGAATCACTTTATTAATGGTAGAATCGCAGGGAACTGCGTCATAGTTTCTTTTGAAATTTACACCAATAAAGCCCAGAGAATTATTCCAAGTGATGCAGAGCTGCTCAAAGCTTTCTGTGAAAATGTCTTCTTTATCCTTTACAGGTAACACACTGTTTAGGAAGCATTTTGAGCCAGAAATAGAAAGAAAGTAACCACTCTTGGCCTTTCCAAAACCGAGTAGCTGTGTGGAGGACGCATTTGAGTAGGAGAAGGCTGTCCATTCATGGTCTTCCTTGCCAATTTTGGTTGCTTCAAAGCAGAGAGTGAAAGCGCTGAGCTCTGGAATAGAGACACTTTTGGCAACAGATACCTGATAACTGTCTAGTGTCTGCGGTAAAATGACCTTCTGGTTCCTTAAGGACACAGCAACTAGGACAAAGCATAATAACACATAAAATGTATTAACGTCAAATATGAACTAATGAGATGCAAAACATCTGATATGCCCTCCCACCCCCACCACTCTGGATCAACTGACTTTTGCCTCACACCTCCTTCATGACTGTCACAAACCCATTACCTTGTATCAGTAAAACTACATGTAATCCCATCCATATTAACTCTAATCGTTAGAGTATGTGGGATCTCACAGCAAAACTTCTGAGTTATAGCCAACCCAGTTGATAAGTATCTTTTTTTAATCCCTGAACTGAAAAAGAAAATCCCAAAAACCCAAATTCAGGAAACTACTGTTTCAGGAAACCTGTTTATACATTAAAATTTTCAAAAATATATTAGTTTTCAAATAATTTCTAAACGTAATAGCTAATAGTTCTTTTTTTCATTAACAATTGCCTTTTACTCTTCCCAAACCGTCCTCTGCCACCCTCTCCCCTTCAGAGACCCCATATCCTATTCATTTTCCCCATCACCAGGATATTTCAGGAGCAAAGGTAAAGATAATTCTATGAAGGAGAAAAGTAAAAAAGTAAAAATAAAAATGGAATTTTAAGCTATATTTCCTTTACAGCTGGGTATTTGAGTTCCTTTGTGAGGGATGGCAAGGGGCAGAGGTAAAAAGGGCGACACAGCCACCTCCAATCCCAGCTCCTCCACAAAATGCAATGTGACCTTGGACATGTTACTCCACCTCTCTCTACCTTCTTCTCCTCATCCATAAAATGAAGGACGGTGACACCTATTGCACACGTGGTCAATAGGAATCAAATAATACCTGGAAAGCACTAGAACAGTGCCTGCTATAGTCAGCATAGAGCTAGGACTGATTACTAATGTTACTGATTACTAACAATGATTACTATCATCTGCATAATATATTCAAAATAAAATGCGTTAGCCTAGTCCTTCTGTGACACATGTGAAATTATTAAGTAATACAATGGATTTCACCCTATGTTAATATAATAGACACTGTGAAACATGTACTGGTTTGAGACAGAAGTAGCTCTCCTCAAAAATTCTCTTTAATGCTGGCTTCAAGGAATGCTAGATTGAACAGATTTTAAATTTTTTTTTTCTTTTTTCAACGTTTTATTTATTTTTGGGACAGAGAGAGACAGAGCATGAACGGGGGAGGAGCAGAGAGAGAGGGAGACACAGAATCGGAAACAGGCTCCAGGCTCTGAGCCATCAGCCCAGAGCCTGATGCGGGGCTCAAACTCACGGACCGCGAGATCGTGACCTGGCTGAAGTCGGACGCTTAACCGACTGCGCCACCCAGGCGCCCCGATTGAACAGATTTTAATATAGGTCTATGGTAAAGGCATCATTTTCATGAAAATATTCTAGTAAAAACTGCATGATGAAGTTTAATAGAATTGTGGATTTCAGTCTACTTTTTAAATATAAGGCACTTTATAGGTCTATTTACCCAAAGGGATACTTACATAATATGAACCCAGTATACTACATGTATTGTTTAAAGGGCTGGAAAGAAATATGTCCATCAATGTTTTATTAGTAGTTATGGCTAGATGACAGATGTATGGATAATTCTAACTTGCTTCTTTTTTTTTTTCTAATTTCCTGTAGGGTTTTATAATTTTGAAAACATTATTTGAAAAATTAAAGCACATGTTTTCCAATTAACCACACACGCACCTAATGTGAATCACATTTGTGATTGTGACTCACAAACAGTAAATAACTCTACCACCAAAACCCAAGTTTATAATAATGAGGGTCAGTCATTTTCATAATGGTGCCTTTCTTTTTTGTTCTTTCTTTCATACATGATATTTACTTAAGAAGCTAGTCTTGAATCCTGAATTTTCCTTAAGTAAAGAGAGGCTTTAGAGAGACCAAGATTATTCAAATGTTATGATATGCCAGAATCTGGGAAATACATTTGATAGAAATATATTTTTTCCTTTCATTAGAAATTTTTAAGGTGCTGGGAATGCAAGATGGTGTAGCCACTCTGGAAAACAGTATGGAGGTTCCTCAAAAAACTAAAAATAAAACTACCCTATGACCCATCAATTGCACTACTAGGCATTTATCCACGGGGTACAGGTGTGCTGTTTCGAAGGGACACATGCACCCCCATGTTCACAGCAGCACTATCAACAATAGCCAAAGTATGGAAAGAGCCCAAATGTCCATCGATGGATGAATGGATAAAGATGTGGTATTTATATACAATGGAGTATTACTTGGCAATCAAAAAGAATGAAATCTCGCCATTTGCAACTATGTAGATGGAACTGGAGGGTATTATGCTAAGTGAAATTAGTAAGAGAAAAACAAAAATCATATGACTTCATTCATATGAGGACTTCAAGAGACAAAACAGATGAACATAAACAAAGGGAAACAAAAATAATATAAAAATAGGGAGAGGGACAAAACAGAAGAGACTCATAAATATGGAGAACAAACCGAGGGTTGCTGGAGGGGTTGTGGGAGGGGAGATGGGCTAAATGGGTAAGGGGCACTAAGGAATCTACTCCTGAAATCATTGTTGCACTATATGCTAACTAATTTGGATATAAATTTTAAAAAATAAAAAAATAAAACAAGTTAAAAAATAAATAAATAAAAAACAAACATACAAAAAAAAAACAAAACAGAAAATAACAAGTGCTGTCAAGGATGTGAAGACGTTGTAAATTCTGTGCACTGCTGGTGGGAAAGTAAAATGGTGCAGCCACTGCAGTTGGTTCATTAAAAAAAACGGTAAGAGGTTTCCTTAAAAAATTAAGATTACAGTTACCATATAATCTCGAAATTCCATTTCTGGCTATATCCAAAAATACTGAGGAAGAGTCTTGAAGAGATAATTTTTTAATGTTTACTTATTTTTGAGAGAGAGAGAGAGACAGAACGCAAGTAGGGGAGAGGCAGAGAAAGACAGAGAGACAGAGACACAGAACCGAAGCAGGCTCCAGGCTCTGAGCTGTCAGCACACAGCCCAGTGCGGGGCTCGAACTCACAAGTTGTGAGATCATGACCTGAGCCGAAGTCAGAAGCTTAACCAACTAAGCTTTCCAGGTACCCCTTGAAGAGATATTTGTATACCTATGTTCGTAGCAGCTTTACTCACAATAGCCAACAGGTGGAAGCAATCCAAGCATCCCTTAATGGATAAATGTATAAAGATATTGTGGTATGTACATACAAGGGAATATTATTCAGCCCTAGACTGGACAGAAAACTTGACTTATGGTACAACATAGATGAACTTTGAAGACATTATCCTAAGTGACATAATCCAGTCACAAAAAGACAAATACTATATGATTCCCCTTATAGTCTAGGGAATTCAAACTCTTAAGCAGAAAGTATAGTGTTTGTCAAGGGCTGGGGGTGGGGAAAATGGGATGTTGATGTTCTATGGATAGAGTTTCCATTTTGCAAGATGAAAAAGTTCTGTGGCTTTGTTGCACAACAGTATGAATATGCTTACCACTATGGACTTGTGCACCTAAAACTGTTTTACGATAATAAATTTTATGTTATATGTATTTTACCACAATTTAAAAAAAATTAAGCAACTAAAAAAAAAAAGAAAGAAATTTTTAAGGTGTTTTCCTCAGGCTATGTTGTTCATTAGCTTAAGTTATAAATAACTAACTTTAATTTATATGCTAATTTTTTATATTTGTTCCGTAGCATAGTTCCTTAAAAGGGCAGCATCTTAAAAGCCTAAAATAAAATGATTTCTGAATAGGAAAATTTAAATGTTCAGTGATGTTAGAAGTACAGCTTTTAATTATTAGCTGTGGAATATCTACAATATCTTCCAAGCAGCCTTTAAATGCTCTGCATATAAACAATATAAAAGAATTCAGCTCTACTGTAACCAGATTTTGGATCTGGTAACTATATATTGCTAATGAGAATGCTGAAGGATATTAACAGATTCTTGCCCTTAAATTCTAATCCTAATCATTCACATTCACATAAAAGAGCATAACTCTTGTCTTCTGGTCCTGGTGTTTATTGTAGAACATGCTAAATGAAAGCAGAAGGTTGGCGTCGTCTTTGGTTTACATACCTCTGATGTAGCTGGCATTGAAGCCTTTCTTCTGGATGCTAAAGTCACTTGAAAAGGACACATGCATCTCATTCGCACTGGAGTTAAACGATAGGCCTTTGGCAGTTGCTCCGCAAAATTTAGTCTGGCTCTCTCCATTATCAAGGGATAATGAGTCATAAATGCAATTGGGAGCTTCTTCAATGTCGAAATCATTAAACGTTATCTGAATGATATAGCCAGTGGGGGCTCGCAGGGTCCACATGCAAGCCTGGCTGTTAGGATAGTCGTTAGGATAGCACGGAGAAGTAAATGTCCCAGAAGGGTTGGATAGGACGACTCTGCAGTTGGCACAGCCCCACACTGTTGGCCAGACAAAAGAGAAACAGAGACAAGGGTGGGGATTAGAGGCATACAATAAACCAAGAATACCATACACTGGGGACAATCAAATAGTAAACATTTTAAAATACCAAAATATAACCATGAAAAATAAAAGGAGAATGAAGCCATCTCAAGGAGAAAAAGCAAGAAAGGAACAAAAAAGTAAAAGAAAAATACAAAGTTTTAGAGCAATGATTCTTAAACTTGGCAGGGAAGGAGGGTCATATACTCTAAGAATCTGATAAAAGTTACAGGAACTCTTTCTAGTAAAACACATGAAAGCCAGTACATTGTTTTAGGGAGTATATGAGGCCTCAAGAGGCAACAATGGATTTCCCAAAGGTGCACTGGCCCAGGTTAAGAATTTCTACTCTAGAGAGTAATTGAACCAGGGTGGAAGGAGTTATAGAAACGCAAAGGTAGAAGTCAATATTATAACCATAGATATAAGGGAAGATAAATACTTAGGAAATACATGTTTAAAGAGAAAGCTACCAATACAAAATAAACAAGCAAACAAGTTATCTTCAGGCAGATTGTATTTTTTTCTAAAATTCAAATAAATAGCATCACCTTGCATGTGTGGAATATTTATAGTTTTGAAAATACTTTCACTTGTTTCATTTGTTCATTACAGTTGTTACGTATGTACTTGTGTGATTATCTCTTATTCATTCAGTGGATAATAATTGAGTGCCTGTTATATGGCACTAAATACTATAGATTAGTCAATAAGAAAGACAAAGTCTATGCCAGAATGATTCTTACAATTCAGTTTGGGGCCCAAATAAATAATACAAAATAATGACAGAAGGTAATATGAGGTAGGAAGAAAAGTAAAGAAATCACTTATTTCTCAACTATTAGCTCTCCAGGCCATAATCACCAGTTGGAACCAGAAACCAAGGTCTCCTGTCTTTCTATCTAGTCATGCTTTTGCAATTAATATTCACGTTTCTTTCTACAGTTGTATAAATGTAGGTGGTAATTTCATGTATTCAACATTCTGGATAAATAAAGTGCCATAAAACTGACATTTACACTTTCAAACAGTAAAATACTTTGGCCATGTTAATGGAAATCACTCTAAATGTATTGTACTCCTCCCTCTTTTGCTGGGTTGAATAAAATATGCAATAACTTTTCTTGAACATGGTAGTTACTACAAATACTGCTTATTCTTCCATGATTCAGTGAAAGAAACAAGGACTTATCAGATACACTACACTGCTCAAGTTAGGTTTTTCTTTTTTCTTTCCCCTGTGGCCACCTTGTGTTATGTGCTGTATCCTTGACAACTCTGTTCCCCATCAATTCTTTCTAACTTGCCCTCCCTCTGCTTTTCCTCCCTGGGTCTCCATTGTCTTGTACCGGGCTGAAGACAGAGGAAAACAATTTATGATCACTAAGTGTTGGCCAAATGCCTTCTCTCTTCCATCCTTGAGCCACCACATTTGTCTCCTTTGTAGCTTTAATCAGAGCAGTGTATTACTTCCACTTGTGACATTATTTGCTTCTTGTCGGCTTCTCTGAGCCCAACAAGCAGAGTATGTACTGTTATACTCACTATCTTACTCCTCAGGACCTCACAGCATCCCTGGTGCATGGAAGACTTTAACATAACATAACATAACAAATTTAACATAAATTTGTTAAATTTATGAACAAATAAATGAATAACTTAAATCAATGGAAACATGTCTCAATTAAAGAAGGATGAAGTACGGTATAAGCCAAACAAAGTCTAAGTCAGAAAAAGACAGCGTGCATGAACTCTGGAATATCTCTTTGGATGGGGCTTTAGGGCTCTTTCTTCCAGTTATTTCACTCATAGTATAGGACTGAGAACACTGGGCCTGACACTTTAGCTTCCTGTAACTGTACCTTGGGCTCAAGAGAGAGAAATAATCCTAATAGATTAACAGGAATGTATCCAGTAAAAGGCACTGAAGATTAAAAAAGAAAAAGAGAAAATAAGATACGATCTCTGTGTCATCTCAACATGCATGAAACAACAGCATTTTTCCAAAATAAAATGCTATCCACTACATCCAAAACCCAACTACTGTTCATGAATTCCTTTAGCCTGATGTGCATATTTTCGGTCAAATTCTTCTCTAAGAGCTGAATGAAAGGTATAGGAAAGTTCAATCTGTCCACATGGATGCTGTAATCTCAAACAATTAATCTCCTCAGTTTCACTATCTTCACACAACAATAAAAGCCCTATCTCCCAAGGTTATTGAGAGGATTAGATAGGTTAATGCAAGGTCCTTGGAGCCACACAGTTAGCACTATATAAATGTTAACTATTATTAATCATTACTATAACACAGAATCTGTGCATCAATAATTTAAGAGAGGAAAAAAAACCCAGCACTCCACTTTAATAGAATCTCTTTTTCCCTTAGGCCCTCTTTAGGAGAAAAAGAGAAAGGGAAGACGCCCATAATATCTATTAAAAAAAAAAAAACATTTACAGCATTCTTCCGTATGATTTTCATCTATAGTTGCAAGATAGCATTTAGAGATGGTGCTACTAAATAGAGATTATTTTAGCTGGATGAAAAATCGGTTAAACTAGGTATAGTATCATCATGTTAATCATACTTATAGATAACTTCACGGTAAAGGGCTTTCACATATACTATCTGACATCATGACAACCCTGGGAATTAATACCACCTCTATCTTCAGATGAAACAAATAAGGCTGATACAGATTATGTAGCTTGCTCAGAGTGACACATCTAATTGACAAGAGGATCAAGATTCAAACCAGCTCTTCTGAATGTAAGCCTAGTGTTTTCCTAGGGAAAAAAAAAGTTTCCACAACTAAACAAAAGACAGCAAAGTGGTGGGCTCAAATACTCTTTTAAGAGACAATGTTTTCTAATGGGCAATTTCTTAAACATAGTGTAATCACCCTGATATCAATATATTTTAAGAAACTAATTTTGAAATATTTTAGTAAAGAATACTAGGTAGTCTAAAATATGGTGATTTGAATTTGCCCATTTAGAGCAATCATATGTCACAATTAATTGATTCCTATACAATGAACTAGTTCATTGAGAAATTAATTTGTTCTCTCTCGGGATGCCTGGGTGACTCAGTCAGTTAAGCATCTGACTCTTGATTTCAGCACAGATCATGATTCATGGTTCATGGGATCGAGCCCAGCAATGGGCTCTGTGCTGACAGTGCTGAGCGGGTGTGGGATTTTGTCTCTCACCCTTTCTCTGCCCCTCCCCTGCCCATGCTTGCACGCTCTCTCCCTCTCTCTCTCTCTCAAAATGAATAAACATTTTTTTTTAAAGAAATTAATTCGTTCTCTCTTAAAGGCATAGCTACTTAAGTAAGGGGTGCCTGGGTGGCTCAGTCGGTTAAATGGCCAGCTTCACTCAGGTCATGATCTCACAGGTCATGGGTTTGAGCCCCATGTTAGGCTCTGTGCTCATAGCTCACAGCCTGGAGCCTGCTTCAGATTCTGTGTGTCTCTCTCTCTGCCCCTCCCCTGCTTGTGCTCTATCTCTCTATGTCACTCAAAAATAAATAAATGTTAAACAAAACAAAAAAAAAAAAATTTAAAGGCACACCTACTTAAAAAGATGGCTCCTAAAGTAGCCACTGAATGAGGTCTTGGTAAAACCAGAGTTAACATATTTTCTAAACAATACTCAACTCAAAATATCTGGCTCAAATGGTTTTCAAAGACGGATACAGTAACATATTCACACCTATAAATTTATACAAGCAAAGTTTTCCAGTAATCTAAACAACAAACCAAATACCACCCCTAGCTCTTGCCTATGCCTGCAAAGGTTTAGCAAGAATTTACTTACGCTTACTTCCCTTATTTTGCAAAACTTTATTCTTCAAAGAAATTCCAATCTAAGATTGAAAACCTCCCAGTCATGCCAAAGCCTATTTCGATTTATAAAGAGCATTTAGATCCAGATTTAATAATCGTTACCTTTTGTTCTGCTGTTTTGTTTTGTTTTGTTTTGTTTTAATCTCAGAGATTTCGATTCTTACTCCAACCTGGTTTCAAGTACTTGCCTGTAACTCAAATAGTATGTTCTTTAAAATTTAAGGCAGGAGTATCCGGCTCCAAAAGATAAATCAAAAGAAATCCATTTTAGCTGCTTTCAACACAGATCTGTAGATGGGATAACTGGTTTTCCTATACTGTGTTAAGTGGTGAACAAAATGCATACACTTAAATCTTATTTTTTTTATTTGAATGCGTATAAAACTGTCGCTGATGAATTTGCTGGAAAACCTAGCTGGTGAAAATCATCTCCAGAAAATGATGCTTTAAGTCACCTGTTCAGTTTGCATCCATCTGGAGTCACTGTTTGAATTATCTATGTGAATAAATTACATTCTAATGAATAAAGGTTATTAGTTGCTTAAAAAGGTTTAAAATATTTAGTAGCCATGGTGGTTTCTGAAGATGACGTGTAAAGGCCAACCACTGAGAATTCCAGGATCGGTTCTAATGCCTAACCCTTCACAAAGCCAGGAAGAGCCACACAGGATTGCTCCAGATCGAGTAAAATGCTGCCAGATGTAACGCTGCTAAAATGTCAAATAGAAATAATACTTTAGATGCTGGCATATATTGATTGACTGATAATATACAAAACTATACATAATACAGAGTCATTACAGTGAAGTGTTTAAATTTAAGTGATTTCAGGCCTCTGTGCATATTTTTTCAGGACAGCAGAGAATCTGAAGGCAGTCTGGCTGTGACATCTGCGTTTCTGTCAATGTGACACACTTGGCAAGCTCCCCCTCCCCAGCCCGCCCCACCCCGCCTCTGCAAACCCTACACTCAAAGACAGCATTTCCATGGACGGGAGGATCCCTCCTAAACCAGGGTTACACTGGTCATTCCAATCTCCTGCTGGAATTTCCAGCAGCCAAGCAAGGATATCAATTCACTCCCAAAGTCCTCCTAAAATACTGTTTTCCCCAGAGCTAACCAGAAAATGGTTTGACTTCCCACTGTGATGTTTCAGCCTCAAAACATTCTTTGGAGGCACCACGAATATGAAGCTATCACAATGACTTGCACATTAGTTCAAAAGGGTACCATTTTACTTGAATCAGTTAAGTCTGATATGGCCAGAAAATTAACAAGAAGTTGAAAGTTCCTTGATGAAGCACCATTAAGCTTGACAACTTTTTTTTGAATCTTCAAACCGATTCATATGCACCACACCTTCAGATACATTTCTATCTTCTATAGTATTGTTCATGTTTAAGTTCTATCTTCTACAGAATCTATCTTAAGATTGTTCTGTCTTCTATAGTATTGTTCAAGTCTTGCCTTTCCATAACCACTGGAGCATTAAGAACATTCCATACGTAACTCTGAAAGGTAATATTTTCTGAACCAATGAGTGAAATGATGGAAATGCTTCCAGATTCACTTTATTATGTAGCTATATCTCCCTTGCAAGAGGATTAAACACACAAGCACATGTGCATGCATATGCACGCACACCCACACACATGTTCATGGGAAACTGTTCTCTCTTAACCAGTGGTTGAATCCTTCTCCAAGCGTTTAAAAAAACAAAACAAACAAAAAAACAATCTAAAGGCAATGCATAATTTGAAACAACCTAAAGCTGTAGGGCTGACCACTTAATCTACCTTTTCTGGTTAGTATGTTCAAGTCTCTTATCCCCTTCCATATTCCTGCACTGCAAACCCCAACTCTGTATTAATCCAGCCATGGACCTTCTTCCTCTCTAATACATGGGCTTCTGAACACTGCTGAAAAGAATCCACAACATTGTTCAGATTGTTTATATTATAGCGGCTTCCAATTTTATCTCACTCACCCTTTTCAACACTTGATGTCTCTGAACACTCCCAGATTCTTGAGTAGCCTTTTCACTCATAGTTCCTACCTTCTCCTTATTCTCCTCCTGCCCTTCTCTCAGCCCTCTCTCAGCAGGCACCTGCTCTAACTGCCCTCACAATCTTTTCTATTTCAAGTGTGAATCTCAGACCCACAGTTTCAGCATCACCTGGAGCTTGTTAGACACACAGAATCAACCAGACCTACAAAACAAAATCTGTATTTTACAAAAGATATTCTGGTGACTCATAAGTACATCAAAATCTGAGAGGTACTCCCTTAAATCACAACATACTACGGAAGCCAGTCACAATCTCCGTGCATACACCTTCTCCCAAAGGGATCTGCCCCTCCCACATCTCACGCAGTCATATGGGTAACCATCACCCCAGGGAAGGATCCCTGACCTGAAGGGAACCAAATCACAGTCTCAGCTACTCAGTCAGATTCTCTCTCTGAGAAAGTCAAGTTAGGGACACAGATAATTTATTCAGAGAATGATGAAAAATAGAATGCCAAAGTTATACAAACTGAAAAACAGTGGCTACCTTGCCCACTTGCAAACAAAGGGCCCTGATGGGCAGAGAAAAGAGAAAGAGAACAGATGTAGAAAACAGAGAGGTGAGAGAAAATCAAAACTGTGAGAAACACAGAGACTTTAATTTTAGACATTCCATGTCCAGAAATCAATGGAAGGAGCAGTTCTTTGTGGCTTTTCATTGAATTCTAGGACAAGAATTTATACCTACCATCTCACTTCTCTTTATCTGGTTTTAGTAGATTTCTGTTCCTTACAACCAAGTGTGCCTCAAGGCAGTACTTTACAGGGCTCTCCTCTCCCTTCAGTTTTTCTATGTCTACACTCATTCTCTCTGGATGATGTCATCCAAACCCAGGCCTTCATTATGTTCAAATGCTGGTGACACGCATATCCTATTTAGCACCACACCCACACTTGTGAATGTCTAGTCAATGTCTCCACTTGAAGGTCTCATAGATCCCTCAATTCAAACACTATTCCTCAAATTATTTGTTTTTATCCACTTTATAGTTGTTAGTAGCATGAGAAACATCCAAACTAGACCTCTGAATATACTCCTCTGTCTTCTTTCTCCCACGCCTTCTCGAATTTTTTATCCAGGACTATGACATTATCTTATCCATGGTTATTTAATTCATCTCCTTATCCCATTCCCATAGCTACTTAGCTTAAGTTTCACATCTTTTCTCTCTTGGACAAAAGCTCAGTAGCTAGCCTCTTTGTCAATAGTCTTGTCACCTCCAACTCATCCTCCACATCACTACAAGAAAGATCTATGAAAATGCAAATGTAAGGATAAAAATGTTTTCTCTAACTCAAAATCTTCTCTGGGATCCAAAAGGACAAGCCCTCTTTGAATGACACATACAGCACTCTATACTGTCATGTTCACACTGTCTAACTCATCCCTTACCATCCCCATATCAACTCGCTCAATAAATACTTATTAAGTAAGCATCTCTGCACCTGGCACTGTGCTGGCTGCTAGGAATACCAAGCATATCGTGGACAGGATATAATCCCTGACTTTATGGAACATGCAGATTATTTCAAATACAGATAAATAGATAGCAATAGCACACTGTGCAAATTGCTCTGATAGAGCAGGTAGATGAGTGCAATCACCTAGGTGTAGACTTCGTACAAACAGTGCCATTTTTAACAGATGAGAGAAACTAAGACCTAAATATGCAGCACAGAAGTGGGCCAAGTTAAGAGGGAGGTAGGGGAGAAAAAGAGAAGTGTTCTGGGAAGTAGGTCAACAGGTGCAAAGACCAGCAGGTAAAAGAGCTAGCTGACTGTTCAAGTAACCTGCAAGTTTAGTTTTGTGGAAATGTAGTATCTAAAGTGGGGTGAAATAGGAGATAAAGGGTCAAGGTAGGCAGAATTCTGTAAGCCACACTAAAAAAAAAAAAAAAAGAAAAATTATAGTAAAAGCAGAAAATGAAAAGGTTTTAATTATGGGAAAGCAAAACAATCAGATTTGTATTTAACACAGATCTTTTTTTTTTTTTTTTTAATCCTTACTCTTGCATACAACAAAGATCCTTGTAAGAATCACTGCAGCCTCATTCAAGGGACTTGACAGAGGACCAGAAGAAAAAGACAGCGAACTACCCTGGCAGCTTATTTGGGGAGAGCAAAGAACAGTCCCAGCAGTAGGCAGACTAATTCTACAGGGACTTCCTGCAGCAGAGCCTAACTGCCGATGGGTAAGATATAAAAGCAGCAAAGCGACCAATCCCATGTTCATCGAAGATCTGTCTTACTCTGATCTTCTGTGTTTTATCACCCCTGACGAAAAACTGAGGGAACTATGAAAAACAAGCACCCACCTAACGTTCATTTCACTTGAGAATGTCACAGAAAACTTTTCCATATGGATTATCGAGGCAGTGCTGCAAAGTAAAACTGGTTTGTTTTGGCACTAAACCAGAAAAATAGTGCTAAATAAAACCAACAGAAGTGGAGAATATCTTATCCTAATTACAGCTAATTATAGTTCTAATAGCCATGAAGGCAATGATGTCATTATTGGCTCATCAGCACATTACTAACTTCTTGAGCACATGAATGCAGCTAATGAGATAATCCATATAAAATACTAGGACTGCACTTGGTTGTCAGTAAGATGCCCAAATAACATTAGTTTTTGGTGCTGTGATTGTGGTTATTAATAGTGGAGCATGTTAGCAATGTTTCAGATCATTTGTTCATTCATTCAATTTTCTGGGCCCCTACTTTCATTCGTTTCTAGTTCTGTCTTAGATATCTTTACATATGGTTATCGGAGGATGGTCAGGGTTGGAGGTAGGAGTGAAAAGTTATTGCTTCTAATTTATTCCATGTTATGTGGTGCAGATGAAGAACCTGAAATTAATAGCTAGAACAAGTTTTGGTTTAACCTACCCTCCCAATAAGTTGGGAGAATATATGGGGAAGAAGATGGCAATGGCAGAGTAAATGTACACTGTAGCTCAATTTTTCCAAATGAGTCTTTAATTTCAGGGCATTAAACACACACACACACACACACACACACACGCACGCACACACATATTCAGGCTTGTACATATAAATGACAGCCATTTAAATAGTGATAGCTTAGAGAAAAGTAAATTATAGATGCAACTGGCATAATTTTGTCCCTTTATGGAATACTTTTTATGTAAACATTTTAGTAATAAGGGCTGATGTAAAAATTCCATAATATAGATTTTTAAAATAAAAATGTTTTTTCAGTAAGAGTTTCCATTTTATACATAAATAGGTTGTTTAAATATGCTGTCTCACTGCCTTAACTTAATCCATTACTGGAATTAATTACTTTTCAAAATATTTATATAATGTCAACTTTGCACACAGATCTCAAGAATAATATATTAGAGGACAGTCTGAAAGAGAGGGAGGAAGAGAAATAGATGATCTTAAGTTTGTTCAACACTCTCTGAAATTAAACTTTAAAAAGATATCTTCTATTCCAACTCCTTTCTAGCTAAATCAAAGATCTAATAAAAAATGGTTTGTTATTATTTTTGAAAAACACTGTGGCAAGAACAATAGACTCGTGATGCTGAACTAGAAGCTCTCTCAAGATCCCCTCCAGATCTAAAATTGTACCTTCCAAGAAGGTAAAATACTTCTTTAAAATTTCAGTACAAGCCAAACAATCCTTCCATATACACAGAAGCAGAGAATTGATAATTACAAAAACTATAATAACCACTAGAATTTGGTGAGTGATTACTTAGTGCCAGGTGAGAGAAAAGTACATTGGCTTCCTCTTGAAATAATCTGTTTATGTGACTATTTTGTAATACTACAAGTGGATCACAGTAGATTCTGGTCTTGACTCTTCCATTAACCAACCATGGGATCTGGGCTAGTCACTAGCCATGGAGGCCTTGGTATCCACGTGTGAAAAAAAAAAAATGTCTCTTCTAGTTCTAAAACCCTAGTTTGGTGATAGATTCAGTTCCTCACACACAGTAGAGCTTCAATTGCTCCCTTTAGCAGGAGGAAGCTTCCGGGAGAGTCATGGAGATATCTGACACTTCTGGAAGGGAAAGAACCAGATTATGAGGCAACAGGGTCTTTTTGAGCATTCATGAGTCCCCGCCTGTTTGAGTTCATTTGTCCGCTCTGGAGCTGTAAATCAGGCAACACAGGTTGAATGGAATTAGACCTAATGGTCAGCAAACATCCTGGCTTCTGGGATATATTCCGACTGCTCAAGAAAATTTCCACATCTTGCCAACAGTAGTTATTGTGCTTTTTTGAATATTGCTGGCTTAAAATTACACAGCAAGCTGTCTCAGATTGTGAAGATTTAGAGTGTGGTTACATCAGCGGGGGGAAATCACCTACTTTCTACCTAATGTAGCTGCTTTAGTGTGTTCTTGATGCCTACAAGCTTACTTTACAAACGAAAAACCAGTTAATTACTTTTATAAAGTTAATACACCTATTGAGAAGTGAAGTTGAATTTTGGTTTGCCACACCACTGCCAAAATGTTTATCTGATTTTGAATTTCTCCGGGTTGGGGACGAGGTGGTGTAGGCACCAACTCTGTAGTGCCTCTGGCAGGCGATGCACATCCAGGCGACTCCATCAACTTCTCCACATCTACACTGCTTCACCTCTACTCCCGGGACCCTCCACATCAACCACACAATCTGCGGTAAAAACACACTTGAAAAAGTTCATGAAGGTCACCGAACTTTGTAATCACAAACTTCCAGGATAGTATAAGAATCTACTTGCTTCCTGTCTTTTAGTCAGTTTTGTTTTTAAACTCCAGAAAACTGGGAGAGTGACTTGTGATAGGTGGGTGAATAAGGTCGCACCTGCAGGCAAGCCAGAGAGAAGCCCAAACCACCAAAAGTGGGCGGGCTGGATGGTCTACAGAGCAAACAGTGCAGTGTGTTTCCCTTTGGAGGCACAGACCTAAGAACAGAAGTTTGTAGAGGTCTGAACTGGGGCAAACTGTCACTGGAGAGCCTAGGAGTGCTCAAGCTGCAAACATCTGTTTTGCTCAACTATTTGAGGGGCTTAATGATCACTCGAAATTTCTGTCAAATTGCTTCTACGCTCCTGACTATTTGGCTTTGCAGTGTTGTTTGAGAAAAAAGGGAAACATTATTTTTAACATACAGATTCCTTTCATGATCCCATGTAGAATATCAAGTAGGCAACTTTGGGAGGGTGTTCACTAAGGAAGTGACTTTGGAACAATAATAGGTATAACACTATCCCGGATAGTGCAAGTTATAACACAGAGTGTTATAATAACACTGATGAAGAGGCAGACTGAGCCCCAGAGAATTTTGCAATGACACAGGGAAGTCCATTTTACAGAAAAACTGAAAGGGAAATTTCAAATAATGGCAGTTTGGGATTCCAATGTAAATACAAAGCTTTAGATACATATATATCTTTCTAGGGAAGGGTATATATGATGGGAAGACTCTGTCCTTCTGGCATCAAATCTGAACCTCCCAAAAGATGAGAAACTTTCAATCTGGGGATTCTTTAATAATGCATTAAAGTAAATAGGAGATATTTGGATAACATATCTTTCTGAAAGTTACTTACTAAGATAATTTGAGTTGAGTCTCTACTCAAGAAAATCAAAAGGATTTTCTTCTCCCTCCAATATACACAGCTGACTTTCAGAGTTTTTTTTTTTAATGTTTATTTACTTACTTTGAGAGTGAGAGAGAGCATGCATGTACTCATATGAGCAGGGGAAGGGGCAGAGAGAGAAAGAGAGAGAGAATCTCAAGCAGGCTCCATGCTGTCAGTGCAGAGCCCGGTGCGGGGCTCGATCCCACAAACCTGCAAGATCATGCCTTGAGTCATAATCAAGAGTTGGACCCTAACCTACTGAGCTACCCAGGTGCCCCTTGACTTTCAGTCTTTTAGATGGGCAAGACACTAGGAATTTTTGTGAAGGACCATCCAGCCAGCGTGGCCCTGTTCTGTGTGGAAAGACTGTTAGCCTCACAATGCAAAATGGGCCAAAAAGCAAAGTTGATATTTTAATAAAAGTTAATATTTGCTTGTAAAGTGGTGGAAATAGCTTACATACATGCGATTTTGCCTGAAAGGAATAGTGTTTTAAATTACCAAAAATACTTTTTTCTCTACATCATTTTTATGGATATTATTTTATGATACTTTACAAATTTATTTTCTATAAAATTAAGCCACGATTCAAAAGAAGACAAGGCAGGTGAAGTTCCTCAGTCGCTATTTGTCTCATAACAAACAGAATTTGTAAGAAACATACGTATCACACAGAACTTAAGATGCAGGCCAGAGGCTCCTGGTTAAAACATAAGAGCAAAGGTTCTAAGTGCCTGGATGGAAGACAACATAGGGCTGACAAACGGAGGATCACATGTGGTCATTAACAACTCAGACACCACAAAGCCCTGCCCACAGAACGAGGAAAAAAAAAGAAAGCAAAACCTTAAAGGACAGCCTGTCTTGCCATTTGTTTACTATATTTGAACATTTGCTCCCAGGAAAGCTGGAAATTAAACACCTGTAGTTCACAGAAGCTCTTTTGGGCACCAATCTAAATTTCTAGTTGAACTGGCTTTGAAGTTGCTCCTATGCCAACATCTTTACAGCTGCTCTCAGTATGTAAACCCTGCATACACTTGACTAGAAATAGCACATTGACTGGCTGGAACTTTCTGCACAGCGTTTCAGTGAAAGACACTACTGTCCTCTAAAGCACATTATTCAACAATTAGATTTGGGCTGCCGATGCAAAAGACAAAGGCGGCACTATATCCTGTTCCATTCAATCAATTTTCTTCATGATGTCATGCTTAGGTGCAGCCTTTCAATTCACAGTTTGATTTTTTTACGTGGCTTCTAGTGATGTACAAGTCACGTAAAAAGATGTACATCTACCTCCGGGGGTACACTCATTTCAGAAATATGAGGACTTTGGTTAGAAAATCTCCTAAGTTGGAGTAACTGGTCTATTAAAACCATTAATAAGGGCGTCTGGGTGGCTTAGTCGGTTGAGTGTCCGACTTCGGCTCAGGTCGTGATCTCGCGGTCTGTTGAGTTTGAGCCCCGCGTCAGGCTTTGTTCTGACAGCTCAGAGCCTGGAGCCTGCTTCGGATTCTGTGTCCCCCTCTCTCTCTTTGCCCCTCCCCCACTCATGCTCTGTCTCTGTCTCAGAAATAAACATTAGAAATTTTTAAAAAATAAAAATAAAACCATTAATAAAGGCAAATGTGAATGCTAATGAAATTTTAATGAAAAAAGTACATCTGATTGTCTCCCACTTGGTACATCATCCAAGTAATATTAATGTGCTTATTCTTTTGCTGTCTTTTGTGGATTAAAAAAATAGAAAAAGAAAAGGCAATGTCAATGCTCAGTTGATGTGATTCAGAGTTTTAGGAAAAGGCCGGGAGGGAACATGTTACACTAAGAGTGTTTGATGGAAGATGGGATTGAATCATTGCAAGGCGAGTGGTATCTCGTTAGCCACAAGTGGAAATGTGTTACGGCAGATTAAACGATTACATTTTCCTGTCATCCTCCTTTGGTAGCTGGTAATAAGAAATACAAAGAAGTAAAATAAAATATATTCTGGACACAGCTTGGGTGGGAGCCTTTTGCTGTCTGCTTCCCCTTTGATTCTTTGGGTTCTATCCAATGAAAATGGAAGTTGACAGAAAAAAAAGAAATGGTACCTCTAAGATGACCCCCCTTATCTTGAGTTCAGACTGTGACATTGTGTAATGCCAGTACACAAAGTTACAGACTTCCTTCATCCCACATAGAGAAAGGATTGGGTTTTTTTTGTTGTTTTGGGTTTTTTTTTCTTTTTTGCTTGTTTTTTGGGTTGTTTTTGGTTGCTGCATCTGGCGGGTGGGGGATCTGAAAATCTTGTGGTACTACCGCTGAAACTTAAGACTATTTTTCTTGGCATCCTTCATCGAATTTTAGTCACTTCTTTCTTTGTCAAATATTTTTTTTTCCTGGATTAAATACCATGAATTCATAAGATGAGTCAAGCTAAAAACAAAACAGTAAAGAATAAAAAGGGCAAAGTTCTACATGTATAACATAATGTGTATGCATTCTGGATTTATATATGGTATATATGTAGACAATTTTCATGAGGTCAGACAGCATGTCTCCCCGATTTACTTCTAAATCTCTAGTGCACAATGGCACGTGGCAAGGATTCACCAAACACCCAGAAATTGAGAAAAACCAGACATACATACTGCACACATGTATACTTCAAAGTATACACAACATTAACACATACGTGTTTACATATATTTTAAAATATGTGTTACAAGATAATTTTTAATAACCATGAGTCTTACATGATAGAAGAGCATCAAGTCATTTGTTCCTTCCTGCTCATGATAAAAATTGAATTGAATTCTGTTCTAGGCTGAGATTCTATTTGAATTCATAGAATATGTTTGCTACACTCTAGTCAATCTCTACTTACTATGTGTAAGGCACAGACTATAGGTACTAAAGAGGAAAATTATTTCCCTTGGGGATAACAAGAAGCCACAGCAGAGATGCCGTAAACTTGCTGATGTAGGAGGCTGCTTCACTTCAGGACAGTTGTGGATTTCATGCGCTGCTTCTTCAACTTGAACCACTTGGATCTCTATCATTGTGACATTCAGTAGGCTATCACTGCTTCTAGTTCACCCACCTCGTGCCCTTCATTTTACAGATGTGGAAGTTAAAGCCCAGGAGTCTTTCCCACGAGAACACCATGAATGAAAATCAAAATGGAATTGTTTCTGCTTCCCAACTAGGGTTAATGCAAATATTGTCTAATATCTGTAGGCTTCTATTCAATTTAAACATAGTGAATAAATTTGGGGTGCCTACAGTACCTGAGGTCATGCACAATTATCTTTCCATGTGTAAATTAAATACTTATAATAATCTTGCAGATTGCACTATTTTGTGAATGAGAAAACGGACATTTCTGCATATTGTTTGAATGTACTTCTTCACTTCTACAATCTAGCCCATACCTCTCAAAGCCAGGGATCACATCTAACTTGGTTTAGTCAACATTGCATGCTACATCTACTTCTAAGTGGCGGTAGTATGGATGGTCACAGTATTAATAACAATGAATTTAATCCAAACTTTCTTTAGAACCAAAGGATTTCAAGGAATCTTAGAGTTTAGATAACCCACTCCACCATGTTTCTTACCCTAAGAAGCAGCAACATGAAAAGAACATGAGCTTTGGAGTAAGGGGGACTTGCCATTTGTATGTGATCTTGGGCAAGTTACTTAACCTCTAAACCTCTATTTCTTCTTAGAAAAGGAAAGATATCACCTCCTTTTTTTTGTGTGTGTGGCTACTGAATGGATTAGTGAAATTCTATACAAAGTACCTTATGCAACAGCTGGAATATGACATAGTTATATTCCATCCATATATTCCATCCATTCCATTCATTACACCAGCCAGATGCTGCAAAGCACCTGTAATGGTGTAATGGATGCTGCAAAGAACCAGCCAGGTTCCCCTGAGATCCCCCTTCTCTCAGATGCTAGGACTGTGAGCTACTGAGAGTTCACGGTTGAGTCTTCCTCAGAAGACCGCCATCAGCTGAAGACAGACACCTCACCCATAGTCAGACCCACATCTGGTGACTGACCAAAGTAGCAATACAAGGCCCGGCCTCCTTGCACCAACTCTGAGGGGCACTCTGGCTCCCGAGCTGCCGATAGTGTCTGCTGAGGCTATGGTTGTGGCCATTTGAAGCCCAGCTTCTCCCTCTGCCCTGTTCTTCTTTCCCTTCCTCACAGGCATTGAATGAAGAGTACACATGCTAATCTCCATCTCAGAGTTTGAGCTGCAAGAACTCAACCTGTAATATCCGATCATCTCATTGTCTTGTGCTCGAATGAAACAACAGGCATTGAGGATGCTCAACAAAGAAATCTCCATTCAAACTGCACTGATGTGACAGAAAAATACTGAAGTGAGAAGTAAAAGATGTATGTAAGCCTGGTGCCAGTCACTACCTGGGTATGTTGGGTTGCTTAAGGTCTCAGTTTTAATGGTTTAAAATGTGATGGATTATAACTCTGACACAAAGTTTAAGTTCCCTCATTTTAGTTCTGTCTTTAGGCCCTAGTGTTTCTACCAGGCCATGGAAAAAATTACCTGTACTGAAAAAAATCAATACTTTTATTTTTATCAATTCCTAATCAATTTACAGACCCAAGATAATGAATACAGAGATTGTGATATTTTTCTTGGGGTGTCTAGGTGACTCAGTTGGTTAAGCATCTGACTCTTGATTTCAGCTCAGGTCATGATCTCACGGTTCATGAGTTTGAGCCCCACTCTAGGCTCTATGCTGACAGCATGGAGCCTGCTTGGGATTCTCTCCTCCTCCTCTCTCTCTCTCTCTCTCTCTCTCTCTGCCCCTCTCCCCCCCCAAAATAAACAAATAAATATTAAAAAATAAAATAAAGATTATGATGTTTTTCTTAACATATTTGGAATGGAGAACCTTCCAAATTAATCTAACCAAGTAGAAATTTGTTAAATAATATATTATGGAACATTAATAAAAACGTATTATTGGTAAGTAAACTTTCCTATATTACCATTAAGATTGAAAGTAAGTTTGAGGAAACTAGTCCTGCTAAGTATTTCAAAAGAAAACTCCATGATTAAATATTTCTGTGCTCATGACTCATGAATTTTTTGAAGCACAGAGAGGAAGTTATTTAGTTACTGAAGCGCACTTTTGTGCACAGTGAAGTAGCAGATGCTTTCAAATGATTCAGGAATGAACAGTGGAAGGATACTTTTAAATAATCTAGGGAATTAGAAAATGACATTTTCCTAATATCCTATTTTTTACCAATCCAAAGGCATACATTTTTTTCTGCTGGAAAAATGACCTATCTCATGCCTGTATCTAAATTTGCCTCTTCCATTTGATCTTTTAACATCTGATGCTGAGTCCAATTATAAGAAGGTTCAGTTGTTCAAAGTTGGATTTTTATATTTCCTTTGATGTATTCTCTAGAGGGTTTAACGAACACCATTTTAAAAATATACTGTACTAGAACATAAAGCTATCACTCATGTTTGTTTTTTTATTGAATTTCTGGTAAGCGGGTGGTGTAATGATTCTCAAAACCTTAACTTCACCACTCCATTACCATGTAGCTAATGGGTTCAGAAAAATCCAACCACAAAAACATAATCACAGTAGTTCTCTGTAAAGAGGTACCTGAAACCTCATTGATCACAACACTTAAAATGTTCCCTGTGAAGGTCAAATTCAAAACATATTTATGAAAAATAAACCTTTATGTTTAGATTTTAAATCTGTTGGCCAGAAAAAACATGGTAGTTTGGTCCAGAATATAAAAAGAAACTAACACAGGAATCCAGGAGAATATTCAGCAACTTTATTCAAATAAAAACTCTCGTTGGTACTTGGGTGCCATGATGAAGAGCTCCCCAAGAATTTAGAAATCAGATTGTTCTTTAAAGTATTCGATTTTAACTCTTTTGTATTGATACTAACAGACATAATCATCTTAGAAAAAAGTCTTCCTAAGACTTGACTATTAGAACGAATGCAGAGAAAAACAAGGAGTATGGTATAAGGGTATGAGTTCATATGGTAAAATACAAACTCAACGGTACGACCTATCTAAGTACTATAATGGGCCAGCAAGAAAATCTTAGAAAATGGCCCAGAGACCGGGTGCCACTAATAAGATCAAGTCTTTCAGGAGATGGATACACAAGGCTCATTTGGACTGAAAAGGTTACAAATGGGAGCCATCACAGTGTTCTAAGTCATGTTCAGACCATCGTCTGGTTTCTTACACAGGTGGACCATCTACTCTTCTGGTTCCTCTGATATTACTCATTACATATCAACAAATTTGTTCATTACAAGTTGGTTTCTCAAGTAGAGAGATCCCCATGACAGCAATATAAACAGGGGCAATATCAAAAATATTTAACAACCCATAACAATTAGACATGGGCCCCACTCAATCAGAGTAGACACTGGCCAGGAAAGCAGAGCATTAAAAACAGCTGAATATCAGTTCTGACTGTAACTTCTGCATTTACCTTTACTTGTAAGTATACTTCCAGTTACTTGCTTAATATTTTCCCTCCCTCTTATACTGTGAGGTCAGTGAGCACAGGGACTGTTTCATTTAGTACAATATTTCCAAACCCTAGTATAATTCCTGGTCCTGGCATTAGCTCTGAGAATGCATGAATGGATGAACAAACAAACATTAGTCTGGATGAATCTACTGTTAGGAGATAGATATACTTTCACAGTGGGTTTAAACTAAAACTTCTGAGCCTTCTAGACTGCAGGTTAGACCAAGTCACCATGGCAAAGAGTGGCCTTTGGAAAGGTCTCTTGAGAAAGTTTCATCAACCTCCCTACAGATAGCCCACTATTCTGATTCAGCCCTGCAGACACCATGGGATTTCCCCGCACAGAACCTACAGTGAGGTTACCAACATAAGAAAACAACTTTACATTTTTTGCCTTCTGAACACAAATCTAAGACATAACAACTAATTTAACGATTAAGATAATAAGCCAATTTTGCTGCAAATGAAAATCTGGCTCGTAGTTCTAAGTCTGCTTATTGAAACAGTCAATTTAATTATGAAATAATAAAACTTTCTTTTTCACTTTGTTACGCTTTACTCCCAGACTATTAGCCATGTTGCCATTGGGAAAAGTGCAGTTTTACTTGAAATCACTTGACCATAAATTTGCATGAAACATAAAATACACCAGCTTAGAGGGCATATTCAGAACATGCCTGCAGGGTGAGGGGCTAATCTTTAGGATTATTGTTTCTTTCTCTATTGCATGTCAGAAACACCCACTAAAAATTCATGCGTTTAGGGGCGCCTGGGTGGCGCAGTCGGTTAAGCGTCCGACTTCAGCCAGGTCACGATCTCGCGGTCCGTGAGTTCGAGCCCCGCGTCGGGCTCTGGGCTGATGGCTCAGAGCCTGGAGCCTGTTTCCGATTCTGTGTCTCCCTCTCTCTCTGCCCCTCCCCCGTTCATGCTCTGTCTCTCTCTGTCCCAAAAATAAATAAACGTTGAAAAAAAAAAATTAAAAAAAAAAAAAAAAATTCATGCGTTTAGCTGGCATGTAAACCAGAAAGACTTTTTGAATCCAAACACAGTTGATCATGTTGTGAAAAGGATTTCTAACCAAAAAAGCAAGAGGTTGAATACCATGTTTAATTTCATATTTACAAGCCAAACTTTTGTTCCGTATTTTCATTATGTATACAATGTTTATAGAGATCAGCCAACAAGTATGGGCAGAACACACTCTGCCAAGGATACTAAGGGATTTTTTCCTGTGATATACATTTTCCCCTCATCTAGTTCCTAACTGAAAACTGAAGACAGATTAGGGACAACTGCATTTTTACATCAAAAATTCAACACATCACCAAATCTGCAGCACACATTTCTTTTCTCCTTTGCCACTCTGTAGAAAATTTCTCAATCATGCAAAGCTTTCTAAAATGCAAAAGGAATATTCCTTACGTCCCTTTTGGCTTTTGTAATGGACAATAATTTACAATGCAGTTACTGAATGACTCCTAATTCTTATCTTTATTTGGACTGACAGGATTCAGGTTTTCTAATCTGTCTCTTACCTTTCTGCTTCATTCTACCCTTGAGTACCATGAATTGTTTGAAGAGGGAGTAGAGTTGGTTCATTTCCTCATATAACTGTCATTTCAAGAGATTTACAAATATCCTATATTCATCAATCTATTTTATCACAATGACAACTAGAGAACTAATTGAGTATCACAACGTTAGATATGTTAAACAAGGTGTGTGTGGGGGGGTATCTCTTCTGTTTCCTTTCCATTAAATCTTACCTACAAATTACTGCCTAAAATAGAGTGGAAACAGAAATGGAAACAGTTTTTAGTTACCATTTTAAGGCACCTAACTACCTTAACAAAAGTTTTGAAGGAGGCAGTGCCTCTTGTCATAATATCAAAAGTCTAAAGAAAACATTAACTAGCTAACTGTAAATTATTAGACTAGCCTCAGAAGTTTTCTTCTCTTTAAATATTCTTCCACACTGTTTTCTTTAAAATGTTTGTAATTAAATGCTAAGTTAATCTTAAATGCAAAGGATAAACCATATTATGCCTTTCAAGTCATGACCTAGGAGAGCTCTGTATGATATGCTAAAACTCATGTAAAATATTCAGATAGTATGAATAAAGCATTTCACATATTTTAGTACAAGGTTACAATATGAAGAAAAACATATTTATATGATTTATCACATTGTTAGATGGTTTCTCTCTCTCTCTCTCTCTTTTCTCTCTCTCTCTCTCTCTCTTTTTTTTTTTTTTTACCATTTTGACCTCATGCAATATTTTTCTTATCACTAATACTCTGGAAACAAAACAGTCAGTGACACCATCTACAGAAGGTTTTTTTTTTCCCTTTCACATTTCACAGAGTATTAAGTCCAGAATAATAAATCATGTATTAGCATGCAAGCTAGATCCTTCTGATTTCTGTCTAAACACCCTTTCAGCCTTTCAACTGAAAAACAACAACAAACCACACACAAAAAAACAAAAAACTCCAGTAGGGCCTGTAACTCTTCTTCAGCAGAGATACCTTTCACATATTTCATTTAGCATTTAGATAAGCTTTAGAAACAGGAATTCAGTGCTGTGAATTTTAAATTAATGAAGTGTACTAAATATATAATATGATGGGGTACCATAAATCTTAATGTTTCAGTTCAGCAGAATATAAATTGAGAACTCCCCTTTTTGAATTTTTTCTTTTGCCAAATAATTCACAAAAAGTCTTAACTTTTTGTACCACGTTAAAACAAGTAAGTGAGGGGTGCCTAGGAGGCTCAATTGGTAAAGTGTCCAACTTTTGGTTTCAGCTCAGGTCATGACCTCATGGTTCCTTAGATCGAGACCCATGTCGGGCTCTGGGCTGGCAGCAGGGAGCCTGCTTGGGATTCTCTCTCTCCCTCTCCCTCTCCCCCACTCATGATTGTACACACACTCTCTCTTTCCCCCCAGATAAATAAATAAACTTAAAAAATTATTAAATAGAGGCACCTGGGTGGCTCAGTTGGTTGAGTGACTGACTCGTGGTTTCACCTCAGGTCATGATATCACGTTTTCACGAGTTTGAGCCCCGCGTCTGGCTCTGTGCCAGCAGTGTAGAGCCTGCTAGGGATTCTCTCTCTCGCCCTCTCTCTCTGCCCCTCCCCTGCTCATGCTGTCTTTGTCTCTCTCAAAATAAACTTAACTTTTTTAATTATTAAATAAAAGTGTAGGAATAGCAAGCAATATTTTTATATACTTGTCAAAAAATCTCATTTTCCAGAAAATGCAGAGAATAGATTTACAGACAAATATTTATATTTTTATCCAGCTTAATACAAAGCACCCATTCATGTGTATCTGGGAGCCACACTGAGGTACATATAAAAGCAATAGTACATGACTAAGTTAGAAGTCGGAATCTCATCTGTATTCTCAGCAAAGAATTTGCTTGTCTAAATATATGTTTAAATAAAATTTGGTCTTTTCCATTACTTTTCTCTTCTAAATATATTTAACATATTTAGTGTAGGGAGATAATTCATGCCAGATGAGTATGAATGAAAATGATTTCATTCATTTTTCTACTATATGGTTGGCTCTAAGAAATTTTGATAATTTTTTTAAAAAATGCTTATAAACTTAGTAAAATGAAAAAGAAAACCCAATGGAAAGAACACTCCTGTCAGCTTTGTGGCTTATTATTCTGACTCGGTAAAAGAACAGCTGAAATGGCCAGGTAATTATGAACACTTCTATAGGCTTTATTTAGATGGTAATGTTTCAATAAGAATACTCACGAAATTAAAGGTTTCATAATCAATATTCTCAAGTTAATGACAAGGATCATTTCTCCTAAAATTCTTTTTAACAGAACATACTATGTGCCACGAAAGAATAAAAATCATCCATTTTTCCCCCTTGGTTCTTCAGGATATTATAATTTCTCATTTTGAATAATAATCAACTACAGCATAAATATGGATTGCGAAGGCATTGTAAAAATGGATCTCCTCTGGAATTTGATTTTTGGAATAAATCCCTGAGATAAACTTAGTTTCCTAATGTTTTTCCTTTCAACAATTTTCTCTAGTCTCTGGGGAATGTTTTTTCCACACAGTTACACTTTGCCTCTTTACCACTTGCTCCTCCTTCCAAAACTCCCACTGCCCTGCTTCCCTTTCACTTCATTTTAGTCCTTCTTTGCGCACAGGTCCTTGCAAGGCAGGCTTTTATAACAAGTTGAGTCACCAAACACCAAAAATGTGTTTTCTAGATTAGCTCTAAATGGCACACCTTCTAGGCGCTGGATCTGACACCAGCTTCTACTTCTGACATTCACAAAACAAAAACAGTTTTGGGGACATTTCAAATTTGAGTGATTGAGGTTTTTAAAAAGTTGGTATTCATTGATAAAATACTCATAGAATTACAGAATTCTAACTGGAGTAGAATTAGAGACCAGACAACCCACGATTTCATTTTATAAAATAGAAGAAGGAAGAAAGGGAAGGAGGACAGCGTAACCTGTCCAAGGCCACATAATTACTCACACCGTTACTCACACATTAGTCAGTGGTACAACTATGATTAGAATCTTGCTCTCCAATGACCTCTCCATTCATATTTCCAAGCAAGTAATAAACCAAGATCTCAGTTTTCCATTAAAAAAATGTATTAGGCTCTTATAATATGCTAACCAGCTCAATGAGGCAGACACTATTAATAACCCTATTGAGGAGTTAATAAAACCAAAGATTAAAGAAAATTAAGCTTTGTACCCAAGTCACAAAGCTTCTGAGTGGCAGAACCAGGAATCAGACTCAAGAAATCCACTCCAGGACTTCTCTGTCACTCTAGGAGTCCCATTATTAATTACCTTCAAATACAGAAGTCAATTCTAGGCTATCATTCTTCATTCTGAAGACCCCTTCATTCTCAAAATCCACCAGCAAGAAGGAGACTCTCTTATCACGTTCCTTTTAATTTTTAATACATCTTTCCATAATGACTTCCTATACCAATTCCGACCTCTGGATTTTATCAAACTGTTATTTTCTGTAAAGATTAAAAATGTTACAGCCCAAGTCATCCTATAGTGCCTTGCAGTTGAAGATGAACAGAGAGAGTAATATAGTAGAGCAATACTCTATTCATTTAAATCCCTTAATTTACTATGAAAGTATCCTCAGAGACCTTATGATAACAGAAACATGCATTATCTAAACTTCAAATAGATACTCCAAGTTTTTAAAAGCTACCCACTTGTAACTCAGCAGCATCACTGGTTAAGATAAAGATTTCTCTGATTCTACCTGGAATAGGTGGGAAGACAGGATGCTTCTCTCTCTGGGAAAGTCTATGACTCAAAGAGCCTAAAAAGTCCAGACAGAATGGAAGTCTCTTTATCTCTTTGTTTTGTTCCTAACTAAAAGGTAAGGAGATATCCTTTTGAATTTTTTCTTAGCACATTCAAGTTTTTGTTTTACATGACATACATGGAGCACTTACGATTATATGCTCTGTAATGTCATATACCTAAATCTCTATGAGCACTTCTAAATTCTTGCAAGTGATGCTCCTATCATAAAACCTCCTACAGTGAGTTAAATGTACACACTGGGAATTGAAGAAATTCAGGGTTATTCATGAACAGGGAGACTTGTACCTGGTGGATAAGGCAATAAATATTTCATGATGGACAGATTGCCACAGATGGACATTCGTTCTTGGGAATACATCTGCATTTCACATTGTCTTCCTTGTAAAATAACTTGCAGTGGTTGTTGGTATGTCAGCATCACAACACATATTAATGTAACACCCACTTCTAGTATTCCTCTTTCCACAGAGGTAGAGTTACATACAGGCAAGAGCCCAATCCCACTGTGCATACAAGCTACTGTTAATAGGCAACATTTAGCATTAATAAGACAATGTAAAGAGTTAAATTTATCAAACAGGAGTGGCTTAGCATCACCTAACTCTGCATCTAATGTTTGAAAGCTTTTCTGTCTGCATATCAGGAGCCAGAATTCCCAATGCCAACCACCCCTGCAGCACACATGCCATATAACAGTGCAGCACAGAAGGGAATACTTACCCTATTATGTTGAAGAGCAAGTAATACACGAGAATAAAAGCAGGGGGGTGTGGGGTGCGGAGGGGTGGGGGGAGCACCTGGTTTCTAAAGTTTCAGTGATGTAAGACAATCCAGAAACAATTATCTGGCATTAAATATAGACAGCTGTAATGAAAAGATTATGTAGGGAATTTCATAGTGGTTTTTATTCTGTACTTCTAGTAAGGCACATAATAATTCTTAAAGTCAAAACATCCTAAAAAGCATGGATAGTCTTGAAGAAGGCCTGCTCATGACTGCCAAGTGTGAGAGAGTGTTGCACAAACCCACCCCTGGAAATCACAAAAGGATTATGCTTTTTAACATAAGACAATGCCAGTAATAACAAAGAATGATAAATCGGGGTACTCTAGCAAAGCAGGAGAAGAGAAAAAGAAATGACCAGAAGTTTGTATCACTACTCATTCTTGGCACTGCAGAGGGAAAGAAAGGGTTCTAGTTTTAGTGTGGTTTCTAGAAAGCTCTGAGATCAGTCCTCATACAACCATGCTTGATAGTTCCTAAATCAAATCCTTAGTTGCAGTGCTTCATGTCAGTTTTGATTGCCTGCTGATTTCCGCTTCTTTGGAGGCATTCACATTGTTGTTATATCTCCGATGACAATGGGCGGTTTATAGTATAGAAGGGATTCTCCACCTGGTTGGTCCTTGCATGAGTTCTAAGAGCTCTACTGACTTCCACCAAATGATTGTAAAAGCTTGTGCATATCAAGTGTCAGATTCTCGACAGGGTCTCTGGCTCAAAAATATGAACAACACTATTAATGAATATAAATACTTAAATTAATACCTGAGATTTGTACACTAGCTGGCTAAGGCAGGGTTACAAATTAATAATTGTCCTGGATATGAAGATTTAAGAATAAAACGATAAAATCCTTATGTTAGCTTAGAGTTAATACAATGTAAGTCATATCCAATGGGATGTGGACTGTGTTTGTGTCTGTCAGGGGAGCTGACAAATTTTTGGAATAATTAGCCACTGAGAGAAAAGTTCATTTATATTTGGGTTGCTTCCAAGCTTGTGAGTCGGGGAGCGGGGGGTGGATAGACAGAAGGATGGATAAATGAACAATAGGTATTATTATTTGAATTGGAAAAAATAATTAAAATGGTTTAATTACATACCAGACAAAATTACGAGTTATGCTTAATTTCTTTTAGATTATTTATAGGGCTGAATATATAAATCTAATGATGTTAACTATAACTGTCTATGAAATGGTATTACCTTAGTAAAATTTTTGCTGAGAACTTTTTATATGAAAATTATATCAAAGAAAATTAATTTGGATAACTTAAAGTTTTATGGCTAAGATGAATCTTATATATCAGTGTGAAGTTATTAGCCATTATTTAAATACCAAGCATTTGTTCTAAATTTCTTTTTTTTTTTTAATTTTTTTTTTCAACGTTTTTTATTTTTTATTTATTTTTGGGACAGAGAGAGACAGAGCATGAATGGGGGAGGGGCAGAGAGAGAGGGAGACACAGAATCGGAAACAGGCTCCAGGCTCCGAGCCATCAGCCCAGAGCCCGACGCGGGGCTCGAACTCACGGACCGCGAGATCGTGACCTGGCTGAAGTCGGACGCTTAACCGACTGCGCCACCCAGGCGCCCCTCTAAATTTCTAAATTTATGTAATATAATAAATATTTTATTCAGAGCCTTCATTAAGAATTAAATTGTGCTCTAACTGAACTACAACCAAAGAATAGATATTCTCAACATTAAGAAACAACTTTAATATAATTGAAAGCACAGATTTACCTCAATTTCAATATAGTATCAAAGAGACAGAAGGCATAAAGAAAGATTTATTATTAGAATATTTGTTCATTTTCAACATGAGAAGTATATTTAAATTCAGTGTTAGACATTTATGTGAACAATCAGATATTAACTACTCACTAACATTCATTTTGCATACATGGATAGGTGTTCCTAGGGATCTGCTACTATGTATAGGATGCCTCCTACTTCAGGTAGGAAGTCACGTCCACATAGGAGGACGGAGTCAAGCTGAGCATGTCATTATACCTTCCACAAATCGCCCATCATTTAAAACCTCCAGTAATAAAATCTGGAGCTCTCTTCACAGGGAGGAGCCATCAGACGAAAAGATATGCTTCTCCCTTACCTACACTATCACTGTTGTCATTTTTCTGGTTTTGGTTTCATTGCTTGAGTCATGCAGCAGTCACTAAAAACAGTCCATAGAAAATTAAAACAGAACCACAATTTATTTTGTTTGAATTAAAACTTCCAAAAGACAGAGTGAGAAATTTTTCTTAAACTCTGACACCATTGAAATATTTCTAGGAAGTGGAAATTTTGTTCACTCTAAGAGTTGCGGGGGTTTTTTTTTGTTTTTTTTTTTTGTTTGTTTTTTTTTTTTTTTGGTACCACACATTCCCAAATTCACAAAGAATATCAGGCCACAAGAAATTCTTGAAAACACATAGAATTATAATAAAATGACAGCATATGAGCCTAAAGAATACTAATGGCAAGGAATTTTGAAGACTAAAACTGGACAAAAAGGTCTCTGAAGTGTATTCAGAAAGAAAAAAAATCAGGGCACCTGGGTGGCTCAGTTGGTCAAACACCTGACTCTTCGTTTCGGCTCAGGTCATGACCTCAAGATTTGTAGGTTTGAGCCCTACATTGGGCTCTGTGCTGATGGTGTGAACCCTGCTTGGAATTCTCTCTCCCTCTCTCTTTCTTTTTTTAATTTTTTTATTTTTTTATTTTTTACATCTATTTATTATTGAGAGACAGAGAGACCATAAGTGGGGAGGGGCAGAGAGAGAAGGAGACAGAATCCGAAGCAGGCTCCAGGCTTCGAGCTGTCAGCACAGAGTCCGACGCGGGGCTCAAACTCACAAACTGTGAGATGGTGACCTGAGCCGAAGTCAGACGCTTAACGGACTGACCCACTCAGGCGCCCCTCCCTCTCTCTCTGTCTCTCTCTCTCTTTCTGCCCCTACCCTGCTCTCTCTCTTTCAAAATAAATAAACTTAATTTTTTTTTTTTAAGAGAAAAACCCGCCCCTGTTGAGGCACACTGTAGTGGAAGAGAAGCTGCAATGGGTGATGCAGGACCTGCCAGGCTGGTCCTGAACTTCTCTGCATGTTAGCTCACTCATTCTCACACCCTGGCAGTGAAGTCCTTGCGTGGTCCCCACTTTAATATCTCCATATCCCAGGAAGTGCAACATGACACAGGGATAGAGAATATTGGATCGGAAAACAGACTGTTACAAACTCAGTTTGTTCATCCGTATAATGACAATAATAGCACCTAAGATTATCATAAAAGAAGAAATTATGAAAAGAAGAAGAAGAAAAGACATAAAAGAAGAAAAGAAGATGCACGTTTGTGTGTGTGTGTGTGTGTGTGTGTGTGTGTATGATAATACATAATGTATACCAAAGTCTCTTAGAGCATGCCTCAGCATGTGGTGGCTGCTATATTGATATTAATATAACGGGTGTATTAGATTACCAGTCACATATACTACATTTGCTATGATCTGGCAGGTAACTTTTTGAATCAAGTACTTAAGTTTCAACTAGAGCAGTTATTTACTTTTATCATATCAAATAGAAAAGCATAAAAAAAAAGAAACCCTGTAAATAGTCCTCAATTCCAGTCTTAACCATTTGCATAGTGAAACCAGTTGTGAATAAGGATTTGACCTTTCTCAACTATTTAGACCAAAGTCAGTCTTCCAACAATGCTATCACCTGTACCTTATTTCAGAGATAACTGGAAGTCCCGCGTTAGTACGCCCCAGCTGCCTACTTCCTCCAAGAAAGAAAAACAAGAGAAACACCATCTCCAATGGAGCTTATCCAAAACTATGAATTAAGTCTGACTTAAAGGTTCATCCCTGGTAGAAATGTGAGCGGCAGTGTGGGGCGGAATACCACACATAGAAAGGCACTGCTATCACCCAGAAGGGGGAAAAAAGGACATCATGAAAAGTCACTGCAAGTAGCAAACGAAATTGTAACTAATTTATAACGTGGTGGTTTTTTATTCTCTCACACTTAAAAAATTATACGGTCACCTCAGTTTCCAAGCTCTGGAAGGGTTGCTCAAACCCTCTCTGGAAACTTCCAACTTAGGTTTTTTTCTTCCTTCCCACCTTTATAGTCTCTCAGATGGTCCCTGACTACATTTGCTTGATATTCTCTTCTTTCCTGGCTTCCAAGAAATACTATCTCTCGGTTATTCTCCTTATTCATTATTCTTTTATTACTGCCTTCTCTGATTTTTTCCTTCTCATTCCTCATATTTTGCTGTTCCCCAAAGTTCAGCTTAGAGGTCTCTTTTCCACTGACAGTTTCTCCTTTTGGAATTTCATCAAACATGATTATGAAATCCGATTAGAAATCCGAGATTCAGTTCCTGATCTCTGCTCCAATTCCTGACTTCCGTTGCAGTTCCTGACCTCTGTTCTGCATTTGTGGCTGTCAAATGAAGAAGACAACGTGCCTTCACGGATACCCTCCAAACCCTTTCCTCTCCATGGCTTTCCCATTTTAGCAAAAGGCAACTTTGTCTTCCTCGGACCTGAATTCCCACTTCTGTTCTGGCCTTCAACTTACTTCACCCAGACTTTGTATCCCTCCCTTCTGATCCTTCTTTCCTAAACCTTTTTTCCCCATCAATACCAAATTAGTATTTGTAAAACAAACCTCATAGCATGTCTGCTTCCATTTAAAAAATAAAAACCCTTCGATAGAAATCAGGTGTCCAAAGGCCAAACATCTGAACCGAAATACCGACACTATTTCTGACTGCCTTTTTACTAATACTGTCCTCCCATCAGCTATACTAGAGAAAAATATTTGCATGTAGCTCCTAATACAACCTTCCGCCTGCTCTGTGTAAGCTCTTGTCTCTGCCAGAATAATACCAAATACTAAATGCGATGATAAACTCTTTCCTACATGTGTTTGTGTCCACTGCAAATTGCATTAATCCTACTGAGAGTTATAAACACTCCCATAGGCTTTATACCATATGACTTTCAAAAGAATCCCACATTCTGCTTATTTTCCTGAAACATACATTATTTTGAATTTCATTCGGTTACTTCTTTTTAAAGGACTGTCACAGCTAATCTCGTTGCATAAGCCTAAGTCTCTCTCTGTGCATATCAAAGGATATTTATGAAAAACAGTACAACTCTGAGTATGAAAGAGAAATAAGGTGTAACCAAAACAGTCATAGAATCACAGAATGTTGGCAAGGGACCTTTGAGTTCATCCGATTTAAATTGTGACCCAGTGCTACAACCCCTGATGGTACCCCTGCCAGACAATGTTCTGGCTGCTGTCTGACTCTCCAGTGAGAGGAAGCTCGTTACTTTGGGGAATGGGACATTCCATTGTTGGCAGCTCTTATTGTTAGAAAGTTCTTCCTCACTCTGGGCCAAGACATACTTCCTGGTAACTTTTCCTCATCACTCCCAACTCTAGTGCTACAAACACTTGGGCTTCTGTTATTTCTACAATCTGTTAATGTTTGCAAATCTACTTTATTGTTTTAGAGGGCACTGGCTGATAGAGTCTGGATCTCCTAGCTGCTAACCTATATGGTATTTGTCTAGTATACCTGATAATGAGAATTCATTTTGTTTTTCCTTTCTTTACCACTTTCTTCCTTTAGCCACTGTTTTGATTCCCTGATTCTTACATGAAACGCTATTCTTTCTAGCTTCCTCATTATTTTTTTCCATCTTTCACCTAGGAATTTTGTGTTTCTTCTAACGTTCATATTCCTAGAATTTCAGATTGAGCTGCCATACCTTGGGGCTCACCTTGGAAATATCCTGAAACTACCACAGAACAGACTGCCACATCCATTCATTGGGAATTTTTGGAAAACCACTTTCCTCCCCAAGTCAATGATCTAAAATCATTAACTGGTGGTAATTTGTATCAGCTCTCCTTCAGCAAACACCATTAGTTTACATACATACAATCCCTTGGAACAGACTGTAGTCACTAAAATCCATTTGAATTAAGAGGAATGATAGGTATGGGGCGCCTGGGTGGCGCAGTCGGTTAAGCGTCCGACTTCAGCCAGGTCAAGATCTCACGGTCCGTGAGTTCGAGCCCCGCGTCAGGCTCTGGGCTGATGGCTCAGAGCCTGGAGCCTGTTTCTGATTCTGTGTCTCCCTCTCTCTCTGCCCCTCCCCCATTCATGCTCTGTCTCTCTCTGTCCCAAAAAATAAATAAACGTTGAAAAAAAAATTTTTTTTTAAAAAAAAGAGGAATGATAGGTGGATAGGACACACAGGATTAGAGACAGAAGGTCTGAATTTAAGCTCTACCCAGCCACTAAGTCCTATTGTGTGATGATGGGCAAATCCATGAACTTCTCTGCAACTCAAACTTCCTCATCCCTAAATAATAATAAACTACAATGTCCCACAGCCGTCTGTTATATTGTTTCAACCTCACCATAGTGTAACATAGGTATTTTTTGATCCTATCCTCAAAAGATCAGAACCTGAAGTACTGTTTCCAAAGTTCCCAGAGCCTGAAGCTTAAAGGTGGTGATGAAGGTGAGTTTAAGGGCTCTAGTCCACCTGACCCCAACCCCCACTCTTGAGTATATCATACACTCAAATGAGGAAGAAGAATTCCCTGATATCCAGTGTCTTTTATTTTATGATTCTAATGATGGATGCAAACACTGAAGGAAACAAAATAGTTAAGAAGGAATATAACCCTGAAAAACCAACATTAAATATATTTGGTCATGAATTAAAACAAATGAGTCAACAAACAATGCTCTTTTTCTAACCACCTGGGCCTCCCATCCGTCCAATGGTGTTCCCTAGGCAGGTGTGATTCCTGAGACACTGATTAATTAACAAACCCAAAAAAGTTAGAGAGGGAGAGAGCCAAACCATAAGAGACTCTTAAAAACTGAGAATAAACTGAGGGTTGATGGGGAGTGGGAGGGACGGGAGGGTGGGTGGTGGGCACTGAGGAGGGCACCTGTTAGGAGAAGCCCTGGGTGTTGTATGGAAACCAATTTGCCAATAAATTTCATATCAAAAATAAAAACAAAACAAAACAAAAAAACAAACGCAAGCAAGAAAATAAACTAATCTGTTTCAGTCAAGTCTCATATATTCTCTTTGCTCTGAAATTTGAGGCAAACTACGGGATCATACTTCTGTAATGTTATCACCATTTGGGTGATGGAAGTCTGTGACCATCTCTCCTCTCTAGCTTTTGGAACAGTTCCAATACCTCTCAGCCAGTAAGGTAAGTGCCAGGCTATTTTTATGCTCAGTCAATTTCCTAGTGTAGCTGAGCTAGGATCCTAACTAGACAGCACACTGGTATTGCCATATGCTTAAATTTCCAGGCTTCTGGACAGAAGCCCTTCCCTGGAAGGTTCAAGAACTCCTATTGGCCTGTTCCTCCTGCCACGATCCTTCAGCCCATATTGTGGTTCTATACTTGCTTCTCGGGAGTGGGACGAAAAAGGGCTCAAGGGTATTCTCACTAATTTACACAGAATAATTTACAGAGGAAGATCTGGATTAAAGTCCAAAGATAAACCAAACAGATGTATATACAATAAATGTAACCTATCTTTATTTCTCTCAAAAAAGCTATCCCATCTTGGTTTAGTAAATAATAATGTTTTATGTCCACACAACATCCAAGCCTCACAGCAAGATTTATAAAGAAAGGAAATCATTTCCTAGAGAAACTGCCTTGGAATGAGGTGGCTCATTATCTAAGCCAGCAGAATGTCAACTGTGCTTAACCCAGACTTCCTTCACAAATGAGGCAAAAAACATCCTAGTTAAAAACATTCTGGTTTAGCGGAGAACACAGAAAGGTCATCAAGCTAATATTTCCATAATTTAACTTTATTAAAAATAAAAATTTTCCATCTCTGGCATGTCTTCTAATATTTACATATGTTTAAATTTCTTTGTGACTTGAATGCGAAGAGGTTATCACTAATATTCGAGGACATGCTACCTACTCACCACTATGCTAACAAGCACAGCCTTTCTGCTACAACACTTCTGTATCTAAGTCTTTTGAAATGAAGGATGGGAACCTATGTTTTACCGCAGAGATGCAGTCATTTTAAAGTAATCAACAAGGGGTAATCTACCGGTATTTCGACATCAAATTGTTACATCTACTTTAAGAAGAATCGTATGTCATACCTGAATTTATATATGCTTTCTCTTTTTCTGAAACACCAATGATACAAATTTTAGCTTTGACAGTATTTTATTCTAAAGGTCTAAAGGTTTTTTACTTAACTGCCCCATTGTGAAGCTCTTGCTAACACAAGATATCAATCGAGTCCTGAATCGTAAAACTGCCGTTAACTTGTTTGCTGTAACAATATTTCTTCACATCTCATTAAAAGATGGTCTAACATTCTAGACAAAAATGTTAACATGAAAACATGCCAAATTCCACAAGCTGTGAATTAAGTTGATTAGTTAATGGAGAAGGGATGGGGGAAGCAGTGACACATACTTTCCTACTTAGTCAGAAGTACAAAAAAAAAAAAAAGGCAGTTTAAAAAAAAGAACATAGGGCAAAAGTTTTTATCAACTACTCTGTTCCATTAACCCTGCCTATAGTGATCAATATTCTTGCTTTAAAAAATGGTTTTTTTAATAAACCACTCTAGATCCACAGTCTGTGAATACAGTGCATTTCAGAACTATTTTCATCAATGAAAATAAAGCAAGGTCAAGTTGATGACATTTCTAAAAAGTTTTCTTTTAGCATCCTTTTCAGAGGGTCATGTCATTGTTGGATTCCCACTGCATTTTCGTCATACAGCATGATGATTATACCGGCAAACACAGAACAGAGGAATCTCTTTTCATTTCTGACCCTGCAAGATGGGATCACAGAAAGCCTCACACAAAGCTCATGGGCTGCGGGACATGTTTCACTGGACCTAAAAAGACACAGCCCTTTTTCACTGTGGCTTTTCTTTGAACTACACACTTTAAAGGAGCCATAAGATTCAAGGCGGGGAGGGGGTAGAAGCAGAAGAGAAAGAACAGGCACTGTATCTTCTCAGAAGTGGAGGGAGAGGGGTGGCAAAGGTTAGAACTTAGTGGGGCAACACTAAAAAATCCAGGACAACCGAAAAACACTAGTCTGATAGTTGTGTGTGTGTGTGTGTGTGTGTGTGTGTGTGTGTGTTTTCCTTTTCTTTTCCTGCTATATGCTCTAGAATATCCATCTCCCTCGCAGGCATTTCTGATCTCAACTCTGAAGGAGACCTGGCCTTCCTGGGTCCCGATGGTGACTTCCGGGCAAAGGCGAGTTTTGAGTTTTGCTTCTGAGCTCCCACAGACAAAACTGTTGATCAGGCCCAGTTACACAAATTTGGCTTGAAAACCCCTTTTTTGAAAACAATTCCGAAATGTTTTTACGTGGGCAAGAATTCTATGCTTTAAAAACAATGGGCTGTAGTTCCTCTGATGCATAATAAATTGAAAATTGATTTTTCAAGAGAGAAAGAGCATGTTTTTTATACTCTGGTAATGAAAATGGAAACAGTACGTTGTAAATTCCTCCTCCTCAAAATCCCAAATTAATGACCATTAGGGGGAAAAGGCACATAAACCGTTTTCAACTTTCAGCCCACTGAATGCATTCAACACTACTAGGTTCTAGTAAATCAAATCTGCCTTCTTCTCAAGCACATGTTATTTCTTTTCCTGGAGGGAAAGGCAAGGTATCAAAATGCTACACTAGCTGTTTCTTGATTCTGAACAGAGTACATAGAAAACTCAGTCCAAAAAGGGATCCAGTGACCTAGTATCTGACACTGAGGGGTAGGGAAGCCCTTTTCTTAATATGGTTTTCATGATTAATGAATGACATTACCATATTTACTCCTACATCTTTCCGGCTTGCATAAGCTCCTTCTGGCTGAGAATACCACCAAGAAAATAATGTTCTCACCACCTAGTTCTTGGGTCCTCCTCTACCCTGTTTTTCTGCTTTTAAAAAAAGCTACAGTGGCAAGTAAAAAAAAAAATTCTTCCAGCAGAACATTTTTTTAAATTATTATGATTATTTCTTGCCAGAAGCTGTTAAAGACGAAAATGAAGGAAAAACAGCTGCTGGCCGTGGGCAGCCCTGAAGAGGAAGTTGCACTGCGGCACTTGGCTTCTAACCTTTGCGCAGGTGCCTCTCCCTGCCGTAGGCTTCTGTTCGCCCCTCTTCTTACCACAGGTGGCAAACTCCCCACTATCGCAAAAGTACAGGAGGAGCAAGCAATCTTAAGGGGTAAACTCGGAATGCCTTCACTACCTCAATGTTTAAGCACCCATGGTTAAATGAAAAAGAAACCTTCAGGGTAAGCACGCCTTTCCGTCACTTACAGGTCCTTTCCTCCACCCTTTGTGTGGATCACAACAGCCATGACTCAGCGATGGGAACTTTCTACAAGTGACAATTAGTCACTGAAGCAAGGAGAAAACACTCGAAGTTGTAGATTAAATTTACTTCGTTAGAATTTTCCTTTGGTAAAGATCATGAAAACCATGGGTTAACAGAAGTAGATGGTGGTGCCCAGCAGTCATGTGCTTATTCTTTGCTTCCCTTCCAAAAGTAAAATATTAGAGGAAAGAAAGTGAGGAATATTACCTTCAAATGATGTGGGGGGGGGATAATAATCTCTTTGTGCCTACTTTTACTTATTAATGCATTATTTATTAAGATGAAATCACAAATATTTAGAAAGGAAAAAAGCTGCTAATGAGACACGCACATTATGTACTACTGCCGTTGGAAAGTCTTCTAAATTGGTCATTTCCTCAAAAGTTCATTTTTAAGATCCGTGGTTGAAACAAAATACTGTTTTCCAAAATAATATTTACTTGGTGCATAATAATTCGCTGTGCAAACCACCGTTCTGAGTTAATGATAAAAATTATAGCTAACATTTCACTGGTGCTTTCCAAGGGATCAGGTTCTGATAAACACGTTGAATGGATTCCCTTATTTAACTGCCACAACTCTAGGAAGTAGAAACTGTCATTACCTCATTTCACAGAAGTAACTTCTCCCCCAAACCACATGATTTGTAAATAATAGAACCAGAACTCTGTCTCATAGTTTGAGGGCCCACATTCTGAACCATTACCCTCTACCATTTTAGGTAGCCCAAGTGGGGGGTGCAGACATTAAAAAAAATATAAATGCCGCATGGGTTCCTTACATGTCTCAGAAAAAAAAAATAATTAACTTGAATTTCAAATGCGGTGAACAAGAGTTTAAAACAGTGGTTCTCAAACTTAAGCTTCCATCAGAATGGCCCAGAGGGCTGGTTAAAACATAGATGGCTGCACCTCACACCCAGGGTTTTTGAATCAGTAGGGCTGGAATGGGGCCTAAAAATCTGCATTTCTACCAAGTTCCCAGGTGATGCTGATAACTGTTAGTCCCAAGACGGGACCCACTTTAAGAACTGCATACCATCATAGCAGGGATACATAAATTGAAACATGGTGGAAGATATTTTGTTAAGTACTATTCATGAATAAAAGTTAGGCATAAAATACATACCCTGAATCATGGTTATGGAGATGAAGTACATTTAATCAGAGAAGAACAGGCATGTGAGCTTGTGCGAACCTTCACAACCTTTGCTTGCTAGGTATTTGTGGGCCCTTTGTGGATTTACCTCCAACAACATGGAAAGAATCAAGACTAGGAGCCAGATGAACTACATAGCTGTGCTTACTCTTGAAGTCAGTTCCCCCTTCAGTGCAACACAGGAATAAATCATTCCTTTCCTCCTCCCCCTCCCCCTTCTTCTTTTTTGGAACACTATAAGCATCTGATGAAATAACTGAATAAAAATGTTTCAAACACCAAGGAACAATACACAAAATAATGTAACATTGTGATTCTGATTACACTTGGTTTAATCTCAAAATGTAAGACACTTGTTTTCTTCAGAGAAAATTAAATTTTATACCAATTTATGACTGTTGATCACTGTGAGTCATGATTAGAATATATTTTAACTCAAAAATTTCCTGAAGAGAGGAAACCATGGAAAAGAACTTAGTGGGAAAGATGAAAAAGCGTTTATCCTTTATAAAAATAACTTCTGAGAAATAAAATGAATGGAAACCGATTACACAATTCTCTTGAGGAGAAGGAACAGAAATAAATTTCTCTTGAGAGAAAGGTGATGGATAAGAAGTCCTCCACATTTACTGCTAGACACAGGTAAAGGAGTTCTGCTGTTATGTAATTATCAAGAAAAGGTAATATATATTTCCTAAAAGTATTTAATAGCTCTTTTTTTCTTTTTTAATTTTTTTTAATGTTTATTCACCTTTGAGAGAGAGAGAGACAGAACGTGAGTGGAGGAAGGGCAGAGAGAGAGGGAGACACAGAATCTGAAACAGGCTCCAGGCTCTGAGCTGTCAGCCCAGAGCCAGACCCAGGGCTCCATCTCGGGACTTGATCTCACAACCGGGAGATGGTGACCTGAGCTGAACTCTAGAGTCGGATGCTTGACCAACTGAGCCACCCAGTCACTCCTCTCTAATAGCTATTTTTAAGTCAAACTGAAGAACACTGTTGAGCCTCGGAAGTCTATTTGAAGTCAGTGCTAACAAAATTTGATTCTTACCGGCACCGATCTTTATATTGTGTTCAGAAACACTTCCTGGGGCACTTGTCTGGCTCAGTTGGTAGAGTGAGCAACTCTTGATTTTGGGGTTATGAATTCGAGCCCCCACATTGGGTGTGGAAATTACTTAAAAATAACATCCTTTAAAAAAAGAAACAAACATTTCTTAATGTAAAAGGTGGACTTTAGTTGTTAAATTTGAATTAGGGGAGTTTCCAGTTTGCACAGAAAGTTGCTGTTATAGTACTTCTAGTTCCTCCTAGTTGTCAATGATTTATTAAAAGAAAATAAATTTTAAAAAAGGGTAAATTCCTCTTTTTCTCTTCTTCTCTGTCATTATTTTAGTCGAAGCCATGGTTTATTTGCCTCGTCTTTTATTTTATGAAGCTTTAAAGATTAAAACGTTTTTAGAAAAATATCCCATTGATGACTGCATTACATCTGGAAACAATTAATAAAATATAAATACCCAAAGTATTAAAACAAGATGGGACACAAGTGAGGGAAAGCTGACTGTGCCACCCCAAAATGTGCCACTTTAGCATGTGGGTTATTGTGAACAAAAGGAAATCAAGACCCAGCAGACTCAAGACAAATTGTTGCCTCTCCTTTACAACCTAAAAAAAATCTAGACAGGGACCTGCCCTGATGTGGCTGGACAGACATCTGATTACCAGACATCTACTCTTCTTATCAGGCCTATGAATCACCCTCCTCCCCTCTGAAGCCCCAGGCTCCAAGACCATTCCTTAGCTCAGGATGGTATATAAGCCTCAGTTGACGGACTTGCCCTTGAGCATCATATCTTGAGGGATCCAGTAGGTACAAAGTTAAATTTGTTTTTCTCTTGTGAACCCATCTTGTATCAGTTTAATTATCAGCCAGCTAAAGAACCTAGAAGAGAAGAAGGGAACATTTTTTTGCCCCTCCACTAGTCTTTCATAATCAGATCAAGATGAAACATTATATGTTCATAATGTCCACAATTTGGTACTGAATCATTAAATAATGTACTAAGATTTTTCTGGATGGTGACAGTTTCTGAAAGAATGACTATGTCAATTAATCTGAAAAGGATTCTTAAAGGGAACCGATTTTTAGGGGCACCTGGGTGGCTCAGTCGGTTAAGCGTCTGACTTCAGCTCAAGTCATGATCTCACAGTCTGTGAGTTCAAGCACCACATCGGGCTCTGTGCTGATAGCTCAGAGCCTGGAGACTGCTTCAGATTCTGTGTCTCCCTCTCTCTCTGCCCCTCCCCTGCTCATGCTCTCTCTCTGTCTCAAAAATAAATAAAAATATTTTTTAAAAATTTAACAAAAAAAGGGAACAGATTTTTAAATAAAAAGCAAATGTATGCAAATACAGATCCTGTAAGTCTACAGAGGGTTCACAGCCAACTCACCACTGATCCCTCCCCTCTGCCCAACACACACACACACACACACACACACACTTTACCCTTATACAACTTGACTGTATGGCCCTTTTCACAGATGCTTCTGTGATCACTTCAGCCATGAGGTCTCTGTCCCCACCTAATAACTAAGTTTTGATAACAGATGATCTCAGGCTCATAGAATGAGTTTGTCCTTGCACCATTAATTTAAAAGAACAGTGAACAGTCAAGGGGTACATAAGAACAAAACAACTCTGTTCTGGAAAAGGAGTCAGCATTCAGCATGACACTTATCTTGAACCACATTCAAGACCAAAAAGGAAAAAAAAAAAGGCAGAGAGTCTGAAAAATTATGATTTAACACTGCATATTATAAATAATTAGGCCTGATGAGATATGCCAATTATCTTTCTAAAATTATGACTTTTAATTCCCATGTATTTTTTATGGGAGTTTTGAAAATTCTCAAGTGGAATAGCAATGCAGGGAACAACAAGGATCACTTATTAACAGTCACTTTTCTTGTTAGGAGGGAATACAGAGAAACATCCTAATTCTGAAATCATCCAGATGCATACTGCTTTAAGTCAACCTGCGTTACTGGTCCAGAAGCAATCCATTTAAAATTTAGTAGAATTACTTTGAAGACACATTTTGAAAAAATAAAGCTAATTATTCTTAACTCTCTTTCCCCTATTTTAATATTTGCTTACTACCTCCCAGTAGCATATGCATGCATACTTTGCAAACATGGTATACAATATTAGTGCTGATATTTTATTGTTCCAAACCCTGTATTTCTACATTATAATTGTACTCATTTTGAAATAATTAATAAAATTATTCTATATTAATGGAACTTTAGGTGGATTTTTTTTCTACCATCGATGGTATTAAATAAGCATCTTTATGTATAAAGCCTTTGTTTCTATTAAATTTACAGGTAAATTTCCCAGTAATTAATCAGAAGGTACAGTATCATCTTCCTGGATGCATCCATCATAGGCTATTTTTAAAAATCAAATATATACATTTAATTTTAGTATAATAAATCCACTAATCATAAGAGATAAATCCTTTTTATTTTTATTTTTTTTTAATTTTTTTTTCAACATTTATTTATTTTTGGGACAGAGAGAGACAGAGCATGAACGGGGGAGGGGCAGAGAGAGAGGGAGACACAGAATTGGAAACAGGCTCCAGGCTCCGAGCCATCAGCCCAGAGCCTGACGCGGGGCTCGAACTCACGGACCGTGAGATTGTGACCTGGCTGAAGTTGGACGCTCAACCGACTGCGCCACCCAGGCGCCCCGATAAATCCTTTTTAAAAAGCTACTCATTCAGGAGTGCTGATGCATAGGGGCACTTGTACCCCAATGTTTATAGCAGCACTTTCAACAACAGCCAAATTATGGAAAGAGCCTAAATGTCCATCAACTGATGAATGGATAAAGAAATTGTGGTTTATATACACAATGGAATACTACGTGGCAATGAGAAAGAATGAAATATGGCCTTTTGTAGCAATATGGATGAAACTGGAGAGTGTTATACTAAGTGAAATAAGTCCTACAGAGAAAGACAGATACCATATGTTTTCACTCTTATGTGGATCCTGAGAAACTTAACAGAAGACCATGAGGGAGGGGAAGGGAAAAAAAAAAAAAAAAAAGGTTAGAGGGGGAGAGAGCCAAAGCATAAGAGACTCTTAAAACTGAGAACAAACTGAGGGTTGATGGAGGGTGGGAGGGAGGGGAGGGTGGGTGATGGGTATTGAGGAGGGCACCTTTTGGGATGAGCACTGGGTGTTGTATGGAAGCCAATTTGACAATAAATTTCATATTTAAAATAAATAAATAAATAAATAAATAAATAAATAAATAAATAAGTAAAATAAAAATCTCAGTCAAATAAGAAGCATATTAGATAAACTGATAGTTTAAAGCATTTATTATATCACATTTCTTAATAATTCACAATAAGGACATTTTAACTTGATGTTTTAAAAATAAGGAAGAGACACAACAGATTTTGACATATTTGGTCTTAAAAAGTCAAAAATACCAAGTCCAAAATGTACTAATTCTTATATTGCAAAAAATAAGTTCCTAGTTGGTTGTTTGGATTTTAAAATTCTTTTTCCCATGGAAATAACATTATAAAATCCCGTTAAAATCCCAGGCCAACTCATAACATAGCTAAAACAAAATTAATAGCAACCCAGAATCCCAAATCCACTTCATACCCTGGAACTTCAGCCCAAGACTCTGCTAAGCTATGAGCCTCATGGGAGATGTAAAGAGTAGGAAAAACTCTGGTACCTCTGCTCCTCTCCTGTGGAAAGGGAAGGAACATGGGTGACAGCAGAAGGAAGTTCTTGGAGCACAAACCAGGGATAGTTTGGTCAAAAAAAAAAAAGAACAGGAGGAGGCAAGCTTCATATTTGTCTTTTAGACACGTTGTTTTGTTAAGTCCACGGTTTTTATGTTACCAACTTCTGAGGAAGTGTGATGTCATTTTGTCTATACATCAACAAGGTCAAAATGAATGAAATGCAGAATGGGCCACCTGGGTTCTGCAGCAATCTGATTAGTTCAAGTGAACGTGTTCCAGTACAAGTGAAATGCACGAGTGTGCCTTTCACACGGCTTCTGTGCCTTTCACATCAAACCTGTAGGGTGGGGATGGGTTACCCTAGTCTCAAATGTCTCCTTTTAAATAATGTGGTTTAGGGGCGCCTGGGTGGCGCAGTCGGTTAAGCGTCCGACTTCAGCCAGGTCACGATCTCGCGGTCCGTGAGTTCGAGCCCCGCGTCGGGCTCTGGGCTGATGGCTCAGAGCCTGGAGCCTGTTTCCGATTCTGTCTCCCTCTCTCTCTGCCCCTCCCCCATTCATGCTCTGTCTCTCTCTGTCCCAAAAATAAATAAACGTTGAAAAAAAATTAAAAAAAAAATGTGGTTTAGTTCATTCATATTGTCGTACCTACACTCTTTTGGTTTTGTGCCAAATAAAAAAACAAAGAAGGCATGGTCCCTACCTCTTAACTAATAAGGAAAAAATATAAACATGAACAATCATGAAACACAATACACCAACAAAACACAGAATAAGTACAAACTGTTACGGAGTCCCAAAGGAGAGATGGAGAAAAATTGTAGATTTAGAAAATGATTTCTTGCTCCAATTCTACCTTTAAAATGGGATCTGATATGTGGTTACATGGGTATTCACATACATGAAAATTAAGGAAAAGAAACTGCCCATCTTACTAGCCGCGTTTTAAATGCTTCTGACATCAAGAGCATGCATTTGCCATCAGTCTTGAGATGGGGAGGTGCTTTATTAGGTAGCAAAGGGGAATGAGATTTAAGTTGAGGACAAGGTATGAAGAATGACTTGGAGGTAGGGAAATTAGTGGCATGTCAGAGAAAAACAGGTTTTACAATTATTTTTTTTTCCTTAGATTAGGAATAAGGAAACTCAAAAATAGCTTAGAAAATACTGGTTGCAGCTACCTGGTGAAGAACCTTGAATGTCAATCCATAAAGGCAGCATTTCATTCAGCAACTGAAAGCTCTCCAAGGTTCCCAAGAAAATTACACTTTTTAAAGGTTTGTTTGAAAGTGGTTTGTTACTAGATGACGGAGGAAGACAGGAGACAACAGCCATCAGTTTTTTCTATTATTACAAAAGTTGAGGCAAGAAGCAATTAAGAGTCTGCATTAAATAAAGAGGACTCAAAAAAAAAAAAAAAAAGGGATACAAGAGACACTCACAAATTTACCAATGGATAAGATCTCTGAGAAGTGTGGCTAAAAAAGAAACAAAGATACCTCTGAAAGTTTGATTCTGGATGGAAGAAAAATACTGGGATTCGTGAGACACTGAAACCAGGAAAAAGCAGCTTAGATTGAAGAAAGATCCAAGCTGAATGGTGGAAGCGAATAGTCTTGTGAGGTTTGAAGTCAGCTGCTTCTCACTAGTGGAGTTGTGCTTATTATGTTTGTCCTCAGACTATTTTTTAGTAATTGTACTTCCTATTGTAGTTACAAAACATATTATATTTTACATGAAGCAATATTAATACAAAAGTGAAAGGACATATGAGTCCATGAAAACTTAGCTGAATGGTTAGGAAAGTTTTTTATAAAGGTAAATGGAATAGCCATTCAATTAGTTACGGGGAAGATGGTCTTTAATGACTGACTGGTGGGGAACCTGAAAGATTCTGTTCAGAACACTTCATAAGCAATCTCTCTCCGCTGTAAAGGAAGGAAAATTCAAAATCACGGACATATTATGGGCATGATTTAAGCAAGAGAGACAACACTGAGCTCTAATTCAGATCTATCCTCAAAGGACTTGGTGCTATATGAAAAGAATAGCAAATAAATTCAAGCTTACATTAAGTTCAAATAAAATGTTAAGGACTCCTGGCTCCAGCCATGATGAAGTAATAAGTATGTGACTTCTCCCAGCATAAGAAAAACTAGAAGAGGACAAAATATATGAAACAATTGCTTTGAAACATTGTAAAACTGACAGAAAAGGGCTCTGATCCTTGACAGAAAAGAAACACATTAACACATTAGGTGAGCCCCATATGTCTGTCTGAGAGTACTTTCCAAGCCCCTGCACAGGTAACTGGAACTCAGAGAGCAGTGGCTTCACAAGACAGAAGATCTATAAAATTTCTCTTACTCTACCATGTTATAAGCTTGGTTTCAAGGTGCCCCTGGCACCCTAATAATGTGTGAAGATTTTTAAGAAAATAAAATGTCCTATTCAATGGCTACACCAATGTTACTATAATTATTAGCACGGGTCCTACATAGCAAAATATCTGCCAAATCAGCTTAAGTTTAAACTTGTAGGAAACTCAGAAGAGAGATCAGAATTTAAGATGTAAAAGTTGAGCTTTACCTTTTTGTAATATTTATCAAAGTCTGAAATTATACCACTCTTCCCCCTTTAGATTTACTGAATTATACATAGCGCTTCCTCAAACTATCCATCCAATAAGGTTACATTCTTGCATTCAAGAGATGCTTTTGTATAATTGCTGCATCATCTTGGATCTTAATATTAACAGTCGATGATTAGGGTCTCATTACTTTGCTTCAATCAATGGCCACATTCACATTACATCCTTCATGAGCAAATAGCGACCTTCATGCAGGGATACAGTCATAGCAGGTGCTTCTCCAGAAATGAGACCGTCTTGACTGATGCTTTCAACCCACTATTTACCCAGGTAAACCTCTCAAGTCAGTAGCTGGGGCAGAACAAATAACTCCTCAGAAACCACTCGCCAGGTGCTGACTCTACTCTAGGTCGGAATTTTCAAGTGTTTGCTTGAAATTTACTTTCTGATTCATGCTTTATATTTGCTGAGCAATCAGATTTACAAAAAAGATTTGTGAAGTTTTTCACAAGATCCATGAATTTTTGAAATAAATAAACACCTCAGCGAAGACAGGACAAAATAGAAGAAAACATGCTTACAACAGCAATTGGAGTTGGTTTTCCTGGGCCACCTTTTTTATCTTTAATTTTAATTAAAGGTAATAAGCCAAAAATACAATAAGTCTACCATAAGGTTTTAGTTAAAAGGCAAAATCCAATGTAGGTATGAAAAATATAACAGGAAAAAATGATTTGCTAATCATTGCATTCGTTTTATTAGATGGAGGAAAGAAGCTCTCAAGGGAAAATGCAGCCAGGCAAAGGTGTAATAACTTGAACTTGAGAATGTGTGTAGGGGCTAGAGAAGGGTGAAATGCAAGTTTATGCTTGAGCTAGGTGAAGTTCATATCCTTTGTAGAAATTTCTTCTCCCACACACAAAAAAGAATATTCTTAAGTACTAAAAATATCTGAATACTATAACTAATCCATATATAGTAACATTGAATATTCCTTTCCTGCTGGCAAAAAAAAAAAAAAATGGGGCTCCTGGGTGGCTCAGTCGGTTAAGCGGCCGACTTCAGCTCAGGTCACAATCTCGCGGTCCGTGAGTTCGAGCCCCATGTCGGGCTCTGGGCTGATGGCTCAGGGCCTGGAGCCTACTTCCGATTCTGTGTCTCCCTCTCTCTCTGCCCCTCCCCCGTTCATGCTCTGTCTCTCTCTGTCTCAAAAATAAATAAAACGTTAAAAAAAAATTATAAAAAAATAAAAAAAAGCACAGCAAATACAGCAAAGAATTTCTGCTTTCAAAAAGCTATTATTTAATTCTTGATATAACTAGTAAAATCCTGATAGCTCTGAGGGCATTGGAATTCTATTTATTGTGCCCTAGAACTATTAACTGGCATTTTTTCCAGTTAGCAGAGATTTCCTTGTTTGGAGGTATAACCGACATGCAATAAAATGCACTGATTTTAAGTGTCCCGTTCAAGGAGTTTTGATAGATGAATTCCCCTATATAACTATATCCCAACCAAACTTTGGAACAATTCCATCCACCCAGTGTATCTTACTGGGTCTCCTTCCAGTCCGTGGCTCCCTGGAGGCAACCACTGTTCTGGTTTTTATCATTAGAGATTACTTTTGCCTGTCCTAGAACTCCATATAAATAAAATCACAGAGAATACACTCTATGTCCCTTCCTTGTTCAACATGTTTTACAGATCCCCATTCATGTTGTTGCACATGTCAGCAGTTCCATTTCTTTTTTGCCAAGTACTGTTCTGTAGTATGAATATACCAAAATCTGTTTGTCCATTTACATGTTGATGCACATTTGAATTTTTCCCAGTTTGCGGCTATTGTGAATATTATGTGCATATATGTGAATATTATATTGTGAATATTATGGAATAGTTATGGAGGCTTTGTGGGCAATGTTTCAATTCCTTTTGGATAAATACCCGATAATAAAATTATTAAATCACAGTGTAGATTTGTGTGTATGTAACTTTTTAAAGAAACTACTGACTGGTTTTCCAAAGCGGATGTACAATTTTACATTTGCTGCAACAATGTATGAAAGCTCCAAATGTTCCACATCTTCACCACCCCTAGGAGGGTCAGTCTTTCTAACTTCTAGCTAACCTAGTGGAGATGAAGTGTACTCCAGTTTTCAGGATGGTATTACCACTATTCAAACCAGTTTTCTTATGCAAAACCATTAACCAGTAGACTTAGATTAGGGAACTTTATGTACATATAACTAATGAGCATTATAAGTATATATATGCCAATATATATATGCGAATTCAAAATCATGGTGTTTTATAATCATATCCATACATAAAACTATAAAAATGCTGACTATGCATCGATTTCACAATAATATAAAATCAATGCATGTTATTGCTAGAAACATTAAAATATGATGAAAAAAGAAACACCTGAATCTGAAGGGCACGGAGTTTGCAATTATCTGTATTTCTTTCTATTTCTTTTTTAATTCAGACCATTGTTTAAACAAAAAAAATCATACTAGTCATAGTTTGATGCCCTGCCCTTTTCAATTACATTTGAATCTTGATCCCCCCGTTCCACATTTCACTAAATATTTGAAAAAATAAAGTTAGAAACATACCATAATTTATCAAATCACATATTGTGGGATATTTAGGCTATGTTGAATATTTAGTAATTATAACAAAGCCCCAGAACACACTGAAAAGGTATCTCTGACTGCAAATGAGCATCTTTGTAAAACTGAATTTCAGAGCCAGCATTTAACTCATGTTACTGATTGATCAAGTTAGCAGTTCCGCCCACAGCACACCAACTTTTTCATTATCATCATTAGTTTAGATGCATTCTAAAAATAACTTGATGTCCCAGTACATGGAGTTCAAGTTTAAATAAAATCCAACATAGGTCTGAATTTTTAAAGTATGTTTCTCAGAGGCACATTTTTACTGTCAAATAGTACAAGATTCACTAGCATTTTTAACCTGAAATAGCCCATAGCATGTTTTCTGATTTTATTTCTAACTAGGATTACTAACATTAAAACACCCAGAAGGCAGTATGGTCTCACTTTTGAAAAAATGACAAGGCCTCCTTTAATAATACAGAAAACAAAATCACACCGATTCAATTTTATTATTAGATTTCAAATCTAATTTTTTGCTTCCATATGAATAGCAAAATCAGATTTGTTTACATATTCTGCCTTCAGAGCTAAAAGACTTCCAACCTATTTAAACAATGCCTAATGAACTCTATGTTTTTTCTGACCAAAACAATAGTTGTGACTTTTCAGCACTATATTTTTTATAGTTTATATATCTCTGCTTCCCACAAATGGGGGCTTCAAATGTAAATTAACCAAAACCTCCCAGTTTAAAATGCTTTCGAATATAATTACAACAAAAATAAAGGTCTTTGTAAAGTGAAGCCAAGCATACATACTGAACAAACACTAAAGACATGTTTTTTTTGTTTCACTTGAACCAACCACTTTGAAATAAATATCCTCAGAACTGCCTAATATCCTAATAACAGAAAAATTTAAGATATGATGGGAATATTGAAAAGGAAAGAAACAGGAATGGAAAACAGAAGCAATTAGGTAAATCAGAATATAAATTTGATTTAAATGAGAAAAAAAGGAGAATATAAGCTGATAGGAAGTCAGAGGCATCTAAAGGAACAATTTGAAGAATATGGAAAATGGTATCTTGCAAAAGTTAAATGCAAATAAACTAAATTCCAAATCATTAGTCATTCATTTTGTGACACAATTTCATCCTAAGACAGACTTTCTATGAAGAAAGTGATTTCTTCTTCCCTTAATAACAAACATCATCATAGCAAATATGTTCCACCTACTTCAAAAATTTCTTAAAAATAAAAAACCTTCAGAAAACAGCAGAAACTCAGGAGACCTTTAGGGCTTTAGAAAAACAACACAATTATTTACACACACGCACACCCCTCAAATCGATACCTGTCAATGCATCTCTAAAACAGAATCATCTGTTTTGTAAGGGTGTGGAGGTAATAAATCCAAATGTAGAGTATTCCTTCAAGACATTCCGAAGTGAAGGAAGTAACAAATGAAAACAACAGCCTAAAAGAACAGAAGGGTTGAGGGGAGGTGGAAAATTGTCTTGAAAAGACAAGACTGAATATGTTTGCGAACTAAGCTGGAAGGCATAAAGCAAGATCAAAGTTTAAGCTGCAGGTAATAGTGGGGACAGCTGTGGAAAAGACGGACCAAGAGGAAGGAAGAGACTAGCTGAAAGAATCTTAAGACCCGGGCGCCTAAATGTTTCAGTCAGTTGAGCGTCAGACTTGGACTCGGGTCAGGGTCTTGCACTTTGTGGGTTCAAGCCCCACGTTGGGCTCTGTACTGGGCTCAGAGCCTTCTTTAAAAAAACGGGGGAGGGGCACCTGGGTGGCTCAGTTGGTTGAGTGTCCGACTTCGGCTCAGGTCACGATCTCGTGGTCCGTGAGTTCGAGCCCCGCGTCGGGCTCTGGGCTGCCGTCTCAGAGCCTGGAGCCTGCTTTGGGTTCTGTGTCTCCCTCTCTCTCTGCCCCTCCCCTGCTCATGCTCTCTCTCTGTCTCTCGCAAATGAATAAACGTTAAAAAAAATTTTTTTTTTTAAGAATTTTAAGACAATAATCACCTTCTTTGCATTTTCAACAAAAGCAGACACTTTTTAAAAAGACTGGTATCTGTTTTTTACAAAAGAGCTAAAACAATGTATTTCCACCAGAAACTCAGTCCTTGAAGCAAGTGAAAATAAACTATCCTGGTTATTGTACACATTTACAGTGACCACCTTCTTCTTTTGGCACACGTAAGTCTTGTAAAGTTTTATGAAATTTCCTCTCTCAAATAGCTGGTTTTCCACAAAGACAGGAGGGTTGACTCACTAGTTTTAAACTCAACACAGCATCTATGCCACACACAAACTTCTTCTCTTCAATAACTGAATATCCGTGGCTAAATCCTAATTTTGCTTAGCAAAAGTATACAAATTCTTTACCTTCAGCACTCATTCAACATTTAATTGAGGCTCTACTATTTGGCAGACACTGGATAGGGCATAAGAGGCTAGGGAGCCATGAAATTACCTAAATTAAGGACTGTGCACTGTAGCCTGTAGGGGACAAGAATCTTCAAGGAACTTAAGCAGGGCAGCGGCAAGATTCCAGTCGTAGTTTAACACACGCACGCACACACACACACACACACACACACACACGATGCAGGGAGATGACTTAGGAGCCCATTCAACACACCTGGTGGAGATGAACACCTTGGGGGCAGTAACTCTAAAGGGAAGGCCACATTTCTAATACAGATTCAGCAACTCTTGGTCACAAATATGGGTTTGACCAAGAAAAACACCAAGGGTGGCTGGAATTCTATAAACTTCAGCTTTTTGATATGTATATCAATGCTGTTCACATCAGTGAGAAAAGTGAGGCTGCCATTTCTGAAGCGAAATGGTATGATAGAGAAAAAGCATAAACTATGGATTAAAAACAAAAACAAACACAAAAACAAAAACAAAAACCAAAAAACAGTCTGCTCCTGAGTTACCTAACTACAATCGCGGGGAAGCTCTTCACCTCTGTTCCCTTCGCGGGCATTTCTGATGGCACATATCCTCCTGATCTGAGCTTGTGGTGACAAGTCTCTCTCCCCTCCTGGGCTGGCAGTCATCCCTCAGCTTTGTCAGCGCAGACCCCATTGACATCCCTCACAGTCTGGCCTCCCATGACCTAGCTTCACTCCTTACTCTCTTGTGCAAGAGACCTTTTATTCTAGTAAAAGAAGTATTTATCCTTCCAGAAAATCATTTTCAATGTATCCGTGGGTTTGCCTTGGCCCTTTCTCCCCCCTACATTGCCCATCTCTATTGCCAACCTCATTTTGCATCTTCCTGCTCTCTGTTACCACCAGAGGGGATACCCTATGGGTACAAACCACTCCCATGACTGCCTCAGTTTTTACAGCCAGCCACACAATCTGATTGCAGGGAAATGTCTTCAAATGGTCAGTAGGAAGCCACACCACTTTGTAAATATTTTGTTCATCACCCCTGCTAGAAGACACAGGTTTTTTTTTTATTTAAAAATAAAATTTTTTTAACGTTTTATTTATTTTTGAGACAGGGAGAGACAGAGCATGAACAGGGGAGGGTCAGAGAGAGGGAGACACAGAATCTAAAACAGGCTCCAGGCTCTGAGCTGTCAGCACACAGCCTGACGCAGGGCTCGAACTCACGGACTGCGAGGTCGTGACCTGAGCCGAAGTCGGCCGCTTAACCGACTGAGCCACCCAGGCGCCCCAGAAGACACAGTTTTAGCATCGCTCCCTCCATGAAAACTTTTCTGAGATCTTCTCTGCTATCCCTTGATATCACCTCTGCAACTCTATTAGACCATATATCATAGTACTTCCTATTTGTCTCACGTCAGTCTCCTCATCAACAATGTCAAAAACCCCTTGACATCAAGGACCATGATTTTTCTCTAATATATATCACACACACACACACACACACACACACACACACACACACCACTCAAATATTACCATAACATATCCCTTAGTTTTTAAAAGCACTTAGGAGAAGCAATATTAACTCTGTGTTCTCTGTCTGGTATTTAAATACTACAATGCTCTCACAAATGTTTAACATATTTTAATAATATTAGCGGGAGGGGAAAGGCTCTGATTAAGAAGGTCTAACTCTTAAATCAGCTAGACTCTCCCTGCTAAGGGAAATCCCATCACAGATGGGCAGCTTGGAAAGCAGTTTAATTCATTCACTACACATTTACTGAAGACTTCTTCTGGGGCCACACAATCATAGCATTATACGTATAAACAGACAGTGCCTTAAATATAAGAAATGGTTGAAAATTCAAAGAGGACTTTCTTCTGACATCCTGACTAAAAGGTGCAGACCTCTCTAATACGTGTGTGAGAGATATGTAAGCAGGTCAAATGGTGAGTCATGAGAATCCTAACCAAACACCAGCAAAAGCGTCAAGGGGGAACTGGAAGGAAATGTCTGATGTCAAATTAGCAAAGGCTCCAGGAGAAAAGCCACAAACTGCATTGTTTATTGAGACATCAGTATTGGAATAGAAATGCTGTGGTCACGAGCTCCCTCCAAGTAACAGAATTTTCAGGTTCCCCTTCTAAAAAGAGATGTGATGAGCAGTCCAAGTAAAAAGCTAATGTTGACCAGCCAGGAGATGAGTGATTAAGACACAGGGTGATTAAGAGCATTCGGGACGGGTGGGGCCACAGTCCACAATGCCCTTAGTGAGCATACTTGGAGCTCATTCTCTGTAAAATACCTAACGCCAAGGCAAAATATCTTTAAAAGTCTCACTCTTCCCCCCTATAGCACAATCACTGAGGCCACCGAAATCAGCAGGACCAGAAAAATCTCATCATGTGCCTTACAATTCTGTTTGATAAAGCCAGTAATGCAGCAAAACTGGTAACCTACTCTCAATACAGGCCAGTATTCATTGTATATACCTCAGGCAAAGAGGGAAAGAAAGAAAGAAAGAAAGAAAGAAAGAAAGAAAGAAAGAAAGAAAGAAAGAAAGAAAGAGAGAGAGAGAGAGAGAGAGAAGGAAGGAAGGAAGGAAAGAAGGAAGGAAAGAAGGAAAGAAAGAAAGAAAGAAAGAGAGAGAGAGAAGGAAGGAAGGAAGGAAGGAAGGAAGGAAGGAAGGAAGGAAGGAAGGAAGGAAAGAAGGAAGGAAAGAAGGAAGGAAAGAAGGAAAGAAAGAAAGAAAGAAGGAAGGAAAGAAAGAAAGAAAGAGAAAGAACTGTGAATGTGTTTAAAAGCAGTGATTAATATTACCATTCAGACTGTTTTCTTTTTTCAGATCTGTAATTTCACTCTGACAATACTCTTTCAAGTTTTGACCAGGTAAAGAAATCTTCTAAAAAGATCTCTTTGTTTAGAGATTTGCAAAAAGTATGAAAAGTAGTTGATTCCTGTAGCTTTGCCCAGACTAATAATAGTTACTCGTGTAATTTTATAATTACAGAGAAGAAAAAGAGAACCTGATTTTTAATTGAGCAGACACAATCTATCATCTGAGCTCTAGTGTGAACAGTTCTTTATCTAAACTAGCAGCATAAGCTCAAAGCAGACTGCGTTAGAAACAACTTTTTTGACTCTTACATAAGAGTTGTATTGAAAAGAATTTTGTAAATTTTTTTTAAAAAGTGTATCATTTCTAAACCACAAGTTTAAGAGGAAGCTGATTTAAGAATGACTGCAAACTAATATTTTCACATGAAATGCATCATAATTCACCCTATTTTCCCAAGAAATGAGCTCATCTAAAAAGAGAGATTACTTGGCTATACATAATTTAAAAGATTTTTTTTGAAAAAAAAAAAAAACAAGGTAATTAGTCTTAATCATAGAAATAGGATAGTTATTGTAGCCCCCACTGGACTAATTCACTCCTCTCAGAGAGTTGGGGTTTTTTTTGTTTGTTTTGTTGTTTTTTTTTTAATTTTTTTTTCAACGTTTATTTATTTTTAAGACAGAGAGAGACAGAGCATGAACGGGGGAGGGGCAGAGAGAGGGAGACACAGAATCGGAAGCAGGCTCCAGGCTCCGAGCCATCAGCCCAGAGCCCGACGCGGGGCTCGAACTCACGGACCGTGAGATCGTGACCTGAGCCAAAGTCGGACGCCCAACCGACTGAGCCACCCAGGCGCCCTGTTTTGTTTTTTAATAGTTAGAAAGGTTTATCTGAACTGGTGATAGCCCTACCTGTGTGCTGGCAAAAGACCTTATTCTCCTTTCAGGTATTTAACTGTCTTAGTTCAGCGGAAGACAAAGGATGTTTATAATATTGTGACTTCATGCTCATTGTGGAATTAATCTGTTTTCTCATCTAACCTCTATACTTCCCTCCTTTGCTGCCCCACCCTGCAAGATATATTTACTTCTTAAATTTGGAATAAGTTCTCCCCCCCTCTTTGGTTCTTTTCCATTTTGTTCTTTTCCACATTCCTTCCTTACAGAATCCTATGACATTGCAGTCGGAGTGAGAAAGGTGTCAAAGAGCACATGTTCCACTTGCTGAAAATAAAATGAAAACTCCTTAAAGAATTATTAATTTGAAAGTTGAGGAAAATTTTGTACCTGCCAAAGTCTAGAGTTCCCACAGGCTTCTCCTGTCAGAGGGTGTTTCCTGCCTAATCTCCAGTTCCATGTAAAAATTCCCTGCTAAACTGAAAGGAAACATACACAGAGGAAACTTTTGACGTAAAACAATTAAGACTATATGTGCCTCAAAAAACTAGACACACACACACACACACACTCTCTCTATAGTTAAGCGGTAGACCAAGGGGCCCTTCAAGATTTTTAGTATCAATTCTTCTTCAGTATTAAGATTCCTTCTTTGTGTCCTGATTTCCAGAGATAAGGAATGTGAAGGATAGCTAGTTTTAGTTCTTGGCAACCAATCGCTAGGAGAGTCCTTTGGTACTTGGAGGACCAGCTCAACCGTCTTATCTTTGCTGGGAGATAAGTCCAAGTCCGTTATTACTTCCAAAGGACCACGCTTCAAATACCTGAAGACCACTACCTTACTCTGACTGACTTCAGGATTCCAAAGTAAATGTGACATTTCTCTGATTTCTGTTTTTCCGCAGGAGTTTTACTCTTTAAAACACAAAACAAATTGTTACACAAAAGCAACAATGTGGTATCCGACAAAGGACTCCAGTCTCCAGGGGCAGACCACCCCCACACAGGCTTCTCACGGCACAGGGGAGACAGAGATGCCCCGAAACGCTCCTCTGACCGCTCAAGGCTCATCACCAAGCGGCCCTGCCTGCTCTTGCTCCTGCTTACGGATTCTGTCTAAAGGACGGCAACCATGCCCAGAGACAGTGCGACCTGGCCAGGGAGCAGCAGGACTCAGCTGACTACCCTCTTTTCCTGATGCCGTCTAAGTGGGGCCCGTTTCATCAGTGGCCCCATCACGCTGCCCAGTCACGTAAAATTGTCACCGTGGTGACTAGTCATCCTCTTTCCACATCTATGTGATTGGCTTTATGACCCCAAAGTAGGATTTCATAGTTCCCTACATCAAATTCAGATCATCTCCTCAAGGGTACACATGGGAAATTATCTGGAAGATGTGTTGAGGAACTTCTGTGTACAAACTTGGGGGTTTGTTTACTCGATCACATTGGCTCCTCCAATCTCAAGTGCAGAATAAGAAAACGGCCTTTCAGCTGAAGGCAACCTAGGGACCGTAATTTGGAGCATTTTGACTCTAACTGAAAAACAAACTTTATTACTAGATAGTATAATTTTCTGTTAGTCACTTGATCATTATTCTGACTTTTTTTTTTTTTTCATTTGATGAAACAGTTTGCTGGATCGTAGGGTAGTTCTATTTTTAACTTTTTGAGGAAACTTCATACTGTTTCCAGAGTGGCTGCACCAGTTTGCATTCCCACCAACAGTGCAAGAAGGTTCCTTTTTCCACACATCGTCACCAACGCTTGTTGTTTCTGTGTTTTTGATTTCAGCCATTCTGACAGGTGACAGGTGATACCTCATTGTAGTCTTGATTTGCATTTCCCTGACGATGAGTGATTCACAGCATTATTTACAAAAGCCAAATTATAGAAGCAGCCCAAGTGTCCATTGATAGACGAATGGATAAAGAAGATATGATATGTATATTTGGTATGGTATGATACATGCTACGTATATCACAAGATGTGGGATGTATATGCATCCAACGGAGTCTTACCCAGCCATCAAAAAGAATGTCATCTCACTGTTCACAATGATGTGGATGGAGCTAGAATATATTATACTAAGTGAAATAAGTCAGTCAGAGAAAAAGAAATCCCTTACGACTTTAGTCATATGTGGAATTTAAGAAACAAAACAAATGAGCAAAGGGAAGGAGACAAAGGGAGAGGCAAGCCAAGAAACAGACTCTTAACTACTGAACAAACTGATAGTCGCCAGAGGGGAGGTGGGTTGGGAGATGGGTGAAATAGGTGATGGGGAATAAGGAGCATACTTGTCATGATGAACACTGGGTGATGCGTGGGATTGTTGAATCACTACATTGTACGCCTGAAGCTAATAGAACGGTGTATATTAACTATGCTGTAATTTATTTTTTTTAATTTTTTTTAACATTTATTTATTTTTGAGACAGAGAGAGACAGAGCATGAACGGGGGAGGGGCAGAGAGAAAGGGAGACACAGAATCCGAAACAGGCGCCAGGCTCTGAGTGGTCAGCACAGAGCCCGACGTGGGGCTCAAACTCACGGACCGTGAGATCGTGACCTGAGCTGAAGTCGGACGCTTAACCAACTGAGCCACCCAGGCGCCCCAACTATGCTGTAATTTAAAAAAAAAGAATGGTTTGCACAATCAGAACCTTATTCTTTATCTTTCAGACACATTAATAATAAAATGGCCAAAAACACATGGCAGATTTATAAAAGGATTATTTTTCTATGCATTTGAAAGCCTCTTTGACCAAATACAAAAATAGTATAAAGTGATATGCCTAACACATAAATACAGACTTCAATGTAATTGATGTTATAGAATAATTGCTTCTTCTTTGATCATGAGAAAAATCAACGAACCGCACAAGATTGCTTTTACCCAATTACCTACCTGCCTTCTAGAACTGCGCTGCGCTCTGGGCTAGAAAGTACACAATTCAGGCCAGATTGCACTTTCAAAAACATTCCCCCTTTTAGCTGTTGATCTATCACTGAGCTTTGAAATAATCTGCTGATATCATCGATTTTTCAGGAGAGAAGGGAGGCCCCTCCCTCAGCGCTCATGACTAAGGCTATCTGTATGGAAACAGGCCCCTGGTTGCTTAGGAATTCATTGGCTCTCAGCTGTTTCTGAAGCGGTAACCTTTAGTCTGCCTGAGATACCATCATTCATCTTCAGAGTCATGGAGTGTCATGCTACATAAAAAGAGGTTATTATTTGAAATACCTTTAAGAGATGCCTATCAAGTAAGGGAAGAGCCAGAGTAATGGTTACGTGTCTAACAGAAAATTGTAACATTTGTGTACATCCACAGCCTCTCTGGCCACTTTTTTTTTTTTTTAATTTTTTTTTTTTTCAACGTTTATTTATTTTTGGGACAGAGAGAGACAGAGCATGAACGGGGGAGGGGCAGAGAGAGAGGGAGACACAGAATCGGAAACAGGCTCCAGGCCCTGAGCCATCAGCCCAGAGCCTGACGCGGGGCTCGAACTCACGGACCGCGAGATCGTGACCTGGCTGAAGTCGGACGCTTAACCGACTGCGCCACCCAGGCGCCCCTCTCTGGCCATTTTTAATGTGGCTTTAAAAAAAAAAAATTATCAGATTTTCTTCTGTTTTTTTCCAAGTTATTAAAGTAACGTTCATTGTAACAAGGCAAATAATTCTGAGCTGTATAAAGTTCCATTGCCTTCTCCCTTCTCACTCCAACCTATGCTCTTGAGGGTGACCCATTGTAAAGCCTGATGTGTACATGCGTCTATGTTTTACTATAATTTTTATACAGTCTGATACAAACGTACACATACATAACACATTTCAGTTTTGTAATACAACCTATTACAAACCTGGGATACTGTTTGGCAGTTTGTTTCTTAACATTATCACTGGCATCTTTCAAAGCCAATATACACAGTTTGACCACATTGTTTGGAATGACTGCACAGTGTTTCATAGTATTAATGTAAAATAATTTACAAAATCATTCCCCTGTTGAAGAACAATGTTTACTATTACAATGTTACAGTTAACATACTGGTATATATTTCTCTACATATTATGTTTGTTTGTTTTTAAAATTTCTGTCAGATAGATACCTACACCCGGGGGAGTGATATATTAAAGAAAATACAAATTCTTAATTTTTAAACAATGTTGCCTACTTAACTCTCCCAAGGGACAGAGCCAACCATGTTAGCATGTGCCCTCTCCCCAACAAAGGTGATAATACTGGATGTGGATATTATCAACATTTCTAAATACTATAGAGCTAGTGTATTAAAAAATCATGTCTTATTGTTTTAATTTACGCTTCTGTGGGACTAGTTTCAATATTCAGCTGTAATTTGGTTGCAGTTCCTATTGAAAGTTATATTCATCACTTGTCAAGAGACCTTGCTTTTTTAAACACTGAAGGGCATAAAACTTTATACTACTTGCTTGGTAAATGCCCCGTGAAACTACAGACATTAACGTACCTAGCAGAAGACTTCTTCTTGCAATTCTATGATATGAATTGAACTAAGGATGTTATCCAAATTAAACTACGGTATTCTAATTTTTAATCTTCTCACCTAGGTGTCAACCTTAATAATCAAAAGAGGTTTTCTGCCAACCCTTTACTCTAGCTGTCATAGCCAAATTACCAAAACATTAACACTCAAGGGAGCAACCAAAATCTATAAAGATTATCACTGAAGGGTAACATGGTAAGAGAGTGAAAAGGGGCATCTTTGAATTCGGGGACAGGAAGGCTTGTCTGAGGTGGTAATGATTAAGATCTGAGTATCAAAAAAAAAAAAAGAACCAGGTGTGTGCAGTTTAGGAAGAGGAGGGTCCTAGGAAGGCATGGTCAAGAAACAGGTGGGCCAATAGGTCTAGAAAATAGTAAGGTGAAGAGGAGAACAGCAGAATGCAGTGGTATGGATTATACAGCTTGAAAGCGAAGTAGATTTGGGGATAGGAGGTAGGAATCAAGAGTCTTGTTTGCACACGTGAAGTTTGAGACCCATTTTAGATATATATAAGCAACCATAGAGGTGACTCCAGGGTCAAGGAAGGGGCCAGGGCTGACAAACTGGATTTGGCATCAAGATGCCATTAAAAGCCACTGGACTCCAAAAGATCACATAGGGGTCACGCAGAGAAGTGAAAGAGTCAGAGGGTGCATACACTGTGATACAACATCACAGTTAAGCACCACACGGTCTTCAAAAATACAGGTAATTCAGAGTTACCCTAGGACTTAAAGACAGGACTCTGAATATAACATACATCTCAAGTTTTGATATGCATTATTTTAGGGAAACTTACATTGAGTTGTAAGGCAAACATTTTATATTAAAATGCCAATAATAATCCCTAACGTATTTTTTGTGGTATCAGATCCTCACGGGTAAAGTGGTGGCATTGTGAGTGAGTCATGGTTCCAGATAAATAGGTAGAAAGTGTTCTGGCTTCATGAGTAAACACAGATATTGTCTGTCACAAAGCCTTACGTGATACACATAAAGTGTGGAGTAATGAAAGGAAGTTTTAAAAAAGATTTGTGTGAGACAGTAACTTAAAAACAAATGTAAGGACTTTGTTTCCCAAGACCCTGATAACGAGTGCCTCCTTCAATTCTGCAACCTAGGTGCTTCCCTTGCCTCATCCAAGCCCCAGTCAGCTGACTCCTTTTAATTAGTCTGAGAACATGTGTTTCATTTCATTTATTCCAGTGATTAAAATGGTGAATGTGGATATATCAATTAAAACACTGACATGAAAATAAAAGTCTCAATTTAAGGTTTGAAGGAGCCTTGAAAATTGACAAATGCCATGACCTAACACAAATGAAAGTAACTAGACTTCAACTAATTTTAATCTCATAACTTACTTCACATCATGTGATGGGTTCTTGGTGAGTCACTTTTGAAAGCTAAGAAAAAGCTAAACACTGTAACCAAAGAAATCCAATGTATATTTAATTTTCAGTTCTCCTCACAAGTTTTTTTTCCTCTTTTGGCAATGAAAGTAAAACAAAGAAAGAGTGGCTTTATCATGGAATTGAAACAAATACACACACAAAAAAAGAAACTTCAAAGAATCTGTTTTGTTTTGAGGCCATTAAACCACGTGCCAGGAATTTTCCGAGTAGCTGAAACTCTTAAAATACTTGATGGCTTGCAAAGAAATATAAGTTGAATTTCTTATATTAAATATAAGTTGAATTTCTTATATTAAATATAAGAAATTATATTTAATAATATAATTATAATAAGAATTATATATAAATAAATAATATATATAAATATAAGAAATTATATTTAATAATATAATTATAATAAGAATTATATTTCTTATATTAAATATAGGTTGAATTTCTTAACCTGTGAATAAACAATTTTAGAGTAATCTATTTTCATGATTCATTAAACGTATTGTTGGGGCGCCTGGGTGGCGCAGTCGGTTAAGTGTCCGACTTCAGCCAGGTCACGATCTCGCGGTCCGTGAGTTCGAGCCCCGCGTCGGGCTCTGGGCTGATGGCTCAGAGCCTGGAGCCTGTTTCCGATTCTGTGTCTCCCTCTCTCTCTCTGCCCCTCCCCCGTTCATGCTCTGTCTCTCTCTGTCCCAAAAATAAATAAAAACGTTGAAAAAAAATTTTTTTTTAAAATAAACGTATTGTTTATAATGTATAGATATATAACATAAATATGGAATGTATAAAACTTTGATTAAGCACATGTAATACATAACACTATATGAGTAACAATTTTCCTCTAAAAACAAGTATGGTAAACTGAATGAATACAGCAATTACAGAAAAAAAGAGTAAAAGAAAATGGACCTAAGAGAAATGCAGCTTGCTCAGGAACAAAACCAGATAATGAAGAAACAGTTAACTTTTAAACATCACTCCCATTCCTCAGGTTCTGATTGGCTCATTCATACAATTAGCTGACGATAGAAAATGTAGCTTGCAACCATAACTAAAAGGACCTTATTTCAAAGTTCAGAAAAAAACTGTAATTACACAGATTTGATATTTTTATTCCAAAAATACTGTAATTAAAATTAACTTTTTCATATCCTTTTAGGCTAGCTAAATAAACCTCACGACCTAAAAACTTAATTTCAAATTCCTATCTCATGCTGCAACATGGTAAGAAAATCGGGATAAATAAAAACAGTAAAGTCTTTACTTTCCATAAATGATTCTATGAAAACTTGAAAAGAGAAAGAATTGAATATTGTATATTTATTCAATGGTAGAAGAAACAGCTAGTACATTTTTAATGTCAGATATGTAGCTATCTCATCATTCAATATGGGCTACACAAATAAATAAAGCTAAAAGAAATGCAGCAAAGATTAAAGAAATACACTCATTAGAAAACAGAACAATGATCAAAGTCATACTATTCATACAGAAGTCAGAGAGGCCATGGGCAGTAAAAGCCTGTAAGGACCGAAATGGAAACAGAAAAAGATAACAAATAAATGAATAGCACACTGAAACTAAAAGCAATGTGACCACTCTTAAATTCAGGGTTTGAAAGAGAAAGGGTCTTACTCACCTGAAAGAGGAACATACACAAGACACAGAGCTATGAAGAACGGAAGAGAACTTGGCTTCCATTTCCAACGACAGTTCCACATTTGATCTGAGTGAATCATCCTGCAATGGAAGAAAGCAACCATCAGGACATTCAGCATCCAGTAAGGCAGTAGGACAATAACAGTCAAAGTGCAGGTTTTCAGCAGAGATTGGAAAAAAGCAATCGTTATACAATAGGCGGTTTCCCAATGAAGGTGGGGAAATATTCAGATAATTCAAATTCATTAATCAAAAAATAAAGCATTTTCAGCTTCAACCTTCAGCATCACCAGTCACATGCCCATCTTACCCCAGAGGATTTTTATATCAACCTCTCCTATAATCTCCCAAAAATGTAGACTTCATGGAAATGCTTTCATTTTATGACATCTGCTGTGTTACAAATGGAAACAATTTAAAATAAAAATAAGGTGCCCAATTGCCTTCTTTCCCTTAAAATTAAGCAACGAAGGGGAGCCTGAATGGCTTAGTTGCTTAGGTGTCCGACTTTGGCTCAGGTCATGATCTCACGATTCGTGAATTCAAGCCCCACACCGGGCTCTGTGCTGACAGCTCAGAGCCTGGAGCCTGCTACAGATTCTGTGTCTCCCACTCTCTCTGCCCCTCCCTGGCTGGCTCTCTCTCTCTCTCTCTCTCTCTCTCTCTCAAAGATAAATAAACATTAAAAAATTATTTTAAATTAAGCAATGAAGCATTAACATCCAAAAAGAATAACTACTTTGTACATGATAGCTATCAATGTTTTCAAGTGGCTACCAAACACCAAGTATTATAGAAACTACAATTAACTCTACAGTGGTCTCGTCTTTAAACTCAAAATTGCACCTACCAATAATTTAGACAGGAGCATCCATATTATCTTGGCTTAAAACAGTGGTATGAAACCTTTCATTGACTCAGCTCCATCAAAAGAGACAAGTCAGTGAATGGGGCAGCAAGCCACCATAAGGGCCCACAAAAGGACTGGTTAGCAAGAGAGCCATGAAGCAGGAAAATGGTTACGTAGCAGTAAAACAAAAACAATAACAAAAACAAAAACTCCTGATCTTAAAAGTCTCTAAAGGGAGTTTCCATGGTTCCAGGTGACAGTTGAGAATCTTTTTTTTATTTCTAAAAAGAGAAACAACTAATCAGATACTTTAGGATCACAGTAATACCTTCTTTACCTGAAGGTTGCTTATCTGGAGTAAAACACGTCATACTAATCACAAAACCAGATACGCAGGGAAGGAAATACTCAAAGGAGAAAAAAATAGACATCAAATGATTTCTGCACTTGCCTCAAGCCTCGTTCCCAGTCCATCCTTTACTGTTAGAGACCACCTACATAGCAAGGCGAACAGGCTCCAGAGTGAGCTGGACCAGGGTTTGCTACTTGTAAACTATGCACCCCTTTGGAAATGTACTTGACCTTCCTGCACTTCCAACTTTCCACCTGTAAAACAGAAACTCCAATCCACAGAGCTGCTGGATGATGAAATCAGAGCATGTCTTTTGAGAACAGTGCCTGACACTTGCCTAGCAAGTGCTCAACAAATATTAGCTATTATTGTTACTACTACCCTGGGCATTCTAATGTAAGTATGGTTACTCTGTCCACAGTAAAATCAAAAGAAAAGCCTTAAACAAGAATGGACCATAGGATGTTTTAAACTAACACCAATCAATTGACTTTGTGACTACTTCTGGATCACCTGGGAACAGAAATGAAATGGATTACTCATGCCTGCCATTAATCCAGAAATTCTGAGCGGTACCTGATACTCATGCCATGTTTTTATATTCGCCCAATTAGAATTTCTAGCATCACTTGGTTCCTAATGGAAATTCTAAACCAGGTAAAGCTTAAGATCTGAGGAGTAGTTTTCTGTATGGAGGGTATGTTTTAAAATACATCCATCCAAAATACTTGAAATTTGAAGCAATGTTACTGCTTATGGGAAGCAATATGCCACAGTACATCATAATAATATAATAAGAACGGATGTAAGCTTTGGAATAGCACAGAGTTACAACCTGGTGCCTCAATTTATTGTGTGACTTTAGAGGCAAGTCCTTAAAATGCTGAGACTATTTTCTCTTCTGTGTATAGGATGTCATCCATCGAAAAGACAGAGTCACTACTGCATGGCACTTAGTAAGTGTTTTAAAAAGGGGAGATGATAAACTTCTATCACATGAAAGCCTCACTCGTTTGGAAGAATGGGTCCATTCATTTTGGATGAATGAGGTGTTTCCCATTCAGGTCATGGATGAATTAGCATGCTTCTAAAACAAACAAACAAACAAACACAATTATATATTCAAAGAAGTTTAGAGCTGGGAATATCAAAGATGAAGTCTAACCTTCACATCCCACAGAGGAGGAAACTGAGGCCCAGAAACATAAAGGGGCAGAGCAATCAAACCTGGCTACCGGCCCTACCATTTATATTTGAGAATATCAGCTCGAGAGAACTCCCAGCCTCTTAATCGCTACGGCACATGACAATTTTCCTTCGTCAATACTTGGAGAATGGTCTCCTCTCAAATTTATGTGCTCTCTAAAAAATCCTCAAGGAGGGTCTCCTGGGTGGCTCATTCGGTTAAGCATACAACTCTTGATTCCGGCTCTGGTCATGAACTCACAGTTCGTGAGTTCAAGCTCCACGTTGGGCTCCAAACTCAGAGTACGAAGCCTGCTTGGAGTTCTCTCTCCCTCTCTTTCTTCCCCTGCCTCTCTCATGCTCTCTCTCTCAAAATAAATATATAAACTTAAAAAAAAATCCTTAAGGAATCATCTTTGTTAGCTTGGCAACATTGAGTATTATTTCGTAACGCAACTTTCTTTTGCTATAACAGGTTCTTATTTAGGGATTCCGTAGTCAATCCTGAAGCTGTATCCTTTCAGACAACAGCTGCAAATAATGACCAAGGGCTTCATGCATTCTGGTTCCCAAGACTCCATCACTTCATATTGAAAAGGAACCCAGCACAAGGCAAGCACTCGTAACCAAAGTTAAACCTCATGACTGGTCAACTTTCATCCACTTGACTGTTTACTGAAGAACAGAAACAAACAAATTAAGAATAGAACAGAGGAAGGAAAGCACTATGTGTCTTCTCAGGGGATCACTTAGCAAAGACACATCCCTGAGATTTAAATAACTTTCTCACAAGAACGGAAAATCCAGATCAGGGTTACTAAGGTTCTAAATAGGAGCTACAAAAAAATATAATACAATCTTGTATTACTTGAGTCGTAGCCTCAAAGTTCTGTTGAAGAGACCAAGAACATTTTTAAGTAAAGGAGAGTCCTACATAGACTTCTGTCACCTGAAAACCATCTAAGCATGAAATTTAAATCCAAGCAATAAAACCTATCATTTCACAGGCAAGAAAAAAGAAAGTACAATACTAAACAACTTGCCCAAGATCACATAATCAGTGGTGCGAGAGCTAACACATCCCGATGCCACCTGGCTTCCAATTCACCTGTCCCTGAGAACCAAGACACGTCCATTGCAACCTTGCTCCACTTTTCAATCGGCACAGGCCACAACATACAATATGTTTGAGTCCTATTTCAGGAACTTTAGAACCTAACCCTGTTATTGAATTGTTGTTAATGTCAGAATGACCCCTTATGAACGTGACTCAATCCAAACGCATCACTGAAATAATCTGTAGTCTAGAAAACTGAACATCTTCCACCTTTTCACTCCTTAAAAGTCCAATTTAAGGAGAAATTGATGAAGAAAATTTAAAATCAGTGGAGAAATTGACACGGCACTAATTCTATCATTACTAGCAATAGTCAGAATTACAGATTATTCCTCAGATCCCAACTGTATTTCTATGTCAAATCTTTTCACAAAGGACCGCGAGGAGTGGCAAAGAAAGTACCTTAATTCTTCTAGAATGAAAAGAATAGAATTTGGTTCATTCAAGTCTAAGCAGAATTGTATTTCTCCTTTTGGTTAAAGATCATGTTCCTGATCTCAAGCAATGAACAAAAAGAAAAAGTGCTATTCTATCACTCAAGTTCTTTTATTAAGTTTGGCTCATCCCCATTTCAAAAAGGTAGAAAGGTTTATTCTTCAAATCTGCACAAATCTTGACTCTTATGTGAGCAGAAGCATCCACTGCACCATGGCTTGTACCCCGGGTGAAATTAAAAGGCAACCCTGAGAAACACACATAGACTCCATGTAAAACTAGGACTATCTGAAAAAAGGATAGCGTATCAATCTCCTGGTTGTGATACTATATTACAGTCTTGCAAAACATTACCACTGGGAGAAACTGGGTAAAAGGTACATAGGATCTCTACCATTTCATCCAGCTGCCTGTAAATCGACAAATATCTCAATAAAATGTTCAATTTAAAAAGTAAACCCTGAAGCCCTGGCATATATAACTTACTTTCAGATGATTCAGGCAAAATATTGTGGTGCATGTACGGAGAGGGGAGGGTGGAGGGAAGAGGAGAGGATGGACAATAAAACAAATGGGATAAACATTTATACTAAGTGATTCCACATTAAAGAATATACATGCGCTCTTTGTATTATTCTTGCAACTTTTATGAAGGTTTAAAATGCTTTATTTTTTTAAAATGTTGATTTATTTACTTCGAGAGAGAGAGGGAAAGAGGGAGCAAATGCACATGCCTGAGTGGGGGAGGGGCAGAGCGAGAGCGAGACAGAGAGAATCCCAAGCAGGTTCCACGCTGTCAGCAGAGAGCCTGATGCTGGGCTCGAACTCAAGAACCGTGAGACCATGACCTGAGTGGAAATCAAGAGTCGTAAGCTTAACCCACTGAGCCACCCAGGCATCCCAGTTTAAAATCATTTCCAAATATGTAAACACACCCACACACATTTACACTGAAGTGTATCCATGTTTATCTCATGACACTCCCATCAGTATGAGTGCCTTAGTCATTGCCAGTTTGGTAGAAGTAGCATCTCATTTGGGTTTCCTTTATTTGGACTGGCGTGTTCAAATTGTTTTTGTAGTTGTCAATCACAATAGGAATATTTTTCTTCCTAATTTGTGGTTTCTTTTTACAAATGCTATACTAAATATGCTAAGCTTTTGTCATATTCACTATAAATATTTTAAATACAGTAATCTTGAATGCCCTAGGCATTCCAAATAATTGCAGCCTGAGTGATGCTTGTAAAGGAAAGTGAGATGATACTCAGGTAACCAGGCTCAAGTTTTATTGGTGTTTTAGTTACCACTGAAATGTCCTTTACATGCTGTCACCCCAGTCACTAAGTGTGCATCTTAATGCCATCCAATATAGATAATGCAATAACGCTATCCCACCAGAAGTGAAATGGAAAGATACAGGTTTTTGCCCAAGCATGCCACACACATTGAACAAAGCCTTATTCTATTTAGTCTAAAGTCTAAATAGTCTCTAGAAACTTTTAATCATCCCATCAGAAATATAAACTCTGGAAGAGATGGGCAGTTAGAAAAATGGTCAAGTTTAAGGAAGTAGTTGTCAGTTTATTTTTAATGTATAAACTGATTCTCTTTCAAATCATTATTTCCAGAAATCAGAGTGACGTGTCCAGTTAGGCAGTAAAACTACAAGCTTCTAATATTTCCCATAAGCCAAGAGACAATAGCCTCATTCACCATTCACATTGGAAAAGCACAGTGTCATGTAATTTATATAAGCCATAAATGGAACAGGAGTTTCATGCAGCCTGAGATCAGTTAACACAAGTCTTGCTAAATCTACTAAATTTCTTAGGATATGAAAAATATGTAGTCAGTACAACTCCAAATATATTTATGAAGTCTATAACTTCATAACTTGAATGTAAGAATATATTAACATTCTCCCCCCACAGAGTAGGCAGAAAATACCTTAGTTTGTGTGCTTGAACCCATTAAAATAAAAATTTAAAAGATAATATCGTTTGTGTTCCCCATTTTAGCATTTTTCAACAAGACAGTAAGAACGTTTGCTTTGGAAAGGTTGGTATTATTTCCATATATTCTAACATACTAATATCTAAAAAGAATCAGATCATCTCAAACCATTCCATATGAATTATAAACAGCAAAATGGAAAAAAGAAACCATTTTGATCTGGCAAGACATGGAAAAACTTTCAGACAGAATAGCTCCATAAAGAAACTCAAATCAGGGTATTAAACTATATTTTATGTGATTAAATGTTCATAATTTGACTCTCTATGACATAAGAGTTTCTAAACATGTGGAATTCAAATGGAGTAAATAACTTAATTTCGTGAAGAAATTTTTACAATACCTGTGGATCAGTTTCATGTTATATTTAAAAAATTGGTATTCATACGTTTATTTCATTTCCCCTAAGATCTAAATTACCTAGGAAAGCTGAAGGAAGCTAGACAAATACCTGCTGTTAAAAGCCTTCCTATATTTTTAGGAAAAACTGAAGTTTAACACAAATTCACATTCATTCAAAATGTGTCGCCTGTATATGAGAACAAGTCTCCTGTGAGCCTGTTGGCTGCATCTCAAAATAAATTATTTCAGGTTGCACCTCGCTGAATCCACTGGCATAAATGAAACCCTAAAATTCACAGGTGTGGATTTACCGCACACGCACTTTTAATAAAAATAAGTAGTTCTTTTCTAATTCTACTGCTAACCACCAGGAACAGAGGGGCAGAGGGCTAGGCTTGTGGGTACTACACTTCCTGTTTTAAAAATGCTGGGTAGAAGTTGCAAGGAAGGGAAAGACAGGGCCTGAGGCGCAAGTCTCTACCCAGGTATTAAGCTGAAAGAGGAAATTATGATGGAAACACATCAGGATCCGGTAGCTGGAGGAGGGAGGATGAATATCAACTTCTAGAAACTCTTGGATGTTAGTGGAAGGGAGTAAAATGTCAGCGTATCTGCCCAAGATTAAGTAAAACATCAGAGGGAAAATTACATATTACAAGAAAAGGCAGCTTCTCAGTAAGACACAAAAACAGGGCCTTTTTAGAACTATCTTCCTTTTTTTCCATTCTGGAAGGCCCAGGCTGCGCTCAGCGGCCCTTTCGCGGGGTCGCTTGGAGAAACCTCAGAACTTCGATGGTAATTCCGTAAAATTAAAACCTTTTAGGTTTCTCTGACCCTTCATAACCCTATGTCCCCCGCTTCTAATTCCAGACAAGAAGCCTCCCACATCCCATCCCGTAAAATGACATAGTCCTTCATTACTTTTTAATCTACACAAGACAACCAAGAAACTTTTCTGCGCGTTTTTTTTTTTTTTAAACCATTCAAATAACCCAAAGATCCAAGAATAACTTCTACAGTCAAGGGTGACAATGTGTAAAGTCAACATTTTCCCGGTATAACCAGTACCTTCCAAGCCCCCAGGTGTTGATCCAGGAGTGCTCTTTCTTGGCAGGGCAAGGCCCCTGGATGGAGGAGCGATGCCGGTTACTCCTTGTTTAATTTGACTCGAAAACACGTTTTCCCCATTCTTGAAGCCCTGCCCTTTTTTATTACGCTTTACACCGCCCAAATGTGAGGTTTACCTCTCGCTGGAAAAAAAAAAAAAAAAAAAAAAAGAAAAAAAAAAAAAAAAAGGAAGCCGCACACGCAAGTCACAGCTCCGCCTGGCAATACCTGCTCGCTCCTCGGTGCCTCGGGGGTCAAACTGAAGACAAACCGGTTTATTCTGTCAATGCAGTTGAAGTCCTTGCAAAATCATTTAGTTGAGGTGGGGGGGTGGGGGGGAGGAGGTAGATACAGGTAAAGGTGTGAAGGAATTCTCAGCTGAAAGGTGAGACTTACATGTTGGCATTAAGGTCCGCAGGGGCCACACGGTCATGGTCCACAGTCCTTCCCTGGCTCTGCTGCTGCGAGCTCCCCGATGGAGACCCCGCGCGCCCCCCGCCGAGCCGCGCGCGGCTGCCCGACCCTCCTTCACGCACTTTCTGGAGAGTTCATCGGGGTTTCCCGGCAGCCACTCCACGCCCGCGCCCGGGGCGGCGCAAGGTGGAAGGCCGGCGCTGCGGAGTTCAAGTGCGGATCGCGGCGGCTAGGGGGCGGACAGGGCGGCAGGTTCCTCCTTCCAGACAAGTTTAAGAAAAGTTAGGGCGAGAAGGTGAGGGCAGGCGGGGCTGCCCCTGAGCCGGTGCTGGGTGCGCGGGCTGATCTGGGCCGCGCGCGGGTGGAGGGGTCCGACCCGGCAGGTCCTCGCCCCCGCCCGCGGGAGGCGGCACGTGGTCACCGCGCCGGGGCTCTCGTCCCCCACCCCCCCACCCCCGCCCGCGGGCCCGGGCTGCTCCCCGCGCCAGTCCGCTCGGCCCGAGCTGTGGGGGGCGGGGGGCTCAGGTGCGGCTGCCCAGGCGGCGCGCGGCGTCTGGCCGGGCCCCGCGCGGCCCTGGGGCGGCCCCAGTCTCGACGCTCCGCGGCGGGGGCCGTCCCCAAAGCGCGGCCGCCCCACCCAGGATCGCCTGCCCCGGGGCAGAGAGGGAGAAGTCCGGCTGCGGGGCGGGAGAGGCGCTCCCCCGACGGGCAGCCTGGCGCACGTTGCGGGGGCCGGGCCGGGGTGGGCGATTGGCGCCGGGCCGGGCTCTGCTCCCAGGCGGGGGAGGGGACGGGGCAGACCCGAGGTCAGCAGAAAGCCTCGAGCCCTGAATTCGGGAGACTCTGCGCAAAAAAAAAAAAAAAAAAAAAAAAAAAAAAAAAAAAAAAAAAAAAAAAAAAATGAGAAGCTCGGAATGCCGGCGGCGGCGATGTGGGCATCTGCCCGCCTGCTGGGATTCCGTGTCCCCAGCCCAGCGGGTCCCTGCGCCAAGCTCTGGGGCCGCCGGCTTCCTTCTCTCCCCTTTCCTTGTTCTTCTCTGTCCTTTTCTTCCCTGGTCTCTGCCTTTCCTTTCACCTCTCTCCTCTAGTCTTTCTTTCTTCGTTCTTCTGTTCTTTTTCTTTCTAATAATCGGAGTGAAGGGGGAGTCCGTCTGTCTTCCGAACGACCTCGGCCGCCCCATACCGGCGCCGCATCCCCTGGTCTCTGCGGGGAAAGGGGATGCTCTCCCACCACACCCTTCTCCAGGGAGGATGAAGACCGGACTTAGGAAGAGGCCGAGAAGGCGGCAGTCGCAGTGGCCACCACCGCACCCACGACAAATACACCCACCGCCTTCTGCCCCTGATCTGCTGCCGCCTTCAGTGCCACAAACAGAGATTCATCCTTTGGGCTTAGAATTTAGTCTTCATTAAATGCCTCTCCATAACCCACAGAGTGATAATACTTAAACTCTTTGCCATTGCCCTTAATTTGAACTGTTCACATCCCTTCTGGAAAGAAATATTTGAAAGGGGAGTGGGTACTGTGTGATAGGAGGCAGGAACAGACTCGGGGGGCTGAAAGTGGGTGCATAGGGATCCCGAGAAAGCAAAACTTAGAACGAGTGGCAGACTGGTGCACAGTTTTGGCTGAGACCCACCTACCAGAACTGCTCTTCTGGGACTTAGAGATAGGAAAATTGAAAAGATATTAACAGGGGGGCTGGGAACGTGTTCCCATGACATTTCATTCAGCAGAATCGATTTGCAAAGCAAATCCGGTTGCTCACTGGGGAAAGTCCACTGCCTGGATTCCAGTGCTCCTACAAAGTAGCCCACTGGCAAAAAGATCCGGACACACCTCCTTGGAGATGAGAAGAGGAAAAAAAAAGGACTCACACTTGGAGAGTAGCTCCCTTCCCCTTGTGAACTGCGGGAGTTAATCTGTGAAATGCTGGAGGCAAATCTTCCCGGTGATAGGGCAACATACACATCCAGAGTTCAGCCCGACTTGAACTGTGAGCATGCACACGTATACATGCACAGGCCACACCAAGAGGTGCCAAAAAATTTATATAACATTGATTGGCTGGTGATAGAAAACTGTTGGGGTGGAAAAAAAAAAAAAAGAAGAAGAAGAAGCAGAGCAGGACTTGAGCACAGACAGCTCCTGGCAGAGAGGAAGCTGGAATGCTGCCACCAAATGCAGAGGCCTGAAAATCCAGGGTGTGTTCTTCTTATGACTTTTATCAATGTTTATTTTGATGAATAAACAGTATAATTAATAGAGATGTTGAATTTAGCACTTAAGGAAAACCAAAGTTCCTCTGTCCAGCGCTCCCTTGTGACAGAAAGGGAAATGAGACCCAGAGATGTGAGGACTGCACAATTCAAATCGGTCTCTATTAATGCCAGAATGTCCCAAGGACATTTACGTTCTACTCATAGAATTTTCTTTTGAGCAATGACATTTACTATTTCACAGTCCCCAGATTTAGGAATCTGAGGGCAGCTTTGCCCACTGCGTCTCCCAAGACTGGCTAAGGTTGTGGTCTCATCTGAAGGCTCGATGAGGCGTGAGCTGCTCCCAAACTCATACATCTGGTTGTTCCACTCAGAATTTTAAAGCTGGAAACACAAGGGCAGACAAGGAAATAGACATAACTGTATTAGGGGGATTTAGACAAACAGAACAAACAGGATGTATATACACATATAAAGAGAGGTTTAAAGAATTGGCCCACATGATTATGGAGGTACAAGTCCAAAATCTTCAGGGTAGGCCAGCATACTGGACACTCACGGGAAGAGTTGCCATCCAAGTACAAAGGCAGTGTGCTGGCAGAGTGCCTTCTTGTTTGCAGGAGGTTAGTCTTTGTTCTGTTGACACCTTCCACTGATTGGATTAGGCCCACCTATATTATGGCAAAGAATGTGCTTTACTCAATGTCTACTGATCTGTTAACCTCATCTAAAAGACATTTTCACAGAAACATCCAGAGTAACGTTTGACCAAATATCTGGATTCTATGGCCCAGTCAAGTGGACATATAAAATTAACCATCATAGGGGTGCCTGGGTGGCTCAGTCAGTTAAGTAGCCAACTCTTGATTTCAGGTCGTGAGCTCATGGTTTGTGAGTTCAAGTGGGATTATATCTCTCTCCCTCTTTCTCTGCCCTTTCCTGGCTCATGCTCTCTCCCTCTCTCTCTCTCTAAAAATAAATTAATAAACTTAAAAAAAATTAACCATCATAGTAACTGAAACAAATGTACCTAATGTCTAAAAGCCATGTGTATTTACGTGTGCTATTATATGTTACAACGTTCATAAATGTATCTTTTGTTATTTCTATATGTTTACATGAATCATAGGTAAAATATTTCTGGAGACAGTGCCTGTCATTAATCAGTACATTAGTAAAATCTGTGTATTTTGGACTCAAACTAAGGATTTGTTCTTTTTTTTTTAAAAGAGCATGTTAGGGAAATAGAGTGTGAAGAGGAAAGTACATGATCTTTTAATGAAACAACCTGGGTTCAAAACTTGTTCCTGTAATTTATCAGCACTATGAAGTCTGGTAGTTTACTATGTAAACTATAAACCTGATTTGTAATAATACTTACAATGTTTAATTCATGGGGTCATCAGGCAGATTCAGTGAGCTAACAATACAGAGCACCCCGCGTATTTCCTGGAATTTGGTAATATCAGTTGCCTCTGCCTGCCTCATATATCATCCTAAAACTGAAAGTGCCAGGACCACATTCCTTTGCACACAGGAATCCTCTGACAACATTCCAGACAAAATGAATATTGAACATCTGTTTGAATCCTTAGCATTGATGAACACTTCGCTATGAGAAACTTCCTCTTTCTGTTGATTGAATCAAACATTCATGCCATCAGCTTCCATTCAGAACAAGGACATTCTATCTCGCACAAAAAGCCTTTCAAATATCTGAAGACAGCTATCATCTCTCTCCACTCAGCTTTTCCTTATTCAGTTTCCGCAACCATGGCTATTTTAACCATTCAGTGCCTGACTCCTCACTACACATGTGATTCACCCTTTGCTATCAAAACAGGAGCCAGTATCAGCCCTCTTGACAATGTACTCAAAGTGGATTCTACTTGTTGCCCTTGATAACAGTGAGATCCTTACCTTTCCTGAACTGGATAGTACTCTTGTCTAAATAAAAGGTAATGTTGACCACTTGAGCAACCACATAACATAATTATAGTAGGAATAGGAGTACCTATTATTATGTTGATCTACTACATGGCAGGGAGTGTATAAATTTTAGACTACAAATCTAGTTGTTCAAGACATATATCTTCATTTATAAGTAATTCTTCAGTCCAATTTCTGTTTTAATCTTTCATTCTGCCTTAACCAGTTCGATTCCTTCCATTTCAACAGGCTAGTTGATTTCTTCAGCAGGGAGAGTAGAAAAAAATATGGTCTTTGATTTATTTATGTCAGCAGATATCAACCTGCTCGGTGCTTGGTCATCAGTCTGCAAAGGTTATCAATCTTGTCAGTGAGGCCCCTCCAGGTTTGTGGCTTTTTCTTGACTTCCTGATGGGCCTGATGGGCCCTTCCCATTCTGGACCCTTGGCCCCTGTCTGGGATCTCATAGAGATCAGAGAGGAGGCAGGCAGGAAACAAAGGGCTCAGCACTCTAACACGCCCACAATCTCTCTTACTTCCCTTTCTATCCTGAGAAGGGAGATAGCTTGTCTTTCTCTGCTGGGTCTCAACATTTCATTCATCCCTCCAATCCTGTCAGTTCTCTTGGTGTTCTGCTTTAGGGTCTGAAAAACCAGTCCAGGGATCCTAAATGCTGCCTTCTTCTTCTTCTTACTCCTCTTCCTCTTCCTCCTCCTTTTCTTCTTCCTCTTCCTCCTCCTCCTCTTCTTCTTCTTCTTCTTCTTCTTCTTCTTCTTCTTCTTCTTCTTCTTCTTCTTCTTCTTCTTCTTCCTGCCCCATTGTTTCCAGAAGTTGTGAACATACAGCAACTAGAAGCTTGTGCAGGAAGAAGCAGAAGGGGAAATAAATAAAGGGAAAAAAGAAAACAAAAAGTTAATCTCACAAAAATACGATGCCTCTGCAAATTCAAATGCTTGGCAAATGATTATTATTCCTATTTAAAGATAGGAAATTAAAGTTCAAAGTGGTTGAGCAACTTACCCAGGATCACACAGCAAGCAAGAGAAAGCTGAGGCCACACCAATGTCTGACTGACTTCCGGTGCTATACTTCTCTCCATGGCCTCTCCTCACTGTTGGCCCCACGTCTTTTCACATGAGCTGTTCCAGGTCAGACAGCCCATCCTGCCCTAAGGCAATAATCTGAACCCATGTCAGGGGGTGCAGCACATGTTGGTTTGTTGCATTCAAACCAGTGTATCAGTTTGTAGAAATCAATTTGAAATTTGATTCCTTTATTAATCTTGTCAGCAGTATTTTCCGAGTTTTGTTACCTGAAAATTTAATAATTCTATTTCCTACATTGGAGTTATAAATGACAACACTGGCCCAAGCAAAGCCCTGTGGGATTCCACGAGGGGTCTGCTACTTAATAGTACTGATTTACTAATAATTAGTGTTGGAAGACACACGTTTTCGACCAGTTATCTGTCTTGCCTTACTCTGATCCTCTACATTTTCCTCAACAGGAGCCCGCACGTGATCGCAGGACACTATGTACATCAGAAAATTCATATGGTTTTTATATTCTCCTAATCTACTTACCAATCAAGACATTCCGGTTTTCAACCCCGAACGTAAGTTTGAGGATAGGACTTGTTCTTGGTGAGCTTTTACTGGCTCTTAGTAATACTTCATTCTGTTCAAGTGCTCAAAAACTATCCTTTGTATAATCCATTCCTATCAACGTCTAAGAGAAACATCAAGTTCATTAGAGTTTACTTCCTGCAAACCCTTGTTTCCTGTGATATAATCAAAACAAATTAGTTATTGTTTTAAAGCTGACATGACATACATTGTGAGTCTGACTCTCCTAGTTCGGTGGTTAATGTAGGCTGCTGTGACTTTCATGTACTGACAGCTCTGTAGTCTTCCACTCATAATAAAAATATGATTGAAAGCAATTACCACCATTGGAGCTGCCTATGCACCTGAAACTCTATTGAGATAATTGCATGCAGCACCTCCTTTAGTCTTCATGCCAGCGTTATACAGACAGACATTTGGCCTAAAAGCATCTAGGCAACCAGAGCTTAAACGCAATTTTTTCTAAGTCGACACTTACACCCCTGCCCAACCAAACCAAGTGCAGCTATACTTGCCTGGAGCATTTACATAGAGGGTTGAGTGTAGTCTGGTCAGAAGAAACACAAGGAAAAAAGATATGGATCCAGGACGTACAAGCATACAGGTGTTTCGGCTATTGTATTACCCTGCTTTTAAAAGCACTCCAGGGGCACCTGGGTGGCTCAGTCGGTTGGGCGTCCGACTTCGGCTCAGGTCATGATCTCGCGGTCCGTGAGTTCGAGCCCCGCGTCGGGCTCTGGGCTGACAGCTCAGAGCCTGGAGCCTGTTTCGGATTCTGTGTCTCCCTCTCTCTGACCCTCCCCTGCTCATGCTCTGTCTTTCTCTGTCTCAAAAATAAATAAATGTTAAAAGCACTCCAAAACCAGCCTTCACTAGCATGGTGAGAATTAGTGTTTCTGAGAATCCAGCTGAATATATAAACTTCACAGTTTCAAAAACTGGGAAACAATCCTGAGTTATATAAGAAAACCAAGCATAAATGAATGCAATAATAAGAGCCACATTTATTCATGTAATTATTAATTTCCCTTTCATTCATGTATTCACTCATCAAGAAAAATATTGATTGCCTACTTTATGTCAAGTATTAAGTGCTGTCATTACAGCAATAAACAAAAATAAAGTCTCTGCTTTCATTATGCTTAAATTCCACCTGGTATGGAGGAGAGGTAGATGGTAATGTAATGAAAAATAGATTCATGCTATACAGGTGGTGATAAGTTCCATGAAATAGAAGCAAGAAGAGGTTTCAAAACATTGTGATGTTGTTTCAAAACATTGTGATGGGGGACCTAAGTGGCTTAGTCCGTTAAGCATCTGTTTCTTGATTTCAGCTCAGGTCATGATCTCATGTTTGTGAGTTCCAGCCCCACATTGGGCTCCACTCTGATAGCATGGAGCCTGCTTGGGAATTTTCTCTCTCCCTCTCTCCCTCTCTCCCCCTCCCCCGCTCTCTCTCTCTCTCTCTCTCTCTGTTTCAAGTTAAAAAAAAAAAAAAAGAGATTGTGATGACGGGTGCTATTTTCTGCACAGTGGTCAGAGAAAGCCTCTCGAACAAGAGGTCATCGTGGAAGAGACTTGAATTAAGTGGAAAATAGAACCAGGCAGTTATATGAAGGGAGAGTGTTCCAAACAAGAAGGACAAGCAAGTACAAATGCTCTGTGGTAGGATGGGCTTGGCCTGCATATGACAGCAAGGAAAACAGAGAGGCAGGACTTGAAGGAAAAAGAGGGAATGAGATCTGAGAGATAACAAAAATCCAATTTTTTTTTTTTGTCTTACAGGCAATATAACAGGCATTGGATTTTTTTTTTTTTTTTGTAGGATAAATAAATATTGGAGTGGGGCGCCTGGGTGGCGCAGTCGGTTAAGCGTCCGACTTCAGCCAGGTCACGATCTCGCGATCTCGCGGTCCGTGAGTTCGAGCCCCGCATCGGGCTCTGGGCTGATGGCTCAGAGCCTGGAGCCGGTTTCCGATTCTGTGTCTCCCTCTCTCTCTGCTCCTCCCCCGTTCATGCTCTGTCTCTCTCTGTCCCAAAAATAAATAAACGTTAAAAAAAAAAAAAAAAAAATATTGGAGTAATTTTGAATAGACAAAAGTATGGTCTGACATATTGGAAAATAGAATCTAAAGAGTTCAAAAATGGAAGCAGACTATTTAGCAGTCTGCATAATCAAAGAAAGAGACAATAGGGGTGCCTGGGTGGCTCAGTTGGTTAAGCGGCCGACTTCAACTCAGGTCACGATCTCGCGGTCCATGAGTTCGAGCCCCGCGTTGGGCTCTGGGCTGACTGCTCAGAGCCTGGAGCCTACTTCCGATTCTGTGTCTCCCTCTCTCTCTGCCCCTCCCCCGTTCATGCTCTGTCTCTCTCTGTCTCAAAAATAAATAAACGTTAAAAAAAATTAAAAAAAAAAAAGAGACAAGAATGGTTTGAACTAGGGTGACAAATGGAATTGGTGAGAAGTTCTTCAACTTGTGATATTCTGGAGATGATTTGCTGATAACTGGATACAGAGTATGAGGAAAAACAGAGGTGGGGAGTATTCTGGTGTTCTCACCTCTATAGATGAGTGAACGGAATTGCTAATACCTGAAGGAGGAGGCTGAGGGAGAAGCAGGTTTAGGAGGGAAAATCAAGAATTCAGATTTGGACATGGTGAATGTGAGATGTGTGTTAAACAATCTAAGAATGCAACTGTCACACTGCCTGCAATATATTAGGTGCTTGATAAAAGTTAATTATTTAATACAAGCATTGCGTTCTAAGATTTTTCTAAAAATCTCTGTCAAGCTGCCTTGGCAATGGTAGAATAGTCTCTCACAGATGAGTGAGAAGTTCCATTAAGTCTTAAAGAATAGGTTTGATTTTCAGTGCAAGAGGAAAACAGCGAGACTTTGAAGCAGTGAGACTGTTTTTGCCGCAATATAGGAAACGGTGATAAATATTTGAGGGCAAGTGAGCAAATAGTCTGGCTGCAGTTACAGATTCTGGAGGCTGATAAGGAGTGAAAAACTAATTGATGGCAGATTGTGGGAGGCTTGGAGGGTCAGACTAAGGAGTTTGACTCATTTTTAACTGTCTTCTGTTTTTGTTCAGCTTGTTGGCAAGGGAGCCACAGGATGAAAGCAGTGTTTATAAATTAATTGGGATGGACTATAGTAGAGAAGATTTATGCCAGGGGAGGACCGCAGTAGCCCTAAGTGAGAAAATAAATATTGTGGGAATGGAAATGGAAAACATGGAACCGGCTCCAGAGACTTCTGAAGTCAAGGAGACATGGTTCTTATCTAGTCCAAACCTACATAACAGACATCTGAGCTCTTTGATGCTTGGCATCATGAAGACAACATAGGGTTGACTGTGTTTTTGTTAATTTACATGATTATACATGATCTTTTGCTACTTTCAGATGCTATAGCTGTGGGATGTTTACCAGGGTGGTGCTTCTCTTTCTCAGCACGTGGTAGGAGTGCTCTTTCCTTTCCCTAGGATGTCAGGCCAGGTAATGTGGACTTGCTTTGGGAAATAGGATGTGAGCATAAATGGGATATATCACTTTGGGGCAGAAGTTTTTAAAACGCAAAGTGCAATTTGTCACTGTCTCTTCCTGATGCAGCAACTGGCAATATTACAAAAGGGTGGAGATTTCGTCCACTGATTTCATCCGTTCCTGAGTGAGGATGTTTGGACCTGTAGCAAACCTTTAGGGAAGAGAGTGGGTAAAATATGCTTTTGTTCCTGTAGGCCACTAAGATTAGGGGCTATTTGTTAAGAGGGTATAATCTAGCCGATCCTGACTGATATAACAACTGTTATCGAAAGAATTGATAAAGTATTATACAATCAAATGTCGAAGATATTTAAATAACTTAAAGGAACGTATTTTATCTGGGCAATCTTATCTTTTCATTTCAAAAGTATTAAGCAATAGAGGCATTCACTTTTGAATGTCCCCTCTCTGTAAAGAGAGCTTTCCTACTATTCTTACTTTCTAAACTTCTACTCTAATAAACTTTTGCCTGCTGCTCAAAAAAAAAAAAAAAAAAGTATTGAGCAATAGTTATAGCATGTGAATTGTAATGATACTCATAACTCAGGCCAAAAAGAGACCAGCAAACAGGAAGGAATAGTTTTTATTATGTATTTGCTTTCCTGAGTTGATTCTATACAAGTTTTCTGTGATTTTTTTTTTTTTAAATCAAAGTAATTTTCCAGGAATTTAAATGGAAAGTGTAAGTGTGTGTGTTCATGTGGGGGTGTGTACATGAGAGAGGGGAAAATCAGATTCCTCATGGGAGAAAAACAAATAGGGACAGGAAGCAAACACTTTGTGAAACCAATACTAATATCCTTTACTGTTACAGAGCTTAATATCTGAGATAGTTTTCTCCAATGGAGAAAAATGATTAATTAATAAAGCCAATTAATTATGGGGTGCCTGGTTGCCTCAGTCAGTTGAGCATCCGACCAGCTCAGGTCATGTTCTCAGTTTGTGAGTTTGAGCCCTACATCGGGCTCTGTGCTGACAGCTCGAAGCCTGGAGCCTGCTTCAGATTCTATGTCTCCCTCTCTCTCTGCCCCTCCCCCATTCACCCTCTGTCTCTCTCTCAAAAATAAATAAAAACATTTAAAAAATTTTTTTTGAAAAGCCAATTAATTAAAAAAAAATAAACACACTCTCTAACACAAAAGACATCATGTCATTTCATTTAGATATGAATATATGTGGCCATATATAGTATGTGGCCAAGAATAAATATAGAGGCGAACAAACAACCAATTTTTCAAATTATGCATCCCTGTCATTCCCCAGGTAGTATCTGATCATCCTAACGTCCCTGCACAAGAATCCTGTCAAGTTGGTTTAGTCAGAATCCCCCTTTACCCCTGATGTTTCCTCTTAGTAGGTCTGTGGTCCTAAGTTGCTCCTTATATAGATCCTAAAGCAGTCACCTACCTCGCTTGTGACATCAAAGGAATTGCATGCCTCCCATTTCTGAGCCTTCCTGGATTGAAAACAGTAATGCTTGCTCGCTAGTGGTCTCTATCTCAGCATTTAGGTTTGACCTCCATCTGAGAAATGACTACTATTTCCTCCATTAGCTTTCCAGGCTCACATACTGATCTTCAGAGGACAGGTATCTCTAACTCTCATTGAAGGTGGAGTTTGTTTGATAATACAATGTTTCATGGTCATGAAAAAAAAATGTAAATGGTGGGTTCAATGGTGGAAATGATTATTTAAGAATTGAAGAATATAAACTTGAGCACATTTATTGAGAATTAATTAAAAGGTTGAATTTTAGTACATCTGTTCTGGTTTTTTTTTCAAAAACCATGCTTAAAAACTCAGTTACAGTGTAAGTTTCAAAATATGTAAACTCCTCACCCTTTTGGGCCAAATGAATTTATACTCCGAGACAAATAATACCTTTTCTATGCCATACCGTTTAATTAAGTGCACGTTCTTAACATTGATGGAGTTAATATCACTTGTTTGGAGGGAGAGAGAAAGAGAGCATGACCAGGGAAGGGGCAGAGGTGGGGAGAGAGAGAGAAAATCTTCATCAGGTTTCATGCCCAGCGTGCAGCCCAGCTTGTGGCTCAATCTCACGACCATGAGATCATGGCTTCAGCCAAAGTCAAAAGTTGGATGCTTAACCAACTGAGCCACCTAAGCACCCCTTATATTTTTTATTTAGCACATTTTATTTAACATACCTATGTGCTATAATCTTGTCCCCATGCATAAATAAGTATATGAGTTGTCAAGAACAACGATAGCTACCATTTCCTTTGCTAGTTTCTAAAACAATTCCATCCTACTAAATTTTATTGCAATGCTACTAAATGGTTCTGAAATAACCAGCTCTTGTGCCAAGTTTTAGTCTAGAAGATGTAAAACAAAAATCAAAATCAGCATATTGCTTATACTTCTAGGAACACTAACAAATGCCACGCACACACACACACACACACACACATACAAAATACATCAAACATGTACACAGTTGACTAAATTCCTGTCTTAGTATTTAAAGAAAAAACTCAGTAGACGTATTAGTCTATATAGAGTCAACTTTGTGGATTTTTTAGGAAGGAAAAATTGATCTTAGATTTTTGAATCCACAAATTCCTTAGTAAAATGGTGACTAGTTTAAAATTTCGACTGTTTGAAAAAATAAGCTTTTTTCATTACAGATTTATACAAATTTACACAAATTTTCAGTCCAAGATACCTATTCACATGTTGTAAACTTTTGAATATATTTTCTCTAAAAGTTATGCCTGCCTGAGTTCAAACTAGATCATTGATTATCGATTTTGATATTTAGTATGCTAATTGGTATGGAATATTGCCAGAGTTTGAACTTTTCTTTTTCTTTTCTTTAATGGTACCTTTAATTGTATTTTATATACTGGTCTTGGAGAACCTAATTTTCTTGTTTGAATTGCCTGGTAGGGCCAGAACAATTGGGAATAAAGGAAAGCACAATTCCAGGCCAAGAAATATGACTGAAAATAAGACAGGTCTACTAGACTGTAGATAAGGGTTGTTAAAAAAATGAATGAGCTGTCAAATTTGTTTAAAATGGTGCCCAGAGAATAACTACTCGCTGAACTTACCTTTGAAAGTTACCTTACTCTCAAAGAGTAAGAAATCAAGAGGTTCTAGAACCTGGATCCAGCAGAATGAGCATTGAACTTGGGACTCCAGTAGAAAGCACAGCACAGTGGGAAAACACACAGTTGGGAACCCCAGAAGCAGGAATACAAACCCAGGCTCTATCACTCATTCATTAGGTGGCCTTGGGCAAACATCGGTCTCGATCCCAATTCCATATCTATAAATGGGAATAAACGATGCCCACCTTCACTAATTGTTATTATGCTTAGAGACACTATTTGTAAAATGTTTGGCAGAGTCGGAACTTAGAGATGACAGAAGCTATTATTATTAATAATAATTAGAAGTAGAATCAGATCTTTCTATGGAAAAAAAAAAATCCCCTCACTGAAGAAGGCAAGATTCACTAACAGAATAAATAGCAAAAATTTGTTGTTAAATCAAACCGAGTTGGATTCTGTGATTCTGTTTAGTGTCCATATGTTCCCATCCTATGTATAGTTTGTAGGAAGCATTCCTTGAATAGCGGTGTAACAGATTTGGCCATCTCAAATTTTCATGTTCTGGCTGACGGCCATGGAGTCAAGACGGAGATCTTGGACTATGGAAGTGTGACAAATCCACTGGAGATTGTTCGATGTTTCTGTATTTACTACAAATGTACAAACCAAGTAAACTGGGTATTCAGCACACTTGAACTGAAACCCTTCCAACACAATAATCTTGTGAGCAATACCTTCACCAGAAACTACCTTTTATGAGTCCTCTATAAACCAGTCCTGTTTTTGACAAGAAAATTACAAGACTTGCTTTCATGATTCCCTTTAAGTGCCATTTGTATATTTGCCATTTGTATTACATATAGCTTTTTATAATTTCTTATCTCTTCTGTTGAAACATTCTAAAATTCCTTTTTAAACTAAAGTTAAAAGAATATAGTGAATTATATCAATTTTTTTTTACTGTACACATAACATAAATTTACCTTTTCAACATTTCCAAGTGTATAGTTCATGGGCATTAAGTCCATTCTCATTGTTGTCAACCATCATTGCTTTCTTTTTTTAATGTTTATTTATTTTTGAGAATGAGAGAGAGAGAACGCAAGAGAGCAAGTGAGGGGCAGAGAGAGAGGGAGTGAGAGAACCCCAAGATTCTGATGCGGAACTCGAACTCACAAACCACGAGATCATGACCTGAGCCAAAGTTGGATGTTCAACTGACTGAGCCAACCGTCATTACTTTATATCTTCATAACTTTTTCATCTTTCCAAGCTGAAACTTTATACCCATTACACAGTAACTCCTCTTTCTCACCTCTCCCAGACTCTGGCAATGTCTATTCTACTTTCTATCTCTATGAATTTTGTTTATTCCAGGTGCATCATGTATTTTTCCCTTCATGTCTGGCTATTTCACTTAGCATGAAGTCTCCAAGTTTCATCTATGTTGTAGCATGTATCAAAATTTCATTCCTTTTTTGGGGTGCCTGGGTGGCTCAATTGTTTGACTCTTGGTTTCAGCTCAGGTCATGATCTCGAAGTTCGTGGGTTGGAACCCTGAGTTGGGCTCCGTGCTGACAGTGCAGAGCCTGCTTGGGATTCTCTCTCTCTCTCTCTCTCTCTCTTCCTCTCTCTGCCCCTCCCCTGTTTTCTCTCTCTCTCTCTCTCACTCTCTCTCTCTTTCTCTTCCAAAAAAATAAACTTAAAAAAAAGAATTTCATTCCTTTTAAAGTTTTGTTATTTTTTTCACTTCCAAAGGCATAATTTATCAATTAACCTTATTATTTAAAAAAATTAATGTTTATTTTTGAGAGAGAGAGGGAGGGAAATGGCAAACAGGGGAGGGGCAGAGAGAGAGAGAGAGAGAGGGAGAAATAGAATCCGAAGCAGGTTCCAGGCTCTGAGTCATCAACACAGAACCTGATGTGGGGCTCAAACTCAGGAACAGTGAGAACATGACCTGAGCCAAAGTTGGATGCTTAACCGACTGAACCACCTAGGCCCCCCAATTAACCTTATTTTTAATAGAACTTTTTTTTAAAGCAAAATTGAGAGGACGATACAGAGATTTTCCCATCTATCCCCTGCCCGCACATAGGCGCAGGCTTCCCCATTATCATACCTCCCACCAGAGTGGTGGTACATTTGTTAAAACTATGAAACTGCACTGACACATCATAATCGCCTCCAAGTCCATATTTTATGTTAGAGTTCATTCTTGTTATACATTCTGAGTTTGGACTGATGTATAATGACATACATAATGTCATATACATAATGTCTAATGGATACAACATTATATAATATCACACAGAGTATTTTCATTGTTCTAAAAATCCTCTGTGTTCCATCTATCCATCCCTCCTGTCCCTAATCCCTGGCAACCACTGATCTTTTTACTGTCTACATAGTTCTGCTTTTTCCAGAATGCCATATAGTTGGAATCATACAGTATGTAACATTTTCATGTTGGTTTCTTTCACTTAGTAACATGCATTTAAATTTCTTCCATGTCTTGATAGCTTCTTTCTTTCTAGTGCTGAATAATATTCCATTGTCTGGATATAGTACAGTTTACTCATTCACCAACTGAAGGACATCTTTCTTTTAAATTTTAATTCCAGTATAGTTAATGTACAGTGTTATATTAGTTTCACGTATATGATACAATGATTCATCACTTCCATATATCACCCAGTGCTCATCACAAGTGCACTCTTTAATCCCCATTGCTTATTTCACCCATCCCCCCACCACCTCCCCTGTGGAAACCATCGCTTTGTTAGTGTGGGTTTTTTGTTTTTTGTTTTTTTGTTTTTAAAGTAAGCTCTATGCTCAATGTGGGGCTTGGACTTATGACCCTGAGATCAAGAGTCATGTGCTCTTTTGGCTGAGCCAGCCAGATGTTCTGCAACAGTTTGTTCTCTATAGTTGTATCTGTTTCTCGATTTCTCTCTCTCTTGTTTACTTGTGCTCATTTTTTTTCCTGTTTCTTCTGGACTTCCCCATATGAGTGAAATCATACAATATTTGTCTTTCCCTGACTGACTTATTTCACTTAGCATTATACCTCTGGTTCCATCCATGTCATTGCAAATGGCAAGATTTCATTCTTTTTTTATGGTTGAATAATATTTTATTATATATATAACATATATATCACATCTTTTTTATTCATCTAATCGTAAATAATACTATCATAGACACACGGATGCATATTTCCTTGAATTACTGTTTTTGTAATTTTGTAATATTTTAGGGGTAAATACCCAATAGTTCAATTATTGGATCATAAGGTAGTTCTATTTTTAACATTTTGAGGGACTTCCATACTGTTTTCCACAGTGACTGCACCAGTTTGCATTCCCATCAGTGCAAGAGAGTTTCTTTTTCTTTGCATCCTTGCCAACACTTGTTGTTTCTTGTGTTTTTGATTTTAGCCATCCTGAATGACATCTTGTCTGCTTTTTAGGTCTTGACAATTATGAAAGCATCTGCTATAAATATCCACGTACAGGCTTTTGTGCAGATGTGAGTTTACAACTCTTTTGCATAAATATCAAAAAGCATTATTGCTGGATCTTATGGTAGGCATGTATTTGGTTTTGTAAGAAACTGCCAAACTGTCTTCCAAAGTAGCTGCACCATTTGGCATTCCTACCAGCAGTGAATGAGGATTCCTGCTGCTCCATATCCTTGCCAGCATTTGGTTTTATCAGCATTCTGGATTTTCACCATCGTAATAGGTATGTAGTGATATTTCACTTTAATTTGCATATCCCCGATTTCATATGATTGAGCATTTTTTTCATATATTAACTTTTCATCTGTATATCTTCTTTGCTAAGGTGTCCGTTAAGGACTTGGCCCATTTTTTAATTGAGTTGTTTTACAATTGGGCTTTAAGTGTTCTTTATATATTTTGGATAATAGTCCTTTATGAAATGTGTCCTTTGCAAATATTTTCTCCCAGTCTGTGGCTTGTCTTCTCATTTTCTTGACATTGTCTTTTGCAGAGCAGAAGTTTTAATTGTAATGAAGTCTTTCCTGGATTGTGCCTTTGGTGTTATAACTAAAGACTCATCCTTCTACCCAAAGCCATCTAATGCTTCCTATGTTATCTTCTAGGAGACTAATGTTTTGTGTTTTACATTTAGGTCTGTGATCTATTTTGAGTTAATTTCTATGAAGGGTGTATGGTGTGTCCAGAATTGATGTTTGTTGTTGTTGTTGTTGTTGTTGTTGTTGTTGTTTTGCATGTGGCAAAAAACCGTTTTGGCACCATTAACTGAAAAGAGTATCTCGTCCCCCTTGTACCTGCTCCTTTGTCAAAAATCAGTTACTATGTTTATGTGGGTCTATTTCTGTACTCTCTCCTCTGTGCCCCTGATCTCTTTGTCAGTTCTTTCACTACTACCACACTCTTAATCACTGTCTCTTTATAGTAAGTCTTGACTGCAGGTCTTGTCAGTTTTGTGACTTTATCTCCTTTAACTTTGTGTTGGCTAGTCTGTGTCTTCTGCCTCTCTACATAAATTTTAGAATGAGTTTATCAACATCCACAAAGTAACTTGCTGAGATTGTGATTGATAGTTACATGTATTTTTTAAAAGTTTAATTCTTAAAGTTTAGAGCGTGTCCTGCAGAAATCACACATAACGTTACAAAGTGGCTGGTAAACCCCAGGCTTTTGAGATGGAGTTAAGTGGTGATCATAAACAGGACAGTGCTGGTGGAGACCATGCGGATTACAAGTTTGTGAACCTTCTGCTACCTGGTTCCAGCTCTGATAACAGATCAGAGATCGTGGATGTGGAAAAGAATTTCACTATTTCAGAACTTCATTTTTATCATTGAAATGTTGCTACATATTTTTTGGAGAAGCTAGAGGAAAATAGAACAAGTTCAACTCCTCTCTCTCACTTCTTTTCCCTGTCTCCATTAGCCAGCATTAAATATTTGAGCAAAAATAAAAACAAAAAAATGATTGGAATGATTACAATGCTACCTGGTAAATGAGAGAAAGAGGGAAGTGTACTTCTACAGAGCTAACAGCAAGCAAAATCTTACTTCCAATAAAAACTTTTGCTTTGTAGACCATTTTAATATGCCACAGAATGAATAATTATGTTTTAAAAATGGCAGTAAAGTTAAAGGAGACAAGAAGGAGGTGCTTGCCATGAAAGCCAGAATTAAAAACTTCTTTTGAAGCTGTAAAATATCATTAATCTTTGAGTGAAGTGAACACAATCCTCCCTCTATTCTCACATAGACAGCTGCTAATAGGTAGTTTCAGGAAAAAAAATATTTTGACATGGAAAATGCTCGTGCATTTGGGCATGGGCAACTATGTCTAGAATCCAAACTAATTCAACCAATAAAGTATTTCTTAATGTATTTTATTAAAAATAATTTAAACAGTATATTTAATGGTACGCATAGTGATATTTTCTTAATCGTTTCTGTACATTAATAAATCTATCATCAGTTTCTCCTCACCCATTTAAAAAAATTATGGCTGGCATCAAAGAAATCACCATTCACAACCACAAATTGTTTTTTTTGTTTTACTTTGTCAGCATCCCCATAGACATATGTGAAATTTAACATGGCTACTGTTTAAATGCTAAATACTACTTATGATCTACAGAATTGCTACACTAGCTTAAATACTTATATATATATATATATATATATATTTAATCTGGCCATTGATTTAAATGGAAGGAAATCTGTGCCAAAATTAACAAGATTCATGTCTGAGAGCGCCTGATCATTTTTATGTTTTCCCCAAATGACCCTGAATCACAGATCTTGCTTTCCCAACTCAGCTAGACTCAACAAGCTTTTACTCTTATAATCAAGGCATAGGTCATTGCTTTGGGTAGGAACTGATTCCAATGGAGCACAAGAGAACTATTAATCTATTCCTGTTAAGCACTGCTTGGGTTTCATTCAGTCTTTTTCATCGCACTAACACAGTAAACATAAAATAAAGTCATATTCTGAAGTGGTTAGATTTAGTTTTCAAACATATTTAGAATGGTCACTGTCTTTTAAGGAACAAATTACCCTTTCAGTGAATCATTATAAAAGTAGATGAGAAAATGTAAAATAATTTGTTGTAATTATTAGTATGCAACCCTCAGAGCAAGAGTCATGAAGCAACTGGGAATTTCTTATGTTTAGTTATTAGCAAATCAACATTTCCTGAGCGTCTCATGTGTGAAAAACTTAATGAGAGATATTATTCAATATTTCACGGAAAGTGGAATGATAGTCCCAGACTGCAAGATTATTTTTATGTGTGTGCTCATATTTAAAGTCCCTTTTCAAATTTATTAATCAGATTTTAACAATGTAATAAAGTTTCCTTTTTAGACCTAACGGAAAAAAAAAAAGCAGTAAATATAAAACACTTATTAATTATGTAGCCGGGGACAGACTAAGGATTCAATAAATTACAATAGCTGTTATTGTTAACAAAAGTATTACATTTAGTATTACTTTGTCTTCGAAATACTCTCCAGTCATTAAAATAAAGGATTGACCACAATGTTTTGATAATTTGTTATTTATTCTTTTATGCAACTAAATTTACTCCTAAAAATGTAAATTTCTTTCCTTCAATCAAACTTAACCCCAAATTGCTCCCTGACATTATAGACAATTTATTAATAAGTTTATACCATATTTTTTTTCTTTTTGGCCACATTTTACTTTGCATATATTATGAGGCTTATAATTATTTACATTATGTATTTTCCTTAATATTCATATTCAAAATAATGATATGGTAAAATTAATATTTTGGCTTAAATTGATGAACTATATGTTACATAAATGTAAGTGTAAGACTTATGTTTTATAATTAAATATAAATTTATCTGATTCAAATTTAATCTAAGTTTAGAACGTAAGGATATTTTTTCAATATTTGTCCTTTAGGTTTAATTGTAAGATTTATAAGACTAATATTTTTGATATAATTACTAGTCCTACGATGTTTAAGTCTCTGGAAACAGTTTAAAATGAAAGAAGCATTAATTTTGGCATGAAAATTAATATGGACCCTTGCCATAGTTTCAGAGAAGCTAAGTTGAATGGAGTATGGCATGGACCATGGGGATATTAAAGCATTGTCTCTTGCATTCTGTGAATCTACATCGTAACTATTGAAAAGACTTTGAAGATTTAGCTTAATTTTGGTAACGTTAGAATTATAGCAGCACCTGTTCCACATATTGTGTGGATCACATTAAATAAGAGATGGGGCAATGCCTTGAAAACTATGACGTGCTGGGGCGCCTGGGTGGCGCAGTCGGTTAAGCCTCCGACTTCAGCCAGGTCACGATCTCGCGGTCCGTGAGTTCGAGCCCCGCGTCAGGCTCTGGGCTGATGGCTCGGAGCCTGGAGCCTGTTTCCGATTCTGTGTCTCCCTCTCTCTCTGCCCCTCCCCCATTCATGCTCTGTCTCTCTCTGTCCCAAAAATAAATAAAAAACGTTGAAAAAAAAATTAAAAAAAAAAAAAAAAGAAAACTACGACGTGTTGGGTGTCTGTTATTATTTGAATATTTTCCAGGTGATTGAAATTGTTTTCAGATTTCTAGTTTAGAATGTCATAAAAAACATCAACAACTTCATCTTTGGTGATGAAGTATGGCACACTGTTAGAATGTTGAACCATAGTAAATAAAAAAGGGCCTCTAAGTGTGATAAAATCCTGCCTTTATAGAAGAGACTACAAACAGAAGACCTTGAACCGAGTTGGCAGAGCTCAGGTGGTTCAGTGTAAGTAGAACACTCATGGCCCAAACCAGTAGCCTGTTGTTTGAAGCAGAGTGGGGTAGACCGGATGGATTCTGCAGCACCCTAGAACCCCGTTGGCACCATCTGGGAGTGGAAGCAAGACTGAATGAGGAAACGGATAAACATGTCAACTTGGAAAGAAAAAGTCCATTGGCATGGCAGTGTAGTGGAGAGACTCTCAGTGCATTATAGTCCTTCAACTGTCAATTTTCATTAAGCAAACTGGAGATAAAATCAAGACAAGTCACTTGTGCACACGCAGGTGTGCTCTCTCTCTCTCTCTCTCTCTCTCTCTCGCGCACACACACACACACACACACACACACACACACGTCTTTTGTCATATGAATTTTTTTCCTGAGCAATAGCGATTTCCAGGATGCCAACTAAAACAAAAACCAAACCAAAAAAAAAAAAAAAGACAGCAACTAAAACCCCACAAAATTAGGCAGCAGAAACCTCGGTTACAATACACTACATGGAGACAGGTTTTGTAATTTGAATCCACGCAAGTTACAGGCTACGAAGCGATAAATCTGAAGGTCCTCAGAAAAGCAAAACAGATTCCATAGCTGCCACTGGGTCTAATTTTCAACTAAAATTTATTAGTTATAAAAGAAATGTTATACAGGGGCGCCTGGGTGGCACAGTCAGTTGAGCGTAGGACTTCAGCTCAGGTTATGATCTCGTTGATGAGTTCCACCCCACGTCGGGCCCTGTGCTGCCAGCTCAGAGCCTGGATCCTGCTTCGGATTCTGTGTCTCCCTTTCTCTCTGCCCCTCCCCCGCTCATGCTCTGCCTCCCTCTGTCTCAAAAATAAATAAACATTAAAAAAAAAATTTAAGTGTTATACAGAAAAATCAAGGAACAAAGATATAGATAGACACTAATTTAAAGTGGCCCCAGGGATTGAATTTAATAGTTATAAACTTCACAACACTACTGTGCATATATTCAAATAATTAAAGGAAATCTGTTCAAACAATTTAAAAAAAAATCATGTTAATGAGTAAATATGTAGGTATGCCAAAAAATAAATGGAAACTTTTAGGAAACTGAAAAATCCAAATCAAAGAAGTATAATAACTGAAATTTAAAAACTAGCAATAAACTCAACTGCAGATTTCAGATGATGCAAGAGAAAAAAAACCCATGTATTTGAAAAGTTATCTCGTCTGACAAATAGAAAAGAAGAAAATATTGAAGAAAATGAAAAAAGCTTGTGACACTATCAATTGATACAGCACACATGTAATCAGAGACCCAGAAGGAAAGGACTAAAAGAAATTGGCTGGAGAAAAAAACACATTTAAAGAAAAAATGTTTTAAACTTTCTTAAATTTGTTGAAAAACATAAATTAACAAGTCCAAGAGGCTCTGTGAAACCTAACTGGAATAAAAAGAGAGAAAGTCATATCCAGCCACATCAAATTCAGACTAACGAAAGTCAAAAATAAATAGAAAGTTTGAAAGCAGTAAGAGAAAAATGACATAGTACATAGAGATAACAGTATGATTAATATTCAACCTTTCATCAGAAACAATGGAGGCTAGATATTGGGATGACATATTAAAAGTAGTGAAAGAAAAAAATTATTCAGAATTATTCATGGAGAAATTATCCTTCAAAATTAAAGCTATAATTAAGACATTTTTCAATTAAAATAGAGAGAAATTAATGCTAGCAGAACTGTGTTATTTAAAATGGGAAGTTTTCCAGAACAGAGGAAAATTGCAGCAGATGGTATTTCAGATATACCAGGAGAAATAAAGAGCACTGGAAAGGATAAGCACGTGACATGTGAGTTCATATAAATATATGTATTTTTTGCTTTTTTATTGGCTTCTTTAAAAAAAATATGTGCATAGTTAAAACCAAATGTATATTACTATATTGTTGAAATTATGGTATATATAGATGAAAACAATGCAAAGAAGGGAGAGGTAGACAGAACCATATTGTTGGAAGTTTCCTATATTCAACTAGAAGTCAGTCATTGTGGAATAGGTAAATTTTGATAAGTTAAAGTAGCATGCTATAGGGGCACCTGGGTGGCTCCATACGTTAAGCGTCCAACTTAGGCTCAGGTCATGATCTCACGGTCCGTGAGTTTGAGCCCCACGTCGGTCTCTGTGCTGACAGCTTGGAGACTGGAGTGTGCTCCGGATTCTAGGTCTCCCTCTCCCTCTGGCCCTCCCTGCCCCTCGCATTCTCTCCCTCTCTCTCAAAAATAAATAAACATTAAAAAAATGGTTTTTAAATAAATAAAAGTAGAGGTTCTCTTACATCCACCGCCTAAGAGTCGCGTTGTAAGAAGGAACAACCTCTCCACCTCCTCTCTGCCATCTTCTCCGCAGCCGCAAAGCAACAACCTTGTGTGAATGCATCTCTATCCACATTGGCCAGGCTGGTGTTCAGATCAGCAACACCTGCTGGGAGCTCTATAGCCTGGAACATGGCATCCAGCCCGATGGCCAGATGCCAAGTGACAACACCATGGGGAGGAGATGACTCTTTCAACACCTTCTTCAGTGAGACGGGTGCTGGCAAGCATGTGCCCAGGGCAGTGTTTGTAGACCTGGAACCCACAGTCATTGATGAAGTTCGCACTGGCACCTACTGCCAGCTCTTCCACCCTGAGCAGCTCATCACCGGCAAGGAAGATTCTGCCAATAATTATGCCCAAGGGCACTACACCATCGGCAAGGAGATCATTGACCTTGTCTTGAATCGAATTCGGAAACTGGCCGCCCAGAGCATGGGTCTTCAGGGCTTCTTGGTTTTCCATAGCTTTGGAGGGGGAACTGGTTCCAGGTTCACCCCCCTGCTGATGGAATGTCTCTGTCAATTATGGCAAGAAGCCCAAGCTGGAGTTCTCCATTTACCCAGCTCCCCAGGTTTCCACTGCTGTAGTTGAGCCCTACAACTCCATCCTCAGTACCCACACCACCCTGGAGCACTCTGATTATGCCTTCATGGTAGACAATGAGGCCATCTATGACATCTGTGGTAGAAATCTTGATATTGAACGCTCAACCTACACTAACCTCAATAGGTTGATTCGTCAAATTATGTCTTCCATCACTGCTTCCCTCATATTTGACGGAGCCCTGAATGTTGATCTGACAGAATTCCAGACCAACCTGTGCCCTATCCCCCATCCACTTCCCTTTGGCCACATATGCCTCTGTCATTTATACTGAGAAAGCCTACCATGAACTGCTTTCTGTAGCAGAGATCACCAATGAATGCTTTGAGTCAGCCAACCAGATGGTGAAATGTGACCCTCACCATGGTAGATACATGGCTTCCTGCCTGTTGTACTATGGTGACGTGGTTCCCAAAGATGTCAATGCTGCCATTGCCACCATCAAGACCAAGCGTACCATCCAGTTTGTGGACTGGTGCCCCACTGGCTTCAAAGTTGGTGTTAATTACTAGCCTCCCACTGTGGTACCTATGGAGACCTGGCCAGAGTACAGAGAGCTGTGTGTGTGCTAAGCAACACCACAGCCATTGCTGAGGCCTGGGCTCGCCTGGACCACCAGCATGACCAGATGTATGCCAAGCATGCCTTTGTTCACTGGCATGTGGGTGAGGGCATGGAGAAAGGAGAGTTTTCTGAGGCCCGTGAGGACATGGGCCCTTGAGAAGGATTATGAGGAGGTTGGTGTGGATTCTGTTGAAGGAGAGGGTGAAGAGGAAGGAGAGGAATTCTAAAGTTAAAAATGTCACAAAAGTGCTGCTTTTACAGGGAAGCTTATTCTGTTTTGAATATTGAAAAGTTGTGCTCTGATCAGTTAATTTGTATGTAGCAGTGTATTCTCTAATATACAATTTCTGACCTATGCATTAAAACACAATGCTTCATTATAGATCCAAGCTGTACATTTCTCTCATGGATTTGAATAAAGTATTCCCTGTCTTAAGTGAAAAAAACAAATTAAAAAATAAAAGTAGCATTTATAATCCCTAGAGCCACCACTAACAAATTGGCAAGATATATGTTAAAAAGTAAATACAGGATGCAAAATATTTGCTCAACACAGAGAGAAGCAGGGAAAGGAGTAGAGGAACAAAATAGAAATGAAACAAATAAAAATAACAACAAAGTGGCAGACTTAAAGTCCATAATAGACATAATTTTATTAAATGTGAATTGACCAAATACACAAAATAAAAGACAGAGAATGTGAAACTGGATTGAAAAGGCAGGACTCGGGGCGCCTGGGTGGCGCAGTCGGTTGAGCGTCCGACTTCAGCCAGGTCACGATCTCGCGGTCCGTGAGTTCGAGCCCCGCGTCAGGCTCTGGGCTGATGGCTCGGAGCCTGGAGCCTGTTTCCGATTCTGTGTCTCCCTCTCTCTCTGCCCTTCCCCCGTTCATGCTCTGTCTCTCTCTGTCCCAAAAATAAATAAATGTTGAAAAAAAAAAAATTTGAAAAGGCAGGACTCTATGCCATGTGGCCTAAAAGAGGCACCCTTAAATACAAAGATGCAAATAGGCTGAGAGAAAAAAGATAGAAAATAATGTACATGCAAACAGCAAGCATAAGCAAACTGGAGTTGCTGAATTGATATAAGACAAAATAAACTTCTAGCCAAGGAATGTGACTGCAAAAAAAGTGAAACATTTTATGAAGTTGAAAGAGTCAATTCAACAATTGTAAATGCACATACATCTAATAACAGATCTCCCAAAACTGGCAGAAATAAAAGGAGAAATAGAGGAAATAAATTTAAAACCATAGTAGAACATTTTCATATTCCTCTCTCAGTATTCAATAGATAGGAAAATCAGGAAGAATATAGAAGACTTGAATGACACTATCAACCAACTAGTTGACACACACAGAAGACACCACATAAACCAAGAAGATCTACAATCTTTTTAAACATATATGGAGTATTTGCCAATACAGACCATAGGCCATACAATAACTGCCAATAAATTTAAAAGATTGAAATTGTACAAAGTGTATTATTTAATAACAAAAGGAAACTTGAATTCAAACATAAACATATGTGGAAATTTGTCAAAATGCTATGAAATTAAATAATTTGGAAAGTAAATAAGTTTTTAGAAACCAAATTAACAAATTAGCCAAAAACTAAATCAAAAGGGGAAGTAGAAAATATTTTGAGATGAATGCTAGTGAACACACATAATAGCAAAATTGTAGAATGAAAATAAAGCAGGGCCAAAGGGAAATTTGTAGCAACCCATGCTTACCTTAGAAAAGAAGAAAGATCTAGAATCAATGATATAAAATTTTAACTTAAAAAGCTAATATAAAACCCTATCTAAATAGAATGAATGAAACAAAAAAATGAGTGGGAATTAATGAAATAGGAGTAAATCAATAGGGAAAATATGTGAAACAAAAAGGTGGCTTTTTAAAAATTTTGATAAAATTGGTAAAACCCTAGCTCACCTGATCAATAAAAAAAGACACAAATTATCAATATCAGGAATGAAAGAGATGAAAGAGAGTTTTCCATAGATATTAAAAGGATCATATATGAAAAACCGTATGCCAATAAATTAATACTTAGATTAAATGGATAACTTCCTCAAAAGAAACTACTAAAATCTGACTCCAAGAAGGAACAGAAAATCTGAATGTCCCAGTGCCAATTAAAATACTGAATTCATAACTAAAATGCTTTTTACAAAAAAAATTCCAAGCCCAGATGGATTGGCTGATAAGTCCTACCAAACATAAAAGAAATAATATTAATCCTACACAAATGCTATCAGAAAATGGAAAAGGGGGATATGTACCAACTTGCATTATTCCTCTGACAGAAAAATCAGAAAGAAAAAAAAACTTACAAGATAAAAAACCCTACAAATATTCCCCAGAAGTTCAGCTGCAAAAATCCTTAATGACATCAGCCAATTAAATACAATGCGACACAAAGAGTGTAAGAAGGGGAACAAAATATTTGCATTTGAGATGAAGTATGTAAGTTGGAAAAATTCCAAATGAAAGGAAGAAACACGAAGAGCATCACTTTAAAGTCAGGTAGAGGCAGATTCACATTCTGCCTGCATTATAACTCTGGAAGCTTACTAAAACTCTGTGTACCAACTCTAAAATGGGGAGAAGAAAACTCACGTCATCGGATTGTTGTGAGAAATAAGTAATAGATAATGTATGAACACTACTTACAACAGACCTCAGGCTATGGAAGAAGTTCAATAAGTTTTAGATACAGAAATGAGGCTGAGAAAAGCGTGAGAAGGAGCACAGAATGAGAACAGCACGGACCTGTTTTGGTAAAGACATTCTTCTTCTCCTGGATGACTCAACGTGAAGTAAGGGAATCAACTCTTGAGATGGGGAATAAGAGGCCATATTTTGAAGATTTTGCTAAGTAGAATGTGCATTTTATCCCACATCTATCAATGGATAGTTGAAGCAGGTTGCAAAATATTCAAAACTTTAAGAACAGTCTGACAAAGTGTAGATAATGGGCGGGAAAGTTAAGATATTAGTGTGTGCATATTTCAGTAGTTTGGGCGAGGAAACAGACCTTAAACAGAAGAGAGGGATCTTGCTTTCTGGGGACAAAGAAAGAGACAAAATGGTTCTGAGCCTGTATCTGGATAAACAGAAAGATGGTCATTATAAAATGAGATAGAGGAAGACGCGTAGGCAAAAAAAAAAAAAAAAAGGTTCAATAAGACACTTATGATATTAAAGTGATCCGACTCTCCCTTTCTGGGTATAGTATGCTTTGCAGACATGAGAACTTTCTGCTCTTTAAACAAGTCATTTAACTTGTCTAAGCTTCAGATGACTCATTCTTTATTGAAACAGAAAATGTAAAAATAGAGAGAGGAATTAACAAACCCCAGACATCATCACAGAATTGCTATATTGCAGTGAGGATAAAGACCTATGTCAACATGAATATTACTGTTATTACTCAAATGGCACATAATCTAGTCATATAGAGCATTTACTTAAGCCAGGCTGTTTTCTGGTGTAGGGCATGCTTTTCTTATAGCCAAAGGCAGACTCTGTGTTGACAGGGTTCTCTAAAGTCATAGTTCAGGGAAGCATCCTTTGTTCTCATGAAAGAGAACACTTTGTTCTCTCTCCTCATCTCTTGACTTCAGAATTAAACACTGTGAAAATGACTTGCTCCAGGTTTAGGCCAACTCTCTTATGAATTAGAAGCAGGGGGTGGAGGGAAAAGAAGGAGAGAGATTTAACAAAATACATGTGTTCACGAATCAGGAGATTAAACATTTGCAAAAATGACTGCAGTGCAAGGGAGTATGTGTGAATATCATGACATTGGTTGCTGAATCCTCCTGGATTTGATAGGAGAGAGGCACCATTTTGCTTCTGACTGGATCACACGAGAAAGACTTCAGGGAGAAAGTGGCATTAAATGAGCTCTTAAAAAAAGTGAACATTCATACTAATCTCCCTTTTATAAAGCCTCCCCTTTTTTCCTTCTTTATCTTATACCATCTCCCCCATGCCTCTGATCCAGGGTACCTCGCGGTCTTTCTGTTTCTCTCTCTCCCCTCATCAAAATCCACCGCCAACTAGAAAGTTGAGAGAACCATAAGTAAGTGCTAAAATCAGAAGTGTTACAGCTGCCTTCTTCCCTGGGTACTTATAGTTCAACACATAGGGAACAAAATTGATAAATATCTAATGGTAAAATTTCAAAAATTGATAATATTAGCAAAGGTAATTTTTAGGAGAAGGCTTTTGCCAGCACCTGGGAAATCAGTTCTGTCTACCAATTTTAAGTGGCTCACAACCTGCAGCTACATTCTAGTGTGAGTCAGAAAAATATCACAATGGCAACTGGAATGTGACATTTGGGGGAGGGGGGTGGTCATCCTTAAAAAGATCAAAAGAAAACAGCACCTTATTATTATACAGCATGCCCATGTCCATACAGAACTCGAATAGTTTATAAGAGGATGTGAAAAAAAAAAAAAAAAAGACTGTAAAGGCTTTTGCTTGGATTGTGTCTGGAGCACTACAAGGTCAAAACAAAACAAAACAAAACAGAAACCATTTACGTACCTCCCAGGTATACAGAAATGCACATCACGGACACTTGCTTTTTGAAGTGTTGACAAACCTGAATGTTAACTTGGTAGCTATGCCCCACAGTTGTTCACGGCCAAGTCGTTATTAAATTCCTCCTTAAAATATCCCATGGGTTGAGTGAAGGGAATATTTTGATAAGTGCCTAGAATTCCACTAGAAATTTGTATACTGTCTCTGTACTTGAGGCTAATAAAGATATGCCCTCTGGAACTTCCCTAAATGTGGTTTCTATGAGGTTTCCTTTTGTTTCCTTTTATTCTGTTTGCAGGAAACTTTTCTTTAGCCACCTGGACGTCATAGCAGCATGTGTTTCTCTGCATTCCCGTAAATGCGTTTGCCTAATGGCTAATTAATAAATCAAAAGAATACCTAATTTCCCTCCCTCGAGGTAGGAGTTTCTACCAGAAATGTTCGCTGAAACATGTGGTTTTAAAATTTTTTATGCATGAAAAACAAGGATCTGGTGGGTGGTCGGTACAAGTCGGTGGTCACAATGGAAACCAGAGCAAACTGAAAAGCATCTTGTTTCTTGTAGGAAACACGATGTATATACTTAGAGATAAAAGTATGTAAAGACCCAGGTTGGGTAGGGAGCTTCTACAGAAAATGTAAAGGGGTGCGTGGGTGGCTCAGTCGGTTGAACGTCCAACTCTTGGTTTCAGCTCAGGTCATGATCTTATGGTTATGAGTTTGAGCCCCGCATGGGGCTCTATGCTGACAGTGTGGAGCATGCTTGGGATTCTCTCTTTTTCCCTTTTTTCTCCCCGCCTGTTCATGCTCTCTCTTTCTCAAAATAAATAAATAAACATATATATATATTTTTTTTTTCTAAATATCCTATAAAGTAAATTTAATGTTGTCTTAGAACGAAGTTTTTAGTCGTTTGGCTTAAAAGGTAAATGACAACAACAGGTGATAGAAAAAAGTATGAAATGTCATCGAGCTAAATCAGTAAATCAGTGAAAAATAAATTACTGATAAAAGGGAAATAATGAACTTGTTTTTTAAAAAATAAGAATGCTGATATGGGTATAAATCATCATCCCAGGAGAATTCTGCCTGGATACAAAGATGTGAAACCCCTGACGACCTGTTGACTTTTTTGTTTTTCTGTGATTGATTATTTATGTTTACTGCTGAGTTAGAGTAAGGAGCCAGAGCTCTGACTTCTGCTGCCTCAGAAGCTCCTAACTAAGAAAAAAAAAAGAGAAAGGTATAAATGATCCCAGAGCTACTAAAGAGGCAGCCTCTCAAATTGCCCATAACATACTGAAAAGTTATGTGGGGGGTGGTTCATGGAGGTCCTGAGGTTTCTGAAACAGAACACGAATGACAAGTAATGACCATCTCTGGGACCACTCTGATCTCTGTTCCATGAACATTCTGAGCTAAAACAGTTGGATACATATTCAAGTTTGATTCGCTTTAGAAAAGAAAAAGCCCAGAACAACATTGAGTTCTCTGACTCCTCAGATATAATTCTTTCCCATTTCTTCCTTTCTGTGGAATTCAATTGTTAGTGACTGACATCCCATGAATGCACTTAGCAGATGGCCAGCTTCTTTGGAAAGCTGAAAAGAAGTGAAAGATGTGATTCATCTGGATGTATGAATGGGATAAATGTGAAAAGGGTCAGGGGGAAGGAAACATACTTCTAGGCAAAGACACTATCATCAAAAAGTATTGCAGTTGATATAAGTAGGAAATATGAGATATACCTGGCTAGAAGGCACATTCTAAGAAGAATAGAGAATGATGAAACCCGCATTTTATGGAACATTTTAAAACAGGGGAAAGATATTATCAATCTTGCCTGAGAGGTCTTTGACTTCTTCCAGTTCCTTAGAAAGTAAAATACACATTTTACCTCTGTCCTTTGACCTATCATCGATCGATGCAGTAACAACTACAATATAACTAACATGTTGTAGCTACCAGGAACTGTTCTATGTGTTTTATATTCGTTACACATTAGTCGGGGATTATTTGCACTTTATACTTTAAAAATCAGAGACTCAAAGAAGTCCAATGATTTATCTAAAGTTGTACACCAAGTAGATAATGAAGATTCAAATGTAGATTCTCTGACACCAGCATCAGCTCTTAACATTTCCTTTTCCCTAGATAACCATAATTGTTCTCAGGAGCTTCACAGGATGTGTTAAGGGTTACTGACAGCCAAGAATAAACATGGTATATATTTCTGGAATATCCATTTACCCACCAAAAAAAATCTGAAAAAAAAAATCACAGATATATTAAAAATAACGTTAATTTTAAAAATAAATGAAAAAAGTAATCAAACCTCGCTCTTTAAGGTGATGAGACAAAAAGCTCTCTAAAGGCCTGAGGTATAAGGGTGGCCAGTTTAGATTTCTTTCTAAGTCAACATGACTGCACATAAACTTTGTTTAAACCATAAGCCTGATTTATGAGCACCAAGCATACATTGTGCACCTGTTTGTAAATGAGTAGCCTAAAGGAAAACCATCTTGGTCTTAAGATATTGATCAATATTCCCACTCCCTGCATGCCTTGCCTTAAATCTTGTGATTCCTGCTCGTATGATAATCTATAATCTTTTGAGCTTTTACAAGATGTAAAAAGGTATATACCCCTGTAAAAACTGTTCATTCCCCAGAGCACTTTCTTCCTTGTGAAGATTGTGTTTCCTGAGCAGCTATCTTAATTTGGGCTAGAATAAAACTCTCTTCTAAAATCTCTACAAGTTTTATTCATTTTGCATTGGCAAAGGAAAACTTCAAGGGTGATTGGTCATTAAAGAAAAATTCAGGCTTTCTTCAAATTGCTTACTACAGTGGATGGATGTTGGTGTCCACTCCTCAGCACCCATTCACTCTTTTTTTTCCTTGGATATTTACATCTCCGAAGTTTCCATAGCCTTTCATTGTTTGCAGTCTTGGAGCTATCACAAAACAGTGTGCCCTCCCTGACTTGCCAAAAGGTTAGCAGAAAGCCTTAGCTATGCTAATGAGCTTTTGTCTTCTAAGGATTTTGACTCTTGAGCCTAAAGTCAGAAAAGATTGTTGGAACTTACACCTTCTAGTTTGGGTGGTTCACTGATAAAGGCAATAGGGTTTTTATAGCTCCAAGGACCCCTGGAGCTAACTGCTTCTTGAACTTTCTTACCCTGGGTCTTATACTTCTTTAATTCTATGATCTCACTCAGCAACTTACAATAAATTCCCTTTTACTTAAATTGTCCAGAGTCTGTTTACTCTGCTTGCAACTGAAGAACCCTGATGAAGGTACCATTTTCCCCTGTGCAGCTAGAACACTGGTTAATATAAAAACAAAACAAAACACGATTTAAACACATCTTGCCCATGATGTACAATGTGATGTGATGTGTGTGTGTGTGTGTGTGTGTGTGTGTGAGAGAGAGAGAGAGAGAGAGAGAGAGAGAGAGAGGGAGAGAGAGAAATATCTCTATATAGATTGAAATAGTAACAGAGGTTCAGATCAGGGAGAAGTTATCAATCTGGTGTGAATGACCTTTTGGCTTTTTTCCAGTTCCTGAGAAAGTAAAAGACATAAAATCAATGAATATATCCAGACACTCTTGTCTTACTTTTCTTGGGCCTCTGTTAGAACATGTAGCCCTCTTTGTTCTATAGCCACAGGTCCACACTGGATGCACATCGAGTTTGCCCAATAGAAAGTAAGCCCTTGTCCATAGGATCTATGACTCATTCATCCCTCAGTCTACCATTCCAGGGGACAGGATGCACAGTGCTTAGAGGTTCCTACATACAGTATTGTTGCCTGGAATTATATAATTTGCACTTGGAATTGTAGAAATAGATTACTGAAAGAGATTTAAAGATTATTTATTCAGGGCTTTATTAGCAAAGAAATCAAAGGCTAGAATACATAAAGTGATTGCCCTAGGTGATCTAGAAAGTTTGAGACAAACTTGGCCTAAAAGTCCAGATCTCTTGACTTTAAATCCAAGTAACCCTCCCACTTCCGTCTCATGGCCACACTTCATCATCTAGGAGTCTAAATGCATTTGACTTGATATTAAGTCAAAACAAGCCTTGCAAGTTTGTCTTAGGGAAGAGTCATTTCAAGTCTACTCAACTGAAATATAAGCTCCTAAGTCAGGTATATGCCTTCCTCTTCTCTTTGTGAGAAGCCTGCTGGGAGTACCAGGGGAGTCAATAAAATCTCTGTTAGGTATGTGAGTTATGGACTTCATCCTGACACCTGAAGAGCTGAGGAAGGACTTGGCCATTAGACTATAGCATACATGAATCAGAAGCTACTTAAAAGGGATTCCTCTGGCCTTTTGGAGCAAACTAGTTGCAGGCAGCCCTTTGATCTATTTTCCTCCCACATCAGGCTGACTTTCTTAACATCTGGCAGCCACCTTCTCATTTCCCCAGATTTTTGCAGATCACATGGAAATACTGATGTCTGGGTCTCAGTTCCCACCCAAGAAAGGCATCTTTGGGGATGGACTTTGCAATTTATAATTGAACAATCTCTGAATTAAGTGAAATTCATACAAATCCACTTGAGCTTACCAAAATATTTAGAAAAGAAGGATGTTACCCCAAACACTTTCCTGATGAACAATTGAGCTCTTCCCATGTCTTGGCATTGAAGAGGGAGCCATGTTTTCTTAGACAAGCATGCTTTTTAGAGATGTCTGACACATATTTGATCCACTCACATAGCTAAGAACTTTTCTGTTTTGGTGGCCTGGCTGAAGAAGAAAAGGAACAACAAACTTCACCATGGAAAATTGAGATGGAGAGTTATCATCACTGTCTGCAAACATGCGTTTTCTGCATGGCTAAGATTAGAATAGCACCAAATCATTACAGGGCTGTTATTTATGAAGAAATTATTTTTTCCAGAAGAAATAGAACCATCTACAGAGAAATTATGACCTTTTAGGCAGAAAAAATGAGTAGGAAGCAGTTTTTAAAAAGAGTCAGAATGAGTGCCCTTGGCAATGAAAGTTAAATAATAACGTCTTGACCTAGGTATGCCTAGTTCTGTTCCAAGGTATGCCTACTGTTCCAAGTAGATTCACTCAGCTGCCTGGATTACTACGGAACACTGTGCTATGATTTTAAGTACATTATTTCATTAATTCTCAGTTACTCCATGAATAGATATTAGCATTATCCCCACTGTGCAGATGACAAAATTTAGGTTGAAATCACATAGCTAGAAAGTGATGGGACCAGCTTTTGAATCCAAATCTTGTCTGCCTCCAAAGGGCATCTTTTGACCGATATACTTTACTTCCATACCCAAAGAAATAACAGCAGGTCCTAGAAAAGAAGGGATCAAAGAATATTTTCCTCAGGAAACAATCTTCATAGCATCAGAAGAGATAAACACTTAGAATTCCCTCCTCAGAAGGCTGAATGCCTGCTGTGAGTGAAACAAGTCTGGCTACACATGTAAGCCCACAGATCAGAGCTACTTAACCAAGTACACAAAATAGTGACTCATTTGTGGCCCTCACAGCACTTATGCAACTGTAGACACATAAAGCAATTTCACAGAGCTCCTTAAATTAACATGACAATGATACATAGTGCAAAATATATAGTCTCTGGCATTGGATAGATTTAGGGATAGATTCTGTTTTTCCCACTTATTGACCAAGGTGACATGTTACAATTCACTTAACTTTTCTGAGCCTGTTGGTTCATTTGCAAAATAACAGTAATAAAAATAATAATATGTGGCATTATTTTTAGGATTAAATGAGAAAAGTAAAGCTTCAGGCATCTCGCACTTTTGTGACGACTCTGTTCTTTTTCACTGGGTAGTTCTTATTTCACAACAGTCCAGAGCCTACAGTCAAATATTAATCCAAAAGCAGGACAGACACAAAAGGGACATGCTGAGAATTCAAAGAAGAGAAAGATGACGGTTGGGTCCTTCGATGTGTACAGCTTTGCTCTTTCGCCCTCAAACCCCTGGACACGGTGTAGCGGGCATGGTGTGCTCTGGCTGACATTCATTGTGACCCCCCCCCCCACCCCGTTGTCTGAATCTTGGGGGCAGGCATTGATCTCATGGGAGGTGTGACGAGAGGCATGTTTAGAGTCTGTCTCTATGGTAACAACAACTGCAACAATAATAATAACAATAAAGTATCTGTGAAATTCTTTAGCCGTATTCTTACTAGTTGAAAATCCTATTTTGGATTCCAGAGCCTGGTCCAAACTGATAAATTCGTATGGGCATGAGAGTGTTCATTGTCTTTCTCTGGCTGTATTCCCTTTTCTGTCTTGTCCCCAGTAGTTCACTTCTTTCTCTACGTTTGAGCTAAGAATTGGGAATTCCATCTGGTTTTCCCTTTGATGGAGCTGGAAGAGTGAGTACTTTCAGGTCCTGTGTGTATCTGGAAGGGGTGACAGAAACTGATCCTTCCTGAAATACTCTACCTAAAAATAGACGTATGTCTTCAGACATATGTCTCCTTGGCCTCTTACAGCTTTTCTGGTACATCACTATGCCAAGACCTCTGGCACTATTGTTCCATTTACTAAAGAGTGATAAGATGGCTTGTTTTGTTTACCCTGACCTGGCGTAGGTCAGGGCCCCTGGAGGAGGGTAGGGAAGCTCCCTGAAATACGATAAGTGGGGGACAGAACGCCTCCTGTCTCCTCTGTATATAATTAAATAGTTTATAAAGTAATTTTGCATAGTGGGATCAATGGGCAATCAGAAAGTAAATTTCCTGAAAACACGGACTTCACATAATTCCTATAAAAATACAGGAAGGAAAATATATATCATGTTATAGAGTGACAATGTAACGTACACTTTGCTTTTATAACATTGCACGAAACCATTTGTGACATTTTATGCATTTTTAAAAATCATCGTATTTCTTGAAATGAAGACAGTTGTATACTATTTTCTGTTTTGCTACATTTGTCAAGATTAGAAATCAAACTGAATGTACGTCTTTCCTTTAAGACACACTATTAATAGTGATTTTTCCTAAATATATTATAAGATGATCATTCACTGAGGTTTGGGAGCTACACCAAATGTGCCAGAATGTAAAATGTGAACAGTAGGGGGTTTACCTGGTTTTACCCCCGTTGTATCTCAGCTGCCAGTGCAGCAGGCACTTACAAAGTTTTATGGGATTAACCAACAGTTTATAAAAGGGCACTTCTGTGCCTATGATAACAATCTCTATCTCTGACCACATATTTCTCTCTATTGTAACCAAATCTTTTCCATCTCCAGCCTTTCCCTCAGTCTTTACTTTCCCTCTCCTCCCACCATATTCTTACTTTACCGCCTATCCTCTACCATCCAACACACATACACATCCATCCCCAACCCACCCTCACACACACACATGCACACTTCTTTACATTATTCCCGAGCTCTGTCTGGAGATCTGAGAAATTTGCTATGTTATTCTCTGTCTATTGACAGAATTTGGGTGCCCATAAGCTAACAGATTTCAATGTACATGGCAGTGATGATTTCATGGGATGTCTTCTTCAAAAAGTAGAACTTTCTCTATAATTTTTGTATTTCTCTGATTTAGTTGTAGTGAATGGAATGTTAAGGCAAGGCCACAATGAGTTTCCCAATGTGAGGGCCCCAGTTGGGATGGTCATAACCACTTAAGTACAGTTGGTTGACAAAGTGAGAAGTAATCTAGGAAAAACAACTCATATGCCCATAGTTTTTTTTTGTTTTCCACCTAAAAACTCTCTTTTTTACCCACATAAGATAAAATCTACAGTAGGGTTGTTTCTCAATTTTTAAAATATCTTCAAACATGTCATTTAAAAATAGCTATTTGAGCCTACATTCCCTTTATGGCACCCACCAGAGAGTGGTGAGGAAAGGATTTAAAAAGAACATTTGCTCTCAAATGTGTTTTACTTAAAGTACATGATGGCAGCTCTTCTCAACCAGCATGAGCTGCTTGTGTACCAGGAGATATTGATTCCTTCACCACTCTGGGGGGCGAGAGCCCTGGGGATGGTCATTTCTGACCAAGAGCAGATTTGTCTGGATCTTCTCAAATGGTAAGTGGTGACACATGGCTTAGTGGCACACCTCCCTGTCTCTGCAGGTGACAAGCATCCAGCACTTCCCATCCCTCAGTGATACGACTGGTAAACCAAGATCATCGGGAAGTTGTCATACCACTTGGACAACTCCATTAGCAACCAGCTTCAGAGAACGCCACTGCCCATCATGTTCCTCCCGTGGGGAAGCCGTGGGATGACCTTATGTGCCAGGTGCCCCAGGGACAGGTGACAGACCAAGGTCAGCTGATGTGAGGAAGCTTGGCCAGATCCCCCGGCAGCAGTAGCACCAGGTGGTGGTGACTCCAAGCCTGTGTGCTCACTAATCAGGACACATGGTCATAGTACATTTACCCACAAAAGAAGAAAAAGAGACATTAGTTTCTTTAGTAAAATTTCAACTTTTGTAAGTTTTGGAGTGGGTAAAACAAGAGGTTGTAATACTTCTATCACTGCTTTGTGAACCAAGTATTTCTTCATCAAAGATAAGGAATTCCATGTTGCTATTTTAAACTGACTTTGAAAAGTTACACTCAAAAAAGCAAGTTCAAGTTTCACGTGAAATATTTTGGAAATTTTAATTTTGACGTTGTATACTTCTTGTCTTTGTAGATTTGCATGTTGAAGCATATATGTATGCTACATAATTTTAAAACAAAACTTAAATTTAAAAAAGTGTTTCTAAATATCAAAAATTATCTTAAAAAACAAGTAAATCTACTTTGCATTTATTAATGCCACGAGTGTGCCAAGTAGAAATATTTCAAATTACTTTAAAATACAGAAATTCATGTAGTTTTAGTAGGTTATCAAGGGACAGAAGAACTGCTAAAATGCTTAGTTCTTTCAATAATTACATTGTTAGCAGTAATGATGTCATTATTCTGAGAGTGTTCTGTGAATCACATGTATTAAATCAAATGAGTAATTATGTGATATTCAGATTTCAGCATCCCATTATCCTGTAAAACTAGAATTCTTGGTTTGGAGAAAAGAGACAAAAACTTAAGATAGTTGAGGATACCTATAAACCCATACAGTTCTGAAATTGCATTGAAATAATTGTGCCAGAATTAATTTACATTTTTTTGTAGCTCTGTTCACTGAAAAGGCCTAGAAATAGTGAGTAGTAGAAAAGCCTGACCCTGAGTTATGGTCCCTGAGTGCTATTTTTCACTAAAAAAGAATCTTATCTTAAAGATATATATAATTCCTAGGTCTGGGACAGGAAGTATATAAGATGAGCCTGGAACATGTTATCATAGCAGATGAATGAACCTATGAAAGGCTGGAATTGGGTCAGAAGGACTCAGGTTCTAACCTAAAGCGGTCCCACCAATCAAATGTGGGACATCTATTAGGATGATGACTACAATGGGTGAAAACATATCATATATGCTTATATCCATGAGTTCTAGTAATTCTGGGAACCAAAAACAACCCAATGTTTGTCACTAGAGGATGCTGTGGAATTGATTGGTTATTACAAGGATGGTAAATAAAGGAAAAAAGTTGAATGTGTGCTCTGCCTTTCCTATAAAATAGATGTCACTGTACAACCAAATCATAATCAAGAGGAGTTTCTCTTTATAGATGGGTTCCAGGCAGGCACTGGAAGTAAGAATGACATTGTAACCTGTAATGACCTAATGAATCAGGCCCTTGAGTATCACTGGCTGTAAACATCACAAAAAGAAGGAGAAGCACTAATTACGTGCCTCTTTATGGAAGAGCATGACACCAATAAAATGGTCTTCAAAACTATCAACATGAATCTGGCCATGCTGCGTGCTTATTTATAGGAAATACATGTTAAACCGCACCACAGTGTGTTATAATCTGCAAAAATAACCAGGTATCTGCAACAAATAAATTGGACAACAACAACAAAATAAATAGAACTAGAAGGAGAAATCTCAGTATAAAAATATACATAAAAACAATGGTACACGGTAAAACTGACTGGGGAAAAGAAAAGTCACTGATTTGTAATATTTGCCAATTTTCCTGGTAGAAAAACTCAAAAACTACAAGACCTCTTCAGTATCATGTTGACTTTTCTGAGTCTTTTGCCTTTCCATATGAACTCAGTACCAAAGCACTATTGCAAGTCAGGTTTAGGTAGTAAGCGATGAAACTCAGCCTTGTACAGGCTTCCCAGCTCCTAGAAAACCCAGAGGAATGGGGGAAAAAAAGACAGTGAAGGCAATGACTACCCTAATACTCTTCACACATTATCATTCTTCTCAGGACCCCCTCATTTTGGAGAAAAGGATGTATGCCTTAGGGACTGCCTGCCCTATGGTCTTGCCCTGGCATTATAGGAGACACCAGAATAGTGGTTCTCAACTTTGTACACAAAAATCAGTATACCACTAGTATACCACTAGAGCTTGTGACTTGCCTATGGTCTGGAGTGGGATCAGGGTATTCACCTTTTTTTTTTAAATCTCTTCAGGTAATTTTAACGTACAGCCAGAGTTGAGAACCACCGTGCAGAGAAAATCCCTCTGCAAAATAACGGATGGGTTAAAGCAGATTCCGTACAGTGTGCTTCAAAGGGATTAAGAGAGTTTGAGATACTTATTCCCTCAGTCCTCTGAATTACTTGGGCCCCTGAACCTTTGCCTGGAGCAGCCTCCATTATTTTCCATAATGTGCTGCCAATACATTATCCTTTTCTATGTGTGCCCAAACACACACAAAAAAGCCTGGGAAATGTGAATGTAAATGAGAGCAGAGCCTTGTTTCCAGAGAGCACTAGAAAATGCCCACTTGTTACCAGGGCAAGGAGAGAGACACAAAACGGGCAGATCTCTTCTTTCCCAGTGGGGATCATAAAAACAGTCCTGCAGTGGGAAGCCTATTTGACCAAGCTCCAGCTGTTGCTCCCATCACACCCCACATCTCCACCCCCTGGTTCCCTCCCAGCCAATGGCTGAGCACCGCAGGGGCATCAGGGCCAGCCATTCCTACCTGGCGGGGTCTGCTGTGATGGGTAGCTTTGTCCCAAGATCCCTCCATTGGCCTGGCCAAAATCTCAGAACTCTGCTGTAGTCTGACACTCTCTCCCCACCCCAGTCCTCCTGCCCTCACTCTTTCCTTCACAGAGGTCAGATGGAAGGTTCTCACATCCTCCCCTATTCCCTTCCCTTTAACCTTCAGAAGCATGCCCCCCCAAAACTCTCTTGCACTCCTAATTCCATTTTGGCATCTGCTTCTCAGAAGTCTAAAACTAACACACTCCCAATTAGCACATTAGTGAGAATCAGTACATCAGACAGAGTAGCTGTTTCCTTGGAAAATAGAAAAAGTCCAGCTTTGAGAGATCAGATAAGAAAATACATTTCTAGAGAAACTAAAGGAAGTCCTATTCAATTGGTTCAGGAAAGAGATCTTCAGTTATGAATAGGGAGACCAGAGTTTCAGGAGGTGTCCAGCCCTAAATATAAGGAGTGAGTTGGAAACAAAGAATTAGAGCCACAACTCCAGAGGAGAGTATTATAAGTGAGTTACTGGAAAGGATGTGGGCTTATAAAGTGGGGGCCATGCATTCATTTAGTAATTAAGGAACAAACATTTGAATGTCTACTCTATGCTAGATACATTGAATATTATTGCTGAAAAGAAAAACAAAAATCATGGTTCCTTCCTGGTGGAGTTGCAGTGTTATCGTGGATACTAAAGGTTAACTCCCTACTTCTCAGTCTGGAGTGGGGGCAACCCTAAATTTCACTTCTCCGACTGCCCTGCAGTTGGGATGTTTTACTCTCCTCTGCGCTGTTAATGCAAAAGATTTTTCTTCCCTATCTGCTAGTATTTTTCTAACCCAGAGTCAACCTTGAACTAAGCCTATTGTGTAACAATTTTGTTTGGATATCTGCTTTTGTAAGTATACTTTGAACTTCATGAGGTCTCCAGACTCCAACATAGTACAAGGTACCTAACAGGAATTTGATAAACAAATGCTTACTAAGCAAAAAGCAAGACAGGATATTGAAAGACATAGCTTTTAGGAGCAGCAGTGCTCAATGTATGTTCCTGGAAACACTTACCAAGTAAGAGGGTCTGAACTAAGTGGAGGATCACACAGTCTTGCACAGTAAATCTTTCTCTTGAAGAACAATCAATCAGATTAACAAAATAGAGGCTCTGAGAAGTCCTGTAATGAAGAAAAATTAATTCGTTTAATCTGAATTTTGCTAAGTTTAGTGTATTACTATTTACACAGATCTGTAAATTCATCCAGAGGCAGTGAACAGTGATCTCTTTTTAGATACACAATTTTCACATATAAAACCACCCTTACGTTAATATCTTTAGTCTTCTCATAGCAATGCTCTGACTGCTGTATCATATTTTATTGATCATCATTTTTTCTAAATTGTAATTTCTCTACATTAACTATTCTCCTTGGTAGATGCACTGCATGGAAGAACAGGACAGTATCTGCAAGATCAAACATTTACGTGAAGAATGTCAAGATGAGGGAGGTTGGGTCTTTTCAGTCAAATGAACAGGAGAGAATATAGCTGTATCATTTAAAGTTATATGAAGAAGGGTTTTCTATCTAGCATGTTCTAATCATTCTTTTTTAATATTTTCATTACAGTTCTGTTAGCATTTTATTTGTGTTTATTACTATTAGGATTCAGATTAGTAAGAAGGGAAGTTGACCGGGGAACAGCACACACAAAATAGCTTCAGTACAAAATTTTAATAACAAACCAGTATCTTGGAATGTACTCATTCTTCCCGTCTCAGAGCACAGAATTAGATTGAAGTGAGCCCACACCTGTGCACTTTTATAAAGACTGGGCAAGAACGATCACCACGAAGTGGCCAAGAGCAGCCAAGGCAATTAACCCACCATTAAAAGTTGTGATGTGTCTTCGATGATTATTTTTCATTTTAATACTTCTCCGTGTTAAGGATAAGGAAAGTAAGAGAGTGTAGCTTAGTATTTCATAGTAAGAATTAGAAACAGATAAACTTGGATTCAAATATTAATTTCACCATTTATTAGTTGTTGCTTAATTAGTCATGTGAACAGTTAGTGGTAAGAGTACAAATTGCTACCTTGTATTTTTGCTAAAACTGTAAAGAGTTTGTCAGTATATTTAAAGATGAACGTGAAGTATAGATATGAGCCATTTTGTTGATATATAGCAATAGTGGTTTCATTTATTATTATTCATGATTCTGTATTTTAAAAGATAAAATTTTGGCTTCCATATTTTCTAGGGCAATGATCAGGGATGTTTATACATAAACCTTTAATTATGGGAAAATTTTGGTAGATCAGTAGAGTTTGTAGTACAATGTAGTATAGCACAGAGTAGAGAAGAATGCTCCCTGAAAGTAACATAGAATACTTTCCATGACAAAATAATGTTGAGGGGCGCCTGGGTGGCTCAGTCAGTTGAGTGTCCGACCTCAGCTCACGTCATGACCTCACAGTTCATGGGTTCCAGCCCCGCGTCAGGCTCTGTGCTGACAGCTGGGAGCCTGGAGCCTGCTTTGGATTCTGTGTCTCCTTCTCTCTCTGCCCCTCTCCCGCTTGTGCTCTCTGTCTTTCAAAAAGATTTTGAAAAAAAATTTCTTAAAAACAAAATAATGTTGAATATCTTCAATTACCTATAAAAATATCTAAAGATATCTGACATTTTATAATTTGATTTTGGACTGAAAGAATTTTGCCCACCAACTCTTCCCAGAAGCCTGCCCCAACCTGATGGCAAACCTTTATTTCATTAACAATAAGTAAATTTTCAATTTTGAAAATTTCACAGTTTCCACTTCAAACACAGAGAAGTGCATAGAAGATACTAGAACACATGTGTACCCAATGCTGATAGTAAGCATTCGTAGTTTGCCATATTTGTTTCAGGTCTGTAAACTAAAATTTCCTCCACCCCCTGTCCTTTCCCCAGCTCACTTGCCTGAGGCAACCCTTACCTGAAAGTTGGGAGTTTTCTGTCCGGACGTTTTCATGTGTTTAGCACATTTGTACGTCTCTGCAAACAATATGCACTGTTGTTTTTTCCTACTTTAAAGTGTTGAATAAGTGGTGGCATGCCAAACATACTCCTGCGACTTTATCTGTTTCTCACCGTTTTATGTTTTACTTTATCTATGCTGATCTATACAGCTGTTTTTTAATTCAATGACAGTGTAAATTATATTGAATGAAGAAAGCACTTGGTTATTTTTCTAGGATTTAAAAAAATATTTGATATGTACTACAGATCTAATTTCATCTTTGTCTCCCACAGTATTTTGCCCTGAAGCCACTTATTAAATACCCTTGTTTCCCTACCGATCTGCCTTCTTGCTCCCTTCCCTGGGTCTTCCAGAACCTTATTCTCTCTACCTTTTCATTCCTCAGCCATTTACAACAGAACCACACTGACCTATAAAATGGGAGCCGCTAGCTACCTGTAGCTATTTCCATTTAAATTAGTTTAAATTTAACTAAATTAAGGGGCACCTGGGTGGCTCAGGCAATTAAGTGTCCGACTTTGACTCAGGTCACAATCTCATAGTTCGTGGGTTCAAGCCCCGCATAGGGCTCTGTGCTGACAGCTCAGAGCCTGGAGCCTGCTTCAGATTCTCTCTCTCTCTCTCTCTCTCTCTCTCTCTCTCTCTCTGTCTCTCTGCCTCTCTCTCTCTCTATCAAAAATATATAAGCATTGAAACAGTGTTCTTTTAAAAAAAATTAAATTAAAAACTTAGTTGCTAAATTAGTCTAGCCCCATTTCAAGTGCTCAATAGCCACGTGTGGCTAGCAGGCCACTGAATGGGACTCCACACTACATATAGAACATTTCTATCATCACAGAAAGTTCCATTTCTTCGACAGGGATGTACTAAAGTGTAAGTGACTAATGATATTTTTCCTTCAGGAAAATCTGTGTTTAACTAAATTCACTTACTAAATGAATCCAGCTCTGATATTAGCCTTTGCTATTTATTTTTCATTTTGTTTTTATTATTATTATTATTATTATTAATTATTATTTGGCCTTTCTTTAAAAGGGAGCTATATGCATCCAGCCTCTGGGCTGCCCCCAAAGCACACCACCGAGGCCCTTGTTTCCCAGAACTAACTGCACATTAGAATCACCTGAGAAATGTAAATTATAATGTGGGTTGGTGGCATTATTGGTTTTAAAAGCTCTGCGGGTGATTCTCATACTCAGCTGGCCCTGGGAACCACAGACCTAAGTGGTGGCCTGGCATGGCCTGATCTGCGAGCTTGCTGATTTTGCTGCTCTTGCTGTGGCCTCCCTCCTCTGTCACGGTCATCTGCCAGCCCTCTAGTCTCACACACCTGTTTCTGGACTTATGATTTACAGCCATACCCTAGCCCAGCCAGCCTTCCCATAGCAGATTCTGCTGTACCTTGAACTCTGCTTTGGCCCCAGCAACCTGCTTATTTTTCTTTACTTCACAGCAATTGTTAGAGTTTCAGTCTAATTGATATTGATAAAGAAGTTTCAGTGATGCTGTTAATAGGGTTAAAGTGAATTTACACAGTCAGACAGGGAGTCATTGGTTATTTGGTTTCTCCTGTTCATTTCCTATTATTAGCCAAAAGAAAATTAAGGGGAGAGAGAGAATATTTTTCCCAGAGTTGTCAGAGAACCCAGAACCCGGAGCCATAGAAGGACCACTGGAGACATGTAGTCTAAGGTAGCATTAGCATAAAGAGATACAGAGACGTGGAAAACCCACCTGGACACACTGAGAACTCAGCTCTGCTCACGCCCAGGCAGAGTTCTGTCCAACATAGGCTGCCGTCTTCCTTCAAATAAACATTCATTCAAAGCAAAATCAAATAACTTGTAATCCATATAACAAAGCAGTTATTTAACCGTCAGAATGACTTCTTAAAAAGCATGGGCTGGGAAGGGAGAAAAATCTATGTTTTGTGGATTTCCAATATCATATAATTTGTGGGACTCTCATTATGGAGAAGAATGAATCAGGTAGGAAAACAAATACTTATTTAAAAACCAAAAAGAGGGGCGCCTGGGTGGCGCAGTCGGTTAAGCGTCCGACTTCAGCCAGGTCACGATCTCGCGCTCCGTGAGTTCGAGCCCCGCGTCGGGCTCTGGGCTGATGGCTCGGAGCCTGGAGCCTGTTTCCGATTCTGTGTCTCCCTCTCTCTCTGCCCCTCGCCCGTTCATGCTCTGTCTCTCTCTGTCCCAAAAAAAATAAATAAAAACGTTGAGAAAAAAAAAAAACGTTGAGAAAAAAAAATTTAAAAAAAATAAAATAAAAACCAAAAAGAAATAATAACTAATTTTCAAAAACCGATACCACAAACCTGAAAATACAGAAAAAGTATTTCATTAATTAACTGCTGAGCCACCTTATAATACATTTTTACTATCTATTTTTTGCTGTATATAACAACTGTTATTTTACTCTTTTGACAAGAAAGGGAAGAAAATTCAATCTTTCCAACATTATGAGAGGCTAAAATGATTAGTCATTAATTAGTTTTTGATATCTTAGAAAGTTTTCAGATTCAAAACCCAATACTGATAATGTTATAAATTTTTAGGATTTTTTTAAAGTATATTTATATATTTTCGGAGACAGAGAGAGAGAGGGACAGGCAGAGAGAGGGGGAGAGAAAGAATCCCAAGCAGGCTCCATGCCTTTAGCACAGAGCCTGACATGGGACTTGAACCCAGGAGCCCCGAGATCATGACCTGAGCCGAAACCAACAGCCAGAAACTTAACTGACTGAACCACCCAGCTTCCCAATTTTTAGGATTCTTACCAAATCTAGAGAACCTCTATCAAGTTCCTTTTTACATTTACAAGTTATAGGATTTTTGACATTTAAAGTTTTCTTTTCTATTGACTTATTTTTTGAATGTTTTTTTATTTATTTTTGAGACAGAGAGAGACAGAGTGTGAGCAGGGGAGGGGCAGAGAGAGAGCGAGACACAGAATCAGAACAGGCTCTGAGCTGTCAGCGCAGAGCCCGATGCGGGGCTCGAACTCACAAACTGTGAGATCATGACCTGAGCCGAAGTTGGATGTTTAACCGACTGAGCCACCCAGGCGCCCGTCTATTGGCTTATTTTAAATGCTCATTGAATTGCCAACACTCATTAACCAGTTTGTCGTTGATGAAATTAATAAGGACATGAACAAAAAGCATGGTCCAGGAAAGGAAGGAGTGAAGTTTGGATGGAGTGTGCTGTATAGGGAGAGCGGGAAGGGAACATCAACTAGAAAGGTCTGTTTCAGCCAAGTAGGACATGGAAAGTAGTGTCACATGATGTTTGGTGGCTGAGGAGAGACTACCATGCTTTTAAATGAAGGAAGCAAACACTCGTGTATGGATCACTAAGCACATGAAAAGCAGGGAAGGGTCAGGAGCATTATCAGTGGAGCCAGACAAACCTCTAAATCTTACCTCCACTAGACTGTGATGCCTCCCTATAACCCTGCCAGACATAGGAGTGACTGCAAACTATATAAATAGATTTTGCTAAACCTAAACTAAATGTATCGTCGACTCAACTCCCCCTTAGCTGGATTTCAAAAGTGACGTGGTTACTCCAGCTCTAGTCGGCTTGAGATATCTCAAGTTGGAGTGGAAAGGGAGAGGGAGAGTATTCTTGATCAGTTGGCTAAAATATCTTGTTTTTGCAAATCTTGTAAGAACATATGACCATGTGAAGATACTATGGGGGTTCCACCCAGAGCCTGGGAGTGGTCCATGCAAATGAGAAGTCCCAAAGTTTAAGCTTCATTAACTCATGGTAAATTCTTAGCTTAGAGCCAAATGCCTGGGTTTGAATCCTAGCCTTGTAACCTTTCCTAAGTTACCTATCTGGTGACTCCAGGCCACAGTCTCCTCATTTGTGAAATAGCAATAATCATATTATCTACCTCGTAGGGTCATTGAGAGAATCAGTTCATATACATAAATAGCTAATAATGGTGCTTAGCACATAGCAAAAATCTTTTCATTTCAGAAGTAAATTAGTAATCGATTGCATCTGTATGGTATTCTTAACTTTCAAAAACCTTCATTCTAATTCATCTGATCCTTTCAATATACATGTGGTATAGTTATTTTTGTTTCCATTTTTCAGGTGAGAAAATCCAGGTTCCAGAGTTTAAGCAATTGGCCTCCCAATATGTTAGATGTCTCTCATTGGTTGGGGCTTCTTTGCATACTTTTCTTAATGCACAAATTATATTGTAACTTTCGTATTTGTCCATCTCTTTTATTCAAGTCTAACCATTGAGGAGACAGGCCAAGGTTTTGTCTGACTCCAAATCCCCAGTGCCTCTCGGTGGGCAATCAACACACGTGCTCTTTATATGCCTACATTTCTTAAATGACTAGTACTTATGGCCACCATCAGGCTTCACTTGTAAGCTCTACAGGTGGTTCTTCAAGATTTAGAAATATGGGGGCACCTGGGTGGCGCAGTCGGTTAAGCGTCCGACTTCAGCCAGGTCACGATCTCGTGGTCCGGGAGTTCGAGCCCCGCGTCAGGCTCTGGGCTGATGGCTCAGAGCCTGGAGCCTGTTTCCGATTCTGTGTCTCCCTCTCTCTCTGCCCCTCCCCCGTTCATGCCCTGTCTCTCTCTGTCCCAAAAATAAATAAACGTTGAAAAAAAAAATAAAAAAAAGATACAGAAATATGATCATCTCTGGGCATGGTAAAGGTAAGAATCATTTGCAATTCCTATTCTTTAAGAACAAGGCCCCCTTTCTCACATACAGGTCCTTCATCCATTTTGAGTTTATTTTTGTGAATGGTCTAAGAAAGTGGTCTAGTTTCATCCTTCTGCATGTTGCTGTCCAGTTCTCCCAGCACCATTTGTTAAAGAGACTGTCTTTTTTCCATTGGATGTTCTTTCCTGCTTTGTCAAAGATTAGTTGGCCATACGTTTGTGGGTCTAGTTCTGGGGTCTCTATTCTATTCCATTGGCCGATGTGTCTATTTTTGTGCCAATACCATGCTGTCTTGATGATTACAGCTTTGTAGTAGAGGCTAAAGTCTGGGATTGTGATGCCTCCCGCTTTGGTAACCATCAAAACCCTAGAGGAGAAAGCAGGAAAAAACCTCTCTGACCTCAGCTGCAGCTATTTCTTACTTGACACATCTCCAAAGGCAAAGGAATTAAAAGCAAAAATGAACTATTGGGACCTCATGAAGATAAAAAGCTTCTGCACTCCAAAGGAAACAATCAACAAAACTAAAAGGCAACCGATGGAATGGGAAAAGATATTTGCAAATGGACAAAGGGTTAGTATCCAAAATCTATAAAGAACTCACCAAACTCCACACCTGAAAAACAAATAATCCAGTGAAGAAATGGGCAGAAGACGTGAATAGACACTTCTCTAAAGAAGACACCCAGATGGCCAACAGGCACATGAAAAGATGCTCAACGTTGCTCCTCATCAGGGAAATACAAATCAAAACCACACTCAGATACCACCTCACGCCAGTCAGAGTGACTAAAATGAACAATTCAGGAGACTATAGATTCTGGAGAGGATGTGGAGAAACGGGAACCCTCTTGCACTGTTGGTGGGAATGCAAACTGGTGCAGCCACTTTGGAAAACAGTGTGGAGTTTCCTCAAAAAATTAAAAATAGATCTACCCTATGACCCAGCAATAGCACTGCTAGGAATTTACCCAAGGGATACAGGAGTGCTGATGCATAGGGGCACTTGTACCCCAATGTTTATAGCAGCACTCTCAACAATAGCCAAATTATGGAAAGAGCCTAAATGTCCATCAACGGATGAATGGATAAAGAAGTTGCGGTTTATATATACAATGGAATACTACTTGGCAATGAGAAAGAATGAAATATGGCCTTTTGTAGCAATGTGGATGGAACTGCAGAGTGTTATGCTAAGTGAAATAAGTCATACAGAGAAAGATACCATATGTTCTCACTCTTATGTGGATCCTGAGAAACTTAACAGAAACCCATGGGGGAGGGGAACGAGGAAAAAAAGTTACAGAGAGGGAAGGAGGAAAACCACAAGAGAGTCTTAAAAACAGAATAAACTGAGGGTTGATGGGGGGGTGGGAGGGAGGGGGGGTGATGGGCATTGAGGAGGGCACCTGTTGGGATGAGCACTGGGTGTTGTATGGAAACCAATTTGACAATAAATTTCATATAAAAAAAAAAGAACAAGGCTCCCTTTTACATTGTGGGAAAAACATGTAAATCTTCTGACTATATTAAAGCATGGGAACTACTCATAATGGGGAAATAAAAAAAAAAATCCTTCCTTTTAACTGCAGCCAGTGGAGAGAGACAGAGCCCTGCAGGCTGGAGCCCGGGCCATCCTCACCATTTTTGTTGGCCTTTTTGTAATAATTGGCATTTCCTTTGGAAATCACTTATTGTAGGTAGTTTCCCTCCCCTGGCCCACTATTTTTAGAACACACTTATTGGTTGTAATTTCTTGCCAGCGTGTGAGTTATTTGTAATGTTTTCCACCATCAAGCATGCCTGTTGTGGTTTATTTTTAATGGACTTATTGCCTATTCCCAGTAGGAAAGTTTTATGATGGAATTTATAGCTACTCAATTACTTTCTTCACGTGTTTTAGATTTGTGAAGCTCCTGGGAAGCAGTGTAGAGCAGAAATGTGCATCTGGCTCGGTCTGTGATTTTTACTCTGTGCCCCTGCAGGAGTATTCCAGCCTGCACAGTGGCCAGCCTTACCTCCTCCCCTGTCAGGTTGTGGTACAGCCTCATCCATCAGGAAATTGAACAAAAGTAAAACTGGAAAGTTCTCCCTTACACTCAAAATCATTCTTGGTTCATTTCAATTTTGTTTCCATTACAACCTTGAAGCACCTCAGCTGTGTGGGAAAAAGGAACTTGAATTGGGGCTATTTTCAGGCCTGAGCAGATTAGAATTGTTTTTTAATTATGGGTTTTCTTTGTCTTTGAAACACACACACACACACACACACTCTTTCATCCTTTTGAGAAGATTCTTGCAAACTGAGTAATAATTTTAAAAACTATGCAACTACTTTTCAAACTAAGAAGACTTGGTGTGTGAAAGATCTGGGTAACCAGAGCTGTTCTGGGACACAGATGTCCCCAAAATGTGTCTGATAACCCTTCAAGGAGCAGACGCCCTCCCCCTCCCTTTTTAAAAAATGTTTTGGTTTTGTTTCCATCTAAATTCAGGGGGAAAGCATTTTGTTACTTAACTGATATTTAAAAGCGAACATTGATGAAAAATTAAGACTTTTTGAGCAGAATAAAACCACTGGGAATAAAAAGTTAACGGGTAAATGGAAGTTAGTGGAGTGATAGCAGAGACAAAATATCAATAGTAACTGCATTTTTTTTTTTTACATCTTTAGACTTTTTGAATCTTTAACATAATCTTCACTGATCCACATGTAACTTCCCTGAGACGCCTAGGAATAAAAGATAGGACTCTATCACTCCTTCCCAGTAATAGGAAAGAGAGGGGAAAAGGATATTTCATAACAAATGAATTGACCTTTTTTACGTTAGATGTATTCCAAGACTCCAATTTCTAGAAATTTTAAAATAAGGAGCTTTTCTTCATTATTAATGGAAAGTTACATCCACTTAAAGGACTTAAAGTTTTGAATGTATCATTTGGGAGCACTTTAATGAGTAGGAATGTCTTACTCATTCTTTCATGATCTCAGTATTAATAGCTGTAATTCAAGTGCACCATAAAGGTTCAAAGAACGTTGATTCCCCGGGAGTTAAGGTCCTATTTTTCTTATACATTGAAGAGGTTAATTAAGAGGCTAAAGGACATGGGGTAAAGAAACAGAACAGTATTTCAAGTTTTTATTTTGTTATTAACCCACCAATCCTAGCATTCTTAACCTCTTTCCTTTTCCTTAGTTATCATTAGTAATTCTGAAGCCTCTGCAGAACATCTCATGGTCTTTTAGGAAGGACCCACTAGGAAGCAAGATGGAGTTAATCAAGAGTGGATTTAGAACACCGTCCTTCTTGGGAAGTCTGGTCCATTCTCTGAAGCTCCAGAGAACCTCGGGGGAAGGAGGCAACTGGATCCTTGAGTGTGTTTGAAATCATGATAAGTAAATGCTCTTTATACTGAAGGGCCAGTAAGAGAATAAACAGCCCTATAACACATTCCTTGGTAAGAATGTAAAATTAAACAAGACTTCACTCAACAAGTTCTATAGGCCAGGGATCATATAGCCAATGGAGGATAATACAGAACTCCCCGTAAAGGTTGGGAAGAGTCAGCCCAATTCAAGGGCCAGATTTTATATTTTCCAGTGCTCAGGTATTCAGTTTGGTTCAGTTCAATAAACTCACTGAAGGCCAGGTGTGTGTTAGTGACAGGTGCTGATACAGTACATAAGGCATATGGTTTCTTCCCGCTAAGAGCTTGGCAATCGATCACCCAATGAACTGAATCTTGAATTCTTCCCAACCTGACTATCGGTGCAGCCCTGGGTTCGTGTGGAGTTTTGCTTCCAAAGATAAAACAGATTCAGTTTCTTACCTGCCTCACTATATGTCTTAGTCCTTTATTTGGGTTATTTGTTGGCGGGAATGGTTATTGAAAAGTTATTCTAGATATATGGGTCTCTTTATTACAGTTTCACTTAAGCAAGTTTGCTTTTCATGAGCCTCTTGCCCTTGAGATTTATCCCTGGGTTTTTCCAAGTCATATATTATTAATTTCCTTCTCTCTTTATCCCTGGTCCTGACACATTTCTCTCTCTTTTTGTTAAGAATAAACCAAAGGCAGAAGGCAAAACCTTGCTGCAAAACTAAAATGAAGGCTAAAAAATATTAAAATATTTAACAGGTAACTAGGGACGCCTGGGTGGCTCAGTGTGTTAAACGTCTGATTTCGGCTCAGGTCATGATCTCACAGTTTGTGGGTTCAAGCTCCACACCGGGCTCTGTGCTGACAGCTCAGAGCCTGGAGCCTGCTTTCAATTCTCTCTCTCTCTCTCTCTGCTTCTCCCTTGCTTACTCTCTCTCTCTCCTTCAAAAATAAATAAACTTAAGACACACACACATAAACACACACACACACACCAGTATTTAACAGGTACTACATACAAACTCGATGATGTATTTGGCAAATAGAATGGGAATAAAAGATTATGGTACTTCAACTTCGTGTGTAAGGACTTATCTCGTTAAAAAACTCTGAAGTAACTACTCAGAAAATGTGAGGAGCCTGTTTGCTTCAACAGGCAGATCCATTAGTTTTTGCTGTCCTTTGAACGCTGATTTTAGTTTGAAGAATTCACAGGTGAATGCGTGTGCTCACACCACACACTCATGACTTTACTGTGAGGATAAAGCAAAAAAACTTCTTGGGTGCCTATGAAATAAAATACAAATTCTTAGTCTTAGAAATTATGGTCATCTGTAACTTTTCTGTCACTTACCTCTCCAATCTTTTTCTCCCTCCCTTCCTTCTGTTTCCATCTTGCTGCCTTCTTACTGCTCTGTGATTTCCTGCCTTCCCACCTGTGTTCATGATCTTCCCCCCCCCAGCTGCATGGCCCTGAAGCCTACCTACTCTGCCTTTACTGTCTCTCTCATCATGAACCTCTTAAAACATCTCAGACCTTTGAGAATAATAATAGTAACAATAACATCAACAATGTTATTAGAGTCAACCACGTGTGCCTGCTTTGTAGCAGCCAATTACCATGCTAAGCATTCTGCCTGGTTGGAATTGAAGCCAAGCAGAGAAAAACCATGTACTTTGAGATAATATCTTAAATACAACCTGTGGCATTTTTCTCTGAGGTTAGTCCTTGGCAGCCTTTCTGCCAAGAAGTCTAAGACCTAAGCCTGATTTTATTGTTCAACGGCAGCAGAGGGAAGATCCAGACAAAGAAATTTTTAGACAATAATCATTGTTCCGCTTTGAAGTTCAAAGAGAAAATTTTGAAGTCCGTCACGAGATGACAGTCTGAAAGAAGTCTTTTGATTTGTCAGAGCCTTTCTTTGTGGGAGAGAAAGAGTGTTCTTAGAATTTCCAAAGCTAGGCTTCGAATATTAAGAGTCATAAACAGGACTATAGCATAAAGTCTTAATATTAAATTATGGAACAAAGAAGGATGTGGTTGTGACATGAAGGCAGTTCCTGTTAGGGAGGAAAAGGAAATCAAAATTCTTTCCAAGTCTAGGGGGAGGAGCTGGGGTGTGTGGGGAGAGAGAGGGTAGAAGAGAGAGCTCATGAACACAGTGAAACACGAAGAGAGGAGCAGATGGACCAACTGGGGATCCAGTCCATGCTCCATTGCTGCCTCACCAAGGTAAAGGAGTAGAGGATCTGGTGCCAGGCCTTGTGGTGGAAAAAAACCCAGTTGGTTTGGGAAAATCCCAAAGAAGAGGACTGTTCCTTCTTTCCTATGGCATGGCCCCTCCCAGAGCAGAATCCCAGAGCAGAATGACATGCCAAGAATACAGTCATGAACAAAACAGTAATGTCAGTGACAAAGAAGGGGTTTAGGCGGATGGGCCTTCCGTGTCCCTCCTGGTTCCCAGAGCCTGTGTGTGGATTGCAAGGTATCCAGGACTTTCTGTATGTCTTGGAAAGGAACACGGAAGTGGTATGAGACCCAGCAGAAGCCATGAGGGCAGGACAGGGCGGCAGACTAGGTGATCCTTTCCTCTTCACGCAACAGGGCACAGAGGCTACATGAGACGTTACATCACCTCCGGTCAGACAAGCAGAAAGGGAAGACGCAGAGACAGTTGAGGGAGGAGCATAAAATTTATTCTAGGATTTAAACAGGAAAGACCTTAATGAATATAAATTGGCAGGCAGAAAAGGCAGAACAGCATGTGGGGTTATCTTCAGATGAGGCAGTTTAGATAATTTACAGAAAAAAAAGTTTACAGTTTTCTTGGAGCGCGTGGGTGGCTCAGTCGGTTAAGCATCAATTTTGGCTCAGGTCATGATCTCAAGGAGAGTTTGAGACCCTCTTTGGATCCTTTTTCCCACTTTCTGACCCTCCCCCACTCATGTGCATGCATGCTCTCTCCCCAAAATAAATAAATGCTATAAAAAAAAAAGATTTTAAAAGAAAAATAAGTTTAAAGTTTTCTGAATCTGAGTTAAAGTGGGTCCATTCTGATTTCTCCACTACAGATGATCTCAAATCAACTTTGTACTTTATGGTGTGGTACCCAGATTTGTGTCATTAACAAATGGAGGCTATCTGGTAGCTTCCTATGTTAACTATTTTTTTCTCAATATGTAGGTGCTAAACTCAGATATTAAATTTCGGAATTAAGAAAACATTGTTTATTAAAAGCCATGTGCCTTATAAATGTGAATAGCTGGGACAAAGTTCTGGTTGTCCCACCACAATTACACTGATGAAAATAGGGAGCATAAAGAAAAAAAAAGGCTTGGGAGGGAAATTTATGAATTCATTATTTAAAAAATTTTTAACGTCTGTTTATTTTTGAGACACAAAGAGAGACAGAGCATGAGCAGGGGAGGGGCAGAGAGAGAGGGAGACACAGAATCTGAAACAGGCTCCAGGCTCTGAGCTGTCAGCACAGAGCCCGACACGGGGCTCGAACTCACGAGCTGCAAGATCATGACCTGAGCTGAAGTCAGACACTCAAATAACTGAGCCACCCAGGGGCCCGTATGAATTCATTATTTTAACAAAATTTTTATTTTAGAATAGTTTCAGATTTACTGAAAATTTGTAAAGATTGCACAGAGGGTTTCCATCTACTCACACTCCGTTTCTCGATTCTTAACCTCTTTGTGTGGTACATTTGTCACAATTCATGATCATATATTTATACATTATTGCTAACTAAAGTCCAGACTTTATTCAGATTTCCTTAGTTTTAATGTCTTTTTTTTTCCTGTTCCAGAATATCTTCCAGATTACTACATTGCATTTAGTTGTTATGTCTCCTTGGGCTCATCTTGTTTGTGATGGTGTCTCAGACTTTTCTTGTTTTTGATGATCTTGTCTGTTTTCAGGAGTACTGGCCAAGTATTTTGTAGAACGTCCCTTGATAGGGATTTGTCTGATTTTTTTTTATGATTACACTAGGATTATGCATTTTGGAAAGAAGACCACAGAGAAAAAGTACCATTTTCATCACATCATGTTAAGGGGATGTACTATCAATACTGTGGTTGATCTTGATTATCTGACTGAAGTGTTTTCCAGACTCCTCCACTGTGAAACAATCCTTTCCCCTCTTTTTCATACTATACTCTTTGTAAGGAAGTCACTGTGCACAGCTCACACTTAAAGGAATGGAGAAATATGCTTCACTCCTTTGAAAGAGAAGTTTGTATAAAAAATGAATTTTTAAAAAAAATGTTTTAATCTTTACCTTTGAGAGAGAGACAGCATGTGAGCAGGGAAAGAGCAGAGAGAGAGGAAGATACAGAATCTGAAGCAAGCTCCAGGCTCTGAGCTGTCAGCACAGAGCCCAACGTGGGGCTCGAACTCACAGATTGTGAGATCATGACCTGAGCTGAAGTCGGACGCTTAACCGACTGAGCCACACAGGTGCCCCAAAAATGAATTCAGTTTTGACACACAGAGTTTGGGATGCCATAGAAATAAATAGTGGATACTCTCTGGGTTTTGAAAATGTAAAATTGTAGCTCCATGGAAAAATGATGGTGAGAAAGAGAGAGAAAAAGACATCAGTGTCGTAGAAGGATGATTTTCAGCAGATATTCAGAAGATGAGACAGATGGAGGGAGAGAGGGAGAACTAAGATAGAATAATGCACTGGAAGCCAATAGAAAACGGTTTCAAAAGGAGGAAAGATTTTAAACACTGTCAAAAAATACAAGAAGTTCTGGAGGCCTATTAATTAACAGACACTAGAACATATTCTTTTGAGTTTATATCATTGTCAACTCAGCCATTCCCACAGTTGACATGCCTTCCTCTCCACTGAACTCTGGCCATGTGTTATCTTGGTTTTCCAATGAATTCTTTACTACCATTATTACAAATTGACATCCCACCAACCAATGGAAGGCAGGGATTCCTGATGTAACAAAGTGTCATATGCTTTTAGATTACAGTTGGGTATTGTCTTATGAAAGACTTTTCTTGAGTGAGCTTCTTTTAAGTTCAGTGGTAATGAAGAAAACTAAGGGATGAGTAGCCAAATAGTGTTCCAAAATGATACACTGGGAAAACATTCCTTGGGAGTTCAGCATACAAATAGCACCCATGCCATCAGTAAGAGATGTAGAGGTGCAATAGGAGAGGCAGGAAATGGAATGAGGAGAGCTACACAGTATCCTGATCTGCATTTCTCTTCAAGCTGCATGATGTCACAGGGAGACTCCTCCTCTTCTGAGTTGACTTCATCACCTATAAGGTGCACCTGTAAGGTGCAGACTGGGCTTGCTGCACCCTATGTGTCTTTCATTACGTTATGTGATCTGAAGTGTACAAGGTTTGATATTGAATAAACTTGAGATACAAATATTTTATTCTATATATCAGTAAATATCTTCTAAACTAACTACTTTTAGGCAAAGGAGAAGAGCACATTTATACCTCAGTGAGATCCATTTATTTATAAAGTCAATACTATCCAGGGTTGCCTGGGTGGCTGAGTCAGTTAAACATCTGACTCTTGATTTTGGCTCAGGTCGTGATCTCATGATTTGTGGGATGGAGCCCCACATCAGGCTCTGCACTGACAGCATGGAGCCTGCTGGGGAGTCTCTCTCCCCCTCTGCCCCTCCCCTGCTCATGCGCTCTTTCTCTCTCAAAATAAATAAACGCTTAAAAAAGTAAAAAAATCAAAATATAAAGTCAATACTCTCCCGACAGCCTCAGGGCTTTGTCAAATATTTCAGTCAGAGCCACATCGGAATTTTTCTCGCTTAAAACTTACTGTAGAAATGGTCAATTCTAAACCAAATACTTGTGATCCCACATAGATGAAAATCAAAAGGAAATTAAGGCTTTTAGGGCCTTGCTTTTCAAACTCTGCCCTTGAAGTAGTATTTGGTAGATGAAGGGAAGGTTGTTCCTAGAAATCAAAACATTGTTGGGAAGACTAATTCAGGGCTCTAGGATAAAAATTTGTTTAAAAAGACAATTCTGAGGGAAAAAAAAGAAGAAAAAGAAGACTACTCTGAGGAATTCTGATAGGGATCATACATGTAAATCACCCAGAACCATCTCTGGTTCATGATAGTAACTCAATATATCTAACTTTTTATAACAAGGCTTGACTTTCATTGTGTACTAATTAACTGCCTTAGCAATGGGCAGCCAAAGTACTTTTCTTTTTCTCCTAATGCAACATTAAGGCGCTAGTGATTTCCTTTTTTTTTTTTTCTTTCAATTTTTGGCTTTCTCAGGAGAGTTATGTATAAATCTTCTATATTTGAGCCATTTTAAAAATTTACCAGTGAAGATAATACTTATAGGAAACATGACTTTTGAAAATAAACATTTTATTTTTTAGAAATTGGGCTGTGGAGAAAGATTCCAGGATCTTGTTGGATTTATGCTAACCAACCCCAACTGTGGAAAGATTACCCTGCCTGTTCTGGATGGAAGCCTGATTTCCATTCCATGTACACCAACTTGAAAAGAATTAAGTCCAGATGAATGCTTATCACACTGTTGTACTTATTTATTTACAGGTCTCTGTCCCTTGAACTAGACCCTGAGCCCTTTGGGAAAACATATTGTGTCTTTGCCTGGCACTTGGTAGAGTACATATGAGGTACTCAGTATATAGTCAAAGGACAGGTGTTATCTTTAGGCTCCAAAAGTAAGGATAAAACCAGTTCTTCAACCCAAATTTCTGAGATGGTGGTAAGGGGTCACTGGGTCTGAGTGGTGGGTAGAGGTTGTGGTTAAACATTCTCCATAGTTTTCACCACCACCAAAGGTACATTATTAAATAAAGTCAGAGTACAGGTCAACCACGCTTCAAAGCAGATCTGTCTGGTTCTCCTTCCAAGTAGATGGCCTCTAGGCCCAGCTACATAGCAATTTTAGAGCTGATGGTGCTAAGTTATATTTGAGTGCTTTCTGCAACTGCAAGTATTCCATTGATGTAAAAATTTTATTCATGAGCTTTGAGAATTTTCCCAGAGCCTAGATTCATTGTGTTTTTCCAAGAACAAATGCACTAGGTTTATTGCATGTTCATCATTTTATACTCCTTCAGAGGTGAGCTCCTTATAAGTTAGGAAGAGCAATTTTTGCTCTCTTTATAATTTGTCCTTCCATTTTATGGGCTTTATGGCTAGTATGATGCTTTTTTGCATAGTCAAAGCTCAATAACTATTTTTTTAGGTGAACCTATATGCAAACCCACCCTAATGGACTTATAACCTCATTGCTTTATAGACAGGTTGTTCACATTGCTCTGGGTTACTCAGTGGCTGATGCCCCTGTGATCTATGCTTGTACCTGGAGAAGCCTCTGCAAGTAGACATCAATAAAATATCAAAAATAGTATTCATACTACTACTTTTCACTGTGTCTCAGTGACACACTGTTCTACCAAAATGAATAAATGAATTAATAAGCTCCTAAAGTATTACTGTATCTATTACATTAAGCATCAACTCCATGTAGTAAGCAGTCCAGGCATTTCACACCATTATTTCTGGCTGTTTAAACAACTCTTCATTGTTATTTCCCTTTGCAGGTGAAGAAATTGAGGCTCAGAGAAGTTAAATAACTCTCCTTCACATAACAAATGGCAGGCCCAGGTTTGTAATACATTGACTGCAAAATCCTCATTTTTTTGTATTACATAACCAGCTTCCTCAGATCAAGATTGCCTTGGCTTCCCTTGAATAAAAATCTAACAATTTCCCCAAAGGATTGTTTAAATAGTGACTCTCTACTCTCACTTTTAGCTTTATAGGGTTTGAGAGAAAAATTGTTTTTATCATTATAACTGTTTTGATGCTATTCCAGGTGATAGTTTTTTTTCCCTAACTAGATTAATTTATTCCTTAAAGAAAATTCCCTCTATATTCCCTCTATATATACCATAGACAAAGCCCTGTTCAAATTGTGCGTCTTACTGGAAAAGTACCAGTGTGCTGGGAAGACCTCAAATGTATAAGACGCACCTTTTCATTGAGATTTGAAGGAAATTTTTAAGCTAACAAATATAAAAAATAAGACATAGAATATAACATTTTTATGCATCATAATTGACACCTCATGATTTCAGAGACATGTCATGTTCTGCTCTGTTCCACAACACTTGGCAGGTGTCCATTCATTCTCCTCTGCCTTCCAGAGAACATTCGAGAAGCATCGACTTATTCTATTTTCAAAAAAGCAATCCCCTGCCCTTTACCAATTATGTCTCCCACTTTATTTAGACATTTTTTTTTCATATTTTAACATATTTTTTCTTCAGAGACTAGAGTTTTGGATATGTCAATTCTATAGCTTGAAAGGGAAGAAGTGGATTTTAGGGACAGCTTTTCCACTAATGGTCACTGCTGTGCTCTTACTTCACGCTGAGAACCAGATTCAGAAGATACAATGTTTTTTTCATCATCATGGATTAGGACTCTTTGCATCCTGTGTTGATTTATCACCAACTTGAGTGTCCAGAGATGGGAAAAGTTGATGGGCCCATCTGCATGATTCATCACCAGCATGCCCTAAAACATGTCCATATATATTTTACTCTACACAAGACATCACATAAGTGCTTCAAAAATATTCTATTTTTATTCAAGCAAACCTTATGTGGTAGGTGTTATTATATCCTCCATTTCATAAATAAGGAAACAGAAGTTTTGTAGTTTTAAGTAACTGGTCCATGGCAACATGGCTAGTAAGTTGCTGAGCTTGAATTTGTTCTGGTTACTGGAACTCGGGGCCTGTATTTTTATATTTGTTTATTTTTCCTCATGAGGAGATAATTATTGGCATTTATCATACACCCAGAAATACAAAATTAGAGATTAGTTTATGTACATAAGCATGCACTTACTGATTCTACTGAGGTTGAGAGAGTGGAAGACATACTTTTAACAACTGCCTCAAAGAAGTATTGAAATGTTACAGTTATAATTGGAGATAAGAGAAATATTCTCTTGGCTGATCAGAATCCAGTGCTAAGTGATAGAAAAGAAGTTGGTGAAAGCCATTGCCTACCTCTTGTTAACATATCTAAAGGATTTGGTTTTTGGATAAGTTGGACACATGCACAATAAGAAAAATCCTTTTCTTCAATGAAGATGGCTTTTTCCCATCATAAACTAAGACATTCTTAAGAGTAGAGTCTGGTGACTGACTAGTTACTCCCAATAGAAGAGCTCAACATCATAACATTAACTTCTACACACACACACACACACACACACACACACACACACACACACACATTTTGGTATACATATCTAACATTCAAAAACTACAGTTCTCAGTCACTCTTTAGACAAATTAACTGATTCTGTTACTTTGGAGACTTTTGAGGGCAACTCTTCCTGTTGGGGCCATCAGAGTAGAGTATAATTTATACTAGATTTTCTGAAGAATTCATGCTTTATGTCTTTCAGGATTACTGGTACTTCCTGGCATTGAACTTTCTAGATTAAAATCTTTGTCATTATATTTTATGACAGGAGTCAGGAAACTTTCTCTAAAGGGCCAAAAAGGAAATAGTTTAGTTTTTCTTTGGCAGGGAGCTATACAGTTTTGGTCATGACTACTCAACTACTTGCATTGCATCATGAAAGTAACCACAGACAGTACATAAATGAATGAGAATGATCATGTTCCAGTAAAATTTTATTGGTAAAAACTAGTGGTGGGCCAGATTTGTCCCATAGATCATACTTTGCTGATCTCTGTTCTATGATATAGAGTCCTGAGGTTTCTTCCTATGGGTAGCATTGTTTAATACCTTGACAGAATCAGTGCTAATTTGCCCTAATGAAGGGATGTATCTTCTCCAGGCAAATATACTCTTAGTGTTCTTAATTCTTATAATGAAATGTCAACTTTACTTGAATACACAGTGAAGTATGAGAAACACTTAAATTACTAATAAAATATATATTCATTAGTAATTTTTCAAATAACTGTAAAATCTAGAACTTAAGATCTCTTCTTGCAAAAGTGTGTTAAAACACAAATGTTTCCATATGCAATCTATCTGATGTCAAAAATGAATGAGATTGAACGAGATCAAGTACAGAATGAAGTTGAGGGAGAGAGTGTTTCTAGGCATAGCTTCAGTACCTGTGAAAATTCTGAGACAGGATACAGCAATGACTTTGGGGGACCAAGAAGAAGCCTAGGGTGGCTTAACCCAAACAGCAAGGCAGAGAATGATATGATGCCAACTAGAGAGGCAGGTGTGGATCAGATGACAGAGCACCTGAGAGGAATGGTGAAGGATTCTGGTCTTTATCCAGAGGGCAATGGGATCAGACTGAGGGTATGTAAACAGTGGTACAGAAGTTTAAGATTGTGAAAAGTGACTCAATGGTGGTGAAAAGGAGACTGGGGAGGGAGGGAGAACATTCAGGGAGGATCATTGGGCTCTCCAGGTGAATCTAGGAGAGAGAGACGGGTAGCTTAGTGTCATGGTAGTAGGAGTCAAAGAACATGCTATTCACAGATTGGATATTAGGAGTTCGAAGATACGGTGTTTAATGGATTGCATGTGCGCAATAAGGGAGAATAGGGATCAAATATGACTTTTAGATTATACAGTTGACTAAGCTGAGTAGAAAGTGTGCACATTCCTTAAGACTTTAGTGAGGGGTCAGATGGTGGAGGGTGTAAGAGAATGTTTAGTTTCGGACATGTTTAATTTGTGTGACTTTAGAGTCATCCCAACAGAAATTTCAAGTAAAGTCTGGAATACAGAAGAAAGAATTTAGTCTGAATAATCCAATTAGAAATCATCAGCAAATACAATGCTAATTGAAGGTTAGCTGGCAGATGAGACGAAGTATGGAGAGAGGTAGAAGAAACCGGAGCAGTGCTCTGAGGGACCCCACTTTCAATGGCTAGGAGAGGAGGATCTATTCAGGGTTCCCGATTTTCCTTCAGACAATCTAAGTAATTCACCAAGTATGTACTGAGTACATACAATGTATTAGGCACCAGTCTAGGGCCTGGGGATACAGCAGTGAAGGAAACATCATCTTTGCCTTCATGGAGTGATAAAGCATCAGACAAGAAATGGTGAACAGAAGTCCTAAGTAACTAGAAAAAGTAGACCTCTCTCCCTCTGCTCAGCAAGTATTGCTTCTTTTTTTTTTTTTTTTTTTATTTATATATGAAATTTATTGTCAAATTGGTTTCCATACAACACCCAGTGCTCATCCCAAAAGGTGCCCTCCTCAATACCCATCACCCACCCTCTCCTCCCTCCCACACCCCATCAACCCTCAGTTTGCTCTCAGTTCTCAACAGTCTCTTATGCTTTGGCTCTCTCCCACTCTAACCTCTTTTTTTTTCCTTCCCCTCCCCCATGGGTTCCTGTTAAGTTTCTCAGGATCCACCTAAGAGTGAAACCATATGGTATCTGTCTTTCTCTGTATGGCTTATTTCACTTAGCATCACACTCTCCAGTTCCATCCACGTTGCTACAAAAGGCCATATTTCATTTTTTCTCATTGCCACGTAGTATTCCATTGTGTATATAAACCACAATTTCTTTATCCATTCATCAGTTGATGGACATTTAGGCTCTTTCCATAATTTGGCTATTGTTGAGAGTGCTGCTATGAACATTGGGGTACAAGTGCCCCTATGCATCAGTACTCCTGTGTCCCTTGGATAAATTCCTAGCAATGCTATTGCTGGGTCATAGGGTAGGTCTATTTTTAATTTTCTGAGGAACCTCCACACTGCTTTCCAGAGCGGCTGCACCAATTTGCATTCCCACCAACAGTGCAAGAGGGTTCCCGTTTCTCCACATCCTCTCCAGCATCTATAGTCTCCTGATTTGTTCATTTTGGCCACTCTGACTGGCGTGAGGTGATACCTGAGTGCGGTTTTGATTTGTATTTCCCTGATAAGGAGCGACGCTGAACATCTTTTCATGTGCCTGTTGGCCATCCGGATGTCTTCTTTAGAGAAGTGTCTATTCATGTTTTCTGCCCATTTCTTCACTGGGTTATTTGCTTTTCGGGTGTGGAGTTTGGTGAGCTCTTTATAGATTTTGGATACTAGCCCTTTGTCCGATATGTCATTTGCAAATATCTTTTCCCATTCCGTTGGTTGCCTTTTAGTTTTGTTGGTTGTTTCCTTTGCTGTGCAGAAGCTTTTTATCTTCATAAGGTCCCAGTAATTCACTTTTGCTTTTAATTCCCTTGCCTTTGGGGATGTGTCGAGTAAGAGATTGCTACGGCTGAGGTCAGAGAGGTCTTTTCCTGCTTTCTCCTCTAGGGTTTTGATGGTTTCCTGTCTCACATTCAGGTCCTTTATCCATTTTGAGTTTATTTTTGTGAATGGTGTGAGAAAGTGGTCTAGTTTCAACCTTCTGCATGTTGCTGTCCAGTTCTCCCAGCACCATTTGTTAAAGAGACTGTCTTTTTTCCATTGGATGTTCTTTCCTGCTTTGTCAAAGATGAGTTGGCCATACGTTTGTGGGTCTAGTTCTGGGGTTTCTATTCTATTCCATTGGTCTATGTGTCTGTTTTTGTGCCAATACCATGCTGTCTTGATGATGACAGCTTTGTAGTAGAGGCTAAAGTCTGGGATTGTGATGCCTCCTGCTTTGGTCTTCTTCTTCAAAATTACTTTGGCTATTCGGGGCCTTTTGTGGTTCCATATGAATTTTAGGATTGCTTGTTCTAGTTTCGAGAAGAATGCTGGTGCAATTTTGATTGGGATTGCATTGAATGTGTAGATAGCTTTGGGTAGTATTGACATTTTGACAATATTTATTCTTCCAATCCATGAGCAGGGAATGTCTTTCCATTTCTTTAAATCTTCTTCAATTACCTTCATAAGCTTTCTATAGTTTTCAGCATACAGATCCTTTACATCTTTGGTTAGATTTATTCCTAGGTATTTTATGCTTCTTGGTGCAATTGTGAATGGGATCAGTTTCTTTACTTGTCTTTCTGTTGCTTCATTGTTAGTGTATAAGAATGCAACTGATTTCTGTACATTGATTTTGTATCCTGCAACTTTGCTGAATTCATGTATCAGTTCTAGTAGACTTTTGGTGGAGTCTATCAGATTTTCCATGTATAATATCATGTCATCTGCAAAAAGCGAAAGCTTGACTTCATCTTTGCCAATTTTGATGCCTTTGATTTCCTTTTGTTGTCTGATTGCTGATGCTAGAACTTCCAGCACTATGTTAAACAACAGCGGTGAGAGTGGGCATCCCTGTCGTGTTCCTGATCTCAGGGAAAAAGCTCTCAGTTTTTCCCCGTTGAGGATGATGTTAGCTGTGGGCTTTTCATAAATGGCTTTTATGATCTTTAAGTATGTTCCTTCTATCCCGACTTTCTCAAGGGTTTTTATTAAGAAAGGGTGCTGGATTTTGTCAAAGGCCTTTTCTGCATCGATTGACAGGATCATATGGTTTTTCTCTTTTTTTTTTGTTAATGTGATGTATCACGTTGATTGATTTGCGAATGTTGAACCAGCCCTGCATCCCAGGAATGAATCCCACTTGATCATGGTGAATAATTCCTTTTATATGCCGTTGAATTCGATTTGCTAGTATCTTATTGAGAATTTTGGCAACCATATTCATCAGGGATATTGGCCTGTAGTTCTCTTTTTTTACTGGGTCTCTGTCTGGTTTAGGAATCAAAGTAATACTGGCTTCATAGAATGAGTCTGGAAGTTTTCCTTCCCTTTCTATTTCTTGGAACAGCTTGAGAAGGATAGGTATTATCTCTGCTTTAAACGTCTGGTAGAACTCCCCTGGGAAGCCATCTGGTCCTGGACTCTTATTTGTTGGGAGATTTTTGATAACCGATTCAATTTCTTCGCTGGTTATGGGTCTGTTCAAGCTTTCTATTTCCTCCTGATTGAGTTTTGGAAGAGTGTGGGTGTTCAGGAATTTGTCCATTTCTTCCAGGTTGTCCAATTTGTTGGCATATAATTTTTCATAGTATTCCCTGATAATTGTTTGTATCTCTGAGGGATTGGTTGTAATCATTCCATTTTCATTCATGATTTTATCTATTTGGGTCATCTCCCTTTTCTTTTTGAGAAGCCTGGCTAGAGGTTTGTCAATTTTGTTTATTTTTTCAAAAAACCAACTCTTGGTTTCGTTGATCTGCTCTACAGTTTTTTTAGATTCTATATTGTTTATTTCTGCTCTGATCTTTATTATTTCTCTTCTTCTGCTGGGTTTAGGCTGCCTTTGCTGTTCTGCTTCTAGTTCCTTTAGGTGTGCTGTTAGATTTTGTATTTGGGATTTTTCTTGTTTCTTGAGATAGGCCTGGATTGCAATGTATTTTCCTCTCAGGACTGCCTTCGCTGCGTCCCAAAGCGTTTGGATTGTTGTATTTTCATTTTCGTTTGTTTCCATATATTTTTTAATTTCTTCTCTAACTGCCTGGTTGACCCACTCATTCGTTAGTAGGGTGTTCTTTAACCTCCATGCTTTTGGAGGTTTTCCAGACGTTTTTCTGTGGTTGATTTCAAGCTTCATAGCATTGTGGTCTGAAAGTATGCATGGTATGATTTCAATTCTTGTAAACTTATGAAGGGCTGTTTTGTGACCCAGTATATGATCTATCTTGGAGAATGTTCCATGTGCACTCGAGAAGAAAGTATATTCTGTTGCTTTGGGATGCAGAGTTCTAAATATATCTGTCAAGTCCATCTGATCCAATGTCTCATTCAGGGCCCTTGTTTCTTTATTGACCGTGTGTCTAGATGATCTATCCATTTCTGTAAGTGGGGTGTTAAAGTCCCCTGCAATTACCACATTCTTCTCAATAAGGTTGCTTATGTTTATGAGTAATTGTTTATATATTTGGGCGCTCCGGTATTCGGCGCATAGACATTTATAATTGTTAGCTCTTCCTGATGGATAGACCCTGTCACTATTATATAATGTCCTTCTTCATCTCTTGTTACAGCCTTTAATTTAAAGTCTAGTTTGTCTGATATAAGGATGGCTACTCCAGCTTTCTTTTGGCTTCCAGTAGCATGATAAATAGTTCTCCATCCCCTCACTCTCAATCTAAAGGTGTCCTCAGGTCTAAAATGAGTCTCTTGTAGACAGCAAATAGATGGGTCTTGTTTTTTTATCCATTCTGATACCCTATGTCTTTTGGTTGGCGCATTTAGTCCATTTACATTCAGTGTTATTATAGAAAGATATGGGTTTAGAGTCATTGTGATGTCTGTATGTTTTATGCTTGTAATGATGTCTCTGGTACTTTGTCTCACAGGGTCCCCCTTAGGATCTCTTGTAGGGCTGGTTTAGTGGTGACAAATTCCTTCAGTTTTTGTTTGTTTGGGAAGACCTTTATCTCTCCTTCTATTCTAAATGACAGACTTGCTGGATAAAGGATTCTCGGCTGCATATTTTTTCTGTCTAGCACACTGAAAATCTCGTGCCAATTCTTTCTGGCCTGCCAAGTTTCAAAAGAGAGATCAGTCACGAGTCTTATAGGTCTCCCTTTATATGTGAGGGCACGTTTACCCCTTGCTGCTTTCAGAATTTTCTCTTTATCCTTGTATTTTGCCAGTTTCACTATGATATGTCGTGCAGAAGATCGATTCAAGTTACGTCTGAAGGGAGTTCTCTGTGCCTCTTGGATTTCAATGCCTTTTTCCTTCCCCACTTCAGGGAAGTTCTCAGCTATTATTTCTTCAAGTACCCCTTCAGCACCTTTCCCTCTCTCTTCCTCCTCTGGGATACCAATTATGCGTAGATTATTTCTTTTTAGTGTATCACTTAGTTCTCTAATTTTCCCCTCATACTCCTGGATTTTTTTATCTCTCTTTTTCTCAGCTTCCTCTTTTTCCATAACTTTATCTTCTAGTTCACCTATTCTCTCCTCTGCCTCTTCAATCCGAGCTGTGGTGGTTTCCATTTTGTTATGCATTTCGTTTAAAGCGTTTTTCAGCTCCTCGTGACTGTTCCTTAGTCCCTTGATCTCTGTAGCAAGAGATTCTCTGCTGTCAGCTATACTGTTTTCAAGCCCAGCGATTAATTTTATGACTATTATTCTAAATTCACTTTCTGTTATATTATTTAAATCCTTTTTGATCAGCTCATTGGCTGTTGTTATTTCCTGGAGATTCTTCTGAGGGGAATTCTTTCGCTTGGTCATTTTGGATAGTCCCTGGCGTGGTGAGGACCTGCAGGGCACTTCCCCTGTGCTGTGGTGTATAACTGGAGTTGGTGGGCGGAGCCGCCGTCAGACCTGATGTCTGCCCCCAGCCCACCGCTGTGTCCACAGTCAGACTGGTGGGTGCCTTCTCTTCCCCTCTCCTAGGGGCGGGATTCACTGTGGGGTGGGGTGGCCTGTCTGGGCTACTTGTACACTGCCAGGCTTGTGATGCTGGGGATCTGGCGTCTTAGCTGGGGTGGGTAGGCAAGGTGCACAGGGGCAGGAGGGGCATGCTTAGCTTGCTTCTCCTTAGGTGATCCACTTCAGGAGGGGCCCTGTGGCAGTAGGAGGGAGTCAGATCCGCTGCCGGGGGTTTGGCTTCGCAGAAGCGCAGAGTTGGGTGTTTGCGAGGAGCGAGCAAGTTCCCTGGCAGGAACTGGTTCTCTTTGGGATTTTGGCTGGGGGATGGGCGGGGGAGATGGCGCTGGCGAGCGCCTTTGTTCCCCACCAAACTGAGCTCTGTCGTCCGGGGGCTCAGCAGCTCTCCTTCCCTTTGTCTTCCAGCCTTCCCGCTTTCTGAGCAGAGCTGTTAACTTATGACCTCCCAGATGCTAAGTCGCGCTTGCTGTAAGAACACAGTCCGTCAGGCCCCTCCGCTTTTTGCAAGCCAGACTCAGGGGCTCTGCTTGGCCGGCGAGCCGCCCCTCCGCCCCGGCTCCCTCCCGCCAGTCCGTGGAGCGCGCACCGCCTCGCCGCCCTTCCTACCCTCTTCCGTGGGCCTCTCGTCTGCGCTTGGCTCCGGCGACTCCGTTCTGCTAATCCTCTGGCGGTTTTCTGGGTTATTTAGGCAGGTGTAGGTGGAATCTAAGTGATCAGCAGGACGCGCGGTGAGCCCAGCGTCCTCCTACGCCGCCATCTTCCTTCTCCGCAAGTATTGCTTCTTGAGATTACACGAGTGCCCTCCTCTTCCTCCCGGTGGTTTTCCTTCTTGTGTGTCCTGTCAGAGATCCCAATTCCCCACACATGGCAGAAAGTAGTCAGCCATGATGGGGGCGATGGGGGGGGGGGTGTCATCCTCCAAGCTCCGTGCAGTGGGTGGATGAGGGTGGAAGGTGGCCTCATGGGGAAGAGTTGAAGTAACTGTGTACAGTGGGGGTTATGGTTTTCATGATTCTTATCTATCCACAGTGTTAGGCCAGAGAGAGTGGAAGACGGACCAACACAGACATATGGAATTTCACTAAGAAAAGCAGGCCAGCCCTAGGGGATTTTGACATGCTTTTTCTACATAGATATAGCTGAAAAAGTACAACAGACATTGGGATTTCTCTTTACATACAGATGCTAAAAGAGGTGAGTGGGTGAGATAAGCAGCGAGCTATCAGTATTTCTTGGGGAGGAGAGCTTTTCTTTTTCAAACTCTTCACCACTGGCGAATTAGGTTTGCTAATACTTTGTTAAGGATTTTTCCGTCTGTGTTCATCAGGGATGTTGGCCTGTGATTTTCTTTCCTTAGGGCATCCTTGTCTGGTTTTGGTAGTATGCCATTTTCTGTGAGAGAAAATTAATTAAAAAAATCAGAGCTGCTAGGTGCAAACTGTTTGCATCACCAATATGCATTTTCTGCCTGTTAACAGCATGTACCATACAATGCACAAGCATTTAGGAAGTGTGTAGTTATATGAAAATACCAACAAAATGCTAGTCTCAGTTGAGGTTTGCTATTAGAGATGTGAGATGTTTTTCAGGTGTGAAAGTATGCAACTGCTTTAGTGAAAAAAACTTCCTATAAAACACAAGTTAAATATTTATGGATTTTCTAAGCTAGATTTTAGCATCACGTTTTCACATGTTATTCATTTTAATCTTTTTTTTTTTAATGTTTACTGATTTTGAGAGAGAGAGAGAGCACGCACGTGTGGGGGAGGGGTAGAGAGAGAGGGAGACAAAGAATCCCAAGTAGGCTCTGTGCTGTCACCATAGAGCCAGACACGGGGCTCGATCTCACAAAACTTGAAATCATGACTTGAGCCGACATAAAGAGTTGGACGCTTAACTGACTGTGCCACCCAGGCACCCCATACTTTTTTACATTTTAGAAAACTCTGTATAAGGCATTTAAAAAATCTTCCATGTAAAAATACATGCCATTTAACACAACTTTATGTCCCTGAGGCCAAAATGACTATGCATCTTTAGTAATGAGAAATATTAGCTTTGAATTCCTGAAAATGCATTGGGGTTCGTGAAGTATGGAAAGCAGATGTATCAACTAAATGAGACCTTGCACAGTGGAAAGCTGGCAACATTCTAGGTTTGGCATTCCATTTTGTCCAAGGTCCAGATATCATACTTTATTATATACTGTATGTACTTGACCTCAGCAGAACTAGCAGCTCTGTCTTTAATCACCCAGAGGAGCCAGTCCTGGGAAAGGAAGGTTAGATTGTTTTATGCATATTTTCCAAAGCACACTGATCAATAATTTAAAATTCTACAATGTTTGCATTGGCAGTTCTAATTTTTTTTTTGTTTGTTTATTTTCTGTTTTCTTAAGATCCAAAAGCACACATTTAGCAAGACTGCTGGTAACAAGAGAATGCGGACACGCAGAGGGGTGTGTTGTAAGTTGTGCCTCAGAGCAGACAGATGCCGCTGCTGTTGACAAAGGCATATTCATGTTGCTTCATGATTGTGGTTTTCTATGGAGGAAGAAACATCTCTTTTGGAAATACAAAGAAAGATTTTTTTTTTCATTCTGATACACACAAAATAATAGATAAGAATGCACTGGTAGAATTCTATCAGGTACTTCCCTAGAACTTTCCAGAACCCAAACATTGTTACCAATTCTAATTAATCAGATACTTCAAAAGGTGCCATTTACTTTTAACAAGTAAGGAAATGAAAACTCTTTTTTAAAATCATTTTTGCATTAACATGTTATAACAAATTAGGAATTGATCCCAAGAATTTCAGTAAAGAATCTTCAGAGACTCTATCACCACTGGGAATGGAAAACACATCTCCTTTGGCACAGGTCCTCTTTATTCGGTTTTCATTTCCTTACAACAGTTCCCTCGCATGATATTTTGGAGGCTGCTGGGTTCATTTGGAAGCTCATAAAGTAATAATGTCGATTAAAAGGATTAAAATCACTCCTCCCTTGGCTCTCATTCCCACATGAATGAGCTGCATATATGAATGTAATCCAGATTTGGAAATGTTGGAAGCCAGAAAAAATACGAAGCACTGAGAAAGAAGGTGGGAAGAAAAGTAAAGCTTGAAAAAGAACTATAGTTGTGATTTTGCTACAAAAATTTCTACGGGAACATTTGAACCATTGTCAAAAAAATATACAATCTACCTCTGGGGCCCCAATACATACTGACAGGTGTCACTGGGCAACTACCTAAGGTTTTCCTTTGAACTGCAGCAACAGACAGAAGTGGGCAGGAGTTTTCAAGCTATTTTTGTGCATAAATGCCCTTGGAGAAGTTTCGCAGAGTATTATTTTTAAATATATAAAATAAATAGTATACTAGCTTTCTATTGCTGCCAGAACAAATATCCACACAGTTAGCTGGCTTAAACAGCACAAATAAACTATCTTCAAGTTGTGAGGGTCAGGAGTCTGACAGAGGTCTCAGTGGGCTAAAATGAAGGTGTTGACAGGGCTGCACTTCTTTCTGGAAGATCTAAGGGAGGATCTGTGTTCCTTGTCTTGTCCAGTTTCTAAAGGCCACCCACATGCCGTGGCTGCTGGCTTCCTTTTTCCACCTTCAAAATCTGCGAAGGTTGATCAAGTCCTTTTCACATTCTCCTCTCTGACCACATTGGGAAAGGTTCTCTACTTTTAAGAATGCTTGTGATTAGGTTGAGCTCACCTGGATAATCCAGGATAAGCTCCCCACCTCAAGGGCCTTCACCTTAATTACATCTGCAAAGTTCCTTTTGCCATGTAAGGTAACATATTTACAGATCCTGGGGGTTAGGGTGTGGGCATCCTTGAAGGCCATTATTTTACCTAATTAGGATTATGGATGAAATAGTTACGCAGAAATAAGTAATAAAGATATATTAAAATCCAAATGTGCAATATAATAATACATGTTTGCCTTTATTAACACACTTACAGAACAGGTCAAAGAAACACCTGTTTCTTACAGAACTTTAAGCATCCAGATAACACACCTTAAGCACCCCCTGAACAGACAGGGCAGCAGTGAGTCTCCGAGCAGGACTTTAGTGACTTTTCCTGTAAATTGTTGACACGGAGTTGCCCCCTTACTTCTGTCTTCTAAAAATCTTAAAATATCCACCCCTTCACCTGCCTCCCATTTTCCTCCCTACCCTGCTCTCCCCACAACCCTGTTCTGTCTTGTCTGTTCCACAGGACTCTCCCCAGGGTGAACCCTTCCTTCCTTCTATCCTAGTCTCTAGGGGATGTAAGGCACAGAGCAGCATGGATGAAGATTGTCAAGAGAACTGGGCTTATATCAAGTTGGCATCTACAAGCAGATACACGTTCAGCTTCAGAAAGAATAAAAACACTTTATTTAGGAGGATTTAGAATGTCCTTAGGATTTATATAGTAGGAAAGGGTTTAGACTCGAATCTGTTCCATCTTTAAGAGATTTTGCTGCCTCTCTGGGACGGCATGACTATACTCTGTTAGGTGGTTTCTCCTTATGGCTGTTTTGCTATAATTGAAGAAAAGGTATCATGCACTTTCCCACTACTATATTTCTCTTTTTATGCTTTTCCCTTTACCTTAATTACCCACTTCATTTTATTGGAATAAGGTGCAGCTCAAAGGTCACCACCCCAGGAAAATGTCCTGTCCAGATTCCGTAGTTTGGGGGAAAAAATTATTTTATTTTATTTTATTTTATTTTATTTTATTTTATTTTATTTTATTCTATTTTATTTTATCCTATCTTATCTTATTTTTGAGAGAGACAGAGTGTGAGCGGGGAAGGGGCAGAGAGAGAGGGAGACACAGAATCCGAAGCAGGCTCCAGGCTCTGAGCTGTCAGCACAAAGCCTGATGCAGGACTCGAATCCACTGATGGTGAGATCATGACCTGAGCTGAATCAGATGCTCAACCGACTGAGCCACCCCAGGTGCCCTGGGGAAAAAAAAAAGTATTAAGTTTCAATAGCAATTCATGACTTTTCTCTTTATGGTACTTAAAACTATGCCTCCAGTTATGTTTACTTGTGCACATCTGCCTCCTTATATAGATTTTAAACTCCTGTGCAGCAGAGACTTCTAATAAAACTTCGTGCTCTTAGGTTATAATAATAGAAAATAAGTTATTTCCTAATTTTCTTTGCTTTTTGGTCCACGTAATTTTAAAGATTATTTTCAAAAGGATTACTACTATCTGATACATAAACATCAATATATGCATATATGAGATATATATGATATATAATATTTTATAAACACACACAAAATATATACTTAATGGGATTCTCTATGTTAGTCTATTTGCAGTACTGGTATTTTTCTCAAAAATGATACAAATAAATAATAAAATTAATCTGAGAGTTTTTGCTATAGTAACCTGGAATACATTTTTTCCCAAGCTGCAGACTTACAGGCAGTTTGGGAAAAAATGTATTCTAAGTCACTATAGCAAAAACTCTCAGACTAATTCATTTTGAAAATACATAGAATATCAGGGATTTTTAAAAAGTTTATTTATTGGGGCGCCTGGGTGGTTCAGTCAGTTGGGTGTCCGACTTTGGCTCGGGTCACGATCTCACCACTTGTGAGTTCGAGCCCCACGTTGGACTCTGTGTTGACAGCTCAGAGCCTGGAGCCTGCTTCCAATTCTGTGTCCCCCTCTCTTTCTCTGTCCCTCCCCCACTCATGTGCATGCTCTCTCTCTCTCTCTCTCAAAAATAAATAAACACTAATAATTTTTTTAATGTTTATTTATTTTGAGGAGAGGGAGTGCACACATGAGCAGGGGTAGGGGAGAGAGAGAGAGAGAGAGAGAGAGAGAGAGAGAGAGAAAGAGAGAGAGAGAGAATTCCAAGCAGGTTCCATGCTGTCAGCATGGAGCCCAACTCGGGGCTTCAACTCATGAGCTGTGAGATCATTATCTGAGCCAAAATCAAGAGTCAGATGCCCAACCAACTGAGCCACCCAGCTGCCCCTATCATGGGTTGTTTACAAGCAGCATCACAAGACAGTATTAAGAAAATAATAAGTGTATATACTCAATAAATATATATACTCATTTATAAATAACTGAACACACCCATTTTATTAAAAAATTAAGTTTATTTATTTTGAGAGAGATAGTGTAGTGGGGGAGGGGCAGAGAGAGGGAGACAGAGAATCCCAAGCAGGCTCTGCACTGTCAGCTTGGAGCCCGATGTGGGGCTTGAACTCATGAAACCATGAGATCGTGACCTGAGCCGAAACCAAGAGTTGGAGGCTTAACCGACAGAGCCACCCAGGCGCCCCCACTCCCATTTTAATTCATCACCAAAAGAGGCAGACATGTTTGCAATCTTCACACATATAGAAATAAACTCTCCAATCATGAGAAAAACAGGGTCATAAGGACAAATATAAGGGTCCAGTATACCAGTCATATTTTCCTACTGTTCTATCAATTATTGACATGGGTATTAAAATCTCTGATTATAATTGTGGATTTGTTATTTCTCCTTGCAGTTGTATTAGTTTTTGCCTTATGTATTTTGAACTTCTCTTGGTAGAAACATAAACCTTTAGGATTGTTATGTTCTCTTGACTAATTGACCCCTTTATCATTTTGAAATGATTCTCTTTATCCCTGGGGATATTCTTTGCTCTGAAACCTTCGTTGTCAGATTTTTGCTCACTGGGAATCTTCACATTGGCAGAAGAAAATTCTCTACCCAAAGGAACAGTAATTATTTAGCTGTCCTGATCCTTTGTTTCAATATTTATTCAAAGGGATGTATTGCTGAACTCTTGACACATTGACCTAAGATATTCAGGGGATATTTATTTATGAAATAGGATGGATGTAAGGATTTAAATTTTGAAAACATAATGTAACAATGAATCTAGTTCAGTAAGAGGCGATTCGAGGACCGCAGACCTCAAATTTTGTCTACAGAAATCTAAGAATTATTCAGAAGCATAAAAATCTTAGATCTTCAGAAGGATGTTAGGTCTCCAGCCCCGCCCCCTCACGCTATCTGTGACAGGATTAATGCTTAGAGGAGGGTCAGGAAAGGCAAAGTCTGTGGTAGAACCGACTATGGCAACAGGGGGACCAGAAACCCAGTTTCCTGTCTCACAAAAGAATACTCTTTACGTTATGTCACCCTATGCCCATGGCTTTATAATTGTCACTCCTTTTTTCAGTTGTTTGTCTTTGGACCAATGGACAGAAGAGAGTATATGTATTGAGGAAAAAAATTCAAATGAGTTCCAACTTCCCCAAAAGTGTTCGGGTTTCAGTGTTCAGTGGCAGTTTCTATCATTTTAAACGTCCGCTTCTTTGTCCATTCACCTGTAAAAATAATTTTTCAGTTACAATTCCCTCAGACACACTAATTATTTTCAATTACAATACAGCCCATGTATTTTCCCCCTATTTTTAATACATGCAGGTTTTTCTGTTAAATAATTCGGATGGCTTGAGCATATTAATCTCTCCAAGAGTACGGATAGACCAAGAACACATAAACTATCTGCAGAGAACATGGATGTTGTTATTCGGATGTTATTAGTGTATAAGGATGCTCCGAGGACATCTGATTCACTGTTACCCTTCACGATTTCAACAGATAAAGAACCATGCATTTGAATTAGTAATCAAGACTTTCTGGGCGGCATGGATGAACTCTACCCAATATCCCACTATTGTGATGTTACCGAATGAGGATTTTTTAGATAACAATGATTAATGATTTCAGAGTTTTTCGATGCAATTCTCATTCTAGTTTTATCTCACACTACAATAGCAGGGAACAGAGTTTTCTGAACATAATGAACCTTAATTTGATGATTTCAGTATAATTTCTTCACTCAATCATCTATTAATTTTACCAGTTAGTGGGGTGCCAGGATGGCTCAGTTGGTTAGGTGGCCGACTTCAGTCAGGTCATGATCTCGCAGTTTGTGGGTTCGAGCCCCGTGTTGGGCTCTGTGCTGACAGCTCGGAGCCTGGAGCCTGCTTCGGATTCTGTGTCTCCCTCTCTCTCTGCCCTCCCCTTGCTCACGTTCTGTCTCTCTGTCTCTCTCAAAAATAAACACTAAGAAAAAAATTTTTTTTTTTTAATTTACAGGTTAGAGATACTTAGTCTGCATCAGGCATCACCCAAAGTACTAGGGATTTACAGATTTAAATAGCTCTCACCATTAAGGAGCTTAGCATCTAATGAAAGATTTGTCATAATAAAGCTTAACCTACATGATATACAAAGTGAACAGGTAAATTGCCAAGTTATAGTCAGACGGGTATAGTTAGTTTCATACAGAAAGTATAGAGGTACGGCACAACAGACACATCTAAATGTCCTTCTTCCTTCTGAAGAAACTCTGAATGTCCCCCATACTGCCACACAAATACCATATCTGAGGGATCAGAGCCAAGAACAATTCTATGGGTTACCCAATAAAGCAAGCAATCAATATGGTCGAGAGCATATTTGAGCAAAGCCTTTATAGAGATTTGTAGATAAAGACCATTTTCAAAAGTGCAAACTGGGCCACAGATTTTAGAGGAAACTGAGAATTGGAAATCATGTTTTCCATCACTTTCGAGATGAAAATATCAATTCTTTGGCAGGACTCTCAGTGCCTTTATCCTTTTGCCCCTGTTTTATTCAGCCTGGGCTGCCATTACTAAATACCACAGACTGGGTGGCTTAAGTGATAAAAATTTATTTTCTCACAGTCTGGAAGCTAGAAGTTCAAGATCAAGGTGTCGTCATGGCCGGTTTCTGGGGAGGTCTCTCTTTTCCAGCTTGTAGATGGCTGCCTTCTTGCTGTGTCCTCACATGGCCTTGTCTCTGTGTGCATGGAGAGAAAGAGGAAAAGAGAGAAAAAGGGAGAGAGAGAGGGCAGAGGAGAGACATGAGAGAGAGATATTTGGTGTCTCTTCCTCTTTTCATAAGGACACCAGTCCTATGGGATTTGGGTCCCGCTCCTCATTTCATCTTAATTATCTCCGGAAAGGCCCTATCTCCAAATATGTCACACTGTGGGGGCGGGGGGCGGGAGGTGAGGGGGCTCTGGGGGGGAGGGCTTTAACATACAGTTTGGCGGGACACAATCTAGTCCTTAACACCTCTTCACCTGTGTAATCTCACACTTACAACTCCTGTTCTTGACAGGCGTTCTGCCATAGCAACATTTATTCAAATTCCCCTAATTTCTTACATTTTTTTTTCCCTGATGCTGCTGTGCATGCTTTTATTTTTGCTCACTTCTCCCTGCTTCTCTGCCTGGCATACCTATAATTCAACCTCTTCCTTGAGACCTTCCCAGATTTTTCCCAGGAAGAATTACTGGGTCTTGTATATAACCTCCAAGGATATAGCATTATCACGTTGAACTTTAATTGACAAAGGATGCTCAATACATATAAATATTTTTGAACATGTGGAAGATACTAATATTTTTACAAGATCTCCTAATATCGTTGAACTACAGAGCTAATCCTCTAGAAAGCTCTGTCGTGGACTATTGTTATACAATAATCTCTGCCCACCCCCCCCCTTTCCAAACTTCAGGGGGTTTCTGAAGAGACAGGTGCTCCTGCCTCAGACTTTCAGGGAGAAGTTTGAGGAAATAACTAATTATAAAGATTATTGTTAATTTTATATTGACGTTCATATTCCAATTTCATTTCCTGAAGGTAAAGTCTAATGTATTTTTAGAATAAAAATATTTAAAATAGACATTATATATTTGAAATGATAATAATGCTATTTAAAAAATGGGAAACTCGGGTCTCCCTAGCAATGTGGGACATGCTTTTCAAGAGAATATATTAATCCATTTGTATCCTGGGTATTTTCTCCCTGGACTCAGTCCATTTGCTGCCAGGCCATTGGCTCCAGAGTTTGTGTTCACGTTTTTTATTCACTGCCTAGCACTCCCAGTTAATTGGAACACATAGGCTAGATAACAGAAAAGTCTAGCTGAACACCTCTCACTAATAACAGGAATTGTGACCTTGGTTGTGACCCATAACCTTGATAATGTGGGGTTCACTTCGAACTTCTCACTATACTTACAATAATTTAACCGATGATTTACCTAATGGGTGATTTACCTAAATGGGTGATACATATTGTCTGAAACAGGTAACCTGAGCTTAGAAACTTTCAGTATTAGCTGTTCAGCTTCAGCCACATTTACTATCTGGTGGCTCAGTTTTCTCACCTATAAAACGGGGACAGTGAATGATAGGACCCCCTCTCAGGATCGCTGGCAGGATTAAATGTATTAATACATTAACATTAGTCATTAGTTAATAATTTTAATTATCGATTTTAATTGATTTTAATTAATTAATTTTAATTAATTTTAATCATTTAATTAATGATTATTCTATTACTATTATAATCAAAAATAAGTTAATACAATATATTTAATATAATTTTACATTAATATAATTTTATATTAATATAAATTTATATTAAATGTTTAATATAATTAAATAAAATATTAATGATTATTAACATTGATGATATTAATATTATTAATTAGTATTAATGTTAATATTAATTCTAATACTTAGAATAGTGCCTGGTCCCTAGTAAGCACCTAAATGTGAGCTACTATATTTATTAAGTATTCTTACTTAGAATTACTCCTACTTAAATAAAGTCCAGTGAATGAGGTTTTGGTCTCAGAATTCCATACACACATCAGAGATTATAACCAGGTAAGCATACCTCCACGTGAGGGGTGTCTTAAAATTTTGTGAGCAGTACTGGTGGAGGTTTACTTATGGTCCAAGGTAGATGATCTGCTCCAACTGCTCGGATACATGAAATGAATTTTTTTTTTTTTTTAATGGGGATAAAGAAAGCTGTGCAGATAACCAAAACTCTTCAACCCCTTGTCAGTTATCATTTTTTCAGTTGAAGGTATTTATAACGATGCTGCTAATAGGGTGTAAGTTTCTTTAGAAAGAACAGCATATAACCTTTTAGTGCATACACAGTAACCTCAAATTTCTACACGTCATATAAATAGGGAGATCAATTCTATGAACATCCTAGGCTGTTAATTTTCAGGACCTGTAACCGGGATTTTTTTCTTGGAGTAATCTTGAAGGCTGCATACTTCCTTGGCCAGGCTAACCATGGGCTCTGTCCTTGGCTTCTAGCTCCAATTCAGCAGTGATTTGGTGAGATGTCTGTGACAATCACTATAGACAGAACTTACCTTTTTTCTTCCCCCTCTGTCTGCATTGGCAAACCAATGTTATCGAATAGCTTTACTTGGGATGGTCACCAGAACTTGGGAACATTGTACTTCAGCCTAAACGTCAGCAGAATTTGGCCACTATCCGTATTGCAATTAACAACTACTCTTCTAAGTGTTCAGGTTGCAAATTTGGGAGTCAATCTTCACTCCTTCCATGCTCAGATCTCATATCCAGTTTATCAGAAATTCGATGTCTCTACTTAAAAGGACAGCCAGAAACCAAAGGCATCTTATTACCTCCACTGCTACCCTTGATCTAAGCCATCATATCTCACCTTTATTATCGCAATACTCTTAACTGCTCTCTCAGCTTCCACTCTTACCCACCCTATGGTCTAGCCTCCACACAGTAGCCAGTACGATCCTCTTAAAAGTTAAGTCACCATCAGGCCACTCTTCTGGTCAAAACCTCTCAGCAGCTCATTTTGTTCAAAGTCTGGTCTCTTATAAAAAGCCTGTATATGTTCCTAAGCCTGTGGCTCCCTTCGCCAGCCTTTGTCGCTTATACCTTCTGACCTCTTCTGTCTACCTCCCTCTGCTAGGAATGTTCTTCCTCTACCTCCCTTAGGCAGTCACCTCAGTGAGGCCCATCCTATCCTACTTAAACATGAGCATGCATGTCTACACCCATCTAAGCATCTCCTATCCCATACTCTAGTTTTCCCCACTGAATTTATCACTACTACATAAACTCAAGTATGATCCCCAGAACTTTCTGGCAAGCTCCCAGGTGATGCTGATAGCTAGGGGTCCAGGAACCACACACTTTGTGAGCTACTGCTTCAGGAGAATCTCTCTTCTCACGTTCTTATTTGTGATTTGGGTAGGACTGAATTACTTAAAACTTTAGGGACCATCAGACTAAAGTGTTTCTTAACCCAGAAAGCTGGGCCCCCACCCTTACAACTTTCTGATTGGAGAGGACTGGGGCAGAGCCTAAGATTTGCCATTTCTAACAATTACCCTTTGAAAACCACTGGTTGAATATAAACTTTTTATTAAGTTTGTTTCCTTTCCCTAAGAATATAAACTCTAAGAGGCCGGAATTCTTTTCTTGTTCTCTGCTGTTTTCTCAAGCAAAAGACAATACTAGGTACACAATAGCTGCTCAATAAATACACATTGAGTGGCTAAATGAAAATCGCTTATTCTAGCACTACATCAAACAATTTTAACCTTATTTTGACAGATTTTATATAAAGACATGCAAAGCCAAAAATCTCTACAGTTCAATCCTCTCAGGTAAGAAAGCACTGCCAGAGACAACTGGGATTTCCTGATATTTGGAAAACAAATTATTAATAATTTACATTATCTTAACATGAACATTAACAATAAACATTTATGGTAAGCTACTGGTTCTTGAGCACTTCATGTAAAGTATCTCCTCTAACAAATTCTGAGGAGGCTGGTGATATGGCTTCCATTTTAGAGATAAGGGCTGTTATAACACAGCGCACTTATCAGCGGACTCCAGGGTTTCCACATTATCTTTTCCCCTCAATGTGCTCTCCCAATAGGGAGCTTGAACAAAGTAGGGTCTGAGATGGGAGGTGACAGTTTTCTTTCTGGTATCCACACACGTTAAAATCTGAATTAAACTTCACTGAATTTATTTACTTCTTATAACATTAAAAGATCATCCTAGACACTCTTGTACTACAATAAAGTGCTAGAGGAATGTTTCAGAGCACTGGAGTTCTAGATGCAAATATCAAATTCCACAAATGTTATAGGAATTTAGTTGTGAAAGGTATGAAAATGTTTTTCAGGAGGCATGGTTTGTGGGCTTGTTTTTGTAATGATTTACAATAGTTTATTCTGTCTGAATATTCATTCTATCAAATGCTATGAAATAGCATTATACTTACGCAAAGAAAAACTGAAAGATGAATGGTTATGAGATAATGATTCATTTTCTTTGGAATAGACTGTTAGAACAGGTTCAGCAAATGTTTTCTTAAAGAGCCAAAGAGTAAATATTTTAGACTTGCAGGCCATGTGATTCTGTAGTCAGGAAAAGCAACCACAGATTAAACATAAATAATGGGCAAGGTTTTAGTTCAATAAAACTTTATTTACATAACTGGTGGTCTGCCCATTGACCATACATAGTTTGTGGACCCCTACGTTAAATGACTCCAATCTCAGTGGGATGAATGAAATGGACCAGATAAATTTCAGGTAAATTTAGCAAATTTACCTCTTTTTAAAAATTGTTCGCCTTTTACTTTAGAAACATCCATGTTCCTGTAACTAAACATAATGACTTAAAAAAAAAAATGACAACTCTAGCATGCAAATTAAAACAGACATTTGGCTTTGTAATAAACGGAACGAGTTAAAAGAATCCTTGTATTTATTTTTTACACAGCACAAATGTAGGTGACACACAGTAAGTCCGTCACTTCCCACAAAACTTATAAACTGAACAACTGAGAGTCTAAATTCTTGTAGTCTTCTGCAGCGCTCAGAGCTATCCACTTTATGGAATCCATTCCATAGCAGCAGAGGAGAACCTTAACTTAAAGCACCAAGTTTCCAGGCATTACTACAAATGTCTTCTTTTCATTCCCTAATACATGCAGTCAAACTGCCTATGAATAAATACCAATTCACTTTAAGCTTCAATGGAGAAGGGAAAGCTGTTGGGAAACCAACATTATTCTTAAGTCTAAAAGTGATTCTACCTCTTTACCTTGGTTTCTTCTGTAACAATTTTCACTTTTAATGTAGTTCTATTAAACATGAACATATTTTAATTTTGAACATAATCCCTCTCAAATTCATCTAACAGTTTAGGATGTTCATATTTGTTTTATAAATCCGGGGGGGGGGGGTGGAAACATGATCTCTAATCTAGAATATTCTGGCAATTTCTATTAAAAGTTAAATTTAGAATTTTATAAAAGTAATATAGCCTGTGTGTCCAAATTATAAGATTTTTAAAAGTCTTTAATTTATGTATATTAAGATACACTGCGAATCCCAATACATTTCATAGAAGTGTGATTTCATTCTCTGAAGCAGGGTTCAATGGGCATTTCTGGATCTTGCTAACATCAGCCCGATATACCCGGAGATTACTGGATCCACTAAATGGACAATGAAAACTGGTTGAGGCTGCTGCTGAATGCTTCAACAGGAATCTGATACACAGACACAGATTTCATTGTTATAGTCAATGCAACTGAAGTCTTCCTTAAAACTGTGCTCCTGATAGGCTGAAGAGAGAGTAATGGACTGTTAGTTCTTTAAGCCAAAAATGTACGGACGTGTGGTACAAAGGCTTCATTCTCTGCCCGTAGTTAGCAACTTGAGGGCCTTCTGTAGATTCTGCACCGCTGTGCTGACATCCTCATACTGCAGAGCACTGCCAGCATACTTGCAGTATTTCTGAGCTCTGGCAAAGTCCTCTGGTGTTAGACGGATATCCGCTGGAAGACAAACAGAGTAAGACTATCCATAAGAATAGAAACGTATTCTGTTAGGTTAAATGCTTACATTTAAAATTATAAAAAAAATATTTAAGGTTATATAAAAACATGAAGGCTTTTTTCAACCCCAGGATATTTAAATAAGTTTTTTCCCTGCTTTTCAAATTTTTTCTTACTCATATAAACTATACACATGCCACTACACAATAACTTATATGAAAAGGTTTTTTTCCCCCAAGTAATAAACTAGAGGCCTTTGTATTTTGGTAGATTAATTGCAAAAAAAAATTATATTCTGTGTAAAATAAGGACAGTAGTTTAGGTGTTTATGTTAGAATTGCTAAGCCTCTCTTTTCATGGAACAATACACACAGACTAAACCACTGAACCCTCATTTGAACTAGAATATAAATATAATTCTCAATGACAAAAATAAATAACATTTTTAAAAAATTACATAAGCCATTTGACTTTTATTTTAGCATGAAAATATTTTGTGTTTTTGTGCCATCCGTATATAAAACTCTAAGGTTTAACGAACATGCTATCATTGAACTACAAAATTCAACACGTGAACAACTTTTACAATTTATGTCCAAAATTTATTCTTGGCAAGTTTTCCAGTTACATATATGGTTAATATGGGTAGTGCTCAACTAAATAATCTGGGTAAGGGGCGCCTGGGTGGCGCAGTCGGTTAAGCGTCCGACTTCAGCCAGGTCACGATCTCGCGGTCCGTGAGTTCGAGCCCCGCGTCGGGGTCTGGGCTGATGGCTCAGAGCCTGGAGCCTGTTTCCGATTCTGTGTCTCCCTCTCTGTCTGCCCCTCCCCCGTTCATGCTCTGTCTCTCTCTGTCCCAAAAATAAATAAACGTTGAAAAAAAATTTTTTTTAAAAATAAATAATCTGGGTAAAAAAGAAAACCAAAATGCTAAAAACATTTCATTTAATCTAAAATTTGAATATACCTGAATATATATTTCTAAAGATGAAATTAAAAACTGACTTTATGTCTTGTCTTTTGAAATACCATTTTCTTTAGAATTTTTTATGAGGATTCTAAAAAGAAGTGATAGGAGGCTGAGGCACAGAATATAATGAGCAAATAATATATTTCAAATTCTATTTATAAGTCTGTACTTATAAACAGACTATTTTTGTTTAGTTACCTTTAATTTTGCCAAAGATATATGTGTGCATGTTATACATATCTACACATATAGCAACTGCAGGTATCTGGACACTAAGTTCTGATCCAAATTATTGTTTTCTTTAAAATTTTCAAAAGAGTTCTGAAATAATGGATCATAAAGTTTCTAGGGCAGGATCAGGCACCGATAAGTGCTGAAGAACTTTAATGAATGAATATGTTTCCACTTCATATTATTTCCTACATTTTAAAATGAATCAAGTTCACACAGAATTACATATTAATTTCTGACTTTAAGAGAATATAAATATACACATATCTACATATGGTAACTAGCCAGTGTGCTACATATAAATTCTTCAAATACTTGTTGAATGCTATTAAAGTTATAATGGTTAATCTTACTATTGTAAGAAATTTCACATTCCAATTTTGACAGAACTTACTTCAATTTTCTTAAGTTCCAGTCTTGCTTAAAAAGCAAAAAATATAAATCAATAAACTAGTAAAATGTAATCATATATTAAAAAAAAAGTTCTCCAGTAGTACTAAAAGTTTTAGTACTACTAAAAGTACTGAATTCTTTTAGTATTTAGTGACTTGGCATTTGCTACCACTTAAACTTAAAAGCCAATTATCCTGCAGCTCTACTGACAATTTAGTCAGGACACTTTAGGTTGTATTTTTTTCTTGAAAATATCTACTAGATTTTTCAAAGTTTTTTCTAGATATATTAAGAGGCTCTGGTCATTTAAAGCTAGACATACTATCTAGGTGTGTGAGACATTTTTGAAAACTGAGTTTACCCCACTCATCATTTTGTACTTTAACAGCCTGTCCTCTTATCTCAGGGCAATTTTTAAATATGTAGGGCATCCATCTAGAATTTACTGGACTTGCTGGAAGAAAACCCAATGCACAGAACTAATATTTTTATACCATTAGCCTTAGCACTGTTTTGCTGACATACCACTTACTTATTAATAAGATGTCTGTAGTGGCAAGAACTCTGTGACTATTTTAGTTTTTACAAACTAAACTTATACACCAATGATAAAACTATCTTAAAACACAAATATTCAGAAAATATGAATGGAAGTGTTTTAACAGGAAAATGTCATTACAGATACATATGTATCTTATAAACTTGTATGAAATTATGTAACTAGCAGATAAAATATCATTAGATAATAACCATCTTACACATTCAGATACAAAATGTAACTTACAGATTTATATAGAGATGTTAGATTTATTTTGAACAATTAAAAGAACTTAAAAAGCCATGTCAAATAGTTACTTTTGCTATTCTGTAACACTTCAGGCTTTCCTTCATTTAACAAATATCATCTAAGAGTCATCAATAATAAAACATGTCATTAAACTTTCAAATTAAAAAAAATAAAATCTGCTTAATTATGATTCTTTTAAATTAGCAGTTGAAAACTGAAGTGGAAAATACATAAGAGAACAAGTGTTCAATTTCAGTATCTGATATTATATTCCAAATTGTAAAAACTTCTTCGTGCACCCATATAGAAGCTGTTTTTTCAATTACTAAAATTTACTAGAGGCCATAATCAGAGCAGAGAGAGCATATTGTGGACCTAAAAGGTGTTTAAAGGATTAGAGAGGCTGTCTAACAGAATATCTCTTTTCTGAATTCTATGCTTAATATGTTCCAAATGGCTTTAGGCAAGACAGTCCTCATCACAGGGCTGCTTTTCTCCTTTACAGGGCAGTACGAGAAGGCAGAAGACAGCTAGGGCTATTAGTGAAGTTCCCTATTGCAGCAGAAAGAGCCTGGGTCAGCACTGGATCAAAGATAACATTTTTGGTGTAAAGAGAAAATCTCTGCACACTCAGTTGACAGGATAGAAGAATCCATTTCCAAGGTTGATTTATCTAATGTCATGACAGAGCAAAGAATAGTTCATTGTAAAAATTTCCAAAATGGGTCTTTAAAGACTCTTTTCTATCTAACTTGGTAATTTTAGAAATTCACGTCAGGGACTTTGGATAATCTGACCCTAGTGGACTCTATAATCCTCTGACTTGAATGGAAAGCACAGGCAGGATCATAGGGGAACCATGTGATACCCAGTAAACCTTAAGGGTAGAGACAAACCTCAGTACTAAACCCTTATGTGCAGGCACTGCCAAGATACGTCACTTAAAAATGGCAACAGCAGTAATGATTTGAGGCAGAATTTGGCTGCATCGGGCACTGTGCTAAATACTTTTCAGATATTCCATTTAATCTTCCAAAAAAACTTACGAGGTACGTTGTTATTCACATTCTAATACTACATACGCGAGTTAAAAAGGGAAATGCTCTGCTTCCTGTATCTACCACCTTTCCAATCCCATTCTCTTCTCCACACTCAGCCACAGACTCACTACAAAAATATTTAATATATTAACACACATATAATACGGGTATTAAAAGGTGATGGGTACTGAGCACTAAAGAGAAAAATGTAGCAGCAAAGGGGTTTAGGGAGTATTAGAGGCGGTGGTGAAGCTAGTGATGGTTATGAGACGACTGGTTGTAGCCTGTGCACTCTCTAGAATTTTTCTATGTACTTAAACACATATGTACATGCGGGAAGACAGAGTCTTAATTTTTTTTCCCTAAACAGGCTCATACTATACAGAATGTTCTACAACTTGCTTTTTTAATTCAGTATGTGGAGGAGATCTTTCATGTCAGTTACTATATTCTTTTTTAATACGTGCTCAGTAGTCCATAGGACAAATGGACCATAATTTTCATTATTATTAAATAATACCATAAGATTATCTTCTACTACTATGATGATGTTGAAAGAAAATATCCTTGTAAACATGTTTAGTGTTCATGTCTACGTATTTGTTTAAGACAGATTCCTAAAAGTGGAATATAGCCGGGTCAAAAAATTAGTGACCTAATACTGCTGCGAAAAACTTTACTAACGTATACTGCCCAGCAACAGCATGCCAAGAGTCATTCCCTAGGTCTTCACTGACACTGTAGATTATCAATCCTTTAAAATACATTTTAATTTCTGTAATTAAAAAAAATTACATTCCACGTTAGTTAGCATATAGTGCAACAACGATTTCAGGAGTAGATTCCTTCATGTCCTTAATTCCTTAATTCCTAATTCCTTCATTTAGCCCATCCCCTTCCCACCACCCCTCCAGTAACCCTCTGTTTGTTCTCCATATTTAAGAGCCTCTTATGTTCTGTCCCCCTCCCTGTTTTCATATTATTTTTGCTTCCCTTCCCTTGTGTTCATCTGTTCTGTGTCTTAAAGTCCTCATATGAGTGAAGTCATGTATTTGTCTTTCTCTAATTCTGCTTAGCATAATACCCTCTAGTTCCATTCACGTTGTTGCAAATGGCAAGATTTCATTCTTTTTGATTGCCGAGTAATACTCCATTGTGTACACACACACACACACACACACACACACACACACACACACCCCACATCTTCTTTATCCATTCATCCATCAATGGACATTTGGGCTCTTTTCATACTTTGGCTATTGTTGATAGTGCTGCTATAAACATGGGGGGTGCATGTGCCCCTTTGAAACAGCATAACCTGTATCCCTTGGATAAATACCTAGTAGTGCAATTGCTGGGTTCTAGGGTAGTTCCATTTTTAATTTTTTGAGAAACCTCCATACTGTTTTCCAGAGTGGCTGCACCAGTTTTCATTCCCACCAGCAGTGCAAAAGAGATCCTTTCTCTCTGTATCCTCGCCAACATCCGTTGTTGCCTGAGTTGTTCATGTTAGCCATTCTGACAGGCGCGAGGTGGTATCTCACTGTGGTTTTGATTTGTGTTTCCCTGGTGATGAGTGATGTTTAGCATTTTTTCATGTGTCGGTTGGCCATCTGGATGTCTTCTTTGATTCATGTCTTTTGCCCATGTCTTCACTGGATTATTTGTTTTTTGGGTGTTGAGTCTGAAAAGTTCTTTATAGATTTTGGATACTCTTTATCTGATGTGTCATCTGCAAATTTCTCCCATTCCATCGGTTGCCTTTTAGTTTTGCTGTTTCCTTTGCTGTACAGAACCTTTTTATTTTGATGAAGTCCCAATAGTTTATTTTTGCTTTTGTTTCCCTTGCCTCTGGAGACATGTTGAGTAAGAAGTTGCTGAGGCCAAGGTCAAAGAGGTTTTTGCCTGCTTTCTCTTCGAGGATTTGATGGCTTCCTGTCTTACATTTAGGTGTTCCATCTATTTTGAGTTTATTTTTGTGCATGGTCTAAGAAAGTGGTCCAGGTTCATTCTTCTGCATGTCGCTGTCCAGTTTTCCCAGCACCACTTGCTGAAGGACTGTCTTTATCCCATTGGATAGTCTTTCCTGCTTTGTCAAAGATGAGTTGGCCATATGTTTGTGGGTCCATTTCTGGGTTCTCTGTTCTGTTCCATTGATCTGAATGTCTGTTTTTGTGCCATAAAATATTTTTTTATCTATTGACATAAAACCAAATTCCTACTAATTCTCAATTTCCCTGATTATTAGTATGGCTGGGCATCCTTTCATATGTTCACTGCTTATCTGTGTTACCAGCCATATTCTCTGCCTGTTTTTTGGTTTTTTTTGGTGAACTGAGTTTTAGTTATTCATTTGTAGAAGCTCTTTATATATGCTCTGAACATTAATTCCTTAAGTTTCAATTCCCTCCTGGTCTATTAGTTGCATTTTAAGAACGTAATAGGGAAGAGGGAATCTTCCGTGGCATGGAATTTATTATTTTTCATTAGTTAAGCCTGTTAAGATGCAACTAAATCAGATATGAGAACTGGGAGACAGAATCTAATATATATTTTTTCCTGATAACCAACTGTTGTAACATCACTTCTGAATATATATTCTTGCAACATTGCTCCAAATGCCACCTTTATCATTAATTTCCATACTGTGTGGCCTGGTTTCCAGATTCCCTACTGTGTCATTGATCTATCTTTTTCAGATATTTTCACAGTAGATTTTAGACAGAGCTTTTAAAATTGAGGGGGATTATAGAGGGGAGTCTGGAAACCAAGTTTAACAGAGGAATATGGTATTCATTGGGCACGTGATATGTTTTCCATTATGTTGTTGGGTAATCTGCCAGTTTATTAAAGGTTCTTTTTTGTTTTTATTTTCAATTACAGTCAGTTCTCTTTTTGGATAATCTAATAATTTAATGTAGTAGATAAGGAAGACCATAATCATAACACATGGTAATTCCGAAGTAAAGTCATCTAGTATAAGCTTTCATGATAGCTTTGGCTATATGTTTGTGCCACTATATCCAGCATTATACAAAAAAAGGAACTATAAAACTAAAAAAAAAAAGGGAATGCCTTCAAAGTTGGGTATTTTGGATAATATGAAATAATCTTGGCTCACTGGAGAATCTAGTGAACACAGCCATTCAAAGAAATGTGTTTCAAATTACCTAGGCATTCAAATATACAACACTCTTAAGGTAAAATTACCAAACAATGCCCAAAGCAGGAGATACAATATATCACAAAAACAGCTGACTTACCCTGGGACACTGTACTGAAAAGTGCAGGATCAATAGCCGGAACAGTCTGGGGAGTAGGCTGGATAGTATTACTTGTTACACCTGCAAATCGGAAAAGCACAAATGGGTATTACAGTTATACCTCTTAATTATACACTAGGAAAGCGTTTAGAGGATCATGAAGGAATTTCATTTCTTAGTATTTTGGAACCTTAATGAATTATAATTTGACACACTTATTTGATGTTGGAAGCTGCAATGGAAAACATGCAGGAAAATATATTTTGAGTGCTTACATAATGTATTTAACACAAATGGTAATATGTCTGCATACTATACTATTTTGTACATTTTTCACTTAATATATTTTCGCAATTTACCTTATTAATTTACATGGGTACATAAGTGTTCCATTTCATGTATGAACCACAATTTATAAAGCAGTCCTTTACTGATGGACATGTAGGTTGCTTTCATTCTTTTGCTACTATAGATAACACTACAGTGAATATTCTTATATACTGTGTACATATACATATGTACAATGTGTATGAATTTATTTATAGGAAAAATTTAAAGAAGTGTAACTGCAAAGTCAGGTTTTAATTTTAAACTGACCAATTTAATGACTATCTTTTGCTTGATTTTGATAATTGCTAACCATATATATTAAACTATCAACATCTGACATAATTGTTCCCACAAAACTTGTTAACCTTTAAAGGCACATAATAAATAACATTAACAAAAAAAAGGGGATGCAACCTTTGGGAGGGATCTTCAAGACTACCTAATCAAGTGTAGTGTTTTGATGTATCTAAAGCATAGAGACATGACTATATATTTTTCATATTGATGTTAAAAAAAAATGAGCAGATCAATCTAGATATCATTGCCATTCCTTGCTAAATAATTTGTGTTTCTATGTAAATTAAGTTCTCCAAACAAATCCGTTTCTCTATGGAGAAGGAATATTTTTATTAATCAGCATCTTGTTATTTAAAAATTTTTAAAAGTGTTTATTTATTTTTGAGAGAGAGTGAGCGAGAACGAGTGGGGGAGGGAGAGAGAGAGGGAGACACAGAATCCGAAGCAGGCTCCAGGCTCTGCGCTGTCTGCATAGAGCCCGTTGCGAGGTTCAAACCCACAGACCTCGAGATCATGACCTGAGCCAAACACTTAACCTGGACACTTAACCAACTGAGCCACCCAGATGCCCCAATCAGCATCTTGTTATTAAATTTTAAATGCTTATTCGTACATCTTCACATGACTAAATAGACAATATTAATTAACAAGAACAAAACAGAATTTGCACAGAAATTTAGTTATGTAGTAAAATTTTATTTAAGCAATAGTAAAAAAAATTATGTGGTGTGTATTTTATTAAGAACTTGTGGTCACAGTCGTTCAATCAAGACTTGAACTGACAACACAGGCTGCTCAGCGCCTCACGCAGCAGTAAGAAGATGCTGCCTCCATTTGTCCTGATGCACGAGCCAAGGGCTGTCCTTTGGCAGCCATCATGACATGTTCCCAGGGGGACCTAGTGTACAGGCCCAACACAAGCTCATAAATACTTGTTTTGTTTTTTTACATTTTATATATTTTTGATAGAGAGACAGACAGACAGACAGAGCACAAGTGGGGGAGAGGCAGAGAGAGAGGGAGACACAGAATCCAAAGCAGGCTCCAGGCTCTGAGCCCGACACAGGGCTCAAACTCACAGACCGTGAGATCATGACCTGAGCCGAAGTCAGGCACTTAACTGACTGAGTCACCCAGGCGCCCCTCATAAATACTTGTTAAATTTGTAAAAATAGCTTGTGGTTTATGTTACTTTTTTTTTTTTCGAGATGCCCAAATCTATCTTTCTTTCTTTCTTTCGGGATTTGGAAAGGTCTCGTTTGTCAATTCATAAATGGATCGCAGTCCCCAAGACTGTAATATGCTGGAGTGATGTGACCATAAAAACATTCCTGGGGAAAGCAGAACTGTGTTGGAAATTTCCTTCCTTCTGTTATTTAACAAAAAGAGATATTAACAAATAACTTCTGGTTAATTTTTAAGTAGATGGTTACATAGCTTATTAAATGGCATTAATATACATTCAAGAATTAAACGTTAATGGGGCGCCTGGGTGGCGCAGTCGGTTAAGCGTCCGACTTCAGCCAGGTCACGATCTCGCGGTCCGTGAGTTCGAGCCCCGCGTCAGGCTCTGGGCTGATGGCTCGGAGCCTGGAGCCTGTTTCCGATTCTGTGTCTCCCTCTCTCTCTGCCCCTCCCCCGTTCATGCTCTGTCTCTCTCTGTCCCAAAAATAAATAAAAAACGTTGAAAAAAAAATTAAAAAAAAAAAAGAATTAAACGTTAAAAAATGTCTAATTAAGTACTGAATTGTTCTACTGCCTACATGATGTGGGGATTCTGAAAAGGGAGAAATAACAGGTAGTGGTTAGAAAACTAGAAGATTATCCAAAAAGTATAACCCTAAAGAGTAGCATTTGGAGAGGCAAAGAAAAGAAAGACATGCTATCTACAAGGAACACTGTAAGCAGAGGTAAGAAAATGGGAGGATTGGGTTGAGTAAAACCTCAGTATAATCACGGAAAATAGCATTGATTGAAATGGTTAGGACAAAATATTAACAACTCTGAAAGCTGTATAGGAGAACTCAAATGCAGTGCTGATACTTAAAAGAACAACAATAAAAACGCTAAGTTTTTGATCTCTGTATGTGCTGAGCTACATTTATCATCAAAAGGCTAGTATTAATTATAAAACAGTTCTAATATTTAATCTATTTAGATTTATTACTGAGCTCTTCTTCCTGAGCACTTACAGGCTGTGTAAAGCGTAAGTTTCAAGAGAAAGGAAAAACCATCTACTCCATCACCTACTTCTGATAGTCCACAGTGGTTAAATACAAGAGGCAAACACTCCCCCTGCTTAAACAAACGTTATCGCTGCCCTCCTTGCACCTCGGTGCGTTTTTGTGGAAGAACTAAAAACTGTATATTAGTACATACTATTCTTTTCAGCTATCTTAAGGATTTCCCTTTGATAAAAGTGCATCCTGGATCTTTATATGAGGGAAAGTAAATCAATCTTAAAGTGAGTAAGAGGGGAAACATCTGCTATATTTATAAACTAGAAATGTTATTTCATTTGCTATTAGGCAACTCTGGACTTTTTTTTTTTTTAACTGTTTTAAATATAATAGAAAAAAAAAATCTGCCAGCTAAGAGGAGATTCCAAAATCTTAAACCAGTATTAAGGGGTAAATTACTATATGGGAAAAGTAGATTTTGATTTAACAGGGTTTTAGTTCCTTGGAGGAAGAGACATAGAAAGGAGGTGCCAAAAACAAAATCAGAAAGACACGGGTTCAGTTTCTAGTTCTGTCACTAACAGGTATGCCTGTACATTTGTTTTCATGGGACAATTGCTTAATTTCTTTATAGTATGTAAATAAGAGACAACAATTTCTAATATAGTTGCTGTAAGAATTAACTTATAAAATAGCTATGGCAATTATTTAAATGCTAAGTCTATTTAGAGTGTATATAAAGTAACACAAGAGAACCTCAACCTAAATAAGTTCCAAGGCTTTTGGTTTTATGTGCTTGCTCTGAGGAACAAAAGAGAAAACATAAAATAAAATAAATAAGGTTTATGCCAGTTAACTGGATCAAAATTAACTGCTTATGCCAGAAAACTTCCTAACAGAAAACTACCTCAATATCTATCTTTATGTATGTCATGAATATTCTAAGCAGGAGATACTGTTAGTCTGAACGTATGGAACTACTAATATTTGATCACTTTTGTTGTACCAAACCTAATTCAGCCTTCCTACTAGAAATAAGCTTTCCCTCTTCTATATATGTACTGTAGAACTATATATTAAATATACAAATATATGCCTATACAGAATTCTGCCCAAAGATATTTTGTCTAAACCAACACCCCTCATGCAACTTTTTTTAAGGTCAATATCCTACCCCCAAAGGTGACACTTCCCTTGATTCACAAAATGGTTTTAAGTGTTCATTAGCTTGCTGCTAAATACCCTGTCTTTGGCACAGAAATAGGAAGGAAGCGAAAAAAAAAAAAGGAAAAGGAAACTAATTTGCTGAACACTGATTTTGTGTTAGGCATAGTAGTAGTGAATTTTCAACCTTTTTCCCCTTTAATAATTAAAATCACTATGAGAGTATGGTTAATTTCATTTTAGAAAGAGGCAAAACCTAGGTCAGGAGAAGCTGTATAACAGTTGAGTCTGTGCTTTAGCAAGGGGTAGGCACTAATAACCAATACAATTTGACTTCAAAATGCATTTTATTTTCTAAAACTGGTGTGTCTGAGGCTCCTGCTTAGTGTTTAAATTCACTAGTATAATTAGAATAGTATTAACCTAAAGCAAATACATATAAGTAGTTGGTGGTGTTGCTTATATTGTTCTACCTGAAAATACTGAGTATTTCTAAAAGAAAAGAAAATATTTATAATTCTGTTCCATGATACTTACAGAACAAACTCAAATTGGTGTGTCTATTAAAGTCATCATACAGACCATAAAACAAAGTCAGGTTAAAATATGAGAATGGTGACACAAAAGAGGTCAGTGTTAAAATGACCACATTCATCAATATTCTTCAAGACAAAAATAACAGCAATATTTGCAGGTAATATAGAACTAAAAGTTTTAAAGGTTTTCTTTTTGTTTGTTTGTTTCTTTTATTTATCTGAGAGATAAATAAAAGAAGAGGCTCAGGGAGGGGTGGGGACAGAGGATCTGAAGCAGGAAATCCTGACCTGAGCCAAAGTCGGACACTTAACTGACTGAGCCACCAGGTGCCCCTAAAGCTAAAAAAGTTTTAAAATAGGAGGAAAGAAACTAACAATAACTGGTACTACAATGGTCAAGCAGAACACTTTTAGATAGTGGTCAACTCATGCAAAATAACCTAGAATGGTTTGGGTAAACTGAGGGTGAAAATTTAAAAGTCAATGAAGTAATGATGTGTTATTAATGGGGCTCAAAGGATGACTTTCCTATCGATCAAATATTCTGAAATGTTTGGGGGCGCCTGGGTGGCTCAGTTGGTTAAAGCGTCTGACCCTTGATCTCAGCTCAGGTCATGATCTCACGGTTCATCTGTGGGACTGAGTCCCATGTCAGGCTCTGTGCTGACAGCAGGGATTCTCTCTCTGCCCCTCCCTTGCTCACACGCATGCTGCCAAAAAATAAATAAACATTAAAAAATATATTTTGAAATGTTTGTACAGTTTACTACCATAGATTATGCGGAGATAAAAGAAATATTGTAAGAATAATTTTTGGAAAAAATCAAGATATTAAATTATGGTTTTAAATGCCCTTCTATTTGAAAAGGGTGATCTTTTGTCAACAATGCAAGTACATGTCTGCAATTTTTAAAAGTATCTTTCATTTACTGACATTGACATTACTAGAGACTAGTGTTGTCAGATCTCTTCCATGAAAGCACAGACCTATGATACTGATTTATTCAAGGATAGTAGTTATCACTTCCCTTTTTTCCTTTAGTCAACTGTTTGTAATATTAAAAGAAACAACCCAAATCCCCTGTTTTCAGTTGTCTGTGATTCCACTGCTATTGAGATTCTGTGCCTCAGTGCCTGCTCCCTCCATCAATAATGTCTATGTTGAGGGCAGAGGTCAGGTCCTAAGGAAATAAAGCAAGAAAAATGAAATCTTGCTCATCCAGTGGGACGCTGACCAACACTTCCTGTAATAGACCAGCTCACCTCACTGCTAATCCTGAACAGCACTAAAGGGCAAAAAAAAGGGAGAGGAAAAAAAGAAAATATGACTCATGAAAAGCACAGAAGTTCTTAGTAATAAAACATATAAAGTTAATAGTAACATATGTAAATGTTTTATCATTTCTCAAAAGAAAAGACAATTACTATTAAAACTTCAACAAAAAGGATTTAACCTTTTTTGTGGGTTCAAATAGAATTTAAAGATCTTACCATGTTTTATGACCATCACTAGGAGGCATAAACATGAGGAAAAGTGCGGTTCTTGTTTACGAAAGGAAGAGTTCAAAACTGGTTAACTTGAACTTCCTACCTGCGCTGGAAGGCACTTCCGCTGGCGTGTTGGCTGGAGCGTGCGCACCCGGGGGGATCTGGATTCCCGTGAAGCTGCTGGACGGCACGCTGCCTGGGTCGTAAGCTGAAGATGAAGGCCGGGGTGGCTGAGTAGGCAGGGGTGTGGCCCCAGCATCTTCGTTTTCTTCAACATCTATTATATAATATATATGTAAAGCGGAAATTAGGTATTTTGCAATAAACACACCAAATATTCTTATCTCGCTATACAGATAAGACAAACAGACCTTCAAAGGCAATTCTATTTAATGCAGTCGATAAGCAGGCTTTATCTCTTAAAATACTAGTTTTAACTGTTTTCTTTTTTTGAAACACTTAATTGTGCCTGACAATATGATTGTCACTTCTTTTAAGTTAAGACTTTTTACAATTATATAAAATCTTTGCGTATAGTATATTTTTCTTAAAAATCAGTTTTTTTTTAAACTCACTCTTTAAACTTATGAAAAACAGGATATTTTTGGCAAAACATGTCACATTTAATGCTATCCATGAGAACTTTATTTTTCTGACAGCAGCCTTTTACTCAGCATTTGTTGTTTACACTAGCTATAAAATGATTACCTGTGTGTTTGTTGTTCAAGTATTAGGTTCATCAACAAAAACAAAGAAAATGAAATTTCACATTGAGCTACCTGCACAGAAAGTAGTGAGAGACTTGTGTTGAGAAGTTTTGAGATACAGACTTAAAATATACTATATTATTAGCTGAATTTGATAACTACCTTGGGAAAGTTAAATATTGACAGTCTATTTAAAAATTACAATTAGTGGGGCGCTTGGATGGCTGAAGTCAGTTAAGCAGCTGACTTTGGCTCAGGTCATGATCTCATGGTTCATGGGTTTGAGCCCCATATCAGGCTCTCTCTGCTGTCAGCACAGAGCCTGCTTCAGATCCTCTGTGTCCCTCTCTTTCTGCCCCTCCCACTGCTCATGCTCTCTCCCAATCTCAAAAATAAACAAACATCAAAAAAAAAAAAAAAAAAAAAAAAGAAAAAAAATGACAATTAGCCACTTTTGGGAATCTTAGTAATTTGAAATGCAAACTAGAGCAACAGATTTCTGAAATCAATTTATTTCCTATCAACTTTTTAAATAACATTTTTGTCTGATCATAGCCACATTATATATCCAATGCAGATAATTTTAAGCAACCAAAAAAAATCTACCTACTCTGAAATATATGTTACTAAGTAACCGTGTACATATATTTATATTTTATATACACTAAAAGAATTTTCTCTTCTATTAGAGAACTGTAACATTAGTTCATCCTAAATGAAAGATAGGAAGGAACCTCTCAGTCCAATTTTTTTTTTTTTTCAACGTTTATTTATTTTTGGGACAGAGAGAGACAGAGCATGAACGGGGGAGGGGCAGAGAGAGAGGGAGACACAGAATCGGAAACAGGCTCCAGGCTCTGAGCCATCAGCCCAGAGCCTGACGCGGGGCTCGAACTCATGGACCGCGAGATCGTGACCTGGCTGAAGTCGGACGCTTAACCGACTGCGCCACTCAGGCGCCCCTCAGTCCAATGTTTAAAGGCACTAGAAAGTGACTAAAAGCCAGAAGAAACCAGGGTGAAGATGGCCCCCAGGAGAGGAAATCTCACCAGGCAAGGTTTGCTTTCATGTGGCTTTTCACCTGCAGCACTCAACAGTCTGAGCAAAAGAAAGAACTGGAGAGAAGTGAGCCTTGAAATATGTGTATGAACCCCAAGTAAATACTGTACGACCCTGAATTATGCACGTACAATCCAGAGAGATTCTTGAGGGTCCTGGTAAAGGCAACAGCCTTAAAGGTGAAAGACGGAAGGTGTTCAAGTTCAGGCAAGTTAACTGCCATTAGAACAGTAAGCAAGAACTTGCAGGGGAAGATAACAAAATGCAAAGGAGCTACAAGAGGTGATCAGCAATAAAAATTAATAGAAATATGGGTGGGAGGGAGGAAGAAAATGTGACCAGAGTCAGGAGAAAAAGAGAGTCTATAGAAATAGACCACAAATGACCCAGATATCAAAATTAGTAAAATAAATAAATAAATAATCACTTTAAATTAGGTATTATAAATATGTTCAATATCACAGAAAAAAATATAGTCATAATGAAAGAAGAAAAACTTACCAGAGAAAAGAAACTGTAAGAGGGACAAAAACAGGACTAACAGAAAACAAATGGTAAAAATAATAGGCTTAAATCTAGCTATAGAAATAATTACATTAAATGGACCAAATATTATTTTGAAGACTGATGTTGACCGACACAAAATACAACAACAAAAAACAAACAAAAAAGGGGCGCCTGGGTGGCTCAGTCAGTTAAGTGCCTGACTTCTTGGGTTCAGCTCAGGTCATGATCTCACGGTTTGTGAGTTCGAGCCCTGAGTCGTGCTCTGCACTATCAGCATGGAGTCCACTCTGGATTCTCTCTCTCCCTCTTTCTCTCCCCCTTCCCTTCTTGCTCTCTCTCTCAAAATAAATAAAATTTTTAAAAAATGAAAAACAAACAAACAAAACCCTATATGCTTTAAGACTCAGATATGTTTATACTAAAATGATAAAAATAGATATACTATGTAAATACCAAGTAAAAGCTGAAATGGCTAAATCCAATAATAGACACAATAGGATTCATTTCAAGGAATATTAGTAGAGATACAAGGAGATGTTTCATAATGATAAAAAGGTGAAGTCATTAAAAAAAAATCAAATTATAAAGGTGTATGTGCCTAATAAAAATGAAACGAAAGCTGACAGAACTAGTAAAATCCTCACAGTTGAAACTTTAATATGCTTCTATGACTCACATTCATGGGACACCACACAAATAAATGCAGAATATTTTCTTTTCAAATCCAAGTAGCATATTCACCAAGACAGATCATATTTTGTACCATGAAATAAATCTTAGTAAACTCTGATATATTGAAATCTTGCAAAGTATGTTCCCTGACCAAAGAGAATTGAATTAGAAATCAAAAAGAAAAGTCCCAAATATTTTTAAATTACACAATATATTTCTAAATAATCCATCTCTCAAAGAACAAAGGAAATAAATATTTTGAATTAAATGATATCAAAATTTGTGAGATGTCATTAAATCAGTCCCCACAGGGAAGATAACTGATGCTTTAAGTGCTTTTTCTAATAAAGAAGAAAAGCTTAAAATAAAAGTCTACATTTTCTCTTAAAAAGCTACAAAATCAAAACTAAAAGAAAATTAAATCTCAAGTACAAAGAAGGAAAAAATAATATAAAAACAAACATAAAGGAAATAGAAATTAAAGATATTATTAGAACAATTAAAAAAACTGAAAAATAACCAGATTAGAAAAAGGACAGAGAAATGGATAATATAAATATTAGTAATTAAAGAGGCACTATCAATACACATTCTTCAGATATTAAAAGGATAATGAGGAAAGAAAGGAAATATAAAGTCAATGAATTACACAATCTAAGGGAAATGTCATTATCCTTTCAATGTCTGTATGATTATCATCATTATGAAAAATACAGACACAAACTACCAAGACTTACCCAAGAAGAAATGATCTGAATAGTTTGGTATCTATTGAAGAAATTGAACTCACAGCAAAAAAACTTTCTATAAAGAAAATGCCTAGCCTAGATAAAGTGGCAAATTCTATCAAACATTTAAGTAAGAGATAATATCTGTCTTATGCAAACACATTCAGGAAACAGGAATAGGAATCACTGTCAACTTATTTATGAGGCTGGTCTAACTCTGATAGCAAACGTCATAAATGTGAACACATATCCAAAGATCCTTAGTGTGAGAACCAAACCCGGCTATATATTGTAAAGACATTACACATCATGACCAAATGGCGTTTACCAAGGAGTGCAGAATTGATTTATCATTTGAAAATCAATGTCATTCATATTGACAGAATAAAGAAAGAAAAACCATATGATAATTCAATAAATGCATAAAAAGCACTTGATAAAATTTAACCTCCCTTTAAAACAAAAGTTTTCAGTTCCCTGGAAGTGGCGCTTGGGGGGGGAGGGGATTCCTTAGATGAGATGGGGCCATAAACGAAACAAAACCACACACATAAATATCACTGCTGGTGCAACAGACAAGAAAAAGAAAGAAAGAAGCAAAACTGTCTCTCCTTACAGATAACATGATTACCTACACAGAAACTCTCAAGGAATCTACAAAGCAACCACAACTAACAAGTAAATTTAGCAAGGCTGTACGATACAACATCATTATACAAACATCAATTGTATTTCATATTAGAAGTAAACAAGGGAATGAAAAAACACATTTCTTGGAAATTAACAAAAGAGGTTCAAAATCTATATTCTGAAAAATACAAAATACTGTTGATAAAAATTAATGCAGGCTTAATAAATGGAAAGATGTATCATATTCGTACAATTAAAGACTCAGCTTTGTTAAGGTATACATTCACTCTAAATTGATGTATAAATTCAATGTAATATCACTCCTAATTCCAGTAGATTTTGTTTTTTTTTTTCTTAACAGAAACTGAAAAAACCTACTTTAAACTTTATGTGGAAACTCAAAGGACACAGAACAGCTAAGAACATGTGGATAAAGAAGATACCAGAACAGGTGGATGATTTCTGCCAGCTGATCTCAAGATTTACTGTAAAAAGATGGAAGGCAGTGTATAGACAAAAAAATATATATAGTGTATAGACAAAAAAATATAGTATAGACAAAAAAATATACCAATGTAACTGAACAGAGTCCAGAAATAGAATCACACAATTAACTGAATTTCTGACAATGTGTAACAACTCGTGATGAAATAATAGGATACCCTTATGGGGGAAAGAATCCTGAATCCCTACCTCACACCACGTGCACAAAAAAATTTAAGGTCTCTCACAAGCCTAAAAGTAAAAATGCAAACTACAAATCTTCAAGATTAAATATATATAAAAGAATTTTTGAGGTAGAAAAAAAGACTTGGCAGGACACAAGAAATAGCCATAAATTTTTTAAAATTATAAATTATACTTATCAGGATTAAAGATTCTTGTACTTAAAAGATAATTAAAAGAACAAGGTAAGCAACAGACTGGGAGTCAATATTGGTAAAACATGTATGTGACAAAAGACTTATGTTCATAATTTATAAAAAAAAATCAATACTAGAATGACAGATAATCCATTAAAAACCGGCAAGTATACTAATGTTCATAGCATTATTCACAACAACCAAAATGTGGAAACAATCACAATGTACACCACTAGATGAATAAATACAATGTGTATATGCATACAATGGGATATTATTCAGCCTTTGGAATGAAATTCTAAAACATCCTATAACATGGATGAACCTTGGGGTGCCTGGATGGCTCAGTCAGTTAAGCGTCCAACTTCAGCTCAGGTCATGATCTCACGGTTCATGAGTTCAAGCCCCATGTCGGGCTGTGTGTTGACAAGTGTGGAGCCTGGAGCCTGCTTTGGATTCTGTGTCTCCCTCTCCCTCTGTCCCCCCTGCCCCCTACTCACACTCTGTCTCTCTCTCTCTCAAAATATTAAATGTTAAAAAAAAAAAATGGATGAACCTGGAATACATTACAATAAATGAAAGAAACCAGTCACAAAAGGTCAGAGACTATATGATTCCACATGTATGAGGTACCTAGAGTAGTCAAATCCACAGATACAGAAGTCAGAATGGTGGTGACCTGGGGCTGGGGATCCACAGTGGAAAGGGGACTTACAGTTTAATGGGTACAGAGTTTCAATTTAAGAAGATGAAAAATGTTTTGGAGATACATGGTGATGATAAACTGAACAAGATGAATGTATTTAATGCCACTGAACCACACAATTAAAGAACTAAAATGGTAAATTTTATGTTATGTATATCTTACCACAACAAAAAAGAACAGGCAAAAGATTTAAACAGATGCTTCACCAATAAAGATATAGGAAAAGCTGATAAATACATTTAACAGAGTTCAATAACATTTAGTCATTGGGAAAATGCAAGTTAAATCACAGTGAAGAGTCACTTTACATGGGTCAGAATGGCTAAATTTAAAAATGCTAACAATACCAAGTGTTAGCAATGACATAGAATGACAGAAACTCTAATACATGGCTGTTGAAAGTGTAAATGGTACAATGACTTTAAAAATAGTTTGGGAATTCCTTAAAAATTAAATGTATATAACCTAGCAATTCTGCTCCAGCTATTGACCCAGAGCAATGGAACACATGCCATGTGTTCACATATAATGTGAAGTATGTCAAAAACCACATGTATTTGCATTTAAATGTCATGTATTCAAGTATCAAGAAGCTTAATTCTTCATAACCTCAAACTAGAAACAGCTAAAATATTCATTAGCAGATGAACTGATAAGTAAATTATTGGTATCCACAAAGTGAACTACTACTCAGCCGTAAAAAAGAATGGATTACTCATACACAAGACATAGATGAATCTCACAGATGTGATGCTGAGAGAAAGAAGCTGGGTGCAAAAGAATATTGTATGACTCCATTTACACAATGCTCCAGGTCAGGTAAAACTAAATTTTGATTAAACAAACAACTAAATCAGTTGCTTCTCAAGGTAGGAATGGACTGGGAAAGAGTATGAGGAATTTTGAGAGGTAATGGAAATATTATTTATTTAGAGGGAGGTGTGTCAAAAGTCACCGAGTCACTGAATTACTCTAAGTAAACAGGTAAACTTTAATTTCTATCTTTGCTTTTTTACAGTGGTACAGATTACTAATTCTGACTCTATCATTTGTTTTCCAGACATGAGTAAATGGATGACTAAACTGAAGCTAATGAAAGCTAGAATACTTAGTGTTGAAAAATGAAAATAATGTGTGTGTGTGTGTGTGTCTCCCTTGCTCTGTGTTCTGAGAAGGCCTAGAAGCAATGATGTATCAGCAGCAATGCAGACACCTAGTGCCTATCATGCTCAGGTTCCGAGGTCTTGGCTTCCATTCTCCAGTAAAAAGGACCAAGGGCTCTTTAAAGAAAAAGCTGATTCTAGTGCTGGGTCAAAAAAAGAACTAGATGCACTTGAAGCATTCTGATGTGTCAGAAAGCGAGGAAGTGTATACCACCAAGAACGATAGAAACACACAAAAAGGACAAAGGAGCCAGACTGAAAAACTCCCACTGTCTGAATCTGGGACAATTCTGACCATCATAAAAAGAGATGATAGTAATGGATTATAATCACTGAATATAAATTCATGAGCCCATACTGACATAAATAATTAAATGAGTAAATACACAGATGAAAGAGCTAGGAACACTCTTACAGTATAATGCCAACTTATTAATATAGAAGGAATAATGGTGTTAGAAAATCATCAGTGGATGCTAAAGATGGTGGGGTAATATTCCATTAAAAATAGGGTATTTACATAGCCTCAAAGTATCTTCCACAAACAACTTATTAATAACAAAGAGAAAATTATTTTAAAGTATAATAGCCCAGAGGATACCACATTATCTGAGTGATCAGTTAATATCACCATTATTTCACCAATATGTCACAATATTATACACTTCCAATGTGAGGTAAGGAACACAATCTCATTCTAGAGTATTTCTGCTAAAAATGCATAATAGTAATCTAATTATGAGGGACAGTCTATAAGTAACTAGCCTGTGCTCTTCAAAAACATCAGGCCAAGAAACACCTACAAAGGCTGAAGAACCATTCCAGGTGAAAGGGACTAAGGAGACATGAAAAGTAGATGTAATGGGCTGATCCTAGACTGGATCTTGGACACAAAACGCCACCAAGGAGATTACTGAATCAACTGATCAAACTTAGTATTTGAAATATTTAGAAGTAAAAGAGTGTATCTCCAACTTATTTTCAAATTCTTCAAAAAATGTGTATTTGTAAAATTATATCCTTTTGTAGAGCCATAAGCCATTTCTGAGAAGATATTGTTAAAGTTATGACATTAACACTAGATTAGGACACTTTAAGATTACATTTTAGATTCATAATGTATTGACTTATTTTATATCTCTCATATTCTTCAACTACAGGTCTTAATAGGAAATATTTATCGAGGCTAAAAAATGCTGAGGTTAACTGTATCTTATGGTTTGTTGAAAGAGAGTAATTTTAAATCACTAGAAATATGAAATATGTAATTACCTTCTTTAGTTTTTATTGCTGGAGTATAGGTTAATAATGACCAGTCAGAAGTAATACCATTTTGCAGATACTGAATTCAAATGGACGTGAAAACCCAGAGTTTGAATGTTAACAGAATTCCCTTCAGTTGAGCCTTTTCCCTAGAATGCTATTTTTGTACTAAGCATGTGGCTTCTTTATGGGCTTAATTCCATACAGTACTATTTTCAGGAGTAAGTATATTTCTCTTTTTTCTTACTCTAAGTTAACTAAGGTGTGGTATCTACTTTTTTTAAAAATGTTTTTACTAGAAATTAAATTCCAGAGAATTAGACTTTTGTTAAATGTAATACTTTTACGTCAGGAGTTAATTTAAGAACACTAGAGAATATAATGGTATATCGAGAAAATCATAGTTTAAAGAAGACTTTTCTCTTACACATTCAGATTTAAGGACATCCTCTAGTAGAGCCATAAACCACTTCTGAGCATATACTGTTAGAGGTTATGACATTGACACTGATTATGCCACCAGGTTACATTTTAAGTTGTTTTGAAAAAGCACGGAGTGAAAAAAACTCTTCATATTTTAAAGGATTTATTACTGGTATTCTGTAACTCACCATTTTCTACTATCTAGAAGCTCCACAAAAACAGAATAAAAGTAACGAATACAAATTACAAGCTCCACTTAAGCCAACTTTTGGAAAACACAAGAAAAATTATATAGATCTAATATTCTAATAAGGTAGTATTATAGAACCTAAAAGAAACCATTTCAGAACAAAAGTGATCATGATAATAATCAAAACGTAATACTTTCAAGGGCAAAAGTTAAAAATGTTAATATTAGAGAAGTCATTGATACTGAAAGAATGTCTAAAAAATAACACTGATTATTTATTAGGCATTTTGATGTACCTAAAATGATACATTTGAAATAGTACTGAAAAAGTAAAATGTTTAAAACAAAAAAGATATTTTCATGGTATATTTAAGAATATATGTATACCATATACAAGAAGTAAAGTGTCTCCAACCAAATGTTTGAACGTAATGAGAACTAGAACATGAGTAAATTTACTACAAATAATGTGTAAAAGGCACCTTAAATGTAATCAGATAATAGAAGTGGTTCAGCTTCAGTTTCCAATTTAATGTAATTACTGAATGTGAAGAAAGTTTCCATCTCTGGCCTTAGGTCCTAAGCTATCCATTCTCCATGGGTGATCCAACATTTTACTTTGGTTTCATCTCTTGCTTTCAGGCTGACAACTCCAAAGTTCTACCTTTAGCCCAGAACCTTCTCCTGCAATCTTTGGAAGAAGATCTGCCACTTGTGACTTCTCCAAGTAGTAATCACATGACTATCTCAGTGTCTTCTCTTAATTTTCCCCACCAAACCTGCTCATGTTGTATTAGTCATTTCTTTGAAAGGCTGGAAACTTAGGGATCATCTTCCATTTCCTCTGTCACTGAAGTATTCTACGTTCTATTGATTACACTTCCTTCTGTTTATCCTCATGGCCAATATCTCATCCAGGCTTTTGTTATTTATAATTTAGGTCATTAATAGCCCTTGAATTCATCTCACAATATGCAGAATTATCCTTCAACTCACTCCCCAAAATGCTCCTCCCCGCAAACAATACTTACAGTCCAGCCAGTTCTCAACTGGCCTCCCAGCTGCTTTGGAAGATGCTTTTTTCATCCTTTGTTTTTTTGTTTACCTGACTTAATTCAACTTCTCTTTGGAGACTCAATAAGCACAATCTCTTACTATCATGTATTTATTATAACTGCTTATTAAACCTATTGCTCCCCATGAGGACGTAAGCTCTTAAGTAAAGGAGCTAAGCTTCTAAGGAGCTTGTAAGCTCCTAAGTAAAGGACAATGTCTCTTATTTATCTCTGGTACTCCCTGGTATCTATCCCTTGTACTATCCCTGGTACTCAGCATTAGCTGATAAATGACTTTTAAAAAATGACATTAAAACAAATTTAAATGACATTTAAAAAAATTTTCTTCAAAAATGAATGAAAAAAATTACATTTAAAAAATCTAAGTACAAAGGTATATCCTGGGAAGTGGGAGTTCATTCCAAATTTAGGGCTCTACATCATGTCTAAAGCACAGAAGTGTTCCTCATAATGTTGGTACTATGCTCTCAAGAGAATGTTAAATTAACAGTTATGTTGACTGGCTGACGTAGAAATTTTCTTGTAACACTCAGTGGGGAAGACAAATATGTATTAAGTCTTGTTATCTAATGTCAAACTGGTTGAAGGAAAAAATGCATCTGCTTAAATGTATAACGAGAGTACAGACTTCAGAATTAGAAAGATTTGGGTTCCAATACTGAGTTTCATTAACTAGTTATTAGAGCTTGAACAGAGATGTGCAGCTACCTTCAGAAACTCTGAGAACTAAATTATATACGTAAAATATTTAGCACAGTGCCTAATACATAGCAAGTGCCCCATAAATGATAAAAATTAACATAAATTATGAAGATACTTTATTAAATGCTATATATTTTATAAAGACTTTACAAACATATATAAACAAAATAGCTCTGCAGAAATTCAGATGAAGGAGAAAATATCACAGACAGGATTCAGGTAAGTAAAGAAAGATGAGTATTTTAGGAGGGAGAAATGGTAAAGTAGGTTGATGCCACATTGTGGTTACTCTTGCTTTGTAGCCTGAGGATGCTGGCTATTTTCCCATGGACGCTTGTTAACAGTAGGCCTGACACAGAACATTCTGGACTACAGTCGATATTAAAGTAGGAAAGGAAGAATGTAAAAAACACAGGACTCCGAGTAAGTGGGCCAAGGCTCAAGTTCTAGTTCTCCTCTGTGAGGTTCTAAGTCCTTAGGCAGGCCCAAACCCCTCAACTTCCTCCTTTGTAAAATAGTAGTAACAATTCCTAAGGGATTTCTGAGGGCTTCAGAAATGTGAAAATAATCTGTAAGCTTTAAGGCACTATATGAATGCAAGGTATTTATTACATAAAATAATTACAAGAAGAATTCTATGTGTAAAAGACTATTTAAAACATTAGATGAGGGGGGCGCCTGGGTGGCTCAGTCGGTTGAGTGTCCGACTTTGTCTCAGGTCATGATCTCACGGTTTGTGGGTTCGAGCCCCACGTCTGGCTCTGTGCTGACAGGTCAGAGCCTGGGGTCTGCTTCAGATTCTGTGTCTCCCTCTCTCTCTGCCCCTCCCCTGCTTGTGCTCTATCTCTCTCTCAAAAATAAATAAACATTAAAAAACACTAAAAACAAAACAAAACAAAACATTAGATTAAGGGCATATCATGAAGAGTGCTTCAGGAATAGATAGCAAGAAATTAACCTGAAATGAAAGCATGAAATGCATGAAAGCTTGCATCTCTAAGATGTGGACTACAAAATCATTTACACAGAGTATTCATATACAAAACCACAGTGTATCTTTCTCACCAAGTGGCATTATAACACTCTAAACAGTCTCCTGAATACTAAATAAATAGAACACAAAGGTTTTCTTTGTCTCCCCCCAACCCCTTTGGTCTTTAAAAGCAGGTTTAGTGATATATAATTTGTATACAGTAAAATTCTTATTTTTTGGGTATACAGTTTTGACGAACTTATATACTGTACAACCACTACATCCCATCATCTCCAAACCTTTCCCATGTTCCTTTGTAGTAAATCCACTCCCTCACTCTAGGTACTCACTTATCTGATTTCTGTCCCTAGAGCACTGCCTTCTCTGGGATGTTATATCAATACAATCATATAGTATTTAGCCTTTTGTGTTTGGCTTCTTTCACTTAGCATAATACTTTTGAAATCAGGTGATATGGGCTCTGCTTCAGATTTTCTGTCTTCCTCTCTGCTCCTCCCCTGCTCTTTCTCTCAAAAATAAATAAAAACCTTAAAAAAAAAAAGAGGATATATATTCCTATGTACTTGTAAATTCATAAAAAATCATATGGAAAGGTACACAAAAAACTGAAAATAATGTTTATTTGGGTTTTAGTAGAATCTGGGCAAATGAGGGATGTGGTGGAAATGAGAAACTCATTTCATATATTTTATATCCTCTATAACTTTTGAACCATGTGAATGTACTATCTTCCCCTCTGCCAAAAAAATCTACCTCAAATAGATATGTAAAAAATAACAGTGTCTTTGTGGTTTGGAAATATTTAAAAAAAATTTTTTTTTCAACGTTTTTATTTATTTTTGGGACAGAGAGAGACAGAGCATGAACGGGGGAGGGGCAGAGAGAGAGGGAGACACAGAATCGGAAACAGGCTCCAGGCTCCGAGCCATCAGCCCAGAGCCTGACGCGGGGCTCGAACTCACGGACCGCGAGATCGTGACCTGGCTGAAGTCGGACGCTTAACCGACTGCGCCACCCAGGCGCCCCTGGAAATATTTTATAAATTATAAATGGATTACCTGTTCTAGTTGGAGTAAAATCTGATTACAGGTAGGAGAGAGGCAGGCCATTCTGTTGACACAGACATTAGAGCAGTTTGGTCCTAATCTCTCACTGTCCCTAGATTTATGATTTCACACTTAACTTTCACAGATTTTAGAACTAACACGACAAACAAAAGTGTACAGTTTCTTCCAAAAACTTTGAGTAATAATATTTGGAACAATTATGATTCTGCTAAATCATTTTGCTTAAATAAATACATACCATTATCTTCTTCAATTCCAACAGGCCCTGCTTGAGGAGTCTCTCCATTCTTTAAACAGTTATGGATATATGTTGCCTTCCACCTTGCATACTTTCTGTGTTTCACATTCTAGAAGGAATATTTTAGTATTAGACTGCAGTAAATAAGTCAAATGAAAATACACATTTGTGATAACCTACATGGTATTTCTCAGATAAAACCCATTTTTCCATGTTGTATCTCTGCAAGAATATGGCAAAGAATCCCCTTTCCCCACTGGATCCTACCAGCTGTCTGGTGCTTGACAGACCATAAAAAGCTATCTTCCTCAAAACACATGCCTAGTTCCCTTTTATGATTTTCTAATTTTAGAAAAGGTCTGCAATGAAAATATGGGAGTGTCCTTCCAGCAAAACTTGTAACTCTAATGGACAGGGGAGAACTAAGCTAAATGGAATTCTAAAATTAAATGTAAAAGATGGTAACAACAGATTCAACTATTTCCACCAAAGAAGAAAAAATTGATCTGTACAAATCTATGAAAACACATTTATGAAAACAAAAAGAAAAATAAGATGATGCAGTTGTTAAAACAGACACTAGACAGACAGCTAGGCAAATCTGACCTTTTAACTTTTTGACCACCTCCGAATCTCAGTTACCTCAATTCCAAAAAAGGGAAAAGTAATACACCTCATGGGGTTGTTATGAGAACTGAAAATATCAACAAAGAACCTACGAGTTGCCTCCTCTTCTTTCCTGCCTTCAAATTGATGCTTACACACTATAAAATTAAGACAAAAATTTATAAATGTGAAAGCTTTTAGAATTTTGGATGGGTTAGTAATTTTTAGTTTATATTCCAACTGACCTTTATGATAATCATGACTGGAGCTTGTTAGAAATGCAGAATCTTTAAGCACCTCCCAGACCTACTGAATTAGAATCCACACCATAACAAGATCTCCAGGCGACTTGTATGCGGATTCATTATGTTGGAAACAATTATAATTTGCCTTTTGCAAAGATCCACTGAGTCGCCAATAAATAGAAATACTGCACACAGCACAGATACTTAGTTTTTTATGCAAAATGATCTAGATACTACTACAGGTAAGTATATAGATACCTAAAAAAAAAAGTTAACTCCCAGATTACTGAATTCGTACCATATTTAATTTCCCTTTTCTTATCAAACAATCCTCATATATTCTACTAAAAAGTCTTTTGTACAGGGTTTCCATTTTCTTCCAGGTATGATTATAATTTATTCTACTTCACAAAGAAGCTCTTCAAAAGAAGCATCCACATTTAAAGTTTTCATTTCTTCACAGTTACTCTAGAGAAAAAAGTCTCTATTTCTCTTCTGTTTGGTTCTCATTTTCATCACACAAAAGGTCAGAGTCCTGATAGGACTGGCTCACCTACAGTGTTTTCTCATGCTAGTCTCCCTATGTAAGATGGTTTCCTCTTCTGACAAAAGTCTCCTTAGGCTCAGTTCAAATGTTTACTTCCTTATCAGGCTCCCTGAATACCAGCAAGTCAACACATAATTTATCATTTATTCAAGTCAGGCACTATGCTAAGTGCTGGGGATAATGATGAACAAAGTAGGTGTGAACTTTGGAATCCAAAGTGAAAGCTGGGCAATAACTACCATTACTACACGTGGCACTTGTACTACCCAAAGTCTGTAATCTTTCCTTCGCCGTTCTCTCTTAGGATTCTGCAATCCCATTATTATAAATATGAGGAAATGGCAATACAAAAGTAAATGGTTTACCCAAGATCACACTATTTTGCAGTGAAGCCAACCACTCGATTCAGGGCTGCCTTAATAAGCTATAATTAGCACAGTGCACTTTGCAATTTAGGAATATATGAAATAAGGGAACACTAGCTTTAAAAGGTCAGCTGCTTAATGCATGTTATATAGGTTGTACTTTGGTATATATAAAGAGGACCCCTTTGAAAGAAAATGAATAAATTGCTTAAGAAAGTTTAATTTGCTTTCTTCAGCTTTAAGAATAGGACAGATTATTCTTGGCATGAAATAATTTAATGCTAAAGACTGAGTTGGGTTAAGTTGTATTGTGTTAACCTCAGGAGGTTCCTTCATTCCTAGTATCATAGTACAAATAGTGTAAATATTTAAACCACATTGGGTTCCTTCATTAGTATGTGAACTTTAAAAATGTTACGCTAACCTAAGATGGCTTCATTTTAGTATATACATTAAAAAAACATTTCCCCAGAGCAGATAAATCCATACAACAGTTTGTTTTTTTATTCTGCACTGTTTTCAAAACACCCCTGCAACCTGGAGCTTATAATATGTAATACAGAAAATTTTGGCAATTGTTAAAACGAATTTGCTTTTTAATTTTATTTTCTTTAAAATAAAGGATGCTAGGGGCGCCTGGGTGGCGCAGTCGGTTAAGCGTCCGACTTCAACCAGGTCACGATCTCACGGTCCGTGAGTTCGAGCCCCGCGTCGGGCTCTGGGCTGATGGCTCAGAGCCTGGAGCCTGTTTCCAATTCTGTGTCTCCCTCTCTCTCTGCCCCTCGCCCGTTCATGCTCTCTCTCTGTCCCAAAAATAAATAAACGTTGAAAAAAAAAATTTTTTTTTAAATAAAAAAATAAAGGATGCTAGATATAAAACAATGTTTTAAGAGGAAATTTTCAAGATGTCAATATTTTTGACATCTTTTAACTCTTTTTGGCTAATTAGACATCCTTTCTGGGAAACAGGAATTACAAAAAGAACTTTTACTTTTGTCCTTGGCCTTTAAGTTCCTGTTTTGTTACAGGATTGATGAGAATCACTGACAACTGCAAATTTGGGCCACTAGAGTCAACAGTGGTAAGTAGAATTTCCATTTAATTTTTAAATCATTTGCGCTTGTTACACTGAAGAATGGTTAGCAAATACTAAGCACAGGCTACAGCAGGGGTTCTCAAACCTGGTGCATGTAAGAATCCCATGAAGATACAGTAACAAAACTTCTTAGCCTAAACTATGGGAAATCTTATGAAAACATTCTCTGTTAGCATACCAAAAAGCCACTTTGAAAAAGAATGCTCCAATTCTTCCTCTTGGATTTTGGTCTTGAGCCCACCCAGTCAAGTTCTTGCTTTTGTCTAGGTTACAGATTACTTCTCTCTTGCAAAATCCAGAGTTTAGAGGTCATCTTACTTGACGCTATCAGAGTGAAAAGTTGAGCACTTCCTCCTCTTTGCAACCTCCTTTCACTTGGTTTCCGGGTTATCAAGGTCATCTGGTTTTCTTTGCCTGGCAGGGTGCTCCTGATTCTAGCTCCAGGGTGGGGAAGGCCAGAGGCTTCAGTTCTTGCTTGGACTTCTCATCTTCTCTTCTGACACTTTACCTGAAGGATCTCATCTACTCTTATGGCCTTAAGTACCACGTTAGGTGGCCAACTCCCAAATTCGTATCTTCTGCTCAGTTCTGTCTTGTGAAAGTCAGGACTTATATTCACCGCACATTTCACTTGTATGGCAGATAGTTGAAAACATTCAAAGTTCAACACCAACTTCTGATCTTTTCCTACTAAATTTGTTCCTCCATATGCCAGTAAATGGCAACTCCATTCCTGCAGATGTTCAAGCCCAAACCACTGGAGTCATTTTTAGTCCTCTATTTCTCTTACAATCTACCAACAAATCTTTTGGAGTCTGTTAGCTCTCTGTTCAAAATATATCCAGAGTCCAGCCACTTCTCAGCATCTACTACTGCAAATTCTGGTCTGAGCCAGTACTACTTCTGGTTTTGATTATTTAGTAATGAACTAATGGGTCTCCCTACTTCCACACTTGACCATTAGAGTGAAAGAAATACTTTAAAAATAGCACTTAAATCCTATCAATTCTCACTGAACTCCTCCTCCCCCAGCCTCACCTCCTATTAATCTCTCTCACTCCAGATTCAGCCAGTCTTCACTGCTACCACCTGAACTTGAACAGACCTCCTTTACTATTTCAAAAGGTTTGTACTTTCTCTTGCCTCTTTCTGAACATCTCTGTATTTCATTCCCTTTATCTTTCAAGGCATTGTTAAATGTTGCTAAATGTGAGGCCATCGCCAACCACCTGTTTTAAATAGACCTTCCTATCTGTACCTTGAGTTTCTCCATGGCACTTGCCATCTGACATACTATGTATTTTATTTATTCATTTTTTCATTGTCTGTCTCCACCAGAGAAATATGATTCCCACAAGGACAGGGATTTTATTCACTGCTGCATTACTTGTGCCTAGAACCATGTTTGATATATAGTAGAGCTTAATAAATATTTGATGAATGATAGGATACTAGATTCTGAAATACATGTTTTTTTAAAATCAAATACCCCAAATGATTCTGAAGGTGGCTGTCTTGGAACTATACTACGAAAAACACTAAACTGGAATGAAACATTTTTCACTAAGGAATAAATGTGAATATTACATTCGAGTATGCAGTTTGACTTGGGCTTGCAAAGAAGGGTGAGTGGTTAGGGTAGAGGGTGTCTGTGAAACTCGCAGAATTATATGCAAAAATGTGATGCACAAATGCATGGGAGAGAATCCATAGCTTTCATAACATTTCAAAGCACTTAATGATACAAAGGAGAGGAATAATCTCTAACTCTGTGGCAATACCACAGATAATATATTTATACTTAGCCCCTCGATGCTCCCAAATATAGTATAGAAACAAGGGCTCTATTAAATTCCCAGGAACACTGGACAAAATACAATGAGAAATGCTTGAAAAACACACATTCAACAAATTTATTACCACAATGACTCAAACACTGAAGTATTTATAATCACAAATTACATGTATAAATATTACATGTATTATTAAGATATATTTAACATTTTTATACTTTTATATTTTTCTTTTTTTTTTAATGTGTATTTATTTTTGAAGCAGAGAGAGACAGAGCACAAGTGGGGGAGGGGTAGAGAGAGAGGGAGACACAGATCTGAAGCAGGCTCCAGGCTCTGAGCTGTCAGCACAGAGCCCCATGAGGGGCTTGCACTCACAAGCCGTAAGACCATGACCTGAGCCGAAATTTTGGAGGCTCAACTGACTGAGCCACCCAGGCGCCCCTACTTTTATATTTTTCAAAACAACTAGAATTTTATAAAACTGTACCAAAAAATCATACCCATAATACATAAACATTTAAATTTACATGTACTTACATAAATAAATATACAAAACTATAATACACAAATACTTAAATTTAACTATCCTAGTTTTATAATATTTGGAATGTACATTCAAATTAGCCAAAAGATTTTCAAAGAAGGTATGATTATTAACTGTTTAATACTTAATCCACTGGGGTAAGAAAGAACCAAAATTATCTTAAAATACATATATATATAGAGAGAGAGACACACACACACACACACACACAGCTTTGTGAAATAATTTTTTATACAACTTCACGAAGCTTAGAAGAAAGTTTTACAAGACACTCTCTCATATACCTTTCATTTAGATGCCCCAATTGTTTACATTTTATCAATCCATTAATATACACATATTTATGCATATATCAATATGCAAATTTCTTATTTATATATATATGCATTTTTTTTCTGTACCATTTAGGAGTAAGTCGGAAGTCACTGTGCCCCTTACCCTTCCATTGTGCATTTTCTAAGATCAAGGACAATCTTATACACAATGGTTATTAAAATCAGGACATTTAACACTTATATAAGAATATTCTCTGATCCACAGTTCCAACAAATTCTGTCAATTTTATTAATGTCCCCAGTAGTTATTCCTCTTCTGGGTTTATATCATTTAAGAAGCTTGCATTATTTAGTTGTCATGTGTTTTTAGTCTTTAATCTGGAACTGCCAGCCTTTGTTAGTGTTTGCTTCTCAACCTCAACATTAAAAAACAAAACAAAACAAAACAAAACAGCCTAAGTTGTAAAGCATGTATTTATTAGGATTTGTCTGATATCTCCTTATGATTAGGTTCAGGTTATGCATTTTTAGCAGGATTAGCACTGAAGTGATGTTTGTCTTTTTCACTTCATCTTATTAGAAGGCATATGGTATTGGTTGGTTCCAATACTGGTTGTGTTAGATTTGAGAACTTGGTTAAAGTGATGTCACACAGGTTTCTCCATCGAGACTATTTTCTGCTTTAAAATTAGTACGCAGTTTGAGAGGAGACATTTAAAAACTAACAGAAATACCTCACTCTTCATCAAACTTCCCACCCATTCGTTTTAAACCCGATTATTTCTACCTTTATCATTTTTCTACATTTATTAGAATTCTACTGTAAAAGGCCTTCTGTTTTTCCATCATTCATTCATTCATTCATTCATTCATTCATGTATTTCATTGTATGTTTCAGTACAGACCCATTGATTATTATTTTATTCATTGAGTTATCACTAATATCATTCTCATTTTGATTCTCAAATTGTCCCCAGCATGGACAGTGGAAACCCTTTCCAGTTGGTTTCTGGATCCTTTTGACATGTTTCCAAGATTATATAAACATTTTATTTTCTAGCACAAGACAAAGGACCAGCTTCATCTAGTGTCTTCCCTGACCCAGTCCTAGATTCAGCCTTTCTATAAGAGTCCTGGTTCCTTTTATAGATGAACAGTATTTAGAACCCCAAATCAGACACTGGGGTACTCTCATTGCTATTGGTGCATCATTGCTTCTAGGTCCCTTATAAGAACTATATTTTATGGCATGCATACACACATCTATGTATCTATGATATGTGTATATACACAAATACATATATTATACATACATTTATAGTATATATACTACCTATACTACTACACAATTACTATACTACATGCATCCATTTTGCTCTATTTATCTAATATATTTAATAAGCACAAATAATATGGACATCTCCAATTCCAACCCAACAGCATAACACAATCTGGTCTTCTCTCATCCTATTGTAACTTCTTTCCCCAGAAGTAAGAAAACTGGCTCTCTCAATGTATTTCTACTCCTATGCTCCATCCTAGATTACAGAATAAGCAATTTTGGAATTGCCAACCTAATACCATTAAGAAAAACCAAACCTATAAATAATAGTTCAATATTTAACTTTTTTTTGCAGTAATAGTGATACACCTTGAGATGCATAAATCTTGTATATGAGTTTTGACAAATAGATATACCTATATAAAACATACTCCTATCAAAATAGAATACTTCTAGTTCCCCAGAAGTTTCCTTTATATCTCTTTCCAGATCAATTTGCCCTTGCACACACATACACAGACACAAACTCTAACTTTTTCACTAGAATAAATTTGTATATTGTACTACTTTATATGAAAGGAATCACAGTTTGCATTCTTTTGAGTCTTCTTTTGCTCAGCATAATCTTTTTAAGATCCATCCGTGTTGCAGGGTATATCGGCAGTACCTTTTTGCATCTTGGTAACAGCTGAGATCAATTCATAGGTTGGTAGGCATCTGGGATCTTTCCAGCTTTGGGCTATTATGAATAAAGTTCCTATGAGCTCTCTTGAACAAGTCTTTTTCTGGACATAAGTTTTCATTTCTCTTGGATAAATACCAAGGAGGAATTGCTGGGTAAAAGGGTGGGTGTATATTTAACTTCATAAAATTATGCCAAATCTTTTCCCAAAGTGGTTATAACATTTATCATTTTCACCAAGCAATGTATGAAAGCTCATATTTTTTCTACATTCTAACCAATATTTGGCCAGTCTTTATTAATTTTACTGTTTTTAAACTACTCATTCTAATGATAACTGGGGGTGTTAATATCTGAAACTGTGATTATGAATTTTTCTATATTTTTATTTCTATTAATGTTTGTTTTATGTAGATTACAACTTAGTATGTACACATCTATAACTATAATACCTTGTTGATAAACTGAACCCTTTATTGTTATAAAACATCCCATTTTACCTCTACTAACACATCTTCTTAAAGTTTGCTTTGTCTAATATTAATATTTCACCAGGAATTTTGTTTATTTAGTATTGGCATTCAGTATTTTTTCTGTCCTTTCATTTTCAAAATATGTTTCTGTACTTAAAAAGTGTCTCTTGTAAACAGTATAAAATTATAGCTTGCTTTTTTATATAGTTTGACAGTCTCTACTTTTAGAGTGTTAGTCCATTTACATTTACAGTATGTATTGATATAGCCATATTTAGGCCTAAAATTTGCTAAATTGTCTTATATTACTCCCACCTGTTTTTACTTTCCTCTCTTCCCTTTATCTGCCTTCTTTTGGGTTTACCAAATATGTATATATAGTTATAATAATTTTTTACTTAAATAGGCATAGATCTTTTAAAGAAATGAAGGAAGAGAAAAAATATATAGTCTTTTAAATATATTTATTTACATATTATGTCCAGTGTACTTCATTCCTTCCTGGAAATCCAAGCTGCCATCTGGTATCATTTTCCTTCAGGCCAAAGAAACTTTCTTTCTGCTGTTCTTTAGTTCTTTAGAGCAGATTTGCTAGCAGTGAGTTAACCTGCCTGAAAATGTCCTTTATTTTACCTTCATTTTTTGAAGGATAGCTTTGCTCTAATCAGAATTCTACACTGACAGGGTTTTTTTCCTTGCTTTTTTTTCCTTTTTCCTTTCAGTGCTTTAAATATGTGAATTTCATTATCTTTTTGCCACTACTTTTTCAAAAAATGAGAAGTCAACTATCCTTCAAAGCACTGTTACCTTCAAAGCACATTATCCCTTGTACAATGTATTATTTCCCAAGATCACTCTCTCAAGATTTTCCCTTCCATCACTGAACTTCACTGGTTTGACCAAAATGTTCTCAGGTATGGTTTTCTTTGTATTTATTTTACTTAGGGTTCACTGACTTTGTTGGATTCATTTTAGAACATCTATGGTCATTTATTTCTATAAATATTTTTTCTTCTATATTTTCTTTCTACTCTCTTTCTTGGGACTCCAACTGCACATGATAGGTCTCCAAACATAGTGGTAATGATATATAATGCCTACTTATTTCTGTATAATAAGTATTTCTGTATAATAAGGCATAAATTCATCTTAAGTAAATACATAAGATTGAGCAATTTAGGATAGTTTGCATTAAAACTGCCATGTATTTGCTGATGCCCTTTATAAATATAGTACAGTACATTATCCATCAAGGGGTGAAAGCAAAAACTGATGTTTTTTAAGCATCTACTATATGCTAGGCACTTTGCTAAAGGCTTTACATGCAGTTTTTCATTTGAAGTCTAGAAAAACTTGAAAGAATAACTATTATAATTTTCTTCACCTTACAAACATAGGAACAGGCTTATATAAATCAAATAACTTACCAAAGTAACACAGTGATGAAGTGCGTATGGAATTCTAAAGCCAATGCCTGTAGCATTCTTAGTCACATTGTACTAACACTACATGCAGACATACTCCATTCATTCACAATTAAATGAATATGAGGTGCACACACTTCTTGGCAATTATTACACAGAAACAAATACAAAATATATGGAATTCCTACTCTAGTAAGAGATACTACCCTCATATTTTTGTTTGTTATTATAATTGCTGGGACCTTCAGTGTACATACAGTAAAAGTATAAAAACCTAAGGTATGGTGTATGTACTGAACACATGCTTTTGTAATTAGATAAATTACTCCTGATCCACCATGGTTTCTAGGTTAGCAATAAGATGTTGCTTAATTTAGAACCTTCTAGTGCAAATGGATACTTTAGACAGATTATCTCCTTCCCAGCCTGCTATTCATATATATAATCACTGCGGTAAGGTTGCAAAGCTCTGTTTTCTGAGCAGGGAGAGTCAGATCAGGATATAAACAGGATTCTCTGGGGGCTTCAAGAGAAGCCAATAATCAGTGCCAATCAAAAGACACCCAGTACGGGTGTGCAAACTGTTTACCAGTTTGTGACAAGATAGTACAGAAATTCGGAGTATTTAGGAAACTTATAACAAATTAGGCTTGTACTTTATATGTCTTTTTAAAAATTTTTTTGTTTTTAATTTTTATTTTAGAGAGAGAGAGAGCTTGTGACTGGGGGAGAAGGGCAGAAGGAGAGAAAAAGAGAATCTCAAGCAGGCACCGTGCTCTGCTCAGCGTGGAGCCCAATGTGGGGCTCAAGCCCAGGATCCTGGGATCATGACCTGAGTCAAAATCAAGAGCCCGATGCTCAACTGACTGAGCCATTCAGGTGCCCCTTACACATCTTTTTTAAATTTCACCTTTCTAGTAATTCAATTATTACTTGTATTTTACGAAACTATCAGTCTGCAACATAATGGAAAGTACAAAGTAAAAAAAAAAAAAAAAAAAAAAAGGCTGGCTGTTCATCAGAGTTTGAGAATACTGTTCCGGGCCACAGCATCTGGGGACAAAGTACTTATATTTTTCTGACTGGTGTTCTTACTGTAATTCAGAGTCGTAAAAGGTGAAATAAGGTTAATCTAAATTGTGTAAGCACAGTGCCAGGCAAGTGGCGGGAGTGGAATCTCTTCCCTGTACTTTATCATTACTACACCATATATCCTCATAATTAGTTTGCTTCTCTTTTCAAATTAGAACACAAGCTCCGTGAGGGCAAGAAAACATGCCATATTCATTTGAGTCCCCCCCAAATTAGCAGAAACTCAATAGATAAGAATAGTATTTTTACCTTTTACCTGTGATTTTTATTTTCTTCCTAAACTGCAGTATTAAACCTAAACCAAAGACCATGAAGGAAAAAGGGCAAAATGCTGTCTGCTCCTCAACACTGCAAGAAGTGAAACAAATCTAAAATACAATAGAAGTCTATCAACAATACTGGTCATGAACAGACTGCACAAGATACCATAGAAGGAAAATAAAGTATTTATGTTTTAAACATCCCTTGCTTTAAAATACAAAATTAACAATTTTAATATATATTCTGGTGATTGTATTGCTAAAACTGGGACACTGATTTCCACGTAGCTACAGAAATGCCAGAAGTTTATTTTAACAACAAATTTAAATACGGAGATGGAATTATAGAAGGCACAGTTAAAAGAGTTAAACAGGTACAACTAAAACAGAGATAGCAGAGTTAAGATACAGAATGGTGGCAGATAAAATATTAAAAAAAAAAAAAAAGTCAAAAACTAAAGAAGATACAGACTTTACTTTTGTGCAACTATGACCTGAATTTAAAATGAAAATTCTCAGGGAACAGACCAAGAAAAATGCTGTGAGTAAATGAAATCTATTACATTTTAGAAGAGTTAGGAAAGAAGTTCTGTGTAAACAAGTCTGAACCTTATCTCCATCTATAGACAGAAAAATGAAAAGCTAAACTATAGCAACATCTGAAGTACCAACTAATCACTGTTATGTTAATGGTACAAAAAAGCCTCTGTTTTTTACTCTGAGATTTTCCTCAGGGTGGAAATTTACACTTAATGCCAAAGAAGATGTAAGAGTAGAATGAGACAAAGTCCCCCCTGCAAGGCAATACATTATAGAAGACTCAAAATTTTCACATACAAATGTCATACAGAAGGCCCCAGGTGGTGTTCAGCTTGCCCACTCTCTGTGTTACAACACTCGGATAATGGTCCCTTTCCTCTCCCTTCCTCTTACTAGAAATTTGTACTTTGTGATATTTTCAGTGGGTCTACTTCCCACTTTCATTTATGTAACGATGTAAGTTAGCTTTTCACCCCTCCTTTTGTAGCTTCTAACCTAAAACTATTTTTGCTTTGCTTTTCTCCTTATTTTTGTCTGCTTTTTCATCTGTTTTTCATTCTCCTTTTCCCAGCACCTCTCCCACACATGGCACATATACTCATAGACTGGTGGAGCTGGCCTCCCAGTTTACAGAAGAAAAACCAAGTCCAAAGAGGTAAAATGACTTCTTGGCTTGGAGTTGAGTGGGGCTTGCGTTTGACAACCACTATCTCTTTACTTTTAAAGTAAATTTTCAGGGCTGATAGCAAAAAAAAAAAAAAAAAAAAAAAAAAACCAAAAACAAACAAAACAACATTTTAAGAACTTTAAAAAACATTAATTTAAAAACCACCATTCCCTTGTTTGTAAAGATGATAAAGTTAAAAGATAATTTAAAAATACAAAATAAAAAGTATGAGACAATTATAATGCTTTTCTCCTCCCCACTGTGTTGGTATAGATTTTAGCATTTCTTAAAACAGCGTTCTTTGAAAAGCAAGGAAAACAAGTATTTCTGAGGAAAGCTGCAGATTTGTTAAAAAGCTTTGGCATATATCTAGTTAAATGCAGCACTGCATTCACCTTATACATGAACAAATAAGTTATAGAATCCTGAACTATACCTACAGGAGTATATATTAAAAAAAAAAAAAAATCTGCGTATCTGAAATCCTTAAACTCATTCTTTTCCCACTTGTTTCCTGCTAGTGTTTTTCAAGTGGATGAAACTAAGTGCAAGTGGAAAGGAGGGAGTTAAAACTGCTAAATGCTTCAAGTAGCCAGTTGATACCCATAGCTTTTGAAATAGTTTTGTTTTTTTTAATTTTTTAAATGTCTTATTGAGTTTTTGAGAGGGACAGAGACAGGGCGTGAGTGGGGGAGGGGCAGACAAAGAGGGAGATACAGAATCTGAAGCCGGCTCCAGGTGCTGAGCTGTCAGCACAGAGTCCGATGTGGGGCTCGAACTCACAGCCTGCGAGATCATGACCTGAGCTGAAATCGTGATGCTTAACTGACTGAACCACTCAGGCACTCCTAAAACAGCTCATCTTTTTAACAGTTATTTTGAAATAAGAAATGTTATAGGAGTCAGTGTCTTGTTTTAGGCATACTGGGCTTACATCACAAGTAAATAAGTACAAGCCTCAGATTTTCTTAGGACACCCACGAAGACGTAGGGGAGAGGGTTGATGCTAATCACCATCCTGCTCATCTGTACTGGTGACAGCTGGTAAAGTCACAGCCAGAGTGGATTGCTCCCTATTCCACTCAGTGGAGCTTTACCTACAATTATCTGACATTTCAAACCATCATTTGGAAAAATCTAAATCTCAGTAATAATGATGAAGATGCCATTAGCAGACATGGAACATGATGAAACAAAAATCCAACATTAAAAGTAAGAGAAAAGAGAATCTGCAAGTATGCCGATAAACTGGTAGGCCTAGGCATTATGTTAATGGCAGATGGACAGTCTCACCCTTATTTTACTTTCCTTGTTGGCCGACTCTCTGTATTTAGTTCATGGTCAAAAATCAGTTCACAAGTCATATAAGAGCACTGTATGATAATGAATATGAGAAATGTCAGCACTGTGTGTCAAGCAATTTGATTTTGATATGCACAACTTTCAATGGATGTACAAACTTGGCATGTTATAACATATGTAAGTCAGCGAAAATATAATTACACATAAATTGTGTGTACACACATTTCCCAATTTAAATGTGCACAACTGGGCACCTGGGTGACTCAGTCAGTTAAGCATCCGACTTGACTTTGGATCAGGTCATGATCTCATAGTATGTGGATTCGGGCCCTGCACTGACAGTGTGGAGCCTGTTTGGGATTCTCTCTCTCTGTCCCTCTCCCGCTGGCACTTTCTCTCTGTCTCTCTAAATAAATAAACTTAAAAAACAAGATTGCTTTTAATCAATCAATCAATATGCATAACTTACATGGTGAAGGTGAAAGAATAAACCTCACCCCAATCAAATAACTAACAACACTTTCTTTTCAGGCTGGCCTTAGAATGCCTAACTTCTTTTCTCTGTACCATCTTGGACCCCTCCAGCTACCTGGATCCTTTAACCACCAACACAGATGCTATTTGAGTCTAGTACCAATGCAAGGCAGAAGAACTTAGGTAGCAGGTTGGGTGGTGAGACAGGGAAAGAAAAGAGCGTCAACATTTTGGGAAAGTGTCTCTTTACTCTGTTGCTACATATATTCTTCAGTATCTTCAGTCTCTAAACAATCTCCCCTAACTCCTTTTGAAGCCCTCCCATTTACCCAAATATTCAGAGTCCCTGCCCTAGTTACTATATTCAAATAACTAAGGAAGCTGTTCTCTGTTAGGGATACCTAAATGTAAACCTAGATTTTTCTTCTGAAATGCAGATGAAGCTCATGCTAATTATATGTGCAAGTATCCATGTATCTTTTAAGTTAAAAAAAAAAAAAAACCTGCATTACTCACTTAGGACTTCTGGACATTTTGTTCTTTTCCCCTGTATTATTACTTTATCTACTATTGGGGATCCTCACAGTTGGCATTTAAAAGTTCAAAGGACTGTGGTCTTTCTTCTGAAATGGCAACAAAAGCAGCTTCCCTAAGTAAGTAGAAGAGGGAGAAGCCAGGCCAGTCCTTTTGGAAGTCTTGGGCAAATTCGATCTGCTTTTCTGCCTTATCATGATCTTCTCTCATATCTTGACTTTCTTCACTTCTGTATTTCTTAATTCACATCTTTCTCTTGCATTTTCAATAGGTGTTTACTAGGATGTTTACTTGAACATCTACTCTTTCAAACTATCTTCTTCCCCTAGTGTTTGTATAATCTAACTTGAACTGTCACCTCTATTTTTGCAGATTTCTTGTCTTTATTCCTTTTTTTTTTTTTTTTAACGTTTTATTTTTTGAGAAACAGAGAGAGACAGAGCACGAGCAGGGGAGGGGCAGAGAGAGGGAGACACAGAATCTGAAGCAGGCTCCAGGCTCTGAGCTGTCAGCACAGAGCCCAACGCGGGGCTTGAACTCACCACCTGCAAGATCATGACCTGGGCCGAAGTTGGATGCTCAACCAACTGAACCACCCAGGCGCTCCATCTTGTCTTTATTTCTAAGAGTCTTGTGTTGATTTATTTGTGGATGTCATACCTGCATCTCAAGTTTTATAATCTGTCTGAACATATCGTTTTTCCTCAAATAAAAAACCTACCTTGTACAAAGTTCCACAATAATTATTAACAGTTCTTTCATCAAATGACTTGCAGTTCTTCCTCCTGCTAGTCCATTCTACAGATTCCTAGCATACAAAGCATACCCGAGTATAGTTCTTAATTCAAAAAACCCACTAACTGAAGATTCCAGGCCTTCTATCTTCCTTCTGATCTGTCCTATGACTTACTTGTCTAATCTGAAGCCTCATTATTCTCCTTCACCCACCTGGTACTCTCCAAAACCATACTGAACTATCTAAAGCTTTAAACGTGACTATTCCACCATCATGTTTAAACCACTTCTGTATCCTCAAGTATGTAGTATGGTGCTGCACACCGGAAAAACAGAAAGAACATCAGATCAGCAATAAAAGATGGGAAAGGGAGCTAAAACAGAGTGGATCTATAGGGACCTCGGAATACAAAGAAGGGATACCCACTGAGAAGCATTTCAGGTTTCACACTCCAAGTCTGTTTTCTCTTATACTACTTTGTCTCAAGGAAACTCAAAAACATTGACTTACAATGGGCATTGCCCCATACCCTAGGCATTGTTTTGGAAATATCTGGGGGTGGCTTCTGGTTATCTGAATGATTGGGAAATGCTATGTGGGCAAGGCCAGGGATGCTTGATGTTTTGAAATAAAAGAGACAGTACAGTTGCACATAATAAAAAACTGTTCCTTACTGGGCAGAACCTTGAAACGTCCTGTATATCTCTGCCAATGCAAAAACCTAGCTTACAATCATCAAGCCCAGAGCTTAACTTAATTTTACATATAAACATAAATAATGGTGGGGTGCCTGGGTGGCTCAGTCAGTTGAGCCTCCGATTCGGCTCAGGTCATGATCTCACGGTCAGTGAGTCGGAGCCTGCATCCAGCTGCGTGCTCACACCTCAGAGCCTGGAGTGTTCTTTGGATCCTGTGTCTCCTTCTGTCTCTGTCCCTCCCCTGCTCACTCTCTGTTTCTCTCTCTCAAAAATAAACACACATTAAAAAAATTTTTTAAACATAATGTTTTACACAGTTTTTCTATTCTGTTTTATGAAAGTGCAAACATCTCATAAATAATATTTCATTTTGTTTTGAACTTTATACTATGAGCTGCTTATCATTTGGAAAAAACTCACATCACAGAAAGCAATGTTCTTTATAAATTCCAAATCACTAATATAACATGGCTTTATCAGTCTCATTTGTAGCTGTTTTTTTTTTTTTCTGTCTCTAGATTAATATCTCCCCTCTCAAAAAGCACAATTTCCACGCCAATGGTAATGTCTGCTACAGTGAAAACAACACTGAACTCACAGCAATAACTTCATCACTTAGCCTCAATTTGCTCATGTATAAAATGAATATATGCTCTACTTACCTTAGAGGTTATGAGAAACAACATGATAAAATGGATATGAAGCATCTCAGAAAATATCAAGTTCTATGGGTACTTTACAATGAGACAAATCATAATATTTCTGACTAGAAATGAAATAGGAAGAAGGTCCTAAAAGTCTCTGCCCCCAGTATATTGATGAAATAACAGTGTAGAAATTTACTAGTATACAGGATTAATAATATTTAAACACTTAATAAAATCAAACCCTAAACCTGTGATACCCAATACATTAGCTATACTTTTGCCAAATTGTAAAATACACACTAGATGTAAAGAACATATACTATTAAAAATAAAATATATTATTAAGAAATGTTTCATCTTCTTACTTTTACAAATGTAGCTAGTGGAACATTTTTTGCTTACACTGCATTTCTGATAGGCATGCTGCTGTAACTAAGCAAGGCAATAACAAAACCAAAAAAGCGTGACAATACCGATCTTTAGCTAATAAAACAATAAAGAATGCATACTCACTTCATCAGTGAGTTCTCCAAACACTGTTATGACATCTATTAAAAGACTTGCAGTATAGAAAGACTTGATCATGTTTCTAAACAAGAAGAGAGAGCTGGTTGAGTTAAATGAAAACCATTAAGCTGCAGAATTAGTCAGGTAACTGTAAGAAAAAAAATTCTAGTGTTTTATAAAAGCAGTCAAAAATTAATGTTTTAAATAAAATCAGATTTCAAGACCACAACAAAGCTCCTTTTATAATCTGTATTGGGGGAAAGTAACAACACCCATAAGTAAATATACTACAGCAAAGTTTTATAGTCTACTTTTCATTAAAAAATGCAATTATAGTATTATCCAAATCTGTATCAAGCTACGTTCATTTCTTTGCGTTATTATTAAAATAATGACAAATCATTTCACTTGGCAGGTTGTGGTAATTAAAAAAAATCAGTTTCACTGAAACAGGCTCTTGTTGGCTAAAATCAACTCTTAGATTTTACCAAATGTTAAATAATGGCTATTTGCAGAGTATTCACTGAAAAAATAAATCTGCCGTTGGTATTCTTCTTTCAGCAATTTTCTCTAAAAAGGCAGGATTGCTCTTGTAACTCAAAATCATTCTGAGATTCTGCAAGTAATTAAAAAAAAATCTAAATCATTAATCAAGAGGTCTGAAAGCATTCAGTGGAAGACTGGATAATTCCAGTTACACAGTAATTTCAATTTTTAAGTTTAATTTAATTTTTCTGCCTTACTTACTTGTGAAATCGTCCAGCACGATCTTCGTTATCTGCATACAAAAACATTTTCAAAGCATAATTCTCCAAGTGGGCAGAACCAACTATTTCTTGAGTAATAGCTTCATTATCACCCAACTGTTTCTTAAGCTAAAATTAAATCAGGTACAAAGCTTAAGATTTGGACTCACAAGAAGTCTACTTAAGTACAAATAATCCTATAATCCTAATAATCATTTTATATTTTAAAAATTACACCCATTTCAGTAGATCTATCAATGAAATCTCAATAAAATTGCTCTCCCTCAGCCCAAGGTTTTTAGAAAATCCAATGTTTACAAAATTTTGAAGAAACATATTTATAATAACCTGAAAGGATAATTTAGCTCTAAAAATCAAAATAAGCAAGAATAAAAAGATAACACATCCAACTATCTATGTAAAGCATCAGACAATATTTCAAGATAATAGTCAATATACTATCAGGTATCCTAAAAACAGAATTGGGAAATTCTTATGATTAGGAATTCCTAATCACAATTTAAAATTTTAATTTATTCCCATTTCAATTTCTTCTATCAAATATAAAAAATGAGATTAGGGAAATCATTATATCCTAAAATAGTATCACTCAGAGGATACTGTGAAAAAAAAAAAAAAGATCTATTTCTACAGTATAAGATCACAAACTGAGACTAGGATTACAGAAGTTTTTAAAATTTAGCCTAATACCTCAAAGTTAAAACACAACTCGCAACTGTAAATTTTCAGTCAGTACATCCCTTTCCCACACATACAATAATTTAAAATGTCTTAAAATTTATTTATTTATTTTGAAAGAGAGAGAGAGAGAGAGGAAGGGGGAGAAAGTGAGTGGGGGAGGGGCAGAGAGAGGGGGAGAGAATCCCAAGCAGCCTCTGCACTGTCAGTGTAGAGTCGATCTTACAATGGTGAGATCGTGACCTGAGCTGAAATCAAGATTCAGATGCTTAACCGACTGAGCCACTCAGGTGTCCCAATAATTTAAAATATTTTAAACACAACAAATTAAGTTCCTACATCTTACCCAGACTGTTCTACTGGAATGAAATGACTTTCTGAAATATTAAATCTGAGTACCACACTACTGTTTAAAAATGGTTTTTCTCAAAGACACCATGACGTAAAAAATCAAATTTAAAAAAGGCTTCAGGATTTTTCACAAAATCAGGAAAATAAGTATCCTTAAAATTACAACAGAATAATTTAAGTTCCAGAAGAGATACAATGTTGGAATTTAAGAATGTTTTCCCTATGCTTATCCTGATCAAAAACAGAAAAAACCCACATCTAACACTAGTTTACTGTATCCATACTATGATATGCTTCAATTCTAGATTTAGTTCTAGAAAAATTTAGCAGGAGTATGTCATTTCATCTCATCTTCAACGTGAAATATCGGCAGCAAAAGCATCATACATTCAGTTTACTAACTGCAATCTAAACATTACAGCTCAGTGGTCACTTCGGCAGCACATACACTCAACATTACCGCACAGGCCGATGGGCTCTCACCATGCAATATGCTTATTCTACCTGCTGTGCAATTTAGATAATAATACACTCCTGCCGAGTCCCTTTATAAATGTGATTTTACACTTCACTTACTATAAAGAACTATTCTGAGTTCTGTCTTATCCGTAAGCTATTATTTTAGTTATTATTTTTATACTGTGAAACTAATAAAGACATATATGCTATATAGTTTATTAGTGACAGGATTTTAAAAATATATTGTTATGTGTGGAACATATTTCTCCTCTCCTAACCCCACCTTCCAAAAAAAGAGTACTCAAATTTTTCCTGTACTTACAGAACCCATGTTAGAAGTAGGACAGACAGCCTTCAAGGGCAGCTGGGTTTCCATCAGTGGTGCCACTAGGTTCACCATCAGTGGTTAAAAGTTGCGATGACAGGGATTCCGGGTCAGAAGGCCAGATACCCATATCAAGTTATAACCCTACTGCCCATGGCTGTTTAATCTAATAAGGCTTTGATCTGGATAACTTTCAACATTTATAAAAGCTCTGGGCTGACTATTATAAATGTTTTGATTTTTAATATATCTAAATTTTGTGTCTTTAAATAAATAATGCAACTAGTCAAATAAATATTTAGATTTATAATTCTCCTGAGCAGGAGCACATAATTAAATAAGTAAATAAAAAGTTGCAGCTATTAATATAACAGCCTCTGAAGAGATGAATTAATGACGAGTAGACCCTGACATTGTTAAAAGAGAAACCAGGACGGCTGGGAGAGGAGGCACAGGGTGGAGCCCTGATTACTAAGAGGGATTACTATGGCTGCCCCTGCCTTCCTGTACTTCAAACCCATTCAATTTTCCCTGGATCGATGCCTCTATATAACCTGTGAAATTATATCATGGTTCAAGAAGGTGACTCATACATTAGTCACCTACCACATTTCTGCTAGCAGGGAAGAATGCCTGGACCAGAAAAGTATCTTGTGTCCTGGTACCGAAAGTAAGACAAAGAGACTACAGGCAACTGATACCATTTTCTTCAATGTCCCTTTCACTAAATAAATAGCCCGTTTCATTTTTATAAGAGCTATCTAAGAATTCTCAAATCAATCATCCATGTGACTGCATGAAGTAAGGTTAGAAAGGGTCTGTCACCTGTGAAAAATGACTCAAAGGCCATCTATAACATCTATAATAACAGGATATAGTGGTAAATGCAAAGACACTGAAAACTACTTTATGCTTACAACTAACTCCCTTAGCAGTAAGATGTAAACAAACAAAAAAAAATTGCGTCTAATTTTTTCCCAGCTGTAAAAACTTTGTGGATTGCTGTCAAGGGGAAGAACTAAAATGGCAAAATACACATACACAAATGCAATAAAATGCCACTTAAAACATTAATCAGAAAATCAACGATCAGTGTTTAACTTACAGCTTCTAACTGATCCATTAGCTTTGATAAAAATTTACGACATTCTGGAGTTTTACTATCAATCTTCATTCCAGTTTGCATTGCATATAAACGACCTACAAAGGAAAATAAGATGGTTTGAACAATCTTTTTTTAATGTTCCTTTCTATTACTAAATGTTTAAATATTTTAAATGTTTTTATTTGTTTTTGAGAGACACAACAGAGACAGAGCACGAGTGGGGGAGGGAGAGAGAGAGAGGGAGACACAGAATCTGAAGCAGGCTCCAGGCTATGAGCTGTCAGCACAGAGCCCAATGTGGTGGGACTAGAACTCACGAACTGCAACCGCGAGATCATGACCTGAATTGAAGTCGGACGTTTACCTGGCTGAACCACCCAGGCGCCCCTCTATTACTGAATGTTTAAAATATGTGTTCTAATAAATAATTTAAAATTTGAGTGAATTTAGAAATAAAACTTTGATTTACTATAGATCTTATTTACAAAAATAAAGAACACACAAATATTATGCAAAGAATGCAAGAAATTCATAATGATAATAGCAGTATTTTTTACCAAGACCTTCTTTTTTGACATTATGATTAAAAAAAAAAAAAAAAAGACCAGGTCCTAAGCTGACAAAAGGCCTGTAATTTAATTGGCAAGTTAAGGCACTCAGAAAAACAACTACTTACACAAGAGCACTCATCCAAGTGCCAGTTAAGTGATACTGATAAAATATATAATATGGGATAGAATACTGGGAAATGTATCTTGAGCTCAGGCTAACAGGGAGAACTGTTTTAGTCATTTTTATATATACAAAAAAAAAAAAAATACCCTTTCTTTTTAAAAAGTTAATAAAATTAGAGAAAGGCTAAAGCTAAAAACCTTTGTGACACCATGACCCTAATACCTTTCCCATTGATGGGAGCTATGAACAGTTCTGTGGTAGTTGTTGTTACCATTGGTGTATACATATACCATCTGTGATTTACTCTTATAGTCTATAAATATGTTCTGGAAATCTGTGATAGTGCTACAGTGCTCCACCCTATGGAGAGACACAACATTCACATTCAGGTAGTTCTTGGATTTTGAGGACTACAAATCATATTGTGCTACTACACCTTCTTGTGATACATTCAAGAGCTCCTGGAGGCAAATACCAAGAAATGGAATTCCTGGGTCACAGTATATGTATTTTTTTCACTTCTGAGAGCTACTCTCAAGCTGTCCTCCAAAACAGATTACCAATATGCAGTTATATCACCAACATATACAAGAACTCATTTCCCCAAACCCATGAAAATTTGATATTATTAAACTTCCTATCAGTCTCAGGATTTTAAGTGATCTTTCATTTTCATTACTAAAAAAGTACTGCATATTTACTGCATAGCTCTATATTCCCCTGTATCAATTAGGAGTAGTTATCAATAAAAGAAAGAAAATCTGTCAAATTTTGTTGTTTGCTTTTTAACAAATTGTCTTGTGGCAGGAGGAATAGAATGTTTTCCCCTCAAATGGAAGCTTGTGAACACCATCCCTCTTCCCTGCTTTACTTTTCTCCTCAGCACGTAATCATATTCTATTTATTTATCCACTATCTCTACTCCAACTCAAATTTAAACTCTGTGATGATGGCGATTTTCGTCTACTCGGTTTGCTGATGTACCCTTGGCTTGGCATGCAGGATAATGCTTGGCCTTCGATAAACATTTTCTGAATAGATAAGTACATGGACGAAAGAATGGCTCATTCTGCCCCACTGACTGAAATGCCACTTTTAACATTCATTATCATATATTAAGCTTCCGTGGGATAAAAGGGCCCAATTCTGTATACTGTCTGTCCTGTTTCATTTGTCTCCTGGCCTATCACTGCTTTATTTACTAGAGCTTTATAACATGGCTTGGTATCTGTTACTCTCAGGATTTCCAATTCAATTATGTCTACTCGATCATATCTTTTAAAAATATATTAAGATATATATACATATATAATATGCAGTTATTTACTTTCTTTTTAATTTTAATAGCTTAATCTCAAGAAACTACTTTTTAATGCTTAGGCTTTTAGTTTATTCCATGTTACATACAGAGTCTGATGTTTATTAATGTATTTATTTTCATATATCAAATTTAAGGGTCTGATCCATCTAGGTTTTTATGCAAGAAAAAAATGGAGTTCCAAAAGTACTGTACAGATTTATACTGCTACACAGTTTAAAAAGCATGGTGTTTTCATTTTCCCTGCACACCAGCCAGCACTGGGTATCACTTTGACCCAAAACCAGGTTCTAATTTGAAAAGCAAAAAACCCGATCATTTTAAACATCCAATGGTCACAAATGTGACCAAATTTTCTTCTTCTTCTCTTTCTTTTAACCAGTCATATTTCTTTAGCATGTTGTCTGTTAGGTTTCAGTCATCTCTCCCTTCCCCCCACACCTTTTAAAACATGGTTGAACACCCTTTTCTTTTAAACCAGTCACATCTCTTTTGAGCTGATCAAGATCTGTGCCTGCCTTAAACTCCTTTTCTTCTTATGACTGTGACTGAACTCCCCAAGACTTCCTCTTTGTGAGCTGTTCAGGTTTTTTGTTCCAGCATTTTTGCTGCATTTTTTCTTCTAAAGTACATCACATGAGCTCTTTGGAAAACAAACATATTGGCTGCAAATATCATGCCGTCTTTCAATTTTTGAATGCTGATTTGAAACAGAGGCTTGAAATATTTATGTACTCAAAGCTATTATTTGTGATTTTTTTTTTTTTTTCTTGTCAATTCTGTGCTTGGAAAAGTTCTTTTATCTCCAAGGGACTTGATACTCATTTACATGATTTTTCTAGTTTTTCCTACATTTTAATTTTTCAAATTTAACTCTTTTACTTGCATTTCCTCTCCTCCCAAGTTACTGGCACCAATCTCAAATAAACTTAATAAATGATCCTTCCTTTCTCCAATGATCTGTGGTTCCCTCTTTAATATATTTTTATTTTTTCGATTTCCTGGCTATTTGATTTGCTGAAATCACAGATCAAATGCCATCTTTACAAATGACAATATCTGTAACTGGTAATATGCTTTTTCTTCCTCCAAATTTAATCTTGCCATGTTTTACGGTATTGCCAAAATTCTACCAAGAATTTTAAGTATTCTTGCTCTTATTTTTAAGAGGAAGGCTTCTGCTTGGCAGTAGGGATCAATTTCGTGCCAGGTTGTTTATAGTCACACTAATAGAGTCCCCACCCTATGCTATATTGAAACTGCAGCCTCTGGGACCTACATGATCCCAAGGATTGGCAAGAAAATGAGCTGGAGTGTGGGAAAGAAAATATTAGCATTTCTACTGATAATTTGTATATCATTCTTTATGTTTCTATGTTTCTGTATCTTTAAAAATACATATAGTGTTTTTATAATACATTAGTACATCAATATGCAAATATAATTTATAATTTACACAATATAATTAAAGATTAATTTTTTTAAAAAAACTCATGGATAGGTTAAGAATCACTACTCACAGCATCCTTACTCCTCTCAACTATAAACTATATTTTCTTACCCCAACCTACCACTTACGTCTTCCACAGGGCCCCATTCCTTCTACCATATCCCTTGGAGCTACTGCTTTATAATCGGAAAAATCCCCTACATGTCCTCAGATTCCTTCTCCCTGTCTTCACTAAACCTTGATGTCACCTCAAGAAATTCTCTTATATTCTTACTGGCAAGTATAATGGTTTTTTTTCTGTGCATTCCATTGCTACTTACAGTTTTTTCTCCATGTTTTCTAAAAACACTGGTCTAGGGCTCAAGCCCCTCTCTTCCACCTGATCTTGTTAATGCCTGTAACTGCCCAAGGACCTCAAGGTCCTTCTGTGTCCATCATTGAAAATTTTCCTGTTCATGTGGATAATTAATAATTGTGTCAGAGACTGCTAACTGCCTACCCACATTCTTTCTTCCTACCTCCTTTGCTAACGAGCCCCCTTTATTATTAAGGGCATTGTAATGTACCTAGCCAAAAGTACATTTCCCAGTATTCCTCAAAGCACGATACGACCAAGTAACTAAAACTGGCACCATATTATCAGAAGTTGTTGGAAGAGAATTCTGGAAGTCACCTTAAAAGGGGGAATGACAGCTGGGGAAAGGTTTCATTGACCCTTTCCCTCTTCTACTTCTGCTGCCTAAAATAGAAATGGTATGACTGAAACTCTAGTAGATACCTTAGATCACAACGCAACCCTGCAAATGGTAATAATCATATGCTGGCTTGTAGAGCTGAAATTGGAAAGCACCTTGGTCCCTGCAGACTTCGTGGATTTGGCACACACTGGGTACTACCAACATCAGACTTTGTTTTATTTTTTTTATTTTATTTTTTTTTTAATTTTTTTTTCAACGTTTATTTATTTTTGGGACAGAGAGAGACAGAGTATGAACGGGGGAGGGGCAGAGAGAGAGGGAGACACAGAATCGGAAACAGGCTCCAGGCTCTGAGCTGTCAGCACAGAGCCCGACGCGGGGCTCGAACTCACAGACCGCAAGATCGTGACCTGGCTGAAGTCGGACGCTCAACCGACTGCGCCACCCAGGCGCCCCCAGACTTTGTTTTAAATGAGGAAGTCAAGTCCTTCTTTTACTTAGCCATTGTTATTCTTGATTTTCAGCAATAAGAAAGCAAATCTAATCTTAAAAATACATAGAACCATCTTCTCAATTCTTAGTGACCTGGTCTCCAAAATTTGTACGCACTCTCCCTTATATGCCAGTCACTCCATAATTAAATTACCACCTCAAACTGTTGTACTTCCAAAATCAGTATATTAAGTACCAAGTCTAAATACAATTTCCCTTTTTTCCAACTTAAAGTTATGCCTATTAAAACAGGTGTCCAGTTCACGGGTGTCTATTTCTTCATTTACAATCAAGTCTTTTCTCCTTTAACTTCTCTCGGCAGCCAGCTTTTTTTTTTTTTTTTTAATTTTTTTTTTTTCAACGTTTATTTATTTTTGGGACAGAGAGAGACAGAGCATGAATGGGGAAGGGGCAGAGAGAGAGGGAGACACAGAATCGGAAACAGGCTCCAGGCTCTGACCCATCAGCCCAGAGCCCGACGCGGGGCTGAACTCCTGGACCGCGAGATCGTGACCTGGCTGAAGTCGGACGCTTAACCGACTGCGCCACCCAGGCGCCCCAACCAGCTTTTATTTTACAATGTATTTTTCTAGAATTTCATTGCCCTATGTCCTTCTATCCCATAATCTTTTTACTATATTCCTCTGGCAAAAGTACACTCATATATAAACTCAACAATCCTCATTCTCTATGCCTATATTTGAGAAATACCACTAGCAGATTAGCACCATTATAATTATTCAAATTATCAACCTCAAATGAGCTTAACACATGCGTTCCCAACCTCCCAAATAACTATTTCAAACATACGTCAATCTATTTTTTTTTTTTATGTTTATTTATTTTTGAGAGGGAGAGAGACAGAGTGTGAGCAGGGGAGGAGCAGAGAGAGAGAGAGACACAGAATCTGAAGCGGGATCCAGGCTCTGAGCTGTCAACACAGAGCCCGATGTGGGGCTTGAACTCATGAACCACGAGATCATGACCTGAGCCGAAGTTGGACATTTCACCGACTGAGCCACCCAGGCACCCTTTGGTCAATCTCTTTAAAACAACAACCTCAAAAACATGCACTGAAAATGTAATATACATTAGTTAATTATTCACTACCTATATACACTACTGGCTAACATGATGTCATGAAAATGTGAGGAAATACAATACAGACAGTTTGGTTTTCCTAGGAGGTCTTTCTCCTTACCTTCTTAACATGGTAGTGAACACTATATGAATCCTACAATCCATGGAGTGTAATTAGCTATTTGGTGAACCAACTTTGGGGATAAATGGCTATCCAGCATAGACAGGTTGAAAAGATGAGATGGATTCTTAGGTTTCCAATGGCTTAAGTGGCAGCCATCTAGGACTTAACCATTAAGGAAACACGCAGAAATTAATTGAGCAGTTTTCTTTTTACCACGAGAAAATGATTTAAGTGATTTATTCATATGCAAAAAGTACAATTCTCAGGGGGCACTTGGGTGGCTCAGTCAGTTAAGCATCCCACTCTTGATTTCAGCTCAGGTCATGATCTCAGTTTGTGAGATAGAGCACTGAGTCAGGCTCTGTGCAGAGAGCGTGGAGCCTGCTAGGGATTCTCTCTATCTCTGCCCTTCCCCGGCTCTCTCTCTATCTCAAAATAGATAAATAAACCTTAAAAAAATTTTTTTTTAAAAGTACAATTCTCAGTTTCTAATCTGTTATTTTTAACTACCACTGTTATTTACAATAAAAATGGAGAGTATCTAAATCTTATTTCTTCGGAAGCAAAAAATCAAATTATTCTCAATTCACTATCACCACAACCATTATTATACTTCCTCACAACACAGTATCAGCTCCTGTCCTTTACAAGTTAACCTTAACACAGATGTTTGATACTTGCTATAAAATGTAATGACAATACAGTTCATTGGTTTTGCCTTCATACATTTTCTTTCTTGGTTTATGTGCATAATTTAGTCTTTGCAAATACAAGTAACACCTTTATTTTTTTTTTTTTTTTTAATTTATTTTTGGGACAGAGAGAGACAGAGCATGAATGGGGGAGGGGCAGAGAGAGAGGGAGACACAGAATCGGAAACAGGCTCCAGGCTCTGAGCCATCAGCCCAGAGCCTGACGCGGGGCTCGAACTCACGGACCGCGAGATCGTGACCTGGCTGAAGTCGGACGCTTAACCGACTGCGCCACCCAGGCGCCCCCCAAGTAACACCTTTAATTGAAGAACTGGAAAGAATCATCACAGAATTGGAAACAGGATAAAATTGGCCTGGCTTTAACATTTTTTAATATCTCACATGTTTGATTTCTTAAATACAGAAAATTATCTTCTGATACATTTTTTAATATTAATAAAAGTGAGAAGACCTTAAATCTACTTGTGAAAATTAATATGTACACAAAAAGATCTTTTTGCCAGAAGGGATGGAAAAGGAATCACTTTCATGTACAGCTCGAGACAAGTAATTCATTGTAGCAGCAGCAGGATGATGAAAAATTAATGTCTAACATGGAAAATTACCTACTAAAACAGAAAAAATATGTAGCTAAAATCATGTATAAGAAAATATATTTGATTTATTTCATCAAGGAAATGTGTTTATTTTTATGAATAAATATTATTTGAAGATGAGTAATGAGGCACATTTGCAAAAGGATTAACAACTTTCCAACCTAACTTTAATTTAATGTGAAGCATTTAGGAGATAAACATTTACAAATCCTGAAGGTATGTGTAATTCAAAGTTCCATAAAATCTAAACATTAACATTCTAACACATCCTTGCTTAAACATGAGAAATATAAAACTATGAAATGCATGATATAAATATACAAAAAAAAGATATATAAAAGCAGTTGTGAAGAGTGATGCTTTGATAGGTGAAATAAACATGGCACTCAAATAGGAATCATTATGATTTACACTGATGTTTAAAAGAAGATTTTTTTCCAATAAATAGAACTGAATATATTACTCTATTTGTAAGTATATTGTAAATATTTGCTATATGGTTAGTATTAGCTTTTGTGAAGGGACTTCTGAGCCAAAGATTAAAAAGAAAGTATGAATGAGTGTCTACTAATAAAGGGTGTTTACTTTGCTCATTCCTTCATTTAACAATATTTTTGGAGCTCCTGTCATAATATAGTAGCTTTAAGAAAAAGTGAACTACTCTTGAATTCTTACTAGAAGATTATGCTGGTATAGAGCAAATACTAAGTGACGATTTGATTACTAAAACGAGACCAGATTCAAATTTTGGCCATGATGGAGTAATGAGACTTGCCATTCACCATAAACATCAAAAAACTAGACAAAATATATGAACCACATTTTCACAAATGGAAACAGATGGGAAGACCATGACACCCGGAGAAAGGAAACAAATGAGACGACCACACCAATGATCAGCCCAGCATTCTTCCTGGAGGCACATTTTTCTTTTTAATACAGAGCGCGAGTGGGGGAGGGGCAGAGTGAGAGGGAGACAGAATCCGCCGAAGCAGGCTCCAGGCTCTGAGCTGTCAGCACAGGGCTGCATGTGGGGCTTGAGCTCAGGAACCATGAGATCATGACTTGGGCTGAGGTCGGAAGCCTAAGCAACTGAGCCACCCAGGTGCCCCTTTGGAGGCACATTATAAACTAAGGAGTAGGGGGGAGACCCAGGCAGAGCATAGTCTAGTAGAGTTGAGAAAACAGACTATAGAGTTCAGGTCTCCGGAAGCAGCTATAAATGGAGGCACAGAGTTCGGAAGAGTGGAATCCATGCAGAAAAGAACCCCAGAAATCTGACCAAGGATAAACTTGAGGCTAAGCTGAATACTACCAGGTGTAGGTGTACAGGGAAACTCCACAAAGTCAAAGAGTGAGCAGAAGCCGTGAGTGGAACCATCGCCAAAGCACATCCCCAAAACTGGGATGCTTTCAAGTTCCAGCCAGGGTGCAGAGCCCTTAATGCTTATCCAAAATATTCAGTAGAGACCCTAAATTTGGGATATGCTTTAGTAGAGGATTACCGTGTCCTCAGAGCTACTTTAGACCGGCTGCCAAAACTAATAACAAACAAAATAAGGCACAAACATATCACACTGAACTGCAACTAACTTAACTGTAGGCCAGATCAAATCTGTTCAAAACTACAAACTCCAGATGTTCAAGAACTTAAAATTCACTGTCCTCCAACGAATCAAAAATTACTAAGGTGGCAATAAGCAGGAGAATGTGAACAGCCCAATAAGATCAAACACTGACAAAATAACAGAAAGTGACATTAAAAATAGCAGTGATATTAAATTACTGGGAAATCATAATGAAGTATTTAATGGAAAACATGAATGAGGAGAGAAACAGAACATATATAACACAAATGGAACTTCTGGAGATGAAATATACCTGAAATAAAAAATGTATTGGATAGGGATTAACAGAAGTTTAGACACCATGAGAGAAAGATTAGTGTACTTCAGAACACAGCAATAAAAACTACTCTACACAGGGAAAAAGGGATTGAAAAGAAAAAGAAAAAGAAAACCAGAGTCTCAGTGAGTTATGAAAAAAAAAAATGTTCTAATGTATGTGTAACTGGATTCTCCAAAGAGGGTGGGGAGGTGTGGTTAAAAAAAAAAAAAAAGAAAGAAAGAAAGAAAGAAAGAAAGAAAGAAAGAAAGAAAGAAAAAGAATTGAGTGCTGAAGAAAAATATAAACAAATTAAAATTCTTTATCCAGCAAAAATATCTCAAAAATAGATATGAAATTAAAGTCTGTTTCACACAATAGAAGCTGAAAGAATTTGCCAGCAGCAAGCCTGTGTAAGAAATGATAAAGCTCTTCCACAGGAAAGAAAATGATACCAGATTTAAAAGTGGGATCTAACGGGAGGAGTAACAAGTGCTGAAAATGGTAATTATGTGTGAAAATATTTCAACATCTTATTTCATTTTATAAATTTCTTGTAAAAAATGACAGTTAAAGAAATTGAAATGTATGCTAGGGTTTATGACATATCTACAAGTAAAATGTATGGAAACAAAGGATAGGAGAAGGGAAAAGAAAAGTTCTTACTTGGAATCTGAGGCAGTATGTTATATGATAGTAGACTATGATAAGTTAACATAAACGCTAGAGCAACCACTAAAAAAATAAAACGAGGAGGAATACCTAAGAAGCCCATAGTTGAGGCACAAGGGAATCCAAAGTGTGTCCAAAGAGAAGCAGTAACTGAGGTTAAAAAACATCTAAAAACCAAAAAACCCTGACAAGCCACAGAAAAATAAACGATGAAGTGAACGAAAGCAGGAACTTCACAAGCATTGAAACCTCTTTCATGTAATAACATGCTGCTCAAAAATAAGTTTTCACCTCGAACGTCAAACATAATTGTCATAAAAAAAGACACTTTAAACCTGCATGGGTGCCAAAGCAAAACGATGACAGTAAAGGATGAATTACCTGACACCACCCCCCTGGGCCTTTAACCTTAGGGACAGACTGAGAATCTAAAATGAAATGATTTACTTCACTCAAAACTAGGAGGAACTATTAAAATGATCATTTTTAAAAAAATAAAACTCATGTTTGCAACACAATTCCAAAAACAAACAAAAGGTAAATAAATGGGGAATGTTAATGGATAAATCAGCTGTCCAACTGTGCTTTATTATTAACCTGTGATTGCTACAATCATGTAGCCTGAGTCAGCCTGTAATAAAAAATGATAAGTACTCTGACAACAGGACTACAGACTTCCATTAATCACAGAGATTCACAAATCAGTAAGAAAGGGGGAGATCTTTACTGGTCTAGTTAAGTTTGTCTCACTGGCTTCAAAAGATCTAATTTCTGTGTGACTAACAACAGAAAGAAAATAATAGGCAACTGGTTATTAATCCTCAAACCCATCTAATTTAACATATCAATTAAAAACTCCCTTATTATTTAGCCTTTATTTAAACTAAATTACAATTTTACACCCGATGTTCTGTTATAGCTCAGAATTGAAATGGCCATACCTGTTTACAACTTCCTGAACAACTGTTTTTAATTTTCCTATGATCATAAACAAATGACTCTCAAAGAACATCTACGCTTTCATTAAGTCTGTTAATTGTACACTGTCACCCTCTAGAGGAAACTTTAAAAAACCGAACTTGAAACTATGTTTAGTTACTTAAGCTAATACCAAGGGAAGGACTCTTTATGGGGTTTAGCTTTATCTACAACACCAAATCTGACAGAATCAAAACATTTACCGTAAAGAGTCCACATTTAGAGACTCAAATATTTTCTGGCTTCATTAAAGGAAAAAAAAAAAAAAAAAAGAGAGAGAGAGAGAGAGAGAGAGACACACACACACACATGTTGCTCAAAATTATGTTAATAACATCAAGCCTGTCCTCCATTTCTACCCTTCAGTTATTACAAATCTCCCAGATTACACTGCATTGGCTTTTTGCCCCCCTTTCATTTTTCACCAATTAGGATAGTCCCTTTACCCTCACTCACTCTGCAACTGGTTTTCTAATTACCACCTACTATCAAAGATTTTTCATACAACTATTTCTCAACTAGCATCTGCCATTCAGATCCTGGTTCCATCACTTACTAACAGAAGAATCAGGATGATTGTAGGGTTCAAATCAGATATCCTGAAAGAAAGCATTGTTACAAATGCCAAGAGCTACATGAATGTTATTTGTCTGCTTCTTTATCCAGTGACAACTCTATGGCCATAGTTCCCTCTAGGGACCACAGGTTGCCTTACAATCCAAGTCAATTTAACAGACATTTTTGAGCCCTTTTTCTTTACTGTGTCAGTATCTCTAGTGGCCTAGCACTAAGTGACACTGTAAATAGATAAAAAGCACCCAGAAGGGTGCTTAAGTTTAAAGCCTAGAAGACACAATAGGCCTTAAGTTTAAAGCCTGGAAGAGACAACAGAAAATGAAAAGCAGTTAAGGTAAAGACATACAAAGCACAATGAGGACAAAGAAAAGAAGCACCTTAGGAAGTTTAGGAGAAGGCCTCCCAGAAAAAGTGACATTCAAGTAGTACATAAGGATAAAGTAGAGTAAGGGTGGTGAAGAAGTAGAGTTGTCAGGACAGAGCGAACAAAATGTTGGAAGACTGGAAGACAAGAGACAAATGAGAAAGGTTCGGGAAACAATGAAATTCAGCTTGATTAGAACTGCTAAAAATGATTTCAGAGTTCAAATAACTAAGGGCACTTACATACGGAGCTACTATAGGTGGCTTTTATTTAAAAAAAAAAAATTTTTTTACGTTTATTTATTTTTGAGACAGAGAGAGATAGAGCACTAACGGGGGAGGGGCAGAGAGAGAGGGAGACACAGAATCGGAAGCAGGCTCCAGGCTCTGAGCCATCAGCCCAGAGCCCGACGCGGGGCTCGAACTCCCGGACCGCGAGATCGTGACCTGGCTGAAGTCGGACGCTTAACTGACTGCGCCACCCAGGCGCCCCTATAGGTGGCTTTTAAAAAACAATTTGGTTTTAATATAGCTTTTGCTTTGAAATTTTTTATGGTATGGAATATGTTCACTTACAGAACAGAAAACAAACAACAACAAAAAATTCAAAAGAAACACTATATGAAACTAAAAGCCACAATCTTTTTCTCCAAGTATATACACATTAAAAAGTTCAAATTATGTGTGTGTGTGTGTGTGTGTGTGTGTATACAGAATTTTATATCCTGCATTTTCATACAAACTTCCTCCCATGTTACAAAAGATGCTTTGTAATTCTTAAATGATTACAGTACTTTCCACCCAGTAGATATGCCATAACTTAATTAACCATCTCCACAGTGATCTGTATTTTGGTTATTTCGCATTTTCCACAAATGTATAAATAATCATCCAGAGAACTCCACATAAAGCCCTCAATATATTTGTGATTATTTCCTAAGCACAAGCTTTCCAAAACTAGAATTACTGAATTACAGATATTTTTGTGATTCAATCCATTTTGCCAAAATGCTTTCCAAAACTTTTGTACCAATTCACACTGCCTTGTCAATGGAGATTTCACTGTAAATTCATCTGCACTGTTACAATTTTACAGCCAAAAAAAGTAAGTGATTTTTTGTTTTTAAAATTTTTAAGTTTATTTATTTTGAGAGAGCGAGAGCGAGAGAGAGAGCAGGGGAGCCTGAGTAGGGCAGGGGCAGAGACGGGGGAGGGGGGAGAGAGAATCTCAAGCAGGCTCCGCACCATCAGACTCAGGGCTTAAACCCACCATCCAGGAGATCATGACCGGAGCCGAAATCAAGAGTCAGACACTTAACCTACTGAGTTAGTTGCAAAACGTAAGTGATTTTAATTTACATTACTAGTTATGCTGAACTTTAATGATTCCCATTCCTTCCTTTAGCAGTTGCATATACACGTTCTTTTTCCATTTCTCTATGGGTATCTTAGGTTTTATAAAATGATTTTATATGAGTGTTTTATATATCACGGATATTGGCCCTTTGTCTCATCTACTGGAAATATTTTTCCTATGCAACGTTTTTAAAATTGTAGTGTGTGTCATACAGAATTTCTAAGTGTTTATAGTTAACTCTATCATTTATTTGTTTATTTATTTATTTAAACTAAGCATTTAAAACAGACTACCTGTTCTAATCTAGTGGCTCAAGGGATGACCTGTTTGAAGTAGAAACTTGGAACCTCTGTCAGTAGTTTAGGTGTAAGATAAGGGTATGGTATATACCAAAAGAAAATGAGGAGATAAGTAAAATTTTTAAAATTTAACGACTGACTGATTGTGAAAGATATGAGGGAAGGGAAAAAAGGTTAAGCTTGTAATTTCTAGTTAATAAATTTGCAAATCTGACAGAAATGGAAGATATTCTAGAAAACTTTAATATATCAACACAGGTTCAAGCCAAAAATGTGTATTTTTTAAGTTTACTTATTTATTTTGGGAGAGAGAGAGAGAGTGCGAGTGAGGGAGGGACGGAGAGAGAGAGAGGGAGAGAGAATCCCAAGCAGGCTCCTCACTGTAAGTGCAGAGCCCGATGTGGGGCCTGAACTCACGAACCATGAGATCATGGCTTCAGTCCAAGTTGGATGCTTAACTGACTGACCCACCCAGGTACCCCCAAGCCAAAAATATTTTAAATGGAAGAAATTGGTAAATATATAAAATAATTTCCCCCCAAAGAACAAAGGGCTGCTCTACAAGGACTTCTTTAATCAAGAGAGAGATAGATCTACTGAGTTTTAGTCCAAGTCAGATAGGAGAACCTTTTCAACAAATATTTAGGAAACCAGCATGACATTGTTACTAAAAATCTGACAATGATAACACTCAAAAAAAAAAAAAAGAGCTAAATCAGTATTATTTAGGAACTCTTCTTGGGGGAGAAAAACAGAAAAAACAGACTAGGACACTAAGAAAAATACACAATAAAGCATACAGATTTGATACCAACAGCATATAAAAAAGGAAAAACTGAAAAACTGGGTAGTAGCAAATTTAAAACTTTGTGACTCCGTTATGAAGACAAAAGAGAAGCTACAGACTGGAAAAAATATTTGCAAAACACATATCTACGAACTTACAGTAACTACAATATATAAAGAACTCTCAAAACTGTAAAGATAAAGGGGGAGAGGGGCAAAAACACATTTTGTTGAAAGGTGATATACAGATAGTAAATAAGCACAAGATGTTAATTTCAGTAGCATGAGGAAATAAAAATTAAAGCCATGATGTTAACATAACTACCAGAATGACTAAAATAAAAATAGTGACACAGGAAGCCTGGGTGGCTCAGCTGGTTGAGCATCTGACTCTTGATTTCATCAGACGCTCTGTGCTGAACATGGAAGTCTGAGATTCTCTCTCTCCCCCTCTGCCTCTTTCCCCTGCTCACACACACACTCTCTGTAAAAATTAAAAAAAATAAAATAAAAAAAGAGTGACATACCAAATGCCAGCAATAACATAGAGAAACTGGGTCACTCGCCACTCACGTTGCTGATTGGAATGTACAATGGTACAGCCAATCTGGAAAAGTTTTGCTAGTTTCTTATAAAACTAAATACCAAGAAGGGGTAGGGAGCTCTGTGGGATCTCTTTCATAACCGATCTCTTTCATGAGGGCTCCATTCTTATGACCTAATCGTCCCCCAAACACCTCATCTACTAATACCATTACTTTTGGGGGGTTAGGATTTCAACATGAATTGGGGAGGAGGGAGGCAAACATTCAGATCATAGCACAACCCAAATGTCCTTCAATGGCTGAACTGTTACACTCTGGTACATTCATACCATAGAATATTACTGAGCATTAAAAAGAAACAAAATATTGATACATGTAACAACTTAGACGAGCTTCCGGGCAATTATTACCTGCTGAGTGAAAAAAAGTCAAGTCTAAAAGGGTATATAATGATTGCATTTATATAATATTTTTTAAATGATAAAATTTTAGAAGTGAAGAACAGGTTAGTGGTTGCTAGGATACAAGGATAGGGTAAGGTTGACAAGAGACAGATGTGGATTTAGAAAAGTAACATGAGGGATCCTTCGTAGGGAACTGTTTTCCTGACTATGGTGATACAGGAACCTGTATCTGATAAACTGCTTGGAACTAAATACACACACACACACAGGAATATACATAAAACTGGGGAAGTCTGAATAAGATTGGTGGATTTTATCAATGTCAATATTCTGGTCATAGTATTATCGTTTTTGTTTTTTTTTGTTTTTTTTTTTTTTTTGCAAGACATTACCACTGGAAGACATGGAGTAAAGGGTACAGGATCTTTCTGTATTATTTTTGGGACATGCATGCGGATCTACAATTATCTAAAAAAAAAAAAAAAAAAAAAAAAAAGTTAATTAAAAAAAAAACTAATGGGATTCTTTCCAGGAATGGAAGGATGTTTTAAATGAGAACATTTACTATTTTGTTATAACTTACTAAATTAACAAGTTCAAAGAAGTAAGCACAAGCACATTACCACTTGCACAAATAGCACAAAAAGGTAATTTGATACATAGCATTCAATAGACACTCCTGATTTAAAAAGAAAACAAAAGACCAAACAACATAAAAATATAGAAATATTAAGGTCATAATTTAAAAAATGATAAAACACTAGGGTATTCACATTAAGCCCATAGATAAATCATTTCTGGAAATCATATAATACCAAAATGGAGGAGGCACAATAACTATACCTTACGCTAGATACTATACCTATGACTTCATCTAAAACTCATTATAAACATAGTAAGGTAAGGGGCGCCCAGTGGCTCAGTTGATTAAGCATCTGACTTCAGCTCAGGTCATGATCTTGCAGTTCATGAATTCAAATCCCAAATCGGGCTCTGTGCTGTCAGCTCAGAGCCTGGAACCTGCTTCAGATTCTGTGTTTTCCTCTCTCTGCCCCTCCCCCACTCTTTCTCTCTCTTGTGTGTGCTCTTTCTCTCTCTTAACGAAGGAATAAACATTAAAACATTTTTTTAAACGTAGTAAGGTAAATTGTAAAACAGAGCATTGGAATTCTTTCCATTACATTTCCTTACTGTAGCTAGAGCATGTCAAAAAGCTATAAATTACTCTATAGTCACTATATAGTTCATTTATTCAATCAACAGACAAAATTTACACATATCCACCATGTCTTAGGTACTATATTAGGAGTCAGATTCCAAGATCATCAAATAAGACATACTTCTTGCTCTCATAGAGCTTATGCTCTAGTGAAATGTTAGTAACATTTAGAGAGATGGCATTCATTAAATATTTATGAATGTCAGTTATGTGCCAGGTGGTGAGAGAAAACAAGATACTTATTCCCTGTCCTTCAGGAGAATCTAGAAGATTAAAAGGTAAAAAGGTGTTTATAACACTATGTAATTAAGATGAGGGGCACACTGGAACAATTTCTAGACTATCCTTTGGAGGTAATGAAAAACAGCCTATAAAATGCAGAATTTGTATTGAACCAGTACTAGTCAGTTAGCCAGGTGAAGAGGAAGTCAGAGGGATTCCAGGCAAAGCCTCAGAAGTAACAGACAACAGGGAGCTTTACTGGGCAGCAAGTACTTCAGCACAATAATCTTCATTTTTTTTCCTCACCAAAAATTCTTTGCTCTAGGAAATTTAGAAAATTGTTTGCACGAAGATTATAGAAATGTATCCCTTCACACACTTAAGTTGACATCTATCACTTTTCATCAGATATTTAAGCAAGTATAAAAGATGTAACTCCTGTACATCAAATTCAGACATCTAAAATTATATCATTCTTTCAGCTGTTAAGTATCATTAACAATTTGGTATCATAATCTATTTTAAAACGGAAAAAGCTCTTTCTTCAAGAGTCAGAAATGATACATTTTGTTATTTCTCTTAACCTACATTTCCATTTACTTATCCTACTGAATTTTATTATAAAAGAATATATTTGTATGCTCAAAAGTCCTAACCTGATTAGCATACTTCTCTGCAAAAAAAAAAAAAAAAAAAAGTATCAAAATTGGGGGCATCTGGGTGGTTCTGTTAAGCATCTCTTGATTTCAGCTCAGGTCACAGTTCATGGAATTGAGCCCTACAACCAGCTAAGCGCTGTTAGTGCTGAGCCTGCTTGGGATTCTTTCTCTCCATCTGCCCCTCCCCTGCTTTCTCTCTCTCTCTCTCAAAATAAACATTTAAAACAATTTTAAAAATGTATAAAAACGGAAATTTAAATTTATCAAAACTTCCTGTGAAATAAGGTGCTAAGCATTAAAGTTTCTCCTCTGGATTTGAGGTTTTTGTGATTATTGTAATGAATAATTGATCAAAACAACATCAATATGTTATACATTTCAATAATAATTAAAAATAAAAAGTAAAATTTACTGTTAATGTGTCTTATAATGAGCTAAACTGTGTATCTAGGAATCAGTATGATTTACTGTCATAATGAACCAGAGTAATGTATTGGTTCTATTCCCACTTTTATGAATTTAACATAGGAGAAAGTTCAGAGAAACTTTCTCTTTCAGAGAAAGTCCATTCACATAAAGCAGTAGATGAGAATGGAAGTTTTGTCACAGCAGAATCACAGAATTCTTTTCATTCCTTCTGGGTTACAGGCTAAAAAGCATATAATCATCTATCGTCAAATACTATTTTTAATAATCTCTCTTAGCTTATATTTCATATAGGTCAGCCTCAAAATTTGTTTTAAAACGAGAAAAGGACTTGTCACCGCATCATTAGAGTTATTCATTTTCTCAATTCTGTGAAGCATACCAAAAAATCTTATGAGGATTCATCATGTCCTTTCATTCAGAGGCTTGTTTATTCTAAGACACTGAAACAAGATTGGGAAAACTGAAATGCTGTTCATTTCAACATGCTCTGGCAAAGAAAACAAAAACATTAGAAAAACTCAAAACCAATTCAAATGTTTTTATGTTATTACTTGCTTTATATGTATTTCTGAAAAAACAAAATACCTCAGAGCCGAAAATTGGGCTCATTTAGTTGGAGCATGTCTATCGTGTAACATAAATGGCAAAACCTGCTGCTAATGCCAAACCAGCCTGCCAATGGTGGCTTACTTTTCAGAAAAATACGATTTAATTTTCCAATCAAATAAGTGTTAACCCATGTCCCCATTCACCGCATCTCATCTGACTTCTAATTCCAAAATTTCAGTCAGCCACAAATCCTTATGTCACTTGGATGAAACAAGGCACTACCCCTTCCAGCATTTCTCCTTTGCTTTTTGGGGTTTGCTCTTCTATCAGGAATGCTATTCTTTCATAATGAATAGAAAATGAAAAGGTGAGGTCGTTTCAGGAAAAGTCTTACATTCTGGGAATTCGGAACACTGCAACTCAGGCCAGGTTTTAATGCGAGGCTTTGCCCTTAAACAGATACATTTATAAACATACGAGACCTCTGAAAGACAGACTTTTCCACTGTGGTCCTTGCATGTCTTTGTCCTCGCAGCTAAACCTCTTCACACTCTCTCACACATGACTCTGACCCCAAAATGTCCCTCACCACCCCTCTGGATTAAATCCCAAATGATCAAACAATGGCTACTAAATATCTAAGGACAATCCTTTCTCTTCCCCCTCATAAAATGTTCTGCACTCATTCCCCAAATTAGAATGTTGCTTTTGACATCTTTTCTCATGCCCAGCGTTTTCAAATAAAGGCTTATTCTTTGCTCTGATTTTCTTCCATATAAAAAAGGGAAGGGCAGGAAGCTCTCCTTAATACCTTAATTAACAGAAACTTCACTATACCAGTAATTTGAATTGTCCCTTTTTTCCAGACACCCTGGAAAGTTTTCCACCTTCTCCCCCAGGGCAACACACCATAAAAATACTCACGAGGCATGGGAGTATGCCTTTCTTCTTTAAAGTAGGAGAAGGGCAATGGTGAACAGGATGTGGGAAAAGAGAAGCAGCATACTACTTTGCTACCCTGATCAAAGGAGCTTTGTTAGAAAAGAAACACAGAAGTTGAGAACTGGGGATATGATTCCTGTAGAATTACTTGCACCCCAAGGTTTGAAGAACACTGGTTTGGTATGTGTAAAGCACAAATCACAAGTAAAGGGGTCACCACGAGCAGTCTTCTGTTACACAACAGAATCAGACTCACATGTACAGCAGCTATAGGAATGATCAGAACACAAATACAAACAAATATTTATAAACCTTTTAAAGAAATAAGTGTTTAAAAATATAGTAACAAAAGACTATCAGAAACGGCTGGGCCAATTTAAAAACAACAAAGAGAACACCCAGAAATAAAAAATGAAAACCGAAATTCAACAAATGGGTTATACAATAGGATATATGGAGGTGAACACAGACCTGCAGAAATTATACACAATGTAGCACAGAGACACAAAGGGATGAAACATTAGGAGACAAAGGAGAAAAGTGAAGCACGTGTCTCATCAACATTTCAGTAGAGAACAGAGAATACTTGAACAGATAATAGGGAATTTTCCAGAATTTATGGAAGATACCCATCTGCAAATCCAGTATGCCAAAGTCCCAAACAAGGTAGATGAAAAGAAATCAAGTCTTGGAAAATTAGAATATAAATCAGGAGAGTGATAAATTGGCTATATTTTAAAATTAAGAACTTTTGAACATCAAAGGACTTCACAGAGTCAAAAAATCCAACTATGAACTTGGAGAAGACATCTGCAATGCACATACAACAAATGATTAGTATATTATTAAGAAAAGATAAATACTGAAATTAAAAAAAATAGAAGCAATAAATAGGTATTTCAAAAGGGAATCACAAATGGTAATTAACATATGAAAAGACGCTCAACCTCATTAAGACTCAGTGAATTGCAAATTCAGCTTGAATTTCACGCTCACCAGATTGGACAAAATTTAAAAGTCTAATAACTTCAAGTATGGTGGGTACCTCAGTGTTCATTTTATTATTCCTTAAACCATACACACGTTATATGTATTCTTTAATATGCATGTGTTTCATAACAAAAATATTATTTAGCTACCACTTGGATTTAGCAATGCAAATGTTTGTTCATGGCCCTGTTGAGAGCAGTTTTGGTGAAATAAAAGGCATGAAAAGCAGACTGCAATGAGCTGAAAAGGCTCTGGGAGAAAGGGAGGTAAAGACAATACCCACGACTATTTCAAGCTTACCTTTGAAGTTAGGCAGACAGGACTATAACTTTACAAGAATGTCATAGTGGCAGCTTTTCTTTTTTCTTTTTAAATTAAAAAAAAAAAAAAAACGGGGGCAAGTTTAGAAAGAAATAGCGAAAGGGGGAAGATGATGACACAGAAAATAAAAGTCCCTAGGTATTCACAAAGGTATGTAATACAGAACTCATGAACGGGAATTTGTTTTAGACAGGAACAAGGGTTCCTACTTACTTCATTGTTATAAGAAATTACCTCTTTGACGTTATCGCATCATTTTTCTCCTTGCTATAGCCACTCCAGTTACAATGGGCTCCTTGATCCTCCTTCAAACAAGCCCCTGCCTCATGACCTTTGCATATATTATTCCCTCTATATTTTCCAGATGATGCAAAGCCTGTCTTTCTCTTCGTTCAAGTCTTTGCTCAGATGTGAACTCAGTGACACATTCCATAACTACCTTGAAAGTGAAATCCCCTCCTTGCTCCCTACCACCCTACTCCTAGTACTCCCTTCTCTCTTCCTTGCTTTGTCTGTCTTCAAAACCTTCTACTAGTCCATATAATATGCTCATTTTATTGTTTAATCTCCTCTCTTCCTCACTTGTATATATGCTGCATGAATGCAGGAACTGCAGCCACAGTGCCTAGTAATGCCTGATACAGGAAGAAGTTCAATAAGTACAAGGTGATTAAATGATTAATAGTCCTTCCTTACTTGTGGAACCTGAAAAACAAATATAATGGAAATAACACTGTATGATTTGAACAAAATGGGAGACAGCCTAGAGAATAATCAACTTACTGCCTACAGAAGAGGTGACATTTGGGTTAGATCTTGTATCATGAGGAGTTTGCCAAGTGGGAAAAAAAACAGGTAGACATTCCAAGAAACTGAAGAACGTAGAGGTGTGAAAGGGCCTTGAATACTTGAGAAATGGAGGTACTGGAGTTTGACAGGGATGAAAGTAGACCAGAGTTTAGTGAACGTTTCAATGTTCACAAAAGAGGACACATTATATTGAGCTTTTCAATGCTAAAAGTCCTTCACAGAAGATTACAATTGCTTGGTAACTTGTTTTATTTGCCGTCAAGTTTAAAGTTTACATAAAAAAACTACTAGACATACTACGAAGGAAAAAACTTGAACAACCTAATTTGTTCTCTATCAACTGTAGATTATAGGTCTCATGATCAACCAAAGTGATAGTATTGCTACCAAATGTTTTGGCCCCAGGTATTATTCAAAGAAGACAAAAAATTCCCACTGGTGGGAAGATGGTCAAATTCAAGTGCTAGTTTCCCAGCAACTCATCTCCATTTCATCATTTATGAGTTTCCAGAATGGGCTTTCATGTTGTCATAATTAACCTGCACTTATTACTATGTTCTCAATTAGTCTACCTTCTTCCTTTTGTCCACATCACTACCGTCTTCGGGACACTCACCTTTGTTTTAGCCCCAACACAATTAACTTAACTGTCGAGGTGATTTTGGAGACAGGAGACTTGCTGAGTATACACAGAAAACCTTAAGACTGTGTCACTGAGCTCATGAGCCCATGCAGCCAGTTTGGCAATATTTAAGCCCAGGACTGGAGAGGCGACGAAAACCAGGGGTGCTTTTAAGTTTTGTCTCTCTGGGCCTGCGAGGGGGGAAAAGGGGGGAAGGTGGGGAAATCCCAGAGAAGGGCGGGGCCGCACTGTGTTCCCAGGGCAGGCCAGAGGTCAAAGCTCAGGTCCAAAGCTGAAGGGGCGGGGCCTGCCTTAATAACCAAGGGGTGGTGTGTGGGCCCCGGAGGGTAAGGAGAGGCACGGCGGCTCGGAAAGACTCACAGTAATAAGCGACCACAGGGTCCCGCTTGTCATGCTCCTGAGCCGTCCTCAGATGATGCTGTATGCTCTTAAACTGGGGGGGGAGTGGGGGCAGCTGAGCAAGCGCGGCCATCTCTATTCCAGGAATCACCACTTCCTACTCGCGCGCTACCGACACTTCCGCTTCCGTCCGGCAGGTCGCGCGCACGAACGCGCAAAAATCCCGCCCACTTTCCGTTGCTCAGCGACAGCAAGTCAACTACGGGATCCCAGCAGGGACATTCTCAGTGTACCCGGCTCCGGAGGGGTTAGATACCAGTGTAGGCTAAGCGGCACCGCAGTGGTGCCGCTTGTGGCACCAGCGCTCTCTGCTGGCTGCGGAAGGGAGGGAAAAGAGTTTTTGTTTTCTTTTACTTTCTTGCGTCCCCCAGGCCTTTTTTTTTTTTTCCTTTTTTTTTTTCTTTTTCTTTTTTTCTTTTCTCTTTAGCGAGACGGAAAGTAGAAAGGGGAAAACATGAAGAGAATAAAGTTTGCTGATTGGGAGAAAGGGTAAAGTGAATTGTCGTTGACATCATTCAGGAATTATCACTTCCAGTTCCTCAGATTATTTTAATAGCGTCCGTAGAAACCTTTCTGATTGTAGAAACAGTAAATTCAATTATTGCCCGAGATGAGAGATGATGTGTTTAAAATTTTATATTGAATTCTTTTATATTGATACATTGGATAAAATAACCAGACTTATTTTCAACTTAAACACTTAAGCACATAAGCTTAAAGAAAATTGAATTTTCCTTCTGAACTGGGTCGGTATCCGCTAGCGAATGAATAATCTGAAGGTCATTTATTTCTGGGTAATGATGAACAATTTGTCAAGTATTTTAACTCATACCATTGTAGACATCAACTTTTCCTTCTACAACCAATGACTTCAATTGTTTTTCTCTCTTCTCATTCTTTCATCTTCTGGGACTTTACACTTCATTTGCCCCCTCCAGTAACCTTTATCTTTATTGCTTTATTTCCTCAGTTCCCAGTTTTCAAGGTTCATCTTAAAACTAGTTTTCATTGAAATCATACTATCTCCAAAGAAAAAGATCTCAAGCTCTGAAATTTGCCCTGCATGCTGTTTGCTAATCACCAAATCATCCTCCCCTCTCCCTCAACCCCTGCAGAAACTGCCCTGTGTCCTGTGTCCGTATTTTTATCCCTACTTCCCCTCCTTTGTCCCTCTCTGTTGGCAGAGTACATTGCTCTAGGTCTGCCTGTTTTTACCTGACAGAAACTGATTTATGTATTCTCCCCAATCTCAGTAACACATTCACTATCACTTGAGAATATAGGTGCTACAGACTGAATATGTTAAAATTCGTTTGTTGAAACCTAATACCCAGTGTGATGGTATTAGGAGATGGAGTCCTTGAGAGGTGATTAGGTGATGAAGGCAGAGCTTTTATAAATGGGATTAATGCCTTCATAAAAGAGACCCCAGAGAGCTAGCTGGCCCTTCCCACTATGTGAGGATACAATAAGAGGGCAACAGTCTGCAACCTAGAAGAGTGGTCTCACCAAAACCTGACCATGCTGGAACCCAGATCTTAGACATCCAGCCTTCAGAGCTGTGAGAAATAAATTTCTATTGTTTGTAAACCACACAGTCTGTGGTATTTTGTTATAGCAGCCTGAATGGACAAAGACTGTATGGTTTCTCTCTCCTCTTATTCTCACTATTCTAACTTCCAGTCATAAGTTGCTGGATTGGTAGAAACTAAAGCAGAGTGGGATAACCATAAATGTCATCATTCTGTCCTTATGACTTCTCATTTATTATTTTCCTATTCTTCATTCTCAACTGTGCTTATCCTTAAAGTTCACCTAAGAAGTTTGTTCTGTTTTTGTTGTTTTGTTTTGTTTGTTTTAAAGACATATCTACATATCACCCCCAGGCAGTCAGATGTAATTGCTCTTGGTTGGAGCCTAAATATCAGTATTTTTAAAAGGTCTTGGGGAATTTTAATGACACATCTAGAGGTGAGGGCTAGTGCCATAAAGAATCTTCAACACATAGCTGATGTTTCAAGTCTTCTCTGCTGTCTTTAAGCTAGACCCTCTGCCCTGATTGCCTTGATGGGACACTAAAGTTCCTGCTGTTGAGATTAAGGTCACCAGATAGGAATTGTTTGACCTCGCCTTTGCCACGACAAAGTAATAACAACTAGTTAACACTTGCTGAGCATCTATCATGAATCATGTATGTTTCTAGGGATTTAACGTCAACTCATTTCATCTTTACAACAACCCTATGAATAAGGTATTATTGTTTTCACTATCTTACAGAAGAGAAAAATGAGACACTTAGAAGTTATGTAACTTGCACCAGATGACAGCCAGTAAATATGAATGTTTGTTATTAAAAATCCATGTGCTTTCGTTTCAGAGCCTGTAAATCTAGTCACTACTCCTTGACTTTAATATCTCTAGACCAAAATGTTATTGTATTTTATGTTTTTCCTATTGAATGATCCTGTGTCTGAAAATCATGTGTTCCTATTCCTAATGAAGTCTATACCTTCCTGTTATTCTCGTTTTTATTATTAATATCAATATTTAATGTTAATATTTTAAATATTTATTTTTTAATATATTTAATATTAATATTTTAATATTTAAGTTTTAAATATTTATTTAGTTTTGAGAGACAGAGACAGACAGAGCATCAGCAGGGGAGGGGCAGACAGAGAAGGAGACAGAACCCGAACCAGGCTCCAGGCTCTGAGCTTTCAGCACAGAGCCCGACTGGGGCTCGGGCCCACCAACCGTGAGATCATGACCTGAGCCGAAGTCAGATGCTTAAGTGACTGAACCACCCAGCACCCCTTCCTGTTATTCTCCTGATCTCTCCTTTCAGGACTGGAGGTTGCTCAGGTCTCTTTCTCATTGGCATATGTTCTAGGAAGAAAGGGTATGTAAGCAAGTAAGTGAAGTGGTTAAAATTGGATTTTACTCCATCTGCCAACACACGCTCTCTTCTTTCTAAGTAATGAACTCCCATTAGGAGAGGATAATTGATATGAGGGAGAAAAGTAACAGAGACTGTTAGCTTAACAGCACATTGAAATTATGCTGTGAAACAAAATAAATCTTAACATGAAGTTGTTTTTTCTTGTCGATGTTTTATAATGAAGTAGTTACTATGAAGACAGACCCAAACTCTCATCCATCCAGCTCTGAACAGTTGCTCAAGGATCTTACATCACCCTCCAGATTGGGGCTTGAATCTATGCAAGGTAGAGGAGGGCATGGATGGAATTCACCAGCGAAGCTGCCTGGTCCTGGCATTTTCTTTGTGGGAAGGCTTTTGATTTTTAATGTAATTTCTTTAATAAGTATAAAGATATTCATGTTTTCTGCTTAATTAAGTTTTTAATAATATATGCTTTTCAAGGAATTTGTTCATTTTATATAAGTAGCAAACTTATTGGCATAACATTGTTCATGATGTTTCCTTAAAATCATTTAAATATTCTGTTGAGATGCCCCTTTTTTTTAATTTATGATCTGAGTAATTTTCATTTTATCTTTTATTATCTCAATCTGTCTATGGAGGAATGTATCAGTTTTACTAATCTTTTCAAGAACCACTTTTTGTTCCACTGATTTTTTTCTATTGTCTTTCAGTTTTCTATTTCAAAGTTTTGTGCTTTTGAAACAAATTTCCCTCCTATTTAATTTGTATTTAAACTGTTCTTTTTATAATTTCTTAAGGTGAGAGGCTTAAATCACTTTATAATTCAATTTTTTTCCTACCAGAACATTTAGAACTTTTAATGTTCTGTTAACGAGTCTTCTAGCTGTTTTCCATAATTTTTCAGAAATCATGTTTTTATTAGCATTTGTTTATAATAGTTTTCAATTTTCCACATAATTTCATCTTTAATCTATGGGTTAATAAAATTGTATTGTTAGTTTCTCAAATACTTGGGCATATTAATTCCTAGTTTAATTCCACTGTGATCAGCTTATATACTCTGTGATTTAATTCCTTCAGACTTTCTCATGGCCCAGCAAATAGTCTCCCTTGGTGAATGTTCCATATATGCATGAAAAAAATATGTATATAATTTGCTGTGGTTAGGTGAAGTGATTTCTAAATATCAATTAGTTCAAGTCATCTACTAGTAACGTTTAAGACTCCCATATCCTTTCTGATGTTCTTTCTATCTTCTTGATTAGTGAGAGATGGGTGTTGAAATCTTTAATTATAATTGAATTTATTTCTTTTTTGAATTTTATCAAGTTTTGCTTCGTGTAGTTTACTACTCTGTAACTGGTGACATTACAGAACTGTTATGATTCCTGGTGATATTACACTTTAATCATTATTAAATGTCTCTTTTATCCCTGTCATTATCCCTTACCCTGAAATCTACTTGAGTTTTCTTATATTATAGCCACTTCAGCTCTCTAACGCTTTTGCATGATACATCTTTTTCCCTTTTTTAAAATCTATTTGTAAATATATTTGAATGGCCTAAGTACTAAATCTTTAAGTATTCAGAAATATTTAAAGTGGGGTTCTTGTTAATTGTTTGGTCTGGCTTTTAAAAGAGTGCATTCGTTTAATCTTTGTTTTTGTTTAGGGTGGTAAGAGCTTTTATACATATTGCTACTATTGATATTTTTAGTTTAGGTCAACCGTCTTATCTTGCTTTCAATTTGTCCCATGATTTTTTGTTTCCCTTTTCTCTTTCTGCGACTTTCTGGACTAATTGCATGTTTTATGATTCCATTTAATATACTTTGTTGGCTTTTCAGCCCAAATTTTCTTGTTTTGTTTTATCAGCTTATATGTCATAGTATATATCTAAAGATATATTACCACAATATACTTTAACTGATAATATACAACTTTATATATTGTAAGGATCTGATAATAGTATACTATCACGCTTAATTTGATCCACCAGATTTATCTATTTTATTACTGTTTTCTAGTACCATTTTATATTTGTATTTTATATGTTTTATATGTTTGTTTTCTAATTTATTACTGTACTTTCTGACTTTATCCTTATTAAATTATTTTAACATTTTTCAAAAAAAAGTTTATTTGTTTATTTTGAGAGAGAGATCGGGCAGAGAGAGAAGGAGAGACAGAGAATCCCAAGCAGGCTCCACACTGTCAGGGTGGAGCCCAACACAGGGCTCGAACTCACTAACTGTAAGATCATGACTTGAACTGAAATCAAGAGTCACGAGGCTTAACCAACTGAGCCAACCAGGGGCCCTGAATTATTTTTGTATTTTTTAGTTCTATTTTGGAGTTCTTATTTTTACTTTTTAAATTACATTTATTATTTCTTTTTAATAAGAAATATATTTTCAGCTGTCAATTTTCTGTGTACTACAGATTTGGTCCCATCTCATGGCTTTTAATATGTAGCATTTGACTGTTCATTTATAAATACAGAAAAAAAATTCATTTTAAATTAACTTACTTGATCCAAGAGCTTTTTATGAAATAATTTTAAATGTATTTTCAAATGGTTAAGTATTTGTTTAGCTTTTACATTCTTACTAATTTTTTACTACATTTGCATTTTGGTTAGAAAGTATGTTTTTTTAATAAATATTTGATATTTACTTTATAAATGCCATATTTATATATATCATTTATTATTCAGGAGTATATAGCTGTATGCTAAAATCCTGATATAATTACCAATGAAATGAAATCATAAAAAAGTAGAATAGTAAGGAATTAAAGATTGTCCAAATCAACTCCCTCACTGAATCTGTATCTTTAAACATAATAACAGGTACTGTTTGCTAAAAGGAAACAGAGGTAAGCAGGGTTTTTATGGTGGCTTAGAAATGCCATTACCTGTCCAGTGAGGATAGAGAGTATGGGGAGGGGGGCAGGGGTGGGAAAGGAGGCTAGATTTTGCAGGGCAAGCTACCTTAGAGGAGAGAACTGCAAAGCAAGAGAGCTCCATAGATCTGTAAAGGGTCTCCAATGGAGTCCTGATCGGTGTAACATCTTTAAATATCTTTAAAAGAGAAGAACTCTTGAAAAGATTGAAAGGAACAATATTCAAGATTCACACAAGATTGAGACTTGTTGCTTTTCCTGATAGCCAAAGTAGAAAATCTCTGTAAAAAGAGTTAAACTTTGACAATGTCCTAGAGGACGAATCAGAGTATAGATCAGAGTGATTAGTGACACTAAGGGGAAATCTGCTGTGGGTTTTTGGGGAAAAAAGAAAAAAATAAAAAACAAAAAATCTTCCCTGAGAAAAATCCTAAGAGGCAAACCAGAAGAAGGTCCTTTGCTCTTCTCCCTTCTTGGGTGCGGCAAAGACTTGCTTCCTATAGTTATAGCAATTTATGTTGCATTCATGAGTGTGATAAGCTGAATGTTTGTGTCCCCTGCAAAATTCATATTTTAGAATCCTAACCCCCAGTGTGATGGTAGGAGGTAGGACCTTTGGGAGGTGATTAGGTCATGAAGGTAGAGCCCTCATGAATGGGATTAGTGCCCTTATAAAAGGAACCGTAGAGTGCCCTCACCTTTTTCTACCAGGACAAGTGTGTATCTCAGAAGAGGGTTCTCACCAGAACTTCACTGTACTGGCACCCTGGTCTCAGACTTCCAGCCTTTAGAACTGAGAAATAAATGTCTGTTGTTTATAAGCCGCCCAGTGTATGCACTTTGTTATAGCAGCCCAAAGGGACTAAGAGGAATGAACCAGTTTGAGGATGGTAGAAACATAACATTTCCAAAATACTAATGGGTCATCTGATAGAGTACTCAGAAAGGGTTTGCCTTGGTAAAGGGGCAAAATTAGTCCTTCAGTGAGAGCTGCACTAGTCCCATCTAACAAAACTTGAAAGGATCAACTGCAAAGGATCAACCATTTCTGAGCAACTTATCCGCGCCCCACATTACAGTTTAAGTATATTCATGGGAAGACAAAAGTATCCCACATCCAACAACAAGGTAAAACACACAATGTCTGGTATCGAAAATAAACAAACAAACAGCCTTCCAAAGGTGCAGGAAAATAGATCCAAAAATGTGTTATCTGTAGAGAATCTGGAAATAAGAATAAAGTGGACTAAACATTGTTGCTGTTTATTAGCACATAGGGCCAGGGATTCTTTTTTTTTTTTTTTTTTTTAAGTTTATTTATTTTGTTTTGTTTTTTTTTTTAATTTTTTTTTCAACGTTTATTTATTTTTGGGACAGAGAGAGACAGAGCATGAACGGGGGAGGGGCAGAGAGAGAGGGAGACACAGAATCAGAAACAGGCACCAGGCTCTGAGCCATCAGCCCAGAGCCCGACGCGGGGCTCGAACTCACGGACCGCGAGATCGTGACCTGGCCGAAGTCGGACGCTCAACCGACCGCGCCACCCAGGCGCCCCTATTTTGAAAGAGAGAGAAAGCATGAGCAGGGGTTGGGGAGAAAGAGAGAGAGAGAGAGAGAGAGAGAATCGCAAGCAGACTCCATGCTGGCAGCACAGGGCCTGATGTGGGGCCTGATCCCAGGAGCTGTGAGATCATGACCTGAGCCGAAGTCAGACCCTTAACTGACTGAGCCACCCAGGTGCCCTGCAGTGATTTGAAACAAAGATAGTGAATACATAAATATTTCTTCCCTTCAGGGTGGGCTATTTCCACAGCCCCACTCTTTTGGGATGTCACCGACCACTCACTAAACATTTCATAAAGATACTAAATCTTGGTTATCTTTGTATGTGAACTCTTTTTTTTTTAAGTTTATCTTTTATTTTTGAGAGAGAGAGAGAAAGTGCAAGTTGGAGAGGGGCAGAGAGAGAGGGAAAGAGAGAGAATCACAAGCAGGCTCCACACTGTCAGCATGGAGCCTGAGGCAGGGCTGGAACCCATGAACCATGAGGTCATGACCTGAGCTGAAGTTGGGTGCTTAACCAAGCCACCTAGGCACCCCAATCTTTGTATATGAACTCTTAATGCAGTACATGCTAACTGACAGATACTTAGCAGCTCTTTGTTGAATGCAAGTGAGTTGGCTTTTCTCCTGTGCTTTTTATGTGGAGGAAGCCTCAATTATTTAAAATCCTTAAGTCGAGAAATTCATGATATTAAGCATAGGCTGAATAATAGTTAAGAAAAATTGAAAACCTCAGTATTTGACTGACTATAGTTTCTTTACTAATGAGGCATCAGTACAAGGCGGTCATACATAAAGATTATAAATGAGGAGCGCCTTGATTTCAGCCCAGCTCATGATCTCACTGTTCTTGAGATCAAGCCCTATATCGGGCTCTGTGCTGACAGCAAGAGCTGCTTGGTATTCTCTCTCTCCTCTCTCTTACCTCCTCCCCCACTTGCGGTCTCTCTCTGTCCCTGTCTCAAAATAAACTTTAAAAAAAAGATTTCAAATGATATCAAATAGATATGATTATTGGTAAAGATAAAAAAATACACTGAACTAACATAAATTTCTTTGAAATAATTTTATAACTCTTTAGGAAGTCTAACTTAATATAAATATACTTTTCCATTTCAATAATCTCGACCATAAAAGCTATCATTATTAGGATATCCGTGAGCACAGAGTTTTTTGTTTTTTGTTGTTTTGTTTTTCTTCAATAAGAAACAAGGAAACCAGAACACCTGAGTGGCTCAGTCAACTGAGTGTCTAACTTTGGCTCAGGTCATGGTCTCACAGTTCTTGAGTTCAAGTCCCACATAGGGTTTCTGCTGTCAGGACAGAGCCCACTTCTGATCTTCTGTTTCCCTGTCTCTCTGTGCCTCCCCGCCGCCCCCCCCCACTCAAAAATAAAGAAACATTAAAAAAAAAAAGAAACAAGGAAGCCATTCACAATATTTGCCATAGCATTTTTAATTTATTTGGTGGCTATATTACCATATCATTTGATGTTAAAAATTTCAAGAAAACAGTATAATATTAAAAATGTAATTACTCCATTTCTTTAAGTTAGTGATCAAACTATAGAATGACTTTTAATAATTAATTTACAACTTTTGCACTTAAATAAGTTATATTTATATGAATGCAAATATAATTACACCCTCAAAGTTTAGCCAAAAGTGTTCAGCCTTTATATTTAGGGGATCTTAATTCTAATGTGGTTGTATGACTTTGGGCATACATATTAACCTCCCTAAGATGCAATTTTCCACTCTGTAGAAGAGATAATAAAACTTCTCTGGCCACAAAATACTGTGATTAAGATGTTAGATGTGTGAGAACTCTATACAAGTTCTATTTTAAAAAGACTTAACATTAGTTCTGTATATATTTTCTAATATGTGACAAAATTAAAATAGAATGAAATCTTTGTTCAAGAATACTCGCCTTGGAACTTAGTATTCTATTTTATATTAGACATAAAGTTTAGACACACTGAGATAAGTTTAAAGAATAGATATTTATGTGTGAAATTGAGATTTCACTGACTAGTGAATAAGATGAAACTAAATGAACATGACTGATAAAGAATTGTGGCATATCGGCAGGTAGTCAACCTTTTGGTCATTGTCTAATTAGAAAGCATAATCTTCTAAATATGATTTCAAAAATTTCAGCAACACATAATACTACTGTAATTACAGTAAATGTATACATTGCAATGAGAAAAATGGTCTTCTCAAAGTGTTCTGGCACCATGCATTTTATAATAGTAAATTTTTCCCCAAAAGATCCAGCATCACACAAGTAGAGAGGTTTAACTTGGAAACCAAAGAGGTGAATCTGAAGCCAAAATGCTATCACCTCTAGACTAATTCTTAATAAAACAGAGAGGATATAAATCACAGTGTAGACAGGCTTTTGAAGAATGCATTCTTGATTGATGCTTTTACATGCAGCATAAAGATGGAAAATAGCGCCAGGAACCAGGACAATCACTAGTTGTAACGCCCAGAACACCTAAAGTATGTCAGAAATATCTTAGTCAAATCAATCCACATGTTACCAAAAACACCCTAAAGAGACTGTCTCTCAAGAGAAGCAAACAAGAATTCTATGTTTCATAAGTCTTGCAAGCAATAAAAATAATATAATGAAGATAGTATTATTGAACATGTTTACTTACTAAGATATTTAAAATGTTAAACATCTTAGTGATTGTGAAAATGTCATATTTTGCTGTCATCATCTACCAATTATTAATTTTATTTTAGTAGCTACCCAATTTCCATATTCTAATTGCAGGTCTAGAGTATAATTCTAACATCAATAGATAACAGAATTCTGGAGATGGAAGAAACTCTTGACCAACTCATATTAATTCACCTGAAATATACAGCCAGTTAGAGAAAAAGTAATAATTCTACAAACAATGCCTGTTAGGACATTCTTCATCTTATTGTGACATTATTTTACATTTAAAAAGAAACCAATTTTTATCCAGTGTAGAGTAAGGCTTACGTGCCCACAGAAAAACTTACCTGTGGAGTGATTGGCCTGAACTGATTATAACAGAAGAGGTTTATTTCTCTTTTGTCTGGATCACAACTGAAGTGCAAAGCCTCATTCCCATAGACCGCAAAGCCTAACACACCAAGGAAGAACATTCTTACTGATCCAAAGAATAGGGTGTGGAATTGACCAATCACAGTTGGAGGCTTCACCTGTTAGTGATTTTAGGAGAAAAAAACGTTTTGACAACAAACATTAAAGAAGCACATGTTAAAGGATGTTTTCTTGATCACATTTAAAAATATTTAATATTCATGAATTTCTGAAGCAAGATATAACTTTAGACATCATTAAGCCCAATACAAATTCTGCATTATGAGATTGCCCAGCCCTTTTAACTCTGAAAATATGAAATGCAACTATCAGGGACACGTTGCTAATCAAATGTACAATTTTGGAAATATTTAAACAGCTCTGAATTCAATGAATATCCTTACCCCCCTAATCCTTCTGCAATAAAATCAAGAGAATCTTAGAATATCTGGGACCTCTTTTAGAAAATTAGATAACAAATCTAACATTAAACTCATTGGTATGCATACTATCTTAACAACCAAATGATGTTTATTTAATTGTCATTACAGCTTATTTTCTGCTTCTTAATTATTGAATTGAGAGATAGTGAGCTACTTTAAAACACTAATAGCTAAAAGTACTTCCTGAATTATTCAGGGTATAGTTTTAAATTCAGCATATTTTGAAGTATATGGTTGATGTTTATATTATTCTCCATATATGTAGATGTTCTCATTCATCAATACTTATGCAAATCAGATTAAAATACAAGACAAGACTCAAACAATTATTTTTGTTTGTTTTTTGTTTGCGTAATACTTACACATCCTTCATAGAAGTTTTTGATGTAATTTAGAGACATGTCTCAGGAGTTGTTATCCTGGCATCCCTGTGGGTTAATTCTTGACCCACATTGCCACTTTGCTTCTGCCAGAATCAAACTCATATTCTCCCATGACTCTTACAGCAGAAAACACTTATCACTGCAAATTTCTCTCCCCTCCTCCTTTTCTGTCTTTTTTTTTTTTTTTCATAGATCTCTGGGGCCCCAGTCAACTTTCCTATCTCTGTCCCAAAGCAAAACAAAAACAAAGAAAAGCTGAGGGCATGTGTTCAATCTAATAATCCCTTGACTTACACTGTCAGCATAGCCAGCCAGCCAGACGGTGATGCTAGCAAAGCAAGAGGCCAGCTCAACAAGGGCTCTGAACACTCAGTGCCTCTCAGTTACCTGAGAATTGCCTACTGGTAAATCAGTGGACTCTTAAGCTTAGAGTTTTCTCCAAAATGTCAAGTGATTTTTCCCCCTCCCCCTCCATTTCGGTGTATCTGAAAAGATAAGCACATAGAAAATATTCCTGATTCTTTCTTGTTTACCTTTACGGAATAGAACTAATTTCTGGGACATTTAAGAAATTGTAACAGATTATGATAGGTGTTACAGCATCGGATATTACTGATGTGTTGCCATATTTATCTTCTTGTCAAACGCTTACCATGGACATAAAAAAATCTGTGGTTAGATCTCTATTCTAAGTAAAAGATAGTTTCCTACCAACCAAGATAAAACTGGGATCTGGCACAAATCGTGTGAACAATCCTGTCTTCCTTTCTTTTGTCCTTCAGTAGATACATCGTCTGCTAGGCATTATTATGGGTGCTGAGATCAGCAGAGGCCAAAACAGATAAGGAAATGCCTTCCAACTGATATATCTGTATAATATCTTCCACCCACTGATACTTCCCTACAGCCAATGGTGAATCAAATCTGCTTCCTTTACCTGCATTTCTCATCTTTGTTTTGTTTGTGATCTGCAATCTGTGAGGGCTGTAACTCTAGACAACTGCACTGCTCTCCTCAGCAAGTGAAGAAGCAACTGTATAACACATGCAGTTGTAGCCAATGGGCAAGGGGCAGTGGACTTGTTAAATCGGTGTTGTAGAGGATAGGGGGAAAAAAAAAAACATGGACAACATAATGATCCCTCAGAGCTGTTGCATGAGAGCAATTGGTCTATATTCTCATCTTGTCCAGAAAAAGAATTCCAGGTTTGCTGTGTGTCAATTCCTATGAAGAAGCATCCAAAAGCCAAAACAATCTTTTGCATGGGATGAATTCTTCTTTGATTTCTACCATGTACAGTAATGAATGTGATAATTTAGACCAACATATGCTAGGGTCAGACAGGTAGAAACCGTCAAAGTCTTCCTGTGTTTTTTCAGAGATGAGAGAAATTGGCTTGGACCTTAATTGTGTGAAATTGCATATGTAGATGGGAGAAACACAGTATCATTTTCATTGTTGGGATCCATGTGAGGCCAAATAAATAATACTGCTCTTCCCTTTATAGGTTATGATTCAAATGAGTCATAAGGCAAAGGAGTAAAGCAGTTGGAGGCCAGAATAGTGCCCTTATTATACTTATCACCATAAAGATTATGTTGGAGGAGGGACATGGTTTATCTCTTTGGGAAAGTGCGATTCCTAGGCAGACACAGGTGCAGGCCTGGTCAGTGCTGTATCATGGCTGCCTTCCCTGCATGAAGTGCCTCCCTCCCTCTATGAGATTTATGTATGAGAACAGAGTAGAAGTGCTGATCTCTGTGGACAACTGGCTCCCAAGGGGAAAGTCCCAAGAAATGATGAAAGCCTAGTTTTACCTTCCAAATGTAAGATAAACTCACCAGATAAGACAGTGGCTATAGTGATGCTGGCCTCGTATGCATGGCAATTAGTAGAGCTGTTAATTAAGATGACAACCCGAGCTGCTTTACATGCTAAGACTTGCAGAGTACCAGAAACAGCAAAAAAAAAAAAAAAAAAAAAAAAAAAAAAAGGCAATCCCCAATGTGCAAGCATCATTTAGTCCTCTGCTTGCTTTAGGTTTGCTAATATTACATTAGGCAAAGCCAACCCAGATTTGAGAAATGGCTACTACCGCTTGAAGGATCTACAGTCATATTGCTTAGTACCAATATCCGTACCAGTTAAGAATTATTTCATAGCAAGGCACTCTCACATTTAATGGCCAAATAGCAAACATTCAGATAGCTCATGGTTTGAGTGGTTATTTCTCCTGGTCTGGGTGGCTCAGTGATCTCTGCTGGGTTCTTGCATGCGAATGTGGTCAGGCAACAGGTCAGCTGCTATGTGGATTATCCGGGATGACTTAACTCACATGCCTAGAGGTTGGCAGACTTTGGGGAGAGTGATCAGGGTGACTAAAGCACATGTCTGTTTGTCATTCTGGAGACTGGCCCAGACTTCTGCTTGTGGAGGGCGTTACAGAGTTTCCAAAGCAGAAAGAATTGTAAAGGCCAAAGTGCGAAAGCATTTCAAGCCTCTGCTTGCTTCAGAGGTGCTAATGTCCCACTGGCGAAAGCAAGTCTCACAGCAAACTTGGACTCCAGCTCTCAGCAGGAAGATCTGAAATTACATTCCGATGGCGAAGAATTTGTAGTGATTTTACAATCAAGCCTGAGACTGAAGGGCATTAATTGAGGAAATCTGATATTCAAGAATCATGTCTGTTTCAAAATGCATTTTGGAAATCAAGGATTTGTGCTTTCTTCCTAGAAAAGCCTAGAATCAATTAATGAAAACTACAGTTTGGGGCCATGGGTATATGCTGCCCACTGAGCCCTTTCTTCCTGATGTGAAAGGGACGGGAAAAGAACTAGAGCAGATGGGGGGAAAAAAACTGGTCTACAATAAACATCCAGTAACAATGTATTAGCCTATGGAATGGTTTCTATTTGCTATTAAGTATTTAAAACAAATGGTCTCCCTGAATTCTTGCAGCTCTGTTCTCTTACAGGTCTATTCTACAGATAGGGCCTAGAGAGGTTAAGTAACTTATCCCGAGTTACAGTTAGTAAGTGGTAAAACCAGGTAGTGAAAGATAGTGAATGAATTGCCTGTTAACTGGTGGGGCTGCGGGCACATGAGAATATTATTAGGCTGATTACTAGGACCCTGAAACATGAGGAATTAAGGGGAAATAAGTCCAGACTTTCTTATTTTCTCCTGGGAAGATCTCAGGGGTTATTGGGATACACAGCAGCTGGATGGTGCTCCAAAGCTTGGCCATTATCCCATGCTCCTGGCCTGACCTCAACAGGAAGAGGAAAAGCCAAGCAGAGAACTAACAAAGTATAACGCGTGCCAGGGGAGCACTTGAGAACCACGAAGGCTTCCACAGAAATTCAGCTAAGTTGCTTTCTCATTTGGTGTCCATGCGAAGAGGAGGAGCCATGTGGTATCTAAGGCCATGGGCTCTGGAATCAGAAAAACTATATTTGAACCCTGGTTTCACAACGTGGTTAGATTTGAAATCTCAGGAAAATTATTTACCATCTCTGAATTTCAGTTTCTCCAACTAGGGTTGATGGTAGTATTTACCTCACAGAGTTACTGTATGGGGATTATTAAAGCATTTGGGAGAATATTCCTCCTTTCTTTAAAAAATTTTTAAATTTTCATTCATTTTTGAAAGAGAGAGAGAAAGAGAGGGAGAATGAGTGGGGGAGGGGCAGAGAGAGAGAAACACAGAATCCGAAGCAGACTCCAGGCTCCGAGCTGTCAGCACAGAGCCCGATGTGGGGCTCCAACTCACGAACCGTGAGATCATTACCCGAGCCGAAGTCAGATGCTTAACCAAATGAGCCCCCAGGTGCCCCAATATTCTTCCTTTCTTTACTGAGACCTGAATCTATTATTTTCTATTAATTTTTCTTTTTTATGCAGATTACATAATGTTAACAAATTAATCATCCTTTTTAAGCAAGGAAGAGTCACTGCTTTCTCTAACGTAAAGAGTTGGCCATAAGAACATTTTAGGAAAGAATGAATAACATATGCAAATCCCATATTTGTTTTTTTTTTAACATTTTTGTTGGGGTATAATTGACATATAACATTATATTGGTTTCAGGTGCACAATGTAAGGATTTGATGTTTGTATACATTGAAAAATGTTTTTTTCTTCTGATAAGAACTTTCAAGATTTACTCTCTCAGTAACATTGAAATATGCATGTCTATTTCCAATGTCTCTCCTCTATCTCTGTTTAATCTTTTTGGGAGGGAGTGTCTCTTTCTTTAGAACCTCCTGAAATGCCAAGATATGGGCTTCTGCTCAGCAAGACTAGTGAGATTGAACCCTGGCGGAGCTTCAGTAAATGTAATCATTAAAACGTACCTCTGCTCTCCTAGCTCCAAAGGTTTTTTAAATGACCAAGTCACTCCCATCAGTTTCCTAAGTAAATGGTCTAAAATTTGAGGCAGTAGCACTAGCTTGCCTAGAGCTTTTCACTGTAGCAGAGGAGTGAAGAAAGGCCCAGGTATTTTTCTACTATGACTACTGCTGCTACTTCTTATACACACACATACACACATGTACACACACATACACAAACTGCTGACATTTATTCATTACTACTGTTTCCAGTAGTGCTCTAAACCACGGGAGTCTTGTATAATCTTTGGCCAGATACTCTTATTTCTGAGATTAAAACCATTTAAGACCTGTGTGGTCTAGACCAGAAAGGGGATAAACCTCTAATTTTGTGCAGAAACCAAGATAGGATTGAGTGAAATAAAGGTGCAGAAAAGCACTAGTTATGCTGGCTAACACATATCAACCCATATATATTTTTTATTATTACTAGTTACAAGTTGCTCTAAATTAACATTTTAAATTTAGTCACATGTTTTGTTTTGTCTTATTTTATTTTATTTTATTTTATTTTATTTTATTTTATTTTATTTTTTAGAGAGAAAGAGCACACAAGTGGGGAGACAGACAGAGGGAGAGAGAGAGAGAGAGAGAGAGAGAGAGAGAGAGAGAGAGAATCTTAAACAGGCTCCGCAGTCAGTGTAGAGCCCAATGAGGTGCTTGATCCCATGACCCTGGGATCATGACCTGAGCAGAAATCCAGTCGGACACTCAACCAACTGAGCGACCTAGGCACCCCTGCACGTACTGTTTTAGACCTATGCTTTTCTAGAGTTTGTGCTTATTCACCCTTACTTTTTTCATTAACCCAGTAAATATTGAGTACCTACAATGTCAGCTTCTATGTACATTGTTGAGAATGTGTGAGACCTTGCTTTCATGGGTCTTATAATAGCATATGTGCTTATATGTATAAGTAAGTATGTATGTATGTACATATGTATAAATATATGTGGTTTATATAATGCTGGTAATTTGCTTAAAATGAAGAATGATTTATGTGCAATCCTTCAGAGTATGGTCACAGACTATCTTGGCTTATTTTACATCTGGAAACAAGGAGAAATAATCTCTTTATAAGTTTCCTCTCTAGCATTCTTTGATTCTCAGAAGTTCTCATTGTGTTACAGTAATTTACCCTCCTCCTCCTAAGATATCCAATGACTTTTGAATGGGATGAAATAGAGATCAATTTAGGTACTCCCAATAGTAGATTTCACAGAAGGACAGCTGAGATAAGGCAATCTGGACATCTGCCTCAATTCATAAATCACAATCCTTAACCAATTCACATCTCACTGAAATCTCTGACCTGCCAAAATTGGGTTTGTCTTTCTGCATGAATAATTTATGTTCTCTGGAATGGAACTGGGAATGCCTTAGCAGAAAGGGTCAATAGCCAATCATGTTATTTTAGGCAAATGATTTAACTTGCTGGGTTGCATTTCCGGGTCTCCAAAAGGAATAGGCTGGATGCAACAATCTGTAAATAACTTTACAATATTGTGGTTTTAGGATTCTAAGTCTTGTAAACATTCTTGGAGCTACTGTACTTGCTGTGAGATTTATTGTCAGTAATTTGTATGTTGCCAATAATTGCTTGACCTAATGGTTAAATTGAAGACCTCAGTTTTCTTCTTTATCAGTGAGTTTATACATTTTAGATATTTCCAATATGCCTATATTGTATGGCTTATAGTTATACAACACATATGATTTCTTTCTTTTTTGGATGCTTTATCTATACAGTCAAGCCCCATAGGAGAATACAGTCTATAAATCCAGAAGACCTGAATTTGTGTCTTTTTTACCATTACTAGTTGTTATTTAAACATTCTGTGTTAACTCTGTAAGTTTTAGTTTTTCTAATTATAAACTCTTACCCAACAGATGACATGATTGAGAGAATAGATGAGGTAATATCTAGCCAAATGCCTGACACATAGTTGATTTCCCAATAAATATTATTTTTGTTCTTGTTATGGAGACTCAACTCATTGTATCAAACCTGAGAAGTATACAGATAGGTATACTTGAATCGGCAAACATAGATTGAATCACAGCTTGTGATAAAAATGCCTAGGGGGAGCACCTGGGGTGGCTCAGTTGACTGAATGTCTGACTTCAGCTCAGGTCATGATCTCACAGCTTGTGAGTTCGAGCCCTGCGTCGGGCTCTGTGCTGAAAGCTCAGAGCCTGGAGCCTGCTTTGGACGCTGTCTCCCTCTCTCTCTCTCTCTCTCTCTCTCTCTCTCTGCCCCTCCCCACTTGTGCTCTCTCTCTCTCTCTCCAAAAATAAATACACATTAAAAAAACTGCCTAGCGGGGCGCCTGGGTGGCGCAGTCGGTTAAGCGTCCGACTTCAGCCAGGTCACGATCTCGCGGTCCGTGAGTTCGAGCCCCGCGTCAGGCTCTGGGCTGATGGCTCGGAGCCTGGAGCCTGTTTCCGATGCTGTGTCTCCCTCTCTCTCTGCCCCTCCCCCGTTCATGCTCTGTTTCTCTCTGTCCCAAAAATAAATAAAAAACGTTGAAAAAAAAAAAATTAAAAAAAAAAAAAAAAAACTGCCTAGGGAAAATGAGCTAACAACATTAAACCTCACTTTCCTGGGAGTTGCTTAGCTCTCTGGATCTGTAGATTTGTTTTCAATGAATTTGGGGGGAAAACCAGCCATTATTTCTTCAAATGTTTTTCTGTCCTTTTCCCCTCTTGTTCTGGACTCCAATTACATATATGCTAGAATGCTTGATATGGTACCTGATCCTCTCTAAATTCTTCTCTCATTGTGTGAATAGTTATTGTAATGTCAACTGATCTTTTCTTCTACAGGATCTCATCTAAAGTTGATCCTATTCAGAGCATTTTTATCTGTGATATTGTATATTTACCTCTGCAACAAGGGTCAGTAAACTGAAGCCCATAGATCAGCCACCCCTTTTGTGAAGTAAGGTTTCATTGCAGCATAGTCATGCCAATTCATGTTGTCTGCAGTTGCTTTTGTTCTACAAGGTCAGAGCTGAATAGTTGCAGCCGAGATTATGGCCCATGAACCTAAAATATTTACCATCTGGCTGTTTAAGAAAAAAGTTTGCCAACCTTTCTAGAGCCAATCCTGCTCTAGAAGTTGAATGTGGGTCTTTTTCTAATTTTCTATTTCTCATATCATCTTGTTAATATTTTTCCCTACCCTTTTAAAGGTAAATGGGATACATTTTAACAGCTGTTTAATGTCCTTGTGTCTAGTTCCATCATTTCTGTCATTTTTGTGTCATCCTAATGATCGATCTTCCTCATTGTGGGTTATATTTTCTTATTTTTTGTATGCCTGGTAATTTATAACTGGATTCCTAACATTTTGTGGGTTGTTGCATTTTGTTGTTTTCCTTTCAGTGGTGTTAGAATTTTTCCTCACATGCAGGTAGGCTACTCAAATCAGTTGGCTACCTTTCAGTCGTGTTAAGATGGGTTTAGATTAACTTGCAGTAGGGCAAATCTAGGTTCACAACTAAAGTAATATGCATGTATGCTGTGTATTCTACAGTATATACCTTGCATTACAAAGTCTTTCCACTCTGGCTGTGGAGACACAAACTATTCTCAACCCAGTTTGTACTTCAACTCTTTATGGGTGGTTCTTTCTCTGACCTTGGGAAGTTTCTTCCATGCTTGAGCAGATCAGTACTCAGTCAAAGCCTCAAACGAACCCCCACTGCTGATCTCCAGGGTTCTGTTTGTTTAGCTCCTGCCTCTATCATACTCTGTTCCCCAAATTCTAGCCATTTTTGTCTCTTCAAACACTGATTTCTAATTCTCAATTCAGTGAGGCCAATGAGCTTTGTTAGGGTTTCCATTTCCTGAACAGTGACCTGAGCTGCATGTGGGCTTGCTTGGTTTATTTCCCTTTCCCCAGTGACTTCAGTCCTGTGCTGCTTGTTTTCCAATGGCTGTCTCATATTTTACAATGATCCTTCCTTTCTGGGGTCCAGTTTTCTAGTTGTTTGTAGCAGAAAGCAGAAAGAACATCCAGTCCTCATCACTCTATTTCTACCATAACACAAAAGCCTTTAAAACTAGTGTCATGGTTCTCAACAATGTTCGGAAGACTAAAGGTCGTGGGCACTCTGAATAAATATAATTTCAATTTTGCAATATGCGTAATACGGTAGATCTTACTTTATACTTAAAATTTAGAAGTCAACAGAATACTACCCAAGTGTCAAGTGGTATAGGGTCAGCAACAAGTCAAACTGCATTGATAGTTTAGTAAAGTTGCTCAGAATGAAGAAGTCTGAAGTCCTTCATTTCCAGATGTACAACTCATCAGTTGTGTGATGTTGGAGACATTTCTTCTTTTTTTCATGGGTTTCAATTTCCTATCTATAACAACAACAAAAAAGTAATGCCCATCTCATAGGGTTGTTATTGGGATCAAATGAGGTAGATTATGTATTTAACATAATATCTAGCACTGTAAGTACAATATTAACATAAATATTATTGTACTGTTGTTGATATGATTGTTATGGAGAAGGTGGTCATTTATTGTACTGAAAATGAGTCTGTAGGCCTTTAAGTACCTACCATGCTAGAGTCCCTGGAAATTCTTTGTGCTTTATCATTTGGATGAAAGCAGACCAGTTTACTTGGCTGCAACTGACTGGACCAGCGCTTAGGGCACCAGCCAAAGCCATCCATGAACTCACTTAACTCAGATGGTCCAGCCTAACAAGGTCTTCTTATTTAAATGGGGTTAGCCTGACTGAGTCGTATCTCCCTTCCTTGTATTAAAGGCTATGGTATTTTTCCTATATGCTATCCCCCCACTGCTGGGAATATTGGCTGCTGGCCAGGTATGACTACATCCTTCACTGAGCATAGCCCTCTTCTGCAGGGAGACTTCTCACCTGAGCTTGTGTTCCTTCCCAGAGGGTGACACATGGCCAGAAACGTGCTGAAGCAGAGACGAAAGGCCCACTCCCATTCCATTTCAGAACAACCACGAAGGGCATCTCAGCTCTTGGAATGATGGAGCCTTCAGGTACAGCCAGTTTGCAGGTGTTTCTTCATCTGCTCAGTCCTGCCTTCCTCATTTCCTTCCAGGGTCAACTCCTGAAAGCACTTCAACAAACCTCCTGCATACATGTTGCCATTTCAGAATTTGTTTCTATGAAACCCAGACTAAGACACTTGGGGAACATGAGAACCTGCATCTTATAAATGTGATTTTGGAGGGCTCTTATCTGAAGTGACCACAAATTGCCATTAGCAAACGAAAACCTTTGACATCCGGATTGGCTATGTGCATGTGATTAATATTCTTATTAATAACTTCATGATGACTATGAATATGAGTGTGTTAGCATACACCTTCCAACATGTTCAAGTTTTCATGTTATTTCAAATTATTTCAATGCTAAAAGAGTTAGTGAGCATTATGGCACTGTGACTGGATCCTTTAGATTTATTATTGGAGGTTATGCTCATCTTTCTGAAAAATATTGAATTTTTAAATTTGGGCATGCCCAGTTTTGTTTATTTATTTTTCATGAACCAGGTTTCTGTAAAGAGGTACACATCTGATAGCACAAGGTTTTTTTGTTTTGTTTTGTTTTAATTATTTCCTGTAAACTCAAACTCAGAAAGCTCATGCCTACTACTACTCTTTGTTGGTGACTTTCCCTTATTTCACACCAATTTTCATCAATATAAGTTCTGTAAATCATCAATTTGTTGTAAGTTTTCAATGTTGGACATACTGAGAAATTGTAAATACTCCTGTTGTATGCTTTCATGTGGGGAGAATTTGTGATTCTTCTATGTTTGGTAACTGCTGCTTTATTTTACTATATATTGACTCATACTTTGTGTTTTTGAAATTCATAGCATTCCTTTAATTTGTGAAATGCTTATAGAATCAAATTTTAGTGCATATATTCAGTCTTATGTGCACAAACTCCAGATTACTGAATTAAAACCCCGTGCTAAATTGTTGGGCTATCATTAGAATTTCCATTCCTTATTCCCTTTGTGACATGTTACCAGGGAAAATTCATTGCTTTGAATAATAATGAGCTGGAGACAAATTTAGCCTTTGAAAGCTGATTAATGCCTTTCTCTGTTTTGAACACCTAATATATAAGCCATCTTTACTTCTTTTTATAAGGAAAATTTAATGGCCATTTTTCTATGAATTCCTACTTATTAAGTATTGGAATGTGCTAATTTATCTTTAAAATGCTAATATAGATCTTGGGATGGAAATGTACTGGAGCTAGTAAAATATGAAACCATATATGAGATGACTTTGTTAATATGCTACTGACTATAATTATTTGAGTTTTATGAGTCACATGAACTAAAACCATCACATATTCTGATAGTTTCAAAAAATGATTTTTCCAGCCTTATAAGTTAGGAGTATAAACTTTTCCAGGTGTATTAAAAGGTCCTGTAAATATCTAGTCACCCTATGATCACCCTATCACCCTGTGATATCTAGACACTGAAGTGAATGGACACCAATGCCATTTTTTGTTGGTTATCAAGATACAAATAACTTAAGATGAGTGTTGTGCTGTTTCTAATAGCATTTTTTATCTGTAAAATTAATATGGGACTTCTTAACTTATTTTGGGTGAAGTGGCAGGTTTCTAGCAATATTAGTCATGATAATGTTAGAGGTTTATTTATTAAAAGCAATTATATTAAGGATGAAGATAATAAATATGGAGTTATTTGGCTAACAGCCATTCAACTTTACGGTAAGTAACAATAAGCTGAAAGATGACTTTGTGCCAACAGATCTGTTAAAAACTTGTAACACTGAATTATGAATACAAACTTAAATGGATAAGAAAATGAAAATTGTTCATTTGTTATCAAATGACCTGAAAAGATCTTGTAAAAAAGCAAGACTCTTTTGGGGTCAATTCCCTGGAGTTGATAGAACAATTTGGAATTGAATGGTATCACAGACATGATATAGAGCCCTTCCATTGATTGCTGATACGTGAGAACTCAAAAGTATCAACAATCTATTAGGGTTTTGAGACTGTCAGTAGGGGCACCTGGGTGGCTCAGTCAGTTGTGTCCGACTTGGCTCAGGTCATGATCTCACGGTTCATGGTTTGAGCCCCACATGGGGCTCTGGGCTAGTGGTGTGGAGCCTGTTTAGGATTCTTTCTCTCCCTCTCTCTGCCCCTTCTCCACTTGTGTGCTCTCTCTCCCTCTCCCTCTTTTTCTGTCTCTCAAAATAAATAAACTTAAAAAAAAAAAACTATCAGTAGTTGTGTGGTTCTATTAGTTTACCCGTGAGTCCTTCATAAAATATAGAAATCCTTGGTCTTCTCTGTGTCCAAATAAGATTTTAATAACTCTTCACACCCCCTTGGAGCCAAATATCCTATATATATAGCTTCTTATAGTAACTGTAGGCTGAAGATATATTTTTGTGTAGACGTGGGTATATGTGTTTGGGTAAGTGTATCTTTTTGTGAGATTAAGAGACTGCAGAGAGCCATGGATATTGAGGTTCTTTCTTTGATTTAACATTTTTGTAAAATCACAATTCAAGGTCTTTGGATAGTTTTTCACAACCATTAACCCTATATCAAATCTCAAAAGATCTTAGTGTTTTAACTCGATGCCTACATGGAAAAATATTAGAATAAGAACTTAAAAAAAAAAGCGTTCATAGGAAGAAGGAACAATAATGCATTTCTAGTGATTGATTATCTCTCCCCTCCTCTTCCTCTACTTCTACTAGTGTAGTTCAGGTCTGGTATTAATAGTTTGAGGTTGTCTTCTTACTGCCATATTACCTGCTCAAATGCTTCTACACCCAATGTCAGAATAATTGTCCTACATGTGGTTTTGTTGTTTCCCTCCAAAATCCTCTTTGCTCCCCAAATCTTAATCACCAGAGACTACATGCCTTAATTTAGCATTTGGAGTATTCTACAAGTTGGCCTTTTTCAGTCTGTTCTCCCATCCTTCTAGAAAATTCTATGCTTCAGCCACTCCAGACCATGTTATATACCTCAAACGTGGCTTTTTTTTCCCATATGTAGATCCTTTGCATTTTCCAAAAATGTCCTCCTATTTTATCTTCCCACCATACTGTTTATTTTCCTCATTAAAATCTTACCTATTTTTTATGGCTAAATTTAAATTTCTTACATCTATGATTCCATCTCTGATCAACTGAGCAAACAGCAAACTTTCTCTCTGAATTTTCAAAACATTTGGAAACATACAGGGCTAATACTAAACAAATTAGAAAAACCCACTTCATCTGGACGGACAGTCCCATAGGCACACAGCACGGTGAGCAGACTGATTAGGAAAAGGACCTCCTAAACCTTGTAGATGAAGCTCCTTGCCAGAATGCGGGCGGGGCTTAAAGAATGGAGATTTGCTAGACTTCAGTTCTCTTTTCTGTCACTGTCTGGCTGACCTCAGATATATTATTTTACCTCTCTAGGTTTAGTTTTCTTCCCTGGGAAATGGGGATAATAATATGAAATTCATACTATTGATAAGAATAATATAGAAAATAATGAATGTAGATGTCTAGCTGGATATTTGGCAAACAAACTCTAATCAGTAAACTGTATTGACCTTCACAATTATTATGTTTTATGCTACCATGGTTAGTTTCAGGGTTAGTCTGTTTTTCTCCTTGAATTAAAGTTTGGAGTATGGGAATTAAATCTATTTGTAGACACGGATGCACTTTTGTTTCTTTGACTGAAATGTTTACTGATGATCATTATTAGATCAGTACCTCTTAAATAAATATTAACAAGACTATGTTTCTTGAGCCAAGATGTTATTTTCTTCTGCTGTTGATATTAGCTAGATACATATAGACATATGAGCCTAGAGAGAGAGAAAATAAATATGAGGAAGGTAGTAGTTTTATTAATACCCTGACCTTGATTTAAAGTTATGATAGATTTTGAGAAAGACATTTGTTAGTATGATCAATCATTCCCATTCAACTAATGAGAACATTTTCCATTTTCTGAAAGACAATTTGTGAAAAAATATCAGATTACTGACCACAAAAATGTCAAAACCACCTAGTTATCTGGAAGAAACAGCGATAGAGATGATTCTCCATACAACACCAAAGAAAAAGACCTTAGCCTTGACCCATGGAGATTGCCTTCAAGGCAACAAAGTAATTTATTTTTCCGACCTAAGCTCATTCAAATTCTTGTCTTCTCTGGCAATATTGCTTTAGGTTATATTCAGTGGACCAAATTCATATCAGTCTTTTAACCTCTCCAGAGCACTTTGTAACTGTATATATCGGCTTTGAGTGGAACTTTTCCTATTTCATAATTGGGCTCTTCATGCCAAGAAACCTTTGGGGGATGAGGAGGGGCAGCCAGGAAGATATGAATGTAGGAGGGAATTGGGCCAAAGGAAGATATTTGTTAAACATTCATATATGTGCTTTGGGAGAGTGTAAGTGACTTTAATATTTTGGCTATGTTTATATTTATAAAATATGAAAGCCTCCCTGTGAAAAGGAAGCATTCAGGTAAAAATTGACAATTCAGGCAAAAATGACAAATATTTGAATGTTTATAGATATTTAGATGCTTCCAAGTTCTGTAATCTGCTTGTTATAAAACTGGATACTGTGGATAAGAAAATAAACAATGTAAGCCTTTGTTTGATTCCTCAGTCCTGGTCTTCTACCTGTACTATAGTAGAAAAAAAATGAGTAGTAATAAATTCACTTAATCAGATATATGGAATTATTTCCTTTTTATTTTATTCATTATTATTTTATATTATTTTATTTTTTATTATTATCTTATTACTTCAGACAAGATTCACAGGTAGGTGGTGAAAGAACCAGACTTTGTGGGAGGAACTTTTCTTACCTGAGATCATTCTGTTTCATAATACTCACCAGCAGTCAGAAGTCAATGAACTTGATACTTAACCACACTGAGTTTTTCACGTGCTTCGTGACTCAGTAGTTGCAGCAAAATAAAAAGTTTGAATTACCAACTATGTTTTTATTAATGAAATCATCTTATGCTGTGTTTAGTGTGTGAGACTCAGTGTATTTTCAGAACTGAAAAATAAATATGACTTTAGGCTATAAGGCTAACTCCTTTATTTTTGTTTTTAGAAATGAGAAGATAAGAGAAGGGTGTTCCAAACCGTCAAATGCAGGAAAATGCTTTCCAGTGAAATAAAATATTTCAGCTTTTCGAAGTGCTTAAGTCAATGGAACCTAAAGTATCAGTCTAGCTTGGATCATAAATTCAGCTATGGAATTTTAAAAATTTTTGAAGAAAATAAAAATAAAAGTGAAAATACCATCCCATTGTGGGTTGAATTATATAGCATGTTTTACATTTTTAATGTTTTGTGGCTTGCAAAGATTTCTTTTTTGCATTCATTATTTTAGGTAATTTATGTCATAAATCCATGACATGTGTAAGGTAACTATGACTTAATAATATTTGTGTTTGTCAAGGTAAACCCTCTATTAATCAAATTAAGTATCATCCTTGTATAAATAAAATTTAAAGCTAATTATTTTTCTGACCTCACATTCAAGGTCTGGTAACTGCATCTATACTCAAATAGCACAGATGAAAGGAAAATGCTGGAGATGTAATAATTCTATTGTCATTCTTTTGTTATTTTGATTTGGTTCTTGCATTTACAACCAGTTGATTTGTAATTGAGACTTACGAAATGTGAGCAGCACTCAGCAGGTGGCGCTAATGAGACACAAAATATTGAATCGTCAACTCCTACAGCCAGAAATGTATTAGTTTAGCAATAAGAATGTTGGGGGTAAAGACAGTCTGATCACATTTTTTCTCATTTGAGGAGTGCTGAGGCCACATAAAATGATTTTAAAGATTTATTCAGCCCCTACTTTATACTGAATTCAAAGATAATGTTTATTCCTTCTTTTCTACTTCATAATATTTGACAAAAATAAAGCACCTTCTTTCACTGAAAGCTAAACTTTCAGTTTGCTCCTTTGCCCGTATGAACTTTCTTCCATTCATATGCTGGAAAAAACTGAATCACTTTGTGGTTATTCCTTTAAGCACAAAATGTGGAATTCAAAAGAGCCACTAACTCCCAAGAAGTTATAATCCTTTTTATCTTTGAGGATTTTTAATCTTAATCTTAGTAGATTATTTACTAGTTTTAGATTTAGGCCAAGTGTTCCAAGGGGGGAAACTCCTTTTGTCTTGTGGCTCTACTAAACATTCAGAATAAAAACCTTTGTACTGTGGCAATTAAACGAACTTTTCAGCATAAGGAAACACTATTTAATTAGAAAAGATAGAAGTATTTGCTCATTTTGTCAATTTAACAGACTACACAAATAGCATACACTCATGTGTTATAAAGTGCCTCAGTGGCCCCTGAGCAAGTTATTTGAGCAATATCCCACCAAGAAATAAAGAGTTGCATTTTAAATGGGGAATTCAGCAGAGTTAGCACAAAAAACATACTAATACATGTTCTCTGAAGTTACATTTCTACATAGATTAAGTGTCCATGGGCATTTTGGTATCCTCAGTTTTTCAAAGTTTAATTTTCTTCCAGTAAGAACCAATATCATCCCAATCCTATGTTCTATTTTGAATAAAGTGGTCAATTTCACATTTTTGTGTATCCTATTTGAAGCTAGTGGTAGATAAAACTGCTTCAAGGAAGTTCCCTCTAAATGACTAAGGTTAAGAGACTGCTGTATAAAGGATGGTCTAGTTAACTTTTTTTTTTTTTCCCTAAATAACATTGATGATTGGAGACTCATAGAAATCACATTATTATATAACCAGATCAATTTTTTCTCATGAAGAAACATATTTAACTTTGGTTTTTATCAACAAATCAGAGATTATGACTGTTGTATCCATTGCCCTTTCTCAATAGAAATGATCACTTCCTGGTACCAGATTTTGTTGTGCATAGTGGTGTAACCAAAGGCCATACAGTAATGAATTCAGGGTACAAATGTTTTATGGACATAGCGATAGATCTTTGATAATTTTATAGGATCAAGTTGAAATGGTTTCTCAACGAAAGGAGTCTGCTAAGACAGCCATTCAACTTTTTGGTAGGATTTTCTGAGAAAAATTTAATGTTTCCTGTCCCCATAAGTTCCTTAATTGGATATCAACTGATTAGTTTAGGTTGTTCTTTTCATTGCTTTAAGATGAAAGGTTAGGGTAGTAAGTTGAGATTTTTCTTTTTTTTAAATATAGGTGTTTAGAGCTATAAATTTCTTTCTAAACATTGATTTGGTTGTATGCCTGTAATTTTGGTATGTTGCATCTTTATTTTCATCTTAAAATATTTTCTCATTTCCCTTGTGATTTCTTATTTGACACATTGGTTCCTGAGGAATTTGTTGTCTAATTTCCACACAGTTGTGAATTTCCTACATTTCTTTGTTAATGATTTAGAATTTTATTCCACTGTAGTCAGGAAACATACATTGTATGATTTTAATAATTCTATGTTTATTGAAGATTGTTTTGTGGCCTGGCCTATGATCTATCCTGGAGAATGTCTCATATGTACTTGAGAAGAATATGTATTTTTCAGTTGCTGAGCAGATTGTTCTAATGATGTCTGTTGGGTTTAGTCTGTTTATCGCCTTCCAGTTTCTTGTTGCTTCCTTGTCTAGTTGTTCTAGTCACTATTGAAAGTGAGATATTAATGACTCCAGCTATTACTATTGATTATCAGTTTATCCTTTTTGTTTCACCAATATTTGCTTCATGTATTTTGAGATGTAGTGGTTAGGTACAAATGTGTTTAGAATTGTTAAATATTCTGGATGGACTGACCCTTTTATCATTATAAAATGCCCTTTATCTCTAGTACCCTTTTTGTTTTAAAGGCTATTGTTTTAAATGTTTACTTATTTGGAGAGAGAGAGAGAGAGAGAGAGAATGAGCAAGAGAGGGGCAGAGAGAGAGGGAGAAGAGATTATTGCCTCCACACTGTCACTGCAGAGCGCAGAGCCCAATGTAGGGCTCAGACTTGTGAACCGTTAAGATCATGACCTGAGCCCAAATTGAGTCAGAGGCTTAACCAACTGAGCCACCCAGGCACCCCCATTTTAAAGGCGATTTTGTCTGATACTAGTATAGCACTCCAGCTCTCTCATGGCTGCTGTTTGCATATATTTTTCCATTTTTTTTCTCTTTCAACCTATGTGTAACTTTGAATCTACAGTGTGTCTGCCTCATGCAAATTTAAAATTTTTTTTTTCAACGTTTATTTATTTTTGGGACAGAGAGAGACAGAGCATGAATGGGGGAGGGGTAGAGAGAGAGGGAGACATAGAATCGGAAACAGGCTCCAGGCTCTGAGCCATCAGCCCAGAGCCCGACGCGGGGCTCGAACTCACAGACCGCGAGATCGTGACCTGGCTGAAGTCGGACGCTTAACCGACTGCGCCACCCAGGCGCCCCGCCTCATGCAAATTTAGATCTCTCTCTCTCTTTTTTTTTTTTTTTACTGCAGTTTGCCAGTCTCTGCTCATGACTTGCATTGTTTAATCCACTCACCTTTTATGTTATTATTGATACAGTTGGATTTTATGTGAAATTTTTCTTGTTGTTTTTTGCATGTGTCATATCTTTTTTGTTCTTCTGTTCCTCCTTTATTGCTGTCTTTTGTATAAAGTAAATGTTTTCTAGTTTAACATTTTAATGCTTTAAATAGTTGTTCTACTATATGTTTTCTTTCTTTCTTTTTTTTTTTTTTTTAATGTTTATTCATTTTTGAGAGAGAGAGAGACAGAGCATGAGCGGGCGAGGGGCAGAGGCCGAGGGAGAAACAGAATCTGAAAAGCAGGCTCCAGGCTCTGAGCTGTCAGCACAGAGCCCAATGCTGGGCTCGAACTTGTGAACTGAGAGATCATGACCTGAGCTGAAGTCGGATGTTTAACCAACTGAACCACCCAGACACCGCAGTTTTCTGCTTTTTTCTTGGTTTGTCTAGGGCTTATCACATATATCTTATAAGAATCTACTTCGAACTTACACTAAATTAATACCTGTTTATGAGTGTGGTACAAGCCCAACAATACATTGTTATAATTTTTACCTTATATAATTTATTTCTTTTAAAGACTCTGGGAGAGGAAAGAGTGAGTATGTATTTCCTGTTTGTTATAGTAACTTTCCGATTTACCATCCTGGCTCTTTTCATTTGTTTTTGTGGGTTCATTTAGCATATTTTTCTTACTCGTATCTAGGTCTGTTCCCACCCACCTACTTTGTGCATTAATTGTCAAATATTATTACGTTTCTATATATTATGGGCCCAACAATACAATTTTATATGTATTGTTTTATACAACTGCTTTTAAAAATAAGTTAAGAGATACGCTATCCTTTCTAATTAAATTTACCCACATTCTTTAATTTTTCATGTGGATTTGAACTACTGTCAGAGTCACTTTCTTTGTTTCATTGTTTTCAAGAGTATCTATTAGCTTGGACTTCCTCATACTCTGTTCCTGATATGGTTAGTTCCCTTAGGGAGAGCTTTGGAGCTCTCTGCTTTCACAGCTTATCTTTTCCTTGTGCAGAATCTCTTTGTCATTGAGTGCTGATTTGACTATGATGTACCTTGGTACCATTTTTTTTAAACCATAGGTAGAGGTTTTATTAAAAAAAAAAAAGCAAGAACAATCCCCCAAAGACTTCTTTTGACATTAAAATGTAGAACAGATAATTCTACCAAGGAATTCTTATAGACATAAATGTCTAGGTAAAATGCAGCACCTTAGTAACTAAATATGATTTTATCATAGTTATCTTTTTAAAAAAATACTTTATTTTTTAGAGCAATTAAAAAAATTTTTTTAACATTTATTCATTTTTGAGAGACAGAGTGCAAGCAAGGGTGGGGCAGAGAGAGAGACACAGGATCTGAAGCAGGCTCCAGGTTCTGAGCTGTCAGCACAGAGCCCAATACAGGGCTCGAACTCACGAATCAAACCATGAGATCATGACCTGAGCCCCAGTCAGACACTTAACTGACTAAGCTACCCAGGCGCCCCTATTTTTTAGAGCAATTTTTAAAGTGGCTTTAAGTTCACAAAAAAAGTTGATTGAAAATTACAGATTTTCTATACATTACCTCCCCTCATAGCCTCACTATCAACGTCCTGAAAAGGTTGGTACACTTTTTATACCTAACAAACCAATACTGACAAATCATTATCACCAAGAGTCCATAATTTACATTAGACTTCACCTTTGGAACATCTATGGCTTTTGACAAATGAATGACATACATCCACCATTATGATATCATATGGAGTAGTTTCACTGCCCCAAAACGTCTCTGTGCACTGCCTCCTTTTCTCTGCATCTTTCCTAAGGTAGCCTCTGGCAACTACTGATCCTTTACTGTTTCCATAGATTTGTGTTTTCCAGAATATCATATAGTGGAATCACACAATGCGTAGTCAGTTGCCACAAGTTCTGGCATTGTGTGGATGAAAAGCAGCAGCCAATTATGGCAACGGGCAGTAACATCCAAAGTGGCAGCCAATTATGTTACCATTTTGTCACATGTGAACCGTCCTTATAGAAAATCATATATGGGGCCACACCATCCTCATGATAGTCCAGCAGAACAACCATGTCCTCTGGATTTATGTTGTCATAAGTAGAGAATTGGTAGTTTTTGAAATTAGCAAGGATGTGCTTGATTTGTTCCACAGCCCCTGTCATAAACAGTTTAACTCTTTCTTGGTCTCTGTTCTTCAAGTTTGCCTTTGATTGATTTTATATAATCTTTGATGTGCTTCTCGTAGCTTTCTGTTGTGATTCTGGTTTCTTGCAAGTGATAGTTCATGACAATATCAACAACAGCAATTAGCATGCTTCCAGTACCTTTGTCCTCAGGGCCTCCAGTGAAAGCATTTCCACTAATGAGTGACTCATCAGTCTTACTCTCTGTCTCACTGACCTCATGGTTGATGAGGTCCCAGCAGATGATCATGACAATGGCTGCAGAGAGTCAATGGTGGTGCTAGCTTAGCATGAGCCCAGAGCTGGAAGTAAGTGGGATGCAATCAGAAGAGCATACTGGAGGAGGGGGAAATGGGTGGAAAAGCTCACTGTTTATTAATTTGTAATTCCCTAATTATGTTGAGCATCTTTTCATTTACTTATTTGCCATCTGTACATGTTCTTTGGTAAGCTGTCCAGATTCTTTTACCTAATTAATATTGAGTTTTTTGGTTCTTTATTGTTGAGTATTAAGTGTTTGTATTTTTGAATAACATTTACTAGCTATATGATTTAGAAATATTTCTTTTTCCCACTTTGTGATTTGTCTTCTCATTTTCTTGACAGGAGTTTTGCAGTACAGAAGTATGTAATTTTGACTCACTAATTTAGTCAAGCTTATAAATTCTTTCTTTTATGTATCTAAAAAATTGTTGCCATGCTCAAGGTCATTTAGGTTTTCTCCTATGTTATCTTCTAGGAGTTTTATTGTTTTATGTTTTACACTTAGGTCGATGGTTAATTTTGTGTAGGGTATAAGGTCTGTGTCTTGATTCTTTTTTTTTTTTTTTTTTTGCATGTGTAGGTTCAGTCGTTCCAATACCATTTGCTGGAAGACAATCTTTGCTCCATAGTATTTTGTATTATCCAAAATATTATCTTTGCTTCTTTGTCAGAGATTAGTTGATTTTGTTTACGTGAGTCTATTCTGTGCTCTCTATTCTGTCCCATTGATTTACTTGTTTATTCTTTTGCCGATGCCACATTGTCTTGGTCATTGTAGCTCGATAGTAAGTCTTCAAGTAAGGTAGTGTAAGTTCTCTGACTTTGTTCTTTTTCAATATTATGTTGAATAATCTGGGTCTCTTGCTTTACCATATAGACTTTAGATTCATTTTGTCAATATCCACAAATTAACTTAAGATTTTGATTGACATTGCATTGTAATCAAGGATGGAAGAAGTGACATCTTAAAAATTTTGAGTCTTCCTACCCATGAACAAGAATTATCTCTCCATTTATTCCTTTATTCATAAGATTTCTTTTATCAAGATTTTATGGTTTTCTTCATATAGATCTTACATATATTTTGTCAGATTTGTGCAAGTATTTTATTTTTGGGGTGCTAGTGTAAATGGTATTGCATTTTTAATTTCAAATTCTACTTATTCATTGCTGGTATATAAAAAAGCAGTTGACTTTTGTATATTAACCTTATACCCTGCAACCTTGCAACTAATCATTTATTAGTCGCAGATTTTTGGTTGATTTTTTTTTTTTTTGGATTTTCTACATAAACGATCTTGCCATTTTTGAATAATGACAGTTTTATTTCCTCCTTCCTAATCAGTGTACCTTTCATTTCCTTTTCTTGTCCTATCACATTGCTAGGACTTTCAGTACAATGTGTAATGAAAGTGGTGAAAGAGGATATCTTTTCCTTGTTCCTAATCTTGGTGGGAAAGCTTCCAGTTTTTCTTCTTAGTAGAATTTTCTTCATCTTTCTTCTGCCTGGGATTTGCTTTCATCAAATTTGGAAAAATATGGGGCCATTATTTGAAATCTTTCTCTCCTGTCCTTCAGGGACCTACTTACATAAAGATTAGGCCACTAAATGTTTCCCACAGTGTGTTGATACTCTGTTCATTTTTTTTCAGTTTTTTTTTTTTAGGTCGGTATTTTATTTTGGGTAGCTTCTATTAGTATATTTCAAGTTCACCAATCTTTTCTTCTGCAGTGTTTGGTCTGCTGTTAATCCTGTAATATTTCCCATCACAGACATTGTTTTTTTCCCCTGTGGAAATTTGATATAGGTCTTTTTATAGTCATTTCTCTGTTAATGCTAATGTTTTCTTCTCCCTTACTGAAACACATGGTGTAAGGTTTTGGTTACATTTTTAATATCCTTACCTACTTGTTGTAGCATCTGTATCATTATTAGCTTAGTTTTCATTGACTTATTTCTTTCTTTTTTTGGTTGTGGTTTACAGCTTATTTGCATGAATTTTAAACAACAAGGAATGTTTACATATACTTCTGAATAGATTTTGTTCAGTTCAGGGAAATGAAATGTATAATATATATTTTATGAAAATTGAATACTTCAGTTAAAATGTGTCCTTCAATTATATAGAAAGCACATTTTTTCATGCAATTTTATTCTCTTGGTACAAAGAGATACATAGACTTTGAAGGCATATATAATAAACGTCAAAATACCATTTTACCAAAGTTTTTAGAAAATTAAACAAGTTATCTTACCTTTATGGGCTTTGATTGTCTCATATGTTAAATTAAGACTCAAATATGTACCTCACAGAACACTTACAAACATTAAATTAGATATGACTCTAAGGAACCTAATGTGATGTATAAAGCACTGACTATAATTTAAAAAATGTCCCTTTGGTAGATGTCTTTCTGATGTGTGTTGATTCTATACAAAAGAGACAATACCCCTACACCTAAATATAAGTTGGTGATATATCCAAATAATAACTTCATAACATTTTAGTAAAATATCAGTAAGGCTATCATTATTAAATCATTCATTATACTCTCCAATCCCATGAACCTAAGATTTTGAGTTAATACATATGGACTCACTTAAAGTGCAAAAATTTAGTGATCGAGATGCCTCATTTCTACAATGTCAAGCAATTAGATATTTATTAATCCAATTTTTAGACTACACATTTTTTTCATCTGAATGCTTAGCATCATACAGACACAATTAGAGGAGAATACAGATATTCATAGAGCAATTTAGAGTATAATATATTTTCATATAAAATAGGTTAAAATGGGATAGTTGCAGGTTGAAAGTGAGAGATTTCATAATGTAGAAGATTGCTTTAGTAGTTAATTTACTTCACATAATAAGGTTGGATGTTAAAAGACAAAATTTAAATAACTTTGAAGATAAAACTCTTAGAGACATGAAATAAGTAATATGAATGGCCTTGATATATGATATATAAAAGTGACTTATAAAAATTGTGATTTATATACATATATCCAAACTTATTTTATTTAGCCAAACTTAACCTAATAACAAATTATTTCAAGTAATGAAATCCAAGAAGAGTAAAGACTTGTAATTGAGTTAAAAAACATACAATTCATTATAGTGCAAAGGTTTAACTTGTCTAATGGAACTACAATAATTAAATGCTGTTCTTGGTCAGAAACATCTGAAAAAAATGTGTACATTTTAGAAATGGGTTGGCACATTTCATTAGCTTCTGGCTACATCATTGTAGGTAGTTTTTGACTAATTTTCTTTTTATCACATAATTTTCTTCTTTAATTACCAAGAACCTGCCTAATGTTTTTCCTAATGAAGAGTGTTATTTGGCTCACTTCAGAACTGTGCCACTTCTGAGAAGATTACATTAAACTCAGATAGTGTGAATTTGGAAAGTCATTTTGATTTTAGGAACACCCTATTTAAAGCAACATTGTCAGTGATGGGGATTAAAGAGTACACTTATTAGGATGAGCACTGACTAACATATGGAATTGTTAAATCACTCTATTGTACACCTGAAACTAAAAAATAGTGTATTACATATATATCAAGGATGTATTTAGGGGAAGCCTTGCCCAATCATAGGCATATGTATGTTTAGCCTTAATAGATATCGTCCAGCAAGTTTCCAGAAGGAAAAAAAAAAAAAGCGGAATTCACTTTGGAAAATTTCCCATTTCTGTTAAAGTTGAACATATTCAATCATTGTGACCTAAGAAATCTACACGTGGATTCAAATATGCACCAGAAGACAGGCAAAGAGTATTTATGGAAACATTGTCCAAATCAGCTAAACTATAGAGAATACAAATGTCTTCATTAGAAGGGTAAATACAGTGGGTATATTTATACTGGAATACTATGCAACAATGAAAAAATGCTACACACAAAATCATGAGCGGGTCTCACAGGTGCAATGTTAACTGAAAGAAACTGGACACAAGATTAAACACTTTATGGTTCCATTTATAGGATCCTCAAAAGCAGCAAACTAATCTTAGATGATAAAAGGCAGAATAAATAGTGGTTATTTCAAGAGATAGCAGCTAGATTGTAGGTTCTGAATGGTGATTACATTAAGCTGTACATTTAAGAAGTGTGTACTTTATGCATGCTATATTTCAATAAATATGTTTAAAACTAATATGCAGCTGTTGGAAAGAGTTTCCATCTTTGGGGTGAGAAAAATGGATCAGAAAAGAAGAGAGTGTGTGTGGGGGGGGGGGGTGCGGAATTCCGTTCATTTATTCCGTCTTTGTCACTCATTCTCTCTCCTAAATTCAGTGTTACAGTGCCAAGGCCTTGACAGCTCAGCCCCTGAATCCTGAGGATTGCAAACTGGGACTCCTCCCGCTTGGAGGCGGGTAAGGATGTAACTATGTAGGGGCGCAGAGTGAGCGAGAGAGGACTCAGATCCCCTCCAATTCCGCACATTACGGCAGGCACTGCAGAAACAAGAGCAAAACTGTGCAAAGAGCAAAGTGCCTGCCGCCCCCAGGGTTTCACCTGCGGATCGCTGGGCAAGGACAAGGTGACTTCTTCCCCTCCCCGCGAACTGTCCGGCAGGTACTTTTTTTAATTCCGGAGGGAAAAAATCTTTGTTCACAAAAGGACTGGTTCCTCTGTGAAAGGGAACAAACCGTTGAAGACTGGAACGAAGACGCAATTGCTCTGTCTTTTTTTTTTTTTTTTTAATTCGGAGCCAGCGGAAGCCATGTGCCCCTTCCAGAAGTGAAGCCCCGAAGCGTGGGCAGACTTCTCCCCAAGGCCCGATCCTCTTCGGGACGCGGCAGCGTGACTCGCTCTCCCCAGACGGTAAACTTGTCCCCGTGAGAGGGAAACTGATTAAGGCCAAGTGGGTGTTGCACTTTTCAGGGCACCTGGGCGCATGAAAACCCAGCGGACTGTCCTGGAAAGGAGAACATGCCCCCCAAGTCTCTCTGCAACCTCTCCCAGACCGCGGGCGCGAATCAGAGCGGCTTCGTTCCCGGGGTGTCCGAGGGGGACTTGCTGGCCGCCGCCGACGGGACGAGCGCCAAGTTCGCGATCCGCTGTGCGATCCCGTCCCTCTACCTGCTCATCATCGCGGTGGGCTTGCTAGGCAACATCATGCTGGTGAGGATCTTCATGAGCAACAGCGCCATGAGGAGCGCCCCCAACATCTTCATCTCTAACCTGGCCGCCGGGGACTTGATGCTGCTGCTCACCTGCGTCCCGGTGGATGCCTCGCGCTACTTCTTTGACGAGTGGATGTTCGGGAAGGTGGGCTGCAAACTGATCCCGGTCATCCAGCTCACCTCGGTGGGGGTTTCCGTGTTCACTCTCACCGCCCTCAGCGCCGACAGGTAAGGGCGCAGGTAGTGGTGGCCTGGAAAAGCGGCGCAGAGGGGCAGGGGTGCCCCTGGTGGGGGGGGGGGGGGGGGCGGGGAGAGGGAGAAAGGAAAGCCCGCAGGTGGGCAGGGAGAGAGGGAGAGAGAGTGTATCTGGGAACTGGAGTGAAAGGAGTTAAAAACGGACTGAGTTGTGAAGCTTGAAAAAATATATAAGAAAAATATTCCTTTAAAAATAATTAACATTGTGTTAGTTTGAAAGTAGTTCTAAAATTGCGTAGCCAATCTCCCTCCTCCCCTGCACACACTCTGAAAATCTTTACTGTCTATTTCATAGAAAAGCTATAGAATAATTGGGCAACAGGGCACCTATCCCGTAGGAGCTTTGCGTCTGTGCTAAAATCTTACAAGTGCACTTTCCTTGTTCAGTCAATAGGTAAGAATGTCTAACTTAATATTAGGAAAGTGTTTGATGTTGAGTTTTTTTTTTTTTTCAAATATGGGGAAACATCGTTTATACTTATTAACCAAATTCTGTTATTTATTCCAAGTCAAACAACTACAATAGTAAATGCTCTTCAGACAGTTGACTACACATTCTTGCTTTAATGCCTCAAGTTAAGTGATCCCCCTCCCCTGCAAACAGGTAGGTACTGAATTTTAGTATCTTAAAATGGTGGTGTAAAAATACAAATTTGATATCAAACCTGCTTTTCACGTATTTTAAAGGTGAGACAGGTCTAGTATTTTACCTTGCAGACCAACTAAGTCCAACCATGTCATTTTTAGGTGTTGAGGTAAGATATTGAGGCCCAGGGAAAGTGAATCCCGCTGGCAGGGCAGGCTGGAGAATCCAGGACTGCTGACTGCTGGTCCATGCCTCTCCCTCAGTCTCTCTATCATCATGCTTTCCCGCATTTAAGCAGGAGAAATGTCTGCATGGGGGTGCAGACAAAATGTCCTATTAGGCAACTGTGCATGGAGCCCTGGTTTAATTCTCTTCGGGATGGGGTGTTGACTTAAGCTATTTAGATAAACAATCGAACTTGGATGATTAAGGTGGTGGATGCACTCCTCTTCTTCAATTTACATGTTATGAGTGGAAAATGACTCCATCTAAGTGTCCCGGTATTTGCATTAATACCTTTCCATCACTCTGGCATTGAAGAGTTAATCTTTGTTGAAGGAAAGACAACAATCACTGGCGAGTTGAGAGCTTCTGTCTTTTTAAACCAAATATTATTGACTTTTTAGTTTGTGTCATATTCTTTCTAAAACCACATTCCTATAAAAATGGGTGCCTTTGGGTAAATTATATGTACCTCATTTTGCTAAGATGACACTATTTCTATTACCTTTTATACAATTTTTTGAACCCTGTAATTAAAATATGACTTTTTAGTTTAGCTGCCCCTCTTTATAGGACCCATTTTAATTAGAAAGTTAAAAGAATACTACTTAATAATTAGAATAAAACCTATTGAATAGCTATGAATACAATAGTTAACGTTACTATCATTGTGCTTTGATTTCTGCTAGCAGGAAGATCCAGGGCTAGAGTTTATTTTATGCCATTTTTCTCAATCTATTGTCATGGAGACCCACAAGTAAATTGGCTGGCTCTGACCAAGGTCTGAGAACATGCTATTACTCATGTATTTACTGACCTTTTTGCTCTGTTATATATATCATGTACTTTGTAAATGCAGCGTGGATACTTTAAAATAAGGATAAAGAAAGGTGGGTTGCCTCTTCTGCTTGGTCCACATTCTACGTTGTGTGTTTTGGAAATATAAATTAAGGAACTGGAATCACTGGTGATGAAATTACCCAATACATTCCAATAGTCAATTAAAGTGGTTTGGAAACGTTCTGCTATATATTGTCTGCATTTCTATTTTTTTTCCAGAACATAGTGATCAAGTGTTGATAAGTATTTAATCTCCTCCCATTTTATCTCACCAAATGTTTGGATTTCCTGTGAATTTGGAAACAAGTAGAGGACTAATTGTACTTAGCACTGTGCTTTTCTGTGTGTGAGTTTATTACCCTCACAATACTACGAAGCAGGCATTATTATTATTACTATTTTAAAGTGAAGAAATCTAAGCCTTGAAATTAAGCAACATTTTCACGGTCTCACAGTGATGGAGCCAACATTTGAGCTCAATTCAAAGTCCATACTCTTTACCATTAAGCCACAGTATTACTTTTCCAGGCCTAAGAAATTATTAATGATTTTTCCTATTTAATGGTAAATAGACTGAAAAATTCAATTTAAAGCAAAGCACCCAAGAGTACAAAAGGAATAATGATTTCGAAAGCTGATTCATTAGATTCAACAAAAGGAAAGAATATCATAAAAATTCAAAATTAAGTAGTGGTAGTGGCAATAGGAAAACTTTTTAAGCAACAAATTCAATTGTTCATTAAACCAAATATCCTATCTTCATTAGATGGCTTCAATGTCTTTCCTTAAGAAAATAGAGTATAGAAGTAGAAATCACTGTAATGTAGAAAAAGAAACAGGAAGATCATTCTATTTCAGAAAGCACATCCCAATGTGAAGCGGACTTCAGTGTTATAGAGCATCGATGACAGCATCATTGGAGAGCAGAGACTGAAATAAGAAATATAATATTTATGAATCAACCTTGGGGCTTAAATCACCTTGTTCTATATGACCAAAGTGTTGGGTGGGTGACACTTTCGGTTCTTGAGATTATTATTCCTTGAATTGCCAAGCTTTTTTGAGAAGTTTCAACGGGTACATCATAGGAAAGGTCTTTTGTGTCCACTGTAGATGTGCCTCAGGGGCATTTCATAACCCCAGTGGAGGAGGAGAGACAGGGCCCCATCCGAGATGGTGAGTCTGGTGATTTTAGTTTATTTTCTACTTTTATCTTGATGATTTTTTTTATGTTTTGAAAATGTACTTGTTTGCTTGCTCACATGAAATAGCTGATTAAAGGCATGTGCATATTCTCTGTGGTATTATGTTTTTAACAGTTTTTCATACACACACACACACACATACACACACACACACGCTGGGATACTGAGCAGGTGGGATCCCATAAACATACTTTGTTTGTGGTTGGCTTACAGGTATCTCCATCACTATCTATTACAGTGGCTTCATTTCCAAACTTAGGATATAATTTCTTTGATTCCTGAAGACCTTTTGGCCTCTAAAAACCCCTAATTAAAATGCAAATAACTTTTGAGAATGAGTTCTCCTGTTTCCTTTAGAGGAAAAATTTCCCAGATTCCTAGGGCTGAACTATAAACTTAATAATTTTATGTATTTACCAGTGTAAAACTAGGCATCAATTCTTCTTATTTTTTAAATACAACTGTTAATTAAAATGCATTTTTATTTTTTATTTAAAAAATTTTTTTTAATGTTTATTTATTTTTGAGACGGAGAGAGACAGAGAGAGACAGAGCATGAACGGGGGAGGGTCAGAGAGAGGGAGACACAGAATCTGAAACAGGCTCCAGTCTCTGAGCTGTCAGCACAGAGCCCAATGTGGGTCTCGAACTCACGGACCATGAAATCATGACCTGAGCTGAAGTCGGCCGCTCAACTGACTGAGCCACCCAGGCGCCCCTAAAATGCATTTTTAAATTAAATATTAAAAACCTATAAAATAATAAAAATGCAATTAATATTAATTTAATGTATCAGATTATGTTGTTTTTCTGGTATTGAATAGCCAATGTTGGATTGAATGCAAACATAATTTTTTGCCAAATCTAACTAAAGTGTTAACATATTAATGATTTCAAGCTTTTAGTTGCAAGTTAGGATACTCAGATTTAATTCCATAACTAAGCTAGTTCTGTTAGGTATGATGAACGTTGAATCATTAACATTATTTGGATATTACACCAATGCAAACAGATATTCTCTTCGGTATAATTATTTGTTAAAATATTGAAACAGATGAAATGTACACCGTGGATCTAACAGTCCCAAGGCCTTCAGAAGCATTTTTTTGAGTCTTAGTCCAGTGATGGGAGGGAATGCCATAATCTGTTTGTTTTCTGGGTTTTCACCAAAACTCCTGAGTGAAGCTCAGGTACTGATTAACCAGCTGGCCCCACTGGGGATGTTTTCTTCTTTGGTCTGGAGCCCTGGATAGTATGCTGAGAAGCCCTTACTTCTCGGTGCTGAAATTAGCACTTAGAGTGTGTTTCTAAACTCTTCTGAGGAGTTCAGATTGGCCATACCTACCTAAGAGAATACTCCACACTCACCCTACAGATAACCCATTTTACCAGAGCAAGGACTTTTTTTATTTTCAACTTGTTCCAAAAAGAATTTAAGGGAGCTTAAAAACAAAGATACAAACAACACACAACAGATATAAAAAAGGGAGGAAATCCAGGGAGAGGAAAAATAAAAGTTGAAGACTATAAGGTGACCTATACCGTCACAAATGTGAGTCACATGTTTGTGAACTTTCTAGCTGCCAATGCAAAAAGGATAATTTTTCATAAGAAGTGCTCAGCTGTTATTTTTATGTAGTCATAAAACAGGATAAATTGAAATCTGCACTTAATGTATCAGTTTTTAATCTGAATTTATAGGGTTTTTTTGTTGAATAAAAGTTGCCATCTTTGACTCCAATAACTCAGATATCTTTTATTCATTAGTCTCAAATGCTTCTAGCTTATGTCCTTTCTCCTTCTCTTTAGAAGGAATCTGAGACATTGGAGAGGCTGTATAATTCTCACAATATTCATACTATTGCCATAACTTGTGTACTACTTTATAGTTTTTGAAGATTATTCATGCACATTGGTCCGAAACTTTTGGGACACACTATAACTAAGGAGGGATGCCCCGGACATGTGGGTGATAATCCTGTATCTGTTAGGTTCCGATGTTCTAGTTGGAGACGATAAAATAGTGCAAAACACATGCTCATAAGGCAGTATTTTCCTCATTTGCAAAATAAGAATAATGCCTTCAACTGTAGAGCCAAGGGACTGTAGATAGGATCCTATTATTTCCCTCCCTGAGTATTGAGTGGAGAAAGGCCCAAAGAGAAGAGACACTGTATTGGTGAGGCAGCTGAATGGTGAGTTCTGTCTCTGGGGCTCTATCACTGCCCTCCACGTTGCAACAAGTCTTTCAGTTAGTCACTTATGCTGATTCTATTTGGTCCACTTCTCAGTGGAAACACTCTATACGGTGTACCTTGTCAGTCTTTTGCCTGTGGTGGGGCATTTAAATAAGGGGCCATCTGCTCCAGTTGAGCCAGGAAGTCAGTGAAGTTCAACACTTTCCCTATTGTTAGCTGTCCCACCAGTACACTCTCTGTGTGTTTAAAGAACAAAAATAACAATTTACATTGGTCCTTTGGTTGCTGATTCCTCAGGAGGATTGACCGATCTCCAAGGTCTTTAATAGTTTTAATTGCATTCTTATTTTTTCATTCTCAACAAGCTCTTTTTAAAAAAAAATTAAAATTTGAGTATAGTTGGCAAACAATGTTATATTAGTTTCAGGTGTACCACATAGTGAGTCAGCTTCTCTATACGTTATATTATCCTTACCACGAGTGTAGCTATCATCTGTCACTGTGCAATGCTATTACAATACCGTTGACTATATTCCCTCTGGTGTTCTTTTTATTCCCGTGACATTCATTGCGTAACTGGAAGCCTCTATCTCCCACTCTCCTTATCCATTTTGCTCATCTCCCACCCCTCTTCCCTCTGGCACCCATCAGCTCATTCTTTGTATTTGTAGATCTGATTCTGTTTTTTTTTTTTTATTCATTTGTTTTGTTTTTTAGAATCCACACATGCATGAAATAATATGGTATTTGTCTTTCTCATATGTCTTATTTCATTTAGTATAATACCTTCTATGTCCATCCATGTTGTCACAAATAGCATGATCTCATTCTTTACGGCTGTGTAATATTCCATTCAATAAGTTCTGACTTAAAGTTTTTTAGTTAGTCCTTACTTTTACTTACTGCATTTCTAGAAAAGTTGATGCTGATATGGGTTGTAGATGATTCTCTTTTAGAAGGTGTTGATCAAATATTCAGTACGAGATAGTTATATGCTATATTTGTGTATTTACTTTCCATTATTACTTTTACTTGTGAAATAGTATGTAGGTTTTAGATAATATTTATGTAACTAGTAGATTATTGTAAGCTCTATGGAGAACCCACCCACATACCAAATATACTGACAACTTTGGTATTTGGAAAGTTTGTTTATTTTTCTATACAAAAAGATACACGTCTTCATTACATTTCCCTTTTTAATTGTTTGTTGTTTTTATTCCTGTATTCTTACCGGTTTCTGTATGACCAAAGTTATTTTCAGTTTCAGTCCAAGCTCCAAAGTGATGACCGAGCTTAATATTGCTAGGTTCAAGCTTAATGAACTGTCTTTTAACTTATTGCTTTAATTATTGATACAAAATATTCAATGCTATTAGGCTCATAGCCCATCTTTGTGAAAGCCACTGATTTATTGATGTGCCAGGCAGTATTTTCTATTTCCAGTTATTCATGGATCTTCAAGGGGAACAAGAATAAACATTAAACATTTATTTATCCTAAGTCCTTATCTTGATTAATATATGTGCAATTAAGTTTTGATTTTTTTTCTTCTGCAGATTTTCATTAAGAATATTTTTTTCAAGGGATTCTTGGGTGGCTCAGTCGGTTGAGCGTCCCACTCTTGATTTTGGCTCAGGTCATCTCACAGTCATGAGATGGAGCCCCACATCTCCATCAGATGGATCTGAGCTTAAGATTCTCTCTTCCCTTTCTGCTCCTCTCCCTGCCCCTCCAACTTACTTGAGTGTGTGAATGTGCTTGCTCACTCTTTTTCTCTCTAAAATAAACAAACAAGAATATTTTTTCAACTTTCAATGTAGAGCTTCTTTACTTTTATCATTTGTGGAAATTTGAGAAGAATATTTTGAAAATGAAATTTTAATAATTGTGATTTAATTTAAGTTAATTTTTGGAAAAGAATCACATTTTAAGAGAAAATGGGTAGAAGAGGTAAAGAATTGAATTCTTCAGTTGCATTCTCTGTGATGTGCCATAGCTGAAAAAATATAGAATCTGAAGTCACAAGATAGTCTTGTGTGAATTCTAAGTCATCTGCCTACTGGCTCTGTGGTTATTTCAACATCACTTAATCCCATAGTCTCAATGAGCTTTTCTGTAAAATGGGTACACCAATCAATTTTACTACACAGGATTATTTTATCAAATGACATAATTAACATGGACATAATTAACATAAATAGTAGGTTGCTGTGTAACTACTTCTGCTATGTCATCTATGTGTCAGGATGACAAGTGACCCATTAATTCAAAACAATATTTATTCACATATGCAGTTAATTATTAGATAATAGGCAGTAAAGTGGGGTGCAAAATGAGCCTATTGTAAAATTAGTGATGGTGATCTCTCTACCTTCTATAGCCCTTCCCCAATTCCTTTAATCATAGACTGGCTAGTTCCAACCTGTTGCCTTCATCAACATGACTTGTCATTGTCATTCCCCTTCTCATGAGACTTTCATGTGTCATTTAAGTCACACACTTTAATGGGTTAAGAACAAAGTGATTTGGCCAGAGGGTAAATCCATTTGTGTCAAATGGAATTACTGAGCCCTCTGTAATTGAATCCAGTATTTTTCATTTTTTCCAAGGTGACATCCCACTTACTACATTATTTTTAAAAGATTATCATTTTAGACATTCTGTTCTATGATCGTGAATAGATATTTTAAATAATAAATTTAGTAATTTTATTCAGAATAAATTTTACTGCTGTGAGCTATAAATACTTTTTAAAACATGATGTGACGTATTATAAAGGGCAGGCATCTAGTTCTTAATGCTGAACTTTTGCTGGATTCCAGAAACTCTCTACTGCTGAACATATGTCCTTTGCACCAGACAAGCTCACAGGGGTCTTGCAGAAAGATGCTTACTGCCACAGTCAATCTACTTGAAAAGTGGTTTCTGAACCTGGTTTATATTCAGAACCATTTGAAAATCTTAGTAAAATGTAGAGCCTCACATTCTATATCTTAGAGAATGTGTAAGTCTGGAGAGAAACCTAAGACTCTATCTTTCTTCAGCTCTCTAGGTGGTTCTGAATATTGATCCAGCTTGGGCATCACTAGACTTTGTCTCCATCCCTGACATCATTTTCATCTCAACCTAATACCCGATGACCATCCCACTCTACCAAAACTGTCTTAATAAGCAATCTCCTTGCTGCTCGGACCACATTTCCCTATTAGTTCAACAAACGTTTACTGAGAAATGACTGTGGGTCAGGCATTGTTATGCATTTTAGATACAACAATGAGTAAGACATAGGCTCCAGTTTCAAAGGAGGTTTTTGTTTTTGTTTTTATCTTTAAGGAGCATTTGACACAGAGGTCTACACTTCTTTTTGAAATTTCTTCTTTCTCTTGCTTTTGTGATATCTTTCTCTCCTTGGTCAGATTGTTCACATTTAAACTCTTTGTTGGCCTCTTATAAATGAAGGAATGACAAGCAAAAAAAAAAAAAAAAAGATTACGGATAGTCTAACTAGTATGTGTGCAGAAATGTGTAGAAGGAGATTTTGAGAAATTGAGATGACTTTATATGAGCTAAAATTGATCTAACTTTCATTATATGTATTTTAATACAATGACATTTCATTATCCCTTACATTAAATTTATACTATATACAGATATGGTAAGTGCAAGATTCAAAACAGAAATTAATGAAGAAGCATATGTATTTATTGATATTTAATACCTGAATGGTGATTATGTTTTCTTTAATCCCTTTTGATTCATTATTTTTTAAGTTTTCAATTAGGGATACCTTTCTGAGACTGTCTAAAAGAAAACAAACATAACTTTTCACACATTTGTATTATGCTACTAAATTTAATGAGATAGTTTTCGTACTGAGGGACGGTTTCATTCCTATATTTTTTAAATGTTTATTTATTTATTTTGGGGGGGGAGGGGCAGAGAGAGAGAAAGAGAGAGAGAATCCCAGGCTCCGCACTGTCAGTGCAGAATCTGATGTGGGACTCAGATCCACAAAATGTGAGACCATGACCTGAGCCAAAACCAAGAGTCAGACGCTTAACCGATTGAGCCACCCAGACACCCCTCATTCCTATATTTTCATAAATTTTTAAATAAAGGGTGATTAAACATGTCCATATTTGCTCTGTATTGTTTTACCTTTTATCCTTTCAAAGATGCACATGAAACACTGGTGTAAACCTTCTTCTCTGACAATTATAAACCATGGTTAAGGACTAATATTGATGCTTCACTAATCTGTTGCTTTAAACTATAATTTCCAGCTTTATAGAATTGTCAATACTCCCCTTTCTAGCAAATGTATATCATTTACAAGAAGATCCAAAGTTTATTTCCCTTTCCTGCAGGACATGGCTAAGAACTGTCCCTGTCGAAAAGGCCTTCTCTACCCCTTCCTTACACTCCAACTAGGTTTCTTACTTCCCTTAAACCAAGAATCCAAGAGTTGTTGCTACAGCTCTGTTATTACAATGTTAGCGGCATGTTATTGGCAATGTTATTACAATGAAATAGGTGTAACTTCCATTCCTCTTTGCAGTTTCCCCAACATGCTTTCTGTTTATGTGCTTAGAGGTAAGGTGGAAATGGGAATAGGGGAGTGACGTTTTCCTCCTTTTTAAGTCCACAAAGGAAAGTTCAGAATATTCTTTGAGTTTTCTGACAACATAACAAGGAAGGCTAGTTAATTGATTAATTTTTGGTAACCATCACCCCCCAAAACTTCCCTGCTCTTTCTCCATCTCCTCTACGTACAAAAGAATTTGCGATCGGCTTTTTGGCACTTTGATCTTAAATAGGAACTGGGAGGTAGTAGATACCTAACTTTTGAGGAGAAATTCCAGCATAAAGAAGCCAAGCAAACACACCACCAAATAAATATCTTTAAGTGTATTGGTTCATTTTTGGTTTGTTTAAAAATCTGATTTAATTATATTTCCATGAATTCCAGTAACATCATTGTAACTAATGCCAAAAAAAAAAAGGCAAAGAGAGATATCTGAACATGAAATAAGAAAAAAAAAATGAATCCACAAGTGAAAATAATGTATATTGGTACTAAAATATAGTTACTTGAATCCATAAAGGGAACGGTTCCTCTAATGATCTATTCACTTGCAAAACAAGAACTTCTAGAAATTAAATATATGATAGCAGAGGGACCACTGGCTGGGTGGCTCAGTCAGTTGATCATCTGACTCTTAGTTTCAGCTCAGGTCATGATCCAGGGTTGTCGAGCCCACCATTGGACTCCACACGAAATGTGGAGCCTGCTTGGGATATTCTCTCTCTCAAAATAAAACTGAAAAACACATTTAAAAATCTAATGGTGGAAATAAAAAAAAATTATAAGGAAGAATGGACGCTAAGGCTAATAAAGCATCTTAGAAAGTAAAACCAATAAGAAGGTGGAGATGAGCTTGATAAAGTGAAGGAGGAATTAGATTCAAGTACTGAGACTCCAATTATAAAGCAAGGTGGCAAAAAAACAGTTAGAAAGAAGTAAATTCAGGTACAGGGAAAATTATGCAAAAAAAAAAAAAAAGATCAAGTAGCAACTGTAGGTAAATCGAAGACATGTTTAGGAAAGAAAACAATATATTACTTAATTCTACAGTAAGAGATATTTGGTTGGTCATAATAACAATCTAGTGACTATTTTATAAACATTTAATATAATTTACTGAATTAGGAAGTTGGTAATGGGAGAGATAGAAGTATATAAGAGAGAAAATCTTCAACTTCCATAATAGGATGTCAAGAGCAAATGTCTACAATATTTAATTCAGGAGATAGTGGCAGAAGGACATTTCTTAGACGTATGGAGGTAATGATATGAAATTTGGTTCCACTCAGGAGCAGGACCTGAAATGAAATCAGGTCCTGCTTTTCTTATTCTTTACAGGCTCTTAGTGTTCTCTGATTAAAAACAAAACAAAACAAAAAACCCCACCTCTTTGAATGTATTAAGCTAATAAACATTAAAAAGAAACAGAAAAAAACAGCTAATTCTAGTTACCGATTGTAATTCGACTTTTACTTTCTTCTGAACATGTAATTAAGCAGAAGTGGGGGGGGTGGGAAACACGTGTCTACTTTTTTCTGCTACGTGCAAAGTCTAGGTGAAACAAATGCAGTATGTTCGCTACTTTATTTAATTTGGTGTTGAGGCCCTTTGCTGTTGCTCTACTTTAAGTTTTATATGTGTCCTGGTATACAAGGGTAGACTCTCTAGATCAAAATGCAAACTGTCTTTCTCTGATTGAGGGTCTGGGAATGATGCTTGACGCAAATCAGGAAGAAGAAAGAGAGGCTCCCCTCAGAGAGGTATTGAGGCCAGGAGCTGTTTCTCTCTTCCGGGCAATGGGAAACATCTTTACAGAACCTCAGACCTTATCTGCTTGTTCTGTTGCTTGAAGTATCCTGAATTTTTAGAACAGCATTCTAAATCAACTGTAAATAAAGAGAAGGTATAGAGTCATGGCATGGTTAGTATCTGCTAATTGGCAGGCACAGTAATAGGTATTCTCTCCATTTTTTTTTTATCACAAAACTTTGAGAAAAATGTTTTTATCCCCACCTTACAGATGAAGAAAAAGACCTTAAGTGATTTTTCCAAAGGATATTAGAGTTAAGGAAATGGCTCAGGTTTGTTTGACTAAAATAATTTTTTACTGTATCATGTTAACCTCCTAGTTGTCCTATAACCTGAAATACTTTCAGAAAAATATAAATAACTTGATGTTCACATATAATTTTGGTTTGTTTGCATTATGATCACCCTAAAGTGTGTGACAGAGTTAGCTGTTTATATTCTTTAAGCCCTTGTGTCCTGGAGTGTGGTTCCTTTACCATTATGATGGTGTTATATAGGAAGAGAGAGGTTTTCATGAGGTGTCAACAGGAAATAAATTTCAGCTACAAAGACAGGATGTTATTTCATCTTCAGTTCTTTCAGTTCTTATGATTGAATTATGGAGAAAATCCCAGTCTTTAAGGTTTACTAATGCCCTTAGGGAAAAAAAGTGGGAGACTAAGTCACAGAAGGTGAAGAGCAGCAAAATAGAAGTTGGTAACATTATTTTGTAGACATTTTATATTTTAGGGTTTCTGTCTATTATTGCAATTATAGCAGTGATAGTTTTTTGAAAATGCAGTGATTTAAATGAAAAAAAATGAAAATATTCAATAACTGATGATACTGGTACTATGTGTGATTTAGAAAAATACTTGCAATCGCTTCTCGGCCTTTTGGCTAAGATCAAGTGTAGAAAAATACTTGCAAAAGAGGTAAGCAAATTAATGGAATTTGGGGAATGACAATTTAAAATCTTTTCCTTTCTCCGTCTTCTGTGTTAATAAGCTATGGAATGTCTTGTAGACAGACATCAGAGATTTTAAGTATTCTATATACTGCAAAACAGCTAGGGAATAACAGAGTTTTAGCACCTCTCTCTCAGCCAGTAGGATCTCTCCTTCCTTCCTTCCTTCCTTCCTTCCTTCCTTCCTTCCTTCCTTCCTTCCCTTCCTCTTTCTCCTTTACATTTTTCTTTCTAAGAGAGTAATATGAGTCATGTTGTCTTCCCAGGTACAGAGCCATCGTCAACCCCATGGACATCCAGACGTCCCGGGCGTTGCTGTGGACCTGTGTCAAGGTGGTGGGGATCTGGGTGGTCTCCGTGCTGCTGGCGCTTCCGGAAGCCGTGTTTTCGGAAGTGACGCTAATTGAGGGCGTTGAAAATGGCAGCTTCACGGCGTGTGTACCCTACCCTCAGACGGATGAATTACACCCAAAGATTCATTCAGTGCTCATCTTCTTGGTCTATTTCCTCATACCACTTGCTATTATTAGCGTTTATTATTATCATATTGCAAAGACCTTAATTAAAAGTGCACATAATCTTCCTGGAGAATACAATGAACATACCAAAAAACAGGTAAGCTTGTTAGGTGTGTGGGTGGGGGTGTGTGGGTCAGATGCAATAACTGCTGTCTGCTGTTCTATGGCATGGGTTCTCAATACCATGAATGGTTAGAACAGAATCACAGGGCACTGGCACAAGCATTAGCCTGAACTAGAAGAGATGTTGGGGTGGGAGGAGGAGGGGAGGGCATCTCCAGTATGTGGCCATGTCAGAGCTTTGTAAAAGCCCACTGAGGTCCAGCATATCTGCCATCTGGGCCTACAGCTATTCAAATTTAATGTCTTTGAAGGCTTTTCCTTACCAGCAAATGTTCATGCAAAAAACAACATAATAAACCAGAAAATTAACTATAAATTTATTTAATTATTGTCTATTCTCCCATTAGCCCATTAAGGATGACAGAAAGTCTGGGACAAGGATTCATCAGGAAAGGACCTAGGATCTGGGGATGAGGTTTGGTAGGATGCCAGAATGGGGGTCTGGGAACAGAAGGTAGAGAACAAAGGTGAGGAACAGCAGGTAGAGAACAAAGGTGAGAGTGATCAAGAGGTGGTTGATGCTGAAGTTGTACTTTCTCTAACTCAACATTATAGCTTTTCTTATAAAAATTATATATTAATTTAAAAATTACAGTATGCACCTTATGTAGTCTTTCTTCCTTAGAAAATAGAGATATTAACTTAAGGTAAAACCAGTTGTGTTAATCCACAAAGAGATGGAAATATTGCTCTAGTGGGACAGTTTCAAGTTGTGCATTTGTGTATTTTTAGCGAAGAACCTCTTCCAAAAGGTTCTGTAGGTACAGGGATATGATGAGTGTCCTTCACCAAGTTAAAGGCAAGTTGAATGGCGGATCATTAAAATTTGCTGGGCTGTAGTTGGAGGCACAGTCTGGGGCTTTGCACACTTCAGCAACAGCAGAATCTGGAAGGGTTTCTTGCATGGAAAGTAACCTCTATTTATTGATGACCATCAGAATCAGAGATCCACATCTTTTTTGAAAGCTAAAAAATCAACCAATCATTAAAATAGTTGTTAGATAAATTAATACATTCATTATCTAAATATCTAGCATCGTGGGGCGCCTGGGAGGTTCAGTCACTTAAGTGTCCGAATTCAGCTCAGGTCCTGATCTCACAGTTTGTGAGTGTGAGCCCTGCATAGGGCTCCCTGCAGTCAAGGCAGAGTCTACTTTCGATCCTCTCTCCCCCTCTCTCTCTGCCCCTGCCCCGCTGGTTCTCTCTCTGTCAAAATAAATAGACTTTAAAATAAATAAATAAATAGATACATAGATAGGTGAGTAAAAATAAATATCTAGCCTCATGGTAGCCAAAAAATCCAGTTCATAGACTCACTGTGCTTTTTCCTTTGCCCTGTGATCCAAATTGTATCTCAATTTGGGTATTTGAGTTTTTGCTTTGTTTTCTAAAATTGAGTTCCTCCCACCTTCCAACCTCCACTTTTATTTTATTTTTTTAAATGGCCTTAGTTCTGCCTTGTGTTTTGTGAGTTTTCTATTGGGACTTATAAACCCTGGCTGGGTAACGGGGCTTGATATCTGCTGAGAAGTAATCTCAGTGCTGACGGCCTGCCTGTGTGTCTCCAGATACAGACTGGCATGAAATTCTTCCACCCATACTCCACCTGTTAGTGTGGACACTGCTTTGTAATATAAATTTCACATTTATCTTACAGTCAAGTTGCTTAACTCATGCCGCTGGGATACATCTGGACCACAGCATTTGTTGTTCCTCCTCTTTACTGCACCTTTATTTGTTGCCCCCGTCGCCACTCACTACTACACCCCAATACCAATTATGTTTGGATTGTAAACCTTTCCAGTTTTGGTATGTTCTAGTTGACTGCCAGTAGTTTTAGCCCAGAATATATCATTTTGCCTTCTATCAATATCTTTTGATAAACTAAGTTTTCATACTCATGTTGCCGTATTTAAATATTTAAACAAGTAAGACAAATACGAGCTAAACCTTGAACTCTACATATTGGAAAATAATTTTTAGATTAGAAGAGATATATGTCCAATATTTGAATTTTGTCTCTTTATCACATTCCTGAAGAGTTTCCTATAAAACAGTAAACACAGTATGTAAAGTTTACGAAAAGAAAGAAAATGTACTTTTATTTTTAAAGGTAATCTAACATAGTTAATACTTATAGGATTGACAGTTATGTCAGATGGTTTTGATTTATGTGAGTCAGAAGTTGAAATCTCAAGTTTTTGTGTGTCTGTGTGGGTGTTTGTGTGTGTGTTTAATAAGGATTTAAAAAGTCATGCTTTATTTCAATTACCCTGATTTAAACAAAATCTAATACCGAATATATTTTGTGGTTCATTAATTCAGTGGATTTAATACAAACAGAAATGATTAATGTTTAAAGTGAACACAATAAGACTTTAGCAACAGGAAAGTAGTTAAAAAAAACAGAGTTTTTATAGGTCACAGTTTAGCTTGAAGACATAGCCATTTATTAGTAATTTATCATCTGGTCTTACATAATCTGTCAAATAATTTTATTTTATTTACTTATTTAGTTAGTTTCAAGTTTTTATTTAAATTCTAGTCAGCATATAGTATAGTATTGGTTTCAGGAGTAGAAGTTAGTGATCCATCACTTACATATGGCACCCAGTGCTCATCACAAGTGCCCTCCTTAATACCCATCACTCATTTAGCCCATCCCTTGCCCACCTCCCTCCATTAACCCTCAGTTTGTTTTCTGTCATCAAGAGTCTCTTATGGTTTGCCTCCTTCTCTTTTTCCCTTTCCTGTATGTTCATCTGTTTTGTTTATTAAATTCCATATACGCTTAAAATCATATTGCTAAATATATTTAATGAAAGAGATAGTGACCAAAATAAGCTTTGTCAAACTGTTAAAATCATCACTTTGTTGAGGAAAATAGTTTTTGTATTTTGGGATGCATTTGCATGCTATGGTAAGTTTCACTTCTTTTGCACAATGTTTCTCATGTCGATGGTTCCATTTTCATTTTAACCAAAGGGACTGTTTGCTTATATTTGCAGATGGAAACACGGAAACGCCTGGCTAAAATTGTGCTGGTCTTTGTGGGTTGCTTTGTCTTCTGCTGGTTTCCAAATCACATTCTCTACATGTATAGGTCTTTCAACTATAATGAGATTGACTCATCTCTAGGCCACATGATTGTCACCTTAGTTGCCCGAGTTCTGAGCTTTTGCAATTCTTGTGTCAATCCATTTGCTCTCTATCTACTCAGTGAAAGCTTCAGGAGGCATTTCAATAGCCAGCTGTGTTGTGGGAGGAAGTCCTATCAAGAGAGATCAACGAGCTACCTTCTCAGCTCTTCTGCAGTGCGTATGACATCTCTGAAAAGCAATGCTAAGAACGTGGTGACCAATTCTATTTTACTAAATGGGAACAGCATGAAGCAGGAAATGACACTGTGATTTCAGCCATTCAACTCTACCTGGAAAGAACTTACCTTGCTATCTCTATGGAGCAGGGCAGAAAAATAATTTTCTCATTCTTACTATTGCTCAGCTGGTTCATCAAGCAATTTCATGATTGACTCAGAAAAGGCAAGACAAACACAGCTAGCATTCTTCTCTGAACAGGATTTTGCCTTGAAAAATATATATCTCACACTAAAAGTCATTCAAATGAAATTCTATTTGTGTATAAATCAATATTGCTTCAGGATTTAAGCTGTTGTTAGAGCCAACTCTAATGTATTTATCTTAAATTTGTTTTATCTTGAAATGTATTCCTATATTGACTTGATTCAGTGATGGTAATATTCAAATTCCTATTATTTGGAAAAGGAATCATATTTCCCTGGTGAATTTTATTCATAACCACTGCATGTATATATCTCCTTTATTTAAATAAAATAGAAAATTCAAAAGATAGAGCTTAATTACAAGTCAATAACATTTATTGTGATTCTTTGTGTGATTAATCATAATTTATAGAGATAGTTTATGTCTGTAACTTTTAGGTACGTGATTAAAAGGTATGATGCCATTTGATTATGAATAATAAAATAGATATCATATGAATATGATTTTACATTATGGATGTAAAACAGGTATCATATGTCCCAAAACGATGATTCAGAAAATTGCATGGCCATTTGTGTATACATTTCTAAGTCCTTTAACATTTCGATGTTTCTGTATAGCTATGAGAAGGTTAATGTAATTCTGGTGAGGTCAGTCACTTACTTGTCTTCTCTTACAATAGCCACCTAACAAGTGTGTGAAATCTCATTTAAGCAAGTTTATTTGGCATAGTACCACAGTTTCCTCTGACTTACCATCTTAGAGTTTTCTCTAAAATGCAAGCATGGTCGGGGCGCCTGGGTGGCGCAGTCGGTTAAGCGTCCGGCTTCAGCCAGGTCACGATCTCGCGGTCCGTGAGTTCGAGCCCCGCGTCAGGCTCTGGGCTGATGGCTCAGAGCCTGGAGCCTGTTTCCGATTCTGTGTCTCCCTCTCTCTCTGCCCCTCCCCCATTCATGCTCTGTCTCTCTCTATCCCAAAAATAAAATAAAACGTAAAAAAAAAAAAAAAAAAAAGAAAAAAAAAAAGAAAAAAAGAAAAGAATAAAAAAAAAAAAAAAAAAAAAAAATAAAATGCAAGCATGGTCTTGATTAAATTCTAAAAGCTACCCTTTCTCAGATTTGTATCAGTAAATCTAACATCTGGATTAATATATATACTTTATAATTATTAGTTATTATAAAGTATATTAATAGTATATATACTAATATAAATTATTAATATACTTTTTCTCTTTACAAATTAGGTGAGCTCTTTCTTTTTTTTTTTTTCCAAAGATACTTACAGGTTTATTTTCTTTAATATTTTGTATTTTCTTATTATATTACATAGCTGAGCTCTTTCTTAAACACCCTTAAGCTATACTATTTAGGATGTGAAATAATTGTATGCAGTAATGGGAAAAATAAACACAAGCAAATTACCTATGATAATAATAATAATAATGGTAATGAACAGGAATCAAGTGTTTCCCTTATTCTAGGCACAATCCTAAAGCTTTACCTATTTTATATATCTAATTTAGTACTCAGTATAAACCCTGAGAAATATCAAATTTGGTAGGGTATGAAAAGTTACACAATTTGAAGAATATGTCTATTAAAGAAATACACTAGTAAATTTTACAAATTTTACCCGATCACATAAACACATTGCCAGAGCTCCGATCTTAGGCTTTCTTCACTTCATGGAATTATCTCTGAAATATGTGCTGTCGTTATCTTTATTTTATAGATTAGAAAATTGAGGCTCAGGAATATTAAGAAAGTTAAACAGGAGTTACACAGCCTTGTGGGGAAGGTGATATCTGAAACCAGACGCCTTACCATGGTGCATGCACCACTAATCCTTTACAACTCAGTTGTAACTCTCTTTTATCTCGATTATTTGTTCTTAACCTTGGCAAAGGTGGTCAATCCACTCATCAGAAAGGTGCAAAATATTACACACCAATTTTACATGAATTCTGAGTATCTTTGAGTCTTTCAAGCCTCATCCATTAAAATCTAAAGAACCAAGGGTAATCCTTGGTCCACTAGTATTAAGATGAGAGTAGAAGTATATCTAGGAAAGATTGCCAGGTATATGCAAATATATCTTGCAAGATTCTTTTAGTTTCTGATATACACATATATATTGCAAGATACATATGCTATATATATGTATTAAACTATATATATATGTATGTATATATAAAGCTAAAGGGATATCTATACATCTTAATTATAAAGTCCTAAGATTTAAAGTTTAAGTGAATAATGTTTTTATATAATCTGTTATCTGATTTGTTTTTTAGGAATTAAAAACATTTTTCATGAGATATTTTAGAACTTTTTTTTATTTATACATGTTTTGTTAAAAATGTTATGTAATGACACTAATGGAGTAATAATAGTATCAAATTTCAGTTTTTCCTCTTTTAAAGAATTTTAAAAATAGCTATATGCCTGATTATATAATATTATCAATATTATCAAACTCTTAGGTGCATTTTATTTTATTTTACTTTATTTTATTTATTGAGTATTTTATTGGCTGCATTTAAAATTTTTCTTTCTGGTTACTATTATTACTGAAAATCAAACTTTCTCTTAAAGTTGTTGAGCCCTGAAGTGTAGAGAATCTGTCAAAACTCAGAACTCTGTTCATAAATTAAACAGGTTGAGGATTATCTATGCAAACTTTTTTTAATGTTTATTTATTTTTTGAGAAACAGAGATAGTGCAAGAGCAGGGGAGGGGCAGAGAGAGAGGGGGACACAGAATTTGAAGCAGGCTCCAGGCTCTGAGCTGTCAGCACAGAGCCAGACTCAGGGCCCAAACTCGTGAACCGCGAGATGACCTGAGCCGAAGTCAGACACTTAACCAACTGAGCCACCCAGGCGCCCCTATGCAAACTTTGTTTTGAGTCTGGCTGTTGCACTCTACGCTGGGTTATAATCCTAATTCACTCACTAACTGTAATGATTTCTCATTTTCAAGAAGTCCTGTGAATTGTACCATTTTCTCAAATACTTCTTTTCTTGGGAATAGATGCCTGAGAATTAAGACATTAGTATATATTCTATACACAGCACGATGAAGGCAAGTATTTAACATTTACTTTTATCATATACTTCTCAAGTCAAACAAAACTTCATGCCTTATACACACATACATACACTCACATGAATATGAGATTGAGTTCATTTTAAAAAATAACTCAACTTTGGCATTGGTTGGGTTTTATATGTTTAGTTTTTTTTATACGTGCTTCACATATTTATTTTTAAGCTATTTAAATTTATTTCTGGGCATTTTAAAACTGTTTTAATTTCCAGAGAGTGGAGTTTAAAGAAGTAATCCCCAAATTTCTCTATGAAATCAAACTACAGAAGGAAATCAAGCAAATTATGCATATTAGTCAGAAGTAGAACAAAAATGCAAACCCCCAAATCTGTTAACAAAGAGTTAAACAGATCTTTGAAAAGGTAATTAAATTTCCTGATTTGTGTATTTCTATCTAGTAGGATCTTAATTCAAGGTAATATTAGGAAAAAATTATGTCTAGTGTGGTAATATCTGCCTTATTGGAGGGAAATTCCACCAAATTATTATTTTTAGTGTAGATGAATGTCCTTATATGTTAATATCTTCTTTAAACCAGGTGTAGTTCAAAAGAACTAGAACATGATAGGATCTTTGCAATGCTTGGGACCAGAGGATGCTGCCTCTTACTTGTCTGAAAAATGGGTTAACAATATTGTAAAGGTTGAATTGGGTAATGTCTGTAAAGTACTCACATGATTCCTGGCATAATAGTAAGTGTTCAATAAGAGTAGCTTCTCTTATTGTATTTAAAAGTTTTCTTTCCTCATGTAGTAAAGTAACAAAATTCACTAAAGAATTACTGTGTGCCAGATCCTATATTTTACAGGAATGCCTCACATCAGTTTATAAGGCAGGCGTTATTCTGATTCCCATTCTCTGGGTGAGGAAGTTGGGGGTTAATAAGCAGGGAGACCAAATGGAAGAGCTTATTGAACTCTTGTCTATAAGACTTCAAATTCATATGTTCTATGTTAGTCAACAGTGCCAGGAATCTGCAATTCAGTTCATTCATTGGATGATAGAAATAAGCATGACATCATTTTCTTCCCTGGAATGTGGAGGTTACCCAATGATGGAGGACAAAAACAAATGGATCTTTGAGTTTACCTTTATCATTCTAGGCTAAGAATAATAGCTTACATTCTGGGTCACCCATATGAATACTTTACAAAAATAATTCCATACACAAAAATGTGGGTTCATAACATCTGCCCCCAATTTCTTTCTCCATTTTGTGCATGCCCTATAAAAAAAGAAAGAGGAGATAAAATAAAAATTAATGGAACTTATTTATACCAAAACACATATTTTATTTGACTGTTTGCTTGTTAGAACATGTCTTAAATGTTTATATGATTGTATAGAGCTGTAAAACAGTTAATGGATTTTGAACAAGCGTAATTTTTCCATTTACTAATATTTTATTACTGGCTTCATTGCACACACAGGAAATATTTCCACTAAGTTTCTGAGAAATGAAATGTTCCAGCCATTAAACTTCTCTTAAAATAGAATAAGCTTGTGTATTTCAACTTTAAATAAGTTAATATTTGTGCACATTTTCCTTAAACGTTTTCAAAGCCAGGGGCAAGGTGTAAGTAAATACGGTCAGCTTTAGTGCAGAAAGCCATTTTTTTAAATAAAGTTGTAAAAGAATAACAAGAATGTGAAAGAAAGTCTGGTTATAAGTGGGTCTTTAATGATTATTGGAGGAAACATTACTTACATGCTGTGGTTATAGCATTTTACACCATTTCATTTTCTAAATTATTTTACCAAGCTATTCCAAGAGGTCTATTTTTTCCATATGTGGTGTTTTACCAAAATTTCAAACGAGAAATTTTCTTATATACAGAGCCAAGTCTTAATCTGTGGTGGGTAATTTGTGTTTGAAGCAATGTACAGCAAAATTTAACCAAGATTTTATTTCTGGGAACTAATTCTTCTCTTGAGAAATAAGCAGATAACAATCACCCATTACTCCTCTGAGTAGAAGAATAATATAAGTTGAATCCATTTAGGATCCTAAAGAGTATTTTACAAAATATTTAATGGTACTTAGAACTATTTGAAATGGGAAACCTGTAATCACCTGCGGTATTTTGGCAATTGCACACAATTCTGAAAATCAAGTACTAGAAGGTTCAAACTGTTGTTTTCATATGCTGCAAAATTTAATTGGAAACATGAGTATGCTTAAAACTTTTAAATTTCTGCTGAATGTTAGAAATGTATCTATTCACTTTGAGTGTGTAGTATTTTGTTGCATTCTTCAAACCAAAAAGTATTAAGTCCTCAGCAGTATGACCCATCCTTTATCATTTTGCATATTTATTAATGTGGTTATATAAAAGAGAATAAGTAAACATGGTCCTATGAGAACATAAAAGTAGGAGGAAAAACCAAAAAAAATCACTAATTTTTTATTAATGTTATTTATTTTTGAGAGAGAGAGACACAGGGCATAAGTGAGGGAGGAACAGAGTGAGAGGGAGACACAGAATGTGAAGCAGGCTCCAGGCTCTGAGCTGTCAGCACAGAACCCGATGTGGGGCCCAAACTCGTGAATGGCGGCGAGATCATGACCTGAGCCGAAGTTGGATGCTTAACCAACTGAGCCACCCAGGCGCCTCCCCCTCCCACCTCCCAATGTCATTCTAATATGACCTTGTTGGCTCCATTAGAATCACTCACTCACTTAAGTTTATGATTTTCAACAGGTAAAGTTTCTCCATGGAACAGCAAGAAAAGTTTGGTTAAACAACTACGTGGTATCTTGAAGATACTTAATAAAATTCAATAAGAAATTAAATTTAGTGTGCTCCTTTAACTTATTTTAAAAAACATAAATTTATTCAAATAGCGAATTACCAGGAGCAGTGTTATTTCTGCTTAAATGTTTAATCAAATAAATCTCTTGGAATTAACAAGGACCATGTAACAGTGCATGCTAGATATGAGGTGTGCTTGATTTGCATTAGTTTTGTATCTCAGCTATAATAAGCTGTCTAGAGTATTTATAAATTAGAATTTATTTCCCCTCTCCAGGTGGTTTGCCAAGAAGCATATCAATGAAAGGTATCACTTTTTAAGTAAAATGATTTGGTACAGGACAGGAGGATACATTTTCTTCTCTCCTTCCTTCCTTCCTTCCTTCCTTCCTTCCTTCCTTCCTTCCTTCTTTCCTTCCTTTGCCCTCTCTCTCTTTCTTCTTTCCTTCCTTTTTTTCTTCTCTTATTCTGTTGTTTTGCTTCTACTTGAGAGGATGCATTTTCTTTAGGAGAATTTATTAGTGAATGAAATCAAGAAATAGAAAATAAAGATAAATGTCTGAACACTATTATGCTTTTTAGTTCTTTATATTGTTCTCAGTTTTAGAATACCATATTGGCTTCTGTTTAATCAATAAAATATTACTTAATAAAATTTAGGGTGGAAAGTTACACATATGAAGACAAAAATCACAAAGTTCTAGGGTCAAGTTCTACAATTTCCTTAGAACACTGTTTTGGTGTTGAGTGGGGAAATTTCTATTTAAATTTTCTAATAATCATAATTTTTCCTTTACTAACATATCCTGCAACCATTCAAAATTTAAATATGACTGAAATATCATTTCCTGTTAAGGTAATTATATAACATTTTAGTTCAAAGTAACAGAATAGTCACTAATAGATGAGCAGAGGCCAGGGACTGACTGTAGTTATTCTGCCTCTTTAAAGCATGTGTGATTACTTTTCTTTATTTCTTGATTTAATAAGCAAAATGAGTGTTAGTGCATCCCGAATTAATTTTTTTCTTGTAATAACAGTTCATAAACTCAAATTTGTGGAGTATTGTCTCAGATAAAACACATAAAAAGAATGTATAAAATTTATACTTCCTTACAAAGAGGAGAAAGCCATATGTCAGAAACTTGAAATCGGTAAGGATTACAGAGAAATAAAATAAAGTTGGTTTTTCCTTTTAGACACAAATATTTTCATTGACGAAAATTTGGATTTGATTTCAACTACATATTCTAAGAAACCAGAAAATCTTGCTCCTCAGTATAGTTGAGTTTTTACTTCAAAGTTCAATATGTGAGAAGTCTCTTGTGCTTTTAACAGTTTAATTGCTTGATGTATCATGATGTTTGGTAAATATGTGAATTACCTTCATGTTTCACTGTTGCTGTGACTGTCTTCTGCAATGATTAAAACTACCCTTAATGGAAGTATATCTTGACACATATTTTTCATAAGTTTATTGTAAGATTTAAAGTGTATTTGTACCTCAATCTCTCCTATTAGAAAGACTGGAAAAGTGGTGACAAATGAAAGAATGTCTTCACTCAAATTTTCATGAGGTAATGTGTCATAAAGTGAGAGAATGGGTCTGGAATCTTGAAGCAAAAGTTATAATACTCAATCAGTCTCAAAGGCTATTTTTCATTCCCTTTTTTACACATACTTCATGGTTAGATAACATTCTTTTTCACTTGAAACTTACAAACCAATAGTATTTTGACAGAGTGTGAAACATCTGGATGGAAAATAAAACATCCATACAATTGTCTTATTGTTTCTTACTATTTGGCTTTACATGAAACACCTGTGTGATTATTTCCATCTTATCTCAATATTTTAGTGTTGATACAGCTTAAACTTTCATATTAGGTCCTAGTGACTAAGTTAAGTACAAATTAATTGTTTGACTAGTTTAGGTTTAATTTAATGTTTTTCTTAGATTGAGTCAGTTACCTTAATATATATGACATTGACATTTTTAACATCTATGCCTACTTTTTAATCATGATGAAAGAAAAATAATGAATATATAATTTATTTATCTAGATAACTGAGAATTCTGTTCTGAGCTCTTAAGAATAATAATAATAACCATTGTGAGTAATATTCAGAGAAAGCCTTTGTTGTTCTGCTTATTAAATATAGAAGGTAGGCGACAACAACAATGACGGGTTTAATAAAGTCATTCCCTTCTTGTAATAACCTCTTGTGAAAGAAATCAAACTAGCATTTTTTGTTTGTTCTTGTTTTTATTTTAGCTAAAAATATTCATAGAGTAAGACCAAAATAAGAAGTATAATTAATGGTGCTTACTCTACAAGATATTTTTCTTTATCAGGGAGACATAGTCAAAATGTTCTATATGATCACTTTTATGTATTTCAAAGAGTATTCTGTTGTATTAGTATGGACTCTCGGGCATCTTTAATGCATTCTTTATGAAGGTTCCAGAAAACTTTAAAAACTGCCTTTTATAGTTGCAGTCAATAAATATTTCATAAAATGCCCACATTTGTGAAAAAAAAATCAAGAGGACATTGTTGACTGTTTTAACTTGCAGTGAAGACTTTGAAGAGGGCCCTAAGACTTATGTAGAAGCAGCCAATTAAAGTGGAGACAGGGTGGGTATGGGTCTGATTTGGAAGTGGCTGTCTGAAGTTGGTGCATTAAGGTTAGGTTGAGGGAGGCGGGCTCATCATCAGTCATTACAAAGATAACAGAAGTAAGAATAGACTCTTTTTGGTAGAGTAGGTATGTTGAGGATCAAGTACAGTCATTTAAACTTGCAAAGCTATGTTGAAATATGTCATAGGATCCTAGGCTGAACAGTTCAACTTCTTGGGGAATAAGGAAAGGAAGACTTCCACTAAGGATGAAGAAATAAAAGAGAAGAAAAGTGGAAGGATTGTTGAGTCACTTAAGGTTCATTTTCCCAAGGGCAAGGACATGGGTACTGGGCTGGCATTGAGAGGGCAACAGGTATGGGCCAGATCTGCAAATTTCACTGTATCGCCAAACATCTGCTCTGGATATTTCATTTAGCTTTTTCATTTTTTAAAGTTTATTTGTTTTTGAGAGAGAGACAGGGACAGAGACAAAGTGCAAGTGGGGGAGGGGCGGAGAGAGAGGGAGACACAGAATCCTAAGCAGGCTGCAGTCTCTGAGCCTTCAGCAGCACAGAGCCACGAACCAAACCGGGTGATCATGACCTGAGCTGAAGTCTGACGCTTAACCCACTGAGCCACCCAGGCACCCCTGCTCTGGATATTTCAAAGTTACCCTAAGGTTGGTGTGATTGAAGCTAACTCATTATTCCCAAACTGCATCCTTCTGTTTCCAAACTTGATCCTTCTTTCTTACACATTTTGGTAAATATTGTGCCTCTCACCCTTTACTGAAGAAAAATAAACCCAGGAGTGTCATTTTTTTTTTTTAAGTTTATTTATTTACTTTGAGAGAGAGAGAGAGAGTAGGGGAGGGGCAGAGAGACAGAGGAGGGAGAGAATCCCAAGCATGCTCCCTGCTGTCAGCTCAGCACAGCAATCTACAGTGGGGGGAGGGGCTCAGTTGATCCCTTGAGATCATGGCCTGAGCCAAAATCAAGAGTCCAGTGCTTAACCAATTGAGCCACCCAGGCACCCCCAGAGGTGTCATTCTTAATTCTTCTTTCTCTTCTCCATGTCCAATCCATCAGCAGGTTCTGCTGATGTATCTTGAGTCTTTCACTCTCACTCCTCTTTGCCTGTTACCACATACTCTAAACAACCAAATTTTCCCCTAGATTAATGCAATAAGTTCTTAATGGATCTCCCTGTTTAGTCTCCAATTAAATCCATTTTCTACACTGCAAACAGAAAGCATGATACACTTAGATCATGTCACACTGTGGCTTTCTAATAAAACTACTTGCTTAGGCTACATAATCTGGCTCTTGACTACCTTTTAAAATTCATTTTCTAATTAGCTCACTGAACTATAGCCTTGTTGGCCTTCATTTTTGTTCCACCAGCACACAGACAGCTTCCCACTTCAATGCCTTTACATTTCTGCTTTGTGTCTAGAACTCAGTTTTCTGAGATATTCACATGGCTGACTCTTGTCAGAGATGCTGTCTTTGATCAAAAATTTATAGTAGCCAACTCAAATCATTCTATCACATCTCCTTGTTCTTATTTCTCCTCCTATAGCATTTGTCTTACTTTTTTTCTTTACTCACTTGTATGGTCTCAGACATAAGTCCGACCAGAGCAGCCACTTATCTGTGTTGATGTATACTATATCTCCAAGGCTTAAAACAGTTCTTGGAATGTAGTTTAATGTAGTTGGTGCTCACCAACTCGAGATTGAATAAATGAAGAGTTGAATGGTGCTAGGCTGCAAGATAAAGAGGGTACTTGGAAATAAGGAATGGAAGTATTTTGTGAAATGTCTCAAAGGATCATCCTGCACCACTTCTTCTTACTGAGCTAAACGGACATACTTCCTTTGAAATAAGAGTTAGAAGACAATTGATCCAAGTCTGTGAAGCGTTGGGTTCATCATTATCTTTTGCTCTACACCACTATACAACAATAAACATGAATTTCCCCCTGTCAGGCACTGATAGAATTTTACAGCTTTGTATCTTTGGCCTCCCAAAGCTTGGAGTTTCTTATAAAATATCATTTGGATTATATCTTTCAGGGAAAATGCCAAGGGCATAAAGCAAAACTGGAATGTTTTTCCTGAATGATGCATGAGCATCCCATGCCTTTAGGATTTGCCTTAATCTTAAATGCTCCATGGTTTGAAGGGAGAAGAAAGCTCACAGCTGCTCATCAGGAAACAACTCTTTGTGTACCCCAAGAATCCTTCTTGAAGGTAAAAGCAGTCACTTTGTGATGTGGGACCATAACTCTACTACAGCTGGATAGTAATCCACTGACTCTCATTATATCTTCATGAAAATTTTCTTCCCTTTTTAGGGACTTGTAACTAAAACCTGGATGCATTCTATTCTGTTTGATGGTTTGTCTAAGTGAGAAAAATTTTAAGAAGAGTCACTGTGTAATGTAATTTTAGATTGTATTCTTAATACTATACACAGTACAGATAAATTAGTTGTTTTTAAGATAATGTATAAAATCTATGAAATGCCTGCCAAATATTTTCCAATTTAGATGCTAACAGTTGGATATAGTCAACCGATTAGAATATAAAGGCCAGAGATTTGGGGTCAGCTGTGGGCATTTGCTACGATGAGTGTCTGTTTTTCTAATCAAGTTCTTGAATTGAAAATTTTGAACTTCTGAATGCTGTAAATTCCATATTTTGTATGATTTACCAATCTTTCACCCATCCACATTCAGTTCTTTTATCCATTGGGATGCATGTTGCCTAAAAAGGCTGGGTACAATTGAACAACAGCACTGAGAAAAGCTAGAATTATAACTCTTGTTTTGTTGTTGTTGTTGTTGTTGTTTTTTCTCTAGCTGGATGCCAGATGTTTTGTTGATTGAGAGAGACTATTTCACTGACTTACCAAAAAATATAGATGAAGTTAAACATGGTTGGTCTTTTTTCTTTTTTATCTTCTTATGCAGAGTAATAAAAACAAAAATAAAGTTGCCCAGAATCAGACATTGGTAAAACGTTAGTAAGTGGGGAAATAATCAGCCTTGGGATAAATGTGAAGTCTAACACATCAGGATAACAAGGGGCTGTCCTTTGCTGGTCTAATGTAGATTCTGATCTTACTCCTATCCCTAAATTTTGCATGGCAAAATGGCATTTAAACTGTAGAGCAAGGTTAAGTATGATGGTTTCTTATTGATTCATTGTATTAACTTCTAAACAACCATAAATCACTAGAATCATAATCTGCGTCAAAGCTTTATCTGTGTGTAAGATGACATCTAAACCACTAGTAAGAAAATCGTGGTATCTTATCTTTAATGTCTCCATGAGAAAGAATCGTACAGCTTTCTTGGTAATGTATAATAGTGTACAGCTTCAATGTCAGAACATTTTTATTAATAGTTTACCCTTCTTTTTCTTTTGTTATGATTCAACTAGGGATGAAAAAAACTTTTTTGGTGACCTCAAGGTTAAGCCTCCCAAGACAACATTTTATGATAACTACCCAACAGACCCAAATAGTAAGAAAGGCATGTACAAACCATACAATACAAGCCTATGAAACTCCTGTAAATCAATTATTACTTTACACAGTGGTCTACTATGACTACTTATATTTGATGATGATTTTAACCTCACAGTCCCCAGATGATTAGAGCCCTCACCAGATGGAAAATCATTGGTCTCCAGGTTTTTGAAATCTCTCTGTGCCTGAGATCAAGGTCCTATAATAAGACTCTGCCTGAATGTGTGCAGAGAAAGCCTTCAACTATATTGATTTGATTACTGTTTTTTGTTTTTGTTTTTGTTTTTGTGTGTGGAGGATTATGGCAACAGTTCTTATATTTGTGTTCTACTTGAAATATCATAAAAATTTCATTTCAACAAATGTTTATGGACCAACAAGTATATATGGGTGCTCTATTAAGTCCTGGTTATACATTGTAAATAAAACAGACATGATGAGAGAAATTTTAATTGTCAGCAACAGGCAGTGGTTAACTCAAGCAGAAGGGAAATCTTGGGAAGAGTATTAAGAATTCCCCCAAATTAATTCAAAGTGTAAAACTAGGCAAGAACAAATAATTTATGCTGAATAGTCAAATAGCTAAAGTGTCAGTCCTCATGAGTCTTATGGAGATGTGCAGGATAAATACAATAACCAAGAAAACAAAAACCATTGATATATAAGTATAATGTGATGCTGGTGCTATTAAAGAAATAGGGGCTGAAATAGAGAATAACAATGTTGGGGAAAGAATAAGAAAAAAAACTCCATGTAAGCTGAGAAGAAAGATAAAAAGAAGACTCTCAAAATGCTTTTTTTAAAAATTATTTTATTATTAATGTTGTTTTTATTGCATCATTATATCTGAAGGAGGTATGACTGATACCTCGGGGCTTGGGTGGGTTTGGTGGGCAGCGGTGGTTAGGGAAGGACTCCAAGTAGAAGAAATAGTGCTTATAAAGTTGTCATGGCAGAAAGAAAACAGGATTTCTTTGATGGGCCTAAAGGAGACCAGTTTGGCTGAGACTGAGTGGGGGAGGGAGAGGGTAAACTGAGATGAGGCTTGGGAGTTAGGCAGTGGTCCTGACTCCAGACTTTGGAATTTATTGGAGGGGAAATGGAAATTTTAAAGAGTTTTAACCAAGCCAGTATATATTCATTATTTCTATTTATTAAAGATGACTTTGCCTGCTGTGTGGAAGACAGATTAGAAAAAAGTTGGGAGATGAGCCATGTTACACATGTCGGTGAAAGATGTTGTCATTGATGTCTTGCATCAACATGGTGGCAAAGTATATTGGGGAGAAGTGGTCGAATTCAAGATATATGAGAATATACATGCAAGGAATTGTTGATGAATTATATACTAATTTTAGTAAGGTGACATTTGGTTCTTGAATGGAGAACTTTCACTTATGTGCACAATATATTTGCACTATTCCTGGCTCTTTTGACTGCAAATGACCAAAATCTACTTAAAATTAGATTAAGGAAAAAAGGAATTTATTGGCTGGTATGGCTGGGAAATCAAAAGGTGGATTAGGGCTTTAGGCAAAACTGTGCCCAAGCCCATAGATTATTTCTGAATGTTGTATCAACCTCTTCTCTCTATTTCTGTATTTTATTTTATTTAAAAAAGTTTTAAGTTTATTTATTTTTGAGAGAGAGAGAAAGACAGAGAGCAAGCAGGGGAGGGATAGAAAGAGAGGGAGACGCATCAGGCTTGGAGCCTGTTTCCGATTCTGTGTCTCCCTCTCTCTCTGCCCCTCCCCCGTTCATGCTCTGTCTCTCTCTCGGTCCCAAAAATAAAAAAAAAAAAACGTTTAAAAAAAAAAAAAAAAAAAGAAAGAAAGAGAGGGAGAGAGAGCTAATCCCAAGTAGGCTCCACACTATCAGCACAGAGTCCTGTGTGGGGCTCAAACCCATGAACTGTGAGATCATGACCTGAGCCAAAATCAAGAGCCTGTTGCTCACCTGACTGAGTCACCCAGGTACCGCTGTTTCTGTATTTAAAAAATATGTTACTCTCAGGGCATGTGGGTGGCTCAGTCGGTTAAGTGTTTGACTCTTGATTTTGGCTCAGGCCATGATCCCAGGGCCCTGGGTCGGAGCCCCCCATTGTGCTCTGTACCAGAAGAGTGGAGCCTGCTTAAGATTCTCTTTGTCTCCCTTCACCCCTCTCCCTCACCTCGCACTCTCTCTCTCTCTCCCTCAAAATAAAAAAAAAAATAATAATAAAATAAATTTTTAAAAATCTAATAATGAAAAAACTATGTTACTCTCCTTTCTTCAAGATTTAGGGCACATGATCTCAGGCAGAATTAAGGTAAAAATATCAGAGGAATCAGAGAAATTTCTTCATCCACAATCTGTGTTGAGTCTCTGAGAAGGATTCTCTCTCTCTTTCTCTTTTTGTTTTTCGTAAAAGACAAAGATTTATTTGATCTGAAGAGAAACAAGAATATTTGAGAAAGATTCTGATAAGCTCTTCTTGGGTGTTCTGTGCAGCTGCAGTGACCAAGGCTTGTGTCTAAGGTCTGATGCATATGCTTACTTCTTGGGGGGCAGCAGTTATTTACCCTGTGAAGGTGTGAGCGAAAACTTAACTCTGCATACCAAAACAAACAAAGCTGTGACAATCCACAGCTTTTTTTTTTCAGACTGCAGAGAGGACATGTTTGTTCACCCCACACAGAGACCCAAGGACGAGGGGTTTCTATCTGAGTTGCCTGCTGACTCCACATCTCCCTCAGCTGGAGGGGACCATCCACAGAACAACCCGTAGAAAGACAAAAGTAGTCCCTGCGAGCCGGCCCAGACTCAAGCAAGACCCTTAATGTTCTCCTGTTGAATGTAAACCATTTTGTGTAACATTAACACCGATAAGGCTCTACTGTGACCATGATGGATCAAAGAAAAAATAATACCATCATGTAGTCATGCCTGAGAACACAAAATATGTGCATTCTCCGAGTCACACAAATTGCCCCTAAGCTATCCTATGAGTAACTATTGCTTCTTTGCCATTTACAGTGTTAGCCTGGGTAAATCAGAGAATTACCCTTGCTTCCTGATAGCGTCTAATCCAGAACCCAGTCCCGCTTTCTTAGATCCTTTCCCCACATCGCTTAATACAAACCCGAGTCCTCTAAAAAGTCCTCCCCAACACCCCCCTACCGAGATACCCCATGGGTCCTGATGATACGCATTTATCCTCATAACAACAAGCAGAAACTCAACTCATTCAACGATAGCTTTATTCCTGGTAGTCTTTAGCTAGAGGGCATCGGCATCAGTATTTTTATCATTGATAAATGCAAAACAAGCAACAATAACATCAACAACAAAATCTTTATTCAAGTTTCAGAGGAATGACCAAGTAGCAACCAGTAAATTTCATGCAGCCCTGCCTGGAATTCTTTCTCTCCTCATCTTTTCACTTTGGGGAATGATACAAAAGCCAGCAATAATGAGAAGCCTAGAGTTAAGTAATTACCATGCCATTACTATCATGGTGATGCACTTGATCTCATATGTGATACTATGTCACTCCCCACATACTATATACACTGGCTCCACTGTGACATAATGCCTGTCCCAATTCTTTGATGAATGAGGAAGCCACGGTGCTTCACTTTAGCTATCAATCTGATAGCACAATACCATCAGGCTTCCTGAGGCCTTCTCTAATTTTAATCATTCACAGTTTTCTCCAGATTTTTCTCTAGGATTGTACCAGCCCTAAATTGGCCATAGTCTTGAAAAAAGGAATCACCTTTGCTTACGTCTATTTCATGGCCATTAAGGCAGGTTGAAGCTTCAGGCAAGTTAAGTTTTTTTTGTCACTTGAAAATGGGATGAACAATTTCAGGATGGTCTTTATTGAAATTGTTGCTTCTTCTGTGTTCTTTAGCAACCAGCTATGACTGAATTGTATATAGATTGCATGATTTTTGGAATGTCTGTCTCTTTCTTAGAGGGCAGTTTCATTTATTCAACTGTAAGTTCTTAATAACTAGCCAGGATTATTCCTGATATAAAGTGGGTACTTAATAAATGTTTGTTGAATGAATGAAGGGATATCTTTATAAATAAACTTCACTGTTTTCCCATTTCTCCTTAAATGAAACCCATGAACTGCACAGTTTGGCATGATAGAACAAATTCTCCAAGTGGACTTCATACCCTATTAAGCAGTTCACCTGGACTTTTAAAAATGTACCAAACCGTTAAAATCTAGGACTTTATTCTTGTAGTTTCTTCACCTGAAATGGCCATCCTGAGCACTTCATAAGCCAGTTTTTTCTTACTCTACAAGTCACAGCTTAATTGTCTTTCTTTCAGCGCAGTCTTTTCTGTTGCCCTAGGCAAAATTACCTCTTAAATTTATAACACCATATCTATTTCGTTCATAGCATTTGTACCAATATCTAGGCTTCTTATTTATTTATTACCTTATGTACAGTGTTTGCCCATTAAACCGAGTTCCATGAGGGCAGGTATCTTTCTGGCATGTGCGTGACTCTATCCCTAATGCCTGTCAGGGGGATTGGTGTTCAGCAGGTTCTCCATGAGTGTTTATTGACTTTATGAATAAAAGAGCGAATGAAAATTGATTTTGTAGCTGACTGGAGGGTTTTATATTCTCTCAGGTGGAGCTAACAATAAGCGCTAATAATTATAATATTTTGAGAGCATTTTTTTTTTTATTTATTCTTGGGACAGAGAGACAGAGCATGAATGGGGGAGGGGCAGAGAGAGAGGGAGACACAGAATCGGAAACAGGCTCCAGGCTCTGAGCCGTCAGCCCAGAGCCTGACGCGGGGCGCGAACTCCCGGACGCGAGATCGTGACCTGGCTGAAGTCGGACGCTTAACCGACTGCGCCACCCAGGCGCCCCTATTTTGAGAGCATTTAATCAGGGTCTTGAATGTAGTAAGATCTGGGATAAGGTAATATCAGGTGGAAAGAATAATGCATAGTAGGCAAGTCTTGGAAATGGCAAGCAGTCTATTTTGCCTGCAGCATAAACTCCCCAGACAGAATTGCAGAAACAAGAGTTAGGAAGGTAAGCTGGTGTCAGACTGTGCACGGTTTGAGAAGCATGCCATGCCGGGATTCCGTGTTACTAGTTAAAGGCAATCAGACTTGTTCCTTCATGTGATCGATATGAAAGTAGCAGGGAGGATGGTCTGTAGAAGAGAGAAATTGTTAGGGAACAAGTTGGAGTCTATTGCCTGGAATGGTGAAGAAGAACATCTGTGGAGACCTGAACTAGGGTATTGGAAGTGGGAATAGAAAGACGATGGTGAATGCAAAAGATAATTTGAAGATAAACCGAGTACACAGACTATTCAATGCGGTAAACAGAGTTGTGCTAGGCATTTATTCTTTATGTTAGTATTTGCCTGTGTATAAGACTCCCAACTAGTACAATTAGTTCTAGGGAAATTATGAAATGGAAAATTACTTGATCTGGAAAGAGAGCAAGGTGCTCTGAGACTCAAATTTCAGAGAAAGAAACTCTATGTTTATACAGAGAAATGTTCATAGTCATGCAGTAAACTGATCAGATGCAGTTAGAAATGGATCAGAGGTGGGGGTTCATAGTGAGGCAGAATGTCACATTGATCATGGAGCCAAAAACAATAGCTAATTATGATATTTTGACTATTCTTATAGAGGCATGATCCAGGGGTAAATGCTTTAAAGTCCTACTTTGGTCTTTTTTGAGCCAGTTTTTCTTGAGGCAAATGGTAGTAATATTGTTCAAATGGAATCAATAATATTTTACTACTATTGCATATTAGAATGTTCCATAGTTATCTCAATTCGTCTATTATTGATGAGAAGCCTCTAGCTCATATTTGGGACAGACTACACATAATTTTTAATTCATAAATGAAAGGTTTCATAAAACCATTTTTACTTTGGAAGTCTGAAACTCCCAACTGCATTGGGCTTAATCACAGAGGAATATTTTTTTAGGATAGTATTATCTTATCAACATTAGAATAAATTAATCATTTATTTAAATAATCATTTATTGTGCTTGATATCATAAAGAACAGGTATTGTATCTATGAACTTTTCTGCTAGAATAGTATCTGCCTTATGCATTTAAAGTTTAATTTACTATTATGTCTATAATAATAAAAACCTGGTGTTGAAATATAGACACGTTCTAATTAGATTACTCTTTACCCTCTTTAATCTTTGATTTGGCTGGCATCTTTTAACATTTTGGACCCAGTATTATTTGCTACCCACAACCAGTATTTAGTTTAAATGGCTTTATCAACTATGCATACATTTTAATCAGCTCTTTTTCCATGTTGGAGTATAGTTCAATTCTATTAAATAATTCACTCTGCCATTAATGGTGCTGCCTGTTAAATATGGTGTTTTGGAGAAAATCCATATTACTGAACACTCACTGGTGACATGAATTATCTCCCGAAGATGGTGTTGTGATTCAATGCCATAAGTTATTTGGACAGCTCTTACGGTAACTCTGTTTCACTCAGTAACACCTCATAACTCACGGCTGTCAGCTGAAAAGGGTGGGGGAAGTCCCTTGGTCCTATATGCCCTCTTCCATTAGTCCTCTTTCCAGTCCTTCCTGGGAGAGAAAAGCTCTGTCAAAGTAATCACTGGTAGTATTTCCCTCTGAACCTCATGGCTTATGCTGTGAACTGTTTTTAATCTGAAACAATTAAATAACCTCTAGAAAGAAATGGAAAGATTCTGATTCTTTCAGTTCCTAGTGTATTTGTCTTCCAACTTTCTGGAACAAATATCTGCACTAAGACATCCTCACTTCTTCAAGTTCCCTTTGGGACAAAAGGCTTATTTGCAACTTAATGAGGTCACCCAAGAACTGTCTGAACTGGGCCACATCATTATGCTATGTTAGAAATAACAGAAGGAAATATGAGGGGGAAAATCTTAAGGTTAGGATGTAGAACTGATACAATTATCTGTCATGTCAGATGAATACCAGAAGATGGCAGTCCTATTTGTTCAGAACTTTATGAATTTTGCAAGACCCATGAGTCCTCTTTGGTTTCAACATGATCATAGCTCATGAAGGAAGCCAGAAATTAGTTTTTGTTGCTATAGAAACCAAATGGAATGGCTTAACCTTTTTTTTTTTTTTTTAAAGAAACAGTCTCAGAAATCAAGTAAAACAATACTATGAGAAAAGTTCTAGGGAAAATAAAACATTTATTTATTTATTTATTTATTTTCTTCTCATGGCAGCATTGTGAAATCCTTAGGCTCTTAAAATTCTTTTGGACAGTTTCTTTTCTCTCTCTTTTTTTTAAAAACAGAAATATATTCAAGTTGATTTCAAAATTGTCTACTGCTTTAAAACAAGTTAATTTATATTGTTTTAAGTGCAATAAATATACAAGTAGGAATCTGAAATTATTTGTTTCAGTACAAGAAAGAGACCAGGATATGTTTCATGCTTTTCAGTTGGGTATAGAGAATTCAATGCAGAAATAGTCCAAAACAACGCTAGACTTTGAAAACAAAATTGTTCTGTTTCTTGCCTCCTTCTCAAGCTGTTATTAATTCAGATAATTTGCAACCGCTTTAGCTGAATTTATTTATTATGTGACCTACAAGGTACAGTGATCATTTTTGACTATTCCAATAGCACATTCAACATTAGGGCACTGAATGTCTTTCTTTGTATTTAGAACCTGATGAAGTCTGTGTTTTATTACATTCTAATTTTACATAGAGTCCACTAACTAGTGAGCTAAGCAATACACATAAAAACTGCATTTTTAGAAAGCAACTTTCTTCTTTATGCTGGGAGTAGACAGTTGCATGGCCACGGGCAGAGATGGTCACAAGGAAGAGGTGCTCTGTAGAATAATTAAGAGGAGCTAGTGCAAACAAGCTGAATAACTGTTTCACCCTGGTTGATTCCCAGCCTCTAAAATTCTCCTTTAGCCTCACCTGGGGTGTATAACTCTCTGCCGAATCTCTTAGATTCTATGGTCTATCAGGATCTAAGGCTTGGATTTATCCCAGATTTGTACAGTTTAGCATTTTTTTCCCCATACCTTGGACACCATCTAGATAACTGGGTTTTTCACTTCCCTTCAAACCTACCCCCATCATGTGTCTTTCCTCTATTACTTGGACTCTTGCCTCAATACCATAACCCTTGTTTAGTTGAGCAAACATCCCTATTCCTTAACACTAAGTCACTGCTTTATTTTACCTGCTGTTTTCGGGAGACAAGAACTCTGGCCTCAAACCACATCTAGATCAGTGTTTAAGGGTCTGCTATCTGATGGTTGACTCCTGCTTATACCCACTGAAACTCTGTTCTTCCAGGACTACCCCTTCCACACCTCTCTTTCCACATCTCTTGAGACCATTCCCCTAATGCCTTGGTCACCCATGGACCCACTTAGACTGTGATCTGGCATCACTAATAGATCCTTATCTGTGTTTTCTTTGTCTGATGGAAACTTACAGCTGTATTTGCAACTAAATATGCTCCTAAATTGTGCCCACAACTCCAAAGTAGCACTCTTGGTTCTGGAACTCAGTTTTGTATTTATATGGTTGAAATGCTACTACGCAATGGGTGTTACTGCACACCTCTTCCCTATTCTGCGACATCACATAGTTAGCCTGAAATCAGCCACCATGAGAATTTTACCCCATGTAAATATGCAAGCCCTACAAACCATGCTTCCCTCCTCCATCCCCTTCTCTGGACAACAGCTGTTAAACAATCACCAGAGCATCACTATCCTTCAACCTTTAATTGTCCAATGCTGACCTCTCCTAAAAGTGTTTCCTTAGCCAGTGTTATTACAGAAAATGTTGCAACCATTCACCTAGGTGTTCAAGCCAGAAACATGAAACGATCTTTGACATTTACCTATGAAAAGCTCTTAGCTCTTGACTAGTGATGCTTTGGTAAGTACAGATGCTTTGCCTGTACTGCAGCAAGAGCTTTTTGATATCCTCCACACTTCTTCCTCTTGAATCCATTTTCTACTATAGACTAAAGGTGAATTTTCTAAAGAATTAGTCTCTTCCTCTGTTGAAATCCTTCAGAGGTTTTCCCTTAAAGAGGCTCTCAAAGGTGACCTGTGGATTAACAGAATCAGCAATCCCAGAAATTTGCAAACAATGCAAATTCCCAGCCCCCCCTCCTACCCTCCAACACAACCAGACCTATTGTATCAGAAACTCTGGGGTGGGGTCCAGGTGGGATCTGTTGTCACAACCCCTCCAAGTGATTCCAATGCACACTTAAGTTTGAGAACCACTGACAGGGTGAACTTCAAACTCCTTTAGTGGTTATAGAGTCTCTAAAAATCTGCTCTGGTTTACCTCTCCCTTAAGCTTCCTTTTCTTGCTAACTTGAATTCTTTGCTCCTGCAATATAAAAATGCATTCAGCTCCTTTATTTGGGGGTTTTTCTCTTGCACCAAGTCCTCTTTGGTAACTTGCCATTTGCATTTGCCAGCGATTAAGTTTCCCTGTCTATCTTCTCTTGCCTGGGCATTGTTCCTTTGATCTTCCTGTTCCCCATTTCTTCATTAGAACAATGCTTCACCCTTCTTATAATTCAGGATTATAATTCAGGATTATAATGACAATTGCATGTCCAAATAGAGCAATGTGGAATATGACCCAGTTTATCCTCAAATTCATAATTGTGTATTTCAAATAAATTGTAACTATAGCCTTATACATCATGATGACGGAAACAAAGTCAAGAGAAATGTAGCTTAAATTAAATCCCCTTACAGCCTGCAACCCACTGATTGTCACCTGAAAAATGCATAGGGACCTTCCTCAAGCAACTCATGGCTGCCTTACTGCCTTGATGTTTTTGTTTTAATAAACACTAATCTTAATTGTAGCTAGCCCCTCAAGGTCCTGAAAGCCTTGCTTCCAAGTTCCTTAGAGACTTATGCTATCCCTGACCGCCACAAACTTAAAAGTATATAATTAGTCACTCCTCACAACCCAGTGCAGCTCTTTCTGCCCATGGGTCCTGTCCCCGTGCTTTAATAAAATCACCCTTTTTTTTTTTTTTTTTTTTTTTTTTTTACCAAAGACATCTCAAGAATTCTTTCTTAGCCATTTGCTCAAGAACACTATCACTTTGGCGCCCTTGTGTGGGGCTTTGGGTCCTTTCATCTGGACTCTGAGCCTTGGTGCAAACTTGGTGAGTGTTTCTCTTTTCTTTCTTTACTCTCAATTCAGGGGCTTTTTAGGGAGTATGATCTTACTGGAATATTTTCACGTTGATTGCCCAGGCTGAAATCGTCTAGCCGGGGGCTACCCTGTGGGGAGTAGAAAGCCTGCTTTTTGGTTGGAAGTTAGTACCCTGGCTGGAATGGTAATAAAACTCAGAAACTTGATGCCCTCTCTTTATTCCTGTCCTTATACAAAACTGTCTGTCTTGGGCACGGGACAGCCACCTAAGTGACTAGCACGCTGCCGATCTTAAGACTCCCTCCACATCCCTGTTCTAGTGGCTTCTGGCTGTGAGACCTCCACTGAGAGCCTGCTGAAACCAGTACCCAATTGAATGAAAACCCAACTGGGATGTTTCCTAGGGAAGTCGGCTATAAAGACTCTATGTGTTGGAATGTCACTTAGATCATGATGGATTGCAATCTTTATTGTTTTCTGTCAATGCCCTTTACCTACTACTTAAATTACAGAATTGGGTATTCCCCATTGTAAAACTTTTCTAGTGTTTTCCATGGGTTAAAAATGGCACAGCCTTCAAGAAAATGAAGGCATGACCTTCATGGCATGCTTCTTAAGACAAGGTAAACTAAAGCACGGCCTTTTACAGTATGGCTTTCAAGGCACAGATGGCACAGCATGGCACAGTATTTCAGTCCATATGCCAGGCACCCATTTGTAGCCTAGGATGCAATGGGGAAGTGAAGGGATGCTAAGATCCCTTCTCCAGGGACCCTTAGCGGCTGGTCAGGGATCATAGTGATTTTTGTTTGAGGGATGCCTCCTGTAGCTTTGATACCAGGAATCTCTGACATATCGTGCGTGGGACACCACCCCGGAGTCAGGGGAATTTTTGATAATGGACCTTTTCTACTTCTCTAGAAACATGGGATCTTCTTCCTCAGTCCCTAAGGACTACCCCTTGGGATGTCTTTCAACCTACTGGAATCGAGTTGGATTGCAAAATTTAGGAAAGGACTGATCTTCTGCAACACTGAATGACCTTAATACAATCTATCAGATCTCTTCTGCAAGAAACAGGGCAAATGGACTGAGGTACCCTATGTCCAAGTTTCATGGTCCTAAACCAGGATCCAGGACTGAGGGCCTTTTGCAGAGTGTGTTTGGCCACTGACCAGGCTGATAAACTCCTTAGTGATATATTGGAACATTGTTTAAACAAGCTTCCCAATAAACTCAGCTTGCTGGAAGAAACACAGGCCATCCCTAATGAAGGGAACTCTGATACCCTCTCTCACTGTTCCTCCTTCCTAATAGACTCGGGTTACTCTAGCTGTATGTGGGGTCTCTCCTTCATTCATTTACTGAGTTAATGACTATGTTAATTGGAGCCAATTGTCTCTGGTTAGTCTACCTCAGGAAGGAGACTTTAAGGAATTTTCCTAAGCAGCTGCTGAAACTCCTTTTGTTTTGGGGAAGTCCCCTGTCTTCTCTGGCCTGACATGGCCTATTTCCACTTGGTGGGAAAAAAAAAAATCTGCATCTGCTCATCTGTCCGAGCTGACAGACTTTAAGACTGGGAGACATCTTTCTCTGTCCTCTGGGCTTTAATACACCTCCAGCCTTTCTGGTTGCACCTCACCTCTTCTGCCTTCCCCTCCCCTTCCTGTTTCTCTACCACCTTGGGTGCAACCTGCATCTTCCATGCCTCTGGTACCATCAGATCCTCTGCCTTCCCTCGCTGTCAAGGAGTGAAGAGCACCCTCTTGGTCTTACACTGTCCACTTTAGATCTCCCCACCAATGTCCCAGGCAAAAACTGACAATGGTGAAAAAATTGCTTGACTTTTAAGTGGACCCAAGTGGAAAGTATTTGGTATTTAAAGTAATTTAAGTTCGTTGGTTTAATTAAGATAGACATTTGTTAACAAAAAGACAACTTAAAATGATGGCTAATTTTGTCTGTCTCAAAGTTTTCATGGGTAATTGTTAACAGCTTTCAGGGTCTTTGGTAAATGCTGAAGCATTGATTATTAAACATAGATTTGTGCCTTTAAAGTGAAACTAAGGATATTTGGGTCCGTTGGAAAACCTGCTTTGTGCTTAATTAATTCATAAGTTTGCCATCTAAAAAATTCTGGCGTCACAGTTCACAATTGGTTACTACCTAGTTTTCGCTGGAGACTAAAGTTTCTAAGAGTTAAAACTCTGCTAAATGTAATTAAGACTGATGGAAATGAGGAAAACAACTTGCTATATCAAAAAGCAGGAGACATGTAAGAAAGAGGTAAGGAATAGAAATAAATTTTGTTAAAGGTAAAAGAAAGTAAATTTGTCCTAAATAAGAATCGTTGTTTGGAGAAAAATGCTTGGGTCAATATCTGAATGCAAAGGAAAAGTTGTATAAGGTTCATGAAAGGAAATCTTTGGAAAGGAATTTTATGTGTGGTTAAGACAGACTAAGGTTGAAATGGATGGATTTTAAAAATACACTGGTATAAGATTAAAATTCTGCTTTTCTCTTTCTTGGATTGTGGATCTGCTCTTGATTAAAAAAAATGTAATCAAAAGTTTTTTCTCTTTTGTCTACCAGGAAAACCAAAGCTTTATAAAGTCTTTGACTGCTTACTTAAAACTCTCAAAGTTAAAGGAGCTAGGTTTTGCTAACAACTATATAAACCTACATATTTGCCTTGAGAATCTCTTATTGCCATGTTGGTTAAATAAATAATTAAGATTTATAATGATCTGTTATCCTATTTGGGATGAGCTTTATAACTTTCTAAGGTTTTAACAAACCTCCCAGGATTTAAATTTTAAACAAAATGTTTTTGACCAATTGGGCCTTTTTATTTGGTATACTACCTGGAAAGCCTTGTCAAACAAATAATAGTAAACTTTAGGTTATATTGCCTTAGTAAATGCTCAAATATATACATAAAATTCCAAAAGTTTTAATTTGTTTTGATTTGAGGTCATCGGTTGATATTCTGATTATCAAAGTGTTATGTATCACAGAAATAATCGAGTTTCCTTGTGAATTGCATCATAGTGAACTCTCATATCAGATTGTTAACCATGTCCACTTCTGAGTATTTGTCATTTATGGTTATTGTTCTGATGCTCTTAAAAAACGTGTTTCATCTTCAAGGAGATTTATAAAAGGACTTTTAGGACAAATACAAGTATTTGACATCTTTAAGATCAAAAAACAAATGCGTAAACATTTTCAGAATTAAAAAGCTGCATTCAAACTAAACAAGAATTAGTAACCTGTGACTCTTGTTGGAAATATTGCTGGTTCTCTAATGTTTGCTCTTCCAGATTAAGGAAACTTTCTCTTAAAATATCTATGACATACAAAAATGTGATAAAGTATTCATTTATAAACAAACTGAGGCATTTAACTTTTCTTTTACCTGAACCCTTTGAAATTCAAAAGCTCTCAGTAAGCATTCCTTCTTTCATGGCAATTACAGTTATTTGCATAAGTTCAATAAAAATCTGTTCTCCTTGTAACAGGTCACCATTGGAAATACTGGTTATTTTACCAAGTCTTTGCTAGAATGTCATATTTGAGAGCAACATGCATAGACTCAGATATGACCAGTTTTAAGGAACTAAGGTTGACTTTATGAAACATGGAGCAATAAAGCCCCTTGGAAATGCTGGCCTGATGCCTTGCTTGCAGAGTTCCCAGCAGCCTTACCGGGCAAGTAAAGAATGTCACGTCCTGGCAGGTGCAGGAACTTCAGGATATCTTGGGGACCATGTGAAAAGAAATTTGCCCAAATCTACAGGTATCGCAGGCATGTCTGATGGCAAGTACTTGGCTTGGTTTCTGGCCTGGAGGGGCTACTAAAAGTTCAATATAGATTCCTTATAAAAAGTTCCCCCAAAGCAGATTTTAAAAAATCTATATGACCGATCACTGCTCTTGCTGAGCTTATGTAAATAATTAGGCCAAGTTTGTTAAAACTGCACTTGTTCTACATATGAATTAGTCTTGATTTGGATATCTCTAGAAATGAGAGCTATTAGAGAGAAAAATTATGTTTCAATAATGCATCTTTATGGATGGTAAGTTCTAGTTCTGATTGTCTTTAAATGTTTATTGTTTGCCCACACTAGGCAACTTGAGGTACACTTCAGAGAAATAGCTCAAAACTCATATATAGACAATCTTTGTGCCTGTTGCTCTATGGGCCATTCTAAAAGATCACCACAGACATGTGAATTACAAAGTAAAGACAAACAAACCAACAATCAAACAAACAGCCCATCTGATTCTGCCTATTCCCCATCCATCTGAGGATGCTTCAAGCCTGACATCCAGAAATCTTCTCACTGATGGCACTGGCAGACACTGGGTTTATAATTTTGCTATAACCATTAACCTATATGTTTCTTGTTTCTATAACAGTGCTTCTTATTAATTACCTGACTGCTGACTGAGAGAAACTAAGTCTGTATGATGGTTAACACCACCTACTACACAATCAAGACCTTAAATGACTCTCAAAAAATAACAGTATATTATTAAACACTAAAATAACTCAAATGCATCAAACAGTTCTACAAAATAAAATGGCATTAGATGTTTTAACTGCTGCACAAGGTGGAGCTTGTGCTCTCATAAAAACAGAATGCTGTGTATACATTCGAGATTACACAAAAATATTTCTGAGTTTCTAACAAATACTCAAATTGGTGCTTTAAATTATTCCTCTCTTTCCTTTAGTAGCTGGTTAAATTCCTGGACTAAAGAGAGATATTTGTCAATATCAAAGTATTCTTATTTGGGCTTCTCTTTCTTTTGTTATTTTAATCATGTTTTGCTGTTTTCTCCCTAATGTCTCTCCACCTGGTGCCAAGACTCCTTCAGTGTCACAACTTCAAGCCAACAGATGATTCTTTCTACTCAAGAAAACTCCTAAATGTTATCAACTCTAGATACAGCTGCCTTAGTTTTTCTTAACTCATGTTAAATTCTCAACTGACCAACCTTGACCCATGGGTAGAGACATCTTTGTGCCCCTATTCAGCAGGAAGAAGCTAAGAAAATAAGACCTTCAGCCTTCAGCAACCTTAAAGATTTAAGGGTCAAGGTAGGAAAATGATGAGGGAAACAAAGGCAAGAGAAATGTAGCTTAAATTAAATCTTTTTACAGCTTGCAGCCCACAGATAGCCACCTGAAACATACAGAGAGTGACCTTCCTCAAGCAATTCATAGCTGCCTTACTTCCTTGATGTTTTTGTTTTATTAAAAACTAAAGTGGGGCGCCTGGGTGGCTCAGTTGGTTAAGCGTCCGACTTTGGCTCAGGTCATGATCTTGCGGAGCGTGAGTTCGAGCCCCGCGTCGGGCTCTGTGCTGACCGCTCAGAGCCTGGAGCCTGTTTCCGATTCTGTGTCTCCCTCTCTCTCTGACCCTCCCCCGTTCATGCTCTGTCTCTCTCTGTCTCAAAAATAAATAAACGTTAAAAAAAATAAAATAAATAAATAAAAACTAAAGTAACCTTAACAGTAGCTAGCGCCTCAAGGTCCTGAAAGCTCTTGCTCTCAAATTCCTTAGATACTTCCGCTATTCCTAACCCTCACTAACTTAAAAGTGTAAAATGAGTCACTCCTCACAACCCCAAGGCAGCTCTTTCTGCCATGGGTCCTATCCCGTTACTTTGATAAAATCACCTTTTTGCACCAAAGACGTCTCAAAAATTCTTAGCTGTTTGCTCAAGAACCCCATCACATGATATTGACACAGAATAATTTAAACAATTGAAAAATCACTTTACTCCTAACATTGAAATAATATTTCAGTAAAAATTTATTTAAAACTATATGGCTGTCTAGTATCTTTATCAATAATAAACTTAGAGACACAGGAAAGCAATGTACCTCTTAAAACATTAATTATATAATGAGAGAGAATCCAATTTATGTGGAAATGTAGACATTGGCAGTATAATAACATAGTTCCTGGATTTATATTAAGGCATTATACTGAAAAAGAGAACATTGACTTAAAAAAAATGAGCTTTGTACTTTTGAAAATAGAGTTATCATATGCTGAAGAAGTTGGTGGGTGGTGAGGAGAAGTGGATGAAGGTGGTCAAAAGGTACAAACTTTCAGTTATAAGATAAATAAATCTGGAGAAGCAACTTACAACAGGGTAACTATAGTTAAATAGTGTATTGTAAAAAAAAAAAAAAAGGGTGGGGGCGGGCCTGGGTTGCTCAGTGGGTTACACGTCCAACTCTTAGTTAGGCTCAGGTTATGATTTCATAGGTTTGTGAGTTTGAGCCCCACATGAAGCTCTGTGCTAACAGTTCAGAGCCTGCTTGGGGTTCTCTCCCTGTTCCTCCCTTGCTCATGTGCACTCTCTCTCTCTCTCTCTTTGTCTCTCTCTCTCTCTCTCTCTCTCTCAAAATAAATAAACTTAAAGCAGAAGAATTTGCTACGAAGAAATAAGAAGTATTATAACATAGAAAGAAACATTGTCTCCTTATCATATTGGAAAATTTAATATAAACAAGGCTGTCAAAATTTGTTGATTTTTAAAAAGCATTGTATATTCTGGTAATGTCTCAGTGTTTTATATCTGTTTTGAATAATAAAGTTATGTATAGCTGGTGGATGGTTCAATAATTGTCTTTTTAATTTCATACTTTAAGCAAAAATTTGGTATCCTGGGAAACATTTATATAACAGCTGCAAGTTTAGTGGAATAAAAAGAACAATAAGAAGCACACTATTTTACAGGTGAAAGTGTCACCAAATGCCATTGAATGCTCTCAACATGAGCTTGTCTTTATTCTGTCTCTTTCTTTGACATCTTCAAATGAGATCTTTTTAATACTCCCAACCATCTGATGGATCTGAGAAAAGACTATACCCACCATCAAAGTAAAAAAAAAAAAAAAAAAAAAAAAAAAAAAAGAGTTCTTGATTTGGAGCATACACAAAATCAAGGAAGGCTAAAAAGTGAAGGGAAGAAAATTTCCCTTCATCCTTTATAATCCCCAGTGATTTATGGAAAAGTTGTTTTGATTAATGGTATTGTGATAGAATTAGGTTGACCTTTCCTCTTCCTTAGCTGCAAATGCTTACATCTATAGCTGTTATATACCTCTCTCTTCAACAGCCAGCCACCTGGACCATTTCTATGGAATTCTGCATCCTGGATTTGGAGTGATTCCATGCATTCTCAAAACAAACGAGCTTAGGGGATGCAGAAAAGAACAGCTGCACGAAATCAGGCTCCTCATTATTTAGAAGCATTTCTAAGATGCAAGGGATTCTGTTCTCTTTGTTGCCTGAGCTTTTAGGCACACACAAATAAATTGACTCTTTTTTTCATTAGCTTATTGTGTGGGTTAAATAAATTAATACAGGTAATGCACTTAGAATAGTGCCTGGCACATAGTGTTTGCTCTTATTTGCATTCAAGTCAGTAACATTTATTAAATACTTCTGCCAGTAAATGAAATATGTGGCAGGGCTCTGCACACCCCTATGTATAACAAACAGGACAATCACTGAACTGTGTATACACTGGAGAAGAACTGTCCCTTATGTTAAGGTGAACATAAACTCTTAGGTTTGAGGAAGAGTAGAAATTAAATGAGAGATTCTGGAATTTTCCCAACATTTACCTTTAGGTTCAGCCACAATTCTGAGTAGCTGCTACAGGTCAAGTTCTGGACAAGACAATTAGATGTTGCCATCACTGCTTTAGGAAAGGAAACCGAGGCTTGGAGGGTGGTGCGATTTGCTCAAGATGGCACATATAGAACATGGAGGAATCTGAATTTGATCCCAGGGAATTCTGATCTCAGGTCTGGGGTGATTCTCACTGTGCCTTAGCCAGCTAAAAGTTGACCTTGTCAGGAAGTGGTGCTTCTGGGCTGTTTTCTGTTTCAGCTCTAAAGTTCCCCTGGCGTTTTAGGAGAGTCTTGTGGTATCTATCGGCTCGAACCAAGTCTGTGTGACAAGGATGGGAGTGAGGAAAGTTATAATCACCGAGAATAGGAGACTATTCTATGTATGATTGACCAGGCTATGGCAAGTTTCAGAGGGAAGATTCCTGCTCATAAAAAGAGTTTTCAGGATATTAAAATGTCATATTATGCTTCCTAAATGTTACTCTAGGAACTTTAAAATGTTGTCAGTCGTTGGTTCCTAATTGGTTCCTCGATATGGTAGAAATTATTCTCAGGTATAGTTAACATCATAAAAGTGTGTTAAGAGGCCTAAGAAAAAAAGAATCGGTTTCATTCTATTTAGAAGCTAATTATTTTCATACTTCAGACTTTTGTGTTCACTAAATCCTGTGGGGTATTTTTTTTTTTTTTTTTTTTGTAATAGATACTGGTCCATTGTCCTTTATGTCATTCTTTTTTGCCCATTCTGTATTCCTTTGAAGTATTCCTCCACAGGCTTTATGTTACTACTAAGGTTGTTCCCTAAGTGAAGCAAATTGGTCCGTGAAATGTACAACTCATTCACTAAAGCAACCTGCCTTCAGTGAGTTGAGGATGATGGATGTTATTACCTACGACTATTTTATCACTGCCCAGATACTGACGGAGTTAAAAACTACCATCCTTAAGTATCTTTTAAAGATGAATATTTCTCACATAACCCAATGAATGGTCTGTAAAACTCTAAGCAAATATTAAACCATTGAGAGAAACTCAGTGAATGATAACCAATTTGGGGGGGGGGACTGGCATAATTTTCTGTCTATAAAAGTTCATCATACACTTGAAGCATGTTAGACCATGAGAATATTAACTTGTTTCAAGTTAAACATGATTGATACTTCTCTGGGAACCCATTTCTCTCATAATTCTTACTCTACTTTTTCTGAACTTGCTGAAACATTAATCCTTAGACTAGTTCTCAAAATACCAATGGATCTCACTGACATGTGGAATTCATTACAATTAAGTGCTGTTGGTAGGAGAAGTGAGTAAAGAGAGGGAGGTAATACATGCAAGAGAAGACATCTGAGTTGGCCACCTGGAAAAGTAGACAGTTTAACTCGTATTGCATGACATATTGGTGATGGTATTGAGTTAAAGTCTCAATTTGTATGGAAATCATTGAATGTAGAATTCTGGATATGTATTGGAAGCATTTTGAAAGAGAATGTCCACATATTTATGTGTAAGTATAGAGACACCTAATGATATCCCCATCTTCCTCTTGAACTGGCCATAGTTTGATGAGGTGCCAGTCATGGATGGTGAAAACACAACCGCCACACCCATACTTTTGGGGTCTTTATGAAGAGACAAAATTTGAATAGGGAATGTGTTGAGACACTATCTGAAAGGTGGAGATTGTGGATTGTACAGTTCCTAAATACAATCTGGTTTTGTTTTTGTTTTTGTGAGGAAGTGGAAATCAGAAGAGGTGGCCCTGAGGAAAGAAGCTCCCTGCAGCAGGGATTCCACGTCTTGGAGAAAGAAAAATGATCTGTAGACTCTGCTTGACATGGCAGCCGTTGATTTTAAGTATCTGTTCTTGCAACACCAGCAGCATATCTGGGTGTGTCTATCTTCTTCCCATCCCTGACTCACTGTGTTCCACAGGTAATCTGATAACATTCCTTAATCTGAGAAGTTTGTCTTTCTCTTTTCTTAAGGAAGCGATCATAATGATAGAAAATGCTTCCCTTTAGGTCCCTCCTTTGGGCAGTATTTCTCAAAATATGTTCCTTGAAACCATCTTTATTCTATCACCTGGGAGGCAAGGCAAGGACTTATTGAATGTGCAAACCCAGAATCTCTGGAATCTCCATTTTTTTAAAAAAAATTTTAACGTTTATTTATTTTTGAGAGACAGAGACAGAGCATTAGCAGGGGAGGGGCAGAAAGAGAGAGAGTCACAGAATCCAAAGCTGGCTCCAGGCTCTGAGCTGTCAGTCAGCACAGAGCCCCGACGTGGGGCTCGAACTCATGAACGGCAGGATCATGACCTGAGCTGAAGTCGGACGCTTAACTGACTGAGCCACCCAGGTGCCCCCCTCCTTTTTTTGTTTTGAATCTCCATTTTTAACCTATTCTCTTCTCCTGGTAAATCTCCTTTCTCTCTCTCCTCTCTCTCTCTCTCTCTCTCCTCTCTCTCTCTCTTTCTTTCTCTCTCTCTCTCCCTTAGTATTTGAGAACCCAAACTATTGGGAGTGCATCATAACAGGCCAATTCAGATAATGCTATGTATATATGAGTGTATACTTGGGACAAACTATGATCTGATAGTTTTAAGAGTTATTCTTAAAATCTTGTTTTATAGATTGCATAAAATCATAACGGAAGACAGATGATAATGCAGTGTTTCAACAAAAATGAAATGGGAGTTATTTTAAACATGCATACTCACACTTTTGTGAGCCTTTGTGTTTTTTCTTCCTGTCCTATGGAGTGGAAAGTCAAGAGAATCAGTAACTTCAGGTGAGGCAATACCTATAAATAATTTCAGTGGAGATAGGAAAATAAGTCTTGGATTTTTTTTTCTCCTGTGAGACTATTCTTATGACCAAACATGGAATTATTTTAAGTAGGTTGCTTTCACAAGATCATTAAGTCAGAAGGAGAGAGTCCTAAGAAGTGGGCCCAAGCAGGGATTCAATGATGGATGCATATAAAGCTTAGCAAAGTGGATGCCACTAAATTATAATAGGAAACACTTCTATGTAATGTTCTCTGTTACGTTGCCGGGTACTTTCCTAAATGCTTTATATATATTTAATCAATCACTCTATCATTATAACAGCTCTATGAGATAGGTTCTATTATTATACTCATGTTACAAATGTGAAAATGAGGCATGTAGAGTTCATATAATTTGCCCAAGTTTATAGAGTTAGTGTGGGATAGAGCTGGGGTTTTGAATCTGTGCAGACTGGTTGAGAATCAATGCTCTTAACCACTGTACAAAATGGCAACAAAAATGGGGACTTCATTCCTATCTTAATACGAAGATGCGAAACATTGCAAAACTTTAAGAAAGGAAGAATAATATGTAGGGACTAGTCCTATAAGATAAAACTTTTTCTTAGACTAGTATAATTAAATGTGTAATTTAAATGATTAAACTCTAGTAATTACTGGGTGAAAAATAGACTGGCAGATCAATGGAATAGAATAGCTCTCATGAAACCAGATCCTTTAGTGTAATTCATGATAAATGAGACCTGATGAATCAGGTGAACCAGATGGATCCTTCAAAATGTATTGCTGAGAGTATTGAGGAGCTAGTTAAAAAATCCATTTCGATTTTACTTCACTCCATTTTATCCAAATAAATTTAAAAAGGATGAAAGGGCTAAACATAGAGATTGAAACTCAAAAACAAAAACCGAGAATATTATTTTAATTTGTCAGTGGGGACAAACTTTATGAATCTGAATAAAATCAAACACCTACAAGTGACCAATGCACCTCACGGTATGTAAATTCCTTCAAGTCAATAAAGTAAAGCAAAACAAAACTTGAATTAAATGAAAAAATATGGAAGTGTATTTGAAATAAAATGTGACAGATAGTTAGGATTCTTAATTTACAAAGACATTAAGCCACTTCACACAGGGAAAAATGCCCTAAAGTAAGCCACAGCTGGTTGAGCCAGGCACACAAACTACGAAAATAGGAAGGTGTATGGTTCATTAACACTGGAAAGAGATTACTCTTACTAATAATGAGTAGATGAATCATAGCTATGATAAACCATTTTCAGCAAATTGTGAAATATGCAAAACATTAACAATTCCACCCCTACTTAGTGCTAGTGGAGGTATAACTTGGAAAACAAGTTTTTTGGAAACTGTTACTATGACCCAGAGCCTAACTCTGGGTTCATGTGCTTTTACCCAGAAATTCTATTTGTGAATACATACCTTGAGGAAAATTTCTAAAAACAGGGGAAGATTTAAAGAATAAGAATTAAAAATACCTGCTTTATAATGGCAAAATATCAGCAAACTTCTGAATGTTCCAAACTCTACTATGGTGTAGTATACCATGAAATAATACAAACAGGTTTAACATTTTATTATCATTAGAAAATAGTGGCTGCATTAATTTAACTGCAAATATGTGTGATATCTTGTTTGCTAAGCAGTTTGCAACAGTAATAGGGTAATGAATCCAAAATGTTGAAGAGTAAAAATCTGAGTAATTTTTCTTTATTATTCCTCTATATTTCTCAAGTATCTCTTTTTCACAGTGTAGATGTATTCCTTTTGCACTCAGATAAGTTGTTTGCCTGTTTTAGAGCTTCCTTCCTTCCTTCTTTTCTTCCTTCCCTTTCTTTCTTTCTTTTCTTTCTTTCTTCTTTCTTTCTCTTTCTTTTTCAAAAATGAGGTAAGGGGAGGAAAAATGTGTTAGAGAACAAGGGATAGAATAGAGATAATATGGACAGAGGTGAGTGCTCCCCTGAAGAGGATGATCACTTCCTGTTGGAAAAATTATACCCATGTGAATTGTATCTAGGAAAGTGGGAAATCTAGTGTGTGTTCTCAAAGATTTTCCAACATATTTCAGAATTTTCTAACAAAGAAATGTTCTTTCATTCTGAAGTTAGTGGGACTATAATACTATAATTCAGTTTCCTTATAAGTAATGCAAAGGTATGTACTCACAATTAAATTAAATATCTCCTACTAAACGTTCTACTGAAGATGATTTGGACTCACAAATAGGGGTGGGACACACTTCGAAAGTAAAGAGAAAAAAATTCGAGAGCTGCCTAGTGATAGATGGGGGCATAGGTTACTGAGGCAAGAGAGCAGGACTGAGGAGCCATCCTTTTTCTGCAGTTGGCATTTCCATTTATCAGTTCCAAAGCCCACCAAAGCCCAAGAAATAATTGTCTATATCGTTGGCCTTTGAAAAACACAGGTTTGAACTGCATGGGTCCATTTATACCCAGATTTTTTTTTTTTTACATATAAATACAGTATGGTACTTTAAATATATTTTCTCTTTTTATTATTTTCTTTTCTAAAAATTTTTGTTTTTAAGTAGTCTGTACACCCAACAGGGGTTGAATTCCCAAGAGATTAAGAGTCACATGCTCTACCCACCTAGTCAGCCAGGCATTCCTCTTCCTACTATTTTCTTCATAACATTCTCTTTTCTTAAGATTATTTTATTGTAAGAATACAGTATATAATGCATATAACATGCAAAATATGTGTTATCAGTAAGGCTTCCAGTCAACAGTAGGCTATTAGTAAAGTTTTTGAAGAATCAAAATTTACATGTTGATTTTTGATGGCAAGGATGTCAGCACCCTTAACCCTGCATTTATACAAGGGTCACCTGTATTTGCTGACTCCAACCTTATTCCCTGTTTGCCCCATTACGTTGCTGTTACCAGTGACTTCATCTTGACAAACCAATGGCCATTCTCAGTACTCACCTTACTTCACCTATCAGCAACATTTGACACAGTTTCTCTCTCCTGACTTCCTGATACACTTTTTTCACCTGCTTGGTGGGACGCCACGTTTGTTCATTCTACCTAAAATCTCTCTGGCTTTACTTCTTAGTTTTTTATTTTTTAATTTTTTTATTTTTTTATTTTTTCAACGTTTATTTATTTTTGGGATAGAGAGAGAGCATGAACGGGGGAGGGGCAGAGAGAGAGGGAGACACAGAATCGGAAACAGGCTCCAGGCTCTGAGCCATCAGCCCAGAGCCCGACGCGGGGCTCGAACTCACGGACCGCGAGATCGTGACCTGGCTGAAGTCGGACGCTTAACCGACTGCGCCACCCAGGCGCCCCACTTCTTAGTTTTTTAACTAGTTTTTTGTTTTCCTCATCTTTTTATTCTCTATCCACACTACTTAGGAAGTGATTTCATCTACTTTTGAGGCTTTAAATACACTTATATGGTTTGTCCTTCAAATTTATATCTCTAATCCAGTCTTCTCCTTGAAGTCTTGATTCTCTTATCAAACCACCTATTGGCCATGTCCACTGTTACCCTTCCTGGCCCAAGGCAAAATCATCTCTCAACCGGATTGTGTAGTCTCCTAACTGGTGTCACTCCATTCTTATGTTCTTAGTGTGTTCTTTTCCAGGAAGCAGACAGAATGCTTTATAAAACAGTTTTATCAGGTGAGTCCTTGGCTCAAAATCACCTAATGAAAAAAAATCATCTAATGGCTGCCCTTGTCAGTCAGGGAAAATGCAAGCCTTAAAGACACCATCTGACTTAGCGCCACCTACATCCGTATGATGTCACTCTATTCCAACCTCACTGGATTCATGGAAGACAGATGCATAATCCTGTCCTAAGGCTTTTTCCTTTTTTTCTTTTTCCTTTTCTTAGACTGCTTTTCCTTCAGCAAGCTAAGTGACTTGCTTTTTCACATCCCTTAAGTATTTTTTCATCATTTATTTTGCTCTTGATTCCTATCATCTCCAGACATGCCATTCACTTATCAATTATTTCCTGTCATTATAAAATGACCTCTATAAGAATCAGGAATTTTTAGTTTGCTAAATGTTGAATTTTTGGAGCTTTCAGAATGCCTGGCATACAGTTAGTATCTTCTAAAATATATGTGGAATGAATGAATGTATATGAATTCTAGCCTACCATTTTAGGATAAACATCGAGTCTTAAAGGACCCAATCTAGCTTGAATAAAATAATACTATTTGGAAACTTATCTTCTCATAATCAAATCATTTCATGATTAGACTGTATATTTTCATGATTTTGAATGTGAGAAAACGATTTAACTGTTTCATATTCTCCCTGAAATTCAGATTGCCATTCTGTTCTTAAGATTTTTTTTTTAATTTCTTTTCTAAAAAGCATGGGGCTTTGAAAAACAAAAAAATGTCTCTACAAAATGTTTTTTATCATGTTAATCTTTTTGTATTGAAATGTAAGTGAGTCAAATACAGCTTTATAGTTTGTAATTGTGTTCTCAGGAAAAAAAATCACCATCCTCATTGACATTAGTTAATACCCTCAGTAAGAGTCTATCATATCATTAAGTATTATCCCCTGGTGTGAAGGAGAAAAGGCACTCTTACAATCTTTTTAATTTATTGTTTTACATTATAACTGGCACAACCATAATTATAGAACCCCAGTCTCAATTTTTTTGTGTGGTTCACATAATTTTAGTCAACTGATTTTTCACATTGAAGAGGTGTTGTTGGTTATGTCAAGGAAATTATCAAGAGCTAGCACTTAAAAAAGTACTAATCAAGATTACAAAATGGAGTTCCATTCTTGTGAGGTTTCAAGAATTTCTGTGTCAGTTCTTGCATAATGCATGAAGGATTTGAATTCTTTACTATTCATGCAAGGATGGGGTAATATAACAGAAGGTCGTAATTCATATTTATTCATAGTAAAAATGTTCCATTTTATATGTGTCCAGTACTTTTTAGGTGTGCATGGGTCACAGTTCAGGGCTCTTCATAACGAACTATCTTTTTTTTTTTATTAACTTTTAGCCTGGGGACATAGGCTAATATTGTTACTATTACTGAATATCAAATGACCCCCCCCCCCAAATTTTAAAATGAGTTTTTGGGCACCTGGGTGGCTCAGTCAGTTAAGCATTCGACTTCAGCTCAGGTCATGATCTCACTGGTCGTGATTTCGAGCCCCGCATCAGGCTCTGTGCTGACAGCTCAGAGCCTGGAGCCTGCTTCTGATTCTGTGTCTCCCTCTGTCTCTGGCCCTTCCCCACTTACACTCTGTCTCTCTCCTTCAAAAATAAATAAACATTTAAAAAATGATTTTTTGCTTTTCAATGATTTATTAATTTTCTGCAGGTTGGATTGGTAAAGCTAGACTTCTTTAAAGTTGAATACTTCTGTTCCTCAAAAGACATCATTAATAAGAGAAATGAATAGGCAAGCCACAGCCTCAGTGATCATATTTACAAAACATACAGCGCAAAGAAACTGACAGCCAAAATATAAAGAACTCCCATAGCTCAATAATGAAAAGACAAATAATCCAATTTAAAAAAATGGACATACTTTTTTGGTAGACACCTCACAAAAGAACATATGCAAATGTTCATTAAACAGATATAAAATTGCTTAATAACATTAGTAATAAGGGGAACACAAATTAAAACTAGAAGATACCACCTTACATCCACTTGAGTGGTTAAAATTAAAACCACTGATAACATCAAATGTCGGCCGGCATATGGAGTAACTAAAGCTGTCACATGTTACTGATGGGAAGGTAAAATGCAGCAGCCACTTTGGGAAAACGTGACAGTTTCTCATAAAATAAAACACACCATCACGTGACCCAGAAGTTTATACCTCTGATATTTATTCAAAAGTAGGAAAAACAGAAAGTGTTGTTGTTGTTGTTTTGATATCATACTGTTCTATTCCAAATTGCTTCAAACTGGAAAAAACCTTTGTGTACATTAATAAGAAAATGGAGTAACCCTCTGTGGTGTGGTCACGCAAAGGAATATTAATTCAGCAATAAAAAGAAACAACACACTGATAAGAACAACAAAAAGAATGAATCTTGAAAAACATGCTAAGGTGCCTGGGTGGCTCAGTCAGTTAAGTGTCTGACCTTGGTTCAGGTTGTGATCTCACTGCTCCTGAGTTCGAGCCCTGTGTTGGGTTCTGTGCTGACAGCTCAGACCCTGGAGCCTGCTTTGGATTCTGTGTCTCCCTCTCTCTCTGCCCCACCCCTGCTCATGCTCTGTCTCTGTCTCTCAAAAATAAATACACATTAAAAAAATTAAAAAAAAAAACATGCTAAGGAAAGAAGCCAAACACAAAAGCCCATACATACTATATGGCTCCATATATATGAAGTTCTGAAATAGGCTAATCTAATCTGTACTGGGGGAAAAAAATTGATAAACAGAACAGCAGGTGTCCCTGATGGTGAGCTTTGTGTTGACTAGGAAGGAGTATGAGGGAACATTCTGTCTTGGTAGGAATTTGTCAAAACTTAGTAAACATCATTAAACTTTATGTATTTCGTTGTATATAAATGCAGCAAGTTTTACATAAATGCAGCAAGGATTAGATAAATGAAAAGCTTTACAATACTTTACAGAGCACACTTATGGCTTTAATCAAGGCAAGAAGAATGACATAGGAAAGTGTAGGTAATGACGGGGTCAGAGAAATGTTTGGGTCTCATAGAATGCACTTAGTCTGTGGAATACGAGCCACTGATTGAGGAGTGAGTGAAGAATCAGTTTTAGGAGACCTTGAGGAAAGATTTCCAGCAGTCTTTTATGCCCCACTAGTCATATAGGCAAGCCTGGGTGTTTGACCACTTACACCTGGTGTAAGTGGTCAAGGTCCTGGGTAAAGTTTAAAGTTCGAAATTAAACAGCACATTATGAATTTTTAATTAGCCCGCTTGTTCATATCTTGGTACTAGACTTCCAGGCATCTCTGGAGATAAGCACAGAGCTGTCACAGTTTAGATGTCAGATAATAGTATTTTACACTGTAAATTTTACCTTTACAGGAACGAAACTATAAAAAAAATGAACTCTGGTTTATAACATGCAAATTCTGCAATCGACTTTAAAATGTATCAAAAATTAGAGAGATTGCTGGATGGGTAGATGCGTAGATATGTGGCCAAAAAAAAAAAAAAAGTAAAATGTTAATGGTAGAATCTAGTTAGTGGATATACCAGTTTTTATATATTAAAATTCTTTCAACCTTGCTGTATGTTTGAAAACTTTCATAATATATGTTAGAAAAAAAGATCCTTAAGTGCACAGATTTATCAGGTGTGCTTTAGCGCATAGTTTTGACTTTGGAGAAGGGGATTGCCCCAGTAAAAATGTGAATTAAACAAAGTACATTGTTTTCCCTTTTCTCCCATTCTTTGTCTACTCCTCTTTCTCTGGCTGCCTCCTGTCTGCTTCCTGGTGATAATAAGCTTTCTGCTCATCACTAAATCTCTCCGTTAAAGTTTCTTTCAAAATCACTCTTCCTCCAACTCTTACGTGTTTTCATTTGCTCACTGCACTAAAACCAGCTAACTGAAAAAGCAATTTACATTAAGGTGCTAATAACTATAGACAAACTCTTAATGAGGTCTGCTCTCTTTGACTAGTGCTGACAACTCTGTGTCTATGAGATTTTACGGAAATTCTGTTTTCCTGAGATGATTTCAATTTAAAGGTAGAAAAAAAAATATGTTCATGTGCTTTTTACAATACCATCTATCCAGGAAGGAATTTTAGAAGTAGAAAATTTGGTGGTATATCCTAAATGGATTTTGTTCTGGAGAGGACGGGAGCATACTTGACTGGAGGGCAAGAGAAAGTTTTAAACTGAAGGTAGATATTAAAGGAAGAGTAAGCTGCCTGACATGGGGGAATAAGGAACTGAAGGGGGAGTGGTGTTTCATTTTGCTGAATTCTTTTTGGGGGATAAGGTGGGGCTCATCCTGGAGAACTGCGATTTGGCAGAGATTTTTTAATTTTATATTGCTATGGTTAGAAGGCAGGATGGTCAATTTTCTTCCAAGGAAAGTAGAAATCTTAGATTGTAGGCTTGGGACCAGGATTGGAGAGATAAAGGGTCCAGGTGGTACCGACTATGACTTTGTAAGTCCATTTAATTACCTGATTGATGCACATCTTATACAGACTTTTAAGGTATTCTCATACAGCTGATGACTGAATGTGGTGTTATCTCTGAGGGAGAACCAGGTAGAGAGCAGGGCAGAGATACCTAGGAAAGAGAGATGAAAGGTAATATCTCAAACCTAAAAGGAAGACTCTCTAAGAGCACTCATCTGAGTGGTACAAGAGGTAGATATTTCTGGCAAGGCAATATTTGTTGATATCTGCGTGTCAAAAAAGAATACACCTATTAAAAGACACGGATTTTCAGATTGGAGCATAAAGAAAACCTAACTCTACATTGAAGCCAAAGTCAATGAGTAAAATAATTCAGAAAATTTGGGACAAAAAGAGGCAAATGTATTCTCATGCAGTGCAAACAAAAAATAATGTGGGGATCTTGACTTGTAAGAAATTAAACAAAAAACAGGTTAGGGCAATAATTATTCAAAGAGAAAGAGAAGCTTCCTTTGTAATGTTAATATGAGGAATTTATAATGGAGATAAACATTATGAGTAGTTATGCCTCAAATACAAGTAACTATAGGAAGCTGAAAATACAGGAAACTAAAAGGAAAAATGTATCTACTTATTAGCAGTAGATGAATTTAATTTGTCTTTCTCAATCTGATAGATCTAACTGCACAAAATGTACAATTGTAGGTGACCTAAATGACATAATTTAAAAAGTGTGTCTGATTGGTATATATCAAACTTTGAACCCTGAAAATAGAGAATACTCATTATTTTCAAGCGTCCTTGTTATACTCATGAAATTGATCATATAAGAGGTCACAAAGCAACCTCAAACATTCCAAAAAGTGGAAATAGTATAGAACATTTCTCTGATGGAAAAATAATAAACAACCAAAAATTAAACCAGAAAACAAAAGAGATTTCTATTTGGAAATTAAAACAAACAAACTAACAAAACAATAAGTTCAAACATCTCTAGAGTCAATGTAGAATGCACACAGGAATTGCAGAATTTCTGTAAAGTAATAAAAATGAGAACATTATACATAATAATTGATGAGATTCACTGTAGGAATGCATAGAAGAAAAAATTATCAGCTAACATATTTATATAAATGAAAGAGAAAAGAAAACAAATAAGCATCTGAATCTAGAGGTTATGAACTTTAAAATGTATTAGAAACCAAAGAAGTATACAATTAATAAATACCACAGCTGGTTCTTTGAGAAAAAACATTACATAAATCATTATCTAATCTACTGAAGAAAGAGCACCCTAAAGAAATGAGAAGAGGTAAAAAGACAGAGAAACAAAGGAAGTTTAAGAAACCTATTAGATATTACTTAGATCACTCTGTAGTAGAATATAGAGTTGGTTCTTAACCTTCTTTACAGCTTCGCTTTACCCCATTGTGTACATATACATATTTTATTCAACTAGCTACCTATTGATAATAATTTAGGATTTCCCAGGTTTTTTGCTACTACAAAAATGCTTCAGTGAATTTTCTTGTACATATATATTTTCAGGTTTTTGCTAATGAGCCTCTGGGGATAAGTTGCCAGAATTCGGATTGCTTGTTCAAAGGTCAAATGAACATGCAATTTGCTAGATATGACCAACTTCCCTCCTGCTTTTTTTGTTCCCACCAGTAGTGTATACGAGTGGCACCAACATCTTTTTTGAAGAGGGTAACTTTGCAAACTGGCACCAAACTTAATATGTGAAAATAAGAATAAATAGGAAAACTTTGAAAAAGAAGAGCAATGAGAGTAGAGAAGATTTCAAGTTTCAAATATAAATATTCACTAATTCAATCACTGTCGTGCTAGTACGGGTGGAATTATACAGATTAATGAAACAAAATAGAAAGGAGAGAAATAAGCCCACATTCATATGGGAATTTAATATATGGATAAGGCTGCTGTTAAGTCAGTGGGGAAAAAGACGGGCTAATCAGTAAGTATAGTCAGATAACTAAGCAATTACCTGGGGAAAATAAGGATAGACATATTCATATCTCACAATGTGTACTAAGATGACATCCCAGTCTTTTCAAATTGAAGCATGAAAATTTGAAATATATGTATTAAAAAAAAGGAATTGGTGTAGTGGAAAACTCTTTCTAGTTGAAAATGTGGATGGCATAAAAGAAGGGTCTGAAAACTTAATGATCTAAAATGTAAAAAGTTTAGGTTGCCTTCCAAAAAAATAACATAAGCAAATTCAGAAGATAAACGACACGTTTGGAAAAAGTTATTTTCAATAGTCTCTATGCTGAAAGCAACTAGAAAAAGACCAACAATCAGGGCTAATTTTCCACCAGAACATGATGCCACAGGCATTCCAGGTGTTTCCACCTGGCATCCCTTTGAATTAGGCTGGCATCCTTTGCTATTGGCTGGTGATGGTGCCAATAGTGATGGTTAAAATTTTTGAACATCAAACTTTCCAATAACTTGACAGAGGAAAGGGCAAGTAATATAAACAGCTCATAAAAGGAATGCAAAATGTTTTTTTTAACATATGAGAAGATTCTCAGCCTCACTCATCATAAGTATATAATGCGATGTGTCCAATATAAGGCAGTGATGTTTAACTGTAAAATAAGAAGCTATCTGTAACAACATGATCAGATTACACATTGTCAAATGAAAACTATTTGTGGTATGTGTGTGTATGTGTAGAACAGTATGTATAGCATACTGGCCTGGTATAAAAATAGCAGATAAATGTAGAAAAAAATATAATGTGCTTTTTTATTATATATGCTTGAAGGAATTCTGGAAAGATACACAACAAAGTGATAATGTCGGTACAGGGTGAGAATAGGGGGAGAAGAGCTGGGCAAACAGAGGACTGTGGAGGGAGAGAGACTTTTCTTATTCATACATTTCTTTACCTTTCTTTGTTTGTTTTGGAACAGTGTTAAATGCATTAGCTATTTAAAATTAAATAAAAACAAAGATGTAAGAAAAGGCAATAAAAGTGTAGCCATAAAACAAAGAGAAAAATATATCTCACTGCACAGGCTACACTCTATTTTGCCTACTCATAAGATTAGCCTAACTTTACATCTTACATTTTCCAGGGAGAGTAATGGTACTCTTTTTCCCTCTGATCACAGAAGAACCTCTCCTTTGTAGAAACCATAATGCTGTTATCTTGGTAAGTATATCTTGGTTAGTATTTCTTGGTTAGTAGAAGACATTTTCATTTTCTTTGTGTGTGTGTGTGTGTGTGTGTGCACATGCACACGCATATGTATGGGTGTTGTTTTTTATTTTAGTTCCAGTGTAGTTAACACACAGTGTTATATTGGTTTCAGGTGTGCAATCTAGTGATTCAATAATTCTACACATTTTATTTACCGAAAAGATAGAACACATTGTCTTATCCTCAAGTTGATCTTCCTCTGTAGATATTTTGATATTTCTAACCATTCTAACCATGACTTGTTCCTCCACCTAAACTGACTACAGGAACTGAGTATTAAAATGTGATTTTGTTCTATTGACTTGTTATGAAATAATTCAAGGGTCCTTTTCTTTTTGACCTACTTTGTTAGAGTTCATCAGTGCTGACCACTTTTACTGACTACAATGGATGTTAACCAAAGTTTCTTTTTTTCCCAATTCCTTGGATTTAATGACAAAGTGTCATCTTGACCACTCGGATGCTGGAACATGCTCAGTTATTTGAACTTGGCTTTGATGGGTAGATACGCTTCTTATCAGGTCATATCTACAGATAAGAAATGCCTCACCTCCACTCAGTTGAAAACTCAGTCTTTATAATAAATGGAGGTTGATATAACACACCTTTTCATTCAAAAGGGATGGGTTGGCATCTTTTACATAATACTAATCCTGAAAATAATCAGGATAGACAGAAATAAGAAGCAGCACAATAAGGCAACATTTTTTTCCCCTTTGTATGTTTAGTTTATCCAAAGGAAGAAAAGGCAATTTTTTTTTCTTACCACCCTTCAAATTTCCCACAAGCGTGTCTTTTTATTCTTTGAGGAGATGGACAGACATCTAGAGGACAGTCTTGATATTATCTTAGGCTTTTTACTCACTTGGGGAAAGTTTCCCCGAATTTAGAGATTACATCCCCTTTCTTACAGTGTCCTGTACTACTTTATTGTGGCACTTATTATAGTTTAGAACGTGTAGCTTTATAATGCACGTCAATCATCCCTTCTGATTTTAGTTACTGTGAGACCATGGTACATATCTGTTGGCTAACTTTTGTACCTAACCCAGTGAAAGGCAAGTGCTCTGGATGCAGTACAAGCGTGAATGAACAACGGAAAGAAGGAAGGAAGAAAGGAAGGGAGGAAGGAAGGGACGGAGGGAGGGAGGGGGAGGGAGGGAGGAAGAGTCTTTGAGAATCATTCTAAGAGGGACCTCAGGTAATGATCTGAAAGTAAAAAAAAAAAAAAAAAGTGTATCCTCTCTTTCTTTTAAAGTTCCAATTTCTGGGCAGGCTCAGGAAATCCAGTGAGAACCCTAAAAGTTAATTGAGTTTCCAAGCAGGAGTGTAAATGTTTCTGTCTTAAAAGGTAATTTTAGATTACTCCCACTCTGGGAAGCTTGAAATTAACTGTTGTATAATGGTGGTGAGCATAAAAGAACTGCATACCAGGAGGTATAAGACAAACTGGAACAACTTGGAAAGAAGATGTTATTTATTTATTTATGCAGGTAAGCACATGGTTATCAAGACAAGTAGTCTTTAAACTTAAGTGTGCTTCACAATCACCTGGAGGACTTGTTGACACTGATTTTAGGTCCTACTCAAGAGCTTCTGACTGAGTATCTCTGAGGTGGGGCCAGAGGATTTGCATTTTCAAAGTTTTCTGGTGCTGCTGCTTCTGGTTCAGGCAACAATGCTTTGAGAACCATTGCTTTGCTATGCCTCTTTCTGTGATTTTAATTGGAAAATTGAAAAAATGCTTCCTCTGTGCTTTTCTGCTTGGACTCCTTTCTACCATTTCGTTTAGAATCTTGATTCTTGGCAAAGTTTTAGATATTTATATTTATACTTATTTACATATCTTTATAACTATGATATATATTATCTATATTTATATATATTGCGCTTTGGGATTCTGAAGCAATCAGGTCTTTATCTATAAGAATTCAGAAAGTAACAACATTCCAACAGGTCAAGTAAATCATTTGCCTGTATAGAATTGTAGTTGTTTCTCATTATCTGAAATCTCCCAGAATCAATATTCTTGAAATCTTCCTTAAGAGGAGTGAAAGATCCAGGGGCACCTGGGTGACTCAGTCAGTTGAGCAACTGACTCTTGATTTTGGATTAGGTCATGATCCTGGGGTTGTGGGACTCAGCCCGTGTTGGGCTCTGTGCTGAGCATGGAGCCTGCTTAAGATTCTCATTCTCTCTCTCTCTCTCTCTCTCTCTCTCTCTCCCTCCCCCCCCCCCCCCCCGCCTCCTTGGCTCCACTTCCTCCACTCATGCTCTGTCTTTCTCTAAAATAAATAAAATTTTAAAAAGAGGAGTGACTGACCCATTCTTGGAGCCTGGCAAAACTATTGGTGTCTTCTGAAAGGAAAGCATGGGGGAAGAAAATTTCCAAATGTATTTGTTTCTAGTGTAGATTTTCTCCAACTACCACCAACTCTGCACTTTTATTTATTTACTCTGTTTTTTATTTTTTAATATAAACCCAATATTTAAAGGCAAATATAAGTGAAATATAAGAAGATAAAGGAGAAAGAGAAAGAGAGAGAATAGATGGGAGAATTGGAGACAAAATAATATTTAACAATTTAAGAGACTATCAAAGGATCTGACTAGGAAATTGATAAGAAAAGATTCAAATAAACTTGAAAATATATCCAATCTCACTGATGATAAAATAAATACAAATTAAAGAAATGATAAAGTACTACATTCTACTTAAGAAATTGACAACAGTTTTGGCAATGATAATTTCTGACATAATAGAAGGTACAGCAAAAATGGGAATTTTTAGACTGGGAATAAGTACTATAAGTAGTATGAATGATTTAAAAACAATAAATTCCACTCTTTATTATGAGATGTCATGTTAGAAGGTCAAGTATTCAAAAAATCTTTCTTCCATATTTATTTTCCTCTTTGTCTAGGTTCCACTGTCCATAATTATCACCACAATATTTTCTAGGTTAGATGAAAGAATATGGTCACAGAATGGTGAACTCAGATCATGGGCTTGATGTTGAGAGACAATCAAAAGAGTGTTTAGTTTAAAAACAATGCAAGGGGCTAAGACATAAATCAGGAGACAGACTTAGATTTTTGAAGACAGAGAGAGCTAGGTAACCCTAAGTGTGAAGTGTGTACCTGACTGCCTGTCATTAGGAGAATTATTGATCTGCAAATATCAGAACATTTCACTAATTTAATACCAGATGACAGGAAAATCCATTTGAATCAACAAAGTAAGAAACAGAATACTTTTTTCAACTGCAATTCTAATGCCTTATCATACAAATTGTAATATTCTAAGCTAATGAACTGGTGTGAATATAAGGATGATTTGACTTAGTCCATTAGTTTTTCTGTTATATGTATGTTAATGAAAGTTCTAAGTACGCGAAAACAATTTATTTTAGTAAGTAGGATAAATTTTCCCTTTCGAATCCTATTTATATTATTCATTGGCTGTAGCAAAATGTTTTCCTTGGACTAAGTCAAACATCCCCAGTTGGTGTTTGAATGATACCGTTTCGAATGACTGGAATCTAACTTACTTTTACTACATTGTATATGTGAATAACTGAACATGAATGATTGATTACCAAATGGTGTTGTTTAAGTTTGTTATAGAAAGACCAATAAATGGGGAATTTTGTTTCTGAAAATGTTGCATTTGTGGACATGTAATTTGTAAACTGTATCTCAATTTTCCTTGCTGTGTAACGAACTACTCCAAAATCTAGTGGCTTAAAATAGTATCCTCTATTTTGTTCCTGATTCTATGGATCAGTACTTTGGGCTAGGTGTAGCTGGGTTGTTGATCTTGGCCAGGCTCCATCATGAATGTAGTCAGTGACCAGCTGGGCTGGAGGCTGGTTGGTCTAAGTTGGCTTCAGCTCATTCTGTCCCACATGTCTCTTATGCTCCAGCAGGCCATCTTGGGCTTACTCACCTGGTAGCATCAGGAGGAGTCTAAGACACTGTGGGAAACGTGCAAAGGGGACAGGCTTGGTATTCACATGGAATTGTTTCCTCCACATTCGAATGACCAGTTAACAACAAGGTCATTCCACATTCAAGGGGTACAGAATAGATTTCACTCTCTCTCTCTCTTTTTTTTTCTTTGAGTTTATTTATTTTGAGAGAGAGAGAGAGAATGTAAGCAAGTTTGAGAAGGGGAGGGGCAGAGAGAGAGGGAGAGAGAGTCCCAAGCAGGCTCTGTGCTGTCAATACAGAGCCTGACATGGGGCTTGAACTGACGAACTGTGAGATCATGGCCTGAGCCAATATCAAGAGTAGGGCGCTTAACTGACTGAGCCACCCAGGTGCCTCATTTCACTTTCTTTTTTAAGTTTATGTATGAACTCTTGGCTTTATTTATTTATTGTTTGCTTTTGCTTTTATCATTGAATGTATGACACAAATGTAGTAACGCAAAGTGGTGCTGCTTCTGGCTTGGTCAAGACCTTAACAACTGCAATGTAAAGATTACAAGCATATTTATCTTTTGAAATTGGAAGTTCCTTAGCATGGATTTTCTTTTTTAATCGAAGCATAGTTGACATACAATAGAATATTAGTTTCAGGTATACAACATAGTGATTTGACATTTATGTACATTACCAAATGCTTACCGTGATAAGTGTAGTTACCATCTGTTACCATACAAATTTGATAGATTATATTCCTTATACTGTACTTTTCATTCTTGTGACTTATTTATTTTATAACTGGTAGTTAGTACTTTTTAATCCTTTTCACCGATTTTTGATGGTAGCCATGGTGTTGCCATTTTTGCAATCTGCCACAGAATGGTAGAAATTTTTTTACACAAAATAGAACAGCAGTTGTCAAAATAAGCTATTCTTTTTCTCTTTTTCATGATATGGGATATTTGTTGGCATGGTGATTTCTGGCGAAGTTAATTGTTTTAAAATATAGAATATAATTTAATTGCTTTCACCATTCTCTAGATACCTTCTGTTCTTTAATGACTGTTCGTCATCTACAAAATAAAAGAAGCTGAATTCCTTAAGAATCTGTCATTCATGATCCTCCCCCTCTGTACCATGTTTCCTTTTTCACTACCCTTGGACTCTGACCATGCTATACAATTACTATTTCATGGGCACATCATGAGCTTTTTTGTCTCTGTGTGGGCATGTGAATGTTTATGTACAAGAATTAATCCATCTTCTGTGAATGCCTTTTACTTTTTTATTTGCTTATTTTTTTTCAGTCCCTCAAATATCAGTTTAACTGTGTGAACCTCCTCTGCCCCCAAGAAAGTTTCAGAAGAGCCTCTATATCCTATTACCTGTCACTGAATTAAAATTATTTGTGGTCATCTATGTTGTGTCTTAAATTCCACATGAGTGAAATCATACGGTATTTGCTTTTCGCTGATTGAGTTACTTTGCTTAGCTCCATTCTAGCTCCATCCACATCATTGCAAATGGCAAGATTTCATCCTTTTTGATATATATATATATATATATATATATATATATATATATATGTAATTTTACCACATCTTCTTTATCCATTCATCAGTTGATGGACATTTGGGTTCTCTCCAAAGTTTGGCTATTGTTGATAATGCTGCTATAAACTAAATATTGGAGTGCATGAACCTAAATTTTTGCATCCTTTGGATAAAATACCTAATAGTGCAATTGCTAGATCATAGGGTGGTTCTATTTTTAGTTTTGAATATACGGGAAGTTACGAAGGCGGGGGGAAGAGAAGAGAGGGAAACAAACCACAAAAATCTCTTAAGATAGAGAGCAAACTGAGGGTTGATGGAGGGAGGTGGGTGGGAGATGGGTGATGGGTATTAAGGAGGGTGCTTGTTGTGATGAGTGCTGAGTATTGTACTTAAGTGATGAATTAAAAAATTCTACTCCTGAAAACAATATTGCACTGTATGTTAACTAAAATTTAAATTCAAGAAGTTTATGCTCAAATGTGATTCTATCTTTAAAACATGAGTTTCTTGAGGGCAAAGAATGCATCCTAATCATGTTCGTGTAGGCTGACTTAACTCTGTATTTAGCATATAATAGATGTTCAATATTTTTTAATTAATAAATGAATGAAAGAGTGAACGAGGAGCTAGTCATTATATTATTCTCCTTTTTAAATCTATGGCAAATTCTTTAAACTTCTCTTACCATCTCATATAATCTCACAGTTTCAGCCATCAGTGTTCCACATGATTTTTAAATCTTTTTCCAGTTGTTGTTGTTGTTGTTGTTGTTGTTGTTGTTGTGTGTGTGGCCATGACTGTTTTCCTGACTCCCAGGGCTATCTCCAAATGGCTTTTTTTTGGTATTCACACCTTCACATCCTGCTGCTTTCTTAAATATAACATGCACTGATCTGAATGCCCAATCTTTCTCAAAGCTTGCCAGGAATCTGCTTTCCTACTTCTGATAACCACTGCAGTCAAGGACATTACTATCTTCCTAAAACACCGAAGGAGTCTTTTGCAACTTGCTTGAACTTTGAACTTTGAGTGAGTTGAGTGACAGAGATAATTAAATACAGTTATCATCTCTATTTTACCATCAATCAAATTCAATCTCAAAAAAATTAATGAGTTTTCCCAGGGTCATTTTGTTCACATATGTTAGAACTGAGCCTCAAACTTAGGTCTGTCTAATTTAAAAGGATTGTGTTCTTTTACCTCTGATTTCAGAGTTGTGAGGATGGGCTTGATGGGGCTTGCTAACTCATTGGCCAAGGATACAGAAAAGAAGGAAGGCATTCTCATTCCTCATTCTTCCTTATTCTCCACATCCAGCCAGTTTCCAAGTGTTTGCTTTATCTTAGCAACACATCATCAGTATCTCCTTTTCTCTTTCAGCCCATTCTTCCTTAGTTCATCCCTTTTAGTAATTATTGCAAAAGCTTGTCTGCTTTCCCCAATATCTCCTGAGGTAACACTTATCTTAGTATATTCACATGGACTGCCTTGCATCTAGTAGGATGTTTGACAGAATTCTTGAGTTACATTTTACTATAGAACTTTTTTAAAGTGAAAATATTTTGTCTAGAAATAATAAATAACTGTAGAATATGTGATGAGTAGCAACATGGAAATATTTATCCACCTAACCTAATTAAAAAATAAATATTTTTTTTTCAGAAAGAAAGCAGGTGTTGCAATTAAAATACAGACAGCATATTACAAAATGTATTGATAAAATGGACACAATCCCAGTCATTTAACTGTGTTATGCTTACCTAAACCCACCTGCTGTTGAAGCCAGATAAGTGTTTATTTGCATTTATATGCTAACATTTATAGACAGACATTATTTAAAAATTTTGTTTATTATGTCCTGAACACATGGGTATTTATTCTGGCGTTAAACACATATTTGTGTTTTTAAGCCAGGCAAGAACATTAGAGAAGGAAAGATATTTGTCTGGGATAGAGAATTAATATTAGCTAATGCTTACGGCGATTTGCTATATTCTAAAAAATGCACTTAAAAGCTTTAAGGTGTTATTTCCTTTAATCCTCATAATAACCTTATGAAATAGTTATTCCAATCGCTATTTTACAAATGGTTAAATATCTTAGGTTAAATATTTTGCCCAAGATCATTTAGCAACTAAAAGATACAATGAGTCTTGAAAAAAATCTGTGAAACTTCAAAACTCAGTAGGAGATGGGTTGCAGGCCACCAGAGGTAGCAGATCTCTCTTTCTACTATGAGAGGTTGGATTTCAGGCATGGAAAGAGTCTCAATGGCAAGACTCAGTCTCTAGAAGCCTTGCTAAAGTTAATCCTGCCTTCCTAAACCTTGTCTAGATGTAAATGTCAAAGATCTGTAAGCTCCCATCTCAGCTCTCGACACAACCCTAAGCACATTTGGAAGGGATTGGGATAGAAAATTAGCTACCTGTTGTATTTATCTTCTATTGTTGCAGTGTAGCATCACAAACTTACCAGCTGCAAACAGCATATGTTTATTAGCTCACAGTTATGTAGGTCAGAAGTATGGACCTGGAGTAACTCACCTTTCCACTCAGGGTCTCCCAAGACCAAGATCAAGGGGTCAGCAGGATGTGTTTACATCTGGGGCTCAGGGTCCTTATTCCAAACTCATTCAAGTGTTAGAGAATCTGTTCCTTATAGTTGTAGGACTGTGGCCTCCGTTCCCTTGCTGGTTGTCAGTCAAGGCTTATCTCAGCTGGCAGAGATCGCTCTCAATCTCTTGAATCTCTTGTTCCTTCCTCTCCATCCTCAAAGCCAGAGATGGTCACTCTTTGTTGTATCCAATAGCTCTCACACTTCAAATTTCTTTTATCAAAAAGAACCCATTTCCTTTTGAAGACTCACATGATTAGGATATGCTCACCTAGTCACCTTTCTTAAAGTCAACTAAGTTGGGATCTAATTACAATCCCAAAATCTTTTCATAGAACCACCTAGATTAATGTTTGATTGAATAACTTAAAGAAGGTGTATGTATATCAGGGAGCAGGGGCTTATAGTCCTCCTAGAAAGCTGTTAATATCTGTCCGAATTCCGGGATGTGAGACAGACTTCTTTGCAACTATATGCCATACTCCTGAGAGCTAATAGTCCTCCGAAACTCTGTTGTATTTACTTAAACATCATGCCAGGTATTATTTAATATCAGACATTACTTATTTACTTAAGCACTAAGCATATATTTTGATTTTTCAGAGTCTAATGCTAGCCTATCTGGCTGTGGCTATGACTTGCCTAGATTTTCTCAAGTAACATCTTGCCCTGTGCTCTCCACAGGGACTAAACCTCTTTTCCTGTGCCCTTTGTTTATGTCTGATATATAGGTTTAACCTTATCACATCACTTAGAATCATTAATATCTAGATGGAGACTTTGCTATATGCTGGGTCCTGAGGACACACAAATAAATAACACATACAGCCTTTATCTGAAGAAGGCATACATGGTAAATAATAGTTGGCCTCATATTATTTTACACTATCACAGAAATATTTATATGCTCTTTCTAGTAAGAGAAAAATGAGGGGAGTAACCTTAAGCAAAGTCTGTATGGATGAGTTAAGCACCAGGTGAACTTATTGAAGTAGAATGTTCCAGATGCAGAGCATGGTGCATTAATGAAACTGCAAGATATTTGGAATGGCAGATGCATAGGATTAGAGGGGTACCAAAGTGAAAAATAAGACTAGAAAAGTAGTTACATAAGATACTAATGATGCTAAAGTTTACAAACTACAGTGAAGATATAAAACCTGTGAATACACCAATTATCACAGCAATTATTCATCATAAGGCAGAAACTATCAGAAATGCAAAATGAGATGTATAGATACAGCATAATGTTAAGATATTTAACACACTACTCTTAATCCAAGCCAGGAGGACAGAAATAATAAATATCTACAAGACATGAGCAATATAATCAATATGGCAGATCTTATATATGTGTATTGAAGTTTATACCCTGATATAAATAGGGTGCTTTCTTTTCAGTCAACATCGCATAATCAAAAACCTGACCATATTTTAGGTCTTGACACATCATTTTTTTATGTTTATTTTTGAGAGAACATGAGCAGGGGAGGGGCAGAGAGAGAGAGGGACAGAGGATCCAAAGCAGGCTCTGTGCTGACAGCAGTAAGCCTGATGTGGGGCTCAAACTCACGAACCAGTGACACATAATTTTTAAACTCTTGTGTTAATACCTTGTGCTATTGATCTATATAGATTTATTTATTAAGCCCTATTAATTAGCAGCAATATATTATATTATATATTATATATATATTATATTATATGTTATATAGCATATGTATATTTAGTAAGGAATCTTAATATACTATTTGTTTTTTCCATGTTCCCTTTTAACCTTTTGGTTGTAATATCCTTGGAAATATCTTATAGCAATTATTTTAAAGTTTTCTTGCTCATGATGAGTTGCCCTAGATCAGCCATTTGTAAATGATTCATGGGGAGAGAGTGGGGCTAGAGCTAAATATCAGGCAGTCCAGAATAACAGCAGTGTTGTGTCTGAACACAGAGTGCTGTATATCTCAATGTAGCCTTTCTTCTCGCTCAACTTCACAAGCAGACTGCTCCATGAAGATATGCTCTTTTTCAATTTAATATTACATACAGCCCCACTTATTTTTACCTCTCAAGCGTTCATGCCAAACTGTGTTCAGAGAAGTTATCTTTCTTAGCCAGTCTTTGTACTTGTTCTTCTTGCTCTAATGAGAAATTATTGGTTTTTCTCCCACAGGTACCATTTTGGAGAAAGGTGCTTTGTGAGCTTTGTCTAAGATTTTTTTTTTTTTTTGAGATTTATTTATTTTTGAGAGAGAGAGAGAGAGACGTGTGAGTGTAGGAAGGGCAGAGAGAGGGAGCCACAGAATCTGAAACAGGCTCCAGGCTCTGAGCTGTCAGCACAGAATCTGATGTGGGGCTCGAACCCATGTACTGTAAGATCATGACCTGAGGTGAAGTCAGACGCTTAACCAACTGAGCCACCCAGGCGTCCCAAGCTTTGGCGAAGATCTAAAGGACGGTGTTGTATTTCTGATGCTTTATTCTTGTGATTTAATGATGATTTCCGAGAAGATGAGGAAAACTTCTTTAATTTCACCTTTTATACTATAAATTTAATTTTGCTATTTGAATTCTTAACACATTTCATCTGCTTTTAAAGACATTTATCACTACATAGTATTCTTATAGTTATTTTATTAGGCAATAAACAAATGCTGTGTCTATTTTATCTCTTTTAATTGAGAAATTATTTAGAAGTAAAACCCTGGACTTAAAATATACAGTAATACATTGGAATGTTTTGCATAGTAGGCTTGTAGTAACTATTAAATTTTTGTTAATGTTTTATTTATTTTTGAGACAGAGTCAGAGACAGAGCATGAACAGGAGAAGGGCAGAGAGAGGGAGACACAGGATCCAAAGCAAGCTCTAGGCTCCAAGCTGTCAGCACAGATCCCAGTGTGGGTCTCGAACTCACAAACTGTGAGATCATGACCTGAGCCAAAGTCAGACACCCAACCGACTGAGCCACCCAAGCACCCCCTCATAATAACTATTTTTAAATGTTGAATGTGTCTTTGCCTAGGCATTCAACCGAGGACAAAATACTACATTCTATAGTTTTATTTTTTTATTTTTTAAACAAAACTATTTTGAAGATTTCAGTGGTTTTTTATGAATGCCAAATATTTTTCATTGAAAGGAATTGACATTCCAATAATACATTTAAAAAATTTTGTAGTTGACACACAGTATATCCCAATGTTAGGCTTTGCAAAATACTCATTGTACATAAAAAGAAAGTGATACTAATTGGGGGAAAAGATGATCTATTAATATAATCCTCTCAAATCAACATTGTGGCATTTACTTAGATTGTTTTGTCACGGCCCATCTAGAAATGGCTTTGAATAATTTCTGCATATTGTAATTATGTTATTTCTTCTATGTATTAAATAATTTTGCAAAATAGAAAATGCTGTCATTATTCAAAGATATAGTAGTAACGCATATTGGTATATTTTAATCTCTTGGTAGATTGTATGTTTTATGTGGGCAAGTATTGTTTCCTTTACTTTTGTACTCACTGTACTTGGCACAATCTTTGTTAGGCATGTTGCAAGGATTTGTATAACGGATTTATTCCTGTTTGTGGTGGTAATTGCTTCTGATTCTTGTTCTTACCACTTAACTGAGGAAATGAAGAGAACTCCTGTCTTTAGCCTTTCACGATAGAAATTTAATAATTCTTTCAGAACTTCATCTACTTACCATTTTTTCTGCCAAGAGTATTCACATACCACACACCTAGTTTCCCCAGTCTTACATTAGTATGATATGTGCATCACAGTTAATGACCTAACATCATGTCCTAAAATGTGTAATTCAGATCTCCTCAGTTTTCTTCCTACTGTCCTTTCTCTGTCCCAGGAGCCAATCTAAGATACCACACACACATTTAGTAATCATCTTAGCGAGAAGTCCCTTACTTAGACTTCCCTTGTCTTGATGAACTTGACAGCTTTGAGGATTACTATATATATATAGTGTATATATATATATATATATATATATATACACACACACACACATATATATATTTAAATATAAATATATTTTATATAAATATATAAATATATTTAACCAGTAATATATATATATATACACACACACACATATACATTTACTTCTTATGTAGACATTTCAGATATACACAAAAGTATAGAAAATAATTATGCCTATCTTGACAACCTTTTTTTTCCCTTTTTACCATACATACGTATAATTTTTAAAGAAAACTCCACACTGTTTTCCATAGTAGCTGCACCAATTTACATTCCCTGCAATAGTGCGGGAGGTTTCCTCTCTTTCCACATCCTTGCCAACATATTACTTCCAGTCTTTTTTTTTTTTTTTTTTTTTTAATTTTTTTTTCAACGTTTTTATTTATTTTTGGGACAGAGAGAGACAGAGCATGAACGGGGGAGGGGCAGAGAGAGAGGGAGACACAGAATCGGAAACAGGCTCCAGGCTCCGAGCCATCAGCCCAGAGCCTGACGCGGGGCTCGAACTCACGGGACCGCGAGATCGTGACCTGGCTGAAGTCGGGCGCTCAACCGACTGCGCCACCCAGGCGCCCCTACTTCCAGTCTTTTAAAAAAATAACAGTTCTAGAGGTACCTGGGTGGCTCAGTTGGTTAAACAGCCCTCTCTTGATGTCAGCTCAGGTCATGGTCTCATGGTATGTGGGACTGAGCCCTGTGTCAGTGCAGAGCCTGCTTGGGATTCTTTCTCTCCCTCCCTTTCTCTCTCTCTCTGCCCCTCTCCTGCTATCTCTCTCTCTCTCTCTCTCTCTCTCAAAATAAATAAGTAAACTTGAAAAAAATATTCTAACAGGTGTGAGGGCATATTTCATTGTGGTTTTGACTTGCATTTCCCTAATAATTAATGATGGAAAGCATGTTTTCATGTATCCATCTGTATGTCTTCTCTGGAAAAATGTTTATTCAAATCTGCCCATTTTTTAATCAGATTTTTTTGTTGTTGTTGCTGTTGAGTTGTTTGAGTTCTTTATATATTTTAGATATTAGCCCCTTACCAGATATATGATTTGCAAATACTTTCTCTCATTCACTAGGTTGGCCTTTTATTCTGTTGATGGTTTTCTTTTCTGTGCAGAAATTTTCTAGTTTGATATAGTGTAACTTGTTTTTTTTTTGCTTTTGGTGTCAGATTTAAAAATCATCACCAATACCTATGTCAAGGAGCTTATTGCTAATGCTTTCTTCTAGGAGTTTTATCATTTCAATCTAAGTTCAAGTCTTTAATCTATTTTAATTTTTCTTACATGGTGTAAGATAGTGGTCCAGCTTAATTATTTTAAAAGTGGCTGTCCAGTTTTCTCAGTACCATTTATTGAAGAGATTGTTATTTCCCCATTGTATATTTGTGGCCCCTTTGTCATAAATTGACCATGTATACATAGGTTTATTTCTGGGCTCTCTATTCTGTTCCACTGGTCTATGTGTCTGTTTTTATGCCAATAGTATACTTTTTAATTACTATAGCTTTGTAATGTATTTGGAAATCAGGATGGTGATGTCTCTAGCTTTGTTCTTCTTTCTCAGGAGTGCTTTGGCTATTTGGGGTCTTTTGTGGTTCTATACAAATTTTAGAATTGTTCCATGCATGTGAAAAATTTCCATCGGAATTTTGAAAGGGATATTGCACTGAATCTCTAGCTTGCTTTGGGTAGTATGGACATTTTAACAATATGAATTCTTCCTATCCATAAGCATGGAATATATTTCCATTTATTTGTATCTTCTTCAATTTCTTTACTTGATGTCATGTAGTTTTCTCTATACAGGTCTTTCACTTCCTTGGTTAAATTTATTCCTGTATATTTTATTCTTTTTGATGTAAATGGGATTGTTTTCTTAATTTCTCTTTCTGATAGTTCATTATTAATGTATAGAAACAACATATTTTTGATTTTATGTCCTGAAACTTTATAAATTCTACCAATTTTTTTATGGAGTCTTTAGGGTTTTCTATATGTAATATGTCATCTGCAAATAGTGACAGTTTTACTTCTTCCTTTCCGATTTGGATACCTTTTATTTTATTTTTCTTACCTAATTGCTCTGGTTAGGACTTCCAATTCTATATTGAATAAAAATGATGAGAGTGGGCATGCTTATCTTATTCCTGATCTTGCAAAGCTTTCACCTTCTCATCCTTGAGTGTGATGTTAGCTGTGGGCTTTCATATATGGCCTTCATATTGAGCTACATTCACTCTATAACCACTTTGTCAAGTTTTTATCATAAATGGATGTTGAATTTTTTCAAGTGCTTTTTCTGTATCTATTGAGATACTCACATTATTTTTAGCCTTCATTTTGTTAATGTCGTGTTTTACATTGACTAATTTGCAGATGTTAAGCCATCCTTGCATTCCTGGAATAAATAATGCTTTCATATGAATGATCCTCTTAATGTATTCTTGAATTTGTTTTGCTAGTATTTTGTTGAGTATTTTTTGTGTCTATGTCCATAAGGGATATTGGTGTAATTTTCTTTTCTTGTGACATCCTGTTCTGGTTTTGGCATCAGGGTAAAGCTGGCAGTAATTTCTTTTTCTTTCTTTCTTTCTTTCTTTCTTTCTTTCTTTCTTTCTTTCTTTCTCTTCCTTCTTTTCTTCTTTTCTTCCTTCCTTCCCTTCTTTTTCCCTTCCCTTTCTTTCTCTTCCTTCCTTTCTTCTTTTCTTCCTTCCTTCCCTTCATATTCTTAAGAATATGCTTAATTTTTCTCTTATTATGGTGCCTTATAATGATTCTTTATAAGCCCTATTTCTTCTGTCCTCTCTAGGTTGAGTAGATTCTTCAAGTAACTTCCAGCTATTTTTGAAGACTCCAGCCTGCTGCTTAAAGTCCATGTTTACATTTTGCATCTTCTCATGACCTCAATTCTCTATATTTGATATGTATCATCATCTTTAAGGTATGAGTTGGGAGCTATTTTCTAGTTTTATTAAAGATGAAATTCTTTTTTTAATTTTGTTTTTATTATTTATATGTTGCTTCTAGGTGGTTTCTGAGAGGGGTTAGGATAATGTAAATTTTGCTCTATCATCTCCAACTAAAAACATAAAAAGGAATATAATGTACAAGCAGATTTTACCTTGCCTTACAATGGTAGAGAATGGAAGATAAAGTAAATAAAGCCTATGGGAGATATAAACAGTAACTCCCACAAGTGTGTTAAAAAGGAATACTCTGGGGGCGCCTGGGTGGCGCAGTCGGTTAAGCGTCCGACTTCAGCCAGGTCACGATCTCGCTGTCCGTGAGTTCGAGCCCCGCGTCGGGCTCTGGGCTGATGGCTCAGAGCCTGGAGCCTGTTTCCGATTCTGTGTCTCCCTCTCTCTCTGCCCCTCCCCCGTTCATGCTCTGTCTCTTTCTGTCCGAAAAATAAATAAACGTTGAAAAAAAAAAAAAAAAGGAGTACTCTGTATTAATGATAAGTCCTTGGTGAATATAGCTATTGAAACATAAAGACTTGCTGGCATCCTTGTAGAGTGGATTTGAGCACATGTTAGTTTTGAAAAATTAGATTACTTTTAAGATCCCACTTCAGCACTTTAATTCTATTATTTCATGATTTGTTTTTTTCTGGAAAGCAATTAGTCACAGGAATTTTTAGATTCTTAAATGGAAAATTCAAAGCCATCTGATAAAACACATTTTCTTTTGAGTAATTTTTAGCAGAAAAAGAGAAAAATTACATATTTTTTTTCTATAAACTGCTTGATAATAAAAAATAAAATAACAATTGAAAAATGAAGGAACTGGTAGTTTTTTTAATTTTAAAAGCTATTTCGGGATTGAAATGATTTGTTAATACTGTGCAGATGGTTATTATAATATATATACATATTATATATTATATATTATAAAGTCCAATTAATATGGACTATATTAAATGATATAGACTATTTCATATAGTCCAGACTATATTGGACTATTAAATAGTCCATATCATTTCATCAGTCTTTTCATGATCTCTCTTCTTGAAATTTAACTGGAAAAATCTATGGATGGTACAATAGCAGTTTGTTGTAGACACATCTGAAGAGGCTTTCTTGGGGTATTTAAGAGCACCAACTAAACAAAGGGAAATAGTAAAATGTTCAGCACCCTAATCTCAGAGGGAAGGCAATGAGCAGAACATACTTGTGTTCAAATTGTTCTAGGGACTTCTTCAGAATATTCTATGAACACTACCCTGTACTTCAGAACAACAAGTTGCTGGAACAGCAACATCATCAGTGTGAATGTGCACCTTTGGCAGATAATCATAAGGCTTCATTTTCCTGAAAGTCATAATTCACATCAGCCTGCTGCACTGAGTGAGATAACATTATTTTCTTGTTCACGGAAATAAAATTCTACAGGTAATTTACTGATGTGCTAATTACCGTTTCTGATGATGAGCTAAGGAACACTGTGGTTTCTCAAATTGCTCCTACCCTGAAAAATGTATTTATATTTGCAAAAACCCTGAAGCATAAAATGGCATCAGTCTGGTGGATAGTTGCCAAACATAGTAGGCATATACTTTTTTTGTAAATGATTGGCTATGTTTGAGCAGGAAACGCCATAATGGTTGATTTATTTGCGTGTGTGAATAACAATTTCTTCCTAATATCAGTGACGAAAACATTTCAGCATCCATGGAGGCTTAGCAGATAGGAAGATATATATATTCCTTTTTACACAACAGAAGCATTGAACTGCTAAAACCCTGCAAAGGAAATAATGCCTCCATTGATTCGAAATTTCAAAAGGTCTTTATTGTAATTGTCTGCTACCTTTAGTTCTCCCACCTGCATTGCTTGCTGCCATCTGGGCATGCTCCAGCTTTTCATTCTCAGTCATTTCCAGGGCTTTTCTGTTTGCTTTCCTGCCTTCAAATCTACACATATATGACTCTAATTTATCCCTCAAAGTTTATTTTGCCCTTCCTCTGTGAAATCTGTCCTGATTTCCCAACTGTTGTTTCATTTGTGCCTTTGATATCTCATTTTGCTCCTCACTCAGGGCTCTTGTAATTGTGTGCCTTAATCAGGGTTCTGGTTATTAGATTTGAAATATAGTAATTGATGTACTTGTTTTATGTTTTTGCTTAATTGCAGGCTTCTTGAGATCAGAAGCTTCGCTTTCCTCATCTTTGTATTTCTCCTTTCCTCACACTTAGCTCTATAACACCATAATACCATACCCGACATACGGTAATTCACAATAGATGTTTCTTGATTGAGCTGTTTACTGAAACTTCTGTCTTACTATCATTATCTCCTTCCTTGGCCTTGTGGATATTGTTCTCATTGCTTTATTTCTAATTTCTGGCAGTTCCTTTTGTCTGCTTATTTAATTTTTATCTTCATACAGATTTCTATTATATTTTTCTGTCTTCATTTTCCCGATACTGATGTCAATATCATACATTTATTCTCCCACCTTTACAATCTTGCCTGGTTGCATCATTATCTTCCTGAGTATAGTAACCAGAGGTGCACAAGCCTTATATGTGCTATTTTGTACTACCTTTTTGTGCTACCCGTGTGACAAAATGCTGACTCTCTAGAAGTTCTACCTTTTCCTTACACCCAAATTTGCTGAGAGCTGCTTGAGAAAATGCATAATCTACTGAATACCTCCACTTAGATGTAATTTAGAAACCAAATTTAATATACATCCCTAAACCATTTCTATACACCATTTTTTATTTCATAATTAATGGCACCAGTAATTTTTTCTTTAAAGTTTATTTACTTTTGAGAGAGAGAGAGACAGAGCATGAACAGGGGAGGGGCAAAGAGAGGGAGACACAGAATCCAAAGCAGGCTCTATCCAGGCTCTGAGCTGTCAGCACAGAGCCCTATGGGGGGCTTGAACTCACAGACTGTGAGATCATGACCTGAGCTGAAGCCAGACACTTAACCAACTGAGCTACCCAGGCACCCCGGTACCAGTAATTTTTTATGCCAGAAAACAATATGCAATATATGGCAAATTACCTCAGTTAAACACACATACACACAAACACACAAAAAATACATCAATAATTTAATGATATTTATACCTGGGTATCTACATTTAGTATATTATTTTTCGTATACATATTATACTTTACTTTTTTATTTCACAATAAATATGAATGAGTTTCATAATCAAAAAATGTTAAGAAATGTTACAGAAAAACCAGTGAGAACTAAAAAGGAACTGCTCTATGAACTGGAACAGGTTTCGTCTTGATCCTGCCACTATCAATGCATGATGGTGAAATGTTATAAGCTACTATTTGCTTCTGTTTTGCCAACATTCTTCCACCAAGTAGTTTTTGGTATTCCTGCTATATCTGGCACTCGGTTTTGGTGCTTGGTTACAAGACCTCGTGTTTGAACACCACTCTGTCCAGTGGGAGTGACAGGTATCTTACAAGATACTAACGGAAGCAACAGTGTATGAAATCAGTGAAACGGTAGTAGAGACAAGAGACTGAGTGGTTTTGTTTAAGGTGGTCTAGATGAGCTTGGTTAGCAATATCTCAACATTCTTTCTAGTTATGTGATTTTGATACTGACAATCTAATCAGTAGTGACAGTTCTTAAAAGATAATTTTTATTTGGTTCATTATTCAGAAAAGAAACATTAAAAAAAAGAAAAATAATAGAGCATAAACTGTTTTTTAAAGTTTATTTATTTATTTTGAGAGAGTAAGAGTGTGAATGGGGGAGGGACAGAGGGATGGAAAGAATCCCAAGCAGGCTCCTAGCTGTCAGCACAGAGCCCAACACGGGGTTTGACCTCACAAACCGTGAAATCCTGACCTGAGCCAAAATCAAGAGTCAGACGCTTAACCAACTGAGTCACCCAGGCTCTCTGAGCATTACTTTTTTTTATGATGAATATATTAGTATTCTCAATAAACTATAATGCACATAACTTGTTCAAATATTAACGTAGAAAGTAAGTATACTTGGGGATACTTTTTTCTTTAAACAAATATGTCCTTAATCTCAAAGAGTGCTCTTTAACAAGAAAAGGAGTCAGTGTTGCAACTGTTTTAGAGGATTATAAAGGTGATTATGAAATTAAAAGTAAAAAATGGAGAGCTTAGAGTCCAAGAGAGCCTCTCACAAGTCATGAGAATGTAACCATGAGAAAAGGAAAAGCAAAGTACTTACAAAGTTTCAAACAGATTCAAGGCAGATGCTGTAAAGTTTAGGAAACAGCCAGCAGGTAGAGAGGAAAGAAATACTCAGTTTCAGCTACACAGAAGAGCTAAATATTGTATCATCATGACAGTTTAGACCATGTGATCATCCCTTGATTTGAACTAATAAAGCTATTATACGAAGAAACAAGAAAATATGACATCGTAAAGCCTTTAGAATTAAAAGGTATAAGACAGCAAATAAGTTGAATTGCATATGAGGAGAAAAAAGTAAACAATGGAAGCAGCAATAATAATTTTGCACACAAGTCAAAGAACATCACATTATTTGAAATAGCATAGAATACTTCCATAAAATTATTTTAATGTTTATTTTTGAGAGAGAGAGACAGAGCATGAGCAGGGGAGTGACAGAGAGAGAGGGCGACATAGAATCTGAAACAGACTCCAGGCTCTGAGCTGTAAGCATGGAGCCCGATGTGGGGCTCGAGCTCATAAACCTTGAGGCATGACCTGAGCTGAAGGTGGATGCTTAACCAATGAACCATTCAGGCACCCCTGGAATAGAATATTTCTATCATACATGAAAAGGGATCAGATATTTTAACATTTCAAGTCAGAAAAAAATATTGTATTAGTCTGATTTTACTAGCCTTATCTAAACTTAGAGAGAAAGTAGCCATGTGGTTTTTAAAGTGTGTTGTTCTTAGAAGTCATGCATAACTTGTTCGAACATTAAGATAGTTTCTTGAAGGCAAAAAAATTTACGGATCTACATACTATAATCATATTACATTCAGAACTTATTTATTGGGACAATAGCTCTCTGAATATGGATTTACAGATTCCTAGAAATAATTCTGTTCCTTAAATACACTACATATATTCTCACCTTTGCGTATTAACTGTTTTCCTTTCATGAGCAACTTTCTGCCTGATCTTTTCAATCAAACTGTGCCAATTCTTCAAGGGCCATTTCAAGTTCTACATGGTACATGAAGCCTTGTTCCAACACCTTAGTCTCCAGTGATGTCTGCCTCCTTGAAACTTCCTTAGAATGACAGAGATGGAGGGAGGCTTTGAGACCACCACCACTTCTTCTGTGCTACACGAGGCAACCATTTGATTGTATTACACTTTTGTGAAAATTACAGGACAATGCTTCTTTTGGCAGATGCAACTGGAACATATGGCTTGGCAGGTGGAACATGAGCTGAATTTCATCTCCTAGCAGCCCCTTGGCTAGGTATCATTGTACAGGATGCAACTGGCAATATACATTTTGTTCTGATCATATCCTGCCTCTTAACATCATTTGACTTTTCCATGCCAAATAATATGATATATAAGATTAATATAATTTCTGTGGGCTATAAAAAAACAAATTTTAAGGGTACGATTACATATTTCTCTGCATAATTATAGAATCCAAAGAAGACCATCAATGAATAAGTGATATTCATATTAAAACTCCTAAAGGCAATCACATCATATTGTAATAGAAAAGTCAAATCAAAGTTTGGGCACTAATATTTGAACTGAGTGGAAATGAAAGAAGCTTAAGCTAAAAGGCAAGCGAAATAAGTTATTTATTGACAAAGTATTTATCGAAAGGAACAAAGACTTTGGAAATGTCATGGGGGAAATTAAGGAATAATCGGGTTCAGAGAGAACAGAATTGTTCAAAGATTAAGATAATTCAGGTAATTCTTGCTTGACAGTGTGATATTGGTGAAGAGACAGACAAAAAAAAAATCAATGGGACAGAATAGAGAACACAAAAATAAGTCCACACACAGTTATTCAGCGGATTTTTCATAAAGGTGCAAAAGCAATTCACTGAAGGAAGGGCAGCTCACTGAAGAAATAGCTCTGGAGAATTGGATATCCATAGGGGAAATAAAGGAAACTCAACTTAAATCTCACATTTTATACAAAAACAAAACAAAACTTAAAATGGATTTCAGACAAATGTGAAATATAAAATGATAAAAATTTTAGGAAACACATTGATCAAAATATCCAGAATCTAGGGGTAGGCAGTGTTCTTAGACTTGATTTTAAAAAACTATAATCTATAAAAGGGGAAATTGATAAGTTAGACCTCATGAAAATAAAGTAAAACAGCAAAAACTTGCCCCTTGGAATGTGGGTCACTCCTCTTTTTTTTTTAATTAAAGTGAGGCCACCTAGATTTATCTATGTGTGAAGTTATTACTAAAACTATTATTTGTCTCCATGAAAAACTCATCTTAAGGACTTTTTTTTAAAGATTTCAAAACAGCTCAACATGTAAAAGATAAAATAATTTGCAACAGCTGTTAATTGGAGGAATGTTTCACAAACTTTATTATCTGCAGACAGATAAGATTGCTAATTTCAACCATTAACAGATGCTTTAGCTAATGATTTCTACATAGTCATTGTATGAAATGTGCTCAAATGTGTATTTGATTATTTTAGTTGATCCTAAGAAGTTGCTGGAATTGGTGTAATTCATTTTCTGAAAAGTCTGTGACCAACCATATGAACTATTATTTCAAATAAGTTTGTATTTTTAGGAGATAGTGTATAACGTATAACTCTCTGATTAATATCACCCAGGCTTTTAAGCCATTGAACATATGACTGGAAGGATGAGAAAACCTATAAGGAACACTGTTATAAATTTGTAATCCTATATCTTGTTAAGGGAATCTAGTTTTACCTATACAACTACCAAGTGTATTACATTATTTCTTCATAATGCTCTGGCTTAGTCCTGAAATGGTACTGGTGTTCTGGCTCAATTTTATAGACCTATGAGATTATTGATTAATCTAGAATAGTGTGTAAAATATGATAGCACCATAGTCTTAAAAAAATAGACAAAAAAATTGAGTATGAATTTTTTCTTACATAGTTTCCTTTTTAATTTTTTAAAGTTTATTTATTTTGAGAGAGAGAGAGAGAGTGCACATGAGTAGGGGAGGGGCAGAGAGAGAGAGAGATTGAGAGAGAGAGAGAGAGAGAGAGAACCTTAAGCAGGATGCCCACTGTCAACACAGAGCCCAACATAGGGTCCATCTCACCAACAGTGAGATCATGACCTGAACTGAAACCAACAGTCAGATGCTTAACTGACTGAGCCACCCAGGTGCCTCTATACAGTTTTATTTTTAAAAGAAAATGTCTTAAAATCTTCAACACTGATAATAAAATTCTTTATAAAACTGTTCCTATTTCTCACACTCCTTTAAATTATTCCTTTTATCTTTGAAATTGATGTGAAAGCAAAATATTTATGTTAACTTGATCCCACTCTTTAAATTGCTTTTTGAAAAAAAGAACTAAAATGAAAAAATATGTTTGAGACTCAAGAAGTCACCAAATGCACCTAATTTGTTTTGCAGTGATCATTAAAACATTGCATCTCTGTTATATTGTAACTGGCTAGCATTCAGGGTGACAATCTAGATTATTGTAGAACATCTTTAACAATTAAAAATATAATTTTCCCCATATTAAGAAAGAGAAATCTGGTTTGCATCAAGAGTGAAATCTATAGAAATCCTGAAAACAAAATTTCCTTTCTCTTAATCATGCAATTTAAAGGTTGACTCAGCTTGGCAGTCGTGAATACACCATCAGTAATAACCCCTCCAAACACCTTAGTATGCACACCTAGTGGAAACTTCTAGGAAGTGTAGAACATCTTTAATTTTCAATTCTTCTCAGTATGAATAGTGATGAAATAATAAATTATGAAGACCAATAGGAAAAAATTGAATTGATTTAAAATAGTCAAACATCATCTTCAATCAAAGGAAAACTAAAGGTATGTATTTTTTATTCCCAATATCATAACATGCAATACTTACCTAGGTTAGGTTAACTATATCATGTACAATTTAGTCAAGAAAATGAATCGTTTAAAAATTCTCCTGGGGCCTTATTTTTGCTTTCTAGCCTCAGCATAGCCTGTAGGTTGCAGATCTCCATTGGAAAGAAAAAGGGCTATGCAAGGAGTTCTCTGAAGTCCTGATCAAAGATTAGCTGGCTTGCCCCAGAATGAAAATCAATGCACTGTTCCCTTTATTGAAAAAGTCTTGCCCCTTTCCAACACATACAATTTAGTCAGCTGAACTAAATAGTGCATTTGGTCATATAGTTGATTTATATTCTGGCTCCAGCTCCTTATGTGGTATCAATCTGTCAACAGACAGTTTCCTGTCAGCAGTCATTTTGGGGTCCACACTTTGACAGCATTGCTACGGTGGCTTGTTGCCCACAGATCAGTCAAAGGTAAAACACCCAAGAAGCAACCAGCTACTAAAGAAGCTGACGAACGTGTGCCCTCTCCAGGAGGGTTTAAGAACTTTCATTATTACTTGTTAATTTGGCACTCTGAAATTGATAACATCAGAGGTCTACTGACTAATAAACTTCACTCCTAGGTCCTAGTGCAAAAATTTTACTTGGGGCTTAGATCTATTCTTACTTCTGTGGGAACTTCATGGGACTAAAGTGGGACTTATCTGGTTGGTTCCTATGTGCTACCTATAGCAAATATGTAACAATTATGCCAAAAGATATCTTGCTAACACACTGCATATGTGGAGAATATAATAAAGTCATCTATGGAAGGAAATGTTTCATTTGTAACTAAACAACAAAGGTTTTCTTTCTATTATTGGTAGTTTCCAGTGTGGCCCAATGACGCCAGAAGGTGTATATGATAGCTAATGAAAACACAGGCCACAGAATCAGATATTGGCAAGTTGTTTTATTTCCCATTTTCACTCAAGTGTGAATTTTGATACAAATACATGGGCATAAAGAAGTGAGACAAGTCAAAATGTTTCAGTAAATAGGTTTCAGAAATGCCACATTATAGCATGTATAAATAAACTTATAAAATTGTTCTGCACAATGCCAGCTTTCAGATATTTTAAAGCCAAGAAAACTTCCCATTGGTGGCAACTAAGTGGTTTTCATAGACTGTTCATTACATACTATGCTCTATCTACTGATGATACTTTTCTTTTTTTTTTTTAATTTTTTTTTTAACATTTATTTATTATTGGAACACAGAGAGAGAACGTGAGCAGGGGAGGGGCAGAGAGAGAGGGAGATACAGAATCCGAGTCAGGCTCCAGGCTCTGAGCTGTCAGCACAGAGCCTGACACGGGGCTCGAACTCACAAACCACGAGATCATGACCTGAGCCAAAGTCGGATGCTTAACCCACCGAGCCACTCGGGCGCCCCCTGAGATGAGTTCTTATACATGCAAGTACTCATTTATAATGTTGGTTCTCTGTGTTATTCCTATAAGTATTCTGTTTAAGCAAATTAACTCTTCATAAAAATTACCCTGGGCTCATTGAAGTCAGAAACTGCGAGTTTCATGCCTTGCCTTGGAGCAAGTGAATCTCAGGTTCCTCATTTATGAAAAAGGAGATTGGTCTAGCTGACATCCAAGCCTCTCCAGGGAACAATTATTTGTGTGTCTGTCTGGTCCACTGTGAGGGGTACTGTAGATGAGAAGATAAAATTAGAAAAAAAAAAAAAAACACCATTATACTCTATAAATCTTTTCTGCTTCTAAAATAGTATAATATCCTAATATTTGTTAATGAGTCTCCATTAGACTGCACCACGGTTTCTTTATTATCCTGAGAAATTAATTAAAAGCATTTCAAAGGATTCATTACTTTTTCTCTTTAATGAAAATGTTTAATGAAAGAAGTACTGTTTATAGAAAGCAGAGATGGAGAGGAATGATTTACTGTTGAAAAAAAGAAACATTGACTCATTACTGTCTTCTTTACAATTATTCAATGGATGTAGCTCTGGAATCAGATAGATTAGATTCCAAATCTTTCTTTTTCTGTTGTGTGACCTTGTGGGAAGTTCTTTTATCTTTCAGTGCCTCAGTTTTCTTATCTATGAATAAGGATGCTAACGGTGACTGAGGAGAGTCTATGGCAGATGAAATGAGAGGCTATTTTGAAAAACATTTGGCTTGAAAATGCAAGGGAAGCCATGGGGAATATTACGGTTTGTTGACACTGTAATTGTCCCTCTTGGTCTCCCCAGTTCTGATCTCTATTTCAATCCTGTTCCACACTGCCCTAGACTAACAAGTCTGTTTGTATCACATCCCTTCTTAAAACATGCAATGCTTTTCATCACAGGGTTCAAACCTAGCTTCCTAACCTCATTTCCTGAAACCAAGCCCTCCCAGGTCTTACACTTCAAGGCCCTTTACTCCTTTGCAGGCTCTTCTGTAAATATGTTACTTCCTGTACTTTGTCAGTGAAGTGAATGCTTCCATTCTCCTCTCTGCCTGCATCTTATCTCTTTTCTCCTCCCCAAATCATCAACTACAATGCAGTGAAATATTTACAGTGTAGTGTGGCACCTTATACACTAAGAGTTGTTGGAGTTAAAGTCCAACAGCCCTGTTTGATTTTGTTTTCTGAAGACAGATCACATAGTACCAAGTTCATAGTAAACACCCAGGACTTGGAAATTTGGAGATTTTATGAAAAACAATTTGATGAAAAAGTACAAATGATACACTCTCAGAAGCTCTAGAAAGTATTCTAAAATCCACACTAGAAACAGCTAAAAATTACCAAATAAGGTGCATAGATGATGTTGGCTCACTAATTGAATTTCTTTTTTTTTTAATATGAAATTTATTGTCAAATCGGTTTTCATACAACACCCAGTGCTCATCCCAACAGGTGCCCTCCTCAATGCCCATCACCCACCCACCCCTCCCTCCCACCGCCCCCCCCATCAACCCTCAGTTTGTTCTCAGTTTTTTTTTTTTTTTTTCAACATTTATTTATTTTTGGGACAGAGAGAGACAAAGCATGAACGGGGGAGGGGCAGAGAGAGAGGGAGACACACAGAATCAGAAACAGGCTCCAGGCTCTGAGCCATCAGCCCAGAGCCTGACGCGGGGCTCGAACTCACGGACTGCGAGATCGTGACCTGGCTGAAGTCGGACGCTTAACCGACTGCGCCACCCAGGGGCCCCTGTTCTCAGTTTTTAAGAGTCTTTTATGGTTTGGCTCTCTCCCTCTCTAACTTTTTTTTTCCTTCCCCTTCCCCATGGTCTTCTGTTAAGTTTCTCAGGATCCACATAAGAGTGAAAACATATGGTATCTGTCTTTCTCTGTATGGCTTATTTCACTTAGCATCACACTCTCCAGTTCCATCCACGTTGCTACAAAGGGCCATATTTCATTCTTTCTCATTGCCAAGTGGTATTCCATTGTGTATATGAACCACAACTTCTTTATCCATTCATCAGTTGATGGACATTTAGGCTCTTTCCATAATTTGGCTATTGTTGAAAGTGCTGCTATAAACATTGAGGGGATTGCAAACCGGTGCAGCCACTCTGGAAAACAGTGTGGAGTTTCCTCAAAAAATTAAAAATAGATCTACCCTATGACCCAGCAATACTGCTAGGAATTTACCCAAGGGATACAGGAGTCACTAATTGAATTTCTACAAAACATTTTACTCTTTTTTTTTTTTTTGAGTTTTGTAAGAAAGGAAATTAACTCTTTGTTTTGCAAGGCCATTTGCATTTATTTATAGGTATGCGTTTACTCAGATGTGAGATCAACTATATATATATATATATATATATATATATATATATATTTGGTTACAGCTCTAAACTGTTCTGAGTCTATAAAATAATTTGTGTCACCTGTCTCCATTCCCCAGAAAAGAAAAAAAAAAAAAAGCAAACTGTTGTTCAGTTGGAGTAACCTTGGAAATCATTTTTGTGCTCTGAATACATTACAGGTGTCTTTATGTTTGTGTTTAACATTACGTTATCTATATATTTTAAATTACACCCTGTTACAAACCCCTGCTAAGTCAAAAATCCATCTTGATATTGACGGGATAGTACATATTTTCCAAATACTCAAAGTAATGGTGATAAAGTGAGTGAAACAAAGGTCAAAGGAACACAGCTTCTTAGAACCATAAGCCGGGAGAATCACGGAGACAGCCAAGAAGTTGATTGCACCTTGTTTGCAATCCTCTGACCAGTTGATCAGTGAGGCCTGCAGACAGAAACCATTAGCCACACATTCTTGGGATTCACAGGAATATATTTGCTCTTTTGAGCAGTTCACCAGATTTCAGTGTTGCCATGACAACCTCTGAATTCATCCGTAGGTATGCACTGGTATCACATCTTGCCAATTGAGGGGACCACATGATCCCTCTGGGAAACTACTTAAATTATCACCTTTTAAAATAGTGACAATTACAAAATTTTCACTTCACTGTGTATTAAGGTATCAGGCAGCTCTGGGGAGAATCCAAGTGATAATTTTTGTAATTATCCATCTACCAAGTAGCATGCAATGCCTTCCAACTAGGAGCAGTTAAATTCTTAGTTGTGGGTAATAAAACATGAAAAACTCTTCTGATTCCCTGAATTTTACTTTAAATTATGTGTGAGGGCGCTGGCTCAGTTGGTAGAACATGCAACTCTCAATCTCTGGTGGTCAGTTCGAGCCCTATGCTAGGCATAGAGACTACAAAATTATGTGTGGCTCATAATTTAGTTGAATAAAGGAGTGCGAGCACGTGAGATGACTTCTGTGACTGACCCTTAGCAGGAAACAAGAAAAGTTTTCCCAAACTGGAATTTAGGAGTTCAGATTAAAAGTTAGTTGGAAAGGAAGTGAAAATGCTGTAGGACATTTTCATTTTTAAATGGTGACATCATTTTCATGCTTTAATTATCTTCTCATCTCTGCACAGAAAAGTAAGGGACGCTAATTTGCAGAGATAAAATTATGCTTTGTTACTTTTTTTTCTTTTTTTTTTTTAATGTTTATTTTTGAGGGGCGCCTGGGTGGCGCAGTCCGTTAAGCGTCCTACTTCAGCCAGGTCACGATCTCGCCGTCCCTGAGTTCGAGCCCCGCGTCAGGCTCTGGGCTGATGGCTCAGAGCCTGGAGCCTGTTTCTGATTCTGTGTCTCCCTCTCTCTCTGCCCCTCCCCCGTTCATGCTCTGTCTCTCTCTGTCCCAAAAATAAATAAATGTTGGAAAAAAAAATAAAAAAAAAAAATAAAAAAAAATGTTTATTTTTGAGAGAGAGAGAGACAGACAGAATCCAAGTTGGGGAGGGGCAGAGAGAGAGGGAGAAACAGAATCTCAAGCAGGCTCCAGGCTCTGAGCTGTCAGCACAGAGCCTGATGCCGGGCTCGGACTCACGAACCATGAGATCATGACCCGAGGTGAAGTTGGACGCTTAACCGACTGAGACATCCAGGTGCCCCATGTTTTGTTACTTTTTTATAATACCAGAAACTCCAGAGACCAGAGAGCAAATATTTAATTTTTAATTTTTAAAAGAAAAAGCAAACAGATATTGGAGATGATAATATATTTAAATAAAAGTAATTTTTGTAAATATATTTTAAACTACAGATTAGCTTACGTTAGAATTAGTATTTACTTCTTTTTAGGATATGGATATTTCATTAAATTAACTGATAAAGTCTTCTATTGTCCAAGAAAAAAGAAAAAATTTGCTGTATATGATATGTGAATATGCACAATATAAATATTAGTTATTAACTAAATTATCTCTAATTAGAGAAGGTAATGTATGACTGTCCCAAGTAAGTGGTATGCCTGCATATTTTAACTAATTTTAATAAATCTTATGTTAAGTATAGGTGGGAATACACAATTAAAGCTCTGTCATCTCACAATATTGACATGAAAGGTAGATAATTTTTGCATAATTGAAGAAAATGGCATTTTCAATATTTAGTGCTTTTCAAGACAGTATCTAAAACACACGGTATCCAATATATACTTGTTGAAAGACGAAGTGAGTTGGCTTCTCATTTTAACATACTAAATGTGCATTAATATCGTTACCATGGAAGATTACGTGAATGGGGATGGTATGGGTCAAACTTTCAAACTACCGTGCAGACGGTACTGGCTGTAATGGTGACGGTAGGAAAATAAACCTAAATTCCAGTCAGTAAGGGAAGGTGGATGGATCCTGGGAAGTGGGAAATGTAATCAAGTGAGGGGAATGATGGAAACAAATGCTCTTGAAGGGAAAATGAAAGGACTTTGTCCCTGTTCTTGGTTTGGTTGGGACTTACCTTGACCCATTTGCAGAAGTAGTTCAAGAGGCATGGGGTGGGGAAACGTAAGTCAAGTATCAGTACAAAGAATAAATTATCACCAAATCTAAGACAGGAGAGCCCCTGAATAGGGAGAGTTTGGGGAAGTCAGCCACACCACTTAAAGGATAGAAGACAACTGGGTTTGGCCAAAGGCAGGCTACTAGATCCAGTTTACTGGAGGATATTTTACAATGCAAATGTTAAGAAGAAATTGTCAACAGCATTAAAAATGAGCATAGTATGCCAAGACAATAACAGAGGAGCATTTCACAACAGCTAATGTCTGGGCATAGTGTAGGCCAATTTTGGTCTTTTTCCACAGAGACCTTGGAGTCAGTAGAACAATGAAAACTGTAAGAAAGAAGGCCGTGAACAGATACATCAATAGTCTTTCCTTTCTTCAACATGGGAGAAATTAGGAAAGAGAATTTCCGATGATCTGGCTGGAGACCTACTTACTGTTTTGTGTATAGATTTGCTTCTGCTAACTGATAAATATGAAAAAAAGATCTATTTTGAAGCAAAAGGTTGATTTGGCTACACTGAACTAAAGACTCCACTCAAGTGCTTCAACAATGAAATGCGTACTTTACACTGAAATTCCAATAGCAATTATAATAGGAAAAATGATTCTAAAATCATAGACAAGAAACAGATTACTGGTACATTCTCAGACCTAAAGGGGTAATTATAGTTTGCCACCCTCTCTTCACCAAACCCATTGGGGTTTGCCTATACAGTTTTTGCTCCTATAAATAGGGTCCATCTTGTGTGTGTGTGTGTGTGTGTGTGTGTGTATGTGTATACATATACATGTAGCTATACTTATACATATACCTATACATGTGTACATATACATGGGTGCATATATACATACATATATATACATGTTCATATATATACACATACATATATACATATATGTATACACATATATACACATATACATATGTATGTATACATATATATGTATACATACATATATATACATATATACACATATGTGTGCATATGTACACACACACACACACACATATATATATCCCTTTAGCTCATTCGTAGTCATCCTTCAAAACTCAGCTCAAACATCACCTCCTTTGAAAAGTCTGCCTTGATTTACTCACAAGCTGACCTAGATGCCTTTCCTACATATCCTATTCTATTTGATTCTAGCTCTTATCATGTCATATCAGAACCCGTTGCTTTGCTGTCAGTCTCTCCCACCAGATGGAGTGTTGCTTTAGACCAGGACTTCCTTTGGAGACTCTGCCCATTCTCAGGGTCTAACACGTTTGTGAGTATTCTGTTTATTCAAAGAAAGGCTGTAACAGATTTAGCAAACTTCTCTTTGGCACCACTGAGTCAGGTGCTAGGGGGGTGACAGAAGAATTATAACACATGATCCCTGATGTCAGAGTGATTAAAATCTAGCTGAGCCATATCTATATCTACCTCACTTCCCTCCCTCTTTTTTTTTTTTTTACATTTCCTGTGATTCAAGGCACTTTTTTCAATTCAGTAACTAATATTTTATAATATTTGTCCTGGGAGAACTATTTAAGGCTTGAATACAGAAATACCAGAGATAAGAATGAATGGAGTTGTACCAGAGGATCAAAAGGCCAAGCAGAAACTTGAGGGGGGAAAAAAAAAAAACTAGAAAAGGAGGCTCCTATACTCTGCTGATGCTCAGGGAGCTTAGAATACCCTTTAAGGGACAGAAATGGGTGCTCCAGCTAGCAATGAAATTGAGGTAGTTCCTTCGTACACATGTTCAGTGTGGGATATCCCTGTGATTTTAATCCTTGCTGTGGCTGTAGGAAATATTCTTTGGCACACAGATTTACTTCCCTTTCTCACTTGATATTTTTATTATTAGTTTTTTTAAAATTTTAAATGTTTATTTATTCTTAGAGAGAAAGAGAAAGAGGCAGAGAGAGAGGGGGGGAGACAGAGAATCTCAAGCAGGCTTCTCACTGTCAGCACAGAGCCAGACATGAGGCTCCATCTCATGAACAATGAGATCATGACCTGAGCTGAAATCAAGAGCTGGGCGCTTAACTGACTGAACCAACCAGGCACTCCTCTTACTTGATATTTTAAAAATACTTAGCTGCTCTATTCACAGATGGTGCTTCATCAGGAGCTTAACCTTCCTTCTCCCTCACTGTCTCACCAACATATTGCAACAGGACAGTCCCTGACCATGCTCGCGCATTTCTTGCCTCTCTTCATCCTACATCGCCATCTGTGGGACATCCACCAGAGGAGACCTTATTCCATCTCCTCCTCTTCTCCAACCTGCCTCAAAGTTTGGTCCAGGATACTTTTCTGTCACATTAACAAGGGGAGACCACAGAGGTGTGCTTAAACTCACTGAGAACCTAACCACTAGAGACAACACAGTTGTCTCAGAAACACATGTAAACACTGGCGTTGCAGCTCCACTAGTTGGAACTTCAACAGGAGAAAGCCGTCTTGAATTCCAACTTCTTAGTTTGTAAATCAATATTTAGAAAATGAATTTTCTGTGACATAGTGGTTCCTTGTACCAGTGGAGCCTGTATATTTCAAAGGTGGGGAAAGAAAGTATTAGATCTCACTCTCAGAGAATCATGACTTCCTGGGCAAGAGAAATGGCTTAACACAATGATGATTTCGAGGGGTATTGGTTTGGCAATAGTTTACAGATGTGAATGGAGATGCCCGAGACAATTCATTCTGGGAATCTAGGTAGGGACTTCCTTTGTACTGAGAGGTGAGAGAATTAGATGTTAAAATATGGTGACATCAGTGAGCTTAAAGATTAAATAGCTAAGTGTAAAAAAGTGAGTTGAATATCTGGCTATGAGGCTTTCCTGGCCAGTGAGTTTTTCTCTTTCTAACTTTTCTGGACCTTCATCTGTCTCTTCTTCCTTCAGGATTCAAACTGTGTCTGAACAAATACACAGAGTGGGTGAGGTTTGTGGTGCCCTTGGCCCCACTTTAATGCAATATTATTCTTTAGAACATCCGCTTCTCCAGTTTCTGTATTCACTCCATTCTTCACAATGCCTCTGGACTCAAGGATTTATGTAGCTCTATGCAATTTTAATTCAGCACATCACCTATCTTAGGGGTTAAGGGAGGTGATGATGTTGAATCTTACATAGAATCATAGAATATAAAATTTCTACAAGACTTTGGAGGGTATAGAAACACTTTATTATGCAGATAAGAAAATGGAGGCCTCAAGCAGTGACATGATTTGCCAGAAAATGGCTATTTTCACTTAGGACTTTCAACTGGGAGAGGTGGTCTTTTTTCCAGATAAAGAAATTTCAAATATCAATCAATCATCCTGTGAGAGAATGGCAATGAAATAAACAAATCTGTATTTTAAGGCCATTTTTAGCTAAACACAAACTAGTCTTTACTAATACATATGTATATATTTAATATGGCACAATAGTTGTTTATAATAAGAGATAGAGATATGGTCATTTTCATTAATGAAGACAAAAAAAAGTAAAGAAAATGCAGTGTCATGATGTTAAACTGGAAATAATTCTTGATTTCATTGAGAGCTTGGGCAGGATCCAAACAAAAAATGATTAATGGATTTAGCCATCTTGTTTTTGATATTTCTAGCACTGTGAAATATAACTTATTTGAATGATTCGCAGACTCTTAGTGAATTTATCTGTGTCAACATGGTTTTTTTAGAAGAAAATTCTGCTTGACAGTTTTTTTTTCCTAGAATACAGGAGAATACTTATATGGGGATACTTATATGGCATTGTGCTATTTGGTTCCTCTTCCAATCCCATTTTCATTGGTAATAAAAAGCAATAATATTTTTAACTCAACAGTAAGCTTTTCTGTCTCTTTTTAAAAATAATGAAGAACACATTTTTACAATATGAAGCCTCAGGTGAGAGAGGAAAATTTATTGAGCAGTATTTTGTTAACAATAAAACTTGATTTGGGGTTTTTGACCACATAAAGGGACTAGAGCAAAAAAGAAAAACTCAGAAAAAGATTATTTTTATCTTGCTTTTGAAGTGAGGCTTCTGCACTTGCCTGAGATCTAATCACTCTTCCTCATGAATAACATTATGGTAAAAGAGAAAAGAAGAAAGAAAAGGTGTAACACTTTGCAATCAAACCGGTGGCCGGAAATCAGTGCCACAAAATGCAGTGGGTGCAGTTTAGGACAGGAGAGTTAGGAAAGAGGAAAAGACTCAACCAAATAAGATAAGAGCGAATTGCTTTGCTATGTGAGAAGAAAACCTGTACAGATTGCATATTTACCACTATATCCCAACCTGGGCATATTTATACTAGAACAATCAACTTTCTTAAGCTGCATATTCAATGACACATTGCTTCATTTTCTTACTGCTTCTTTGGATTTCCTCATGCTCTGCCTTTGAGATCCAGGACCCTCCAAGCCTTGCACTTCTAGACAGTGATTCACTTTTTGGATTTTTTTTTTCCCCACTTTATCCCTCCGTTAAAATTTACCCATTCAACATGTCACTCTGCCTCCTAAATATTCCGCATGTCCCATGGTGGCAACATCCTTTATATCTACCAGATACCATTCCTTGGGATGAGTTTCTGAGATTATACCCAACAGGGAATGCCATACATTACTCTACCATGAAGTCATTTCAGGCTTGACAACTGACTCTCCTACAAGGCTGCAAGTTCAGGATGACCTGAAAATTAAATTGCAGTGGGGTCAGAGGACAGTGTTGCAATTTGTGAGGTAAATTTTTGAAAGTTGTATAAAACTAAGGAACTTGGTAACCTAAAATAAACTTCACAAATTTACTTAAGATTAGCCTCCCATGTGATGATAATATCACGTAGACAACAATGACACAGACCAAGTATTTTGCATTGGTATTGGTGTAGAAAGAAATACACAAATATACTTCATTTACATTATAAAAACAGGACTTTCTGTTGAACAAGAAAAGATTCAGTATCTATATCTGAATCTCTTTAAAAATAGAACATATTCACATTTGAGTGATTAACTTTGTAAAAGATCAAGGTGAACCTTGCTTTATTTCATAAAAGCACAAAATACTTCCTAATTAATACATCCAAGCTGGTGCATATGTAGATCTCTCACTACAAAACAGAAACAAACAGAATCTTGTGAAGGGTATAAAGTAGATGAAGGGTGCCTGCAGTGACTTTTTGGCCTGTGAATGTTCTCTATTACTGGGGTAGGACATGTGTGGGTTTTTCTTAGTGTGTTTTTATGAATTCAATTATGCTTTGATTAGTGGAAATTCATTGAGGCCTAACACATTGACTAACATTGCTGGTTTCCAAGGAAGTCAGAACTTTAGATCTTCTGGTATAATTTTTCTTCTCCTCTTCCTCTTTCCTCCTCTTACCCCTCTTTCTCTTCTTCCCTTTCTTCTCCTATTCTTCTTCCTCCTTCTCAATGAATCTTTCAATGAGAAGTTGGAAGAGTTAGCTACTTCTCATCTAACCTCTGAATCTCCTTCATAATTTTATTATAATAGGTTGTGACAAAGTAAATAATCTCTGTTGGTTAAATTTACTTTACTGAAATGAATTTGAATGTATAAACAAGTGCAGTATCACTACTGGACTTAATTTAACATTCTAATTAGATGTCACTACTTCCAAACCTAGAGTAATTGACTTGTGATTTCAAGGACTTTAAGCAGATTTGCTTAAGCTATGACTAATGCTTTTTATTTTCCTGGAAAAATTATTCATGGCCATGATTCAAATAAAGAGAAAAGGCTTCTGTAACCTATGTGTGAAAGACCTGAAGATATGTGTCTGTGACCTCTGTGCTCCACTAGTCACCATGTTGATTGATTTGGATGTGTTCCATATTTGTTTCTTTTAAAAAGGAAGACCTTTCCCCACAGAGAAGGAGGGGAGGTTCTCTAGGAAGGAAAGATTTTGGAAATGTGGTGCTCTGGATAAACAATTTTGCCATTTTTTTTTCACCATGAAAATGACATTACATTTCCTTACATGGAATAATTAAAAATGTTGCCTGAGAGTTGCAACTAAGAGTTTGTTTTCTCATCAGAAGACAAGAAGTTCTGATAAAAATAGTAACAAAACTCTACAATAAATATTTAATCGTAAATATATGGGGTGGGTGAGTATATATGGACATTTTAGAAATCAGATACTGTACCAATAGTGAAATCGTTAAAGCTTACTTGACCTATCAACTTTTCCCTGAGCTGTTTCCTACCATATACCAATATTAACAAAGATCAGATAAATTGTCAGAATGAGACAATGTCATTCATGTATAAATTATTAAATAATAATGAATTTTTAAAAATAAAAACTCAAAATTTGAACCAGGAAACATGACTTTGTTCCTTGCTTTTTTTTTCTTTTTTTTTTTTTTTCTTTTAACATAGATACCCTCCCCTGGATCTGCTTCACTTTTATTTTCATAATATTTCTGTCTTCAACCTCTCACCGGAGTGACATATCTGCAGAGCAAACTGTCACTGGACATCCGTACTTGGGTTTCTCATTGGCTAAAATTCCACATGCCCAGGACATGGATAATATCTGCCCACCATCTTTTTTTCTGCAGCATGCTTGTGTACGTATCACACAAGATTACTCATATCCACATCTCACACTTCTTACCCAACTTCTGTTTCTCATTTCAGCAAGAGGCAATGCCATCCAGAGAAAGAAATATGGTATTCTTATTTCACTCTACTTCATCCTTACACTCCTCAATCAATTAACTATCAACTCCTGTAACCCAGTAACTGCAGTCCAAAGGCACATGGTTCATTAAGAGAGACAGACCACATAAGGGGCCGTAAAGCAAACCTCAATAAGTTTAGAAGGATTGAAATCATTCAGAGAATCTTTTCTGACCACTCTAAAGTAAAATTAGAAGTCAATTACATTTGACTGATAATCAAATTACAGTAAGATATTTGGAGAAAACCCAAATATTTGGAAATTAAGCAACAAACTTCTAAATAACTCATGGATAAAAGAATAAGTTACATGGGAAATTAAAAAGCATTTTAAGACACACACACTACGTCTTCATCCATTCATCAGTTAGTTGATGGACATTTGTGCTCTTTCCATAATTTGGCTATTGTTGGTAATGCTGCTATAAACATCAGGGTGCCTGTGCCCCTTCAAATTAGTATTTTTGTATCATTTGGGTGAATATCTAGTAGTGCAATTGCTGGGTCCTAGGGTAGTTCTATTTTTAACTTTTTTGAGGAATCTCCATAGTGTTTTCCAGAGTGGCTGCACCAGTTTGCATTCCCACCAGCAGTGTGAGAGGGTTCCCCTTTCTCCACATCCTCGCCAACATCTGTATTTTCTATGTGAATTTTAGCCATTGTAACAGCTGTGAGGTGACATCTCATTGTGGTTTTGATATTTGTAATTTTTAATGCTTACATTAGTAAATTCCATGAAAGTAGATATTGTTTGCTGAACATCCACATGTCCGGAACATAACATAGTAAATCCTAAATAAATATGTATTTATGGAATCAACTTCTTTATACATCACTTGTTTTCTGACACTTTCTAAGTATATTCTCTCATTCAACTCTTTCTTGTTTATCTCATTTACAAAATGTGTAAAAATAAAAAACTACAACATAAGTCTCTCTCACTTCTGAGTTTGATTTTATACTTCCCAATCATGAGAGTAGTGATTTCTTTTCAAGTGTATTTAATCTTTTTTTTCCTTATGGAAGTATATTCATCTCGTTACAGAAAATTATTAACAAAAATTCCTGTTTAGCTTCATTTTCATTTCATCTGCATACATTGTATGAGAAGAATGTTTAAGATGCAAATAATACAATTTAGAGAATGGTAAAACTTATACTAGCTCTCCACAGACAACTGAATAAACACACAAGTTTTAGTGATAGAATTATTCTTAGAAGAATACATCATATCAGCCTGAATTTCATCTACTATTGAAAAAGTATTTGAAACCCTAGATCCTATTTGTGAATTAATCACATCATTACTCTTTTTCTTTTTAGTCACATTGTCTTGATGTTTGACACTGATTGATTGTAATTTGTGCCTGCCAATTATGTATACCTTTGTCATTGGTTTTCTTTGTAATGTAGAGATCGAGTTTTACACAGATAATGGTCTCAATAACTATTGATACATATTTACCCATTTGGCTTGATTTCGAAGTGCTTACCTATGCTCACCACTCTCCACTCCCTACGCCCAATGAGAGGGATAATTTCTGGCTCATTCCCCCAATACCTAAAATAGCACTTTGTGCAACATTTCATAATTCAAGTAACTAAAAGAATGCCGATAGCCTTAAGAAGAAAGAAAGAAAGAAAGAAAGAAAGAAAGAAAGAGAAAGAAAGAAAGAAAGAGAAAGAAAGAAAAGACAAAAAAACCTGTTTAGTGCTAGTATGATTTCTGATGAAAAACTTGAGGAGATCATCACATCAGTCTGTGGCTCCAGCACTACTGAATCTCTAATGACAGATAGAGGAGGAAGGTGTCCAACACTGACCTGGCTCTAAGAAGCACTTGTGCTTCTCCTGACTTTAAAACTATTCCTCTCTTAAAGTTGAGAGATGCTGGCATATGCTACCCAGGACAGTACTTATGGATTAAAGGCTCACTTTGACATTTTGACAAATAAACATGCGTGCTAATTTCTCCGAGCAGCCACAGATGACTGATTATTTCATCAGGTACTCAATTTAAAATGATAAGTGGTGCCAAGCCAAAATTAATCAGCAATCTAAGTGACTGACATGTTGCTTAAAATCGAAGGCTCTGGCATGCAACTTTATATGCTTATCCATTAGTCTCCAAATGCAAAAGGTGGTAGAGAAAGAAAGTGTCATTTACTTGAAATACATTTTTTTAGCTTGACACTAATAAAATGTAGTATAAAGCATTTTTAGAAAAACAAAAAAAAAGGATAATTTGATTACACACTGGTATTGATTATTTGAAAACAAAAACTAATGACTTTTTTTCACAAATCACTTTTCAAGCGATAAAGTACATCAAGCAAAAAGAAGATTAAGAACCAAAGAAACCACTATTTATCATAGATGCATAATTTTTTCAGCCTTTTCTTACCTAGGTATTAATCTGTTAGGATATCATTTTCTGAAGACAAAAAATTGGAGGAGAGAGTCCATCTAGTATTCTACAAATTATTTTTTGTTTTTTTTAATTAGCAATTTATTTTCTATATCTTTTCCCAGTCTTTTATATAGCTCTGATTCTTTATATGGTATTTTGTATTTCATTCATTCTGATTCCAGCTTCTTGTTACAATGGTACAGTAAAGACTTATGCACATGAACCAAAGCACTCTCAGTCAGTGCACAAGGGATTAAGGTTGGGAAATTCAAAGATAATTAAATAAAGACTTAAAAGAAATGGTATGTAAGAATATTAATTCTTGAATATGCATGCATATGAATGTACTACTTTTTGACACTCTTTAATTGTGCCAACACTAATTATATTACCACACCATCTTCTTTTGCAGAAGCCACTATTCTTTTGCATTCAGTTTTTTGTAAAAAAATTATGCGAGAATTTAAGCACATTTAAAGTGTCTTTAACTGCAGGATAATTTTAGATTTTTTTCTTTTGCATGCAATCTGACAAATACGTTTTAATGCGTTGTTTTTGGTTATGTTTTTGTTTTTCAGATCGTCCTAAAACTTTCAAAAACTTGTTTTTAACAGAAACAAGTGCATCCCTTTTTTTCTGGTGTATATTATTTCTGGTGTGTATAATATTTAATAAAATACATAGTTACAAGTTCTACTGAGGTACTAGGTTTGGGAACAAACACAACTAATTGAGTAAACTTCAAATTCATTGGTGTGAACAGGATATCCGAGTGTACTAGAAAGCAGCTGGGTCATCAACATGTGGCAAGGCATGGTTTCAAGTGGTTTATAAATGAGAAAGTGTCAGCTCACCTGGTATATTAGCTAAGTGGAGGTCAGTTAGAATTTCAACCTCTCATTTTTACATGCTGTTTTGTATGACAAAAGGTTGAATTAGGGGTTCAAAGAGTTTGAAAATTTAAGATTTCCATAGATATCACCAGTTTTTTCCCTCAAAGTATCTATGCTTCCATCAAAACTATAGGAGTTTCCGTTTTCCATAGATTTATAAATGCTGGGTATTATCACACCACCTGGGTGGCTCAGTCAGTTAAGCGATCGACTTTGGCTCAGGTCATGATCTCACAGCTCGTGAGTTCAAGTCCCATGTTGAGCTCTGTGCTGACAGCTTTGAATCCTGTTTCTCCCCTTTCTCTTTGCCTCTCCTCTGCTCACACTCTGTCTTCTCTCTCTCTCTCTCAAAAAAAAACAAACATTAAAAAAAATGCTGGGTATTATCCATCTTGCTAATCTTCTCTATACAATGGATAAAAATTATACTGTGTTTAATTTGCATTTCTTTGATTTTTAGAGAGATTGGAAGTATTTTTTAAAAGTTTACTTTTATTTTTAATTTTTTAAATTTTTTTAATTTTAATTTTAATTTTTAAAATTTACATTCAAATTAGTTAGCATATAGTGCAACAATGATTTCAGGAGTAGATTCCTTAGTGCCCCTTACCCATTTAGCCCACCCCTCTCCCACAACCCCTCCCATAACCCTCAGTTTGTTCTCCATATTTATGAGTCTCTTCTGTTTTGTCCCCCTTCCTGTTTTTTTTTTTTTTTTTAATTTTTTTTTTTCAACGTTTATTTATTTTTGGGACAGAGAGAGACAGAGCATGAACGGGGGAGGGGCAGAGAGAGAGGGAGGCACAGAATCGGAAACAGGCTCCAGGCTCTGAGCCATCAGCCCAGAGCCCGACGCGGGGCTCGAACTCACGGACCGCGAGATCGTGACCTGGCTGAAGTCGGACGCTTAACCGACTGCGCCACCCAGGCGCCCCCCCCTTCCTGTTTTTATATTATTTTCGTTTTCCCTTCCCTTATATTCATCTGTTTTGTCTCTTAAAGTCCTCATATGAGTGAAGTCATATGATTTTTGTCTTTCTCTGACTAATTTCACTTAGCATAATACCCTCCAGTTCCACCCACGTAGTTGCAAATGGCAAGATTTAATTCTTTTTGATTGCCAAGTAATACTCCATTGTATATACCACATCTTCTTTATCCATTCATCAATCAATGGACATTTGGGCTCTTTCCATACTTTGCTATTGTTGATAGTGCTGCTATAAACATGGGGGTGCATGTGTCCCTTGGAAACAGCACCCCTGTATCCCATGGATAAATGCCTAGTAGTGCAATTGCTGGGTCATAGGGTAGTTCTATTTTTAGTTTTTTGGGGAACCTCCATACTGTTTTCCAGAGTGGCTGCACCAGCTTGCATTCCCACCAACAATGCAAAAGAGATCCTCTTTCTCTGCATCGTTGCCAACATCCGTTGTTGCCTGAGTTGTTAATGTTAGCCATTCTGACAGGTGTAAGGTGGTATCTCATTGTGGTTTTGATTTGTGTTTGCTTGATGATGAGTGATGTTGAGCATTTTTTCATGTGTAGGTTGGCCATCTGGATGTCTTCTTTGGAGAAGTGTCTATTCATGTATTTTGCCCATTTCTTCACTGGATTATTTGTTTTTTGGGTGTTGAGTTTGATAAGTTCTTTATTTACAACTATCTTTTCCCATTTACAAATGTCATTTACAAATATCTTTTCCCATTCTGTTGGTTGCCTCTTAGTTTTGCTGATTGTTTCCTTTGGTGTGCAGAAGCTTTTTCTTTTGATGATGTCCCAGTAGTTCATTTCTGCTTTTGTTTCCCTTTCCTCCGGAGACGTATTGAGTAAGAAGTTGCTGCAACCGAGGTCAAAAGGGTTTTGCCTGCTTTCTCCTTGAGAATTTTGATGGCTTCCTATGTTACTTTTATTTTTCTGTATGCTGTAAGAAAGTGGTCCAGGTTCATTCTTCTGCATGTTGCTGTCCAGTTTTCCCAGCACCACTTGCTGAAGAGACTGTCTTTATTCCATTGGATATTCTTTCCTGCTTTGTCAAAGATTAGTTGGCCATATGTTTGTGGGTCCATTTCTGGGTTTTCTGTTCTGTTCCACTGATCTGAGTGTCTGTTCTTGTGCCAGTACCATACTGTCTTGATGATTACAGCTTTGTAGTATAGCTTGAAGTCTGGAATCGTGATGCCCCTCCTGCTTTGTTTTTCTTTTTCCAGATTGCTTTGGCTATTCAGGGTCTTTTCAGGTTCCATACAAATTTTAGGATTATTTGTTCTAGCTCTGTGAAGGATGCTGGTGTTATTTTGATAGGGATTGCATTGAATATGTAGATTGCTGTGGGTAGTATTGACATTTTAACAATGTTTGTTCGTCCTATCCAGGAGCATGGAATCTTTTTTCATTTTTGTGTTTTCTTCAATTTCTCTCATAAGCTTTCTATAGTTTTCAGCATATAGATTTTTCACCTCTTTGATTAGATTTATTCCTAGGTATTTTATGGTTTTTTTTTTTTTTTTTTTGTGCAACTGTAAATGGGATCGATTCCTTGATTTCTCTTTCTGTTGCTTCATTGTTGGTGTATAGGAATGCAACCAATTTCTGTGAATTGATTTTATATCCTGCAACTTTGATGAATTCATAAATCAGTTCTAGAAGTTTTTTTTGGTGGAGTCTTTTGGATTTTCCATATAGAGTATCATGTCATCTGTGAAGAGTGAAAGTCTGACCTCCTCCTGGCCGATTTGGATGCCTTTTATTTCTTTGTGTGGTCTGATTGCAGAAGCTAAGACTTCCAATACTATGTTGAATAACAGTGGCGAGAGTGGACATCCCTGTCTTATTCCTGACCTTAGGGGGAAGGATGTCAGTTTTTCCCCATTGAGGATGATATTAGCATTGGGTTGTTCATATATGGCTTTTATGATCTCGAGTTATGCTCCTTCTATCCCTGCTTTCTTGAGGGTTTTTATCAAGAAAGGATGCTGTATTTTGTCAAATGCTTTCTCTGCGTCTATTGAGAGGATCATATGGTTCTTGTCCTTTCTTTTATTGATGTGATGAATCACATTAATTGTTTTGCAGATATTGAACCAGCCCTGCATCTCAGGTATAAATCCCACTTGGTCGTGGTGAATAATTTTTTTAATGTATTGTTGGAGCCTGTTGGCTAGTGTCTTGTTGAGAATTTTTGCATCCATGTTCATCAAGGAAATTGGTCTATAGTTCTCCTTTTTAGTGGGGTCTCTGTCTGGTTTTGGAATCAAGGTAATGCTGGCTTTTTAGAAAGAGCTTGGAATTTTTCCTTCCATTTCTATTGTTTGGAACAGCTTCAAGAGAATAGGTGTTAACTCTTCCTTAAATGTTTGGTAGAAATCCCCTGGAAAGCCATCTGGTCCTAGACTCTTGTTTTTTGGCAGATTTTTGATTACTAATTTGATATCCTTACTGGTTATGGGTCTGTTCAAATTTTCTATTTCTTCCTGTTTCTATTTAAAGTTTTGGTAGTGTATATGTTTCCAGGAATTGGTCCATTTCTTCCAGATTGCCCATTTTATTGGCATATAATTACTCATAATAGTCTCTTATTATTGTTTTTATTTCTGCTGTGTTGGTTGTGATCTCTCCTCTTTCATTCTTGATTTTATTTATTTGGGTCCTTTCCTTTTTCTTTTTGATCAAACTGGTTAGTGGTTTATCAATTTTGTTAATTCAGAGAACCAGCTTCTGGTTTCATTGATCTGTTCTACTGCTTTTTTGTTTTGTTTTGTTTTGTTTTTGTTTTTGTTTTTTTTTTTTTTTTTTGGTAACAATAGTATTAATTTCTGCTCTAATCTTTATTATTTCCTGTCTTCTGCTGGTTTGGGGTTTTATTTGCTGTTCTTTTTCCAGCTCCTTAAGGAGTAAGATTAGGTTGTGTATCTGAGATCTTTCTTCCTTCTTTAGGAAGGCCTGGATTGCTATATACTTTCCTCTTATGACTGCCTTTGCTGCATCCCAGAGGTTTTGGGTTGTGGTGTTATCATTCTCATTGACTTCCATATACTTTTTAATTTCATCTTTAACTGCTTGGTTAGCCTCATTCTTTAGTAGGATGTTCTTCAGTCTCCAAGTATTTGTTACCTTTCCAAATTTTTTCTTGTGATTGATTTCGAGTTTCATGGTGTTGTGGCCTGAAAATATGCATGGTATTATCTCGATCTTTTGTACTTACTTAGGGCTGATTTGTGTCCGAGTATATGGTCTATTCTGGAGAACGTTCCATGTGCACTGGAGAAGAAGGTGTATTCTGCTGCTTTAGGGTGAAATGTTCTGAATATATCTGTTAAGTCCATCTGGTCCAGGGTGTCATTCAAAGCCATCGTTTCCTTGTTGATTTCTTGATTTGATGATCTATCCATTGCTGTGAGTGGGGTGTTCAAGTCTCCTACTATTATGTTATTATTATCAATGAGTTTCTTTATGTTTGTGATTAATTGATTTATATATTTGGGTGCTCTCACATTTGGCGTATAAATGTTTACAATTGTTAGGTCTTCTTTGTGGGTAGACCCCTTGATTATATGATATAATACCCTTCTGCATCTCTTGACACAGTCTTTATTTAAAACTTTTTTTTAATGTTTATTTATTTTTGACAGAGAGAGAGACAGAGCATGAGCAGGTGAGGGGCAGAGAGAGGGAGACACTGAATCGAAAGCAGGCTTCAGGCTCCGAGAAGTCAGCACAGAGCCTGACATGGGGCTTGAACTCATAGACCGTGAGATCATGACCTGAGCCGAAGTCAGATGCTCAACTGACTGAGCCACCCAGGCTCCCTGATACAGTCTTTAAAGTCTGGATTGTCTGATAGAAGTATGGCTACTCTGGCTTTCTTTTGTTGATTATTAGCATGATAGATGATTCTTCATCCCGTTATTTTCAATCAGAAGGTGTCTTTAGGTCTAATGTGGGTCTCTGTAAACACCATATAGATGGATCTTGTTTTCTTATCCATTCTGTTACTCTATGTCTTTTGATTGGAGCATTGTGTCCATTAATGTTTAGAGTGAGTACTGAAAGATATGAATTTATTGTCTTGTGGAATTGGAATTTCTGGTGGTGTTCTCTGGTCCTTTCCAATCTTTGTTGCTTTTGGTATTTATTTATTTATTTGTTTGTTTATTTATTTATTTATTTATTTATTTATTTATTTATTTCTATTTCATCTTTTCTCCGCTCAGAGAGTCCCCCTTAAAATTTCTTGTAGGGCTGGTTTAATGGTCACAAACTCCTTTAATTTTTGTTTGTCTGGGAAACTTTTTATCTCTCCTTCTATTTTGAATGACAGCCTTGCTGGATAAAGAATTCTTGGTTGCATATGTTTCTGATTCATCACATTGAATATATCCTGCCACTCCTTTCTGGTCTGCCAAGTTTCTGTGGATAGGTCTGCTGCAAACCTCATCTGTCTTCCCTTGTAGGTTAGGAACTTTTTTTCCCTTGCTGCTTTCATGATTCTCTCCTTCCCTAGTATTTTGTGAATTTGACTATGATATGCCTTGTTGATGGTCGGTGTTTGTTGAATCTAATGGGGGTCCTCTGTGCTTCCTGGATTTTGATGTCTGTGTCTTTCCCCAGGTTAAGAAAGTTTTCCTCTATAATTTGCTCACATAACCCTTCTGCCCCTATTTCTCTCTCTTCCTCTTCTGGGACCCCTATGGTTCTGATGTTGTTCCTTTTTAATGAGTCACTGATTTCTCTAATTGTTAAATCGTGCTCTTTTGCCTTAATCTCCCTCTTTTTTTTCTGCTTCATTATTCTCCATAAGTTTGTCTTCTATATTGCTGATTCTCTGTTCTGCCTCATCCATCCTTGCCGCCACTGCATCCATCTGTGATTGCAGCTCAGTTATAGCATTTTTTATTTCATTCTGGCTATTTTTTACTTCTTTTATCTCTGCAGAAAGGGATTCTAATCTATTTTCGACTCCAGCTAGTATTCTTATTATCATGATTCTAAATTCTGGTTCAGATATCTTGCTCATATCTGTGTTGGTTAAATCCCTGGTTATCGTTTCTTCATGCTCTTTCTTTTGGGGTGAATTCCACCATTTTGTCATTTTGAAGGGTGAAAAGGAATTAATGAGGTAGGAAAATTAAAATTAAAATCAAAAAAATATTAAAATTAAAAAATTAAACACACACAAATTGAATAAATGATGCTAGATCCTAGGTGTGTTTGGTCTGGGTGTTGGAAGTGGTTTGACAGATTAGAGAAAAAAAAGGGGGGGGAAGGAATCATTTGAGAATTTGAAACAATGAATACACTGAAGTACACTAAAATGAGAGGACGGGAGGAAAATAGAATTTGAAAAAAATATACACAAAACTAAAGAATATAGTAGAAAAAAATTAAAGAAAAATATTTTTAATAAAATTAAAAATAATTATGAATGTTTTCTTTTTCTGTGTTCAAGAAAAAGAAAAGAAATGAAAAAGAGACAAAAGATTAAAAAAAGAAAAAAAAGGAAGTCGTTTGAAAATTTCAAAAAGTGAATACACTGTAGTAGACTAAAATAAAATAATGGAAGTAAAATATAATTTGAAAAAACTTACATAAAAGCAAAAAATATAGTAAAAAATTAAAGAAAAATATTTTTAATAGAAATTAAAAGTAAAAATGAAGTTTTTCTTTCTGCATTCAAGAAAAAGAAAAGAAACAAAAAAGATAAAAAAAGAAAAAGAAAAGGAAATCATTTTAAAATTTGAAAAGGTGAATACACTGAAGTAGACTAAAATAAAATGATGTAAGTAAAATAGAATTTGAAAAAATTTACACAAAAGTGAAAAATATAGTAATAAGAGTTAAAGAAAAATGTTTGTAACAAAAATTGAAAATAAAAATGAATTTTTTCTCTTTCTGTATTCAAGAAAAAGAAAAGAAGTGTAAAAGAGAAAAAAAAAAGAGAATTGAATAGATGGACCTGCTAACAGATTGAAGTAAGACTGAAATTATTTCATTTTCCCCTAGAAGTCAGTCTGTGTAGCACTTTATAGTCCATAAACTACGCGGGTGATGAGACTTATGTTCTTGAAGAGCGAAGTTGGCCCAGTTGGGTGGGGCTTAGTGTAATGGCTCCTCTCTCCACTAGATGGCGCTGCTAGCCTACTGGGCTGGAGTATTGGGGCGCTTGTAGGTGCATATGCGCATGCGCGGGAGAAGGGAAAATGGCGTCACCTGGTCTCCAGTATGGGAACTCTGTTCTCTCTGATCAGCAATCGCGCACCCTCTGTCTTCAGCTCTCATCCACTCCTGGCTTTTTCACTCTGTGAACAGGCCCCAGGCAGTACCTCTCTCCCGAGTTTTGTCTCAGATGCGGCTGTTTTCCCCAGCTCTTTACTTCTGAAGGACTGTGGCTTTGACCCATTCTGCCCCTCTGTGGGAAGGTCTCACCGAGCAGTGGCCAAATGAGCAATGGCTGAATGACAGCTGCACCCAGGAACGCTTGCTCGACCCTGCTGCTGCCGGTGCCCCGAGGCTAAGGCCAGGCGCCAGTCCGCCCCAGAAAAAGTTCGCGAGATAGCGTAGCAGCAGCTTTTCAGGGATTGTGGAAAATCACAACACACATCTGGCACCAGGCTTCACCCCTAACGACCTTGTTCCAGCACCAGCAAATGTGGTGCTGGGGTCTGCTGGGACCAGGTGGCTTCAACAGTCCCTACCAAATGTCCTTCCAGCAGTGGAGTGCTTTTCCCTGTGTGGCCCGAGAACCTCCCGGACCCCACTCTGTTCCTGGGGATTCACCCTTCCCACCAGAGCACCGCCAGGTATGGAGCTGCGGAGTTGCAGCCTTTGCGCTCCCCTTGTTACAGTCTTAATGGAATTTAAACCCTCTCCTTTCTCCCTTTTTAGTTTAGACCCTGCAGCAGTTTCCAATTTTCCACTTTCTCTCCAGCTGCTTTTGGGTCCTCTCTCTGCTCGCAAAAGCACCTCCCTTCCTGCGCCTTCTAGCTCCCCAAGTTCACCTCTTGGTGCTGTGTACCTGCTGAATTCTGTGGTTCAGGTTGTGCAGATTGTTGTGTTAATCCTCCAATCAGTTTTCTAGGTGTGCAGGATGGTTTAGTGTTGGTCTGGCTGTATTTCATGGATGCGAGACAGAGAAAAAACTTCCAGGCTGTTCTGCCATCTTGGCTCCTCCCTAAATGTTTATTTTTGAGAGAGAGAGAGCCGCGTGCGTGAGTGCACACACGTGGTTGGGAGAGAGGCAGAGAGAGACACACACACAAAATCCAAAGCAGGCTCCAGGCTCTGAGCTGTCAACGCAGAGTCCAACGCCAGACTTGAACTCACAAATTGTGAGATAATGACCTGAGCCCAAGTCTGATGCTTAACCAACTGAGCCACCCAGGCACCCCAGATTAGAAATATTTTTACATTATTTTCTGTGAACTGCTAATTTATATATTTTTCTCATTATTATGCTATTATATTAGGCTTATTTTTTTCATAGGAATTTTATATATTTCTTTTTATATATTAAAGCCTACTTCACCCCCAAATATGCTGAAGTAATTAGTCTAGGGATAGCATAATTTTTAAAATGTCTCAAGATGATACTAATATACAGCCACAGTTGAGGGTCAGTGGTTCAGCTTTATTTGTAGCTTTATGGTAATACCTTTCACATTATAGAAGGTTTTGTTATATGGTACACTTGTTAGCGTCTCTCTGTTTTTCACTCATAATCAATATTTTATGCAGAACTGAGTATCTTTTTCCAACTTATTTATAATGTCTTTCATTCTACAAAAAATAAATTTTAATATTGTCAAGATTATCAATCATTTTCTCTTTGTCATCAGATTGAAATATAGTATTTTTATTGTCCTGAAAGTAGATACAAGGGTCCTGGGTCAAGGTCAAATTACTTTTTGCTTGTCTACAGTAATAACTCTGCTGAGTCTACCACACTCCAGTTACCCCTCTCTGGGGTGACTCCATGAAGGCCTGATGTCAATCTACCTAAACTGGTGTGTACTCCATGGGCAAGGAACCACAAAGTAAGAATCTAGAAGTTTAGCCAGAAAAAGTACAGCTGTCTCTTAACCCCTCCCCTGTGAGACGAAGAGAAACTCCATCTCCCGAGTGTAAATGAATTTTCCTTTGAACCCATAGAGAAGGATCCTTGGTTTTTGCCCTTTAGAATGTAAATAAACAACTCCAGGGAGAAGCTAAGACTAGTTTCTCTGAGTTTACAACCCATAGGTTGGCTCCATGGTGCTGGCTCCATGTCATCCCTTTCTTGAAATGTGAACCTATGCCTCAAGGGAGGGAAATCTCTGGAGTTTTCACTGACTATTCAGTCATAATTTAACTTCCATACCTTGTGTTTTAGTCCAGAAGTTCTACTTGTGCAGAAACAAAAAAATAATTTCTCTACAGTCCCATACTATGGTTGATACTTTTGTAACCCCCTTAAGTAATCTTTTCTTATGCCAAAGGCATAAAGATAATCTCAACTCTTTTAAAAATTTAGTTTGTGTTTTATATTTGAAGCTTTAGGCTGTCTGGAATTTACTTTCGTGTCGACTATGAAGTAAGAAATTAATTTTATTTTTTTCCATGTGGACAATCTACTGTACCATTCCAGTTTATTATTAATAATTAATTCCTTCTCGTCATCGATTTTCAATTCTATATCTCAAATATAGCAAACTACAGCTTTTAAAAAAAATTTTTTTTTTAAGTTATTTTGAGAGAGGCAGAGACAGCACAAACAGGGGAGGGGTAGGGAGGGAGGGAGAGAGAGAGAATGCCAAGCAGGTTCTGCACTGTAAACGTAGAGCCTGATGCATGGCTTGAACTCACAAAACCGTGAGATCATGACCTGAGCTGAAACAGAGAGTCTGATGCTAAACCAACTGAGCCACCCAGGTGCCCCAAGCTTACGTCTGCATCAATAATACACTATTTCATTTACCAAGGCTCAATGATAAATTTTGATTAATGCAAGCTTTCTTTTCCTACCCTCTCTCCTCTTTTCTTGCTTCCTTCTTTCCTCCCTCCCTTTTTCTTCCTTCCTCTTTCTTTCTTTCTTTCTTTCTCTCTTTCTTTCTTTCTTTCTTTCTTTCTTTCTTTCTTTTTCTTCTCTCTCCCCCATCTTTTTACTTTTTAATTTTTTTCTTCTCTTCTTCTCTTCCATCATTGCCATACTCATCCTCCTTTTCCTCCTTCTCCTCCCCCCTCCTCCCCCTCCTCCTCCTCCTTCTTCTTCTTTTTCCTCTTCTGCCTTCTTCCTTCTTCTTCTTCACCATTCTTAAAACTTTCAAGTTTCCTACAAATTCTGGGGTAAGCTTAATACATTCCATAAATAAACTCTTTGGAATTTGATTAGAATTGCGTAGAACTGATAGATGAAATTGTGAAGAACTGCCATCTTTACCATATCAAAATGTTTTCATCTATGAACCTGACTACTGTGTTGAACGTGGACTCTGGGAAAGAGGGGCAGAAAAGGAGGATGGCAATGATATAATCACATATACCAGCTAAGAGGTTACTGGAGCAATAATGTAAACAAGAAAGATACTGGCCCCTTAAAGTGGTAACGGCAGAGGTGTTAAGAGGTGGTAATGTTTTGAATGTTTTTTTTAAAATTGTTAACAGGATTTCATGACTGATTGGATATGATATTTGAGAGAAAGAAAAGAGTAAGAGGGCCTCGATATTTTTGCCGAAACAGCAGGAATGATGGAGTTTATATCAATTAAGAAGAAAGTTGTAGGTAGAGCCAGATTTGGGGGAAGAATTTCAAGAATTCATTTTGGAGTACACTCAGTTTGAGATATTAATGAGCAAAACTGGGAAGAGGTCTGGACCAGTAATATAAATTTGGGAGTCATCAGCTTGCAGAGGGCATTTAAAGCCATGGGAGTGGATGGGATCACCAAGAGTTTGAATGGAGAACAAAACAAGATCAAAGACTAATTTCTGGAAATTTTCAATATTAAGAAATTGGAAGAAAAGAGGAGAAATCAGCAAACATCAGAAAATGTACAAACAGCTATGAAAGAATAAATAAAATATAAGGATGTGGAATGTGCTGGAAGTAACAAAAAGACAAATCAAGGAGGAAGTCACAATTTTTGTGCAAGTACCACTGACAGGTCAAATAAGATGACAGCTGGAAAAAAATCACAGGATTTAACAATGTAGAAGTCATGGCATCATCGACATGAGCAGTTTTGGTGGAGTGTTGGGATGAAAATCTGAGGTGTATGGGTTTAAGAGAGAATGAGAAGAGAGAAAATGGATAAAGCCAGTCTAGACAATTTCTTTCTATATGTGTTGTTGCCAACATGAGTAGGGAGGTTAGGTGATACCAAATGGGGAAAATGAGATCAAGAGGAAAAATATGGAGGAGAAATAAGAAAATGCTTATTGTTTAAGGGAATAATCCAGCAATTAAAACATTAAAAGGAATTCCAATGTTTTACAACTTCAAGAAAATCAGAAATATTACTCCAGCAATGTTTGTTTTTGTTTTTGTTTTTGTTGTTTTCTTTCCAAAATGTGCTTCCTCTAGCCCAGATTCACTCACTTCCCTGGCACAATCTCTGCTTGAACCTCTCATTTGCTAATCAATCAAAGCCTTGACCTCCTTTCCACTGAGTCTAGCCCATCCTCTCCCATCTGCCTTGGACCTTGAGAAGGCTCATTCTTTCTAACAGCCTAGATCTTTCTCTGATCTAGAACCTACATCAGAGATGACTAGAAACTTGGCTTCAAGGACTCCTCTAGGAAGTGAATGTCAGGGTCAGGGGTGAACAGAAGGTAAAGCTGAGGGTAAGCCAGACAATATCCTTATTCAATAATTTATTTTCTTATCGCTGCTGTTTGTTTGGGGCCATGTTGGTTTCAGGCTGCAACCCAGGGGAAATGTAATTGGGAAAAGACGTTTCCCTTGAAAACTGGGTCAGTGCTGAACTAGTTGCAAATGCAGAGCCACAGGAGTATTAAATACTCTGAGGGTGTTTTTTACTACCTTACTTATCATGAATGTTGAGATTTAAAACCTATTAAATCACAACAACCTATCTCAATGAGGTTTTGTACGTTTTCTTTTGGCATTTGTAAAATAATTTTTTTCTGAAGCTACAATAATAAAAATCTTATTTAGCTTATTTAGGTGGTATGTCTATTGTTCCATACATTTATATTTTCTATCTAAAAAATTGCTTACTTTGTAGCATTAGGTACAATTACTACATTACTAATAATCACATAATTATGATCCTAATCTTTAATACTTGATTCACAATATTTTGAAATTTTCATAGCATTAAAATAACACTGCAGGTCAAAGATATACTTCTATGGAATAATTTATCTGGATAGTTTGCAAATATTGCACATATTCTTATCCCTCTTATTTGAAGTTAGAAGAAAACTTTAGACACCAAAAGATAAGCAGTTATCAGAAAAATTCTGTTGACTCTGAAAATACCATTTGACATTTTCTATTAAGTTTTGGGAGTGGAAAGGAACGTTTCCTTTACATTTGATTTATTTGTGTAAGACTGAACATAGTAAGTGATTTAAAAACTCTTCTTGACTTCTGCTTTCTGGTCCAATATTTAAGGAGCTTGGGAATCATCACTTCCATCCTCAAAACAAGGTAAAAGTTGAATAAACCAAAAATCAATAACTAGTCTGAAATCCATTAGAAAATTAAAATAACAAAGCCCCCAAACTGGAAAGATAGGCAGATAAAGAGAATCACTGCTTATGGGGAGCAGAAGCCAGGGTGGGAGCCTGGCAGGATGCCTAAAGAGCAATAGACTAATTGCTGGAAGCCGGGTGTGGACTACTTTGGGAGATAAAAACTCATGGGGGGCTGGGGGGAGTTGAGTTTTGGGGGGAGTTGAGTGAGGGCCTGCATTTTCTAAATTTTACCTCCAGGAACCCCATCTGGTTCTTAGGGTGAAGATCAGAGAAAAATCCCCTCATGCTTCTGGCAGAAGAAGAGGAAAAGTAAGCAGTTTCAAATAAGTCCAGAACACTCTGGTCTCCAAAACAAAGGCCTTCCATCAAGGGACACTATTTCACGAGAGATTTAATTTGGGTTTTAACAGACCCTAACCAATCTGCGGAAAGGAAAATGCCGACTCTGGCCCTCTAGCCTTTCCATTTCACCAAGTGGGGGAAAACAAACCTGAGAAGAACTTGTGAAGATCACAGCCCAGGGACATAGGATCCCAAAAGCCTAAGACTTAACATTGGATTATAGATAGAATGCCTTCCCTCCCCAACACCGTCCCACCATGAGAATACGGTTCCTATATAACATCAAGGGGTTACAGCTGAAAGAACCACAAGGCTCAGAACCTATGTAGGAGGTGTCTGAAAAGAAACCCCAAGACAATACAGGCAACAAAAACAAAGTAATTAGATGGAAGTTAGACTCAAAGTCCACAACTAATGAAACAGTAAACACAAATGCACTCTTAGCTATAAACATAAAGCCTCACATTAAATGCCTTATCTCAGTTCTTTTTACCTGACACATCATATCTGACTTTCCGCAAAAATCGTAAGTCATGCTAAAAGGCAAAAAACACAATCTCAAGAGATAAAACAAGCATCAAAATCAGACTCAGGTGTGGTAGAAATTTTGGAAATATCAAACTGGGAATTTAAAGTAACTGTTATTAGTAAGCTAAGGGCTGAAATGTAAAAACTGAGCAACATGGAAGAACAGAAGGACAATGTCAGGAGAGAAATAAAACTCAAAAGAAAGAATAAAAAAATGCTAGAAATCAAATTTCCTAACAGAAATAAAGAATACCTCCTACAGACTCATCGGTGCAATAGACATGACCTAGTTTGCTGAGAGTTTGCATCATGAATAAGTGTAGGATATTGTAAAATGCTTTCTCTGCATTTATTAATATGATTATATGATTTCTCTTGTTTAGCCTGTTTATACAGTGGATTGCATTGATTTTTGCAATCAATTTGGATTAATTGATTTTTGAATGTTGAACCAGTCTTGAATACCTAAAATAAATCTCACTTGGTTTTATATATGGTCGGATTCAACGTGTTAATGCTTTCTTGAGAATTTCTCAGTTTATGTTCATGAGAGATATTGGTCTCCAACATTCCTTTATTATGATGTTTTTGCCTGTTTTGTATGAAGATAGTTCTGCACTCTTAGAAAGAATTAAGGAGTACTTTCTCTGCTTCTATTTTCCGAAACAGATTGTGGAGAATTGGTATCATTCTACTTAAATATTTGATAGAGTTAACCAATGAACCCACTGGTACAAATAAGCAAATGGAAAGATGCTTAACATCATATGTCAGTAGGCAATTGCAAATTAAAACAAGATAACATTACACCCATTAAATGGCAAAAATCAAAAACACTGATGATGCCAAAGGCTTATGGAGATTTGGGCTAACAATTCTCATTCATTTTTGGTTGGAACACACAATGGTACAGTCACCTTGTAAGAGAGCTTGAAAGTTTCTTAGAAAACTAAACATAACCTTGCCATACAATCCCACAACTGTGTTCTGTGGTATTTAGTTGAAAACTTATGTCCACACCAAACTTGCACACAAATGTTTATTATAGTGTTTTATCTGTAATTACCAAAACTTAGAAGTAACCAAAATATCCTTCCGTAGGTGAATGGATAAACCATGGTGCATCCATTTAATGGATTATTTTTCAGTGATAAAAAAAAAAAAATGAGCTGTGAAGACACAGAGGATCTTTAAATGAATATTACTAAGTGAAAGAAGCCAGCCTGAAAGGCTGCATACTATGTGATTCCAACCATATGACTTTATAGACAAAGCAAAACTGTAGAGAAAGTAAAAAGATCAGTGGTTGCCAGGGGTTAGGGAGAAGGATGAATAAGTGAAATTTAAGAGATTTTTAGGGCCGTGAAACCTTACTGTATAGTACTGTAATGATGAATAGATGATATTATGCATTCACAGAGTGCAGTCTAATGTAAACTATGGACTTAGTCAATACTAATGTCTAAATATTTGTCCATCAATTGTAACAAATGTATCACACCAATGCAAGATGTTAATAAAATAAGAAACTGTGGAGGGTGGGGGGAAGAGAAGAGACTATACAGAAACTGTACTTTCTGCTCAATGCTTTTATAAACCTAAAACTGCTCTAAAGATAAAGTCTATTTAATTTTAAACAGTTCATCTTTACTGTTTTGTTGTTATCTTGAATAAGCTTTAATTTCATGACGAGAATTAATAAAAGAAATAGTATTGTTGCTTAAAAAAATATCAGATAGCGTGTGGTAAGGTGTAGAATAACTCTGTAGTCCTGTACTTAAAAGAAATGATTTCTCCTTTAACATCACTTAAATGACAAAAAGCTGCTGATGTGGAAGAGAAGAAATTATTTTGTTAGTTGTTAGGCATGATTTTCTAGGTAGCTGCAGTTTCTTAGAATAATTCATAGTTAATATTGGTCAAAGAAGCAGTGAAAATTTCACTTGACTTCTGCTTTCATTTTGTAGAACTCAAGTGATTATAAGAGACATGTAATGACAGAGCAAATGATGATTAGCATTTGAGATACAAAAGATAGCTTTTTGTTCATTTTTGTTGCTAGATAAAAAATGAATGAAGGGCACATAAATTTAGTCAAATTAACCAGAATCTTATTGAATAACTATATCACATAACCATTTCAGAGTTTGATTTATTTTAGGTTACCAGACACTTGATAAATGACAAGAATTTTAAGTATACTTGGCTAAGTTCTGTCATTTGATTGGGAAAATAGAAAAATGAAATCACATATTAAATTATATCAGATTTTATGGTAATCATTTGAACTGTAATATAATTCTAATTGGTTTACCGGTGAATTTTTTCGGGTTCTTATTTCTGGCATTTTTGATGATCAATTTCAATTTGCTTTCATGTATTTTATTTCTCCTTCCATCATCTGTCTTTTAATATTGTGAAACTTGGTAATAATATATTCATTTGAATTTTATGAGCCCAGTAAATGTCCTTTTATGATGCCTTTTTCATTTAGAGAGAAAAAGGCATTCCTAGCCTCAGAAGGTTATTTCTTTAAGCTTTTTATAAAAGCTAGTCAAATTGGTTCAACCGTCCTGACCTCTTCAGTTTTAGTCAGTTTTCCATTTTACTGTTGCAAGTAAAAGTACATCTCAAGTTTTTAGTAGCTATCAAAATTGAAGTACCGAAGATAAAAATTGGGGGGAAAAAACCCCAGCATGCTATGAAAACAAATTCCATAAGAGACATTATAGTATCATTGCAATTATATTATCCCCTTTGGACATAAAAGAGTAAGAAAATTTTTATTTTGTGACTGACTACCCTGAAGTTTGTACTATAACACTCCTATCCTCAAAATATTTTCACATATTTTGCACATTTATAGTAATAGCCACTATCACCTGAGCACTTTATATGAGATACCACCAAGCTAAATGTATTAGCGAAGGACGATTCAGTTCAAGAAGAGAATAGTAACGGTTTTAGCACAGAGCAAGTGCTTGGTAAAAGTCAGCTACTCTTATTACCCTTCTTAGACCATTATTTTTTTTTTCTTTTTCTAATCTGAGATCTCTCAATTTTCTTCCTAAATTGAGATTTAATTTATGTGCAGTGAAGTGCATAAATGCACAGTCTAAGTGTACAGTTCAATGAGTCTTGAAAAATGATTATATCATGTGACCCATACCCAATCATGATATAGCATATTTTGATCTTCCTAGAAAAAGTCCTTGCTCCTTTGCAATCAATCTCTCCAACTGAGTAGAGACAACCTTTTTTTTTTTTTTTTTTTGTATTTTTTAATGTTTATTTATTCTTTGAGAGAGAGAGAGAGAGAGAGAGAGAGCGAGCACAAGCAGGGGAGGAGCAGAGAGAGGGAGACACAGAATGTAGAGTAGGCTCCAGGCTCTAAGGTGTCAGCACAGAGCCCGACATGGGGCTCGAACTCACAAACTGTGAGATCATGACCTGAGTCGAAGTCGGATGTTTAACCTACTGAGCCACTCAGGTGCCCCAGACAACTTCTATTCTGATCTCTATTAGTTTAGATAATTTGTGCTTCTCCCCAAACCTTCTAGAGAGGAATTATATAGCTGTTCTTTCATTTCTGGCCTCTTTCAGTCATGTTTTTGAGCTCATCCACATTGTTCTGCCTATCAGTAGCTTGTTTCTTTTTGTCTCTGAGTGATAGCTCATTTGTATGAATATATCTCAATGTGTTTGTTCATTCACCTGTTGATGAGCATTAGTTGTTTTCAGTGTTTGACTATTGCTAATAAAATGAATCCAGGTCCATTCAATGAAATGCAAGGAGGTACTTATAGCTACATTTTAGAGTATAGGGAAGAAGTGGTAAGAGATCATGCTGAGAAAACTATGGGGACAGTAATGAAAGACTTTATTTTGCTCAGGGAGTTTGATTTTAATTGTCAAAATGATAGGGACCATTTGAGGAAACGATGTGTCAGATAATCATTTCAGAAATACTACTTGGGGGATAATGAGCAAAACTCATGACTGTCTATAGGCTGTACATCACAGGAGGAAGAAAGGTATTGCTCAGAATTGAAGTATGCCAACTATTTCCTGTGAGTTAAAGCATGAAAGAGTAAGTTAGCATGTTAAGTTAGTAGGTGCATGTTTGGGGAAGAGGTTTTGTGGGCACTCTGGTATAAGAAGTAAGCACCCTACGCATATACAGATCAGTCAGCCATAGGTTTGAGGGGATCACCTGGCAGAACTGTGGAATGTTCTGCACTGTCAGTGCAGAGCCTGACTCAGGGCTCAAACCCACGGACTGTGAGTTGGACACTTAACTCACTGAGCCACCCAGGTGCCCCTACTTTAAAATTCTTATATCCTGATTGGTACCATTCAGAACAATCAGACCAAGGGTGGGTTTCGGTCTGCAGGGTCCAGAGGAAGCAGTGTGAGACTTAAGAACACAGGGGAGCCTGAACATATCCACCACCTAATTTTTCTTTATTTTAGAAACTGCCCGGGGCGCCTGGGTGGCTCAGTAGGTTAAGTGTCCGACTGTGGCTTGGATCAAAAATAAATAAACCTTTAAAAAAAAATAAATTAATTAATTAATTAATACATACCTACATACATACTGCCTAAGCCTGGACCTGTTTGTCTAGGGTAGTTATGAATGTTTGTTCATTAGGTACCAGAGACAAAGTATGTAAGAGAATGAGAAATTGTCTTCTGATTTTGTAATTTAATGGATTAGAATTATTGGCTTCAGCACTATAAGTGTATTACTCTGCAAAGGGCATTAGTATACTGCATCATTTTATTCTCACTGGAGTGTCACGCCCTCTCGGAAATCTCACTGGATAATTTTTCCTTTAGAGTAAGTAGCTCATTTGAGATCACAGAGCTAGTGACAGAGCCAGGACTTATACCTTCAAAATTTTTTTCCATCACACAATCCACTAGCTACAGAATTCACAAGTTTTTCATACAAGTGAAAGGCACAATGGTTTACTACAAATACTGTGACCATCCTAGGTGCAGTGACATTATCAATTTTAATTATCACTGGTCATATCAAAGGGATATAGAAGGGGCTGTTTCTACTGATATTTATTTTTAACTGAGATATAATTGACATATAACATTGAATTCGTTTCAGATGAACAACATGATGATTTGCTATATGTATGTATTGAGAAATGACTACCACAGTAAGTTTAGTTAAGATCCATTACCACACATTGTTAAATAATTTTTTCCTTGGGATGAGAACTTTTGAGATCAATTCTCTAACAATTTTCAAATATTCAATACAGTATTGTTAACAATAGTTACCATGTTGTACATTATACCTGCAGGACTTACTTATCTTATAACTGGAAGCTTGTATCTTTTGACCACTTTCACCTACATTGCCCACCCTCCAAACTTGGAAGCAAACCAAAATTTTAATCATTATGTATTCAAACTTAGCACAAAATGATGCTTAGGACATAAATAAATATCTCTCGAGTGAATAAATTAATGAAGGAAGCTACTCAAACAGGAAGCCAAACAAGTGTTAAATGTCATAGAGTCATTTGTCTCTGTAATTGTCAATAGGTCATTAGGACCATTTTTGGTGTGATGTCAATGAAAGCCTTATTGCATTCAGTACAAGAGGAAAAAGGAAAAGAAAGTAAACATGGCAAAAGTAGACACATGCAGATCTGTATATTAAGCAGGATTTAATTCAGCAGTGAATGCCAGAAAAAAAATGGCTTACATACATTATAGTTAATTTCTCTCTCACATTCAATAATTACAAATCTAATAAGAAAAGACTTTCTGTGGTGTAATTTGGTGTCAGTGATGACTGAGATTCCTTTATCTTCAACTTTATCATTATGCTTCTAATTTCACACATCCCCTGAATTTATTAGAAAACATATTTATACTTAAATTATTTCTGTATGTCCTTATTTATGCTTTATTATGAGTTCTTCAGTTCATCAAAATATCCTTAGGTGTATAGAGAATGATTTTTTAAGACAGAAAGGACTTGAACGTGTTTGCAATCTATTCAGAGTGAGCTAGGATACGCTTTAATGTGGAAATCACAGGGGGAAAGAGTGAGTAATTGAAGGGTCAACTTCCCTGAGGAGATAGGATAGGATTCATAGGACTGCTTGATGTATTATCTTTGAATGCAAAAAATAATTGTCCTTTCAGACTACAGGGGAAAGAAGTAAATATATAGAGATAAATATACACAGTATTCTTATGGGTGTGGGACTTAAAGTTAATGGCACTCCATTAAGCCTCAATTTTCACTGTGAATTTGTAGGTGATTTTATTTGTTGGGACAGGGTGATTTGCTACTTCGGAGGATGGCAAAGAGAGCCTATCAAGGAATATTAAAATATAATTGTTCTTAGCATTATTAATGGCCCAATTTAAGTGGTGGTCATAAATTTGTGGTGATATCAATTTGGTCAAACTCTTAGTTTCTGCAGTAAGTCCTATGGCTGGGGTATAAAAGAAGAGAAGGGAGTCTGACTCATGACTTAGGGTATTCTGGGAAAATCACCAAGAGACATGGACAAGGGCATCAAAAATGCAGAAAAGAGAAGTCAAAGCCATAAAGTTTGCAGTATAACAAGAAAAAGTCATGAAGAAAGTGGATGTCAGACTAGGGACGGTCATGGGGAGACTGATGTTAATAACGGGTTTGCAAAGGGATAGAAGATTATGGCCATAAATTGGCTTTTTGATTTTAAAAGGGAACTTGTGGGTTGCTGAAGTGTAGTAAAAAGTGCAGCCCATTAGTGCCTAAGAAGTAAAGGACTTTTCAGGAGATGTGTCTGATGAGTTATACATACCGATAAACCGAGGATCTCCATTCTCAAAGAATGAAAAGTGATGAGTGGAGGATTTTATAGATGACCTCAGGGAGGAGGGGAAGTGGTATACGGTTGGGGCTCATAGCCAAGAAGCAACACACTCACTAGCATGCTTTCCACTGAGGAGCTGATAATTTACTTTATATTGGATTTTGATTCAAACTGCAAGAGTTGCTTTATTCATAGCAATTTCTTAATATTTAAACTGTAAGTATTATTTTTATATTAAATCACAGTTCAGATTTTTACTTTCCTTTTGACCCTCTTCCCACTACTCTGTGTTTTGCCTATTTTTTTTAAGTTTTATTTATTTATTTTGAGAGAGAGAGTGCATACACAGAGCAGGGGCAGAGAAAGAGAATTCTAAATAGGCTCCACACTGTCAGCACAGAGCCCAATATGGGGCTCAAACCCATGAACCATGAGATCATGACCTGAGCTGAAACCAAGAGTCAGATAATTGACTGAGCCACCCAGGCACCCCTGTTTGCCTGTTTTAACTACCTGCATATCATTTAACCTCATTGCTCCCTTGCATGAAGTTCAGTACCATCTCAAGTTCACTACCAACCCCAGACATTCTTAATTTTCTCTTGGACTAGTCTAATAGACTCCTACACAGTCTACCAGTAAAATCATAATTAGTCTTCCCCAAGCTGCTTTTCCTAATCTACTTCTCATTATTGCTAAATTTATCTTAGTGAAGCAGAGCTTTGAGCATCAATGGCATAGTTCCTTAAAAAATATGTCATGGTGTGCCATGCTTTTAGTAAGTGAAATCTACACTCTTTAATTGGGCATTCAATCCCTTGTATTTTTCTCACCATGCCTCCCCATTTTTTAAGTATGTCTCTCACTATATCTTTAAATTTTTTTGAATGTTTATTTTTGAGAGACAGAAAGAAACAGAGCACAAGAGGAGGAGGGGCAGAGAGAGAGGGAGACACAGAATCCGAAGCAGGCTCCAGGTTCTGAGCTATCAGCACAGATCCCAACATGGAGCTCGAACCCATGAATTGTGAGATCATGACCTGAGCTGAGGTTGGATGCTTAACTGACTGAGCCCCCGGGAGCCTCATGTCTATGTCTTTTACAAAGATTCTATGCTATTGGTTCCTAAATGTAGCCAATGATCAGAATATCCAAGCTGTTGAAGACTGAATCCTATGTTTGACTAGGAACAAAAGAATTTTTTTTTCACAAGATAAATGGTTGATTCTGATATCTGATAAATTTGCAAACTACTGTTCTAAATATTCAACATGAAACATACATCATATATTTTTTCTCATCTGATCCATTTCACTTGCAGGGTCCTCCTCCATTTTTAGCTAATGAATTGCAGTCAAAACTTCTCAGACCTAGTCCCCAGTTTGCCTCATCCTGAAGTTCCAGGTACCGTGCTAAGCACTTTACATTCTTTCATTTAATCTTCAACTCTGCTATGAGATAGATATAATTGATGCTAAGAGAGCTGTCCAAGAATATACACACCTAGAAGTCAGCACCAGGATTTGAACAGAAGCTGCCAAAACCCAAAATATTAAGAGAAAAGCATATTTTATTGGGACTTACACCAATTATACAAACCCTATTCACTTATTTTATATCAATTATCTTGCCACATGATTTTATGATCTTGTATAATGGTAATTCTACCTTGTTGAAATGTTTACTTATGATATTTGTTTTAGCTTCAGCTGTGTTTTCTTTTAGATTGGTTCCTGTCACTGAAATCTGCAATGAGGAAAAGCATTACAGAATCACAACTTTTCAAGCTATAGTGATTGAATTGTGATTAACTTGATTCACTAAACATCGATTCATCTCTTCTTAGATATCTAAAGGTATACAAAATAGCAAAATCTGGTGATAAGTAATAGTTTCTAGAAATATCAGAGGCTCAGGAAGGAGTGCCCTGGGGAAAGGAGAGGGGTCTGGAAGGTGGACAATTCAGTATCTCAATTTGTAAGGTATAAGAGTAAATGAAAATAACTTTTATCCGTTTATGAAAGGCAAAGAGAAGTTTTCCCCCTTACCTTTTCCCTTAGAGTGTTTTCTTGGACACATATTAAAACTGGGTCCTTCTACTAACCTTTGCAGGGGTTTTTAAATGTTCATTTATTTATTCTGAGAGACAGAGAGAGAGAGCACGTACAGAAGCAGGGGAGGGGCAGAGAGAAGGACAGAGAAAATCCCAAGCAGGCCGCATGGTGTCATTGCAGAGCCCCATGAAGAGTTCAGTCTCACAAGATCATGACCTGAGACAAAATCAAGAGTTGGATGCTCAACTGACTAAGCCACTCAGGCGCCCTCTTCCTCTAACCTTTGGAACAGAGACACTGATCTCCCTGAGGATTAAGCCCAGTCTCCATTTGCCCAAATAGGACCTTCTGGATTATTAGTTCCATTCTGGAATTCATCTTGTTTAGGTAAAAGCACTTGTTTTCTTGTGGTCATAAAAATTCTTAGCCTTGGAAAATCCCAAGTTAATTTTCTAGCACTGCCTTAGAAACAGATTTCTAGTCATGCCATGTTTTCTTAAAAGTTACATGCTTATACTGAATATTGCCTATTTCTGAACTTCTAAATGAAGCAAAACTATATTTCTGGAAAGCAATAACATTTCTTACATGTCCTCCTTGATGTCGTCATTACACGTCCCCTTTTTGTACAGTGTTTTCCCATTATTGCATTATTCTCAAAACAAGCTAATAAAAAGCACATAAAGTTGCTACCTTTTCTCCCATATACAAATGCCAGAATTGATATACAGAGATGGCTAAGAATTTGTCCAGTAAGATATGTATAGGAAGGAGGACTGAGGCAATAACCATCCTTCTGGCGTTCTGCCCATCAGTCTTCCTCTTTTCTGTCAGTTTTGACAGGTGTTTTGAACATGACAGAATCCTTGGAAGAACCGCTCCTTTCTCCTACAACTTATGGCAGAAGCAAGCAGGCTGGCCTGCCTCCCCATACCTCCACCTCAATGTCTTAAACCACTGAGCAAAGAAAAGCAGTTAAAACAATCAGGAAACAAATATGTAGCTCTGTAAAAATGTCACGAAAATTAATACTCAAAGTGCTCTATGACTGTATCATAATGATTCTCAAGCTGATATTTTATTTTCATAGCAAATGCCAAAGAAACTCCACCAAGATTGAAATTAGAAAATAATATTAAGCTGAAGGAACCAGAACAAAATAATATTTTCATTTTATCTCTCAAATCAGGATTTATCTGACTAATAACATTTCTGGGTTCATGTGTATTTAGCAATTTACTGAGGGCTACGCTGATATTTCAGGGATTCTTGTGAATCCTATGAAATAAATGAGTTTGCTGGGGACTGTGTGGCAGATAGCAGTCAATTGTTTTTACTAGTTAAATCTATTGATAATATAAGAAGAAAATAACAGACCTGTGAAAACTGCAATAGGAATTAAAGGGCTGATTTTGTTAGAACACAGCGTATGTGTCTTGTTTTGAAGTGTATATAACTACAGGGTTTTTAATGAAGAGAAAAATGTAGTTTCGTATTGATCTTTACTCTTAATGTTCCCTCATTTCCTCTTTTGAAATCTGATAGTACTTTGTGCAATCTTGAGATACTTGTAATGAATTACATTACTCTAGAGTAATTTATAGTCCTTTTAAGCTGTTGCTGAGTATGTTTCTCCAGGTTAGGCACATGCTGGATATTCCCCTTCTTCCTATAACACCTAGCTCAGTATCTGGTTAAAAACATGTTTGAATATTGAAAAAATTATTCAAAATCATGATTAATAAAAACCTTTCCCAAAATTTTTCCGTCAGAACCTCTACTTCCTTGGACTTTTCCGGGAGGAAGATGAAATTTGCCAGCATGATCGGTATAAATTTTGCAAGATTACGGGATAGAACTCACAGTCAAGCATTATTACCTAACATCCTTCTAAAGGATGGAGGCAGCTTGCCAACTAGCTGTCTTTGCTATTCTAAGATGTAGCTTTAACTTTCTAAAGTTTAAATATTGCTACTAAGGTTTTGCTTTTAAATCTTTCTTCAGCTTTTCAAACATGTCTTGTGGACTATTTTACAGTTATCCTGAGCTGTGTGGCGAAGTGGGGTGGGGGTGGAGCAGGGTTCAAGGACAGTTTCTAATGTCCCAGAGAATTAAGGAAATGGAGAGAGTCCTACATGAAGAAATGTGTGGCTGTGCAAACAGAAGTCCTGTGGTAGATAACATTCTATAGGATGTCATTTCTTTGAAATTCTAACATTGCATCAATAAATATTTTTTTGGCATGTCAAGGACATTTATCTCAAAAATTTTTATCAAAAACATAAATATACTCATTAATCTTTTACCAGCTGATACTCTAAGATAAATATAAATATTAGAGAAATAAGCTTGGAAAGGGCAGCACAGGCAAAATAAATGTTTGTTCAAAAGGGGAATTTAAAAGTGTCAACAAGGAGTATCTTAGATCTCCATAGGAGATATGGCTAGTCCACTTGCTTCGCAGTTTTACTGTAGGCCTGCCCTGGATAAGGGTGAGCATTTCATTAGCCATTGGCGTCCCTTCTTAGCATTTATTCTTGGTACTTGAGAAGAGACTCTATCTTATAATGACACTAAAGCTGCTTTTCCTCTCCTGGGAGCTGTGTTAACAATAGCACATTCCTTTAGCAATCACTGTGAGTGGCAAGGCAAGGACGCCTTCCATTCTGATGCTGTCTGGAAATGTTCTCCTGCATTTTTCAAGCTCCAGATTAATCTGAAGCCTCTGCTCACACATTGTGCTGCTATTAGTATTATATCTGCTGCATGGATATGAAGAGATAATATCAAGTGATGAATAATGTATTCTAAAAATACAGCCCAAAAAAGTAAGGTTGACATTTTATTATAGTAGAATCTATGGAATCAAATTTACGCTTGTCAAAAGATCATAAATGGCCTTTGAAAAACCATGGCAAAAGAGATTTCCAACTATAACAGAAGTCATTTAGTGGCTGGAAAGGTCCGAAATATCCGCCAAGGTCAAAAGAATTGAGAGAATTACATTTTATCTTTTGCTTTTCATGTGAACAATGATTCACCCATCAGATACTCAGAAGAAAGCTGTATTTTGTATGGCTGTAAGATTAGCTGATACTATCTGTAAGTTGATATTAATTTCCTTGTTTGCTGAAATTGACTGGACAGAACATGTTTCTGTTTAATGCTTCAGAATACTAAGTTCTTTTTTATATTTATGAATATATAATTTTGGTTGGGTTCATGAAGAGAAAAATAGAAAATTGTAATAATATGGGTTTTTTTGGAAGTGAAGGTCATAGCATTCATACAATTTTCAAAGGGTTCCTATATGCCAAAAACAGCTGGCATACACAAGTTGAGATAGTCTGGAAGATTTAAATAGGAGACTACGTATAAAGTGTGGGAAGTTATAGGAAAATCATGTTGATAACGCAATATTCTTGGGCTTACACCATACAAGAAAAGAACCACCAAGCAGAGGGAAAGTGGTAAGAGGGAAAGGTAGCTGGAAGAAGAGGCATAGAGGCCCATGCAGAGATAGCTTCCTGACAGTAACCGTGAACTTCAGTTGATAGGTGATACCATCTGAAGGTGATCTCTCCTTCTTCCTCCTAGGTGGGAGCCAGAAGATACTCTGATCTCATTCTCATTTCACTTTCTGTTCTCATAGTCATACACTAATTGGCAGAACCCTGGAATCCAGCGGGCAAAGAAACCTGTGATGTAGGCCAAGTGGAAGAGTCTCCAAGGACATTGAAAAAGATGATAATGGTAGGAATTGGATCCAGAGAATGAATGAATGAATGAATGAATGAATGATTACACATGTATAATATTATATATAGTGTTATACACATTTACATATAATGTATATAGGTATATATTTTTAACTATGTTAATATAACTGTATATCTATATCTATATTTATATATGTATCATCTATATCTAGCTCAGTTCTACCACTAAAGCAAGGTTACCTCTTGTTAACTCATTTTCTCCTGCAAAGTAGAAATGTGTCTCCTTGTGACTCTCACATTTGTTCAAATTCTTATTCTTAACTCTCCAGAGCATGGTTTGGTATTCCTTAAATATTTGAATACATTTAACATTTTCCTTTTAACTCATCTCTTCTCCAGTTTTAGCTAACATGGTTATCAAGAATTTCTCCTGTTATATCTAATGGGGTAGTTTAGATTCTAAAGTTAGCAAGAATGGTGGAAATGAGCATAGTTAAAATAAAATTACATTTTAAATCACTTACACCATCCATATAACATGTATACATTGTTTAATGCATGCAGTATTGTATTGGAGAGCCACGACAAAGGCAACAGAAGCAAAGTCTACATGTAGCTGTGTGGGAATTGAAGCTATTTTATCTCATATGTGACTACAAATCCACAGTGGTGAATGGAAAAGGAAGGAAAAATTCTAACATGTCCCTAATTGCCTGTAGGGTTTATGCCATTCTGTTTTAATATGAAGTCTCTCTAGTTTTTATAAATCTGTGTTTGTTTCTTCCTGCAAGGATTAAAGAAATGAGTGAAGTGACATCTTTGGAGAAGATTATAAGACATAAGTTAAATGTGTATATGTTATATTTCTACAATATATGGTTTCTACTCTCCTCTCAACTCCCAAAACCCTCTTCTTGGAGCACTATTTCATCAGTATTTCTTGTCTAAGATATTTAGACTTGGACATGATACCCCAGTTTTGAATTTCCTATGTAGAGGATAGAGAATAATAATACCTTAGACTTAAAACTATAATGCACTTACTACAACCAATAATTGCATTGCTACATTGGTTAATTTATATTAAATTAAAATCTTTAACTTTTTAAAATAAGAGCTGTTATTTAATTAGGCACTGATAAATTGAGAACCTATGTAATTTATAACCCAAATACATGCCAATTGATTGGTCTTTGATAAATATTTTTTTGAAGTCACCTAACCTGTTGCAAGAAAATTGTAAGAAATGAGATACATAAGTTTTCAAACTCTAGATGGATAAACATATTTGTGAAATATTGTAGAAGGGACTCCTTCATTACACAGATATTTGGAATTAATGAGCACAGAGGTCTTTTAATTCAATACATTCAACAAATATTCATTGAATATCTATTATGTGACAGGTGCCATAAAACAAAGTTACAATTAATAAGTAATTCATGATCCCTAGCCTAGGACTGCAGTTTGGTAGGTTGACAATATGTATGCCGAAGTTAGAGGTGGTGCTTTGAAAAGATAAATGATGCTGTGAGGGAACAGTGTAGTTAGTCTTCCTCGGGGATGAAGGTAAGGTATGTGCATGGTAGAAATTCTTCACAAAAGATATAACAGGAATCTTGAAAGATACAAGAAAGAGTGGGGGCCTCACAAAAGATACTCCAGGATAGGAAGCAGCATCAATGGTTCATTAATATTAAACTAATGTCTCCTACAGAGCTACAGAGATCATAGAGGTATAGAGAATATAGGGATATAACCAGAGAAACAAGTAAGAAAAATATTATTAAGATCTCTACCAGACTTGTATTTTGTACTTCATCCTATGAGCCTTGAGAGCCAATAAAACACTTTAAATTCAGGCGTGATTCGAAAATACCTGTCTACCAGGGTGCCTGGGTGGCTCTGGAGGTTAAGTGTCCAACTCTTGATTTTGGCTGAGATCATGATCTCATGGTTCCTGGGATTGAGCCCCACATCAGGCTCTGTGGAGCCAGTGGGGAGCCTGCTTGGGATTCTCGCTCTCCCTCTCCCTCTGCCCCTCTCCTACTTGTGTGCATGTGCTCTCTCTCTCTCTTTCTTAAAATAAATAAATAAACATGAAAAAAGGAAAATAATCTCTACCACATGGAGGATGAAGTAGATTTGGTATAATGAGGTTTTGAACTAACATAGTAGCAGTGGAAGTGGAAAGATGGGGAAATATGATGAAATCAATCACTCAGTAGAACTTCATGTTTTGATAAAGAGTTAGCATATCTCACATCTGGCTTGTTAAACCAGGTAGATAGTTGGGGCACGTGGGTGGCTCCATGGGTTAAGTGCCCAGCTCTTGATTTCACTCAGGTCATGATCTCATGGTTTGTGGGTTCCAGCCCTGCCTTGGGCTTTGCATTGACATTATGAAGCCTGTTTGGGATTCTCTCTCTCTCTCTCTCTCTCTTTCTTTCTGCCCCTCCCCTGATAATGCTCTCCTTCTCTCTCTCTCTCAAAAATAAATAAAAACTAAAAAAAAAAAAAAAAAAAAAGAAAGAAAGAAAGAAAGAAAGAGAAAAAACTAGGTAGATTGAGTTGGGTTTACCAGAAAAAGATCTGAGCATGAGAAGATTTACAGGTAAACACTTTGGCCCTTTAACTCTTAAGTTCCTTTGAGACACATAATTTTCAAAGTAGACAGTTCAATATATGATTCTAGAAACCAGAAAAAAATGTATGGGATGAATAAATAAATTAGAGAGTAAAATAAAAAAAACAACAACATATATATGGTTGCAGGCATATTATACAATAGGGAAAGAGAGGGCCAAGATCAAAACCTTCTTTTTTTTTTTTATCAAAATTTTTTAAGTGGAGGGGTGCCTGGGTGGCTTGGTCAGTTAAGCGTCCGACTTTGGCTCAGGTCATGATCTCACGGTCTGTGAGTTCGAGCCCCGTGTCGGGCTCTGTGCTGACCGCTCAGAGCCTGCAGCCTGTTTCGGATTCTGTGTCTCCCTCTCTCTCTGCCCCTCCCCTGTTCATGCTCTGTCTCTCTCTGTCTCAAAAATAAATAAACATTAAAAAAATAAAAAAAAAATTTTTTAAGTGGAAAAGGACTCATCAAAGGGCGATGTGAAGAAAAAGAGTGTCATCAATATTATCAGAAGTCAAAGGCTGATAAAATTGGATGAGGTCATTGAACTTGGTGATTAGATGTCATTGGTAAACTTGCTAGAGGAGAGGGGTATCCGTGGAGAAATTGTGGTAGAAGTTCCACGTGCACTGAAAGGTGAAAGGCTGGGCTGGGAAGAGGGAATGTAGTCATGAGCTTAGACTCTTGTATAGTCGCTGAGTGTGGGCTGTTCTTTTCAGGTGCTTTGCTTTCAACAGAAGAGTGACAGAATTATAGAGTGGAGGGGTTTGGGTGTTATACATATAGAAAAATGAACAAGAAGCTCTAGGAAGTGGGGAAATATTGAAAACACAAGAAAAGGACTGTTGATGGAGCAAGTTTTGACATGAGAAGGCAACAGATCAGATAATGAGCACAGAAAGAAGAAGGAGCCAAAAGGAGGCAATGCTTTTTGAGAATGGGAGAAATAAGGAGAGTGGATTGAGATTTAGACGAATTTGTAAGTAAGAATACTGACCAAGTTAGCATCTGATAGGTTATTTGCTCTCTGTTAGTTTTTGGAAACTGAGAATGTTGGAATTGTATTTTAAGAATTGGGGCAAGTTGATTGATGAAATGGAAAAGGGCTTCTGGGACCTGTGCAGAGTTGTTATGGGCTGAATTGTGTTCTCTGGGAAGAAAAAAAAAATAATGTTGAAGACCTAACCACGAGTATTTTAGAATGTGGCTGCATTTGGCGATAGGCTCTTTACAGAAGAGATTAAGGTAAAATGAAGTCATTACAGTAGCCCCAAATTCAATATAATTCATATCCTTATAAGAAGAGAAAATTTGGTTGCAGATATGTACTGAGGGAAGACCATGTGAAGATACAAGAAGATGGCCATCTATAAGCCAGAGAGAGTGACCTGGAACACACCCTTCATGGCCCTCCAAAGAAACCACCCAGGTGACACCTTGATCTTGGACTTGGCTTCAAAAACTGAAAAAACTAAATTTCTGTTGTTTAAGCCACCTAGTCCGTGGTACTTGTTATGGAAGCCCGAACAAGTTAATACAGAGATAAACTAAAAATAAAAGCATATTTTCATAGTGATATGTTATTTTGCTCTTCAAGATTTGGTGCTCCAGGAAGAGATGCATAAAAGTTATATTTTATGTAGTATGTGATAACTATTTTTTTAAAATAGTATATGTGTCATTGTCCTCCAGGGAAAGAACAAAATATCAAAATGATGTTAAATTTGGACTGATATGTATGAGAATAAGTGGTATATAATATATATCTACATAATTAATGTAAAATTTAAATAACACAAGGAAGAAAATTGGGAAAACAAGAAAGAAGGTGATAGGCAGTTAAGTAGGAAAGAATCAACTAAATATTTATTAAGGCTTACCACCAGGAAACATGTTTCACTAACACGTCTAAATTCACTCCTTAAAACAGCCTCTAGGATTAATATTGTCATTTTACAAATAAGGGAATTGAATGTCAGAGAAGACAAATAACTCATCAAGATCATATAACTATTAAATATCAGAACTGGGATTTGAATCTAACTCATCACCTCTAAAGAATAATACAAGAGGTATAAGAATGGAAAATATAATTAGTTGCTTGGTGAGTCATTGTTTTCATGAATTCCTTTTTTGTATTATATGAAAACACATATTTGCACAATAACATTAGGTGAAAATAAACTCGGACTTTCTTTCAATTTGTTTCAGTTCTTAATAGGCAAAAGGAAACCAGTTGAGGCTCCTGATAAATTACTTTGTATTGAGTGATAGTTAAAAACTTTAAGATGTGATTCTTACAAGCAGCGAAATAAAGAAAATAGATTATGTTATGTTACATTTTATGTCACCTGATGTGATAGTTACAGAAAGCCTAGTAAAAGATCAATCAAATTAAATCCTATTGTGGTTGTTAAAATGAATAATTTTATAGACCTAGCAGAAGATAAAACTTTATGGCTAGAGAAACAAAAAATTGTGTTTAATATACATTGTTTTTGTTAAACACCTATAAAATATTGGTTTTGAATTACAATTATAAGAGCAATGTACATTCTTAAATACTTTCAACAAATAACAGTAAAGTTGCTTTTCCTTCTTGTGTAATATATTCCCCACAGAGAGTTTGAAGAAATTTATAAATACATACTTAAGGAGGGCCTGTAGGTCTGGAGGATAATGTGGTAATCTGATTCCAATACTCCATCACACTCCCTGGAATAAATAAAACAAAGCAATAAACAAACATGAAATCAGCGAAGGTAGCAAATAAAACTACACATAATCCACAACTTCAGCATTACTAAGAGAGAGAATACCACAGCTTATCTACAAGCAGAGAAATAAATTCCTAAAGACTTCCTGCTGCCTGCTGCTTCCAGCCTGTGGGTTCAGAGAGCCAAGAGCAGGAGACCTAAAAGTCTCAGTGAAAAGAAGACATAGACAAAGCACAGGAAAAAAAAAAAATCTGTCTCTGTCTCTGTCTCTGTCTGTCTCTCATACACACACATGCACACACACATTCTCAACCAGCAAATATTTATTGAGCCTCTATCTCTCAGGAGTGAGAATTCTTACCAAAGATGCTGAGCGAAGAATGCCTTCCTCCCTTCCCTCTCCACTCCAAGAACTAAGATCTTCAGTCCAGAAGAGCCTAAAGTTGGCAGGAATGGAAATCACTAATTCTTCATGTGGGTAACTGGGAATGATGATGAGAAGGACCAATCCCAGTCCTACCTCTTTTGTCCTGGAATCATGTTTCCTAGCTGTTGAGAACACAGGTTTACATAATAGCCCCTGGTTCAATTAATATACTTCATCTTGAGAGACAATGTCCTAAACACATCCTTAAGCTGGTGCTTTAGTTTTGACCTTAGAAGGCCACATAATGTATGAAATGGTAGAATCAGCATATACTTGATTATTTACCACCATTACTCCCACTTTTTTTTTTAAAAAAAAGTAGAGGGGCGCCTGGGTGGCGCAGTCGGTTGAGCGTCCGACTTCAGCCAGGTCACGATCTCGCGGTCCGTGAGTTCAAGCCCCGCGTCGGGCTCTGGGCTGATGGCTCGGAGCCTGGAGCCTGTTTCCGATTCTGTGTCTCCCTCTCTCTCTGCCCCTCCCCCGTTCATGCTCTGTCTCTCTCTGTCCCAAAAATAAATAAATGTTGAAAAAAAAAATTAAAAAAAAAAAAAAAAGTAGAACCCTTAATCTAAGGAGAAGTTTGGGATATTTTATGATGATATATCAGACACTCTATAAGCCCTTTAACAGTGATACTGTCCAAGATGCTATAGGAAAGAAAGGCAGTTCTGTGCCCCAATACCTATTAATTCAAGTTAGGACAAGTCACTATTCACTCCAGGGTAGAACCGGTCTGATCTTTTAAACTTGGCACCAAGCAGTTAGTTGGTCTCCCTGATGGGTGGTACAGTGACAAGTTCACATTGGTCTCTACTTTTAACTGGTTTGACAGTCAATGGCAGTTGCACCTAGTAGCACTTTAGCAAGAGAGAGCCCATGCTGGGGAGCTCATGTATTATGCCACCAAGGCTATTTCATCCATAGGTCCAGTGTATGAGCACTGAAATGTATGAGGAAAGAGGCTGGCTGAACTCTTGATGAGTCATGTGTCCAGGTGTCCTGTTAAAATTCTGCAAACTTGGAGGATTTCTCCACAGCATTGCCTCCTTGAGCAAAATGGAGGTGTAACAACAGTTCATATTTTATTCACTGCAACTATTGTGATCCATTCCTGAACCAGGCCTGGGTTTTCCCCCTGCTCTATCAGCTGATTGGATGGGATCTTCTTAAAATACAGGTGTAAGTCCAAGGATTGATGTCCATACAACCAAAGCAATAAGGGAATCTTGTGTCTTTAGAAACTGTGCATGCTCCACTTTGAATATACCACTTTCATCATATAATTTGGATGATCTGACAATAACTAGCTTATGAAAGGTGGTACCAGTTCCATAGTTATTTAATATCCCATAGTCAGGATGCCAGTCTAAGTTAGGAGCAAGTAATATTCCAAGAGCTGCGTTGTTAATGCTGATTAGGTCTCTGCTGCAGATGGCCTTGCCCCGGCATCTTTGAGGTGTCTTCTATAATCCTCTATAGGGCTTGCCAAAAACTGCTTATGGGTTCTTTTCTACCACAGATAGTTCTAGAACCAGGAGATCCGCTGAGTCATATTGACCAAGTGACAGGCTGATATGGACAAAGTACGGGTATGGTACTCTGAACCTGTTGTAGAGAACTTTTTTGCTCTGGGTTCCCCTCTAAACCTATATCTCTTTGGTTCATTTGATAAATGAGATGGAGCAGTCCTTTAAGGGCATAGAATGTGCTATTTCCCAAATCTGAAGAGGTCTTCTCAATTCTCAACTGCTCCTTTAGTTGTAGAATTCTCAAAGTGCAATGATTTCCCATTTTCTGTGAATGACATGGTAGCTGAAAGATAGCGGCAATTTTTTTTTTTTTTTTTTTTTTTTTTTTTTTTTTTGCTATTCCTTTCATTAAGAGGTTGAATCCAATTTCCCTTTCCCCTGAATTTGGGCTGGACTTAGTTACTTATTTTATTAATATCCTACAGCAAAACTAATTCTCTGGGGCTTTTGAAGCCAAGTGATACATGGCCTTATAGCTTCTGCCCAGCACTCTTGAGGCATTCACTCTTAGAATCTAGTTTCTGTGTTGTGAGGAATGTCAACAAGTCCTGAGAAGACGTCTATGTGAAAAGGAACTGAGGTCCCCCCTGACAATTCCAGCTGAGTCCACAGTTAACAGCCAGCCTCAACTTGCTAGCCATGTGAGTGAACCTCCAGCCCCAGGTGATGCTGCATGGAGAGGGGAGGTGGGTTCCTGCCCTTTCCTGCTAAATTGCAGATTCATCAGCAAAATAAGTGATTGTTGTTTTTCTAAGTCACAAAGTGTTAGATTGATTTATTATGCAGCAGTGGATAATTGGAACAGAGAGAAGGCCTTGTCATGCCCCATATCACAGGACTGCTAAATACTTTACCCAAGTGGCAGGCACCTGAATGTTTTTAGGGTTTAATTCCCACACTGTGGTTCACATGTGGCTAACCATCATATACGTAGTATACTTGGCAGTTTCTGCTTACTTCTGAGTCATATATTGTCATCAACATAATGGATTAGTGTGACGTTGTAAAGAATGTCACCTGGCATAATCAGAGAGGCACAGTACCTTCTTAGAGAAAAAAGAAACTATTAAATAAAAATGTGTGGGACCTTGCCAGTATTTATTTTCTGGCAGCAAACAGGAGAACGTGTCTTGGAACAGATCTGGGGGATATGGAAACAGGGAAGATAGAATATTAAAGTGGATGTGAGAAAGTCTTTGCTGTGAAGCTAGCTCTTGCACACCTCATAATTTAATATCCTGTCATTGACACCTGAAGCTGGTCCTAATGCAGTGCTGGTATCACTTCTTGAAGCCTGGGTAAAACAATGGTAGGTAGCAGTGATGTGGAAATGCTGAAATATAAAACCATATGGCATAAAATAAATCATTTACAAATAACTTAAAATAAGACAAAGATAAATTACGAATTAGTAGGTAATTCTTATAACTGATGGGATTGGTTATACGGATATTTAATTTTCTTTTTTTTTGAATATTATTTTCTAGGTCCTCTTAGCAGTGATCTCTTTATCTGCCATATGGGAATAGGCCAATTTTTATTCTGCTGCAATTTTTCAAAGAGATGAACCCTTTGATTTTGCAGAATATTTCACCCATGATCAGTTTTACTCTACAAAGTAGTACAGAAAATGTGTTAACATTCACTAGGCTTTAAATTTCATCATGAGAAAGAAATACATATTTCAGTGCAGTAGAGTTTTGTCTCATTTCCTATCATATCTGCATTTGGATTTTAAAATGTTAAAATTACTTTATATTCAAACTCTTCCGTCAGTGCTGGCTGAATTCTCATTTTTTATGCATTGTTTGTGCATTTATATTTAAAACCAGACATGAAGTTGAAAGAAACAACAGAAATGGAAATTAGAAGAAGACAATGAGGAACCCAAACCATAAATAACATCCAGGAACAAAGCCTTTATTTAGTTAAGCATCTAAAGCATTTGTTCGTTCATTCATTCGTTCGTTCATACAGTTATACTTTCCTTCAGTAAATTATTATTGGGCATCTGTCAGACATTGAGGATTTGTGAATGAACAAGATCTAAATGTTCTCTGCTTTCATAATGCTATAATCTAGCAGAAAGAAATATATCACAAGGTTACAAAATAAATTAGTTAATTAAAACTATGATTGATTGTTATAAGTACAAAGAACACAATAGCCTTCTAAGCAGCCTTCCTCCTTCTGCTATTGCCCTCCAACAGCTCCTGTAGTCTTTTCACAACATAGCATCAATGAATGCTCCTTTGAAGACATAAGTCATTCCTCTGCTCAGAATCTTCCAATGGCTTTCTATCTCACTTAGAGAAAAATCCTACTTTGATTACTTGTTGCAAAGTAACAGACCACCTCAAAACTTAATAGCTTAAAATAACAGATGATTATCTCTTACGTTTGGGATTGACGGGGTTCGGAGGGGCTGGTTCTTGAAGTTTTCCATGCGGTTGTGATCAAAAGCAGCTGGGGCCAGACTCATAGAAGGCTTGATGAACCTGCACATTCAAGATGACTTTTCACTCACATGTGCATTAACTGAATGGCCGGAGCCGCTTGGAGATGGCCAGAATCTCTCTCAACGTGCAGTTTCCCCATTGGATAGCTTGGGTGTCCTTAGAATATGGAAGTCTCAACATAGACTTTTTATCATAGTTAACTTTCCCAAGAGACACAGATAGAAGCAAGACACTTTATGACTAAGTTTTGAATGCCACACTATTGCGTACAGTGGCTCTGGGTTCCTTGTGGAAGGCGTCTTTACAAAAATGTGATTACTAGGAAGCATAACTCTCACAAGTTCAAAGTCCTTCAAATGACTTACAGGCCTCTGAAATAAATCTCAGGACTCACTTCCCTATTAATTCTGTGTCCTAATTCTGTACTCTCCATCCCTTGATCATTCCATTCAGCTATTCTGGCTTCCTCATTGTTCACTGAAAATACTAGGTTGAAAACAATGACAGGGAACATTGTACTCTAATTTCCTCTTTCCATGACATTCCTTACCAGATGTTTACATAACTCCCCCCATTTCATATTTATGATGAAAAGTCACCTGGGTGAGATGTTTTCTGATTACCCTATTTAAAATTGCAACCAATACTACTGAAACCACGATCCTCCTATGGCATGTCTACTCTTATTTTTTGTTTCATTTTTTTTCATGTATTTAGCATCTAACATATTATTTTTAAGTAAAAATAGTTGGAAGTATGGCATATAGACAGCAGAATCATAGAACATAAAAGGTGCATCCCAAAGTGAACAAATCCATAAAACTTACACCAAAAACAAATAACAGCATATCACTACCACCCAAGAAACTTTTCATTATTCCCTTCTAATCACCACTACCCCATGAGTGGTAATCATCCTCTTGATTTCTAGTAGCATGAATTTTTGTCTGCTTTTAAACTCTCCATATATGGAATAAAACAGAAAGTTTACATTCTTTTATTTCTCTCACTAAATACGACATTCATGAGATTCATTTACTGTTGGTGCATGTAGTTGGAGTCTTGTCCTCATCACAATATGATATTCCTTTATATGAATTCACTGTAGTTTACCCATTCTATTATAGATGAGCATTTGGGTTTTTCTGTGTTGGGCTAATCATACTCTATAAACACTATTGTATATGTTTTTGATAATTTTATGTATTTACATAAACAATATACATTTCTGTTAGCTATATGTTCCAAAGTGAACTTTCTGGATTGCTGATATTCTACTTCTTTTATTTGATTATTGACTGTTTCCCCTCTTAATATGAGTACAGTTTAATGAATACAGAAGGTTTTGTCTGTAATGTTAGAAGGTGGAATAGTGAATGCTTTCATAGAGAAAGAATTTAGAGTTGAAATGTTAAGGATGAGTAGGTACCTAACTATGTAATACAGTTGGGAAAATCCTTTCTCAAGCAGAAGGGAAAAGCCTGCTCAAAAGCACTGGAGGTGGCAAAGAGAACGGTGCATCTAGGAAAATGAAACACGTGTGTAGAGCTTAGAAAGAGACTAGAAAGTAACATGTTAGAAGATTCTAAAGATTTTTTGCATCCTTTATAATATCATTTTTAAGTATTTATTTTAGAGACAGAATGAGAGTGAAAGGAGGGGAGACACACACATACACACACACACACACACACACACACACACAGAGAGAGAGAGAGAGGGAGAGAGAGAGAGAGAGAGAGACAGAGAGAGACAGAGAGAGACAGAGAGAGTTTCCCAAGCAGGCTCCCCACTGTTAGTGCTGAGCCAGATCCTGGGCTCAAACTCAAGATCAAAACCTGAGCCAAAATCAAGAGTTAGACACTTAATCGACTGAGCCACTCAGACATCCTTAGAATATTTTACAGGTTTTACTTATTATTTTTTAAGCAGCAGGATGTGTCTTTTATAAGATAACTCCATAATCATATTTTCACTTACAAAGAGAACCCTGGGACCACAACACAATAGGGCAATGAATTGGGGGAGAGGGAGACTGTTTGGGAGGATATCTAACAGTGTAGTCAAGAAACAATCAAAATTGGAGAGGAGATTTGGAAGGTATTTAGGATTTGAAGAAACAATGAATTTATTATGGTTGAGACATTTTTTTCTAAGATGTCTTCAGGCTCGTTTGAAAAAAAAAACAAAACAGGTTGAGATGTATTTAAGATATCCCAGGAAAGATTTGGACATATAGTTCCCCAAGGAAGGGTCTTAGAGGAAAGGATAGAATTTAGAGCAATTTGCAATATAATAAAAACATGATGTTGTATTTCAAGATAATAATGGTCAAGATCAGGGCTAGAAGACTGTCAATATCTAAATTACGGTTGGGAGAACACAAGACAGAACATGAGCCTGAGAGAAAAAAATGGCCAGAGATGTGGAGGAAAAGCTAGATACATTTAAAAACAAAAGTGTTTTAAGGGAACAGAGTGACTAACACAATTATTGACATCATAGAACTTATCATTATCTGATATCATTTTTGTTCTTTTATAGGAACAAACTCTCTCCCAACTCATTACTCTATCCTGTTGTGGGCCCAGAGTTCTCTTTGTAAATGAAAATATGATTATGCTCTTATCCTATAAATGACACATTTTGATGTTTGGTATCATCAAACAATTTGTCTCATGTTTTTGTTAGTCTTCCACTTACTAGAATATGAGACCTTCAATTTCTGTATTCTTTGTGTCTAATACAGTGGTAGGTATTCAAAAGTGTTTGTTCAGTCAACATGAATGAAGCAGTTTATGTATGATGAAGACTGAAGGTATGCCCACTGGATTTATAATATGGTGGTTTCAGTGACTGTTCCAAGAGTTGGGTATTATTAGTGTGCTTGGCCTGTCATGACAAAAAAAAACCCAGATATGTGGCTTACAAAGCAGAAATGCATTTTCTCATACTCTAGAGACTAGACGTCCCAGATCAAGGTGCCAGCAGATTAGTTTCTGATGAGCCTACTCTCTTCCTAACTGATACAGACAGCCGTCTTCTCAATGTATCCTCACATGGCCTTTCCTCTGTGTGTGCAGAGAGTGTGAAGGAGCTCTCTGGTGTCTCTTGTCATAGAAGCCCTAATCCTCTTGGGTCAGGTCCTATCCTTATGACATATGTCAGAAAATGGAATTAATAAGTTTCCCTATGATATGTTTGGCCTGGAAGGTGTGGAATGAGATAAGGCAACAGTTAGAACACATAGATTGAAAGTCGGGTTTTTATTCTGTGTATTCATTTATTTTACATGAAGAAGACAATAAGACTGATCAAGTAGGAAGCAAGAGATCAAGATGGGAGGAAAGAGCAGAGAAAACGGATGACATGTGTTTTCTGGAAAGGCTGAAGGGGATGAGATCCAGATCAGAGAGAGAGCTTGGCTTTAGATTAGATAATGTTTGCTTTGTCTCAGTTAAAAGGCAGGGGGAATTGGGTGTGGATGCAATGAGGTTTAGAGGTGGAGGGATGAAGAAGCATTCTCATCTGGAAGTTCAAATTTTCTCTATGAAGAAGTCCAGGGTCTTGCCAAATTAGGTGGTGAATGGTTCAGTGGTAAGGGAAGGGATTAACCAGGGGAAGCATTAGGGTCTCATGACTTCATCCACATGCACACTGAGTGTGCACTATGCATGATCCATGTTTGATGCCCTGTGATAGGATATCATGTGTGTGAAGTAATATTTATTGCAACATGTTACCAGAATGGAAACAAGTAACCAGTCTTATGATTTACTGGAGGCAAGACAAAGTTTATTGACATTTTGAGGAAAAAAAAACAATAACAAAAAAAGTGATTAAGCAGGATAGTATTTAGACAAAGGCACAGCATTCCACACCTACTTCATACTCTGTGCACAGTAAATCCTCTCAGAGAAGTTAAGCAAAATAAGGCTTGCATTAAAAATGGCGTAGGATACCATTATTATTCTGGTTTGCAACAAAAGGCTCTATAAAATCTCTCTGGAGGAAAAAAGTGCAACACAAAACCATGTAACAAAGGAAGGCAAAGTAGCAATGAAGCAACAGCTATCCCCTGGAAATCTCTCAGAAGAATCACAGTACAAGTACATTGTTTCAAAGAAGGCTCCTAGTACCCAGCTTGGGGAGTGGAGACCAGAGAATGTAGGTGATTGTTCACTAACAGTAGTTACCTATAGTTTTTGCTTGCTTGTTTTTATATGCCTAAATTGTGTTTGGCATAGGTTTTTGACAGGAACAGAATTAGGAGCCTAGAGTAGTACTTAAATGTGTCTATTGGACTTATGTAGTTCTTGAGATTAAAAAAATATATTTAGGGCATTAAAAATTTCTGCGAATTTTATATTGTGTATTCAAAGAACACAGAATAGATTATTGCACTCTCAAATAGATATTTTCTATTACTGGATTACAGCATGTTGTTCTTTCCCTTAATAGCACTTAGTACTAATTGTATTATATCTTTATTTGTGTTTATTTGTCCAATGTCTGTATCTTCTAGTAGAAGATAACCTTGTAATTACAAGAATCTGCCTCTCTTGTTTAGTTGAGCACTGCTTGTGCTCAATCATATTTATTGTGTTGAATGTGTGAAGTCCATGTAATAGTTTCCCCCCTGAATATTATGCTATAATATTCTATGCTATAATATTCTAATATTATGCTATAATATTCTAGTCCAGAACCTTATGCTATAAGGTTCTGTTGATGTGTGGGGCCTCTTCTTGTTTGCTAATTTGGTTAAAATCAGTGATAAATGAAAAGATAGTAGACTTTGAAGCCTAAGTGATGTCATACAAGTTACAGGGGCTCTGGCTCTCAATTTTCTCATCTATAGAAAGAATGCATTAGAGAAGAAATGATGCAATCTAAAATAATGGCAATTGAAAACTCATCTCCAGTTCAGGAAAGCAGGGGTTTAAACTAAGGGAAAGGGATTATGAAAGGGTAGGTCCTATCTAGTCTTAGTGAAGAAAATCGAGAAAAGCAAGAATTCAATTATTCTGTATAATAACGAATTAAGAAATGTTGAACCATCTGCTAGAGTTGTTTCCCCAGTAGAGTTGTTTGGGGAAGATCAGAAAGCAATTTGGATAAGAGATTTGGTTTGAAGAAATGGAGTGCTGAAATGATGGTGTCAGGCTAGGCCTGTGGAACCTCATAGGCAGTTATGAACTTCCCCATGGCAGTGATGAGTCATAACGTATGGCAGAGAAGTAGCAACTGATATATGATAATCAATTTTGAATTTTTCCCATTGTGTTTTGTAATTTATAATTTCTCTTCCTTATCCAGAGACCCTGGGTACTGTTACTAATAGCTACAATGGAGCTAAATTCAAGTGTGCATGTATATGTGTATGTGTGTGTAACCATACATGCATGTGTATACAGATCTTCTGTTTACAAAGCTGATTAGTTGTATTTATCAAAATTGCTGATGTCAAATGCATGTATCTTATGAAATCTGACTCATCTCTACTAAATATTCCAAACACAAATTTTTTCTATATTGTTGGTTTTAATAGTCTATTTTGGAGAGGAACTTACAAGGTAGTTCATTTTAGTTTAAATTGTCACTCTAGGTTAGATTTTCCTCTCTCGCTGAGCAAAGTTAGCTCAGGCTGCTGGAACTGGGCTGACCTAAGGGCAGAATTTGAGCCTCTAATGTTTCATTTTAATCCAACCTCCTACAGACTCTATGTGCCACCCCATTGACTCTAGTGAATGGATCCTCAGATGCAGTTTGACTCATGCTTCTGTGACCTTGGGATACAGCAGGCAAAGCACAGATATGCCCTTCTTTTCTATTGAGCCTCTCTTCCTTAAATTCTTATGTTCTTATAGCTTCATAGTTAACTATTATGTTGGACAACCATGTGGCTGCATAAATCCTATGCAGCATTAATGATATTTTAATTGTACATGATTTGACATATATTTTCCAATTCACTTTCTAGAATTTACCTCTTAATTTCTTGGTAAACTGAATTTGTCAGAATGTTGGATTGAAACAGCTTTCTTGATAGATAACATCATGCATTATTTATGTTCAACCTTTGTGTGAGGGACACAGATTTTGGAAACAAGTTTAATAGGCAGTTTTGGATGGGAAGTTTGCTTCTGGCTACATATAAAAGTGCATCTAAATTCTCATCCTGCAAGGTAGTCAGAATGACATTTGTTGGTTTAACTTGAATAGTAAATAATGGGATCATGACATTTTAAAACATTAAAATCAAACATGATGACAACATTATACAGTTTAAACAAGATAAACAAGTTCTGCGTATACAGTAATGGGGTGGATATTGCTAGCTGTTTACCCAGTATCCTCTTTCTTCTTTATAACAGAATGCTAACTTGCTTTATGTACGTATTTCTCTCCCATATACCTTATGCTGCCTCAGGGAAATACGATCCCCCCTCAATTCCAAGGATAGCTCAGATTGGACTAAAAGAAATCCCGCCTCTCTTGCCAATGATCAACTCAAGAATAAGTTTGTGATCCAATGTTGCTCAACAGATTAGGTTTTCTGGAATCTTTGGGGGAAGTATTCCCTTGGTCTTAAGTCTCTGCAAACCAGCTCTCTCCCTCCTGCTAAATATGAAAGCAAGGGGATATGAAGTTCTGGCAGTCATTCTACAATCTGATTTTTCACTGAGTCAAACAACCTTGAAGTCTGACCTACCTTGGGTCTTGCTTTCAGGTGAGCTAATGTGTCTCCTCACTGTTAAGAAAGTCCAGTTTTGTGAGATAAACATTAGTGAAATGATAGTAAACACATTGTCACATAAACATATGCAAGTAAAAACAACCTGATAAACATGAAAAAATACATGTGACTGGGAATTTAATTTAGGGGTCAGAGGAGGCCTCTTTGGAGAGATCATGATTACGTGGCATCAGACGTATAATTTTTCTAAGCGAAGAGTTCAGAAAAGAATATTCCATGCAAAGAGGCCTTGAGGTAGGAAATTTGTTGGCACTTTTGAGGAACTTAGAAATACTTAGCATGGCTCAATCAAGGATAAAGAGTAAGCATGGAAATAGAAAATTGGTATGAAATGAAGCTGGGGATATAAGCAATGGCTAGATACTTTAGGATGTTGAAAGTATTAAAGGAATAATTAATTCAATCAAATATCATCAGATTTTGTAAGTTGAATGCTGTTTTTCTCCTTTACTTCTCCCTGAACTTTTATGAATAACCACCATGGGGGGGGGGGCTGGTAGGCAAATACCTGAGCAAGGAAGATGAATGTCCTTCCAAGGCTCCCACTGTCCTCTTTTTCTATTGGTGGAACCACAATGGCCACACGTTAAGTTTTCTTTCTTTTATACCCAACTTAATGAGTTCAGTTTGAAATACAAGAAAAAATTTATACTGCCCAATTTTTAGTTACCCTAAACCAGAGATTGGTTGGTTAAATGTGACAAAGGATTTTGTTATCTGTGTTCAGTTACCAGTGTGGTTGTATCTTTTAATTAGCAACATAGGAAACATTTAGATGTATATCAGGGGTACATAATTGTTTAGAAACCCTCAAAAGAACATACAACTGAAAACAGTGAACCTGACTGCTGGTCCTTCTTTACCACTGTGCTCTTGTTAGCCTCATGCTTAACCTACCATGAGTAAACAAGAATCTTAACAAAGTACTGGTGGCAAAGCAGAGGGAAGTAGGGTTTATTAAGAGTGGACTGAGAGGGGTGCCTGGGTGGCTCAGTCGATTAAGCTTCCAACTTCAGCTCAGGTCAATGTCTCATGCATGGTTCATGGGTTTGAGCCCTGCATCAGACTCAGTGCTGACAGCTCGAAGCCTGGAGACTGCTTTGGATTCTTTGTCTCCCTCTCCCTCTGCCTCTCCCTCACTTGTTCTCTCTCTCTCTCTCTCTGTCTCTTTCTCTCTCTCTTCCTCTCTCTCTCTCTCCCTCCCTCCCAAAAATAAATAAACATTAAAAGTTGGACTGAGAAAAATTTATATAGGTAAATGATTCTTCCCTGAGTGAGGTGGCTAGCAGGGGTCTAAATCACAAGGTCTGTTGAAGAATAGTACCTTGATCTGTTAATAGCATCTAAAATTAATAGCAACTTAGTCTGTTAATAGCAGCTGAAATATAAAAAGTCTGTATCTGATGGATGAGATACAGTAGCAAGATTTATCAGGGAAGCAACACTTAAAATTAAATAGGTAAAATCTTTATGATTTAGGGAAAACCATATCAAAAATGGAGAACGGAGTTTTTCCCCAAAGAAAAAAGACTGCCAAAAGCTGGTAAGGTTGACCAATAGGTTGGGAAGCAGCCAAAGCTCCAAATCCAGGGGAAATAATGGAAAAGTAGTGAGAAACTGAGGGAGATACCCATTAAAAAAATAGAATAGGTACCCGTTGTAATCTCTTACTGGTTTCTTCATTAATCGATAAATTAAAATAAAATCATTGGTAAATGTTCAAAAACTGTAGCAATAACAACACAACTACAACTATAGAAACAAAAACTACGAAAGCTATTATTGCCACCATTTTTTTAATACTAAGTACACTGTGATCATCACTGTTACAACAGAGATATGTGATGGTGACTGACTAGTTGCCCAATATTCATTGGAAGGGGAAAAGTTCCAAAAAAGTTCTTCTTTGAGAAATGTGCCTTATTATCTTACTGAGGCAAAATACACAAACTTTGTTTGTTTGTTTATTTATTTATTTATTTATTTATTTATTTATTTGAGAGACAGCGCGCATGTGAGTAGTGGAAGAGAGGGAATCTTGAGCAGGCTCCATGCTCAGTGCAGAGCCCGACACGTGCCTGGATCCCACAACCCTGGGATCACAACCTGAGCCCAAACCAAAAGTCAGATGCTTAGCCAACTAAGCCACCCAGGCACCTCAAACTACGATAAGTCAAGTATGATAGATAGATGGTAGATAGATAGACAGATCTTTTGTACTTGCAAGGCAAAAGAAAAATCAAAATAAAAAATTTGAAAATTTAACTGTATTTCTATATTTCATAAATAAAAGCTCCCAGAAGTTGTCCTACAAACCCCAAGCTGAGAACTAACTTGGAAGAAAGACCACTGCTATGAGCTAAAAACCCTGTATCCGTGAGTACAAAGGGTTTAGTAGAGGTGTCATACAGTTTGACTAGATAAGTTTATTACCAACTGACCAAACATTGCTAGGCAAAAAGAAATTAGGGCAATTCTCAGTATTATAACTGAATGATAACAACAGTTATTTTATATATTTATAAAGGGAATTACATGAGAACGATGTAAACAATTTTTTGGCAGTGATGAATATTCTAGGACCTGTATATTAGTTGTAAAATAAAAGTAATTTCCCAAATTTAAAATTCCTTAAGAATTTTTTTTAACATTTATTTATTTTTGAGAGACAGAGAAAGAGCACAAGGCGGGGAGAGGCAGAGAAAGCCAAGGGACACAGAATCAGAAGCAGGCTCCAGGCTCTGAGCTGTTGTCAGCACAAGGCCCGAAGCAGGGCTTGAACTCACGAACCGTGAGATCACGACCTTAGCTGAAGTAGGATGCTTAACCCACTGAGCCACCCAGGTGCCTCAAAATTCCTTTAGAACAGCCACTTAGTTCATTCATAAAGGGTGTTGGGAAGAGGCAACCTGAATCCAATGAAATGAAAAAATTTCAGACACTGAATCCACAACGAGGCTGTCTCTCTCATTTATGGTTTCTGTTTTCGTTGGCCTCTCTTCCTGCTCCAGCAAAGTGTGGCTTTAAAATTATAATTGCAAATGAAGCTAATAATAACACGTTTTGCTAAAGCTGTTTCTAGCAAAGTGTAAAATCCCACATTGATCTACCCTGTTTGAGTCCATGAAAGCCAAAAGCAATCAATATGACATGAAAGATAACTCCATTTCTCTTTCAAACCTGCACATTGCTGGGGGAAGAGAGTCAAAATAATTTTCACATGTTTTCTGGTTGGGCAAATATATTTCAAGACTCTTTGCTTGAATTATATGGTAACAGGAGCAACAGTGCATACCTTAATTCTGTTTTGAATAGCAGGCTTAGTGCCTTTTGGGGGTTCAATGGAATGCTCTAATTAGCTAAGGGAGGTTTCAGAAATATATTCAGTAATTGACTTGTGGACAATTGCAGCTAATCCTTACAAGGCATTCAGTTGTTGTCTAAATCATCAAAGTACTCTAAATATGGATGGATGGGTTTACAGTAGATGTTGAAGACCAAATATTTGTCAAAAGAATTAAGAAAATTGTACATAAGCTCAGGATTATTTATTTATTTGTTTAACCTTTTCATTTCTTTACTTGGTGATGCCAAAAAGGCCAACAAGTCTCAGGTGGTTAGGAAAGGCACAGAGATTCTAGTGAATTTTATAACATCAAAACTGAATCATGTCTAATTTCCCACTGTCCATAAAAATTACATAGTTTAACACTGGAAGAAACTATTCACTTTCTGCAAAAGCAGGCTCATTCTAATAACCTAAGGAAGTTAAGACATTATAGGATTTCCTTTACCTCATATTCAGTTGAATCCTTTTAATAATTAGTGGAGGCACTCCTGAAGATAATAATCAAGTTTTACATTTATACTGCACATGACTCTATGCATGTAAAATTTTAATATTACCACAAACAATTGGCACAGAAAAATTCTTTGCCATTTTTGGTTTTAAGGAAGTAACCAATTCTCTAGTTATTACTTATCTCCCATTTGTAATCCTTAGATCCAAGTCCACATACATGTGGCCCTTTACTTGTGAATTTATCCTCTAAAATGAAGTTTTCCTCTCTCCATTCAGTATATGACCCAGAAGATCCAAGTGTAACTTTAATTAGGAAAGAGTCTCATTCAGTGGGTAATTCTTTCCTTTTGGTATTACTGGTTGTGATATGAATACCTTTTTTAATATCCTTTTAAATAATGTTACATTCTTATATTTGTATAATCTGAATCTCACATTCTGCTATGTTTAGTTAAAATTTATTTCAAAATTTGCCTGGGGAAGATATCTATGCGTTTAACCACAGAATAATTTTCAGGATGGCTTGGAATGATGGCTTAGATCTAATAAAATGAACTGTAAGAGGGACAAATGTAAAATTCTATGTTTATATCTTTAAAAATACATTCAGAAAAATACAACTTAGTGGTACAATGGGGAAAGATGTTTAGGAATGTTTGGTTTATTGTCTGCTCTATTTGTGTTAGCGTGATGGTGTTGTCAATAGTGTTCATAAAATCTTAGGTTATGTTTGTGGAAAAAGTGTTCAGAAAAACTCCACAGTGTATTGATTACCCCACACCTTGTTGTGGAGCAGTGTAGACCAGATTCTATGGGACACACTTTGAAGTCACATTGTTTAGGGATGAGTTTTGGCTCTTGAATATACTAGTTATGCAAACTTAGATGGGTTAGTTAATAACATCACAAAGACCCAGTTTTCTTATCTTTGAAATTGGGATGACATAATAATACTGTCTTCAGAGTGATGTTGAAGAATTAAATGAGATAATATTTATTGGTATGCGTATTTACTCATTAAATCCAAAATATTAATTAACACTCACCAAGTAAAGTAGTCTCCCAATTCACTTTTTTTTTTTTTTTTTTTTTTTTTTTTGCCTATGGTATCCCATTCCCTGGTAAACAGATATCCCACATCATTAATTTGGTGATGAAATGCTTTCTGTACAATTTACTTTCATTTAAACTTGGCTTTTTTCTGTACTCATCTCTATGAGATAGGCTATTTTCCACCTTCCATATGCTGTGGCCTAGAATTCTCACTAAAAGCTTCCCTAACCCTTCAGCCTTCATTTAAAAACTCTCTTATATTGGGGGTGGGGTGGGGTGGGGTTGCATTCTGTCTAAACTATTTTATCCCTACTGTGTTGCAGTGATATGACCTGCTAATAATCACATTTTCTTATCCATTGAAGGACTCTCAATCATGTGAACTCAGTTTTTCTGAGCAAAGTAATACAAATCTATATTTTAATTCCAAAATTGTTTACCTATTTACATTTTAAAGATATTCTTATGTTTCTCAGTTAATTGTTGTATTAAAGGGTATATAGAAAAAGAAAAAAATATATATATACTAAGGATATTATCTTGACCAACACATTGAAAGATAGTTGATTAACAATCACCAAATGGTCTATAATAATCTGTTTATAATAAACAAGATAGAGAGACAGGTTTATACTTTAATTCATTAGTTTGCCATTTAATGTTTCCTTTCTTGCCCTAGGATTTAATGTCATTGTGACAAGGTATTACTTGTGAATAAAAATATGGTTTAGTCAAATATATAAAGCTACCATAACCATATTTATTTTACATTAATATACTTTCATAGGAACTTTACATTTATGCTTTAAAATTTTACCATGAGTACATTTAATAAATGTGATATTGCCACGTTAATATTACACAAATTAAACTCTTTCAATACTAATGGAATTCATACACTAACAAATACATCATTTAGAAAACATAATACAAGACATAGAAAGTAGGCCTGAAAAACCCGGACCAAGATTAACATTGGAAAATGTGTAACACTCTAATTTGAAAATAACTGAGTTTTCGGGACTTAAGAACTTAATTACCCCTTGAATATTTTATATGAGTCTGAATTGTTTATACAAGCAACTAAAAAATGTGCACTTTTGGTTCATTTGTTAATTCTAATCAAACTTTACTCCTTTATCCCATTTTCATACTTTGAAATATCTTTACAATAAGGGTATTTAAATCATGTAGTTAGATATTTCTATTTTACAGTGCCTTAATACATCATTAACATTTTCAGTATTTTTCATGTTTCCTATTACTTTATGCTCATATTTGGAAGAAATGCATATTGTAGTCATATTTATCAAAAGTGAGTTCCCTTATGTATTTTCTGTATTTCCAAAGCATTAAAATAGCTACATTTTTTGTTTGACTTGGTGTCTCTGATTATTAACTAAAGACTCTCCTTCCTCTCTGCCAGAGAGTTAATGATTCTGGCTCCCTTTCAGTCTGAATAAAAAAGAAAAAAAAGAAATCAGTTTTCATGAATAATGATAGAAGGTTTTATTATTGCTATGACTCTTTATTGAAATACTGTTAAGACAGTCCCAGTTTTTTTCTAGCTTTTTAGCACATATATAATGTTGAGGGAAATAGCTGTAATAAAAAAAATTGAGGAATAGATGTTTACATGAGAAAAATATATATTATGTAGTAAAAATATTAGCTTTTAAAATTCATTTTCTTCTTTGGATAAATACATTGTTTTGAAAAACAAAACAATGAGAAATACCGTTGCATTTATTTTCTTTTGTTTAAATGTAGTAAAATTTAAGAAATAGTAGAAGTTTGGGAAAGAATTCCAGATTACAAAACCTCAAAACATTTAATTAAGGAGTAACTTTAAAACATTCTATGTAAGACTATTGGTTCAGAAATAGGAGTCCTTAAGAAAGAGACATTAAAATAGTTTGTTGGCAAGAGTAATAATCTTTAAAAATCTTTCTTCCTTTCCTTACAAAAACTATTCTCTAAATGAGTCCATGTGGAATAAATATGCTGCTGTGACTGTGTGTGCTCTGATTACCTACCTACCTTACTTCCACATTGATTACCTTCAATTCTATTCCAAAATCACCTTCTCAATGAAGCCTACACTTAGTACTCCATTTAAAAAATCACACCTGGGATGCTTCAGTGGCTCAGTCGGTTAAGCTTCCAACTCTTGGTTTTGGCTCAGGTCATGATCTCATGGCTTCCTGAGTTCCAGCCCTGCTTTGGGCTCTGTGCTGATAGGGCTTGTGATTCTCTTGTCTCCCTCTCTCTCTTCCCCTCCCCCACTTGCACTGTCTCTGTCTCTCTCAAAATAAATAAATAGACTTTAAAAATATTAAGAAAAATAATTAAAAAAATCACACCCTTCCAAACATACTTCTAATCCTCCTCACCTTCCTATATTTTCTCCCCAAATATTTATCTCAATGTAATACACTATATAATTGATTGATTTTGTTGTTTTTTCCCTCTGTGCTCACTAGATTGTTCCTCTAGGGTAGGAATCCCTAGTGCCTATAACATAAAAATATTTGAGGAGAATTCCAGGAATATGGCATAGTAGGTAGCACCAAGAATCGATATTCTTGATGAGGCAACAATGCACTAGTAGAATCTAATATGACTATTTTGGAACTTTGGAATTGACTGAAGACTTGCAACTTCTACAGGAAGCCTTGGACAATAAATTCTAGTTAATTTGGTCACTATCATCTCCTAGCTCAGCAGCAACTACCTCTACCACACTCCAGCCCTGTGGCAGGTAGCTGGGCGCCTGTTATGGAAGCAGCTTGCACACTGTTTGCAGAGGCCATAGCGGGAGTACTGATTGTTGATGGCTGCTTTTGATTAGGGAGGTGCAGACACAGAGTGGACAGCCACTGCTGCATTGTTGTGAACCCCTTAAAGTGATTAAAATCTTTGTAAGGAATATAAAGGGCTGGTGGCCTTACCCCTTCATTCGTATTTTTTTTTTTCCTGCTTTTGAGAGACAGACATTAAAGAGAATCAAAAGCAACTGCATATACAGGAAAAATAGTTACCGTGCATGCCCAGGGAAAGGTGCAATCTCAGAAAAGATCGAAAAATTCTAGGTTTACACTGAAGACTGTTCTCAGCATACAGACCTCCTACAACAATCAACAACACAAAAAGAAAAAAAAAGTAGAAAAACAAAAACAAAAAATAGCAAATTCTAGGAAAGGGGGCAAACCTTATTTCTAGAGTTACCACGTTATTAGATTCAGATGTTCAGTTTTCAACAAAAAAACACAAAGCATACAAAAAGACAGGGAACTATGGCTCATTAAAGGAAAAAGTGAACAAAGAGAAATTGCCCCTGGGAGAGACAAGATGGCAAATCTACTAAACAAAGAATTTAAAGCAACTGTCTTAAAGACAATCAAAGAACTAATGGAAGATGCAAGAAAGTCAAGAAAGTAATGTATGAACAAAATGAAAATGCCAATAAAGAGAACACCCAAAAGAAACCATAAAGTCATTCTAGAGCTGACAAGAACAAATAAAAATTACACAAGACAGAAATAGTCAAAATAAAAGAACAAAATCCAATTGTATACTGTCTACAAAGAAGGAATGTTAACTATAAAGGTATAGATACATTAAAACTAAAAGGGTGGGAAGAGATATATTTAACATAACCCCGATTAGAATATCACCACGTATCCTTGTAAAAATTGACAAGCTGATTCTAAGACCCATATGGAAATGCAAAGGTAGCCAAAATAACTTTAAAAAAGCAAAACAAAATATAAAACAATACCTGTCCTTGAGTCAAAATCAGCCCCTAAGTAAGGAAAAAAGTAAACCTTGTAAATTCGCCTCCATATAGGCTTTTATTCGGGTTGACTATGCTCTTTAATCTGTCTCTTATTTACTTTTCAGAGTCCTCAGGTAGTTGCCTTTTGAATTCTATCTAGAGATTTTAGTTGTAATGAGTAGGAGAGAGAGGATATAGTCAGCTCACTGCAGCTTGGCTGGTACCAATAGTCACTAATTCTTTAAAAGCCCCAACGACCCTTTTCAATGCTTTGTATTTTTCTGCTTTCATATTTATTATTCGTTTTCTTCTTTTTTTTGGATTTAATTAATACATGATGTTATGATGCTAATAAAAATTCTAGATGTGAAAATTCAGTGGGAAAAAGCAAGACCTTCAATCCTATAGCACTATAGCATTCAATTTCTGAGCAAAGGCTATGAATTTTTTTTTGTCATCACCAAAATGGTTATGTCTAACCAAAGACATATTCTTTGTCTTTATTTCCTGAAGTCTCCTCCTCCTCCTCCCCCTCCTCCTCCCCCTCCTCCTCCCCCTCCTCCTCCCCCTCCTCCTCCCCCTCCTCCTCCCCCTCCTTCTTCTTCTTCTTCTTCTTCTTCTTCTTCTTTTTGTAATTGTGTTAGGTTGTAATTTTCTGCAAAGACAAGTGAATAATATCCATGATTTAGTGATTTGAGAGATTTTTGCATGCCAAATATATTACAGCAGAGTGGACATCTAGAGTAAGACCTACATCCAAATTCGTGACCTATGAAGTATCAGCTGTATGACATTGAGAAATTACGTAAACTTTCCTCAAATTCATTATCTATAAAGTTGAGGTAGTATATCCACTTGATAAGATTATGCATATTAAAGGAGATTTTGCAGGTAAGGCGTCTGGCATATTGCTAGCATGTGGTGAGCATTAAGTTCATGGTAGCTATTCATTAATTCTAGTACAATGAATATTGTGATTGATAACATGCTTATTCTGGTGTTTTACAACATTTCATTAAGCAATTTTTATTTTTTAAAGTTTTGGTCTTTACTGTTTTTAATGTTTATTTTAAAGAGAGAGAGAGAGAGAGAGAGAGAGAGAGAACGAGCTGGGGAAGGACAGAGAGAGAGGGAGACAGAGAATCTGAAACAGGCTCCATGCTGTCAGCGCAAAGCCCGTGGGGCTGGAATCCATAAACTGTGAGATCGTGACCTGAGCAAAGGTCGGATGCTCAACAGACTGAGCCACCCAGGCTCCCCTGTACTTTACTGGTTTTCAATTTGTGTGGCATTTGATTAGAAAAACAAGAGAGAAATACTTCTATCATGATATGATATAAGAGCTGGGATTTTTTGATGCCCAGAAATGACATATGTGTTCCTATTGAACAAGAGCTGGATTTAAGGGAGAATTTAGCATCTAGTAACTACCTTGAAAGGCCCCATGTAGAGCATACTGTTGGATATCTTATCCCTGCCTGTGTTGTAAAGCCAAATATGCCTCACTTGTGATGCTTTAATGGCCTTGATTCACTGGATGCTTCTCTGCATGGTGAGGACTAATTTAGAAAGCTAATAAACATCACATATAGAGCATATTTATTTTGAAGCAAAACAGAATAACTTTTTGAAGTGAACTGATTACAAATGTACAATTTGAATTAGTGTTTGCTTCACTAAAACTCTGTTATACTTTTGAGATCCTTAAATGTGAATAAATTGTTATTAATTCTCTTATGGGAGGAGAATAGAATGTATAAATTCAACTTTGAGCAGTCTTCACATTATCTATTATTTCCTTGAACTTTTCTATTTTGTTAGTGGAAATAATAAAAATAAAATCAAATTTTAACATTAAAGAATAATCTAATAAATACTTCTCTTATTAACCAAAGGCTTAAGCCCCAATTTACTATAGAAATGAAACAAAATATCATTCATTTTAAACAAATACTTTTATGGCACTGTATTATAAAGTACTAAGATGTTATTTAAGTAGCTTAAGAAAACTGACATGGTAACCAGTGATGTTAAATTGAATGTCTTACGATACAGTGCCTTACCATAATGCATATTATTTTAATTTTTTCTTCTTTACAATTTCAGTCCAAAATTCATAATTAATGCAACAAATCATGAGAGTTATGATTCAGAGAGAGTTTCTTTGGTGGTTTTTCACATACATTTTTTTTTATGAGTCTCAGTGACATCTCATTATACTTGGAGAAATGTATTCTAGTTTGCTGGTTTTCTTTTACTATATATTCTTCCAAATAATGGAATTAAAGATTAAGCCATTCTTCTGCTTTTAAATAAGGATTGTTTCCCTTTCTTGAATTGCCTTCTCACTCACATTAATTGTTTCATTTTTTCAAATGACTGCACATTGTGTGCGTGCTCTTGAAAGTGTGTATGGGAATGCTTCTTTGAACATGCTATGCTCTTTCCTATTGTTACAGTTCGCTATCAAAATTTCAATTTCTTTTGACTGGTACGTTGTCTCAAAGAGAGTGATTGACTTTACTTTTAGGGCAGGAATGAGCAAACTCCAGCTTGAGGGCCGAATCCAGCCCACTGACCTTTTTTGTACAGCTATGAGCTAAGAATGGTTTTCATGTTCTGACATGATTGGGGAAAAAATTGACAGGATACTATTTAGTGAAAAGTTGAAATAATATAAAATTTAAATTTTTGTATGTGTACATAAAATTTTGAATTTTTGAAATTTAAATGTTTGTGGAAATGTTCTTTCTTTGTATCTCAGTTCCACATAATATCCTTGACTTTGCCTCTTGGACAGCAAAGCCTAAATATCTAGCATCTTGCCATTAAGAGAAAAACTTTTCTGACCCTTTTGTTAGAGGAATGGATTACAATTTTTATGAAATATCACTTTTTATATCATTTTTACATGATTTAAATGGCTAAATGAAATATGGATTCTAAAGCAGAAATGAAGTTAATTTTAAAGCAAGTATATGAGATCTGCTTGTAAGTAATCCTCTGGTGAGAATATATATTCGTTCCATAAGGTTTCACAACAGAATCATTTTCTAGAAACAACTGACATCAAGAAATTGGACTCAACTTAGAATCATAGATTTGTCCTCTCATTCTGAAAATAAAGTTTATTGTTTTTTTTTACTTCATGTCCTAAATTCTTTGAGCCACATGCTATCCATTCTCCTTCCATTTTAGTACTCTCTATAGCCTCCATTCACACTTCTTTTTTAATGTGTCATCCACAGGCACTACTATCACTTGTGTAAAATGCACCAATGGTCATTCATTTGCAATCTCTTAGCCCAACTGAAATATCCACTCAAGACCATGAGCAGATCACTTTCTACTTTGCCAGTCTTGTTTCCCACTATTCTCTGATATACTCCAGTCACATCGAAAAACTTGTCACTCCTACGATGCCATGTTTACTTTTGTCTCACACTTTGAATAAGCCATCTTTCCTCAAAGGGACAGGAGATTTCCCTGCAAAGATCTCCTCATCCTTTCTGACTGCACAAGGACCAGTTCTGAGATATTTTACTCTTTACCTCTGTGAGGACTGAAGTTAGTAATAATCCTGGGGTTTTTTTAGGTGCTCTGTACTGAACTTACATCTTTTGTAGCATCCACAATGTTGTAATGGTTGAATTGCTCATCTGTCTGTCTTCTCGTTAATGTAAAAGTTCCTAGAAGATATGGCAGAGATGTACCTTTCCCTATAGTGTCATTTATAGGCACCTCACCTTGCCTATTTTATGTATAAAATGGCAAAGTCTTTTTTTTTTTTTCTTTTTCCGCTACAATTTTGTTAAATTGGAAGGTTTTCAATAACTCACAGAGAGCGAGTCTCTGGGATGCGTGGAAGTGGGAACTTTGTAGGAAAATGCATCTGCTATGGCCTGAAAGCTTGTGTCTCGCCCGCCTTCCCAATTCATATGTTGGATCCTAATACCCAGAGTGATGATACTTTGAGGTGAGGCCTTTGGGCAGTGATTAGATCATGAAGGTTAGAGACCTCATGAATGGGATTCGTTCTCTTACAAAAGCTGCTCCAGAGAGCTCCTTTGCTCTCCTACCGTGTGAGATCACAGTGGAAAGACAACTCACTGTGAACCAGGAAGCTTACTCTCATCAGGCACCTGATCTATCAGCACCTTGATCTTGGACTTCTCAGCTTCCAGAACTGTGAGAAATAAATTTCTGTTGTTTATAAACTACCCAGTTTATGGTATTCTATTATACAACCCACACAGACTAAGAAAACAACTGAAAAAAAAAGTGGAGCTTTATGCATTGCTTGTCAAAAGCAGAATAAAATAAATTCATAAATTCACATTAGTTCTGCTGTGAGTGTCATGAATTGATAAGGTGGTAATAACTGGCTAAGCATTTCTATTTTCATCCCTGAAAATCAAAGACTACTTATATGTGGGATTTTGTGTGACAAATGTGTCAAATTGGTGAATTGAGATTATCTACAGTGTTTTGTCCTCATGCATTTCCACTAAGATATGTACGTGTGCGATATGCATATATACATATGATATGTATATGAAAAAACTAAGAGTTACATTTTTTTGCTTGCTCTTTTTGAATTTTTTCTTTGTGTCTCTTAAATTATTTTTTGTAGACAATGTAAACAATATACTTAAGAGGACTGTGATAATTCACAAAGTCTCTAAGAATAGCAGTGAATAATAAATACATTGTTTACTCTCCTTGAAATCATTTACATTAATGTGAACATTACTTACCTAATAAATGCTCTATTCTCCATTGGAAGGAACTATTTTACAATATTTTGAAAATCATTTTTATAAAGTACTATATTTCACAAAATTGTATAATTTTTTATCAATTGTTTTCAAGGTAAATAGTTATGTAGGACAACATTCCTGGACTATCATTATAAAACAATAGCATACCAAAGATACTGAGTGTTTTTTGCCCAGGATATACATAATTAAACATCTACTTGTTAAAAATAAGAATCTCACTTATTTTTTATATTATTATAAATGCAAGTGAAGGACATGGTTTTTTGACATTTTTTTCTCCACTGATATTGTTTTTTTTATTTTTTATTTTTTTAACGTTCATTTATTATTGAGAGACAGAGAGGAACAAAGCATGAGCAGGGGAGGGGCAGAGAGAGAGGGAGACACAGAATCTGAAGCAGGCTTCAGACTCCGAGCTGTCAGCACAGAGCCCGACATGGGGCTCGAACTCACAAACCGTGAGATCATGACCTGAGTCCAAGTCGGACGCTTAACTGCCTGAGCCACCCAGGCGCCCCAATTGTGTTCTTCTTTTAAAAATGTTTATTTATTTTTGACAGAGAGAGAGAGAGAGAGAGAGAGAGAGTGAGAGAGACCGAGCACACGTGTACAAGTGATGGATGGGCAGAGAGAGAAAGAGAGATACAGAATCCTAGGCAGGCTGCAGGCTGCAGGCTCCAGGCTCCCAGCTGTCAGCACAGAACCGGAGGTGGGCTCAAACCCACAAACCATGATATCATGACCTGAGATGAAGTTGGATGCTTAACAACTGAGCCACTCAGGTGCCCAGGTATTGTGTCCTTAATTGCAGTAAATGCATGGGAGTAAATCACAAAAGTCTAGAATGATATTGAAATGAATAAACAGGTTCATATCAAAAGTTTCTTCAGTTCTATCAAGAAAAATCTAATAGTTTGTAATGATGCATTATAGCACTGTTTTTCTTAACCCTTTAAAAGAGCTACAATACTTTATTGATTTCTGTCCACAGTTTTACTGCAGAATTTACTGTCTAGTGATTTGTTTTCAATTATGTTCATCTTCTCTTAGATGAAAGAGTAGTTACGCTTGCTAGGATCTGAAAGTCTAAATCCCTAATGTTCCAATGATTTCTGGTGATATAATCAATCAAAGTAATAAAATGTTTTTATAATGGATTGTATAAAATGCGTGGAGGAGAGAGGAAAGTGGGTGATAGGCATTGAGGAGGGCACTTGTTGGGATGAACACTGGGTGTTGTATGGAAGCCAATTTGACAATAAATTATATTAAAAAAATAAAAGAAATCTTTAAATGCTAAAAAATAAAATAAAACAAAATGCTATCTTTCAATGTATTAGGTTATAAAATTCAAATTAATATCTATAATAATTATAAAAGACCAATATGTAATTAGCATAAAATTATAAAAATACAAATACTCAGATACCATTACAGACATTTCATAGCAACCCTAGTCACTCTCAGGTACTGAGGATTATTGAGTCTCATCTTTCTTGGACAAAGGCTATAATAGTACAGAACTTTAGTTTTGTTTATTTAAAATAAAATGTATTATTTTATTGTAAATGTTATGTTTTAAACAACACATTTAAATAACAAATTCCATGCAACCCTTACTCATTTTTCTAGAGAGCTAACTTTTAAACTTTAGCTTGAATAAATGAATACATCTGTGCCTGGAATAGTCATTGCACACACACACTCTCTCTCTCTCTCTCTCTGTCTTTAACTACTTTACAAGGATATATACAGTAAAACCTTGGATTCCGAGTAGCCTGTTCTGCCAATGTTCTGTAAGAGGAGCAAATATTTCTAAATTTTAATTTAATAAATGAGCAACGTCTTACAATATGAGTAGTATGTGATGCTGAACGTCATGTGATCACAACTTAGCCAATGTTTCTTCTCCCCCACCCCCCCCCCCTTGCTGCGGGATTGTGGGTGATTGTCTCCTATGCTCAGATGCTCAAGTCTCAGGTTGCAGTGTTTGGCAGAAATCAGTGATTTTTTCAGAATGCTGGAACTGGCACTAGTGTATTCTTTGTCACTTCAAAGCACCTACGGACAGTCCTTTGCTTTTCAGGTTGGGAATGAGGTTGGGAATGCTTTGCTTCATTTTAGGTTAGGCTGCCTGCAGATATAGACCCTTTCCTCTGTTGCCTTACTGCCAGTTACATTAAATATAGTATATGTTAAGAGTTTATTAATACTATACTGTAGTCAACATCCATTAGTGATAGGGAAAGTCATCCTACACAATAAGCCTACTCTCTCTTGTCTCCCTCACACCAGCCACGAAGTTTTTCAAAGGTAGATGCAGGTTAATTTATTTTTCTTTATATTTTGTATTTTCTTTACTATTTTGTATTACATTACAATATTGTAATCATTTTTATACAAATTTTTGGGTTATGGCACGAATCATATGAGTCTCCATTATTTTTTATGGGGAGATTTGCTTTGATATACAATGCTTTGGATTACAAGCATGTTTCCAGAATGAATTATGCTCACAAACCAAGGTTTTAATGTATGTAATTCTTATCTGTTATCCTATAGGTAAGGTATTTTTCTCCCTCTGGCTTCTTTCAGAATTTTCTTATTTACCTTTGATTTTCTATAGCTTGAAAATAATATGCCTAGGTGTAGATTTTGTTTTGTTTATTTGTTTGGGTTTTATTGGTGGGAATGCTTTATCTTACTTGACATTGTCTGAGCTTCCTGGATCTGTGGTTCGGTGTCTGTCATTAACTTGGAGAAATTTGCAGTCATTACTGCTTCAAATGTTTCAACTGTTCCATTTTCTCTTTGTTCTCCTGATTATTCTCATTACCCTGATGTTATACTTTTTGTAGCTGTTCCATGGTCCTTGGATACACTGTTGGGTTTTTTTTTTCTCTTTGCTCCCTTTCCTTTTCAGTTTTGGTGATTTCTACTGAGACATCCTCAGAGTCAGAGCTCCTTTCCTCAGCCATGTCCAGTGTACTAATAAGCTCAACAAAGGTATTTTTCATCTCTGTTACAGTGTGATCTCAAGCATTTTTGTTGGCCCTTTGTTAGGTTTACCATCTCTCCACTTACATCGTCTGCCTATTCTTGCATGCTGTACTTTATCCATTAGAGTCCTTAGCATGTCAATTATAGTTGTTTTAAATTCCTGGACTGATAATTCCAATATCCCTGCTGTGTCTGGTTCTGATGCTTGCTCTGTCTCTTCAAGTTGTGTTTTGTGACTTTTAGTATCTCTTGTAATTTTTTTCTTGATATCCAGACATGTTATTACAGGTAAAAAGAACTGCTCTAAATAGGCCTTTAGTGACATGCTGGTGAGGAATTGGAGCAGACGAAGCGTCTAGACCTGTGATTAGTTCTGTCTTTTAGTGAGCCTTTGCTGTGACCTTCCTACATGTTTCAGGTTTTTTTCTGCCCCTGGAGATGAGACAGAATGACTGGAGTGGGCTGGAGTTGGGTACTTCCTTTCTCCAGTGGAAGGCTAGAGGGGACTTGAGTTGAGTATGCCCTTTCTCCCAGGTCAGTTAGGCTCTGATAATACCCCAGCAGGTTAGGCTCTGTTTAACTGAGGACAGTCCTTTGAAGAAGATCACAGTGCTCTGGTCAATTTCAAAATTGTTCTTTTGCCCCCTCCCTGATGGAAGCCCAAGGGGATTTTTCTCCAATATTTACTGTGGGGATTTGGTCAATATCCTGGAGGTAAATATTACAATATTTTGGGGCTCCCCTAGAGTTTTTAACACCCAAAGTGTCCACACTCAGCCTCCAGAAATTCATCAATTATGGTTTGGGTTTGTTTTGTTTTGTCTTGTTTTACCTTAGTTTCCAAGGTGGTTTCTGCTCATGAGTCTGCTCTGGTGAGTCCTGACTCCTTGCATTTTAAGTTTTTATTTTAATTCCAATATACTTAACATTCAGTGTCATATTTGTTTCAGGTGTACAATCATACATTATCCAGTGCTCATTACAGCAAGAGCTCTCCTTAGTCTATTTCACCAATTTCACCCATCGCCCCACCCTCCTCTCCTCTGGTAAACCATCAGTTTGTTCTCTATAGTTAAGAGTCTGTTTCTTAGTTTCTCTGTCTCTGTCTCTCTCTTTTTCTTTTGCTTGTTTGTTTTGTTTCTTAAATTCCACATATAACTGAAATCATATGGTTTTTGTCTTTCTCCGACTGACTTCTTTCACTTCGCATTACACACTGTAGCTCCAGCCATGTTGTTGCAAATGGCAAGATTTCATTCTTTTTATGGCAGAATAATATTCCATTATACACACACATACACACTCACACCCCACTTCTTCCTTATCCATTCCTCAATCAATGGACACCACTTGGGCTGCTTCCATAATTTGACTATTGTAAATAATACTTCCCCCTTTGAATTAGTGTTTCATATTTTTTGAGTAGATAACCAGTCATGCAATTACTGCAAGGTAGAGTAGTTCTAGTTTTAATTTTTTGAGGAACCTTCATGCTGTTTTCTAAGAGTGGCTGCACCAGTTTGCATTCCCACCAATAGTGCACAAGGGTTACTTTTTCCCCACATACTTACCAACATTTGTTGTTTCTTGTGCTTTTGGTTTTAGCCATTCTGACAGGTGTAATGTTGAAATTACCTTTTAATTCTTCTTTTACCATGAGTTAATTAGAAATATGTTGCATAGTTTTTCCAATATTCAAGGAATTTCTTTTGTTACCGATTTTTAGTTTTAGCCATATATTTTACATTATTTTTCTTACTTAGTCTTAAGCAACTCCTGTGTTTTACAGTACTAGCATTCTCAATTTGTCTGAAGCAGATTTTTATTGCTCAACAGCCATATTTGGCTAGCAGCTTCTGTATTAGAAAGCACGTCTATTTTATTTTCATGTTTTTACTTTTAACTTAACTGAGTAATTACACTTACAATGGATTTTCATTGCATTTTGTTAGTCTTTCTTTTATCCTCTCTGATAATATTAGCCTTTTAAGATTAAACCATTTACATTTAATAGTTATAATAGTCTTAATAATTGTTATGCCAATTTTGTTTATATTTGTCACATAAACACATTGTCGTTTTTCCATTTTTCTTGCCTTCTTTGGAATTAATTGAATTTGTATTTCCATTTTATCTTCACTCTTTTCTTATTATCTATACTACTTTGTTTTGGTCTTTGGTAGTTGCTGTGGAGTTAAAAATATTCGTATTTAACTTATCAACATCTACCTTCAAATAATATTAAACTATTTCATATGGACTATAGGAATCTATCAAGATACACTTTCATTTTGCTTCTCCTCTTATCTAGCTTATTTTTAGTATATGATTTATATATGTTATAAAGTTTACAATGAATTATTACCTTGCTTAAATTATTATCTTTTAAAGGTTTTTTTTTAAATAAACATTTTTTCATTGATTTTTTCCATTGGTTTTCAATTTTATTGATTTCTGCTCTTATGTCCTTTTCTTTTTATTTTTTGGATTTATTTGGCTCTTATTTTTCTAGTTTCTTGAGGTAGGAACCTAGATTATTTTTCTGAGACTTTTCCTTGTTTCTAATGTGAGCATTAAGCGCTGTTAATTTCCCTCTCAGTACTGCTTTAGTTGCATCCTATATTTTTAATATGTTATGTTTTTATTTTCACTCAGGTCCATGGGTTTTTACAACTTCTTTTGAGCCTTTTTCTTTGACCTATGAATTATTTAGAAGTGGGTTATTTAATCTCCACATGTTGTTTTTCTGTTACTGATTCCTAGTTTGAGCCCCTTAAATTTAGAGAATACATTCTTTATCATCTCAATTCTTTTGAACTTGTTAGATTTTTTAATGGCCCAGGTTATAACCTATCTTATGAATATACCATGGGTTCTCTGAAAAAATGATATTCGCCAGTTCTTGGGTTGAATTTTCTATACAGGTTCATTAGATCTTGTTAGGTGATTGTGTTGTTTACCTTCATTTTTGACGACTGTATTTTTTCAGTGTTCAGAATTCTTTTTTGATTGTTATGAGTTTTAGCACCTTGATGCTAGAATTACACCATCTTCAGGCTTCATTCTTGCTGTTAATAAATCAACTGTCATTCTCTCATTTTTTAAAGGTAATCTGTATTTTTATTGTGCTTGCTTTGAGAATTTGGAAAGAAGAATAATTGTTATTTCAGATTATAAACTTTATGTTCCCCTTGGTCTAACTCAACTATATTTATAATTAGGCAAATCCTACCATAACTCTATCAATTGACTGAATTTTAGAATCATTTTGAACTAAATTCAAACTAAGTGGAAGAAATTCTGGGGTCAGGAATATAGAACCAGCATTGACTTTTGTGAATCTCTCCAAAGTCTTTCTTAAAATATATAGAGTTCAACTAAGGGTGTAACAACAACAAGAAGACAATTTAGCAGTAGCCAGTCACGCTTGATGTCTTTTTAGGCATTCGTGCTTTCCCATGTTTTTCCCATATTCTAAGTGCCTGTACTGTTCTACCTGCTGCATTATTTCTCTCTACTACGACATTTTCTGAGGACACCACTGACCAGCAATCACCACCTTTTACCAGGATGGCTTCTTCTGTTTTGAAGAAAAAAAAAAAAAAAAAAAGTCGAGCCATTCTCAAGTTACCACCTGCTTGATTGGATTACTCCTGGGACTACTGGTGCTAGTTTCTTGTCTTCTGAGATATAGACACCAAAATAGGATTTATTGGGATAAATGCCTCTCTGAAGGAAACAAAAAGAGCATTTACCGGGGAAAGCTGGAAGAAATAGCAGACATAGGGAGAGTCTGACCCTGAATGAAGTGGAGGCACAAAAGGTTGGGTGAAAGTCTCCTAGATGTCCACAGTGTTAGGAATATTTGGCAAATATATCGTGGAGCCTTCAAGCCAAAAATGTCCCTCAGAGGAGTCCCATGTCTCCCAGGAGTGGGTATGCCTCACCATTTTTGTGGGGTTCAGTCACCAGTTAGGATCAGCCCACAGGAAGCTTGGCCTTTTCCCAAATGCAGTCGTGGATTTCAGAGCTCTCATTCCAGTATCTTGGTTCATTACACTCTGTAGTTGGAGGTGTGTTTGGGGCATACTCAAAGCAGCCAAGGATTCTTAACTTTATAAAAACTTTTGCTTCTGTGTTCAGTGATATCATTTCTGGCCATTTTCCTAAAGATACAGTGTGGCTAATTGAGCTAGTACCTTGTATTCTAGAGAAGATGTGAGTTAGTAGCATTAATAGCTCTATTTTATAGATGAAGAAAATGAAGTTAGAAGACAAATAATTTTCTCCTATTCATTCAGCCACTTAATGAAATAACTTGGGATTCAAATTCACATCCATCTGAATCCCAAATCCACACTGAAACAACCATGCATAGTGTGAGACAGAATGCCTTTAAAGTTTGATATTACTAACAGTCAAAAAAGCAACTATTACTATTTTTTGTTGGAGGGAAAAGTAAGTGGGATCTGAGAATATTAGGCCAGAGAGTGGGGGTAAATAATTTGATTTGATTTGATTAAAAATTGAATGGACTTTGTTCCTTTTCCAGATTTTCTGGGCTAGCCTTGGCTTTTTGCATTTCCATACAAATTTTAGAAATAATTTGTCAAATCTTCTCCCTCTACCAAAAATACCCCCAAACTTACTAAAGTTCAGGTTGAGATTACATTGAATCTATAGATCAGTTCTGAAGGAATTATAATATTGAATATTCCAGCCCATAAATCTAACAACTATTCAGTGATTTAAGTTTTTTTATTTTACTAACTTTTTTTTTTTTTAGATTGATCTCTGGGTACTTACTGCTTTTTTTAAATGCTATTTATAAATGGTACACTTTAAAAATGTCAGTTTCTAATTTTGCTGGCAGATAGAAGTACATGTGATTTTTGTATGTGTCTTGGTATTCAGAAATCTTGCTAATTCTATTGGTTTGTTAGTAAATTCTTTCAGATTATCTACTTAATCATGTCATCTGCAATTAATGATATTTTATTTTCTTCTTACTCAACCTAATTTTTTTTTAATTTTTTTTTTAACATTTACTTATTTTTGAGACAGAGAGAGAGAGCATGAACAGGGGAGGGGCAGAGAGAGAGGGAGACACAGAATCGGAAGCAGGCTCCAGGCTCTGAGCCATCAGCCCAGAGCCTGACGCCGGGCTCAAACCCACAGACTGTGAGATCATGACCTGAGCTGAAGTCAGACGCTCAACCGACTGAGCCACCCAGGCGCCCCTCAACCTAATTTTTTAAAAAACATTATTGTCCTGGCCTAAACCTCAGATACTATCTCATCCCAATGTACAGTGAAGTTAAAGAATTCTGTAGCAGACATTTGTATACTCACCACCTAGATTGTACCATCCTACATTTACTAAGTTTACCACACTTGCCTTATTACACATCTGTCGGTCTTTCTATCCATCCACCAATCCATTCATTTTTTAAATTATTTTTTAGACGCATTTTGAAGTAGTTGCAGACATCAAAACACTTCCCCCCAAATACTTTGGCATGCCTATAATTATCCAGTACCACTGTGAATAGGAGAAGTGATAACGGACATCCTTTTCTTGCTCCCAATATTAGAAGGAAAGTTTTTGATATTTTGAGAATGATGTGTTTGCTATAAATTTTGTTTAGATAACCTTTATCAACTTAAGACAGTTTTCTTATTTATTTTAGCTTGTTAAAATAAACATTCATATCACCTGATGCTTGTCGAATTATATTTTTTTACAAAAGAAAGGATTGAGTGATATTGAAACAAAAAGGGTGAAGTAATTTTAGAAGAAAAAAAGAATTATGCAGTTTTATTTATTTGTCTCTAGGAATTTCTCATATATGGCAACATGCTGAGAGCTAAGCTACCAAAACATAAAATACTCAGCAGAATAAGTAAGCCTTGGTTACGGATAATCCAACTTAAGAAATTATTGAATGTTAATACCTTCTGGATGTAAGAGATTAACACTATTCATAATTTAGTAAATATAAGTTTAACAGACATGTATGCTTTTAATAATTTAATTCAGAATATGTTTTTCAATATTTAATTTGGAATACCCTCCTAATTATATAGATAAAAGTGAATATATTTCATAAAGATGCAATTTAATTAAAAAATATTAATAACCTTCTTTTGCTATAAGATATATGTTAAAATCTTACAGAAATTTAAATGTGGTGCCACAGTTTTTTTTAATGCATGATAATAATAGCACTGATACTATTTAGCCCCAAGAACTAAGAAGGGAAGGTCTTATGTGGACAAGAGGCAGTGATTGAGGATATAATCCCCAAATACCTGAAATATAATTAAAAAATAAGAATAAGTAATTAATTCTTGAAACTTTACCTCATATCTAGGAAAAATGAAGAAATTATTAGTTTTTCTTATAACAGAAGACTTTCTTTGTGATGTAAATTTTAGAAGCATTTTTTTTTAACATGTTAGAGGAAATCCTACTTTGGCTGACTTCTGGTAAAACTGAGGGGTTGTGATATTTGGTGTCATTAAATTATAATATGAAAAATGCTGTAATAACTGGAGAGCTTTGAATATTATACTAAGAACTCACTTGGCAATTTCACAGCCCTTGGGAGTCTATTCAAAAGTTACAATGAAAATGTAATTTTAACTTTATTGATATTTTATTTGTATGTGTGGATATGGATGTCTATCTATGCATCTGTGTATCTATCCACACATGCATATGTGTGCACACACTAAAATAAATGCCATTTATTGAATCCTTGGGGTCTGGCACAAAGCCAGGCACATTATATTCATCATATAATTAGGAATCTAATACTCACCATGCATTGGTTTACATTCAAACAGAAACTGAGTGAAATTAAGGTTTAGTGTTTTTTATTCTTTTCTTATATTCTTTTTTTTTTTAATTTTTTTTTCAACGTTTATTTATTTTTGGGACAGAGAGAGACAGAGCATGAACGGGGGAGGGGCAGAGAGAGAGGGAGACACAGAATCGGAAACAGGCTCCAGGCTCCGAGCCATCAGCCCAGAGCCCGACGCGGGGCTCGAACTCACGGACCGCGAGATCGTGACCTGGCTGAAGTCGGACGCTCAACCGACTGCGCCACCCAGGCGCCCCGTCTTTTCTTATATTCTTTCAGCATTTACTTTTACTGCTTCAAAACTCTTTTTTTTTTTCAAAGATGATCCTTATTTATTCAACTGATATATGGAAAGTCAGAAAGTATTTTTCTTTGGAATTTATGATTATGATCAAAGGGTTGCATAGAAGAACGGTGAAATACATAATGCTCCCTCCTTGTATTTACTGAGAGCACAGGGACACAGGAAGTCTGTGGTCAGTGATCAATGACTGCCAAAGAATGGCATATGTCCTGTAAAGAAAAACTTTCCTTCCTACCTCTTTATTTCTGGTTAGGGGATTCAGTTATCATGGTAGGCGGAGAGGGCAGAATTGCAAAGCCATTAGAAAACCCTGGAATGTAGATGAGAGACCCGTTGAATCGTTGTGAACACTCCCAATTGAAGTCAGTCTGGAATATCTATTTTTTGATGTACTGAACTCCACAAGATCAGTGTGATCTCTATTAGTCAGCAAACTGGAGAGCTGAAGCCTTCTTCAAGAATCATGACTGCTAATGATGGGATACTATTTTTCCTCACGAAACATAGACCAATCACATCTAATTCTATGAGGTGCCATTCTTATTCATGTTTAACTGAGAAAGAGTTCATGCTCAAAGAGGTTAAACCACTTGGGATGGGATTGAGAGTTTATAATCTTGCTGCTTCGTAAACTCAAGCAGTGCCTATGGAAACAGTATGTTATGAAAATACTCAATTCTGAAATATGAAACTTGTGGTTGCTAACTAACCCATAGCAAATATATTGCTGGAGACATTTTAAGGCTCTCAATGCTCCTCACTTTTTATTTCTTAAATTTTCATAGGGGATCTCTCCTTTCCATCTCTCACCATTCTAGATGGACCATGAATAAGGTCATGAGAGGCATCCAGAAGCTGCTCTCAATCCTCAGAGGAGTACTTCATTTTGTTGTGCAAAATGAGAATAGCCTTATACTTCATGATACTCCCACATTTAGAGTCACCTGCGTGTAGGGCCAAGGGTCCACTTTTTGTTTCTGCTGCCATGTGGAAGCTCACCAGAGCAGCACTGATCTAGTCTGTGTCATGATTGGCAAATCAAATTCATCCAGAATTGGGCGCATGGTGAATAGAGTAAAAGTCCTATGTTCCACATATGGAACTAGAAATCCTTATCATATGTGTTTTAACCATGCTTCTAGAATGTTCAAAGTTTAATAAAGAGTAGTCTTCATTATTTTTGCCCTAAAGACTGATTCTGCCCTTGTTGAGTACACGCACGCCCCCACACACACGCACACACACACACACACATGCGCGCGCGCGCACACACACACACACACACACACACACACACACACCGCACACATCTTTCAGGTTTAGTAGAATGTTTTTCATATTTGCTTCTTCTCTCCCTCTTCTTCACAAAACAAATGCATATTAGACCACGTAGAGAGGCAAGCTTGTTTTCTACAGTGTTCTCAAACACATCCAACTCATCCAAAGCAGAACCAGCCTCAAGTATATTTGCCGAAAGCCTTAATATCCTGGTTAAGTTCCTTGTTTGTGCCTTTAGCAATAAATTAGTGGCAGGAGAGGGATTAGAACAGACGTTCCTGAGGTGCTGATCTACCATATACTCTTGTTTCAGTTACGGAAAGAAAAATAAAGAAGATTTCCTGTTGGATGCTTGGTAGCGAATTAGGCTTTCTATTGTCTAAATACTAATTGGTTTCTTATTCAATCTATTCACTTAAGGTGAAATACCAATTAAGTTTTTTCTCTTCATGATTTTCCTGAAGACAACAAAATAGCTAATAAATGGTGGGGGCGGGGGGTTCAGTGTTCAATGAATGCAAATCAATATATACAAGGAGTTTTTATATTATATTAGGGCTTTCACAGATACTGATGCAATTTGGGTTGTATAGATTTACTATCATTAAAAATCCCTGAAGTTTATAACGAGACAAACATGCCATAATGGGAGAACAGATTTGAGCCAGTGATGTGCAAGTGAGGTGCAAGGCTCCTCTGCACCTTCCCTATTTTCTCCGTGCTGCTGTTTTCTTTCTTCAGTACATTAGCTTGCATGAAATCTATTCCTGCTGTGAGTGTGTGAGAGAGTTTATGTTCCTTTGGGAGGAAAGTCACTCTCATAATAACTTTCTGTTAGTGGCAATTTGCTAAAACCTTATGTTGCTAAAGACTACTACACGACTTTACTAAACACGATTTATTGATGTAGTGTTTATGTTTTTGTGAAAATACGTTCAGGCTTCTGCAGAAGGGAAACATGGTTTCTGGAGTACATGGTTAGGCCTCTTTCGCATGATGAAACAATCAAAAAAGTATGAATATTTTGTATAACTTTTTATTTTGAGATGTTTTAAGACTCATAGTAATTTGCAATAACAATAGAGAGCTTACCTGAGTACCCTCCACTTAGCTGTCCCCATTAATGACATCTAACATGACCATAGAATATTATCGAAATCAGGAAACTGACACTGATACAATACTATTAACTACACTACAGACCTTATTCAAACTTCACTTTCTACATGCACTTGTTTTTGTTTGCTTTTGTTTTGTTTTGTTTTGTTTTGGCATGTACCATGATAAGTCTTACCGTGTGTTTAGATTCATATAGCCACTAACAAAATTAAGACAGAGCTGTTCCATCAAAACAGAGAAAATCCCGAATCTCTGGGTCCATCACTATAATTTTGTCATTTCAAGAATGTTACATAAATGGAATCATGTAGCATGTAATCTTTTATACCTGGCTTATCCCACCCAACATAATGCCCTTGAGATCCATCCAAGTGGTTGAGTATATCACTAGTTCCTTTCATTAATTAGTGACTATTTCAGAATATGAACATTCATGGTTTGAATTTTTGTTTTTGCATGAGGAAAGACTTTAAATTTTTTTCTTTTCTATTTTTTAAAAATATTTTTATTGTTTATTTATTTTTGAGAGAGAGACAGAGCAAAAGCAGGGGAGGGGCAGGGAGAGAGAGGAGGATACTCAGAATCCAAAGCAGGCTCCAGGCTCTGAGATGTCAACACAGAGTCTGATGTGGGTGGGGCTCAAACTCAGGAGCCATGAGATCATGACCTGAAACAAAGTCAGACACTTAACTGACTGAGCCACCCATCCTTTTTTATTTTCAGCTGAGGTGTGATTGACATATGACATTATATTAATTTCAGGTGTACAACATAATGATTCAATATTTGTATATTTTGCGAAATGATCAACACAGCTCTAGCTAGCATCCATCAACAATATAGCTACATAGGTTTTTTTTCTTATGATGAGAACTTTAAGATTTACTCTTAGCAACTTTCAAATATGAAATACAAAATTGTTAACTATAATTTCCCTGCTATACATTATATCCCCATGACTTAATTATTTTGTATCCAGAAGTTTATACCATTGACTCCATTTACCTATTTTGACCATTCCCCACTCCTGCCTTTTGCAACCACGAATCTGTTCTCAGTATCTATTTTATGGTTTGTTGTTTTTTTTAGATTCTACATAAGTGAGATCATACAGTGTTTGTCTTTCTCTAACTTATTTCACTTAGTATAATGACCTCAGTTTCCATCCATGTTGATACAAATGACAAGACTTCATTTTTTATGGAAGAATAATATCTATGTATCTATCTATCTATCTATCTGTCTAATTTTTTATCCATTCATTCATCAATGGACATGTAGGTTGCTTTCATATCTTGGCCATTATAAATAATGCTTAAATAAACATGGTGTGTATCTTTTTGAGTTAGTATTTTTGTTTTCTTCAGATAAATACCCAGAAGTGGGACATCTGGATCACATAGTAATTTTATTTTTAATATTTGGAGGAATTTCCATACTGTTTTCCATTCCCACTAACAGTGCATAAGGGTTTCCTTTTCTCTACATCCTTGTTATTTTTTGTCTTTTAGATAATAACCATTTTAAGGATATGAAGGGATATCTCGTTGTGGTTTAATTGACATTCCCCTGATGATTTGTGATGTTGAGCATCTTTTCATGTATCTGTAGGCCATCTGCATGTCTTTAGAAATATGTCTATTCAGATCTTCTTTCCATTTTTAAGTCAAGTTATTTGTTTTTTTGCCATTAAGTTATATGAGTTCTTTATTGTTTCTCGATATTAGCTCCTTGTCAGATAAATGATTTAGAAATATCATCTCTCCTTCAGTAAGTTGCCTTTCCATTTTATGAAAAGTTTACTGGCAAGTTTCCTTAAATTGTTCTTAATACGAGGAAGACTTTATTTCTTCCTTACTTTTGAAAGATAGTTTTTCAAGGTACAGGATTCTACACTTGTGGGTTTTTCTCTCAACATTTTAAATATTTCACTCTGCTTTTCTTGCTTGCCTGGTGTCTGAGGAGAAGTTGGATGTTATTTATTGATTTATTGATTTATTGATTTATAGCCAGCAAGGGAGGGGCAGAGAGAGAGGGAGAGAGAATCCTAAGCAGGCTCTGCATTGTCAGTACAGAGCCCGATGTGGGGCTTGAACTCACAAAGCGTGAGATCATGACCTGAGCTGAAATCAAGACTCGGATGCTTAACTGACTGAGCCACCCAGGTGCCCCTGGATGTAACTCTTATGTTGTTACCCTAAGGTAAGATGTCTTTTCCCTCTGGCTTCAAAGATCTCTGGTTTGATGTCTGACATTAATTTGGGGGAAATTCTCAGTCATTATTACTCAAATATTTCTTCCTTTCTCTCTTTCCTTTTCTTCTGGTATCCTCATTATGTGTATGCCACACTTTTTTAGTTGCCCCACAGTCCTTAGATACTCTGTTCTGTTTTCTCAGGCTTTGTCATATTTGCTTTTCATTCTTTGAGGATTCTGTTGATAGATCCTCCAGCCCAGAGATTCTTTCCTCATATGTATTCAGTTTATAATAAGCCATTCTTCATTTCTTTTAGTGTTTTTGATCTCTAGTATTTCTTTTTGGTTCTTAATTAGGATGTCCAACTATCTGCTTACATTGCCTGTCTGCTCTTGTGTGCTGTCTGCTTTATCCAGTAAAGCCCTTAGCATATTAATCATAGTTATTTTAAATTCCTAGTCTGATAATTCCAACATCCTTGCCATGTCCAGTTATTCAAATTATGTGTGGGGATTGCCTTTTGGATATGCCTTACAATTTTTTCTTGATAACTCAGCATGATGTTCTGTATAAAAGGAATGCTTTAAACAGGTCTTTATTAATGTGGTAGTGAGGTGTTGGGGCAGGGGAAGCATACTGTAGTCTTATGATTTGGTCTCAGTCTTTTAGCAACCCTATGCCTCTGGACTGTGAACTTCAAAAGTTTTTTTTTTTTTCCCCCACACTTTTAGGTGCAACAGGATTGCGAGAGTGGGCTAGAGATGAATATTTCCCATACTCCAGCAGCTTAGCCTCTTGTTGACTAGTTTCTCCTGAGGGCAGACCTTGTTAAGAATAGAGTACTCTGGTATATTTCAAAATGGCTCCTTTCTCCTCCCCCTGCCAGAAGCATGAGTGGATTTTCCTCTTATTCCCTGTGGGAATCTGGTTGAAATCCTGGAGGTAAGTCTCATATTTTGAGGATCTCCCTGTGACTGGGTCCCCCTGGAGAAGTTTTTAATGCTCAAGAGTTGTCCACATTGAGCCTCCAGCAATACAGTTCAGGTTTTCCTATCCTGGTTCTGGTTCCCACAGTCGTTTCTGCTTGTGAGCCTCTGTCCGGTGAATCATGACCCTCTGTGTTCTCCTATCTGCCTCTCCAATCTTGGAGACCTTGGTTTGCTCTGTGTCCTTGCCTTTCTTATGGATCCAAGAAGTGGTTGACATTTTAGTCTGTTCAGCCTTTTACTTGATAAGATAGAGTGGTGACTTAAAAGCTTCTTACATATAGAACCAGAAACTGGAATTAGATTTTACTTTTTAATCTAGATTAAAGCCTCTTTTAAATTTTATGATAAAATCTCAACATAGTCAAATGTATGAGTAATAGTAAAAGCTCTCTGGACCTATCCCACACATGAACTCTAAAGCATCGCCAACAGAATTGTTGGGTCTCATATAGTTCTTTTCAGCTGCAAAAGTAAAATCTCAGAATTTGTTTTTTACTATCCTATGCTTTAAAACATTTTATGCAGATGATGTTGTAATTTATGTGTGTTTATTCTGCAACTTGTTCTAACAATTCAACTTTACATTTGTGAGTTTTATGTATGTTGATAAATATAGCTTTAGTTTATCTGCTTATATTGGATTCCACTGCATGAATAAATACACACACGAGTGTGTGTATTGATGGACTTTTTGGCCACTTCCATTTTCTTTATAACCAGAATTTCTAATAACACTCTTTTGTATGTGTCCTTGTGTGTCTGTGCGTTAGCTACTCTAAAGTTTATACCTAAGAGAAAAATTATTGAGTCAAGGGTAAGTATGCTTTATCTATACAGATGGGGCCCAATTATTCTCCAGATGGTTTTAAATAATTAATATCCCTAGCAGCATTAGATGGTGGTTCTCTTTGCATCACACCATCATAACACCTGATAATAATAGTCTCTTTAATTTCTGCCAAACTAATGGAAGTGAAACGGACTCTCATTCAGGTGTTACTACTGAGATTCAATATTTTATTATGTATTTATTGGTCACTAGCCTTACTTCATTTATGAGTAACCAGTTTATTTTACCCCATGGAGTTTTTGTTTTGTTTTGTTTTTTTCTTTATATCCTTGGTGTACTAACATTTTATCACTTATATGTCCTTGGAACATCTTTTCCTAGTTGGCCATCTGTCTTATTTTTCTCATAATACGTTTTGAAAAATAGTAGTCTGGATATGAATGCATAAAATTTAACAATATTTTACGTACTTTTGGATTTCATGAATTTCATTAATTATTTCATTAATATATTTTAAACTGTTGTGAGAAAATACAGTAAGAGCTCTAAATGTTTCTTCTTGCATATTTGTGCTTAGTCTTAGTGGAACCAATATTTCGCATTGTTTGATATGAAGACCTATTATTCCTTATTCCAACATCGAAAATTATCACAGTATAACTTATTAAGTACTTCATCCTTTTCTGATCTGAAATGCCACTTCCATCATATACTAAAATTTCAAATTCACATTTCTGTGATCTATATATATTTCAACACTATATTTATTTAATACTTTCACCAAAGCTTGTGTTGCAAATGTTAGGCTATCTTTAAAATATTAAGATTTTATGTATTAATATGATATATAGATACATATTTCTATGTATTTAATAAATTTCAATAAAATTGTGTAACTTGTTCCATAAGGATCACGATCACCTTTTATAAAAGATATACCTCTGATACCTACACACATACCACACACACATACATACATAAACATACATATGAAAATAAAAAGATTGAATTGAGAGATTGTGTTGAATTAGGTTGAGAAGGAAAAGGAGTTGCTATGAAAAATGGAATCCTTTTAAAAATGTTTTTCTAACTTTGTTGTTGCAGATAGAAAAATGTTGATTTTTGTATATTGATTATATCTTTATGCAAATTGCTAAATTCTCTCACAAATTATAAAGATTTTAGATTCTTTTGAGGTTTCTATACAGAAAATAACATACTTGGTAAACATGACAGCTCTGCTTCTTCATTCATAATTTCCAAATTTTTATATCTTTCTCTCTTTTTTTTAATACATGAAATTTATTGTCAAATTGGTTTCCATACAACACCCAGTGCTCATCCCAACAGGTGCCTTCCTCAATGCCCATCACCCACCCTCCCTCCCTCCCACCCCCCATCAACCCTCAGTTTGTTCTCAGTTTTGAAGAGTCTCTTATGCTTTGGCTCTCTCCCTCTCTAACCTCTTTTTTTCTCTTCCCCTCCCCCATGGATTTCTGTTAAGTTTCTCAGGATCCACATAAAAGTGAAAACATATGGTATCTGTCTTTCTCTGTATGGCTTATTTCACTTAGCATAACACTCTCCAGTTCCATCCACGTTGCTACAAAGGGCCATATTTCATTCTTTCTCATTGCCATGTAGTATTCCCTTGTGTATATAAACCATAATTTCTTTATCCATTCATCAGTTGATGGACATTTAGGCTCTTTCCATAATTTGGCTATTGACCTATATAATGGTTAGACCTCTATACCTTCCTCCTTTCTTAGAAATGGCACCCTCTCCTGGTTTCCTCCTTCCTTTGCTGGCAAATTTATAGCATTCTCCTCGACTGCTTCTCCTTTGTTTTTCTGACCTCCGATGCTGGGTGTCCCAGTAATCAGACCTTTGATTTCCTCTCCTCTGTATCTATATTCCTAAGTACATGCATTTCACCTCATTGCATTAAGCATATAAGAACATAGATGAGTCTCAAATTGATACTTCTAGGTTAGTGCTCTTCTTGAAATTCAGACTTGCATGTCACACTATTGATTCAACTTCTCCAACTTATATGTATATTAAGGATTTCAAACTCACCAGGTTAGAAAACAAATACCAACCACTGGGCAATTTAAAGTATAAGAGCAGGTAAGGACAACGCTGTGAATTTCATCGCGGACATTATGAAATTTTGTCTTTGTCCTAAAAACAGTAAGAAATTACTGATATGCTTTAGGAGAGGAACAATGAGTTCAGATTTGCCACTTTTGAAACACTAGTTACAGAATATAGAATAGATTGAAGTGGAGCATGAGGAGATTAAAAGTGCAGCTCAGGGACTTCTTCAGTAATCTGGGTGAGAAATGATGGTCACCAAGATGAGGGTAGTGGCTGTGATGTTTAAGAGAAAGAAATATATTTGAATGACTTTTACACAATGAATGTGATAAATGGCTCTGTATAAACAGTTGGCTCTGATTTGTGTATTCTATCTGTTGATTTATCCCCTTATTCTTACACCAATATCATACTGCTTAATTTCCTTACTTTTTGTGTATGTTTTAGTATTTGGCAATATACTAATTTTTTGGTTATTTTCTTTAAATAAAAAAGCTATTTTTGCTCATTTACTTCCTAGAACAGAATTTACAAGACAAAAAAATATTTTTCTAAATATTTTAAAAATATGCCACAATTTTAAAATCAGGATATTTATATAAAATTGGATTATTTCTTTCTCCTGAAATATCAGAAGATCCAATGATACTGAGACTATTTACCATAGTTCATCAATTGGCAGGAACTAGGAGGCTGCCCTCTTGTGAGAGAATGTTAACATATGTCCTGGTTTGTCTGGGATAGTGTGGGTTATAACTCTCATCTGGAATAATAATTAATGGTATCTCCTTTTACTCTGATAAATGTCCTGGATAGGAAGACAAATTGTAGGTTTACTGTATCTTTGCATATTGAAATGCCCTTGCATTTGATCTTTGTTATTTAGATTAACTACTTGGGCCTTATTAGAGTTTGAATTCAGGGATATTTTTTCTAGATGAACACTGGAGTAAGATTGTCAAGCTCCACATATCCCACTGCATTTTTTAATGAATATCCATTGAATTATAAGTGATTTGGAAAGTGTGGAAGATATTTTATTTCCATTCCCAGTATCACTTCTACTATTATCTTTGGATAATAGCTTTGTGGTTTGGTTCAGATTCCAAAGGTAGCTGTTTGTAGGCTTAAACCAATCAGCACCTAGCATTTCTCCCACCACAGTGATGAGCTGAGTTGAGTACATAACTGAAGTTTGGCCTGTTAGGATGTATTTCAGTAATTCTATTTGAAAGTTGTGAATGTCTCGCCTCCACCACCCACCATGTAGACTGGGAATTCTACAGCCCAGGGAGCTTTTGGTAACTAACTTGAAATCAGGAAAACAAAACAACACAAAAACCTTGGAATAAAGCTAACAACACACCATCAAGAACATACACTGAGAGGGAAAAATAAAGTGAGATTTTGGACATAGTCAACAAGTTAAGCCGACTTTGAATTTAAGTTTTCTTCTAGACTTTCAGTTACATGAACCAATAAATCCCTTGGTCCATAATGCCAGTTTGATTTTATTTGATGTTACTTTTTTTTTTATTTTATTTTTTATTTTTTTTTAATTTACATCCAAATTAGTTAGCATATAGTGCTGATTTGATGCTACTTTTTTACATTAAACGACCTGATTAACATAGGGAGAAATAATGGAATTTTTGTATGTCATCTTCCCAGTCAGGAAAGGATTACAACCTACATTTGTTTACATCTTTTCTACATGCCTCAGTAAGTGTTTGTCTTTCTATACATATCCTGCTGATTTTACTATGTTTATTCCTTGTGATTTTCCTAGAAGGGATCACTATAGGGATTACTAAATTTACAGCATAAGTTGAGCTTCAAATTTTATATACATTATCTATACCTACCAAATGGTGAAGGAAAGCATTATTTGGGAATTCTTGAAAAAAATCAAAACATAGTTCATAAATAAATTAACTAAGTGCAGTAAATGTTCACTTCTGAATGACATACATAAAAAGAGTAAGACTAATATATTATTTGAAAAAGTTGAGAAAATATCTGGATCATGATACCTGGCTTTCAAACAGGAAATTATATTGCAAATGATTCAAAGTAGACAAGCCAAAACTGAAACTTTTACAAAATGATGCTTAAATTTAGCCTCCAGGTAAGCAAAAAGGTTTTTATGAATACCAAATACAGTAAAACCTTGGATTGTGAGTAACTTGTTCTGCAAGTATTTCCCAAGACAAGCAAACATTTCTACTAAATTTTAACTTGACAAACGAGCAACGTTTTGCAATAGGAGTAGTATATGCTGCCAAACATCACGTGGTCACAACTGAGCCAATGGTTCTTGAAATTTGATATTCAAGTGCTTTGGATTACAAGCATGCTTCTGGAACAAATTATGCTCACAAACCAAGTTTTACCGTATACAGGAAGTTTAAACTTACATATAGCCCTTGGCTTTTGACAAATAGAATATTTCTTAAATTGCTACTGTGAATACAAATTGAAAATTTTTCAGAAACCTACAGAGCTATTAAAATATAAATCAGTGTAAGGCATCTGGATGGCTCAGTCGGTTAAGCATCTAGCTTTTGACTTCAGCTCAGGTCATGATTTCATGGTTTGAGCCCCACATTGGGCTCTGTGCTGGCAATGTGGCTCGGTATTCCCTCTCTCTCTCTCCCTCTCTCTGCCCTTCCCCTGCTCATGTGCTCTCTCTCTCTCTCTCTCAAAATAAATGAACTTTAAAAAACATACAAATCAGTGTAAAATTTATAAATTCTTAAAAGAAACACTGCTTTACTAAATTAAGGTGATTTTTTGTTGAATTGGTCATTTGGTGAAACAATCATTTGATAAACAGCTGTTTAGTGAAATGATCCATATCTGCTAATAACATTCTCTTTTCTCTAAAGCTTAATGTGAAAATTCTTAAAGTTTTATATCTTTTGCTCTATGTTGGTGTTCAGTAACTCTGTGCTTGCTATTTAAAAAAAATTTTTTTAAGCTTATTTATTTTGAGAGACAGTGAGAGTAGAGGAGGGGCAGAGAGAGAGGGAGAGAGAAAGTCCCAGGTAGGCTCTATGCTGTCCAAGCGGAGCCCTATGTGGGGCTTCAACTCACAAACTGTGACATCATGACCTGAGCCTAAACCAAGAGTCAGACGCTTAACTGACTGAGCCACCCAGGTGCCCCTTGATATTTTTAAATGAAACTGCAGTAGAAATAAACTATACTTGCTTTTAAAATATTTTATATGTTTATTTATTTTTCAGAGACAGAGAGAGATAGAGTGTGAGTGGGGGGATGAGCAGAGAGAGAGACAGACACAGAATCTTAAGCAGGCTGCAGGCTCTGAGCTGTCAGCACAGGACCCAGTGTGGGGCTGGAACTCTCAAACCACGAGATCATGACATGAGCTAAAGTCAGAAGCTCAACTGACTGAGCCACACAGGCGCCCCAATTATACCTGTTTTTTAGTATGTCTACCAAGCCATATCTAGATTGTTAAAGTATAAACAATTCTGAAAATTTTCAGTGAATGTCTAATTCTGAGTAGAGTCTTCCTTTTACTTGTCCTGTGTTTTCCCAAGTCCACAGTAAATATGAAGATTTAAGTTACTTTTAGAGCTACCTCCTCAGTTAGAAGCATAATGTTTCAGTATAATTAAAATTGGCTTCTGAATTGTAAAAAGACTAAACTACAATTTGGCTCATTTCTTATTAGACGGGTTAATTATACCCAAGAGACTAATTACTTTTCCCATTTTGATGTTTTAAAATTGCAGTGTGGATTTTGTGCCTTGGGGTAATTAAGCAATTGTTTATTTTTGAGGATTAACTCAAATGACTTACATTAGAGAACTATACCCTGGAAAAATATTGCTTTGTTTTAAAGGCAACAAAGCAAAAATGCTAAAATTTCATTGTCTTTTTTTCATTTTCGGCATGATATTTAATTAACTAAGTAATTAAGGGCTTATTAATTATGACAAATTTTTACTTTAAAAATAAATGTTACAAAAATGTCCAGTTTAAATAGCAATATTGATATAAATGTAAATAAGTACCATATGCAATTCATTTTTTTAAAATGTTTATTTATTTTTGAGAGCGAGACAGAACATGAGTGGGGGAGAAGCAGAGAGAGAGGGAGACACAGAATCCGAAGCAGGCTCTAGGCTAGGAGCTGTCAGCATGGAGCCCAATGCGGGGTGGGGGGGGGGGGGGCGGGTCCCGAACCCAGGAACCGTGAGATCATGACCTGAGCCCAAGTCGGATGCTCAACCGACTGAGCCACCTAGGCACCCCTGCAATTCATTTTAATTAGGTCATCACAAGCACTCAAAACACTCTCACATAAAATAAAGGGCAATCAAACCTAATTTTTAAATTAATTGATCTAATTATGTATATTTCTATAATTTATTTTCGTGAAAAGGGTGCATATTGATAAAATACAATATCTTTTGCTTGATTTAATCTTTTGAATCTTGCATGCTTCCTTTAAAATTGCACATGTGAATTTCTCAGTTTGTACTCTTTCGAAAGTTGTATCATCATGACAAGATGCTAAACCCGTATTTATATTCTAACTATAATAATAATGTAGTGACATTATTCAACAGTTTATCTTCAAAGAACCCAAATGCGATAGATAATATGTTATCCCACACATCACAGCATTCTTGTGAATTCTGATGCTTTCTTTTCTTTTTGTTTAAATTAAATAATCCCTGAAATGTTAAAAATGAAAACACTATATTGAGAGCATTATGAACAACATAGTTTATTACTTCTTAAACTCTAAAGTAGGAATTTTGAATTTTTAAGGTTTTATCAAAAGTGTCAGTGACATGTAATTTAAAAAAATATCCAACTGATCTAATTCAACCTTTCTCGTAAAGCAGGATGACCTTTACATTATTCCATACATAGCATCGCTCAATTGTACTTAAAGTCTCCTGTGTTAGGAGACAATCTCTTCCAGTATCAAGTAGTTCTACTTCCTTATAATATATTTTTAATATTCAGCTGAAATCTGCCTCATGTGCAGTTCACCTTTTTGCTCCCATTCTTTAGTGTGGGATAATGCATCACACATATTCATCATTGATCAAATATTGATCACAATCCCAGGTCAATATTTAAGCAGCATTGAGGCATTTCTCTTAATGAATCAAGGCCTAATGGCAGGGTTTGACCTGCAGAGGGCTCAGATATACATTCTCTGGATTTTATAGTCCTGGCGGCCAGTAATTTTTTGTGAATGGGAGAGATTTTGAAGAGACTTTGTTGCATTAAGAGAATGAATTGGATAGGACAAATTCTGAGTGTAAATGAAAAATTTGCAGAATAACCTAGGAAGGAGATAATAGGAACATCATCCAGTGAAATAATAATTAGGGTTGAAAAAAGGGAAGAGTTTGGAGTTTTTTAGAGTTAGCTTGGAAGATGTTGTGACTCACTAGATGTGAGGCAGAATGGCCTCACATATGACTAATATTTGGAGCCTGAGTGACAGCAGGAGTTCTAATGACAAAAGAGTATCTCATTTAGTCAATAGATCTGAAAATTCACCACACTATGTAACTCTATACATATATCACTCCCTGCTTAATCCTTTCAAATGGTTGCTCATTACATATCAAATAAAAACCAAATTCCCTACTGTGCTTTGCAAGCTCTTCATAATCTGACTATTCCTACCTTTTTGACATCATTCCATGACATTCTAGCCCCTATTTACTCTCTTCCATCCCACAAGGCTATATGTTTTATAAATTTGCTTATTTGCACATTTTATGGTAAGCTTATTACTGTACTATCAATTACTATATTTGCTATAACCTATGCTTGAAATACTCATTCCTAAAATCTCCATGGTTATTCAGGTCATAGGTAAAATATCATCCTCTTCAAGAAGACTTCCTGACAAAATACCTACATTTTTTAGCTTCTTTTGAATTGAGTTATGGTTTCATGGGGTTTTTTTTAGAAAGTTTTGTTTTTCTTTGTATTTGAAGTATATGTATCATATATTTATATTTTCCAATCCCTCCTTATACCTTTTGTTATATTGAATATCTTTTGTCATAGGAGGCCACTGTTCCAGAACCATCCATCTTCCTGATCAAATCCCAATCAAGTTGCTTAGTTGGTAGTTCTTTTTCTTGATTGCTTTATATACATTTACTTTTCTCCCCCGCCCCCAACCCTTTTTTTTGGCACCCAATGACTTCCTCTTTCTTTATTGGGTAAATGCTATAAAAAAAATCCCGAAGTGAATACTGGCTCAAAAATATGGTGCGTTTATTTCTTGTCTGCATAATAACGCTGGAAGCATGAACATGTCAGTGGGAAGGTCTTTTCTGCATTCTCTTTCAGAGACCTAGATTGATGGAAGTTATGATCTCTTCAATATATGCATTTTCAGTGCAATCTATAGTTCAGTGCAATGTAGGTTAGTGCAATAGGGGCTACTTTTTTCTTTTTCTTTTAATCACCAGAATTCCAGGTACAATATCTTAGACCAAAGTTCTCTTTTTTTGCGGTAGTTGTTTATTTTTCACTTCCGGTTTAATCTTTGTCTCTGCATATATACTTCCTCAAAATAATCTATTGGCACCATTTCTCTTTATTCAGGATTGTTGTGCACCTGCTATGGATCGTTCTAACCTATGTCCTCGTACATTCTGTTTACATCACCTAGGTGAAAATCAGCATTGGTTTACAGAGGCAGCTGAGTTCACTGCTTTCTCTTATGATGGAAGGAATTCTAGAACCCCATTAGCTCACATTACCTAAGACTGCTTTGGGCTGGTACTAAAAATGTTTCCTCATTTTTGCAAAAGAAAAGCAGAGGTAAATTTGAGAGAGATCAATGGTGAATACCCTTTGACTCCTTCCTAACTTCTCCTGCTGTTATGATATTGGGTTCAAATATTTTCACTTGTCTACACACCACAAGCTTCTGCCCCAAAGATGACCTTTACCAGTTATATTAAACAAACAAAGAAAACCAAATGATAAAGATTGTAAGATCTTGTCTGTGATTTTTTTAATGTTTGTTTATTTTTGAGAGAGAGAGAGAAAGAGAGTGAGAGAGCAAGGGAGGGACAGAGAGAGAAGCAGTCTCTAGTTTCTGAGTTGTCAACACAGAACCTGGCACAGGGCTCAAACTCATGAAATGTGAGATCATGACCTGAGCTGAAGATGGACGCTTAACCGACTGAGACACTCAGGTGCCCCAATCATATCTGTGATTCTTTGGGGGATCCTTAAATGTCACTTATTAAAGTTTGAAATTGATTATTATTTTCTGCTTCTAGTTTACTTTCTATTTTGATCTTTTATTTGAAGATAACATTACATACATAAACATAGAGATCTCAAATGTATGATTTGAAGTGTTTTGTTATATCTTAAGGATATAGAAAATTTCTGCCTTTCAGAAAATTCCTTTGTGACTTTCCAGTCAATACCCATACTTATATTTTTAGAGCAGTTTTAGGTTTATGGCAAAATTGAGAAGGAGTACAGAGATCTCCCATATATCCCCTGTCCACACACATGCATAACCTCTTCCATTATCTACATTACTCATCAGAGTGGTACGCTTGTTACAATTTATGAACCTACATTGACACATCACAATGACCCTAAATCCATAGTTTACATTATGGTTCACTCTTGGTGTTGTATAATCTGTGGGATTGAGAAATGTATAATACATGTATCCATCATTATACTATCATACAGAATATTTTTAATGCCCTCAAAGTCTTCTATACTCTAGCTATTCATCCCTTCCCCCAAACCCTGGCAGTCACTGATCTGTTCGTTGTCTCCATAGTTTTGCTTTTTCCAGAATGTCATATAGTTGGAATCATACACTATGTAGCCTTTTCACATTGGCTTATTTTACTTAGTAATATACATTTACGTGTCCTTTATCTCTTTTCATGGTTTGGTAGCTCATTTCTTTTTAGTGTTGAATAATATTCCATTATCTAGATGTAGCATAATTTATTCATCTATTCACCTATGAAGGAGATCTTGGTTGCTTCCAAGTTTTAGGAACTATGAATGATGCTGCTGTTAACATCCTTGTGCAGGTCTCTGTGTGGACGTAAGTTTTCAGTTTCCTTGGGTAAATACCAAAGATCATGATTGCTGGAATATATGGTAAGATTATTTTTATTTTTTAAGAAACTGCTGGGCTGTCTTACAAAATGGCTGTACTATTTTTCATTCCCTCCAAGAAGGCTGGAGTGTTCCTGCTGCTCCATATCCTCACAAGCATTTGGTGTTGTTTGGGATTTTGTCTATGTAATAGTATGTAGTGGTATTGCACTCTTATTTCAAATTGCGTTTCCTTGAAGGCATAGGATATGGAGCTCATTTTCATATGCTTATTTGCCATCTGTGTACCATCTTTGGTGAGGTGCCCATTATGGTCTTTGATCCAGTTTTTAACTGGATTTATTTCCTTGTTGGGTTTTTAGAGTTCTTTCTATATTTTGGGTAATAGTCCTTTGCCAGATATTTGTTTTGCAAATGTCTACCAGTCTGTGGCCTATCTTCTAATGCTCTTGACATTATCTTTCACCGAGAAGTTCTTAATTTTAATGAAGCCCACCTTATTAATTATTTCTTTCATGAAATCTGCCTTTGGTGTTGTTGATTTCTCTTTTGCATTATTGTCTTGTGGCTGTTTTTTTAAGGATATGCTAGAAACAATTCCTTTATTATTTTTATATATATTATGAATTATTTCTTAATGGTGAACAGATGTTTAAATTTTAATGAAATCCGAATTATCATCTTTTTATTTTATGGTTAATATTTTGTGTGTCCTTTCTAAGAAATCTTTACCTCAACATCTTGAATATTTTTACCTACAACTTCTTATAAAACTTTCTAGTTTTTTTTTTTGTTGAGTAGTAGGGTTCAATATTCATTTATTTTCATGGATGTATCCAGGTATTGCTGCATCATTTGTTGAAATAACATTCCTTTCCTTAATAAAATACCTTCAGACTTTTGTTGACCATCAATTGACTTTCCCTGTATGAGTCTACTGTGGACTCTATTCTCTTCCATTGATTCACTTATCTCTTCACATTTTGATACCACATTGCTTGGATTGCTGGGGGTCTATGCAAAGTCACTTTCAACTGCATTACTCTTTCATAAAGATTGTTCCAGTTATTTTAGATTTTTAGCATTTCTATGTAACTATGGGGATAGACATGTCAAAAGAAAAATGAGTTGATATTTTGATTGAGATTGCATTAAACATAGAGATTGGTTTGACATGTTAATAACATTAAGTCCTCAAATCCATAAACATGAAATATTTATTTATTTAGGTCTTTAACTTTTCTTAGCCATGTTTTTCAGTTTTGCATTAGAGGTTTCCACATCTTTTCTTAAACTTCTTATTTACTTTTAATATTATTCTACTCTAATTTACATGTTTCATTTGCAATTGTTTGGAGCTAGAAAATAAGGAAATGTTTGACTTTATTGATTTTTTAGAATTCTGTTCTGGTAGGTTCATTTTTAGATTGAGTCTTTTTGTTGTATATTATTTAAAATTTTCTAAATATATAATTTTTAAAATGTCATCTGCAAATAAAGACAGTTTACTTCTGCTTTTGATATTCACACACTTTATTTCTTTTAATTGCTTTATTGCACTTCAGATTTTCAGGACACTCTTGACAAGATATGGTAAAATGAAACATCCTTGCCTTCTTCCTGAATTCAGATAGAAAATTTTCATTCTGTTCTCATTATGTATAATTAAAAATCACATACAACATTTGGGGATTTTTCTCAAATGGCTTCTATTCCTGGTTTTCTGCAGTTTGCATCCGACAGAATGTTGAATATTTTCAAAAAAATGTTAATAGAGGTCACTTGATTTTTCTCCTCTAACAACAAGAATAAAATAAAACCAATAAAATGATATGTCCTTTAGAACTATATCATCTTTGGGGCGCCTGGGTGGCGCAGTCGGTTAAGCGTCCGACTTCAACCAGGTCACGATCTCACGGTCCGTGAGTTCGAGCCCCGCGTCGGGCTCTGGGCTGATGGCTCAGAGCCTGGAGCTTGTTTCCAATTCTGTGTCTCCCTCTCTCTCTGCCCCTCGCCCGTTCATGCTCTGTCTCTCTCTGTCCCAAAAATAAATAAACGTTGAAAAAAAAATTAAAAAAAAAAAAGAACTATATCATCTTTACCTCTGTCCATATCTATATTCCAAATCTTGATTCCTTCAAAGGGAGGAGAGAACCACATATCATTATAGGGAACAATGAATTCTGGGTTTAGGAGACTGTCAGATTACCCTGCAAAATAGATGTTTAAATATTCACCTCACAGAAGCACCGAAATCTACCAACTCCAGTTTCTTGCCCATTCTCATCCATTCTAAATTTATTTCAACTCAAATTTCAGTTCAGATAAAAATAAACAGAAAATATTCAGTATGAAGCACAACAATACTTAATAGAAGTGATTCCTGATACAAACGTTTTAGAATGGCTGGAGAAGAGGCTCTAAATTGACTCTCTAGTACTAATTGCCAGAAAACACCACAGAATGCGTTAGCCAAGGGAGCTGCCACCTCTACCACGTTCAAAAAGTTGGGAAATCAAATAGTTGCTGTCAACTGCTGCTTTCTTCATTGTACAAGCTGAACTTGGATCTCAGGTTCAAATATCTGCTATGAATATTTATTCTATTTCTATATCAACAAAATGAATGCCAGGTATACACTATCTTCTCTTTCTACCCAAGTCACTCCGTATAAGTCTCACACAAGTGCACCTCATTTGTTTGGTTTTCCAGCATCTGCAGTGTAAGCATGTACACTAATGTGGGAAAGGATATTAAAAAGCTGATCTATCATATCCATTAGAGGAATGCCCTCGAAATCTCCAGACATCCCAACCAAATGAGAAGAGTTTTGTCTGGTGGAAATGTGGGAAAACAGCAAGTCTGCCTTCCCTTCATGGATAATTTTTCACCAAGAATCATGCTTTGTGTTTCTAGAGCTTTAGTTGGGAAACATATTTTTCTGTTAAGAATATCTCCTGGTATGTGGTCTAAATTTCAATACAGAGCTATTAATTAGAACTATTATTTTCTGACTAGGGATGTATGTAAGGAATATAATCTAAAAGGTTATAAAATAAACACAGAGAGGTGCCTGGGTGACTCTGTCGGTTAAGCAACTGACTCGGCTCAGGTCATGATCTCACCATTCCCAAGTTCGAGCCCCACATCAGGCTCTGTGCTGACAGCTCAGAGCCTAGAGCCTATTTTGGATTCTGTGTTTCCCTCTCTGCCTCTGCCCTGCCCCTGCTCGTGCTCTTTCTCTCTCTCTCTCAAAAATAAACAGTAAAAAAATAAATAAATAAAAACAGGAAAAAAAATCAACCCAGGTAATTCAAAACTAGAACATGAGTAAATAATAGTACTTCTGGTAGGATGAATGATGATATTTGTTATGTTTACCATTTTGCAACAAAACATATGTCTTTTTGTCAAATAGTTCCAACAAAATAGGTCAATCTATAATATCATTAGACCATATCATTTTGTGGATAGAAGAATATATTCTTTCATTTTTTAAATAAAAAATGGATTATGAAAGTATGGCCTGAGAGCGAATGCATTTTTTATTCTGTTGATTTGCTATTACTTATAAATATACAATGTAGTCTGTCTTCAGAGATTTTACAATAATATCTCAAAGAAAACAAAGTGCTGAAATCATGTGGGATCAGCAAAGGTAGTCAACTTCAACTTCTTTGGAGAGATTTGAAATAAAGTGGAAATACAATTGCTAGATTTTATAAGGCAGAGATATATTAACTTGCCAAACAGACATCCCGATCTTGTGTTTCTCAGGATGAAATTGAGATTATGAAGCTCTTGAGGTAAGAACATTGGTCACAAATCAATAAAACCAATTACAGTCTGTTTTCAACTTCCTTAGATTTGGGACTTTTGCATCACATAATTGTGTCGATGAGCTAAAAAAAAGTGTAAAATTGAGTAGTTTTATTTTGATATATTTTATTTTATGATATAAATAGTATTTCTGTTCTTCAGTAAAACATTTATTGTTATAAGAATTTTATAAAATATGTAGACATATTTCCCAAGAGTTCTATTTTTTACAAATGGAAAATGGAATAAATGGAGACAGAAATACACTAACAATGCTTGGGAAGAAGAAAAAATGTGTAATATATCTTCATTTAGTCTTTTATACTTGTATTCTCTTTTGCTAACAAAATATGCCCGTATTATGCCCAAATATGTCCAAATATGCCATACTAACAAAATGATGGCCATAAAAACTGAGGTTATTCTAGGCACATAAAGTCAAATATTGTTAAACATGTGTTCTTTATTCTGTACTGAAGACTTGAGTGATGTTAGCAGATATTCCTTTCACAAAATAAATATTAAGTTTTGCTTTGCTTTGTTGTTGATGATGTTGCTGTTAAACGCTATTTGGAGAAGTCTTATCTTTTTACCAGTGGTTTCTGTAAAGACTGTTTATCACTATTACTGTGTTATTGGATATTAGGATCTTTTGTTAGCATTAGGGGAACTGAAAAAAATTCATTCAATATTTGTCTTATTCAAATAGGTATGAAAGAAGGAAATCTTCACAAATAAATTACAGACCCCAATATTAAAATATCTTCTCTAACTTCTCTGGTCAGTAAAATAATCCTTGCTTCATAATAAACAGAAGAAAAAGGACAGGCAGAGCTACTTTCATAGGCAGTGTGAGTTCCTTTTTAATAATTATAGTTTGAGGTGTCTGGGTGGCTAAGCGTCTGGCTCTTGATTTTGACTCAGGTCATGATCTCACAGTTTGTGGGATCAAGCCCTGCATCGCGTTCTGCTCTGACAGTGCAGATCCTGCTTGGAATTCTCTTTCTCCTCTGTCTGTCCTTCTCCCACTCATGCTCTCTCTCTCAAAATAAATAAATAAACATTAAAAAATAGTTATAGTTTACCACTACCAATTAAGCTGTAGTTCTGAAATATTCACTTGCTTCTATGTGTTTCAAATATTAAAAATTTTTCCATCTTACATATCAGAGGGACACCTAGATTTCTATCAAGAAGCAAGAAAAATTGATATGTGGAAATGTAAAATATAAGAAAGGGATAATGAGGCAAATTCCTTGGAAGGAAGAAAAGTAAGTAAATATAAGGCCACATGTTTTGTGCTATGTCTCAGTAAACAGAACCTGGATTCAAATAGTGTAAAAACTGATGAGGGGACAAGCAAAAAATGATCTCTTTTGTCTCTCAGGGCTTGCCACTAGTCCCCTATATGGTTTAACGTTAATATAATTGACACATTCAACTCTGTAAACACATTTTCCTGCAGATTTCCCTTTTGTTCCCACAACTCACTTGAATGAGTCTAGTAGGAATGGTGGTATTTTTAACTTAAACGAAGTATAGGAACTGGTTTTGGTGAGAAGTAACAAAGAGCAAGGATGTGGCTCAAAAGATCGGCATTAGAGGTGTCTTTACTCAGCCTCCCACAGGCATCCTGTTTTCTCAGGGTAAGAAAGGCACTGCTGATTGTGTTATAGGACACTGTTTGACTGGAGTCACTACATATTTTAATGGTAAGGTGTGTAGGTGTTGTTTTTCTTTTTTTTTCTCCTTTCTACAGAATGGAGCCAAAGGCCAGGGATTGTTTCTCCATGGAAAGAGGTTGAGATCTTTCACGATCCCATCATCTTAGAATTAGGTTGTGATGGTAATTTGGCACCATGTTTGAACCTGTCATCCCTTGCTCCATATTGTTCTGTTCCCCCAAAACTGGGTGAGTGTTCAACTCTGAAAGGACAGAGGGCTCTTCATGGCTTCATACTATTTAGGCCTGACATATTGTAAAACAAAGTTGCAGGGGTGGCTGGGTGGCTCAGTCAGTTTCGTGTCTGACTCTTGATTTCAGTTCATCTCACGGTTCCTGAGTTCGAGCCCCACAATGAGCTCTGTGTTGACAGTGCAGAGCCTGCTTGAGATTCTCTTTCTTTTTCTCTCTGCCCTTCCCCCACTTGTGCCCTCTCTCACGAAAAAAGTAAATAAAAATTAAAAAAAAACCAAAAATGTTGAATAGTGCAGTAGTATTTTCCTTGAGTTATATGGCTCCACAGTCTGAAATCACTTTGCCTCTCATTTGGTAGCAGTTGCAACTTCTGCAAAACAATGTGTTTGAAGACCATATAGAAAGGCATGATTGTAGTCTGTGGGGCAATATTCAGAAAATCCTGGATTTCCTAGCCCAAATATTAATAGTCTCACAATTTCATCCCTTGTTCTTGCACTGGAGACCACAGAGTGTTATATCCAATATTTATTCTTATTGGGTTCTTGATAACCTTGGCTTTGAGTGGAAGAGAATTAAGTATTATATCAGAGATAACAGAAAATTCAGAAGAAAAGAGAAATAAAGGTACCTTATAAAAGGATGAAAAAAGAAGAAAACATAGTTTTGAAGATTTATTATAAAATACTTATTTGGGCATTGTCAAATTATAAATTATCTTCCAAAGTCTAAATATAGATCTGGTTCTGTAATCAATATTGGAAAGTCAGTTTTAAGATGTCATATTTTCAGTATTTTATTTCAAAATGGACTTTCAAAATCAAGATCTTAATCTTATAAAGCAAATGCAAAGGCCATGAGGATAAAGTTCAGAAGATGACCTACAAGGATGTCAAAGTGAAATAACTTTTTATTGGTTCAGATACAGAAAAATTACATGCCTATTTTGTAAAGAATTTTTAATAGCTTAGAGGATACATAAACCATCATGTTCACAAGCCTTGGCCATTTCTATTGTGATTTAAGATCTGGGGACTTTTCTAGCAATTCCAATAGTTCTTTAAATCTGATGCTACATATAGAGAAAAACATTGCTTTGGGCTGCTTATAAAGTAATAGCTTATGCCTAGATGTCATTAATAAATTATTCTTCTCCTTGTAGTTCTTAAATAAAGCTACTGAAACCTGCTTATTCTACTTCTGAAGTGTCCTCTGTTCCTTTTCAATTTCCCAGGCTAATATCTTATTACACTTTGTTTGAATCACAGAAAGACATTGTTGCTCTCGAACTTTAGTTTCATCATTCCACCTATAGATATATTACGGAAATACAATCTGAATTTTAGGATTTTTTTCTTTTCTTTTTCTTTTTCTTTTTTTAATTTACATTTTATTTATTTTTATTTTTTAAGTTTTTATTTACATTTCAGTGTAATATTAGTCTCAGGTATACAATGTAGTGATTCCACACATCCATACAACACACTGTGCTCATTACAATGTAGTTCACTCCTTAATCCCCATCACCTATTTAAACCATCCCCCGACTTACCTCCCCTCTGGTAACCATCAGTTTGTTCTCTATAGTTAAGAGTCTGTTTCTTGGTTTGCCTCTCTCTCTTTTTTTTCTTTTGCTCATTTGTTTTGTTTCTTGAATTCAACACATGAGTGGAATCACACAGTATTTGTCTTTCTCTGACTGGTTTATTTCACTTAGCTTAATACTATCTATCTCTACCCATGTTGTTACAAATGGCAAGATTTCATTCTTTTTTATGGCTGAGTAATATTTCATTATATGTGTGTCAGATAGATAGATAGATAGATAGATAGATAGATATATCACATCTTCTTTATCCATTCATCAATTGATAGACATGGGGCCACTTCAATGATTTGTCTATTGTAAATAATGCTCCTATAAACATGGGGATGCATGTATCCCTTTTAATTAGTATTTTTGTACTCTCTGGGTAGATGCCTTGTAGTGCAATTGCTGGGTTGTAGGGTAGTTCTGTTTTTAACTTTTTGAAGAATCTCTATACTGTTTTCCAGAGTGGCTGCACCAGTTTACATTCCCACCAGCAGTGCAGGAGGGTTACCCTTTCTCCACATTCTAGCCACCACTTGTTGTTTCTTGTGTTGCTGATGTTAGCCATCCTAACAGGTGTGAGTATTATCTCATTGTAGTTTTTATTTATAGTTCCCTGATTATCAGTGATATTGACCATCTTTTCATGTGTCTGTTGGCCATTTGGCTCTCTTCTTTGGAAAAATGTCTATTCATGTCTTCTGCCCATTTTTTAATTGGATTATTCATTTTTTGGGTGTTGAATTTGGTAAGTTCTTTATTTATTTTGGATACTAACACTTTATCATATATGTCATTTACAAATATCTTCTCCCATTTCAAATGTTGCCTTTTAGTTTTGTTGATTGTTTCCTTTGCTGTGCAGAAGACTTTTATGTTGATGAAATCCCAACAGTTTATTTTTGCTTTTGTTTCCCTTGCCTCAGGAGACATACCTAGAAAGATGTTACTACCATTGATGTCAAAGACCTTACTGACTATGTTCTGCTCTAGGATTTTTGTGGTTTCTGGTTTCATGTTTAGGTCTATAATCCATTTTGAATTTATTTTTGTATATGGTGTAAGAAAGTGGTCCAGTTTCATTCTTTTGCATGTTGCTGTCCAGTTTTCCAAACACAATTGTTGAAGAGGCTGTCTTTTTCTCACTGGATATTTTTGTCCTGCTTTGTCAAAGACTAATTGTCCACATAGTTGTTGGTTCCTTCCTGGGTTTTCTATTCTGTTCTGTTGATCTATGTGTCTATTTTTGTGCCAGCACCATACTATTTTGATCACTACAGCTTTATAATATAAATTGAAGTCTGGAATTGTGATGTCTCCAGCTTTGCTTTTCTTTTTCAAGTTTGTTTTGTATATTTGAGTGTCTTGTGATTACATACAAATTTTAGGATTTTTTGTTCTAGCTCTGTGAAAAATACTGTTGGTATTTTGATAGAGATTGCCTTAAATGTGTAGATTGCTTTGGGCAGTTTAGACATTTTAACAATATTTAGTCTTCCAATCCATGAACATCAAATGTTTTTCCATTTCTTTATGTCATCTTCAATTTCTTTCATCAGTGTTTTATAGTTTTCAGAGTACAAGTCTTTCACCTCAAATAAACATCCTAACCTTACACCTAAAGGAGATAGGGAAAGGACAACAATGAAGTCAAAAGCCAGCAGAAGGAAGGAAATAGTAAAGATTAGAGCAGAAACAAATGGTACAGAAACTAAAAAAACAATAAAACAGATTAATGAACCCAGGGGTTTTTTTCTTTGAAAAAATTAATAGAATTACTAAACCTCTAGTCAGACTTACCAAAAAGAAAGGATAAAGTACCCAAATAAATTAAATCACAAACAAGAGAGGAGAAATAACAACCAACACGACTATAGAAATACAAACAATTGTAAAAGAGTATTATGAAAAACTGTATGCTAACAAATTGGACAACATTGAAGAAATGGATAAATTTCCGGAAACATGATCATTTCAATAGATGCAGGAATTGCATCTGACAATGTCCAACATCCATTCATGATAAAAACCTCAACAAAGTAGGTTTAGAGGGAACATGCTTCAACATAATAAAGACCACATATGAAAAACCCACAGCTAATATCATGCTCAATGGGGAAAAACTGAGAGCTTTTCCCCTATGGTTGGGAAGAAGACCAGGATGTCCACTCTCCCACCATTTTTCAATATAGTCTAATAGCACAGAGCCTGCTCTGGATTTCCCTCTCTCTCTGACCCTTCCCTGCTTACATGCTTGCTCTCTCTCTCTCTCTCTCTCTCTCTCTCAAAAATAAATAGATACACTTAAAAAAAAGAATCAACCCCATTTACAATTGCACCAAAACCAATAAGATAACTAGGATGTTTTTCTTTCAGAATTAAAGACAAGAGAACCAGAAATAGGGATGGGAGGAAGAAATACACTCAATGAATATCTTGAACTACAGTTCAGAAAATATGCTTGCTAATTGTATCTAGAGGATGAGGGAAATAAGGTAAGCTACAAGTGAATAGAAAATGAGAGCATTCTCAATGAATATGGAGAAGTCCAGAAAATATGCTGCTTTAGGGATAAAGGAAGTGGAGATATTAAATAAGATGTGACAGTATAACTTAGAATTGGACATGCCTGGAGTGCCTGGGTGGCTCAGCCGGTTAAGCATCCACTTCCCTTCAGGTCATCATCTCCCGGTTTGTGAGTTTGAGCCCTGTGTTGGGCTCTGTGCTGACAACTCAGAGCCTGGAGCCTCCTTCAGATTCTATATCACACACTCTCTCTCTCAAAAATAAATAAACATTAAAAAAATAAAAAAGAAATGTATACGCCTACACAATGGGCATTTGGAACCTTACACTGGAATCCAGGAAAAAGGTACAATTATCTTTGACATTATCACTATTATATTTATATTTAAAATTCTAAAACAGATTCATTGAGAAAATAACTAGGTTTTAGTGTGATAATATGTGAACCATCTTCTCTACCCCATTTTTATTTAGATGAAGAATATTGCCATAAATATCACTCCTCACATTTAAAGTATTGATTCATTTTTTACTTACTTTTGCTAATGTACAAGATGATTAAAAAAACCTGAACTGTGAGTGTTTTTATGCCATTGAAAAGGTGAGAAGCCTCATTTAACACTTCTGCTGTAGCTCTTTGGTCATGCCTTGGAAATCAGTGGATTGCTTCTATTGGATAAATTGAATGTGAGGTTATTTATCTGTTTCCCAACTAAATAAATGACACACTGCCCTAAGTGATATTCTACCATATAAAGTGGTTAAAACAACTTCTTTAGGATATTGGACATTACAGTAGTTTCTCTTGGTCAGCAGAACTCAAATTGTTTCAAGAGTTATTGAATTTCATGAAACTCGCATAGTTATCCCCAAAGCAGTATTACTAAACAACCCAATAGAATATTCCCTTTTTTCCCTCACATTCTTTAAACTAAATTTAAAGATAGTGGGACTTTGTATAAACATATTGCATCCCTAGCTACCCTAAACAGAAATTGATTGCACATGGCATAGACAAGTATCTAAATCTCTGTGAATTAGTGAGATATCTGTGATGGAATGCCAAAGAATTCCCGGTGGATCAAGTCAGTGATCATCTGTTGTGTATGCTGAGTTTCAGTCAACTTATTTGTCTAAGAAAGATGAGTTAATTAAGAACATTATAAAATAAATTAAGGTAGAATATCCTATTAGGAGAGGAATGACTGCACGACTCACTCTGCTTTAATGAAAATATTTTCTACTTGGCAGCTGAGCTTGAGCGGAAAATGATAATCTTATAGACAAAGAAGAAATAAATGTGGGTGTGCATTCACATCTGTTTTCTCTTAATTCCCTACAGTACAGTTTTGTTGCTTTATTATGATAGACTTTGTCATAAAGAAAAACATTTTTGTTCTCAGCTTTCCCACTGCTATGAAATAAAATTAGTTTCTGATAAAGTATAAATATAACTGGCCAGTATTTTTGAGGGTTAAACAAATCTAAGATTACCATATGTACTCAATTTTTCTTCTTTCCACAAAAAATCTTTCTGAAATTATGAGTGGAGAGAATAGACTATAAATTCCAAAATAATAATATTCATGCAATATGAATGTTGGCTGAAGTGTACGTGTATGTATCACCATCCACTGACTCCTACATCATAATTTCAGGGGACACTGGCAAGGATTTAAGTGGAATTTTTCCTGAAAATGTTATAAGGGAAATGTTGACACAGAACTGGCTGGAGTGTTTAGCCAAGTTTTATGTTAGCAAAAGGTCAGCTTTAGAGATCATGTTTTCTCTCCAGGGAGTGGAGAGTGGGGGAGGGAAATAGATCAAGGTTCCTTCTGAGTGGTAAGAGAGCTATAATACTTTATTTTCATAAGTTTTCTTATATGAAACTTCCACAAACTCCCCTTAAGAAATACAAATTACATACTGCCTCTTCTACTTCAGTTGTTTGGGAAATCTCACAAAACAACAATCCTCCTCCTGAGTGGATAAATCCCTAGCTGACTGTTGCTGAAGAAAGTCTTGGAGGCAGAGATAATCAGCCTCTGGAGAATCCATCAGGGAAAGAAAAACAAAGACAACCTCATAAAGAGTAAATAACATTCCTGATAATATATAAACGTAGCATAGGATTGCAGTCACTTGTCTTAGTTATGGGCACTATAGTTCAGTGGTTCAGAGAGAAGACTCTAGATCATGTCACCTGGCTTTGAATTCTTGTTCTACGATTGACCAGGCTTTGGACCTAGGGCAAAGATGCATGGTTTCTCTGTGTGTCCATTTCCTTATCTGTAAAGTGAAACTAATGATACCTACTTCATTGATGTTTCTGGGGAGACTTAAATGAGTCAACACATAAAATGTGCTTAGAAATAGTGCCTGAGAGGTAGTAGGTGCCTCCTATATGTTACTATAATTATTATTAACTCTGCTGTCTTTGAGCTTCTGGTAGGTCATTATAAATGGTATGTCCATCAAGGGAATAATTGGGGAGAAAATAATGCCTACAGTTTTTCTTCAAAATCAAGGAAGAAATAAATCCCTTCCCACCCACAGACTCTTTAATACTTATAAGATAAAGCTAACAGAAGTATATTTAATATTGTATTATTATTAAATATTATTATGTAGAATTATTATATATTACACATACTGCTCCAAAAATTTCTTAGAAAAGTACGTTTTTCTTTATATGCATGTGCCATCTGCTATTAGCTTCACAAGCTATAGTTACAGAGAGGGGAAATATGCCCTGTGTGTATGATGTGAAAGAAGCTGGAATAAGATGCTATAGCCCAGTTAATTGGCTTTGTATATGTTGTGTCATCTCACTAGGCATATGGTATTAGGCAAGATGATCATATAAGAAGTGCTTCAGTTAACACAGTTGCCAACACACAATAGTAATAATTATGGAAATAAAAAATGAAACTGCTGATTTTTGTTTTTTGCTTTTGCAAGGGAACATGTTTCTATCATTAAGGGTACATATTTAGTATGTAAGCATAGCTTCTGGAATCTGGGAGACCTAAGATACACAAATATAATAGTAGCAGTATCCCAAAACATTGAAAATCTCAAATAAAACAATAGAGAAAAGATGGACAAGCCACTTCATCCTATCTAATTGGATTTCTTTTGCCAATGGACAGTACTACTTATATTTGAAATATACACCTCCAAGTTTTTTCTCTAAGAATTTTTCTAACATTTGCATATGTATATCCATGCATACCAGAATGAGTTCATATTCTTCATAACCGACTGTGTCTTTATTTTCTAATATCACCATGTCTAATCAGTTTGTTCATGCCAGTACTGACAGTTGTATTTTATTCTTTTTAACGGTTGCATAGCTTTTTTAAAATTTTTTTTAACATTTATTTATTTATTTTTTTGAGACAGAGAGAGAGCATGAACAGGGGAGGGTCAGAGAAAGAGGGAGACACAGAATCGGAAACAGGCTCCAGGCTCTGAGCTGTCAGCACAGAGCCCGATGCGGGGCTCGAACCCACCGACCGCGAGATCATGACCTGAGCGGAAGTCAGACGCTTAACCGACTGAGCCACCCAGGCGCCCCTGCATAGCTTTTTTTTTTTTAATAATTGTTATAATTTAATTGTGTCTCTATTGGTAAACATCTGTGTTGTTAACATATTTTTACTATTATAAACCATGGTTTTAATATTCAATACTGGGAAAAACTTCAATGGTTGATATATATTAGATAAATGCTCAATAAAGCAAACATCCATGGAAATATCAATTTCCAAAAATGAAAAATGAAAAATTTTACCCACATCATATATGGATATAGATGTGGAGAAATGGAAACTCACATGTACTGGTGGTTGATGTGTAAATTAGGGCTTCTCTGGAGAAATTTTCACTGGTAAATTTGAAGGTGTGTGTTGCCTGTGGTTAGCAATTCTTTTCCTACTTACTACAATTCCTGTGTATCTTTAAAAGATCTCCTGAGAATACATCTGAGTAGTTCTTAACCTACGGGTGCTTTGAAAACATACGGGATATAGATAATTGCCACAATGATTGAAGGATGCTGCTTATGAGTAGTGGGCAGGGCCAAGAAAGCTAACCATCCAGAAATGCACAGGAAAATCCCATACTACAAAGAATTATTTTGTCCATGATTGTATTTTCTTTCAGATGTCCTATTGGATGCTTACCTAGATGAAATATCTATTTTCAGTAATCTGAGCTCAGACTATAACTCCATTTTACATTTAAAAATAATGTATTATTATAGAGGTCTTAAGTGGCTCAGTCGGTTAAGCATCTGATTTCAGCTCAGGTCATGGTCTCACAGTCCATGAGTTCGATCCCCATGTTTACTTAAATCAAGCAAAATAAAAATAAAGCATTATTTTTGTATGATTAAATATACCCTGAACTTGTTGTTGTTGCTTTGAAATTTACCATGCTGTAGTTTACCATTTGAAACTGCCACTAGTAATAGTAAAGCGGGTCACAGTTTTTAAGTCACCAACACAATTGTCCTTTACCAAAGTATATCGTAATCATGAATGTTCATTCTAGTGTGACTAAATTTTGGGACTATAATATCTCTTAATAGGAAAACAGATACTTTGTGGTCTTTTAATACCAGATACACTACATACCTATTAAAAGGAATAAATCTAATCTACAAGTATCAATATACATAACTCTCAAAACAATATGGAATGCAAAATACCTTATACATTGATATTACAGTATGGAATAGCTTATATTAAGGTTAAAATATGCTTAACCTTTTTATATCTGTTTACAGAATTATACATATGTGATACATTATAGAAGCATGTAAAAATTCTAAATACTAAATAATGGCATTCGTTCCTCCTGAGAATGTAGCAGAGAAGCTTGGGGAGTTTCCTACACAGGAGGCCTAAATTCTATTGGAAATGTTTCTTAAATTAAACAATGGGTATGGATTATATGATTATTTTAAATTTTAATTTATCTGAATTATTTCATAATAACCTTAAAAGTGAAATTATAAAAGGACAAGGAACAAGTATGATGTTAAGTTTCAGTAAGTGTTACTCACTTTAGAGCAAGGTATTTGGAATGAATTCATACAGATTCAAATATAATCCTGTAACTAATATCACACCAGAACTGTTTTAAGTATCAAAATGAATGGATTCTTTTTCTTTTTTTCCAATACTTCCTTCAACCGTACAATTTCAATGTTTGTACTTAGACCATGGTTTTCTTGCACAATGGTTTTCTCTAGTACTTTTGTTTTCTTTTTTTCTCGAAAGAAAGGCAAATAAAAAGAAATACATTTTCTTCATTCAATTAATAGCTTTTTGGTATTTAGTCACCCTATTTGTTAAATGGTTTGGAATGCACTGAATCATTTCTAGGCCTGCTTCCCAATTGTCACACTCCAAATTCTTTTTATTACATGCTCAGATTTAGGTCCACTATACCTAGGATCCCATGTCTCACTCTTTTTTCTCTGTATTATTTCCCTAAATTGTGTTGTTGTTTGCTTTGGCATGAAATTCTGGCTTAAAAATAGTTTTCCCTAAAAACTCAAGGACTTATCTCATTACCTTATAACATCTACTATTAAAAAGCTGTTTCCAATCTCAATTTTGTGCTTTGTAATTATTCTGGTTTTTCTTCTCTGTAGGATTTTATGCTCTTCAACTTTTCCTTGAAATCGTATTAAAATGAGTACTTGCAAAAATTCTACTTGCTGCTTTTTGATTTTTATTCTTTGAAAAGTTGTATCTTTCTCCTGCCTTAGCAATGTTGTTTATGCGATTACTCCCCCATCCCTTTAATTTATTTGATGTCTCACTCTGGTTGCCCAGTTAGGTGACATTGACTTTCTGAATTGATCTTCCATGACTCCTGCACTATTTTCTCATGTTTTTTTTATCTCTTCCTCTCCCTCCGCCCCCTCCCCTCCCCCCCCCCCCCCCCACCATTTTTTTGGAACTATTTTCTGGGTTATTTGCTTGGCTTTTTCTCTTAATCTTAATTTAAATGTTTATGTTGGCAAACATTTCTATATGATACTGTAGTAACAAATAATTCTAGAATCTCAGTGGCTTACCACAACTATGGTTGGTTTTTGGCCGCTGTTCCATGCTGGCTATAGCTGTGTTCTTTGTGTCTTGTTTCCTTTGGGAGACACAGTGAAGATAGAGCTAGTCATCTGGGACCTGCTGTTTTCATGGCAGGAACAATTGTGTATTCATGCAATAGCTATTAAAGTTTCTTCTTAGATGTGGTATACCTCACATTCTATTGCACAAAGTAATTCACAGAAGCAGGCCAAGTCTAACATTTTTGCGGTTGGAAACAGACCTGGCAGAGTGTCTTACAGGACTAGGAGAGGATTACAGAAATACTTTGAGTCTATAATGCAGTGATCACTCATCTTTCTCATCTTTCTTTCCTCTGATTGCCTCCTTTGTATATTTTCTTGATTTCTCCTTGATTTATTCAAATACATATTGCAATATTTTAAAACCTTTCTGAGAATTCTGATTAGACTTTTATTGTTCTTGTTCTTTCCATCTTTCCAGTAACTTATTTGTATTTATTCTTAGGACAGTTTTTCTATTGTTTACACCGATCATTTATACATTTGTTGTTGGTTTACCTCAGTTGCCTGGTAATGTCTGAGCATATTTATAAATTATAGACTTGCTTAATTAATTAAAATAGTAGGAAGTCATTTCCTGTACAATTACCAGATTCATCTTTGAATGAGGAGCTTTCTCTGTGTGTGCATGCTTATCAGACAGGTTATACTTTATTTGAGCGAAATGGAAGAAATCAGAGATGATGGGCTTTCAGCCCCAAATATCAAGGTTGGATGGGACATCAACCTGCATCTGTCAACTAGTCTCTACCCCGTCACTCCTAAGAGTTGGCTTCCTTTCTAGAAGTTATTTTTCTGTTTCAATTGGAGGTTGAGTTTCAACAGTGAAAGTATAAGACTGGGAATAGTAAATGTGTGTGTTGTGGGTCAATGAGGGATAAATTCCACATTCATCCTATAATGAGTTCACCAGTCAGATTACTTTGTCTGCCAGTCCTCTGATACTCCAGGAGGGCTCCTCCACTGCTTCAGCTTTTTTTGCTTATATCCATCCTCCTGATTTTTGAGTTAACCATCAATTTTGATCTGGTAATTGTTTTTTCCACTTGAAGTTCATAATATTTGATTTGCTGAAGTATCTTTTATCATTTTCAGTGCCATTGTGAATTTATTACTTTCTTAAGACATCTCCCTCTTTCGTTGTCATTGACTTTTTAGCAAGACAGGAAAGAAACATGAGGCCTATTCATCATTTTGAACTAGAACTGGCTATGTATACTTTTAATTGTTGAGAACAACTAACCCCTCCAAATGACTGTATTAATTTATTCTCTTAGATTAAAGTATAAAATACAATAATTTTGCCACATGCTAACAGAAGATATTGCAATATTTTGTAATTATTACCAATGTAAAAGAAGTAAGATGTTATCTTACTGTGGCTTTCACTTGCATTTCCTTGTTAGTAGTGTAGCCAAATGTGTTCATGCATGTTTATTTGCATTTTTCTTCTAATTATCTACTCATTTCCCTTGCCAGAGTGTCTTATATTGAATTTTGTTACTGACTTTAGAATAATTTTTCTTATTAGTTGCTTATCTTTTAATTCTTCTATTGTGTCTTTGACGTACAGATTTTTTACATGATTAAGTACATATTTTCATTTTAATTTTTGGGTTTCATATATTTTTAGAACATTTCATCTAACTCCATATTATTACATTTTTATACTGTATTTTATTCCTTTGATGCCTTTTTGAACCTTTGCAATTTTTTGTTTTCATTTTCATCCTTAAGGATCCAATATATTTTTTGTGATACTAATTAGAGATTTAATTTAATTCTTCTCCATATGTATATAACAGTTTTCCCAAAGACAGTTTTTTAATGGCTCATCATTTCTATGTTATTTGAAATACCACATTTATCCTGTACTCACAGAGGTGAGTGCATTTCTGTGTGTGTGTGTGTGTGTGTGTGTGCGCACACACGCACATGTGTATATACATATATATCTCTTAGTTTTAATATGGCTACCTTGTTCTATTATAATATTTTTCTGTATTCACATTCTAGAAGCAATAGAATATGGTTTTATTTAGCACTGATATTAGAATATTTTGATATCTGATAAATAAGAGTGCTCTTCTTTTATTTGGTTTAGTATTTTGCAGGCTCTTTCCTTCTGAAGATTTGTGCCTTTCATTAGCTTTGATAACTTGGGAAATTAGGAACCTCTAGTTTTTTTTAAATATGTCTTTATTCCTCTTTGTACATACTCTCTTTCAGATAAATAGTTTATTTCAAATGACTTATTTGAAATACTTGATTTTTTTAATGTGAAAAATAAACAGACATTACATTAATATTTCAGCATTAATCTGGCATATGTTTCCATTATTCCACTTTCTAATATGTTCTTTATTATGAATTATTACTCATTCTGGGCTTGGACATTTCAAAACAGATTTGTTACTAGGCTATTTATAGACTTTTATTGCCTTTCTAATCATCCTCCTCTGTACCTTTTTCTACAGTCTTTTATTCTTTTTTTTATCTTTTTGCATTTTTCTGTTGGTATGGATGAATAAGAAAATTAGTGGGTTATAAGTTGAAATACCATATGAGACCTAATAATTATTCAACTAGTATCTTGCATTTTACTGTAGACTACTGTATACATTATGAATTATATTGATTATTTATTCCTTTCCAATATATAAAAGACTTATTTTTTCATCCCATTTTATGGTATTAAAAAGTACTTACAACATAGAACATTCATAGTGATGACAAAGAGATTCTGCAGATTCAGGGAAAATGTTTACAAAAGACATGTCTGATGAAAAACTATTACCAAAAATATACAAAAATACTAAAACAACAATTAAAAAAATGAATGACTGGATTAAAAATGGCTCTGGGGCACCTGAGGGGCTCAGTCGGTTAATCACCCGAGTTTGGTTCAGGTCATTATCTCACAGTCATGAGTTTGAGCCCTGCTTCAGACTCTGTGCTCACAGCTCAGACCCTGAAGCCTGCTGTGGATTCTGTCTCCCTCTCTCTCTGCTCCTCCCCCACTTGTGCTCTCTCTCTCAAAAATAAATAAACATTAAGAACACTTTTTAAAATGGCTCAAAGTTGAACCACTATGTTGTACTTCTGAAAATAATGTAACATTCTGTCATCTAGATGCAAATGAAAATAATGTAACATTCTGTCATCTAGATGCAAATACAAATTATTTTTAAAAAATGAGCCAGGGCACCTGGGTGGCTCAGTTGGTTAAGCATCTGACTCTTGGTTTAGGCTCAGGTCATGATATTGAGGTTTGGAAGTTTGAGTCCCATGTAGGGCTCTGTGCTGCCAGTGTGGAGCCTGCTTCAAATTCTCTCTCTCTCTGTCTCTCTCTCTCTCTCTCAAAGTAAATAAATAAACTTAAAAGGATAAATAAAAATTAAAAAATGAGCCAAGACCTTAATAGCCACTTAATCAAAGAAGATATACAGATAGAAAATAAGCATATTTGAACATTATCAACATCATATATTATTAGAAATACAAATTAAAACAACAATGAGATACCACTGCATACCTATTAAAATTATAAAAATTTGGAACACTGATAATACCAAATGCCAGTGAGGATGTGGAGCAACTGGGAACTCTCATTCATTGTTAGTTGGAATAAAAACTGTTGCACCATTCCAAGATAGTTGGACAGTTTCTTATAAAAGTAAACATACTCTTAACATATGACCTAGCAATCACATGCCTTGGTATTTATTCACCCAAGGGAGTTGAAAGCTCATGTCCACACAAAAATCTGCACATGGATATTTATAGCAGCTTTATTCATAATTAACCAAACTTGGAAGCAATCAAGTTGTCCTTCAGTAGGTGTATAAATTGTGATACATTTAGACAGTGAAATATTATCCAGTGCTTAAAACAAATGAGCGATCAAGCCATGAAAAGACATGGAAGAAATTTAAATGCATATTGCTAAGCAAAAGAAGCCAATCTGGAAAGGCTACATAGTATATGATTCTAACTCTATGATATTCTGGAAAAGACAAAACTTTGGAGGCAATAAAAATGTGAATCCTAAGGTAAACTATGGATTTTGGATGATGATGATGTGCCAATACAGGTTGATCAGTTGTAACAAGCGTACATCTCTGATGAAAGATACTGATGGGAGAAGAAGGTATGCATGTGTAAGGGTGGGGAATATATGGGAAATCTATAACTTTCTGTTCAATTTTGCTTTGAATCCAAAACTTCTCTACAAAAACAAGGTCTAATTTAAAAAAACATAAAATTTTAGTGATAATGGCAAAAAAGAGACATCTTTTTTAAACCATATTTGGAATATATCTGTGAAGGAATGATGTTTATGATGGTTTTTAGTTTCTACTTAATAGTGAAGGATTTTTCATAGTTTCTGTTATTATTTCTAATGCGCTTTCATGCCATAAAGTTTTGAAGAAACTCAGAAAAAAGGAAAGGTTTGTTTGTTCTATGATTTGACATTTGTAGTTATTTGAAAACAGTAGAATCTCTAGTAAAAGTAGCATGCACTTAACGTTGAATATTGCTAAAATCCTTGTTTTGATAGTTTATTAAGTAACATGTGATAATCAGGGATATATTACATAAAATTCGGTGAGTCCCATGAAAGTTGAATAATTTAAAAGGAAGAGATATTAGAATCCATTTTGTAGCAACATCAAAATTAGTGACAATTTATAGTCACAAAAGCAATCATTTGTGTAGTTTCTTTGGCAGGAATGAGTTAACTCAGTAGGCTTTGATTATTCACATCCTGCACATTCCAAAGAAAAATCTATTTTCTGGACTATCCTTTAGCCAGCTTCTTAGAGATAGCCTCTGACCCCTTGGAATATTCTGCCTGATAAGAGGGTTTTTATATGCCAGCAGCCATGGGCCATGTTGTACCAGACTGACTAGAAAAGTTGTCCTTCACATTCTAGCAATGTGATTTATGGTTAATGCCTGCTTTTTTTTCTCCCAGGTAAGATGCCTGGAGTCTGAGTAGCTTAGTTCACTCATGTGGGTGCTGCATGACTACGTGACTGAACCCCAGTAAAACACCTGGACATCAAGGGCTTCCCTGGCTGGTAAGACTTTGCATGAGTAACCATACAATATTTATGGGAGAATTATATGTCCCTGTATTGACTCCACTGAGAGGGAACACCTACAAGAGTATGCCTGACTTCTCTTGGACTTCACGCCATACATCTTCTCCTTTTGCTGATTTTCATCTGTATCTATTCACTGCATATAACCATGGGTATAATAGTTTTTCTGTGTCCCATAAGTCCTTCAAGTGAATCATGGACTCTGAGGGTGGTCTTGTGGACCCCTGACATGATTGTACATGAACATTCCCAAGCTTTGGTCAAATGTCAGTTATTAGTATATTCACATATTCATTTCAAAATGTACTTGTGAAAAATATCATCATAACAAAACTGTGGTCCGAGTGACTGAATACGGCCTAATAACTTTTGTTGCCTTAACTATAGCTATTTAAAATTTGTCAGGTGGGACGCAAGTAGAATTAAATAATTTTTCTACAGAAAGTCCTTTTGAAGGTTGCAATTTAAACGTATCTGAGTTTAGAATGAAAGAGTTTGAGAGAAGAGTAGAGATTTACTTAAGATTAAGGAACATACATAATATAACAGTTTCTTTTTTCTTTGATAAAACTTGTATCTCCTTTTCTTTGACAATGCCTATATGATGTGACAACTATTTTTAGTGGAAGTTTTTGTCTAGCTTACCATGAATTTTTAATCACGGGTGGTGTTTTATTCATGTACTACTCAGATTAACTAAAGAACATTATTAAATGTTGGATTACTCTTGAACTACTGGGATGATTTTGCCTGATTACACTATGTTGTGCTTTTTATGCACTTCAAATTTGTCATATTATAGTCAGGATTTTTACAAGCAGAGTCATAAATAAAAGCAATCCTGTTTTTTAAAATTGTCTGATCAAGCTTACACTTGCCTCCTAGCATTTATTAATGCATGTACTTATTTATCCTTTATCAATCCAATATTTAATAATTGCCTCCTTTGTGCTACTAGAATGGCTTAAATCAAGGAGATAGACAATAACAAGGGTTGACAAGAATGTATAAAAACTGGAACTCTCATGCATTTCTGGTGTATGTATAAAATGGTATGGGCATTTCAGAAAAAAAATTGGTAGTTTCTTAAGAAGTTAAAAATGAATTGAGCATAAACCCAAGAAATTCCATTTCTAAGTATTTCCTAAGAAAAATTAATAAAAAAGAAATGGAAGCAATTCAAATATTTATTAACTGATGAAAGGATAAGTGAAATGTTTATATCAATACAACAGAATACTATTAAAAAATAACAAGAAATGAATCAACTTTGCAGAGCACAACAGTGATGAAACTCAAAAATGTTATGCTGGGTGAAAGAAGACAATCACAAAAAAGACTATATAAGATTAAATTTATATGAAATATCCAGAAATGGCAACTGTATGATGGCAACTGCCATCATTCAAATGTATGAATTTATTATATATATATGCATTTTATATATATGCATTATATATAATACAGTGTTAGTATTTAGCATCCCTAACAATGGGATTGTTAAAATATCAAAATATCAAAAGCTCAGGGGAAAAATGGGAGTTCAGTAAACAATGTGAGGAATATTTGTGTATCCCAAATGAGGAACAGAAGGAAACATGAATTGTTAAAGAAAGTACAGGACATCTGGGGCATAGTGAAAGTTTCTACCATGCATGTATTTTAGAGTAACAGGAGAGGGGAGAAAGAATGAAACAATATTTGAAGAGATACTGCCTGGGAAGAAAAGTATTCATAGATTGAGGTAACATTACCAAGAACTAAATTAACAATTTACATATGAGGGGAAGATATGGATTACTATAAAAATATACATAAATAACTATTGACTTTTCAATATAAATTATAGAAACAGAAGATAATGGTATATGTGATGTACTGAAAGAAATATATATCAGTCTAGAGTATTCAACTAATTAAGCTGAAATATCTAAGAAATCAATGTGATCATTATAAAGAATAAACACATTTCTATGTGTCTTTTGTTGAACATATTTCTTTGGGAAATCTACATTGGAGTGAATTTAGATTGTGTATTTGTTGAGATTTATTAGATACTGTTAAAGTTTCCCCAATGTTAGCTGCTATACCAAATTATACAATCACCAACAATAGGTGAATCTTAGGGTTGCTCATCATCTTTATCAATATTCTGCATCACTTCCTGTTTATATCATTCTGTAGAGTGTGTTTTGGTATCTAGTTGTGGTTTTGATTCATATTTTCCTAATGACTATTTATTCTGAATACTTTTTCACATGGTTAGATCATTTGGAAATCTTACTAGTAATTATACAAGATTTCTTTCCACATTTTTAAAATGACTTGTGTCTTTTTTTTTCTGATTTGTGTGAAGTTAGTTTCAACAGATGACATTAATAATAATCTTGTTAGCACTGTTATTCATAGGAACCCCATATTAGAAACAACCCAAATTCCCGTCAACAATATAATGGGTTAATAAAATATGGTATCTTTATACAATGGAATATTACATAGAAATGAAAATGAATAAAGTTCTAGTACATACAGTATGATCGATATCACAAACATAATTGGGAGGGAAAGAGGTAAGTTAGAGTTGAATATAAACTGTATTTATATAATTTTCCACAATAGGCAAAACCAAATCTTTATGATAATAGTTAAAATATGATTAACTTTATCAAGTTATATTACAGAATAAGTGGAGGAATAAGGGAAACTGTTTATAGAAATTACTCTATTTCTTGACATGGGTGATTTTTAGGGGGTTACTCACTTTGTATAAATTCATGAAAGAAGTGTTTATAATTTTTTTCTTTTTCTGTTTTTTTCATTCTGAGTTTACATTAACAAGAGAGAAGAAAATAAAACACAGGTTAATTTAATACTGCAAATAACAGAGAAGGGAGCCTTTCAATTAATTCAGTCAATAACAAATTTATTTTATAGATGATTTATTGATTATCCATGAGTTTTCTCCAACATGTAGTATCTTTAGTTAATATGTTTTTGTAACAGTACAAAACATTATTTTTTAAAAAAATTAGACTTTAGTGATTTCTTTGAAATAAAAAATAGATTTCTATTTTCTGGCAAAACACAAACCCCTACTGGCAATCATGATTAGAAAGTTTTTAAAATGTTTGGAATTCTTTTACTACTTTGTAAGCTTATGTTGAAATTTGTCCTTATACCCATGTGCTATAGAAATGTTATTTGACTCAAATATGAAATTGCATTGCTTCCAACACCATTATCATGCCTCGCTTAAAATGTGTCTCAAACTTGTAATGTGTTTTTAAAATTTTTATCTTGCAGCTAGCAATGGCATTAATTTAGAATGATATGTAATTTGCAAATAGCAATTTTGACATTCAGATAGATCATTTCTCTGCTCAAAGGAGCTTCTAAGTTGTATGCATACGATTGTGTATCTTTTAGTATCATGGAAAGTTTTATTTTTTGCAGCTTTGCAAGAAATTAAAACCCAACTTGTTGTAGTAGAAAAGTCTGGAAAATTAAGAGATAAATACAATGGTTATATTTTCTTTGAGGGGACATAGACATAGACACAGTTATACTTTTACCTTTTCCAACACAATCTACCTTGCTGCATCACTAATATTTATTGATTATAGCAAATAAAAATATGAAAACAAGTAAAAATGCATTTAAAGTGTAAATAATCTTTAAAAAATTTTCCTAAAACATATATTAAAAATGTAGGAAGGATGAAAGAAAGATTTAATGTATAGAGATGGCTATATATACATGAAGAGTAATATTGAAATGAACTTAAATATGGAATTTCATCTGATAATGTTTTGCTTAATTATTGAAAAGATTAATTTCCACCATTTATGTATTTTATTCAAACAATGTCATGTCATTATACAGATCTTCCAAGAATCCCCGATATTTTTTTTTCTTTTTAAAGTGGTTTTTGTTGTTGTTGTTGATGTGATCCTCATGCCTGTTGGTATTTTTGCCTTATATAGTTCTCTTCCACACTGCAAACAGCCACTTAATAAGCATACATACGTTGGGGCCTATTATTTTGAAATATTTTTGAGACCTAGACACTATGTGAAGAAATACACAGTAGTTACATGGAGATATTAACCTAAGGAGGAGGGACAGGGAGAGGGAGAAAGAAAGAGAGAGATGTCTTTTCAGCAGTTCAAAGGGTTTTATTATGATCAAAACCCATTTATTTTTGGTCATTCTTTATCACCAGTGCATAATGTAATCTCTATATGAATGAATACATAAATTATTAAATCAATTAAACACATCCCCAGGGGGAAAATAATTTGGGGCTGGAGTTTTAAAATTCTATTCTTATGGTAATGAAGAAAGAGAGAAAATTAACTTATACCTGTTTATTTAGAACAAAGAAATTAAAAGATTTGAGTTCACATTCTGAAGTGTGTGTAGATTCCAGAATAATGTTCTCCATTTCTATTACAGTTACTCTCAACAGTTTGACTCCAGTCATGACTGAGAATAAAAAATTCTGGGTTATGAACACTAGGGAGCTAGAATAACAACCAGGAATTTTACCAATTTCATTGTTCAAGAGCAAGCTGAAGTTATCAGAATCTGGGGAAATAACTGAGACATAAGAAAGCGTACTATTTTTTGAAGGTTTTCAAGGTATTTTAACTGACAATAGTGAAGAGTAATATCCGTGAAATCAAATAAGTTTATAATGACAAGTATAGACAAGAGTAATAGCAATAACAAAGCTAATGAGTGCCATGCTGGAATAGGGATACTTGTATTCTGGCTTCCTATATGTCCTCTTGTCATTTTAGATTAATGACTTCAAACCTATATTTATTCATAATCAGCAAAGGATGAAGCATGGGCCTAATGCTAGGCTCCAATGCGGGTAGAGGCAAAGGAGCAAGAATAAGGAGCTGGGGTCATAGTGGCTACCCTGCCCTCTCACCCCAGCCCACAGCAGCATTAGGCATCAGAGGTAAGTTTGGCATGCTGACTTGTATGCAGGGGGAACAATGATTGTCAAGGCGTTGCCATCTAGGCCTGTGGTATCAGGAGTTAAAAATAATCCTCACCACATAGAACTCCATTCAGTTGTACCCCTTGACCTGTGCTGGAAGGAAACAATGTCAGTTTCTGAGAGTAAATTATCCAGAATAACTAACACTACTACATTTGAGGTGCAGGTCCTTGGTGCATAAAACCTGTCCAGTCATTTTTTCATGGCTCTATTTTGTATATATTTCAGAGGTACTGGTGAAAAGGAAAAGAGTGAATTAAGGAAATTCCTCAGAATATCAGTAATACAAAAATGAAAGGAGAAGTTAAAGTTCATTTTGAAAATGAATATGTTTTGAAGCAAAAGTGGGTAATGGTAAATATAGGTTTTAAAAGGTAAAATATTGCTAGTCTCTCTCCTTGGTTTTTCCTTGATGTTCTTTGGAAAAACTATTTCTACAGTCGCCATGATGTGATTTTCAGGAATGATGAAAGTACTTAAAAATACTAATATGGGTCAAAATGGGGAATTGGGAGAATTACAAAATGATGTATTTCTATTTGGAGCTAATTTAGAATTTGTTTAAGCCACAAAACATCTTTTTTCAGGGTTTGATTTTCATTTCTTCTTATTAGCACCTAATTCCCAATTTTCCATGTTTCATTTGTGGACTTGAGTTATTTTCCTTTAGAGGTAGGTTCAGTGTTCTTATCTATCTCCAAATTCTTTCAAGTGATTGCTCCAGGATCAGGTAAGGACCACAAGTACATGTTTTTCTTATCAAGTAATACAGGATGTAAAGGCAGAAGAATATTATAGCAATGCATACTATGACTGTCACTTTAAGTTACACTTTAAAACATATTAATTTGTGTGTTTTTTTACGCAGTATTGAAGGTGAGATCTTTCCTTGGACAGAGAGTAGTTTATTGTTGCTGGTGCTTGAGAGCCAATGAAGTATTAGAAAACCATCTTCAAGTTTTTTTATTTACATTTTAGCCAATAGAAGTTGAATTCTTTCATTGTCCTTTATATCCCCCACCACATCCCAATTCTATCAACTCTAATTTCCAGGAAATGCTTTGCACCTCATTTAAAAAATTTGTTTCACCTATATAATTTATTTTATATATTTTAGTTTAAAAAATCCAATTCTGTTTAAGGGCACACCATTTTCATTTCAGATTAATCTCACCTACAAACTGAGTAACATGATATGACTTCTCTGACTCCTATAACTTTTCTACTACTTGACAGTAACGTATCCTTTGCCATTTCCTTTAAAAATCTCATGACATTGAATTAATATATAAGCATATAAAGTGTTTGTTGCAAACCAGCAGATGTGTTTTGTCAAGTTAGGATAGTGAAATTATCTTTAAACTCATTTATAAATGGTTTTGGCTGAAAAGACACAGTCCAGTTGACCAACTTCACCATAAATCCCTTCACACTATTTTACCTGTGTAGTCTCTATGAGAATTGGCAGTTTTATACTTCATTTAGAGTAGCAGATGTCTCACCTGATCCATAAGGAAGAGCAGATCACAGGAAACAGATCAAACTTTGTCCAATTCCTGGGCCACCCTTTATTCCTTTAAAGTGAATCATATTCCATAAATCCATTGTCCCATTACAAAGGATGAGTAATACCACTAGCACTCTGTGAGACTATCCAACAAAACTCTTTGCAATAAGGAATTATTCTATGTCTGCATTCTTTATTACAGTAGCCATTTATTATGTACAGCTATTGAGCATTTCATATGTTAATATTAGTTTATCCAAAGAACCTCAGCTCTTTTATCCCTAAAACTAAGTAATATGTGATATTCCATTCTCTGTTGCCTTAGAATTTTGACTGGCTTGGATATCTTCTAGTTATTTGTCAGTCCCCAACATGTTCATTGAAAGCAAAAAGGCAAATGGTAGTCACTATCTAAGACCATGTGCCTTCTTCTGGGGTCAGTGTTGAATGCTGGCTGTGGATATAAAGGAAAGTTTTACCCCAACTTAAATTAATCTATGCCTCTTTCCAGAAAGCAAAGTATTTCCTAAAAACCCATGACAGTTAAATTTATTTTCTGTGAAGTAAGTTTATTGTCTGTGAATTTTATTTTCTGTGAAGTAAGATCTCGTTAAATTCTTTTAATAGGGTGAGTAAGCAGTAGCGTCTTGGATGCTGAGCTCTTGCCCAGGGGCCTGACACTCTAAGAACTGACCTAGCCTACCATGTGCTGATGCTGGTGTCATTTTCCTCCCTGTCTGACCTTTAAAAATAACTCTCTTACTCTTCACAGGTGGTGATAAATAGAACATATTTTACAAAGTCTTGAGGAAGGGAAATGAGGATGGTGGAAAAGAAAAGTAATAGAGAACATTGAGAAGAAAATTAAAAGGTACTTTTGATGTCTCGTTGTGTATTATACTTGGAAATATTTAGATGGAATGATAACAAAAGAGAAACAAGGACTCTAATAGGACTAAGAACTTCAGGGATCACTGCAGTAATAACTACTGTAGTTGTCTTCCTCACATTTTACATGTCTAGTTGCTACCTTGCTTTCTTCTCACAGCTTCTGACTGTAAGTTCTCCCTTAGGTTATCAATCTCATGGGTGCACTCAATCTTTACTCCAAACTACATCTTGCTTGAAATGAATGCATGTGACAGTTCTGGTTCATCTGGCTGGTCTTGACCCCAATAAGCCTTGCCAGACTATCCAACATTTCAGGTCTCCTTGCTTCATAAATACTTGCAGGGCAAATGCTGATGGCCCATGCTCCATCAGATGCATATTATTTTTTGTGTGTAGGAACCAAAATACAATGGCACTTTTTACTTTAGCAACTTTTAAAAGGTAGCAGAATTTAGACTGTCTTTTTTTCTTGAACTTTTCTGCTAAACTTACTGTCTTTATGATGGATCATGATCATTTCAGCTTTCCAAAATTTCTCTTGCATCCCATGTGGGCATTGGATTAATGTAAGGCAAATCCTGTAAAATACTACAATTTTCCTAGATGTGCAACATTGGCAAGCTCTTGCACTCCACAATTCCCCCCAGTTTAATCCAATTAATCTTCTACTTCTCTCAAGATATGAAGCTTGACATATAGTTCTTTCCCCCAAAAAATCTAAATAAATCTTTCCAAATAAGCCCTTCCCTTTTCCAACATATAGGCATTTACTCTCTCTCTGGGGACAAATACACCTCAGTAGAAAATGATTTTACAGGGATTTCTGAAGACTTGGCTGAAACCCTTCATACATTTATCAATCATAAATCAGGCAAAAGATTAATATGAAAAGCTCTATATATTTTTAAAATAGACTTTATTTTTCTAGAACACTTTTAGGTCCACAGCAAAATAGAGGAAATTACAAAGAGTACTCATATATAGGCACCTGGGTGGCTCATTCACGTAAGCATCTGACTTGATTTTGGCTCAGGTCATGATCCCAGGCTCATGAAGCCGAGCCCCACAGCAGGCTCTGCACTGAGTGTGGAGTCTGCTTAGGATTCTCTCTCCCTCCTTTTGGCCCTCTTCCCCACTCTCACTCTCTCTTTCTCTAAAAAAAAAAAAAAGAGTTCTCATATATCCCGTATATTTCTGCCTCTACACATACATAACTTCCCCCATCATCAGCATCACCTCCCAGAGTGATAAATCGTTTTAGTTGATGAATCTACCCTGATTCATCATCGTTATCCAAAACCATAGTTAACACTAAGGTTCATCTTGGTACTGTACATCCTATGGGTTTTGGTAAATGAATAATACTATGTGTCCACCATTATAGTAAGATATGAAATAGTTTCACTGCCTAAAATCCTCAGTGCTCTGCCTATTCATCTTGTGCCTCCCCAAACCTTGTCAACCACTGATCTTTTTATTATTTCTATAGAATACTAGTACTAGTATTAGTATAGTAAAGTACTAGTACTCTACTATGTATATAGTATATACTAGTATACTAATATGTATAGTGGAATCATACAGTATGTAGCATTTTCAGATTGGCTTCTTTCACTTGGTAGTATGCATTTAAATGTCCTCTATTTCTTTTAATGGATTTGGTAAATCATTTCTTTGCAGTGCTAAATAATATTCCACAGTCTAAATATATCACAGTTATGTATCCATTCACTTAAGATCTTGATTGCTTTCCAGTTTGGGCAATTATGAATAAAATTGCTGTAAGCATCAGTGTGCAGCATTTTGTCTGGATGTAACTTTTCAATTCCTTTGGGTAGTTACCAAAGAGCATGACTGCTGATTCATGTGGGTAGATAATGTTTTTGTTTTTGTTTTTGTTTTAATTTTGTAAGGAACTGTCAAACTGTCTTTCAAGATGACTATACTATTTTGCATTCCCATCTGCATCACATGAGATTTCTTGCTTCTGCGTATCCTCATCATCATTTGTTGTTGGTGCTCTGGATTTTGGTCATTCTAATAGGTGTATAATGGTATCTCATTGTTGTTTTAATTTGCATTTCCTTGGTGACATATGATGTAGAGTATGTTTTCATAGGCTTATTTGCTACTTGTATATCGTCTTTGGGGAGCTGTCTGTGGTCTTTTAAGGTCTTTGGTCCATATTTTAATCAGATTGCTTTTTTTCTTATTGTTGCTATATAACATATGGTGTTGAGCATCTTTTCATATCCTATACATTTTTCCAGAACAATAAACTGAAGTCCTAGTGGTTTTGGATACAGCAGTTGATATAATACATGCGCAGGAAATAACTAGCAATAGGATAAAAAAGAATAAAGTGGGCACATGGGAGGGAAAGTGAGATTTGTCTTTGCCGTCATTTGGCAATCACCATGTTGTCCCCACTACAATTTTCTGGGGCCCCTGGTAAATGAGAAGTTAAAATATTGGTTGCTATTATGTGATATCAGGCATAAAGTGTGCTGTGTGCAATAGGTGGTAACTTCCAAAAACTGTGATAGACTCAGCCTAGAATTTTGATTCATGGACATTACCTCTGGATGTGTTGGAGAAGTAAAAGGAACTTTGAGAGAAGCAATAACACTATATGTAATCTACATCTATTTCTATATCAGTCTGTCCATCCATCCATCCATCCATCCATCTCTCTCTTAAAAATTAAATTTCAAAGCCAATAAAAAGTTAAAATGCTGAAACCGTGTAACATATTTTGTCTTCCTCAACTGGTAGGTATGAGGTATGCATGCTGACAAGGCCTAACAAATGAGTAATTTATGTGTCATTTAATCCCTAGAGTAGCTAGGAAATATAAAAATGAATTCATTCTTTCTCTTTTATTCCATTTAGACATAATTCCTTATATACTGCAAATTTTGTTTCTCTCTCAAATCTTTTTCTCACTTTTCCCTATCTACCTGTTTGTGCTCCCTTTACTAATAGCAGCATAAAGAATAAACTAAAAAAAAAAAAAAAACAGTAGCCCAAATATTCTATTTGTAGATCACCAGTCTAAAGAGAATGAAGCATTCATTCTTTGATCTATTTCTTCTGCTTAAAAAATATAGTGTTGAACTGGATGGACTGTTGGCCTGGAAGCAGTCAGAGGCAGTTGGAACATTTTTTTTCCTGTGAATTAAAGGATGAAAATTTGCTCCACAGGAAGTAAAGAACTGGAGCTAATCCCACTACAGCAAATCACACATTGAGATAGAGCTAAACACTGCCTGGGGACCCAAAATTAATAAAATTGCAGACTTAGGGGGGAAGGTGTACACAGAACAGCGACTAGATATGAAATACATCTTCCTCCTGTCTCAGGGTTTGATTTGGCAATTTACACGTGTTGCTTTTGTTGTTGCAGGACCTTGTAAATGCTAAAAACAAAGTTTAGTTTCCGAACTGATATTTTAGTAGCTGGCTGAAGAAAAGAACAAAATATCTGGCTGGTTACAGGGTAGAGAAGAAATAGAAGAAAGATGAAAAAGAGGGGGGGATAAAAGAGAGAGAGGCATCTACAACCACATTTAAAACAAGTGATGAATATAAATGCTAACCAGGGCTGCCAATAAAATGAAGCATTTTATGATAGGCTTAGTCTAGATGAAATTAACAGTTTAGCAAGAATGAAAAAATAACTATCAGAATGTTCAAAACATAAAAGGACAATATGTGTAGAAGTGTGTTAGATTTCTATGAACACAAAATAAACTTTATACAGTACAAGTATACCTTCTAGAGCATAAAATCTAATGTGTCATATTACCTCAGATGTTTTAAGCACACTAACAATAATAACAAGTTATAAGCATGTCTGTTTCATTGCTTGTGAGGTACTGCTCTCAGTTTCTAGAGGTCACTCGTAGGTCCTTGTTATGCAGCTTCCTCCATGAGGAGTTCACAGCACAGCTGTTTGCTTCTTCAAGGCCAACAAGGAAACTTTTACTTCATGTCTCTTCCTCCAGGGAAGACCTGGACCCTTTTTAATAGGGATCACCTAATTTGGCCTGGCCCACCCAAGACAATCTCTATTTTGATGAACCCAAATCAACTGATCAGGAACCCTAATCACATCTGTAAAATCCCTTTACATTTGCCATATATTGTAACCTAATTACAAGAATGAAATCACCTTAGATTCACAGATTCCATCAATAAGAGAAGATTATACAGGAATGTGCAAGGGGGGGGGCAGATATTTTGAAGACCATTCTAGAATTCTGCCTACCAGACCATCTTTAACTAGAAGTCCAGTGAGTTCTATTTGGCCTAAACCTCTTTTACATCTCTTTAAAATTGATTTCAAATGAGCTAAATTATTTAAAATGATGGTAGTTATAAGAAAACTAGACCTTCTATAACCTGAAATCTAACTGAAGCTATGAATAGATATGTAAAATCAGTGACTTGTAGAAGATATAAAATCTACAGTATCACATTACCTTACATGTTTTAAGCACCCTAACAATATAGCAAAGTTATAAGCTGAATCCTCAGAAGAATTAGAAAAACCCCTTCTAGGATTATGGCTTGAATTAGTGTCCTACGGCTTTTATGACAAAGTGCCACAGCTGAGTGGCTGAGAACAACAGAAGTTCTGAGACCACAAGTCCAAAGTTCCAGAGACAAGAAGTCCAAAATTAAGCTGTCAGGAGGGCCGTGCTCCCCTGGAAAACTAGGAGAAAGATCTTTCTTTTTATTTTCCTAGCTTCTGGTGATTTCTTGATGATTTTTGACATTACGTGGCTTGTAGATGTAGCACTCCAGTAACATGACCATTTTCTCCCTGTGTGTCTTTATATTATCTTCCCTGTGTATGTCTGTCTCTGTGTCTGAATTCCTCCTTTTATAAAATCACCAGTCATATTGGATTAACACCTACTCTAATAAGCTCATTTTAACTTGATTGTCCCCATAAAGACCTGTTTCCAAATAAGTATTCTGAAATATTGGGGGTTAAAACCTCAACATAACTTCTTGTGTGACAAAATTCAACCCATAATATGGGCATCTGTAATCCTAACAATTTAGGTACTGCAGACATGTTAGTAAATTTATGCACTCTGCCCTTATCTCCTTTCCTAGCATTGTCTCCCAATTCTAAGGTGGAACATAACTTTGTCATATCCGTTTTGTTCTTAAATATCTCTCGATTCTAAACACCTTCCTTCATCCCTACTACTATGTCTTTAAGCCAAACTTCTATCATCTCTTATTTGCACTCCTCAGTTGCCTACCAACTAGTCTTGCATCTACTTTTGCCGCCCATAAAATCTCTTCTCTTTACTGCAATTAGGGATATTTTTCAAACAAAGTTCTTCTAAGACTCCCATTGTTCTGAGGATAGAAAATACAGTCAAACCCTTTCTGGTAAGACCAAGTGAAGTGGTCCCTGGTTATCTCTTCAGTCTCTACTGAATCCAATCATATTCTTGCTCTCTCTGGCAGCTACTCATGACTTCTCACAATATATTGGATGTACTATCCTGTGTTCTACCATAGGACCTTTGCACATTTTTTCTTCTTTCTCAGGAATGCTGTTTTCAACTGTCTTTTTCTTCCTTAACTTGATGAACTACTAGTAATTCTTCTAATCACATCTCTAACTTCACGTCCTTAGAAAAATTTTCCTGACCTCCCATTCTAGATGAACTTCCTTTGTTGTGTACTCTTATAGAAATGCACAGTTTTCTCACAGAAAACTCAGACTTTCTTGAGATTATGTAACTATACTTTGATAACTGTGATCATTTGAAAAATAGTCTCTGTTCCACTGACTCATACAGTTCATGAGATCAAAGAATGACTTTCATTTCTGCATTTTAGGCACAGTGTTTATCAACTAGTAAGTGCAAATATTTCTTCAATGAATAAAAGATTTTGCTTCATGACACAGAGTATTTGTATTCAATCAATTGAATGTCAGCTTTAGGCATACAACCCCAAGGAAGACAGAGAGCTGATCTGGGTAAATGATTTCCTTCTTAGGTCTTTGGAACTTATGGTAGAGCAGAACACTGGCTGGCTAGTGATGAACTGAATGAGTAAAAACATACTGGTTACATGCCTGGATGTCTGAGGTCAGTAGTATTCAGATGGAGAAAACTATCTTGCAGGAAATAAAGAAAGAAAAAAAGAAAAAGTACAATACAACAGGCCTGGCAAGAGAAATGAAAATGCAGACCATGTGGTTCTTGAGCAAGAGAGAACCTTCAGTTTCTGGTTTTTCTGTCCCCAGCTCTAGTCCCCTTAGCTGTGTTCACAGCTTTTATGTTGTGTGAAATTCCCCTGTTTCTGCATATCATGAATCCCAGTTAAGAATAATTCTGCCTGAATAACCAAACATGCCTTGACTCCACCAGCTCATATTCCAGTTTTCAAATGTAAAAACGATAATGTAAAAGAAAGCAAAGGAATAAATAGAAGCAAATTACTTCTACTAAAATAATGTTAAAGACTTTATGCCATAGACCCGGTGAACAAATATGTAGGATAATATTTTTCTAACACAGGACAGAGCTCATTTGGGAATGATTCACAGAGGAAAATACATTTTTTAACTTTAAGTTAGTAAGAGGAAAATTATGTTTTTCAATAAGTTCTTCATTTCAGCAACTATCCATAAATTTATTTAAAATTCTCTGAGATGCATTCAACATTTCTTTAAATCTCTATATTTTCAGTGAAATATTATTTTGATTTTGGCTCTAATGATATTCAACTGTTTATCTCTCTCCAAATGTACCCAAAGAACCCTTCTATCGTGTCTCCTACTGAGCACAAAATATGCTAACATAGTCATTAGTGTTTCTAATTTAAATCCATTAAGAAGGGGAAGATAATATTGAAGATGTTACCAATTTGCAAAATAACCTAATTTATATGCATTTTCTACTCAATTCCTCAACTCTAGCTATGTTGCCAGAGCACTAAAATCATTTTAAACTGTTCTCTCAAAATATCCTGAGACCGTTTAGAGTAGAAACACATTTGTGATACAACTATTCTGTAGAGCTAAAAGAGGAAATAGTCGCACTTTCCCTCAAAATTAATACATAAAGAATGCATATCTATACACATGTATAACATAATGCTCACCTTCCTGTGTTCTTGTAAGTCACTGTTCAAAGTTATTTGATTCAGAAAGTCTTCCATTTTTACCATATTTGTTTGCCAGTGATTTTTTCATTTAGATTATACATTTTCCTTTGTTAAAAATATTTTTGAAAACTTTTAAAGTTGTCACGTATTAATAGGGTTTTAAAGATTTTTCAGTTTTCACTGAGGTGGATAATAGGTGATGAAAACTGTACAGAAGAAAAAAAAGTAATATGCTCTAGCATTGTGGATTTTTGAAAGCAAGAATTCCAAAAAATAAATTATGAACTGTGGCAGGTGTTGATTTATCTATGTTATCACTTACACCAAGGGCTATGGTCCCTGACCTTGAAAGCAATCCATAAGATCTGTAGAATCAACAAGTTTGAAAATCTTGTTGCAAACTGGGCTTGCATTTCTGATTCTACCCTTAAAAATACTGTGGTGAATGACCTTGGAAGAAATTGCTTATATTCTCCAGTCTTATTTATTTTCTGGGAAAACAATATTTGTTATTGAGACTGGACTATTTTAAAAATTGCCTGTGTATAGATGAATGCACTTGGTATTTCATTTTGTGTTTTATTATACTGCCTCAATTTAAGATATATGTAGAATTCTTTCTGTTTTCCAGATGAAGATGAATTATGATGTTTATATTATGTTTAAGTGAGTCACAGACAACTTCATTTTGGATTTTAGTTTAATATATGAAATATCCCCCATCCAAAATATAGTCAAACCCACACGAGGGACATAAAGCAATTTACCATTATATTGGTAACTATGCAGATTTTTTTGTTTATTTCTGGAATAAAAGTGTCATGCACTTGGAAAATAAAATACCTTTTATCGTAGCTCAGTCCTTTAATCCTTATGCTGTCATATAATTGACACTTAAATTGATTTTAACAATACTTTTAGAACATCAAAAACAGTTTATTTTAGAAATCAAAATAAATTGACATGTAAAATGCAGAAAAAATATTTTGCAGCATAAAAAAGATAATTTTTGTGTGATCCTCTCCCACCTACTTAGTCAAGTCACACATGTTAGCATCTTGGTTCAGATTGGAAGTGACCATGTAAGAAGTTCTGGAGAAGAGAAGGAAGTAGAAACTCCCAGGAAAACAATAAGAGATGTGGGTGGAGAGGGTTCTGTATTTCATTAAGTATGTTCTCTCACTAAATGCCTTTTTTTACCTGTCTAAAGTCTATGCCTATTTTATGATTTCAGCTTAAATCCCATCTTCTCCATAAAAGTACATCTGAATGCTTTGGTGTCATCGTCATGAAAATAGCTGACATTATGTGCCAGGTATTTTTATAAGCATCTTTCAATTAATTTACTTACTTCTCCTAGCTACCTGAAAAGTTAGGTCTTTACATATGAAACCTTGGAGACTTTTAAAAGCCGATTTAGCATTCAGTCTCATACTTAGAAAGCATTATAGTTGGGATCCAAATTCAGAGTATCCAAAATCTGTATGCTTAATCCTCATGTCTAGAGGCTCTCTTCTTTGAACTATTGGTCTACCTAATTAATTTATACTTTTATTCTGTTTTATTTTTGTGCCATTACTCATCTTTTCATACATACCCAACTTACTTTACAAAGCTGGATGTAAAGTGTCTTGCGTACAAGGATGCAGAGAACCATACAGTAGTAATACTAAAGGAATCTGCTGAGTTTTTCTCAAGTAATGATAGTAAAAGGTAATCTGAGGACCTGTTGGAAAGCTGATCTTCTTCTGGGACATCTCCACAATTTAGACCACCAATCTTATTGCTGCTGCCATTTTGGATTGGGTAATTCTTTATTGTGAGGGCCTGGCCTGCTCATCCTAAAATGAATAGTAACATCTAAAGCATCTCCACTCTAGATGCCAGTGACACTATTCTCTCCCTGATCCAGGCTTGTGACAACATGTCTCCAGACATTACCAAATGTCCCATGAGGCACTAGATCACCCCCAGCTGAGAAACACACTGCTTTGGACAGATTTCTTGTGTATTATATTGACAAATTTTTCTTCTTTGTAAATTCTCCTTCTGTTCTCCTTAAAGAAGTTCAGCCTTATAATGAAACATACATCCTGTCTTCTCATTCATTTTCATGAGAACCAATAAACTATTTCAAGGTATCTACCAAGAGTTCTTCTAGTCTTGCCTCTACTTAGGGACACACATAATTTTTTTTCAACTCTTAAGGGAACATGTTTCCGTACCTTTCAACATCTTGCATCCCTTCCTGTTTTGGCTCTTCAGATTGTCCATGATCATTATAAAATATGAAACTGAAGACTGAAGTAATTTCTAGATATCTATTTCCTATCATTGGAATATTTTAAATTTCTAGATATCTATTTCCTATCATTGGAATATTTTAATTCTGTATCTGCAACAAAATATTGCGTGAATTTTATTTATTTCTGACCTTATGGTTTTTAATCTAGTATTTTTATGAACAGTATTTTAGATCTCGTTTTATTTTTTGAAACTTGAAATGACAACTTTGTGAGATTAACATAATATAACATATCTATGTAGAAATTAATGATGCTTTCTCTACATAAATATTTTAAATTGTTTCTTTAGGTAAGAAATACATTCAATTATTCATATATTTTAGGTCACTGCACTCTAAGATGACCTTTTTTTTCCTGAGTTTTCTTTGATTCCTAATGACCTTCATAGTACTTGACAAAAGTAAAAATTTGAACTCAGGGCAATGGCTGTCTGCAATTTTGAAATGACTATGTGAGTTTAGTAATTTCTATGGAACACAAAATTAAAAGTTACATATAGAACATAATTATCTTAGATGGATTATTTGGATAAATTCAGCTGTAGATGGATTATTTGGACAAACTCTTCATGAGTTCAGTGTATATAAGAATGAGATGGGTCATATATGAGTTGTATTATTCGGAACAATTCCAGTGGAAGCCAGACCAGAAGAAGATTTGAGAAAGAGCTGAGTATTTTAAGAAAATAGCAGTATGTTCTGGAAATTATCTATAAATTGAGTGGATATGAAACATCATGAAGAGTAAGAGATAGGCAAAATGGTAACAAAAAAGTAACCAGTTTAAGGAGATGCAAAAGGCATGAGGAAATCTTTTGGGTGATGGAGATGTTCTATATCATGATGCGGTAGTAGTTAAATGGCTGTGTACAGATCTCAAAGTTCACCAAACTCATAACTCATATGTGTGAATTTTAGTATATGTAAATTATACTTAAATAAAGAGGTTGGGGGGGGACATGTCAACAGTCTCAATAACAGTTGTGTAAAGTAGTCGGAGTTGGAAGCACCTGCTCTAGATGTCATTATCCCAGTGGGCAGGCCCAACTAGTCAGGAGGGCAATGTTTCTTGTTAAATGAACTTTTTCATAGAAAACTGTGACTGAATATTATTATTTTCAGTTTTTTGTACTTGGGAATATGTCTTGTAATGAATCCAGGGGAGCACATTAAGAGATTGAGACTGATATTTTTAAAGTATTTTCAAAAAGAAATATTTTTAAGTTGTTGGTAAACATTGTTGTATATTTATATAAATGTATATGAGGTTTTGATTTGCTTAGTATTTCAACATCACACATTTACAAATTATCACATAGTATCAGATTTCTATATTCTTCCTGATACTATAATTATAGTTCCATTAGCAAGTGGATGAGGCAATAATGCTAATACACAAAATTAAATTGCAGATTAACTCATTGCCATAGTAACCAGATGACACTGTAAAATTTAATCATAATTTGTTTTGAAGAGCATTGCCTTACAATTTTTTGTACATCAATAATTTTTGTCAACATCTTTGATATCAAAGATGTGAAAAATTGCATAATGATTCCAATTTAAGAAAAAATATTATTTTTAAAGTTGTTTTAATTTTTTTTACATTTTATTTATTTTTGAGAGAGAGAGAGAGACAGAGACAGAGACAGAGACAGAGAACAAGTGGGGGAGGGACAGAGAGAGAGGGAGACACAGAATCTGAAGCAGGCTTCAGACTCCAAGTTGTCAGCACAGAGCCCAACGCAGGACTCAAACTCACAAACCGTAAGCTGATGACCTGAGCCTAAGTCAGACGCTTAATTGACTGAGCCACCCAGGCACCCCTAAAGTTGTTTTAATTTTTTATGAGCAGACTAATTTTAATGAAAATTCAATATTAAATATGGTTTTGGACACTGAAATAGATTTTTATATGTATGTTCTGTGAGTTGAATTCTTGGATTACTTTTTTCTTATAAAATCACATATATATTCCAAATGCTAAGAACAAATGATGTGTAGATGTAAACAGCCAAGAAGAAAAATTAATTGCAGCTACAAAGAGTGAAATTGAAGCAAAATTATCAATAACTTTACATTTTTTATGATGATTGAAGTTAACAAGCTTTTCTACACTTAATCACTGTGCGAGGCATGCATTCATTCAGAGATGAATAAATAAATAGTATTCTACTTTTAGAAACTGTAGTCAACTGAGAAAATATAAAACTTCTGCACAGTGAAGGAAAAAATCAACAAAACTAAAAGGCAAGCTACAGAATGGGAGAGGATATTTCCAAATGGCATATCTGATAAAGGGTTAGTATACAAAATATATAGAGTTGATGCAACTCAATGCCCAAAAACAAATAATCCAATTTAAACATGAACTGAAGACATGAACAGATATTTCTCCAAAGAAGACATACAGATGGCCAACAGGCACATGAAAAGATGTTCATTGTCACTTATCATCGGGGAAATGCAAATCAAAACGACAATGAAATATCACCTCACCCCTGTCAGAATGGCTAAAATAAACAATACAAGTAACAACCAGTGTTAGTGAGAATGTGGAGAATAAAGGAACACTCGTGCAAAGTTAGTGGGAATGTAAACTAGTGTAGCCACCTGAAAACCTGAAAACAGTATGGAGGTTCCTCAAAAAGTTAAAAATAGAATTACTCTACAATTCAGCAATCATACTTCTTGGTATTTACCCTCAAAATACAAAAATATTAATTCAAAAGTTTACATGTGCCCCTGTTTATAGCAGCATTATTTACATTAGCCAAATTATGGAAACAGCTCAAGTGTCCATTGACTGATGAATGGATACAGAAGTGGTATATATATACATATATACATGAAATATTATTCAGCCATAAAAATATGAAATCTTACCATTTGCAAAAACATGGATGCAGCTAGACAGTATAATTCTAAGCAAAATAAGGCAGTCAGAGAAAGACAAATAACATATGATTTCATTCATATGTGGAATTTAAGAAACAAAACAAATGAGCAAAGGAAAAGAGAGAAATCAAAATACAGTCTCTTAAGTATAGAGAATAAACTGATGGTTACCAGAGGGGAGGTGGGGGGGGGTGTGTGAAATAGGTGATGGGAGATTAAGGAGAGCACTTGTCTTAATGAACACAGGGTGATGAATGTAATTGTTGAATCACTATATTGTACACTTGAAGCTTGAAACTAATATTACACTGTATGTTAACTAACTGGAATTAAAACAAAACTTAAAAAAAAACAAAAATATGCAAGCAAACATAATTAAAACACTACATGACAATTATATAGTAGAAATGTGTGCAATATGAGTAAGTGCTAGTATGAAGAGTACTTAATTCTGTTAAATGAATTGACTGAATATTCCCAGCAGTGGCACAGTTGATTGACTTGGAACTTGAAAAAATGGAGTTTACCAAATGTATCAAGTGACGGAAGTCATTGTAGCCTAAGGGAAAACAAGTTGAACTTTAGAAATTATACATAAAATTTTAGATGTAGGGCCACCTGGTTGGCTCAGTAGGTAGAGCATGTGACTCTTGATCTTGGAGTTGTAAGTTCGAGCCCCATGTTGGGTGTAGAGACTACTTTTTTTTTTCAATGTTTTATTTATTTTTGAGAGAGAGAGAGAGAGCATGAGTGTGGGAGTGGCAGAGAGAGAGAGAGAGAGAGAGAGAGAGAGAGAGAGAGAGAGAATCTGATGGAGGCTACCAGGCTCCAAGCTGTTAGCACAGAGCCTGATGTGGGGCTTGAACTCATGAACTGCGAGATCATGACCTGAGCCGGTCAGGTGCTTAATCGACTGAGCCACCCAAGTGCCCCAGGTGTTGAGATAACTTAAAATAAAATCTCAAAAAATAAGTAAGTAAAATAAAATTTCAGTTGTAAAATTATTTTTCCTCAGAAATACAAAGTAATAACACATTTTCTTCTAAATCTTGCTCTTGAGAAGTCCAGATTATCAATTATTTCCTTCACTGATGGTGCCTTTGATGTTGTATTTATTTATTTTTTTTGATGGAATTATGTATATTAAAGTCATAATTGTGTTTTTATTTTTTATTTTTTATTTTTTTTTATTTATATATGAAATTTATTGTCAAATTGGTTTCCATACAACACCCAGTGCTCATCCCAAAAGGTGCCCTCCTCAATACCCATCACCCACCCTCTCCTCCCTCCCACCCCCCATCAACCCTTAGTTTGTTCTCAGTTCTCAACAGTCTCTTATGCTTTGGCTCTCTCCCACTCTAACCTCTTTTTTTTTTTTTTTTTTTTTTTTTTTTGTTCCCCTCCCCCATGGGTTTCTCTTAAGTTTCTCAGGATCCACATAAGAGTGAAACGATATGGTATCTGTCTTTCTCTGTATGACTTATTTCACTTAGCATCACACTCTCCAGTTCCTACAAAAGGCCATATTTCATTTTTTCTCATTGCCACGTAGTATTCCATTGTGTATATAAACCACAATTTCTTTATCCATTCATCAGTTGATGGACATTTAGGCTCTTTCCATAATTTGGCTATTGTTGAGGGTGCTGCTATGAACATTGGGGTACAAGTGCCCCTATGCATCAGTACTCCTGTGTCCCTTGGATAAATTCCTAGCAGTGCTATTGCTGGGTCATAGGGTAGGTCTATTTTTAATTTTCTAAGGAACCTCCACACTGCTTTCCAGAGTGGCTGCACCAATTTGCATTCCCACCAACAGTGCAAGAGGGTTCCCGTTTCTCCACATCCTCTCCAGCATCTATAGTCTCCTGATTTGTTCATTTTGGCCACTCTGACTGGCGTGAGGTGATACCTGAGTGTGGTTTTGATTTGTATTTCCCTGAGAAGGAGCGACGCTGAACATCTTTTCATGTGCCTGTTGGCCATCCGGATGTCTTCTTTAGAGAAGTGTCTATTCATGTTTTCTGCCCATTTCTTCACTGGGTTATTTGCTTTTCGGGTGTGGAGTTTGGTGAGCTCTTTATAGATTTTGGATACTAGCCCTTTGTCCGATATGTCATTTGCAAATATCTTTTCCCATTCCGTTGGTTGCCTTTTAGTTTTGTTGGTTGTTTCCTTTGCTGTGCAGAAGCTTTTTATCTTCATAAGGTCCCAGTAATTCACTTTTGCTTTTAATTCCCTTGCCTTTGGGGATGTGTCGAGTAAGAGATTGCTACGGCTGAGGTCAGAGAGGTCTTTTCCTGCTTTCTCCTCTAAGGTTTTGATGGTTTCCTGTCTCACATTCAGGTCCTTTATCCATTTTGAGTTTATTTTTGTGAATGGTGTGAGAAAGTGGTCTAGTTTCAACCTTCTGCATGTTGCTGTCCAGTTCTCCCAGCACCATTTGTTAAAGAGACTGTCTTTTTTCCATTGGATGTTCTTTCCTGCTTTGTCAAAGATGAGTTGGCCATACGTTTGTGGGTCTAGTTCTGGGGTTTCTATTCTATTCCATTGGTCTATGTGTCTGTTTTTGTGCCAATACCATGCTGTCTTGATGATGACAGCTTTGTAGTAGAGGCTAAAGTCTGGGATTGTGATGTCTCCTGCTTTGGTCTTCTTCTTCAAAATTACTTTGGCTATTCGGGGCCTTTTGTGGTTCCATATGAATTTTAGGATTGCTTGTTCTAGTTTCGAGAAGAATGCTGGTGCAATTTTGATTGGGATTGCATTGAATGTGTAGATAGCTTTGGGTAGTATTGACATTTTGACAATATTTATTCTTCCAATCCATGAGCAGGGAATGTCTTTCCATTTCTTTAAATCTTCTTCAATTACCTTCATAAGCTTTCTATAGTTTTCAGCATACAGATCCTTTACATCTTTGGTTAGATTTATCCCTAGGTATTTTATGCTTCTTGGTGCAATTGTGAATGGGATCAGTTTCTTTATTTGTCTTTCTGTTGCTTCATTGTTAGTGTATAAGAATGCAACTGATTTCTGTACATTGATTTTGTATCCTGCAACTTTGCTGAATTCATGGATCAGTTCTAGCAGAGTTTTGGTGGAGTCTATCGGATTTTCCATGTATAATATCATGTCATCTGCAAAGAGCGAAAGCTTGACTTCATCTTTGCCAATTTTGATGCCTTTGATTTCCTTTTGTTGTCTGATTGCTGATGCTAGAACTTCCAGCACTATGTTAAACAACAGAGGTGAGAGTGGGCATCCCTGTCGTGTTCCTGATCTCAGGGAAAAAGCTCTCAGTTTTTCCCCATTGAGGATGATGTTAGCTGTGGGCTTTTCATAAATGGCTTTTATGATCTTTAAGTATGTTCCTTCTATCCCGACTTTCTCAAGGGTTTTTATTAAGAAAGGGTGCTGGATTTTGTCAAAGGCCTTTTCTGCATCGATTGACAGGATCATATGGTTCTTCTCTTTTTTTTTGTTAATGTGATGTATCACGTTGATTGATTTGCGAATGTTGAACCAGCCCTGCATCCCAGGAATGAATCCCACTTGATCATGGTGAATAATTCTTTTTATATACCGTTGAATTCGATTTGCTAGTATCTTATTGAGAATTTTTGCATCCATATTCATCAGGGATATTGGCCTGTAGTTCTCTGTTTTTACTGGGTCTCTGTCTGGTTTAGGAATCAAAGTAATACTGGCTTCATAGAATGAGTCTGGAAGTTTTCCTTCCCTTTCTATTTCTTGGAATAGCTTGAAAAGGATAGGTATTATCTCTGCTTTAAACGTCTGGTAGAACTCCCCTGGGAAGCCATCTGGTCCTGGACTCTTATTTGTTGGGAGTTTTTTGATAACCGATTCAATTTCTTCGCTGGTTATGGGTCTGTTCAAGCTTTCTATTTCCTCCTGATTGAGTTTTGGAAGAGTGTGGGTGTTCAGGAATTTGTCCATTTCTTCCAGGTTGTCCAATTTGTTGGCATATAATTTTTCATAGTATTCCCTGATAATTGTTTGTATCTCTGAGGGATTGGTTGTGATAATTCCATTTTCATTCATGATTTTATCTATTTGGGTCATCTCCCTTTTCTTTTTGAGAAGCCTGGCTAGAGGTTTGTCAATTTTGTTTATTTTTTCAAAAAACCAACTCTTGGTTTCGTTGATCTGCTCTACAGTTTTTTTAGATTCTATATTGTTTATTTCTGCTCTGATCTTTATTATTTCTCTTCTTCTGCTGGGTTTAGGCTGCCTTTGCTGTTCTGCTTCTATTTCCTTTAGGTGTGCTGTTAGATTTTGTATTTGGGATTTTTCTTGTTTCTTGAGATAGGCCTGGATTACAATGTATTTTCCTCTCAGGACTGCCTTCGCTGCGTCCCAAAGCATTTGGATTGTTGTATTTTCATTTTCGTTTGTTTCCATATATTTTTTAATTTCTTCTCTAATTGCCTGGTTGACCCACTCATTCGTTAGTAGGGTGTTCTTTAACCTCCATGCTTTTGGAGGTTTTCCAGACTTTTTTCTGTGGTTGATTTCAAGCTTCATAGCATTGTGGTCTGAAAGTATGCATGGTATGATTTCAATTCTTGTAAACTTATGAAGGGCTGTTTTGTGACCCAGTATATGATCTATCTTGGAGAATGTTCCATGTGCACTCGAGAAGAAAGTATATTCTGTTGCTTTGGGATGCAGAGTTCTAAATATATCTGTCAAGTCCATCTGATCCAATGTCTCATTCAGGGCCCTTGTTTCTTTATTGACGGTGCGTCTAGATGATCTATCCATTTCTGTAAGTGGGGTGTTAAAGTCCCCTGCAATTACCACATTCTTCTCAATAAGGTTGCTTATGTTTATGAGTAATTGTTTTATATATTTGGGCGCTCCGGTATTCGGCGTATAGACATTTATAATTGTTAGCTCTTCCTGATGGATAGACCCTGTCACTATTATATAATGTCCTTCTTCATCTCTTGTTACAGCCTTTAATTTAAAGTCTAGTTTGTCTGATAGAAGTATGGCTACTCCAGCTTTCTTTTGGCTTCCAGTAGCATGATAAATAGTGCTCCATCCCCTCACTCTCAATCTAAAGGTGTCCTCAGGTCTAAAATGGGTCTCCTGTAGACAGCAAATAGATGGGTCTTGTTTTTTTATCCATTCTGATACCCTATGTCTTTTGGTTGGCGCATTTAATCCATTTACATTCAGTGTTATTATAGAAAGGTATGGGTTTAGAGTCATTGTGATGTCTGTATGTTTTATGCTTGTAGTGATGTCTCTGGTACTTTGTCTCACAGGGTCCCCCTTAGGATCTCTTGTAGGGCTGGTTTAGTGGTGACAAATTCCTTCAGTTTTTGTTTGTTTGGGAAGACCTTTATCTCTCCTTCTATTCTAAATGACAGACTTGCTGGATAAAGGATTCTCGGCTGCATATTTTTTCTGTCTAGCACACTGAAAATCTCGTGCCAATTCTTTCTGGCCTGCCAAGTTTCAAAAGAGAGATCAGTCACGAGTCTTATAGGTCTCCCTTTATATGTGAGGGCACGTTTACCCCTTGCTGCTTTCAGAATTTTCTCTTTATCCTTGTATTTTGCCAGTTTCACTATGATATGTCGTGCAGAAGATCGATTCAAGTTACGTCTGAAGGGAGTTCTCTGTGCCTCTTGGATTTCAATGCCTTTTTCCTTCCCCACTTCAGGGAAGTTCTCAGCTATTATTTCTTCAAGTACCCCTTCAGCACCTTTCCCTCTCTCTTCCTCCTCTGGGATACCAATTATGCGTGTATTATTTCTTTTTAGTGTATCACTTAGTTCTCTAATTTTCCCCTCATACTCCTGGATTTTTTTATCTCTCTTTTTCTCAGCTTCTTCTTTTTCCATAACTTTATCTTCTAGTTCACCTATTCTCTCCTCTGCCTCTTCAATCCGAGCCGTGGTGGTTTCCATTTTGTTATGCATTTCGTTTAAAGCGTTTTTCAGCTCCTCGTGACTGTTCCTTAGTCCCTTGATCTCTGTAGCAAGAGATTCTCTGCTGTCAGCTATACTGTTTTCAAGCCCAGCGATTAATTTTATGACTATTATTCTAAATTCACTTTCTGTTATATTATTTAAATCCTTTTTGATCAGCTCATTAGCTGTTGTTATTTCCTGGAGATTCTTCTGAGGGGAATTCTTCCGCTTGGTCATTTTGGATAGTCCCTGGCGTGGTGAGGACCTGCAGGGCACTTCCCCTGTGCTGTGGTGTATAACTGGAGTTGGTGGGCGGAGCCGCAGTCAGACCTGATGTCTGACCCTAGCCCACCACTGTGTCCACAGTCAGACTGGTGTGTGCCTTCTCTTCCCCTCTCCTAGGGGCGGGATTCACTGTGGGGTGGGGTGGCCTGTCTGGGCTACTTGCACACTGCCAGGCTTGTGATGCTGGGGATCTGGCGTCTTAGCTGGGGTGGGTAGGCAAGGTGCACAGGGGCAGGAGGGGCAGGCTTAGCTTGCTTCTCCTTAGGTGATCCACTTCAGGAGGGGCCCTGTGGCCGCAGGAGGGAGTCAGATCCGCTGCCCGAGGTTTGGCTCCGCAGAAGTGCAGAGTTGGGTGTTTGCGCGGAGCGAGCAAGTTCCCTGGCAGGAACTGGTTCTCTTTGGGATTTTGGCTGGTGGATGGGCGGGGGAGATGGCGCTGGCGAGCGCCTTTGTTCCCCACCAAACTGAGCTCTGTCGTCAGGGGGCTCAGCAGCTCTCCTTCCCTTATGTCCTCCAGCCTTCCCGCTTTCCGAGCAGAGCTGTTACCTTATGACCTCCCAGACGGTAAGTCGCGCTTGCTGTCGGAACACAGTCCGTCAGGCCCCTCCGCTTTTTGCAAGCCAGACTCGGGGGCTCTGCTTGGCCGGCGAGCCGCCCCTCCGCCCCGGCTCCCTCCCGCCAGTCCGTGGAGCGCACACCGCCTCGCTGCCCTTCCTACCCTCTTCCGTGGGCCTCTCGTCTGCGCTTGGCTCCGGCGACTCCGTTCTGCTAATCCTCTGGTGGTTTTCTGGGTTATTTAGGCAGGTGTAGGTGGAATCTAAGTGATCAGCAGGACGCGCGGTGAGCCCAGCATCCTCCTAGGCCGCCATCTTGATCCATTCTTTGATGTTGTATTTAAAATGCCATCATTATGCCCAAGGTCAACTAGCCTTTCTCCTTTGTCCTAGGCAGCCTTTAGTTTTGTGCTTTACATTTAGGTCTATAATCCATTTTTCATTAACTTTGTGAAATGTGTAAGGTCTGTGTCCAGATCCATTTTCTTGCATGTGATATGTAGTTGTTCTAGCACCATTTGTTGAAAAGACTATCTTTGCTCTAGCACTTTTTTTGTTAAATTGAAGCATGATTAACACACAGTGTTACATTAGTTTCAGGTATACAATTCTATGCATTACTCAGTGTTCATCAAGATAAGTATAACCTTGATCCTCTTTATCTATTTTACCCTCCCCTCTGGCAATCACCAGATTGTTCTCTGTATTGTTTTTATTCCTTTGTCAAAATAAGTTCACAGTATTTATTTGAGTCTATTTCTGGGTTCTCTATTCTGTCCCATTGATTTGTCTATTTTTTCACCAACACCATACTATCTTCTTTACTGTGGGTTTAGAGTGAGTCTTAAAGTTGGTTATTGTCATTCCTCCAAATTTGTGTTCTTTCAATATTGTGTTGGCTATTCTGAATATTTTGTGTCTCCATAAGAACTTTAGAATCAATTTGTCAATATCTACAAAATAACTCACTGGATCTACAGATCAAGTTAAGAAAAACTGACATCTTGACAATGAGTTTTCCCATCTACAAACATTAGCTATCTGCCCATTTATTTAATATTTTGATCCCATCAGAGTTTTTTAGTTTTCCACATATGGATTTTGTACATATTTTGTTAAAACTTTTAAGTAAATATTTCATTTGGGGGGTATTAGTGTAAATGGTATTGTGTTTTTAGTTTTGAATTCTATTTGTTCATTGCTGATGTATAGAATATCTATTTATTTTTGTAGCCTTCTTCCCTGCAAGCTTGCTATAATCACTTTTTAGTTCTAGGAATTTTTTGGACAATATTTTTGGGTTTTCTACATAGAAAACAAAGTTATCTGTGAACATACACAGTTTTTTTTTCTACTTTTCCAATATGTATACATTTTAATTACTTTTCTTGTCTTATAGAATTAGCTAGGACTTCCCGTATGAGGTTGAAAAGGAGTGGTCAGAGGATACTTCCTTACCTTTTCCTGATTTTATTGGGAAATTTTCTAGTTTCTCATCATTAAGTATGATGTCTGCTCTAGGTGGGTTTTTTTTTGTTTTGTTTTGTTTTTTGGTTTTTGGGTTTTTTTTGTAGATGTTTTTTATCCAATTTAAGGAGTTCACTTCTATTCCTACTTTGCTGAATGATTTTGTCATATGTGGGCATTTGATTTTGCGTCAGATTATTTTCCACCATTTATTGATATAATTTTGCTTTCTTAGCCTATTGATGTGATTATATTATTTGATTTTTGAATGTTGAACAAGTGTTGCATATGTGTGATAAATCTACTTGGTCATGGTACATAGATCTCTTCATACATTGTTGGATTTGTTTTGCTAATATTTTGTAGAGGATTTTTGTATCTATGTTGCATAAGAAATACTGGTTTGTAGTTTTCTTGTAATGTCTTTGTCTGGTTTTAGTATTAAGATAATGCTAGCCTCATAGAGCCTAAATATTCCCTCTGCTTCTATTATCTGGAAGAGATTGTAGAAAATTGGTGTAATTTCATCCTTAAATATTTCGTATAATTCACCAGTGACTCTATCTGATCAATTTATCCATTTATTATCCATCTGTTACATTCTTACATAATTTGTGAGAGGGCTCTATTAAACTTGTTTGTTCAATATGCCAAGTTTATTCAGATTCTGACAATTTATGAGTCTATTGCTATAACGAGATTATTATTATTTTTTTTGGAAGATGTACTTTTCGCCAGTGGGAGAAGCTAGAAGGGCATTGACAGGTAATTCAGAAATGAAATAGGAAGCTTGCCAACTGTCCAGATGACAGATCATTAAAAATCTGGGTTAAGGAAATCATGAAGGGAAATTTTTGAGAGAATTAGTTGCTGATTGTGTTTCCTAAGCCAAGGAAAAATAAATATTTAAGAAATATCAGCTGGTCAGATAAATAAAATGCTTCAGAGGGATATTTAATTTGAAGACTAAGAACTGGCCATTAAATCTGGTATTCAAAGGATCACAGATGACCTTAAAAAAAAAGTTTCATTAATGTGGCAGAAAGAACAGCTAGATTCCTACTAATCATTTAGCTGTGAAAAATGTGTAGAGATTAACTTGCTAATACTCAGTTCTTTGAATTTGATTCTTACAATATGTTAAAGACCCGATATACTATGGCACTCATTGTTTACTCAACCTATAATGTAATATTTAACTTGCATTTGTTTTGACCAATAATACTTCACATAGGTAGAAATGGAAGCCCTATATCATCAAGATAATATATTTAAGAAATTTGAATATTGGGTATATTGAAAACTGACATAAAGGGATAAGAAATAATTTGTGTATAGTCTCAGAGGTAGATATTTAATCCCATTCCTTCCTTTTCTGTATTTTCTCTAGTGGATTCAATTAGACTGGCAGACTTATAAATCCTTGAAGCATGTTAGAGAAACTTCGGTAAGAGAGCTTTCATTGAAACATGTAATGTTATACATTTAACTTCACCACAAAAGAGTCATATAATTGACCTTTTTTTACTATAAAACTTTAAGAGGGTTTTTGACTTTTATATTGACCATATGCCAAAGGTAAGACTATGTCAGGAGATTTTAAGGGAAATTGACATTGACAGAGATTAGGAAACAACAGATATAGAAAATATGACAGACACTACAGGGTAACTTTGGTTGACATTCTGGTTGTTAATAAGATGGGAGCAACTGCATGGGGACTTTCAGAAATGAATGACTGATTTTGAATGTGACTTATGGCTTTTATATGAGTAAATAGAATTACGAACATTTTCTTTCTCTTTTCTTTCTCTTTTTCCTCTTTCTTTCTTTCTTTCTTTCTTTCTTTCTTTCTTTCTTTCTTTCATCAAGTGATGAATGACTACTACCATTAAGCTATTTCTAATTAAAAGAGACTTAGGAAAAACTTAATCACATATATTTGATTAGTCTTACTATATGCATCACTTGCTCCTTATAATCCAATTCAAATCACCTTTGGAAATAATCTAGTATGAGTATGTTATATAACTTTCTATTTGTACTAAGCAAATTAAATTACATAGTTAGATATTTTCAAATCAGAGAAAGCTATCGACTTTGTTAGTGTTGATGATTTAATGATCCTGGAAATATATCAAGTTATAAAAGTCCTAAATGGGGACTAAAAACATGATTTTATAATATTTGGAATATTTATAATATTTGGAATATTTATAATATTTGGAATATTAATATGAATATTTGGAATAATATTTGGAATATTAATAGTATTTCATATTTTAAATATAGAATAGATTAAATAATTGAGAAGAAAGAGTTCTGGGGAAAAATGCAGGTGTATTCAGAAATGTAAGATACTATATGATAAAAGGAGTTGACACGTTTTAAATTACTTGATTTAAAGATTAATATAAATCTACTGTATCCAAGGTAATGTGGTGTGATAGGATGGCTATATTGATGGATGGAAGACGAGAGAGAAACCAGAAATGTAACCTCTGGCATAAGGTCGATTTTGACACATTTACCAAGGAGATTAAATAGAGGAAAAAAATACTCTTTTCACCAAGTGACACTAAAAACAAGTGGTAACCACATGCAAAAAAAAAAAAAAAAAAAAAAAAAAGCCCTCAACTCATACTTTGCACTATACATACATATAACTTGAAATGAATCATAGAGCTAAATGTAAAACACAAAACTATAAAACTTTCAGAAAATATAGAGGACATATTTGTGAATTTTAGTTATGAAAAGATTTCTTAGGCCAAAAAAGCACAACCAACTAAGGAAAAGATGTATAAATTAGAAGTCATCAAATTAAAAATTTTTACTCTTCAAAAACAAAGCTACTTGAAAGAAAATGACAAGCCTTATGCAGGAGGAAAAAAATGGTAATGCACATAGGTGATAAAAGAATCAGTTAAGAAGATATAGAAAGAACTCTTAAATTTCTTCCCAAAGAAAACAGCTCAATTAAAGTGGGTAAAAGATTTGAACAGTAGTTTACTGAAGAAGATATACTACTGGCAAATAAGCATATGACCATCATAAGTCATTAAGGAAATGCAAATTACAACTACATATAAATAACACCACATGCCTATTAGCATTGATCAAACAAATAAGAACTGACATTTACAAATTATGTGAGGATTATGCTTGGGATTCTGTGTATGTGTGTGTGTGTGTGTGTCTCTCTCTGCCCCTCCCTTGCTCATGCTCTCTCTCTCTCAAAAATAAATAAACATTGAAATAAAAACATTCTGGTAAGGATTAAAAAACAACTGGCCTCTCATACATGGCTGATAGGAATGCAAAATATTATATCCACATTGCACAACAGTTTGATAGGTTCTTATATATCACTCAAGAATCCCACTCCTAGATACTTAAAAACAAGAATGAAAACATTACTCACACAAAACCTGTATGCCAATCTTTAGGGCAGCTCTGCTAATAATCCCTCAAAATGGAAACAACACAAATATGAATTGGTGAATAGTGAGCAAACTGTGGAATATTGATACAATGCATCCTACTCAGTAATAAAAAGGAATGAACTAATGATATACAACAACGTGGGTGAATCCAAAATAATGATGTGAGTGGAAGAAGGTAGGCATCAAATGTATACTGTATTATTACATTTATAAAAATTCTGGGAAATGACAAAACTGTATGCCTGAAATCCAATCAGTGGTTGCTATTGACTGAGGGTGGAGGACAGGGACAAAGTCTGAATGGTCAGGGAGCTTTCAGGTTAAGTACTTCTGTTGATACAGAAGTATCTTATGTTTAGATTGTGGGTATACAATTGTATGAGTTTTTCCAAATTCACAGAGTTGAGTGTAGAACTAGAAAGTTTTAATGTTCCTCTATGTAAATTATACTTCTGTAGGTCCAACAATTTATTTTGAAAACTTAGAATAAAAATAATATAGTTTCTCTGTGATTCCTGGCACTATCCTTGTACTTCTCCAGCATGCGTGTGTGATTTTTCATCTATCCTTATAAAAAAAAATGTAATCTATAGTTATAGTCAATGTTTATCTCTTTATTTCTTGTATTTTTCCAAACTAAGAAGTATGTATCCGTTGTCTTTTCCACATCAACATAAAATTCTGAGGTCAATTTTATATTCTATTGTTGAATCAATTCAGTATCATACAATCCTATATTATTAGCATATTCCATAAGCTGTACCCAGTTTTTGTCACTTAAAGTTGTAATATCAATTTTGTTTTCCATTTAAAATAAGCCTATTATGTTAGCAAAATCAACATTACATGATTTGATATGCAAAAGTATCAGAGCATAGGGGAAGGAGTTCAGGCTGTAATAACAAAATAACCTTACAACAAATCCTGGATCTATTAATTTAAGGGTTGTGTGGCTTTGAGTAAATTATATATTCTTTCTGAATTTGAATTTTCCTTTCTATAAAATGGAGATAATTGATGCAGTTAGGTTATTCTTAATATTTCCTTAGAATATTTCCACTTCATATTGTGAAATGGTATTAAATGAATTTCTAATAGACATATCTTGAAATCCTACACTTAATAAAGTAGTTTTTCTTTTGTTTTATTCTTTTAATTATTTGTTATAAAGTGGGATATGTTTTAAATATAGTGAAATTATGCAGTGAAATATATTTTTATAAAGATTTTTTAAAATTTATTTATTTATTTTGAGAGAGAGAGAGAGAGAGAGGGCAAATGAAGGTGGGGCAGAGAGAGAGAGGGTGAGAGAGAGAATCCATGCTATCAGCACAGATTTGATGTGGGCTCAATCCCACAAACCATTAGATCATGACCTGAGCCTAGATCAAGAGTTGGATGCTTAAGCGAGTAAGCCACCCAGGACCGCTACAGTGGAATATGTTTATCTTATATTTAGAGCTTGATGAACTTGATAAATGCATACACCTTGGTAATCCACAGTACTGTCATGATATGGGACATTCCCATCATTGTATAGTGTCTTTGTACCCGTTCCCTGTCAATCCCCACCCCCACTTCCTGAGGCAACTATTATTTGGACCTATCACCATAGCTTAGTTTCACAAATTCTAGAACTTCATATAAGTGGAATCACATGTTATACACTCTTGTGTGTCTGATTTCTTTCATTTACCATAATAATTTTGAGATCCATTTACAGTATGGCTGAGTAGTACTCCGTATTATGTGCATATTAGTCATTTATTTCCTGTTCTTGAGCATACTGGAGTTTGCCTACAATGAATTAAGCTATTATGGATATTCTTATACAAATGGTTTGGTGGACATATGTTTTCATGTATCTTACATAAATATATAGAAGTGAAATCCCTAGAGCATAAAGTAGATGAATATTTATGCCTATAAGAAACTGTTAATTTTCCCAATTTATTTTACCATGTTACTATCCCACTAGTATTAGAAGAATGCCACTTGCTCTATATCCATGCCAACCACTGGCATCATTGGTTTTTAAAATTTTAGCCATTCAGCAGTATGTAGTGGCAACTCATTTTAATTTTAACTTTTATTCCCTGACTAGTAATGTTGAGCACATTTTTATACGCTTGTTAGCTACTTTGTCCTCTTTTGTGAAGCATCTGTTCAAGAATATTCCCAGTTTTATTGATTTGTTTGTCCTTTTATTATTAACCTATAGAATTCTTATCTACTCTGGGTACAAGTCCTTTATCTGGTAAATGAATTGCAAATAATTTTCCTCAGTCTAAGGTCTGCCAAATTATCTTCTTAATGGTTGTAATTATATTAGCAGAAGCTTAATTTTCCTGAAGTTAATTTATAATTTTTTCCATTCTACTTAATCTTTTTTTCTGTTAGCTAACATATTTGATATGGAATAAGATATATAAAATATTAAATAAAATGGTATGTTTACAGACAAAGCACATATTTTGGTAAGAATCTTTTCATAAGACAAGTGGAAAAAGCACAGGTGCTTATTCAAGTATAAAACCATTGAGACAGCAAATTGAATCCATCTACTATGAATAGCATTACAAATGTTGTTACATGCCATGCAATATAACTTAGACAACACCAAAGATAAACTATTAAAGGACAATTGATACTTGGGTTATAGCAAAAGACAGTAGGGACATGCAAGGAATGTTAAGTACCATGGGTGAGAGATATTACATTCTATTCAAATTTAAAGAAAAGAATGAGAATATTTCATGAATATTATGTGATCTGTGATCTTAAATGAAAAATAATTTTCTCAGAACTTCTAATCTTAACATGATGTTTTTACTTATTCAGTTATTTATTCATTTCTGTACTCCCCGAATGTAATTCATTTATTTATTCAAGAAATATTTATTGTATAGCTACTATGTACTAGGCTTGATTTGATTTAAAGACAAGGGAATGCTAAAGTAAAGCCTCTGAGCTAAGCAAAGAGAGGATGCTTGCTGCTTGCCCCATTTTCTTCCTTGTGTTTTAAACAGTAGAGTTCAATTTAAAAAGAATGAGAAAAAGATAAAGAAGAAGAGGAAGAGAGGGAAGAGGAGGAGTTCTGGAAAAGTAACGACTTGTAAGTTTACCAGGAAAGCATTCAGGAACTACTGATAGTTATCACATGGTTCATGAGTTCAAGCCCCGTGTCAGGCTCTGTGCTCACAGCTTGAAGCCTAGAGCCTGCCTCGGGTTCTGTGTCTCCCTCTCTCTCTGCCTCTCCCCTGCTCACACTCTGTCTCTCAATAAACAAACAAACAAAAAAACAAACATTAAGAAATTAAAAAAAGAAAAAAGAACTACCGATAGTTGATAGTTTCTAATCTGTTAACTGAGCAACCTGAACTAAACAGTATGTGTATGTTTGTTTTTACCAAGTCTACTCTATGGAAGGAATTGTTAATTTGGGGATCTCAATAGCCCTGTTTACTTATTACTGGTATGTTTATTTTATGTAGGTCATAGTTGGTACTTAAGAAATGTTTGGGGGAAGGCTGGCAATTAGAAGACCATGAAAACCAAATGGCAGGGTTATTTAAATTAGTGATCAAAGGAAAATGTGACATTATCTACTTCTCATTTTTTTTTTTTTAAATTTTTTTTTTCTTTCAACGTTTTTATTTATTTTTGGGACAGAGACAGAGCATGAGCGGGGGAGGGGCAGAGAGAGAGGGAGACACAGAATCGGAAACAGGCTCCGAGCCATCAGCCATCAGCCTGACGCGGGGCTCGAACTCACGGACCGCGAGATCGTGACCTGGCTGAAGTCGGACCCTTAACCGACTGCGCCACCCAGGCGCCCCTCTACTTCTCATTTTTATAACTAGTACTTGGCATCCAGGCATTCCAATAGTTTGCGAGTCATTATTTCATAGTAGACTGATTATTTCTTAATTGAAAGTTTTCTTTTTTTTTTTTTTTTTAATTTTTTTTTTTCAACGTTTATTTATTTTTGGGACAGAGAGAGACAGAGCATGAACGGGGGAGGAGCAGAGAGAGAGGGAGACACAGAATCGGAAACAGGCTCCAGGTTCTGAGCCATCAGCCCAGAGCCTGACGCGGGGCTCGAACTCACGGACCGCGAGATGGTGACCTGGCTGAAGTCGGACGCTTAACCGACTGCGCCACCCAGGCGCCCCTGAAAGTTTTCTTTTTTAAGAATAAGTAATTGTATTCAGAAAGTTCTGCATCATTCTGAGGAATATTCCTTGATACTTAATCTGTTAATAAGCTGAATTTAATTTTTTTATTTTATGTTTATTTATTTTGGAGAGAGAGAGAGAGAGAGAGAGAGAGCGAGCAGGGGAGGGGCAGAGAAAAAGAGAGACACAGAATCTGAAACAGGCTCCAGGCTCTGAACTGTCAGCACAGAGCCTGACGTGGGGTTCAAACTCATGAATCCTAAGATCATGACCTGAGCTGAAGTCCAATGCTTAACCTATGGAGCCACCTAGTTGCCCCAGTTTCATTTTAAAGGTAGGTACGGTGATATGTCATCTTTAAGTTATGTTGCATATGCCTAAAATGTATAGCAGAACCCACTTAAACGTCCATCACAGGTATTTCTGTTTCCAATTATTATGCATAAGCTGTGGTAGACCATCATTTCCACTATTTCAACTAGAAAAAAAATGGTTACTATAAAAGTCATATTATTTTGGAATACATTAGAAAAGAGCTCTTCCTAGTTAAGTTGGAAGTCTTGTCTACACACTGCTTTTTTTCTTTTTTTTTTAATTCCCAGAGGGCATTTGGGATCTGGGCATGGACTGTGGATCAGGTTTGCCATAAGAGGAGGACTCTGCTGGTGTAAAGATAAGCCAGTAGGGCTTTTGATTGCTGCGTTGGCTGTTGTGACAGTTTGGAATCTGGGGAGCCTAAAGGCAGAACTGCCAATTTTCTCCCCTTGGACTTGTGCTGAGTGCTGAGGCAGCCAGGAGTTGGGATGGAAACATGGAATGAAATCTCATACAGTTGAACAGTGCATAAAAGTCAAAGTCTTGGCAGAGACAGAGGGTTCAATAAACATGTGATTGGTCATATCCTTAAGGTCTTTGAAACCAGATTAAAAAATGAGACGAACATGAGTTTCAGCCTGTTTCTGGCCATATTTAAATCTTGAATGGATTAAGGTGATTAATTTATCACTGTCTACCTGAAAAAGAAAAAAGAGAAATTTCTCAGAGGAAATTCACTTCAAATTTAGCCTCTTTTAGAAATAACAGTTGCCATTTATTAAAAATTGGGAGGCATATTTAGAAGCAAAGATTTGTGACCCAATGTAAAAAAATTTAATCTAAGGAAAAAGAGCCTGTGTATTTATATGATTTATATGTTAAAATTAGCAGAAAAGGTCTTAGTAATACTATTATAAGCATGTTAATGAAACTGGGAAAAAGCTTAAATATTTTGGATAAAGATGGATAATTTAAACAGAGAAATTATATTCATTTAAAAAGAATGAAATACGCAAACTAAAACTGAGAAAATAGTATGTGAAATTAAGGATTCATTAGATGTGTTTCAGCATCAGAAGAAAACAGCAGAAGAAAAGATCATTAACTTGCAGAAGAAAATCAATAGAAACTATCAGAACTTAAGTTCAGAGAAAAATAATGAAAAAGTAACAAAATAAACCCAACGAAACATGAGATACATGAAGGGTCAATATAAAGTGTTCTAATATATAAACTTTAGAGTTCCAAAAGGACAAGAGAAAAATAATACAGGAAGAAATTGTGTTTTCAGAACTAACTGTAAATAATTTCCCAAAACTGATGAAAGAGATCAACCATATATTAAAGACATTTGTTAAACTCCAAGAAACAATTTGGAATTAATGTGGGAAGGGGATCAGTTATTTTAAGTATGTCATAATCAATTTGCTGAAAATGAAAGATAAAGAGAAAATCCAAAAAATTAGTTGAGGGAGAAAAAGCCAAATTATCTTTGAAAGGCAACATTAAACCTGATAGCAGAATTATAGAAGCCAGGAGACAATAAAATGATATTTTAAATATGATAAAAGAAAATTTTTGCTCTCTAGAATTCTCTAACCAGCAAAAATATCCTTGAATAACCAAGATGCTACATAGATGTTTTTAAAAATAGAAGTTGAGAGAATTTGTTGCCAACAGAGCTGTACCACTATACACTAAAGAAGATCTTTGACTAAATCTAAATAATCTTGGATAAAAGCAGAAAATTTAAGAACAGAATAAAGAACACCCAAAATGGAAATTATTTGGTTTAAACAAACATTTCAATGATTATTAAAAGAGCAACAATAGCAATGTCTTATAGTTTTTTTTTTTCATTAAAAAATTGCCAACTTAAAAACTTCTATTAATAATAATACACTTTTTTGGTATGTAGTTCTATGAGTTTTTTTTATAGGGTTTTTTTATTTTTAATTTTTTTTCAATCTACTTCCAAATGAGTTGGCATATAGTGCAACAGTGATTTCAGGAGTAGATTCCTTAGTGCCCCTTACCCATTAAGCCCATCCCCCCTCCCACAACCCCTCCAGTAACCCTCTGTTTGTTCTCCATATTTATAAGTCTCTTCTGTTTTGTCCCCCTCCTTGTTTTTATATTATTTTTGTTTCCCTTCCCTTATGTTCCTCTGTTTTGTCTCTTAACGTCCTCATATGAGTGAAGTCATATGATTTTGGTCTTTCTCTGACTGACTAATTTCACTTAGCATAATACCCTCCAGTTCCATCCACGTAGTTGCAAATGGCAAGATTTCATTCTTTTTGATTGCCGAGTAATACTCTGTTCTATATATATACCACATCTTCTTTATCCATTCATCCATCGATGGACATTTGGGCTCTTTTCATACTTTGGCTATTGTTGATAGTGCTGCTCTAAACATGGGGGTGCATGTGTCCCTTTGAAACAGCACAACCTGTATCCCGTGGATAAATGCCTAGTAGTGCAATTGCTGGGTTGTAGGGTACTTCTATTTTTAGTTTCTTGAGGAACCTCCATACTGTTTTCCAGAGTGGCTGCACCAGCTTGCATTCCCACCAACAATGCAAAAGAGATCCTCTTGTCCGCATCCTCACCAACATCTGTTGTCGCCTGAGTTGTTAATGTTAGCCATTCTGACAGTTGTGAGGTGGAATCTCATTGTGGTTTTGATTTGTGTTTCCCTGATGGTGAGTGATGTTGAAGATTTTTTCATGTCGGTTGGCCATCTGGATGTCTTCCTTGGAGAAGTGTCTATTCATGTCTTTTGCCCGTTTTTCACTGTTTTATTTGTTTTTTGGGTGTTGAGTCTAATAAGTTCCTTATAGATTTTTGGATACTAACCCTTTTTCTGATATGCCATTTGCAAATATCTTCTCCCATTCTGTTGGTTGCCTTTTAGTTTTGCTGGTTGTTTCCTTCCCTGTGCAGAAGCTTTTTATTTTGATGAAGTCCAGTAGTTCATTTTTGCTTTTGTTTCCCTTGCCTCTGGAGACGAGTTGAGTAAGAAGTTGCTGTGTCCAAGATCAAAGAGGTTTTTGCCTTCCTCCTCCTCGAGGATTTTGATGGCTCCCTGTCTTACATTAAGGTCTTTCATCCATTTTGAGTTTATTTTTGTGTATGGTGTAAGAAAGTGGTCCAGGTTCATTCTTCTGCATGTCGCTGTCCAGTTTTCCCAGCATCACTTGCTGAAGAGACTGTCTTTATTCCATTGGATATTCTTTCCTGCTTTGTCAAAGATTAGTTGGCCATATGTTTGTGGGTCCATTTCTGGGTTCGCTATTCTGTTCCATTGATCTGAGTGTCTGTTCTTGTGCCAGTACCATACTGTCTTGATGATTACAGCTTTGTGGTACAGCTTGAAGTCTGGGATTGTGATGCCTCCTGCTTTGGTTTTCTTTTTCAAGATTGCTTTGGCTATTCAGGGTCTTTTCTGGTTCCATACAAATTTTAGGATTATTTGTTCTAGCTGTGTGAAGAATGCTGGTGTTATTTTGATAGGGATAGCATTGAATATGTAGATTGCTTTGGGTAGTATTGACATTTTAACAATATTTGTTGTTCCTATCCAGGAGCATGAAATATTTTTCCATTTTTTTGTGTCTTTTTCAATTTCTTTCATAAGCTTTCTATAGTTTTCAGTGTTTTAAAATATGGATAGATTCATGTAAATATGACTACACCAACGATACACAGTAATTTCCCTTTAAAACATCCTTACATGTTCTAGAGTTCTTTATATAATCAGGATTTAATCCTTTGCTGAATATGTGATTTTAAGATATTTTCTCCAGATCCATGGCTTCTCACCAAATTAAGGAATACACTTAACAAATTATGCACAAAACTTGCACACCTAAAAGCATAAACCATGTTACAGATATTTAAAAGAACTAAATGGAAAGATTTATCATAATCAGTAATTGGATAACTCATTATTGCTATCAGTTCTCCTCAAATTGATTCATGGCTTCAAAACAATCCCAATAAAATTCCCAGCATCCATTTTCTTAGAAATTGACATGGTGACTTAATCAATTTCATTTGGAAATGCAAAGAAGAATGAATAGCCAAAAGCAATTTTGAAAAAGAGGAACAAAGTTTGAGGATTTCACTATCTGATTTCAAGTCCTACTACAACACTATTGTATTCAACACGATGTAGTGTTGGCATAAGCAAACACACATAGCCCATTGAGATTCTTCAGAATGTGCAATTTACAAGTCCACTCAAACATATATGGTCAATTGATTTTCAAAAATGGCACCAAGGTAATTAAATGTGGAAAGGGCAATCTTTTTATGAAATGGTGCTTAAACAATTGGATATCCATTATAAAATGAACTTCACCTTTTCCCTCACATCAAATAAAAAATAAATTTATAATCAACTGTATATTTAAATGTAGAAAACAAAAGATGAAAATTTAGAAAAATGCATAATTGCTATAGGCAAACATTTATTAGACAAAATACATCAAAATTGAAACTGTCAGGGCACTTGGGTGGCTCAGTCAGTCAGTGTCTGACACTTGAACTCAGCTCAGGTCTTGATCTCAAGATTGTAAGTTCAGGCCCCACACTGGGCCCCATACTGGGTGTGAGGTCTACTTAAAAAAAAAGTAAAGTTTAATTTATAGACATCATTAAGAAAATGACAAGGGAAGCTACCTATTGAATCTCGAAAATGAAAAGACAACATATATGTGCCAAAGTTGTATATCAAAAATATATTTCAAAACTCTTTCAAGTCTTTATGAAGAAGACAGACAATCCAATGAAAATACCCAAATATTTACTGGTACTTCATAAAAGAAGCTGGGCAATTAACCAACAGTTTAACATCACTAGTTATCGTAGATATATGAATTATACCACACTGGGATTCTACTCTATAACTTCTTTTTTTTTTTTTTTTTTTTTTTAGCGTTTGTTTATTTTTGAGAGAAAGAGAGCGTGAGTGGGAGAGGGGCAGAGAGGGAGGGAAACAGAATCGGAAACAGGCTCCAGGCTCTGAGCCGTCAGCCCAGAGCTCGATGTGGGGCTCAAGATCATGACCTGAACTGAAGTTGGACGCCTAACCGACTGAGCCACCTAGGCACCCCATACTCTATAACTTCTATACAGGTTAATATAACAACACTAAAAAATGTTAGCACCAGTTGTATTTGAGAAGTTATAGTGCAATAAGAACTCTCATATATTCTCATACATACATTAGAAAATTGTACAAATACTACAGAAAAATGTTCAGCAATTTTTAGTCAACTAAGTTTACAGTTTATAAAATCCAAAAATTAATATGAATGATCACAAAAGGACTTACATAAGAATTTCCACAATAGCATTACTCATGATGCCCCAAACTAGAAATTCAATGTCCATCAACACATAAATGGATAAACAAACAATGGTGCATAGTGTATGATTCTATTTTTTCGAATGTCCAGAATAGACAAATCTATAGAGATAAAAAGTAGATGAGTGGTTTCCAGGGGCTAGGGAGAGAGGTTATCACAATTGATCACTCAGAGGCATGAAGTTTCTTCTTGGAGTGATGAAAAAGTTCTAAAATGAGAGGGGTGCCTGAGTGGCTCCATCTTGGTTTTAGCTCAGGTCACGATCTTACGGTTCCTGAGTTCGAGCCCTGCATCAGGCTTTGTACTGACAGCGCTGAGCCTGCTTGGGATTCTCTCCCTCCCTCTCTTGCTGTCCCTTCCCCACTCATACTCTCTCTCTCTCTCTCAAGAAATAAATAAATAGACTTAAAAAAATAAATACAAATAGACAGTGGTGATAGTTGTACAATTCTGAGAATATACCAAAAATGACTGAATTGAGCAATTATAAAGGATGAATTTTATGACATGTGAATTTTATCTTAATAAAACTGTTAAAAAATAAACTGTTATAATAACAAGATAATAATTACACAGCAATTGAAGAGAATGAAAAACTGGTATTCACCACAAGATGGTTTAATAAAAATATACAAATTAAAGGAAACAGATACAAGAGTACATGCTTTTTTCCTCCAGTTATATTAATTCAAGAAGAGGCAAAATACATAGATGATGAAAAAGAATAGTTAGGACAATTAGAAGTCAGAATAAATGTATGTCTTCTGGAAGGCGGGATGGATGTGGAAGTGGCATTTGAGTGTATCTTAGGGAAATGTTCTATATCTTTGGTGATGATAGAAGTGCATATATAAATGTATAAAGAACAACACACACTAAGGATTATTGAACTCTATGAAATTTTTTGCACATATAATATCCCTAAAAGAGTCAACACCATTTGTTACACTGTAAAATTATGTAGAGAGTTATGTAATATGGTATTATTTAATTTTATGGAAAACTCCAATGTTCATAAACAATTACTTTCCTTTACCTTGCTTATCATTATCATTAATGTACTTGTCAGTAATTATTTAACTGCAAGTAGTACAATTTCCTTCTCTTTCCTTGTCATGACCTTGATGGTAGGGTGGCTGAGAAAAAGCTTAGGGAGCAAAGTCTGAACAGCTTCAGGTTTAAAGAATATCACTTGTTGTTCTGGGTAATATTTTTACTGTGATTCTATTTGTAAACTTTCCAAAAGAAAAAATATATATAGCATTGGAGTAATGTATAATAAACTATGCTGAAAATATTATAAATGAAAATTATTCTATAAAGCACAACTGGATGAAAAGACAGAATTATGAGTCTGCAGTAATACATTAAAACTATATATGGTAATCAGTGATGGGTGGAATTTTTCAGAAGTAATTCAAATGCTAATGAATCTGGTCAAATCTTTCAGCTGGGAAATGAGTGGACCTGTTTTTGTTGTTTGCTCTGCCAGCTTCCAATTTCTTTCGGCTGAGAAAATCCTTTTATGAATTAATAAAAGCTTTCCAGACTGAAAATAGGGGGATATTCAGCTTAATGGCTAGAATGTGTTGCCAGGATTTTGTAATTTAGACGGTTTGTTATGACTAGAACAATGCTCCAATGCATTGAACTTTAATGTTGAAATGTCAGCTTCCTACTGAGCAGTTCTGGAGCCAGGCCTACACCTGCTTGCTTTTAGAAGAGTTGTCATTTGCTTCCACCTCCAGCAAGCAGAATTTTGAAGTCAAAATGATGATAATATTAGGCATTTTTTATCTTCCAAGCATGCTAAAACATTTACTAAGAAAACCTGTGTATAAACCAAATTCCCTCCCTTTTTAACATTGGAATAAAAAAAAGAAAAGGAGCAGGAAGATTCAAAAATCTGGAAAGAAAAGGTCAAAACACCATTGCATTTTATCTTGAATTCAAACCTTTTCAAAAAATAAATGTTTAGTTCTCCTAAAAAATATGACAATTTTTGAATCATTACTTTTCATGTTGACTCATGAGGCATAATAGATGCAGTTCAATTTGCAGGGACTAGGGGTGACCAAATGTGGCTTGATATTAAAGTCAAACAACAAAGAATAGAATGCCTCCCATGGTACCATCTAGGAAATAATCTCTTTTAAATTCTCAATTTAATCCACAAGGCACTGGAAGAATTAATTTGAGTAATAGGTGAATTGTTATTTTCAAGGGATTTTTTAGTGAGTAATTTGAAATAGGGTTATGTCTAGTAATATTAACTACATAGCTTTTATCAAGTTAATTATCACCTCCTGTGGTGCCCTATCATTTTTATTCACTTATTCTTAGAAACTGTCTACTTTTGTAGGAAAAAAGAAAACAAAACAAAACAAAACAAAACAAAAAACAGGAAATACATCTCTAGAGGGAAGGGGACACAGGAGATACCAGTTAGTGAGTCTTACATTGTGAAGTCACAGTGACTGAAATTTAGGCTCAGATCTGGACGATTACCTGAGGCATATGCATGGGCATCCTTTGACCATATACAAAGCAAAGCCTATTTTTAACATGAGTTTATTTGGGCTTTCTCTGGACATTTCTTCAATATCCATATTCATAATATCTTTCATTTGTTGCTATGTTTCCTTCAAATTTTTATTTAAATTCCAATTAGTTAACATAGAGTGTAACATTAGTTTCAGGTATAGAATTTAGTGATTCATCACTTACAATACCCAGTGCTCATCTCAACTGGCCTCCTTGATATCCATCACCTATTTAACCAATCCCCCCACCAGCCTCTCCTCTAGCAACACTAAGTTTGTTCTCCATATTTTAGAGTCTATTTTGATTTCTCTCTGTCTCCCTCTCTCTCTTTTTCCCTTTGCTCACTTGTTTTGTTTCTTAAATTCCACATATGAGTGAAATGATATGGTATTTGTCTTTCTCTGACTGACTTTTTTTTACTTAGCATAATACTCTCTGGCTCCATTTATGTTGTTGCAAATGGCAATATTTCATTCTTTTTATGGCTGAATAATATTCCATTGTATAAATACACCTCCTCTTCTTTACCCATTCATCAGTTGATGGACATTTGGTTTCTTTGCATAGTTTGGCTATTGTTAATGATGCTGCTATTAAGATTGGGGTAAATGTATCCCTTCAAATTAGCATTTTTGAATCCTTTGGGTTAATACCTAGTAGTGCAATTGCTGGATTGTAGGGTAGTTCTATTTTTAACTTTTTGAGGAACCTCCATATTGTTTTCCAGAGTGGCTGCACCAGTTTGCATTCCCACCAACAGTGTAAGAGAATTCCCCTTTCTCCGCATCCTTGCCAACACCTATTATTTTCTATAGGATGGGAGAAGATATTTGCAAATGACATATCTGATAATGGATTAGTATCTAAAATATATAAAGAACTTATAAAACTTAACATCAAAAAACCAAATAATCCAGTCAAAAAATAGGCAGAAAACATGAATAGACATTGCTCCACAGAAGACATACAGATGGCTAACAGACATATGAAAGATGTCAACACCACTCATCATCAGGTAAATATAAATCAAAACTACAATAAGATGTCCCCTCACACCAGTGAGAATGGCATGTCTATTGTATCCTAAATGTTACTTTTAGTGTCATTTTTATTTAAAGTGGAGAACATAAAGGGAGTTGCAAAGTAATTGCTTTTAGAATTGCTCTCTAATTTTAAAAATCACACCAATGTTTTTACATTTGCTACTGACTGGAATGTATTTTTTTAACTATATTTTCTAATGGTGACAGGAATAGGTCATTATCAAGTCTAAAACCTTCAGTTTAGTTTCTCCACAAACAACTGCACTTTTCCCATTTATATTTAATAAATTGACATCATATTTAATGAAACATGTAGTCACATAACAACATGACATAAAGAGATGAAAGTAGTACAAGCAGAAGAACATGGATTTATGAAAAAGCAGACAGCAAGCCACCAGACTGCACTGCCCTGTGGATTACCTAGTTGTTGTTCAATGAGGAATGTGTAGGGTGTGTCTTTCTGGCAAAATTATTCAATGATTGTTACTTAAGAGAGTACTGTATAAATTAAGAGTAAAATAAGCCATATCCTTTCATTATATCCACTGATTGGATATGAAATGTTGACCAAGAATTGGAGTGACATTCTAAAATGGGGTTGGCTATTATCCAGTTTAATGACAATTATTATTTTAAATTTGAAACGTCAGAGAACCCAGTAGACAAGATGTTCAAAGTGTACTCAAGAAAGAAGAGAAGACAGATGGAGAAGCAAACAAAACATGTCTGATCTCTTCAAGTTGCTAAATGCTTCACTTGGTACTCACTTTTGCTTCCATGTTTGTATTTTTTTACTGTAATCATGTCTGGTGGAATATGCCTGAATATTTTTCTGTGTAATATGCAAGGAAAAAAAGTACATAAAATTTTCATTTGTTTTCTATTTCATTGGTTTCCTGTACAATGTCTTATCATCTCACCATAAGTATACAATAAACAACATTTTTATAATTTACCAATTTACTACTTCCATAACATTAACTAAAAAGATCATAAAAGTAGTGAATATTTTTAGATTCATTTTAGTATTATTTTATTCGTTGTTTATAATTACTTCTTTGTCCACAAGACAAGACACACAAAAGTGAAGATAGTAACCATTTTAGTGCTTTTACGTGACAAACACATTGTAGGTCAAGCTTTTGAAGACCTGTGTTTTTGTATCAGGTGAGAGGACAATAAAACATGGTAAGCATCGAGTGTTGTAAAAGACATATTTTAATTTTACAAGTGAAATCTAAAGGTAACGCAAGAGCAGTCGGATATCCCAATAGATGTTCTGACTATCAGAATATACAATTCAAGATGAAATGTCATTCCAGCAGATTATAGAAAAACATTATAGTAATTATGAGAGTTATGGAGCATGAGAAAAAGAATGGCAAAAGAAAAGTAGTTTAGATTTGAAACATCAGTATGCCCAAGAGCATACACGTGCCACTCATTATGCATATTTTTTGTTTCTAATTCAGTAAGCCCATGGAAGTATCTGGAGGTTTGCACTTTTAAACTAGAATGTTAGATTCATAAAATGTAATCTCTGTGAGAAAAACAAAAACAAAAATTTGTAACTTTTTTTTCACTTATATATCCTCAAAACCCAGAACAGTTCCAGGATTACAATATCTGTTCATTAAGTACTGAATAAAAGAATAAACTAAAATGTGTCTGGGTGACTCAGCTGAGTGTCCAACTCTTGATTTAAGCTCAGATCATGATCCCAGGGTCATGAGATCAAGCCCCATGTTGGGCTGAGTGTGGAGCCTACTTAAAATTCTATCTTCCTCTGTCCCTCTCCCCCACTCATGCTCTCTCTCTCTAAAATTAAAAAAAAAATTAAAAATTAAAAAAAAGAATAAGCTAAGATCATGCTAGTATAGATTAACAACTAAATACATTTTGAAAATACTCTTAGTTTGATAATTAGAATATCAACAGGGGCATCTGGGTGGCCCCGTTGGTTAAGCGTCCAACTTCAGCTCAGGTCATGATCTCAACGTTTCTGAGTTCCAGCCCCACTTCAGGCTCTGTGCTGACAACTCAGAGCCTGGAGTCTGCTTCGGATTCTGTGTTTCCCTCTCTCTCTCTTTCTGCCCTTCTCCCACTCATGCTCTGTCTCTTTCTCTCTCTCAAAAATAAATAAATATTTAAAAAAAGAATATCAACATTGGCTCTGAGGACTAGACAGTAATTCAGATAGGAAATGCACAGTATCTGAGATTTTGTCTATCCAGGCTCTCATCCATAGAGAGACAATATATCTCCTATCTTACAGTGACTTTGCTCATTGTGATTTTGGAGTGGGTAACCCGCCTGCATTTTCCCCCATGTTTTGCCAGGAATAGGCATTGACTTTGTGTCCAAGGAAACCAGAATATTTCCTTTCCACCAGATTGGTTTAGTGGTAAGCACACAATAAAAGCAGTGTTGTTCATGGCTGGGGTTTTGGTGTCCTTCTTTGCTCCCAAATGGAAATGGTCTATTTGGGAATTAAACCCAGAGCAGAAAAAGGAACCGAGAGCTACAGACACAGATAGGGCCCTGGTGGATAATTTTTTGAATCCTTGAATCTATCTCTGAAATCAAATCCACCTGTTCAGTAACATCAAATAATGTACTTAAGTTTCTGTGTAAACTACTTTGGGCTGGGTTTCTGTCATCAGAATTCAAGAGTACTGATTAATACACCAGAAATGGACACAGGTTAAAAATTGTCTTTGATACTGTGTCTTCAACTGCAGGTTTAAAATCTAGTAAATTTTCTGAGAACATGTGAGTGTGTATGTTATGTGTGTGTTGAATCTGCACGTGAATTATCACATAGCTTCAGCTGTAGGACATGAGGACTGCATATCTGTAAACCAAGAAGAGGATTTGATTTTGTTGACATATTTCCATTAGCTCCAGATCTGTTTTATAGTGTCCAGAACTGAATATCTTAAATTTCAGTCAGTTCCTGAGAAGGGTATTTTGTAAAGCACCCCTCAATGTTATGGGGCAGTATGAAGCCATTAGACTATGAAGTCCTTAAATCATGTCTCTGATAATCTGTTTACAGTAGGAGAGTTTTAAATGATATTTAATTAGTAAATAAATACATTTCTTCAGTAAACCATTTATAAAGGAAATATAATTCAGAGATCTAGTGACAACACTATGTCCTGGCTCAGGATTTAGGTGTTACTTTTGTAACTTATATCCCATTAACACTTTATGTAAATTGGCTGCTAAAACCTAGTGATATTATCTAAGAAATGAGCATTGTATGACTGCTAATTTTTAGTTTATACCCATTTTCAGAACTATTTCCAAGTAATCTTTGTCAAAGAATAAGGCATTACATAGTGTTGTAGACTCTAAGTCTCAAGTTCCCTCTTGTCTAGCAAGAGAGAAGAACGCAGGATTAAAAGCGAGAGATGGCTAATGTTCAGGAAAAGACAAGAGCCCTGAATAAGGGTCCTTGCCCCATTTTTATCAGGATCCGAAGGCTTACAAACATGGCGGTGGACGTGCACAAAGAGAATGAATCTGTGAACATCAACTCACAGACATGAGGGAAAGGGGGTCTTGAAGATATTCAGGGTTCGGGGTTTGGGTTAATACAAAACAAAATCCTGGCAGCAGGCAGTCAGGCGGAAGTTGTTTACAGCGGATATGAGGCACCACCTCTGTTTATCTTAGCTAGCCTAGGGGATGAGACAGGTAGGACACGTGATCCCAGAGTTAACAAGGCACCTTTCTTTTCTAAATCATCTCTGCTCTGGACAGCTTCACTCAGTACAGAGTAGTGGTCTATAGCCTAATTTACCAGTTTGCCTAATTTGGTCCTTCCTTCCTGTGAAAGCAGCTTTCTGGTATCGTACTAAATTGGGGGACACTTCTGCCCTTAATGCCTAATCTTGTTTATTTCATATGCCTATGTTCTATATTGAGGCCTTTGCCCCGCCTTCCACGCCTTCTCTATACTTATGTACCTAATCTTATTTACCCAAACTTGGGTGTGTGCATCCTATGGCTTTGTAATTCTTTATGCTTTGTTAACCCATGGGTGTAATCCCAGGGAATTTCTAAACTCATTCTCCACAAAATAGGACTTAATAGAAAATTAACTTTTACTGATCATTACATTTTATTACCTTCAATTAATAATTTTTAGTGCTATTTTCTAAAGAGATATCAATTTACCCAATAGACATAGATAAAGATGGAGATGGAGATTGAGGCATGACAAAGTTATCAATACAAATGGATATAGTAATTATCTATTGCTGTGTAACAAATGACCCCAAGACTTAGTAGCCTAAAAGAAACATTATATCACCCAGTTTCTATGGGTCAGGAGATCCAATGTGGTTTGGCTGGTGGTTCTAGCTCAGCATCTTTCATGAAGCTGCATTTAAGATATTGGTGAGGACTGCAGTCATCTGTAGGCTTTGGGTGGATGGAGTTTTCATATCCAAGATGGATGATCTCTCATACGGTTGGGCAAGTTCATCCTGGCTGTTGGTAAGAGGCCTTATTTCCTCACCACATGGAGTCTCAACCTGGCTATTTGAGTATCCTTACCAGTTGACAGCTGCTTTCTCCCAAAATAAATGGTTCATCCCCTATTTCATTCTGAAATGCATCTACAAAATAAAACAAACACAAGCTTCTACAAAATACTGCTTGGGATTAATGTCAACCCATAGGCCTGGCAGGGTGAAAAGAATTAGGCATAGCTTTAACACCAGAGCTGAGCCAAGTTGCCCACCAGCTCTCCAACTGAATCTGCCATCTACCAGTGTCACAACAGGGCCCTACCTCCAAAGTAATATTGTAAGATCTGGTTTTCAGTGGTGCAACTAGGGCACAGACTGTCACCTGGGGACAACCAAAAATATAATGTAAAATAAACACATACAGGAAAGGAAAGACCAAACACAGGAAGCCCAGGAAGGTAGAAAACATGAGAAGGAGAGAAAGAGAAAGTACAAAACTAAACAGAAAAACACAGCAAAGCTTCCTAAAAATGTGCTTTCAAATGAAATGCCAAACTAAACAGGCATTTGAAGATCTAAAGCTAAGAAAGCCAAGAAAATTAACAATTAGAAAATGAATTTTATCCAAATGAAATAATTTTTTACAGCTGTCTGATAAAAATAAATATATAGTTTGGTTATTATAGAGAATTGAACACTTGTGTGTCTTTAAGTTCCATCTTGGATCCCCAATGAAAGCTACAAGTAATATTTTTAAGGCATAAAATCACATAGATGGTTAAAACAGGAATCCAGAAAGCAGCTAAACTTTGCCTTTAGAACACTATCTTAAGCTGCCTTTTTCTGTTCCATATATAACAAAAAAATAGTTGAAACAATTTTCAAGTTCCAAGCAACCAGTAGCAGTGAAGAAAATGTATTGTATAGTAGGTCAGTGAAATATATGCAGTTGATTCTCTGACCTCTGTTCAGCTAAACAGAATAGAACAAGGCTCTCTCAAGTAAATGTGGCATAAAGAAGAGTCCCTATGAGAAAAAACAGCTTAGATGGCTCTTGTTGGAATAAGTTTTCTGCTTAAAATTAGGCCTAAATTTGGGGAGCTCGGATGGCTCAGTCGGTTAAGTATCCGACTCTTGATTTTGGCTTAGGTCATGATCTTAAGGTTTGTGGGATCAAGCCCCACCCACATCTCTCTGTGGGAGTCTCTCCCTCTCTGCCCATCCCCCACCTGTGCTTGCTCACTCATGCTCTCTCTTTCAAAATAAATAAATATTTAAAAATAAAAATAAAGTCGATCTCACAGTTTGTGGGCTCTGTGCTGACAGCTTGGAGCCTGGAGCCTGCTTCTGATTCTGTGTCTCCCTCCCTCTCTACCCATCCCCTGCTCACACTCTGTCTCTCTCTGTCTCTCAAAAATAAATGTAAAAAAAATTTTTTTTAATAAAATAAAATAAAGCCTAAAATCATCATTTTTTAATTCTTATCTAATATCAGTTTATAATCTCCTGAGGCTACTGAATATTGGAAAACCATAGAGTAAATCAGAGTTGCAATGATAACATTATATAAGTATTTTTTACAGTTTGTCCACCTAATTGTGTTTCATAGTACTATGCCCAGTGATATTTTTTTGTCACATTTTCTTCTTTAGACTACAATAGAACAGTATTCTCCTGTGAGAAAAACAGTGCATATATATGATTACTAATTTCTTTCCTATGTGAAATGATGATGTCTTCATCTTTGGTTATTCTTTCAGAATTGTTCTGATAGGGGTGTCATCTTCCAGATCATTTAGCCTCAGAGTTATTTTAAAAATCTGAATCACATTTTTCCAGAAGATTGCATAGCATATTTTCTATCTTTGAAACAGAGCATCTGGCACACTGTATATGTATTTTGCTGCTGGCGAACAGTGTTCCTTTTTCTCAAATTAGAAATAGGAGATGTTAAGAGTTTTCTTTTAAATAAAGTATATATTTTTTAAATTCTTTTTTTTTTTTTTTTAAATTTTTTTTTTCAACATTTATTTATTTTTGGGACAGAGAGAGACAGAGCATGAACGGGGGAGGGGCAGAGAGAGAGGGAGACACAGAATCGGAAACAGGCTCCAGGCTCCGAGCCATCAGCCCAGAGCCTGACGCGGGGCTCGAACTCCCGGACCGCGAGATCGTGACCTGGCTGAAGTCTGACGCTTAACCGACTGCGCCACCCAGGCGCCCCTTAAATTCTTTTTTTAATGTTTGTTTGTTTGTTTTGAGAGAGAGAGACAGAGTGTGAGTGGGTGAGGGGCAGAGAGAGCTGGAGACACAGAATCTGAAGCAAGCTCTAGGCTCTGAACCGGCAGCACAGAGCCCAACGCAGGGCTGGAACTCATGAACCGTGAGATCATGACCTGAGCCGAAGTTGGATGCTTAACCAACTGAGCCATCCAGGAGCCCCAGAATAAAGTATATTTTTAAAAATATACCCCCACTCACACACAGATACATCAAAGATACTTTCATTGAAAGTCAATACAGAAAGGACAGAGTAAAAAAGGGGTATCAAGGGATCAGGCAGACATGTATCAGTTCCCTAAAACATTAGTACTTAGGATTTTTAAAGTCTATATAATTCATGTCCTAAGGTATAGTTTGGATTTGTCACTGGAGATTGTGGTTAGCATTGTAATATGAGATACTGAACAGAAGACAGTCATGAAACTCTTAAAGGTATCTATATGCACCAAAGTTATAATAAAAGTTATGCTATAAAGTTGTTCTGAATCAGTGCGTGGTATGTGCTTCCTTCTCTGTGAATGTTGATGCCTTCTTCTTAAAGGTCCAAGTTAAAGTGAAAGGGGGTGAGATAATGACATCTAATAAATATCTAATATTTCATGTTTTATTCTGGGTTTTCAATCCATCAAAATTTTTTAGAATTTTTCAGATAACAGACTCTAACCACAAGTGTTTAGTATTTAAAAAATCAGTAGGGGAAATCTCACCCAGAAAAGGGCTGAAGTGGAATAAAAATCCCAAACTCTACAATATTGCTTATAAATGCATATTGGCCTACAAACAAATTTTGATTTGGTCAAAGTCAGATTCAGGACAATAGTAATAAGAAAAAAATATTTAAAGAAGAAGGGTTAACTTTAAAATTAATGTCACTGATGGATTCACTAATAATGGAAAACTTATTTGAACACTAGTATCAAAAGTTTAAACTATTAACTTCTGAATTTAGGAAGTAGTTTACATTGAACAAATGTTTTTCTTTCAGATTAAAATGCCCATCTCTTTAACCAGATTAAGCATCAACTTTTCACACCCTCTTTTCCCCTACAGCTCAAATATAGAATTAATCACTTCCTCTTTAGCATCAACATAATGCATTGTTCATATTTTAGTGGAACTCCTATCACATTCTGATTTGTTTCCACATTTTTCTCCCTCAATATGCTGATGAACTCTGTGAGTCTGTTTTAATCGTTTTTGTATCCTTAGTACATAGCTGATACATTGGGCAGTTAAAATGTCTTTAAATAAATGACCAAAATCATGGTCTTTTGGTATTGGTATTATATTGGAATTACCAACTTTGTTTTCTGTAACTGGTACATTAGTAAAACAATTCCAAGATCTGGCACTAAACTCTTTCAGGATTAGTTGGATTAAAAAATACACACATTATACCTATCCATTTGAAATTAGATATATAAAAATTAAGCATTTCCTCTAAATTAATGCAATTAATAGATGTGAAATTTCTCCCAGTTGAAATAAATTTAGAATAAAGAACCATTAACTTGGATCTAAGAGTTCCTTTTAGGGGCGCCTGGGTGGCTCAGTTGGTTAAGCGTCCGACTTCAGCCTAGGTCTTCATCTCACAGTGTGTGAGCTGGAGCCCCATGTCAGGCTCTGCACTGACAGCTCAGAGCCTGGAGCCCACTTTGGATTCTGTGTCTCCCTCTCTCCCTGTCCCTCCCCGGCTCACACTCTGTCTCTGTCTCTCTCAAAAATAAATAAAAATTTAAAAGTTCCTTATAGTATACAAATACATCAGTTGGGGCACCTGGGTGGCTCAGTCGGTTAAGCACCTGACTTCGGCTCAGGTCATGATCTCGAGGTTCGTTGGTTTGAGCCCTGCATCAGGCTCTCTGCTGTCAATACAGAGCCTTCTTCAGATCATCTGTCTCCCTCACTCTACTCCTCCTCCAGCCTCTCTCTGTCTCTCAAAAAGAAATAAACATAAAAAAGTATTAAATATATATATAAGTTTTCCCTAACTCTTCCTTTTATAATTATGTTTCAAAAAAATCTACTAAACCAGTTGTGTATAATGATTGTTATTATAGTTTAATTACCTTCTGTATCCCTCTTTTATAAGACAGAGTAAGTAAAAATATGTAGGTTAAGAGAAAGGCAATGTAAAATAGCGGATGGATTGCTGTCTTTGGGAACATATGATCAGAGACTGCTATATGATGGGTAAATTGCATAAATTTGATTGTATTTCATGTCCTCATCCTAAAAAGTAGATTTAGCATTTAGAAGGATATTACAAGGCTTGAACATAAATATATGTGTAAGTTGTTTGTACATGATAGGATTCTGAAATTTTTATTTTTTGCTAATCAATCGAGATTTAGCTTGACACTGAACCAAAAGAATTAAATTTATGTATTACTTTGCAATCATATGTAAATATACATAGCATTTTATTCTGGAGACCTCTTATGTTCAACCACAGCATGGAATCTGATCAAGGTCAGTTGATGGCAACACACACAAAATGGGAATCACTAAGAGAGGTACTGTTATACTGTTGTCCATTTTTTTCTGTTAAAGGATTCCTAAGCTAAAAAGTACTAAAATACTTCTTTATATGCAGCTTTTTTCCTTGGTGCAAAACACTCTATGCCTACGATCACCAGAAATAATTTCCTATAAATTGCATACCTCTGCACAGCCTTTTTAGTAAATCGAATTCATTAGGTAAAAGGTACAGAAACACACACAAACCAATTGTAAGTGTACAGTTCTATTTTCTACTTCATTTACTTATGTTGCATCTTTTTATTTCCCTTTTCTACCTACTTTGGGCTTAGTTGTTTTTTATTTATAATTTGTTAAACTGAGATTAGATCATTAGTTTTAGATATTTCTTATTTTCTGATCTATACAGTTAATACCATAAATTTTTCATATACTCTGTTTGACCTGCAATCCACAAACTTTTATATAAAGTATTTTTATTTGATTAAAAGATGTTATAATATCTCTTATAGTTTTCTTCTTGATTGAAATGTAACTTAGAAATCTACATCACTTATTTTCTAAATATTCGGGGGTTTCCCTGACACCTTTTATTGTTCAGTTTAACTGCTGTGAAGATTAAGCATATTCCATATGATACAAGTTGTTTTATTGCCCTGCATATAGTCTTTCTTGGCAAATGTCCCTTGTGTACTTGGGGGAAAAAAAAGTGGACATTTAAGTAGTTGGTGGGAATGTTCTATAAATATCAATTAGGTCAAGTTAATTCACAATATTGTTCAATTCTATATCCTTATTGATTTTGTTGTCTATTCACTCCACACACTCCCATCATTCTTTCAGAAAGTGGTGTTGACATCAACATGACTGTGGATTTGTCTTTGTCTCCTTTTAATTCTCTCAAGATTTGCTTTGAGTGAAATGAAGCTTTGTTATTAAGAGTAAAAACACTTGGAATTTTTTTCTTGGTGAATTGTTCCTGTTATCGTTGTTACATATATCTTGTTTTTCTAGCAGAATTCATTTTGAAGTCTCCCTTGTTGTTAGTAGAGCCGCTCAGTTACAGTGACCCTGGCTGTCCCTGCCAACAGATTGGAATTGTCAACTACAATATCTGGCTTAAATGCATAACTAAAGAATTTATACCTAATTGGCCTGGCACTGGAGAATTACCAGAATTTAATGATGCTCTGAGCATTTTTTATTTAAAGTATGCATTGAGGTAACACAGAAGGAGAACAATAATAAATTAAATATTTATCTTTGCCTCAAGGGTGAAAACACAATTTGTGGAGTGTGACAGATGGGATAATATTACATGCTCCACGCTTGCCTTGAAAAATATATTTAACCTCTCTCAGGTTGAGGGTTTTTTTAGTATTTTCTTTTATTATGGAATAGTCATATTTCAAAAGATTTTCTCTAATTTACATGTATGGCCTAAAATTATTATAAAGTAAGCACATGTTATTAAATTCTACCTGAAGAAATAGAACAATCCCGAAGTTTTGTGTTCTCTTCCCTAATGGCAGCTGCAGGCCTGAATTTTGTGCATATGCTTCTGTAGTTTTACTGCTTATGTATGCACTTTTGATACATCGTTTAAATATATTATTTAATTATGCATTTTGAACTTTATTTGAACAGAAACATCTTATCTCTGTATCTAGCAACCTATTAATCTATGTATGCTAATCTTTTATCACTTATTTTCTCTCTATTCTGTTTGTGAATATGTCCAGATGAGAGTGTGGATGTGAAGTATATAAATTTTGATCTGATTATAATTTTAATTTGTATTTTCCTATTAGCTTATTAGTTTTTGTCTTTTTTTTATTTTTAGGAGTCTTTTATGCATTCAAGATAATAATGTTTTCCTTCAGATATGTTCACCCAGTTTTTGGCTTCTGCAATTTCTTTTTGGTATTTAATTCAAGTAAATTTAAATTAAATCTTAATTTATTTTTTTAATTTATCAATTGTATATTTTTTTCATGTTACAAGCTTTTGTTTCTCTCCAAGAGTCTTTTCTGTATCATGATTTAAAAGTGAGCTTATACATTTATATGCTTTCTTTAAAAGCTGCCATTCACGTCTATGTCCATAATCCAGTGGTTCTCAAATGGGGGTCATTTTGCCCTCCAGGAGATATTTGCAAATGTGTAGACAGTTTTGGTTGTAATAACAGCATGAGGAATTCTACTGGCAACTATCGAACAAAGGGCAAGGATGTTGCTAAGCACTCTAAAAGGCACAAGACAGCCCTCCACAACAAAGAGTAATTGGACCCAAAATGTCAGTAGTGTTGCTATTAAGAAACCATGCCTTGGGGCGCCTGTGTGGCTCAGTCAGTTAAGTATCTGACTCTTGATTTTGGCTGAGGTCAGGATCTCATGGTTTGTGGGTTTGAGCACTATGTCAGGCTCTGTGCTGACACAGAACTTGCTTGGGATTCTCTCTCTCTCCCTCTCTTTCTGCTCCTCACCTGCTCAGGCTCTCTCTCAAAATAAATAAACTTAAAAAAAAAAAAAGGAAACCCTGCCTTTATCTGGAAATTATTTTTTAATGGTCTATTGAAAGAAGTTTTGACTTTGAGATTATCTGTAGAAATAATGTAGTTTCATTTATTTTCATTCGTTTTAATGTTTTTCAGTAAAATTTCTCATTACCTCCATATGGATAAAGTCTTAACTATATGACAAAGTTATAGAATAGAGACTTAAATGAAGAATTAACTGTACATATTTATATATTTTAGTATTTATTCCTGAGCACTTTACAATTTGTGGTTCTGTTTTGAATGGAATCTTTCTAAAATTATAGTATCTAACTGTATGTTGATACATAGAAATGCACTTGATCTTAAATCTCGCAGCTGTCTGGTAAATTGGGCTTATATCTAATGACATTGCTAAATACTTGTTTTTAATAATTTTTATTTAGATAATTTACAGCTTTTCATGGGGTCAAATATATCTACAAAATATGAGAGCTTTATTTCTTCTATTTGCAATTTTCTTTTATATGTTTATGATTTTTAAATAAGTTCACTTAATATACTGACCAAAGCATTTTTGCAAAAGTTGAATAGAATTAGTGAAAGCAGATTCCTTTTCCAATTCTTAATTTTAAGGGAAATTGTTTTTATGTTTCATTATTAAGATGCTAGTTTTAGGTTTAGTTTTGTTTTGTAGATAGACTTTATCTGTTTCAAAAAGTTATTTTCTGTTGCTGGTTTGATTGGAGTCTTTAATCTCTGATGGATGTTTGACTCTATTAAATAACTTTATTTCACCTGTAGAATGAAATAGAAAAGTAGCACAAATGTACAAAGGTATTTTAATGATTAAATAAGGTGGTCAATGTTAAGCACTTAAGATAATGCCTGGTAATTAATGTGAGTTATAATAAACATAGTAATTGCAATGGTGGTGAATAATTGCTCTTTAGTTCATCATTAATTTGATTTTGTTTTATATTTAGCCTTTGATCATTTGTACAAAATGTTTTCATAGATGATTATATCAACCTGACAAAATGGCTTGCCTTTGTCAATTACAAATATCTTTTTTATTTTGAAAGAAAAAGGCTATTAAACATATTGTTATTAGAGATTGCTTTATTATTTCATTGCAAATAATAAAGGACTGCTTGACACGCTTTCCCTCAGCCATCTGTGCTCTATCCGCACTCCCTTAGTTGGTAAATGTACTTAGGCTTCACAAACTATCCTAGTAGTCACCTCCTCTGGGAACTGATTTGGAACTCTGCTTCAGGCCAAATTGATGCTCTGTCCTCTGGGCTCTCAGGACTACCTGACCAAATCAGATCACAGAAATCATAGATCTTGCCCATAACAAACTTGCTAATGGTTCAAAGGATATAGGCAAATTTTTTTTTTTTTCAACGTTTATTTATTTTTGGGACAGAGAGAGACAGAGCATGAGAGGGGGAGGGGCAGAGAGAGAGGGAGACACAGAATCGGAAACAGGCTCCAGGCTCTGAGCCATGAGCCCAGAGCCTGACACGGGGCTCGAACTCACGGACCACGAGATCGTGACCTGGCTGAAGTCCGACGCTTAACCGACTGCGCCATCCAGGCGCCCCTGGATATAGGCAAATTTTAGCCATAGTGAAACAGTCCTTCCCGTGAGGAGTGTAAACTAAGCATACACAGCTCTGTAGGAATACCCTCTGTGTTCTGCATTATGCATATTTTGATTTTTGAATAACAAATTGACAATTTGTGTAATGCATATAGATATATTACTCAACTGTTTCAGTGGTTTTCCTATCAACTACACAGAAGATAGTCTACATGACTAATCTCTTTCTTTAGCCTGCTCTGCCCCATATATGCATATTCTAGACTAATTTACAGTAAGTTATCTGGGTAAAGTTGGTATGTCCTGCTCAAACCCTTTTACATATAGGAACTCTCTGTTTTCTATGGCACTAGTATGTTTACAGAGCCTCTTTAAGGGGACAGAGGTTGGTCCAAGTCATTTATTTATTTACCTGGTCCATCTTTGGGCATGTAAGTTATAGACCAACATGACACTAACCTTTTCCTTTTCTTTTCTTTTCTTTTCTTTTCTTTTCTTTTCTTTTCTTTTCTCTCTCTCTCTCTCTTTTTTTTTTTTTTTTTTTTGAGTGTGAGCACATGCATGAGTGTGGAAGGGGCAGAAGGAGAGAGAAAGAAAGAGAGAGAGAGAAAGAGAACCTTGAGGCTGCATGTCCAGCATGTAGCCAGATGTGGGGCTTGATCCCATAACACTGAGATCATGACCTGAGTTGAAATCGAGAGTTGGACACTTAACTGATTGAGCCACCCATATGCCCCAAATATAGATCATGATGACTTCTTAGCAGGGTAAAATTAACCTATCTGAGCTTCAGTTTCCTCATATGTAACACAAATATAACATTTGCTTACCATAGACTTATTCTGATAATTAAATGTGCTGAAGTAAATATGCAACTTATAACTGCATATTAATAAAGCACTGATCACTAGTGAATTATATTTATATATTTGTATACCTTTCACCTTCTCAACTTAGTAGCAAATTTTAGAAAGAGGAGACACGACACAGGATCTTTTAATTTTTTTTTTCTAACCACACAGTGCAATGTTTATTACAAAATAAGCTATCTTAATGTCTAAGGGAGAGACACTCATTTTTTCTTTTAACCTTTAAACTTGCACTTCAAGATACTTTTATTATGAAATTGAGTTTTCTCAGCAGTATATTTTTTTTCCAACTTTTTTTTTTTTTCATTTATTTTTGGGACAGAGAGAGACAGAGCATGAACGGGGGAGGGGCAGAGAGAGAGGGAGACACAGAATCCGAAACAGGCTCCAGGCTCCGAGCCATCAGCCCAGAGCCTGACGCGGGGCTCGAACTCACGGACCGCGAGATCGTGACCTGGCTGAAGTCGGACGCTTAACTGACTGCGCCACCCAGGCGCCCCTCTCAGCAGTATATTTTAAAGACATTCCTGTTCTGCTTCAAAGCTTTAAAATATTGCATGATGACAACAGTATTTCACAGTTGCATGTGTATTTCCCAATGTTTTTTTAAAAAAGTTAGATTCCAGGGCACCTGGGTGGCTCAGTCAGCTAAGTGTCTAGCTTTGGCCCAGGTCATGATGTCATGGTTCATGAGTTTTAGCCCCATGTTGAGCTCTGTGCTGACAGCTCAGAGCCTCGAGCCTGCTTCAGATTCTGTCTCTGTCTCTCTCTGCCCTACCCCTGCTCACACACTGTCTCTCTCTCTCTGTCTCTCTTTCTTCCTCTCTCTCTCTCTCTGATATAAATAAACATTTAAAAATTTTTTTTAAGAAGACTTAAAAAGTTACAATCCTTAGATTAAAATTATACATATGAATTGATATCTTCTATAAGTGGTTATTTATCATTAATAATCAGGCGTTTTCATGACAAGAGTTATATAAATGCTTATTATTATGAAGGCTCAATTGATAATAAGTAAATCTATTTTAATCTCCATCAGATTTACCAAAGTGTAACAATTATTTGTTACATATGTAATAATTTCCTTATCTTTAGATGTCATTTTTCTTGATTCACTATTATATTTCTCGGGAATAGATGACATTGAAACTTGAAGGTAGAAAAAAAAAAGGAATATGTGGTCGCTTTGACTTATCCAGCATTTATCTGGGCGATTCTCTATCTTCCTATCCTCAAATAATTTTTTAATCATAATTTAAAAAAAATACGTTAGAAACCTGTTTGTTCTTAGGAGATAAAAGAATTTTAAGATATCCTTCGTGGTCCACATCTAGTTCTACTCTACCATGGTAGCTACTCTTACCACTATTGCCAATGATTTATTTAGACGCACACACATTGAACATTTGCCCACGTCTCTCTTACTTGTTCAAGTTGTTCAGTATACACTGGGCATTTCCTTATTTTGTCAGTTGATTCCTGAGAAAGAACTACTTTCTTGACATTTCTTCTTGCTTGACATTTAAGTCACTACTTAAATAGATTTCTTTCTATTACTCTTATTGCTCATTTTCAGTTTCCCAGGATCCTTTTTTTGTTGTTAAAGTTTAGTTTTCTTTTTTTCGATGTTTATTATTTATTTATTTAGTGAGTTGGGGGAGGGGCAGAGAGCGAATCCCAAGCAGTTTTCTGCGCTGTCAGTGCAGAGCCTGATGTGGGGCTTGATCTCACAAACCCTGAGATTATGACCTGAGCCAAAACCAAGAGTTTGGTCACTTAACTGACTGAGCCACCCAGGATCCCCTCCAGGATCTTTTTATTTTTTCTATGCTTTAAATATTTGAGTTTCCCAAAGTTCTATTTTGGTCTATATCTCTTCCTGATGTTATCTTTTTGCAGTTTCATTCATATCCATAGCTTCAATTACCACACATATGCTGATGATTCAAAAATACTTATTTATAGAGACTACTTCAGCCTCTCTCTGAGGCCACACACACACACACACACACACACACACACACACCCACAACTTCCCACTGATATTACCTAGTGCACATTTACACTGAATGAGTCACAATTCTTCAAACTTAACAGACATGAAACTAATTTCATAATCTCCTTCACCAAGAGTCATTCCATCTCAATTTACTATCATGATGGGAGGTAAGACTATTGACCTAGGTATTCAGACCATAACCTTTTACCCTCTTCTTACAATCTTGCCCCAATAAAATAAATCCTATTTATTTTACTTCTAGTTTTTGTTGTACTTATCCATCACTGTTTCTAATACCTTCATGTTGACTCTTGTTGTTAATTGTAAGGTGCATCAATGTGTCCTATCTGAGCTTTCTGTCTGTAGCCTCACCCTTTTTTTCTCTATAATGTTACTAGATGGATATTTCTAAAATACAATTGTATTTATGTTCTTATGTTTATATTCATATTACAATGTCACTTTTAGCATAAAAGCTAATACTATTAGTTATCTAAGTTATTCTTAGTCAACCAGTGCTACCTTTTCAAGAAAATATCCCCAAATTGACCATATATATCCTGGCTGTCTGCCTACTTAGTGAAGATCCTCAGAGTATGTTATAATAATCACTCATCAGGAAGTACAGATTTTTTAGCTTCACAATTCCATTTAAATCCCTGAACTGTAAACAATGGAAACTAAAATGAATTAACTTTTTAAAAATCAGAAGTTTAATAATCTGAAAGGCAGCATAGAGTAATGATTTAAGTATGGTATGCATTGATATGGTAAATATTAAAGTATAGTATAGATCCTAAGAATTTGAAAACCAGATTGGCCTCTTACTACCCAGTTTACCATGGGCAAGCTACTAAAACTCATATTTATAACTCCATTCTCACCTCTATCAGTGGGTATAAAACTGTAAGCAAAATGATTCAGAGAAAGAGTTTGCTAAAAGCCAGTTCTTGAAAATACAATTTCCTAAAGAGCCAATTTGTTCAAATCAAACTAAGAAAAATCAACTTGCAAAAATACAATTAATTGAGTGGACAATTTAACAGCAATAATAGGATTGCTCTCTTCTCAATTTTAAATCATTGAATGTCACTTTATAGTTTTCAAACCTAATGATTTAGTATCATATCTAATTTTTATTTATCAGAAATAAAACATACATTACAATTAAATTAGATTTCTAAAATATCTGGGATAAATCAGATGTATTAAAATTCCATGCCTGTAATAAAGAACAGTTTGGGGGGCGCCTGGGTGGCTTAGTTGGTTGAGTGTCCGATTTTGGCTCAGGTCATGATCTCACTGTTTGTGAGTTCAAGCCCCGAGTCTGGCTCTGTGCTGACAGCTCAGGGCCTGGAGCCTGCTTCAGATTCTGTGTCTCCCTCTCTGTCTGATTCTCCCCGCTCACACTCTGTCTCTCTCTCTCAAAAATAAATAAAGATTTAAAAAAATTAAAAAAAGAAACAGTTTGGATATGCCAAAGAGAAGAGGCAGTTGCAGGTAAAGAAGAAACCATTGAGTGCAGGAAAAGGAAGGAATGATAATATTAATGTAATGTGATGATCTATATGTTTCATGCTTAAATTTTGATATCATTTAATTATAAAGAGACAGAGAAGAATTTAAAAAATGATTAATATCTTAAAAATTACAAAGATGAAAGAGAAAAGTTTGACAAGACTAAATGATACAGAGGATTAAAAATCACTATGGACCAAGAATTTCCATAAGAAATAATCATTTTTAAAAATGATGAAATCTTTATTATAAATAATACTATTATATTAAAATTTCAGTGTTCAAAAATATATCAATTATAATCATATTTCATATTCTTGCTAATGCTACCATATTGTCTGCTAATTCTGTTGAAACCATTTTTAGTAAACTGATAAATGTTTTAATTTGGCAAATTTGGAAAATTGAGACTCAAGTTGATCATTAGTTAATTGGATCTTCAACAAATCAGTCACTTGGTGAATTAGATACTGGAGGCTTTTACATTAGCACTGTGACAGCTTAAAACCATAAAAATAGTTTCTTATTCATGGCATTATGCTAGGGGGAAAATGCCATTATGCATGTAAAATTTTGGCCCATAGTAAGTAGCTAGCTATTAGTAACCACTGATATATATTTATTATACTTGGTTTCCTATTCTTATTGTTATTGTTGTTGGTGTTAGCATGGCATGATTATTATGATCTTGCTTCTGCCTAACTTTGCAGCTTCATTTGTCATCATTTGTTCAATTCTCCAAGTTGTACAGAAGAAAGATACACCAGAACAAATCTTGACAGAGAATGGAACAGTTCTAATGGACCTCATCATACAAATGGGTGCTTTACTTTACCCAAGCATTGCAGGAGTGTTATAGTAGCACCTGCTCACACATCTAGTAAAAACTTCCTGTTATACCCCAAGAAAAGAGGAGAGAAAGTTTTGCCTAAGAAACCAAGAAATTTACTGTGAAATAAGTGATCAAAACCAGATAGATACCCAGTGCCTCATTCTGGAAAGTGAAGGATAGCCTGGAGAAGGCTCATTACAAGAAAAGGGGAAACATGAGTATCAGTGTTCATAAAAAGAACTCAACAATATGAAAGAAAGGTCTAAACTGGTGTACTGAGCTCAACACAAAGACATAAGGATTGGTTTGAAATTGCTGATCTGCTAACAGTTTATATTAATATCGGAAGTCCAGCAAGTCTGACAGAGTGAAATGATTTATAAATAATGACCAAGCATGTTGGGAAAGCAAACAGACATCTTGCCCTGATATCATTGGGTCTATTTTCATTATTCTTTATAACCAGAGAGTGATAAAAATGATATATTATTTTTACCCTGAGATAACCGAATCAGGATAACAAAATAAATGTAGTTTTCGGTCATTTTCTGTATGCTCACTGATGAAAACAGCTTTATCTTTGATTTTCCTAAAACTGTGACAATCATTGCCAGATATTATTTTATCAAATAACTATCCAATATGATCAGTCTATCTATAACTTTATTAAACACATTTGTTTAAAGTAGTGTATTTTTAAACTTGTTGATAAAAAGAATCTTAAAGTCTGTGCTTTAAAAAAACATTTGAAAGTAAAATTTTTTCTTACTTTTTTTCTAGTCTTTATTTCACAAATAACATTTCCACTGAGATGCTCCAGTGGATCCAGTCACTAGCCTTGATGATCTCACGCTGTTGACAAAGGCACCACCCATGGGCTTCTTGCACCCAGCGCCACATTCTTCAGCTTGCACAGTGGCTTCCATCATTCTATTAGAGAGCTTCCATTCCAATCCTGAGAGAGTTTGAGTTTCTGAATCAGGTGCTTTCCCTCTCACTGACTCTCTTTCTGGATTGTCTCTAGTATTTTCCCAAGATGATTTCTGATTCCAAATCTGGTTTGGCTTTTATTTGGCCACCATTTTTTTTTTCAAATTAATGTTTATTTTTGCAAGAGAGAAAGAGAGAGAGCGAGAGAGAGAGAAGAAAGGGCAGAGAGAGAAGGAGACACAGAATCCAAAGCAGGCTCCAGGCTCTGAGCTGTCAGCGCAGGGCCTGACTTGGGGCTCTTAACCAACAGAGCCACCCAGGCGCCCCAGGCCACCATTTTTACTCCTGGCTTTGGTTGTGGTTTTGGTGGTTTTGCTTGTATAGTCCAAGCTTTTTTAGGTGTTTATGTTTGATTAGTTTTTCAAATGTTTTTGTTTTTCTATTTGTCTTGAGAATTCCGAGTTTTCCTGGCCTTTGAGTCACTTGCTTCTGTTTTATCATGTCACAAGACTGTGGTTTAGTCAAGTTGAAAGTAAAGCTTCTGTCACAGCCCATGCTGTTGCCTAGTTGTTTGCCAATTGCTGATAGAATCTTATGTTATTTGTTTACTTATGTGCCACCATGAACTCAAATAAGTCACAACAAGAAAAGAAAAAGAAAAAAGAATTTATGTCCAGTAGAATAAAGAGCCCACATGAGACACAGAAAACATCAGGATATGCCTTTGAAATTGTCTGTGTCACTCTGACCTTCTGTTCTGGAACTGATGCAACCAATCAGTCCATTTTACTAAGATACAACAATTTGTGTCCTATATTTATTTGACCAATGGCTGAAAATTGTAACACTGAGGTTAGCAATCTCTGTGTGTCTGCCTACACTTAAATGAGAAAAGAAATAAAAGTGTTGTTCCTCTCCAAAAAGAAATGTGATTTGTCTCTTTCTTACCATGATTTGTTTAGATTTATAGCTCTTTCTGTCTATGTAGCTTCCTTATTCTTTCACTCTCTTTTTCCTCTTTCCTTTTTTGGAAAATTTGTATTTATTAATTGGCCAAAACATTTAATAAATGGTCTATCCTTCAATCGTGCCTAATTCAAAGACTCGTATCTATTTTTAACAGAGAGAAATAGATGTATTTTTTTTTTTTTTTTGTCTTTTAAATTACAGGTTAGAAGATGCAGAGCTCGGGCACTAGGGCTCAGTTGTTTAAGTGTCTGACTCTTGATATTGGCCCAGGTCATGGTCTTACAGTTTGTGACACTGAGCCCCACATCAGGCTCCATGCTGGGATTCTCTCTCCCTCTCTCTCTCTGCTCCTCCCCCCTCCCCCATGCCTCTCTCTCTCAAAATAAATAAATAAACCTAACCCCCCCCCCCCAACACACAAAGAAAAGGCAGAGCTCTAACTTCCTATGTAAGAACTTTGCCCAGTTAAAATAATAGTTGTACGGATCAATGTGAGTATGTTTTGGAGTGAGAATATTAATGACGCAGCGTTGGTTGCTTCTGGTCTGCAGGAAGCTTTAATCACTTCTTGAGGCATCTGAAGGGCTCAAAGTACAGAATATTGCCTCCCTCTTATCTTAAAAGAAAATAGAAAAATCTCTATAGAAATACATAGATAAGCCAAGTCAATATGTGAGAAAATGCTGTGTGTGCTAAAAAAAATGTTAATAAACCTATAGCTTGACCTACAATCTAACTGAACAATTACTAAAGAAAATAAAATGTAATCAAATAAGGAAAAATTCAAATATGAACTCCTTCAGATTTCTACAGCTTGCTCCTGATTCTAAGGTTCTTCCACTGTGTAAATATAAAATACTTTGTGAACAGATTTCTATAACTTTGCCTGTTGTTTTGCTTATTTATTGCTGTTTAGCAAACTACTCCATAATTTTGTGGCTGAAAACATCAGTTTATTATCCCTGTTGGATCTGTGTGTCCACTAGACTCGATTTGTGGTTATCCTTTGAGATATCTCAGGAAATTTTAGTAAAATAGTGGCTGGGTCTGCAAACAACTGAAGATTCCATTGGAGTGTTCACTCACATGGCTGGCAATTGATGCTTCCTACCATCTGGAAGTTCAGGCTGGGATCATTGGCAGGAAAAATTATACTCAGCCTATCCACGTTACTTGGGTTCTTTATGGTTTGACAGTTGAGTTCTGAGAGGGAATATCCACAGAGTAAATGTTCCAAGAGGCCTGCTTACTGGATGTTGGGATGTTGGAAGTCTTCCTATGACTGAGACTTGGAAGTCACACATGTCTCTCCCACCACTTTGTTGGTTAAAGCAGTTCACAGGCTCAACCCAGATTCAAGGTGAGGTGAGGTAGACTCCACATCCCAATGCGAGGGGGGTGGGGGGGGCGTGTTGCAAATTAATTGCGGTCATAGCTAATTAACTACAGTTGACCAAAAATTATTTATATTTCTCACACATGGAATGGACACTCATCTCTCAAGGCCCTTACACGCTTCACCTATTGCAGTATCTAGACCAGACTTGAGATCCAGAAGCTCATGTTAATTAAGTCCAGGTAGGAGGCACTGCCTTAAATGGAGTCCTCAGGTACAGATCCTTGAACCAGATCATTTGCCACTGTGAGCCACTTTATAAGAAATGGCCTGGGATTTTTTTGCAAGGAGGTTGAGGGCCTGAAAACTTCATTTTGAACTATCTCTGATCTTTTCAGTCTAAGTTGACAGTGTTGCTACTGATACCAAACTCTTAACATGGTTATAAGTTTCCCCGAGATCTTTTTCAGATTCACTCTCCTAAGCTACTGCCATAAATCCCTTTGAGACAGAGGGAAGTGTGGGTGCTGAAGACCTTTTGTTTACTCTAAAAGTCAAGGAGACACACACTTAGAACCCTCACAAGCCCTTTTATTTAGCTAAGAGAGATTAGGGTCGCACAATTAAGATACTTAGAAATCTTTTTAACTAACTGCCTTGTCTAAGAGTCTCTCCTTAAATTTTTCAGAGGCCTTAACAAAGGTGTTAGCTACACCTTGGATCAGGAATTTATGCTAAGCCACCCTGTGATCTTGATTTTGCCCTTTAAAACTTTAACTTCTCACGTTGTGTTGGAGTTTAGACTCATTTATAACGGAGCCGAGGGGCAGGCAGCCTGTAGGCGGCGGAGGTTTGGAGCCGCGGCGTGGCCACGAGCTCGGCGGCAACTTCCGCCTCCTCGACCCCACCTACCCAGGTCCGGGGCTGCAGGTGGACCGGGTCTTCGAGAGTCCGTGCTCCGAGCGAAGCGCAAACTCGCGGGTCCCGCTGGACTGTGGGGAGTCCTGGGCTGAGGGCGAAGGGGGTGGAGGACACCATGGAGGGGATGCTCCTCAGGCTGAAAGGGTTTGGAAGCCTGACTGACATGTTGAGGAGTGACGCTCAGCCGCTGTTGCAGGCCTCAGCGGACCTTCTTCAAGATGGTTGGGCACCACTTATCCTTCCTGGAAGCGCATGTGGTGCAGGCCCAAAGGGACCACGAGGCTTTCTGCTGCCCGTGTTGTACAGCACGAAGGACTACTTTTCCGTGGACGCTGGGGAGGCGACCGTTGGCAAGCTTTGTGGGCCTCCCATCCTGGAGGAAAAAAGCCATCTGGAGCAGCAAGGGTTCTTTCTTTTTTTATTGCTGATTTGTTTTCTGAATTGCCTCCCTTGCTCTGCATGAGAGCACGGGGTTTGGAGAAGCCCTGGCAACCCACGTGCGGAAGTGCCTCGGAGAAGGCATTTTGTCCCAGTGTTTGGCCTTCCCGGTGTTGGAGATGGTAAGGCAGTCAGGTGTGAGGTGCTGTGGCGGATGGATGGCGGGGACTAAGATTTCTTTCTTTCCGAGAGGCTTTGCAAGGGACTCCTGGCGAACTCATTTGGTGCCGCCCGGGGGGCGTGGCTCCCAGGCTCTCTGTGTTGGTTCATTTGCCTGCAGACCCTAGTGACCTCTGAGGCATCTCAATAAAGATGTCAGGAGGTTAAAACAGATCAAAACAAAAAAGCACAACTCCCTACGGGAGGTGGCACAAGGAAAGGACATCCTAACAGCCAGCATTTCATGAGGTTCATCTGGAAGCTGAAGAACATTTTGTGACCTATCCTCAGATTTTTTGCAGACGTTGAACTCTTTCGGCCAGTTTCAAGGTAAGAGAAAACTGAGTTACAAAGAATTCATGGCTACTTTACACCTAAAGAAGAGTAGTAATAAAGATTACTGATAATTGGAAATCTCATATATAAAAAAAACTGTTTTGATTAGCTTACAGAAAATAATAAAGTGCACATGTAACTTTCAAATAAGACAATTCAAGAATTTTGAGCAAAGAAAAAACTTGCTTTAAGCATATTGGACCTTTAAGAAAGATTCAGACACTTGCTGAAGCGGTAACTTGATAAAGGACTGTCTGTGAATTATCTTAATTATCTTAACGACTTTGCTTGTAACATATAGAGTAAGGGAGTGTGAAGTAACCTTAGGCTAATAAATGACAAGTAAAAATACAATTGTCTGTCCAATGCAATGGAAACAATTATTTAAGACTTAAAAAAATATGTGTATATATATATATATATATATATATATATATATATATAATGTGTAAAACATGTAAAATATGTATACGTATATATCCTAATATATGTGAATGCTTGAAAAACTTAAATTAGTTTAATTTAAAAAAAAAATCAAGTGTGGGGCGCCTGGGTGGCTCAGTCGGTCAAGCAGCTGACTTTGGCTCAGGTCACGATATCACGGTTTGTTGGTTCGAGCCCCACATCGGGCTCTGTGCTGACAGCTCGGAGCCTGGAGCCTGCTTTGGATTCTGTGTCTCCCTCTCTCTGCCTCTCCCCCACTTGTGTTTTTTTTCTCTCTCTCTCTAAAAAATAAATAAAATGTAAAAAAAAAAAATTAAAAAATAAATCAAGTGTGTTGTGATTGGGTAAAATTGTGAAAAATGTTGGAAGCATAATAGTATAATTTACAAAAGATGAGTTTATTTTCTTATGGAAGTCGAATTAGTATTTTCTGAATTTCCTAAGGTGGTTTTTTTCATCAGATTTTGTTGACGGCGGTGTTTGTGTTTTCACAAATGGTTTAAGTCACGAAAGTATAAAAAATATGTAGTTAAAAGATAGTAACTGACGTCTACTAAAACTGTATGCTCTTATGGGGTTTGGTTATTGTTGAACATTATCTAAATTTAGTTTTTCCACTTAAAATATCTAAGCAAATTCTGTTGGAAAAAGCAAAACCTTTTTCTTTTGGGGAAAAAAATCATAATGTCAGTAATAATTTGTGTTTTTGTGTGTGATAGGAACCAGATTAAATTAGGTTAAATTAAATTTCTAGAAAAGTACATAGAAAATGTAGGGGGCTTTGGGTTTGACAATGAGTTTGCAAATAACGATCCTTGAAGCATGATCCAGAAATATAAACATGATAAAATGTGATTAAATAAGACTTTATTCAAAGTAACATTTGTGCTCTGCTAAAGACGTGCCTTGGTGGCTCTGTTGGTTGTGTCTGACTTCAGCCCAGGTCAGGATCTTGCAGTTCTTGAGTTAGAGTCCGCATTGGGCTCTGCTAACAGGAGAGCCTGGAGCCTGCTTCAGATTCTCTGTGTATGTCTCTCTCTGTCTCTCTCTGCCCCTCCCTCGCTTGTTGTGTGTGTCTGTCTTCCTCTCTCTCTCAAAAAAAAAAAAAAAAAAAAAAAAAAAAATCTAAAAAAAAGTTTAAAAAAGAGAATCAAAAGACCAATTAGGCTGGAAGAAAATATTTGTAAACTGCCTATCTGATAAAGACCCTGTAGTCAGAATATAAGGAGAACTTTTAAAACTCAAAAGTTAAAGAAAAAAAAAAAATTGAGAATGGGAAAAATACATGAACAGACATCCCACTAAAGAAGAAATACAGATGACAAACATGTGAAAAGATGTTCAACACTATTTGTCATTCAGGAAATGCAAATTAAAACAATGAGATATTACTTATTACAAACTTTTTATGGCTAAAACCCTCCCCCTCTATCCCCTCCCCCATGACAGTATTAAATGCTGGCAAGAATGTGGAGTGACAGGAACTCTGATTTACCGCTGGTGGGAATGGAAGAGCCACTTTGGAATGTCACTGAGCTCCTCACGATTTACCCAATTGATTTGAAAACTTAAATCCACTCCAAATCTTGCATGTCAATATTTATAGCAACCTTGTTCATAATTACCCAAAACTTGAGGTGACAAGATGCCCTTAAATAGGTGACTGTTGTATATCTGTTCAGTGGAATTTTATTCAGTTAATAGAAACTGTGAGTTATTCAGCCACAGAAAGAGATCTTAAATGCATATTGCTACGTTAAAGAAAACAGACTATGAAGAGTACATTTCCTATGCTTACAATTATATGAAATTACAAAAAAGGCAAAACTATTGAGCTAGTAAAATAAACAGTGCTTGGCAGGGGTTTGGAAAGAGTTGGGGAGATAAATAGGTAAAGAATAGATGATTTTTCAGACAGTAGAACGATACTGTCTGATGCTATACATGGCATTATACATTCATTAAAATCCAGAGTATTCATAGCACAAGGGATGAACGTTAATGTATGTAATTTTTTAAATTTCATTTAAAATGTCAGGGGATCTGAGGAAAGACTAGAGACTATGACAAGAACTTGTGTATTAAAATGCATAAAATGACCTCACTGAAGAGACTGGGAAGAAAGGTGGATGATCTAAGGAACTTTGGAAATGAGATCTGTAAGACTAAAGGGGAAAAATATTCACATAACGCTGTATCTGACAGATAAAGTTCTTATCTGTAGGGCTATAGGCTAACAGTTCTGATCTTAGCCATACATATGTATTGGAATTGAACAATTAAGTAAATGGATGGCAGATGATGGTAGCCACGTTTTTTACCTTTGGAGTGGAAAATCTACAGATTTTCAAAAGGTGGAGGCTAGAGTGAGTGATCCAAGTAGTAATGGTTTGAGTTGGAACCATCAGTATGAACTGTTGTTTAGCTTAATCTGTAGATATTGATGATTATGTATAGAAATATTTATAGATGTGTGTATACACACACACATAGGTTTGTAAAAACATATTTGTATACACTCAACTGAGAGGGCTTAAAAGAAACAAATTCCAGTAGCAAGGAGCACAGGTCTTATTTGCTAATTCTGTTCTCCAATAAGATGAAACCAGGTTCCTTGGAGAAATGGGTGATTCTCGTGATAGAGGAGCCAACTGAAGAGGTTCCGTTGGCAAAAGCCAGAACAATTTGAGCAACAAAATAAATCCGAAGTAGAAAATACATATCCAAGATAACATACTGATATAAATAGATGATAGAATAAATCAATATGTAAATAGAGGAAGAGACAAATCTCCCAAACATAAGAATTCTTTGTATTTTATATGAGCATTCTACTCTCAAAGAGGGAGAGCTTAACTCTCTTCTCCTTCAGTGTAGGCTACATACAGTTAACTTTCTTCCAAAGAATACAGCATGGAAAAAGGGAAAAAAAGAGTAACTTTGAATAGAGAAACCTAACAAACACCACCTCAGCCAGATGATCAAGGTCAAAATTGACAAAGATAAGTCATATTGACAGGATATACCCTTGGTAAGATGTGATAAAATGATGGTGTCCTCTCTGAGAATTACCTCTCAATAACCCATAACTCCAGCTTATCATAAAAATATCTGGCACGTTCTAATAGTGAGGCAGCCTACAAAATACCTACCAGTACTTCTCAAAACATGAAGGTTGTCAAAAGGAAGGAAGATTTAAGAAACTGCCTTAGCCAAGAGGAGCCTAGGGAGACAGGATAAGTAAATATAATATGTTGAAGAGAGGGGAGGAAGAACTTTTCCTCAGTACAAGATTCTTCCTGTTGGACAAAGAATTAAATTTACATGAGACAGATTAACAGGAAAAAAACAAAAAAACGATTTTTTTTTATGTCCACACAGAGGCCCAATAATGAAATTGAGACACAAAAAAAATGAGCCAAGCAGGCAGGCAGTTTTTATATATATTTTGGACAAAGATACAGTAGATCTGGGAGGAATTAACAGGACAGAGAAAACTTAACTTTAGGAACTTCAATTAGTATGACATTTTAAACAGATTTTGGGTTGGAGTACTAAATTAGTAAAAATTAACAAAGGTTGTTTATACAGCATTCTCGGCTCTAAATTCCTATTTCTGGTGACAAGGATGTCTCTCAACCTCCTGATTCAAGGGGTTACCTTTCACATGGGAGATTTATTTCCTGCTTTCAGGGAAACAGAGGAGGGTCTGAGTATCCATCTTATACAGGCTCTTAAGTAACTTTTATTTAAAATAATATGCCAGGGGCACCTGAGTGGCTCAGTTGGTTAAGTGTCTGACTTCGGCTCAGGTCATGATTGTGAGGTCATGATCTCATGGTTCGTGGCCTGCATCTGGCTGTGTGCTGACAGCTCAGAGCCTGGAGCCTGCTTCAGATTGTGTTTTTGTCTCTCTCTGCCCTCCCCCACTTGCATTCTTTCTCTCTCTCTCTCTCTCTCTCTGTCTCTCTCTCTCTCAAAAATAAATAAACATTAAAATAATATGCCAAAGTGGCATATTTTGGGGCAGCCTGCCCTTGGCCCTACAGTGGTATCCTGTTTGGGATTGTGGAACTATTACAAAGGGATTAGATAAAAACAAAGGGAATCTGAAAAATTACAGACTTTAGTTAATAATAATTTATCAGTATTGTTTAATTAATTGTAACATGTACCAAACCAATGTTAGGCGCTAAGGGGGAGAACAGGGTGTGGTGTGTTTGAGTATCCACTGTACTCTAATTTCTCTCTAAAACTTTTCTAAAAATTAGTCTATCTTTAAAAATCTTAAAAACAAAAAACAAACAACATGCATAGCTCTGGAAAGATGGTCTGACTGACTGGAGGATGAAAATGGTGATTTGCTAAAGTGCTAGTGAATGACAGTGCTCTGTTTACCTCCACAGTTTTATAGTTTGTCTGTTTATGGGAACAAAGGTTGGTTATGCTTGTTAACTCTAGTAGATATAACCCTTTAAAAATACGAGAAGATATACAGTTTGTTATCAAAAAACTTGAGGGAAATTTGTTTTCAAAAAAAATTTTTTTTTCAACGTTTATTTTATTTTTGGGACAGAGAGAGACATAGCATGAACGGGAGAGGGGCAGAGAGAGAGGGAGACACAGAATGGGAAACAGGCTCCAGGCTCTGAGCTATCAGCCCAGAGCCCGACGCGGGGCTCGAACTCACGGACCGCGAGATCGTGACCTGGCTGAAGTCGGACGCTTAACCGACTGCGCCACCCAGGCGCCCCAGGAAATTTGTTTTCAACTAACAAGTTTGTAAAAAAAAAATTAAGTTTATTAAATATTGACTAAGGTAGTTGGGTCAAGTTAAATTAATCCATAGTATGGCTTGTGACTCCTTTATTATTTAAAAAAAAATTATGTTTATTTATGTTTGAGAGACAGAACATTAGTGGAGCAGGGCAGAGAGAGGGAGACCCAGAATCCAAAGCAGGCTCCAGGCTTTGAGCTGTCAGCACAGAGCCCAAGGCAGGGCTCAAACTCACTAACCAGGAGATCATGCCCTGAGCTGAAGTCTGACGCTTAACCAACTGAGCCACCCAGGCACCACTTGCTTGTGACTCCTTTAATGCCAAATGTTACATGGATTGTATGCAAAGAATAAATAAGACTTTTTTCTTTCTGTTAAAATGACAAACATATTTTTGATTATATATCCTGTTCATTACATGAAAATGCAAAAAGGATATTCCATGATTAGATCTATGAGATTCCTTATATCACCAAATGCTCTCACTTAAAAGCCTGTTTTTATGAGCCTCTTTTTTTATTCTTTTCAATCACGAACAAAAGATTTTCTAAATCAAAACTGAAACAATTTCTTCTCTTTAGATATGTAAGACTATGACCCTGTCTTGTATAAGTCTTTTTGACTTAAATTCAAATTTAAGAACTCAAATTCAGGAAAAAAAAGTTTAGATTTCTTCACCCATACTGCCTTTGAGATTTCCCTGATAGTTAATTAACTGACACCAACATTTTTTTTTTCTCTTATTTTATAAAAGAAAAAGACATGCCAAAAATTTATGTATACCTGGCAGTTTCTGTATTTTTAATTAGCTTAAAATATACAAACAGCTGTTCTAGTTATAAAGCTTTCACTCTGGAAAGTATTGACAAATCAAAAGAAACTCAAACATGGTCCCTAGGTTAAGTAGTTACCAGTGATATGTTAAAATTATTTCAGAGTAGTGTCCCTTACAGGATAGATAAAAGCACATCATGTTCATGTAAAAAGACTGTCAGTAAACTGTCATGAAATTGATTTATAAATTTATTTTGTAATCTCTTGTCAATTCTTGACAAGTACGACAGACCTGTTATGAGATGAATTGAAAGTCTCTGGAGATTTGTCAGTAGCTCACTGTTAATACTTTCTTACTTCAGAGTTATCATTGACTTAATCTTTAAAAGTTGATCATTATCTCAATAGAGGATTCCAGGCTTCTATGTGAAATATCAATAATTTATAATAAATTAACTAGAATCTTTCAGTCTTATTATTGGCAGATAGTTTCTGCTCTTCCCTTACACTTGTCTATAGGCCCCTTAAGAAGTATTCTGGAAGAAATTTCAGAAGAATAATAGTCTCAGTAAAGAGTGCTTACTAGGTATTTTTGTCTAATATTTCAGGCACTGGATACATTGACTGGTTTCTTAAGTTTGAGCTGACATTGTCACTATAAAGAGATCCTTTTCATTATGTGGAACCAGGTCAGGATTTCTAAGACAACTTCATGAATGTAGACTCTTAAATATACCATGATAATCAGATCAAGAATAATTGATTTCCTAGGACTGAATAAACCATTAATGGTGGCCAAAATTCTATTTTCTAATGAACATAAATGAAATAACCCATTCTTTTCTTCTTTAGCTGGCATTAAACATTAACTTTACAGATTATATTTGTATGAACTATAATGAAACACTGTCTAAATAGTTTCTTGTTCAGATTGACCCTGTACAATTCAGAAAATACAGTGCATAAAACTTTTAAGTGTGAGCTAATGAATCAATAGGAAAACTTAATAATGAATCTGCAGAGAGTATAAATATAGGTAACTAGATAAATAGATTTGCCTTACCTACAAATTACTCAGAACTATAAATATAAACAAAATACTCTTATGAGAGGTATTCTTACTGTTATTCATGACCATGTTGTTATTTAGTAAGTTCATTAAGAATCTGTGTTTCAGATGAGAGCTGTACTTCGTTTATGTATTTGATACACATAAATGTCTTATGTCTTCTCAGAAAACTAGCATATATTTTATAGCTAATGGAAACCTATACTTATAAGTCATAACAAATGTTTCTTCCTTACAGGCCAATTACATTCACACATATATTAATTTTAAAAATAGAGGATATCTCTAGATTGATTGGTCTGCAGACAGACCTGGTACAGATGAATCATATTGTTTCTAGCCTTAAAGAGTCACTCTAAGCTTCTAAGGACCATGAAAACCTTTTCTAGCATATAACTGTCACTCAGTTATGATTCAATCAACAAAGTTTAGAGTATCTCCATACAGACATTAACTCTAAAGCCCTGGTATCATACTTTTCTTGTTTTGTTAACCATGACATAGAGTTTTTATATATTAATCATTGTATTGTGTCTGTGGCATCTGTGGAAAAGAAAGAGTAAGAAACCCAAAGCATTAAATGAATGATATTGAAACAGAAAATTACTAAATGCAGTTATGTGGTCAAATTGGGCTCCAAAGCCCAATATCTTCAAGGAAGGAATGATAAACAGCAAATTGACACCATGCCTTGTCATTATTGGTAAGCAGGGATATAACATTCCCCTGTCAAAAGTAAAAGAAAATAATTTTAAAAACCACTTTGAAACTTGAGATAAATAATACGAATGGCAACTAAAGAAACAAAGTCAGAGTTTTATCATTCCTGGAAAAATACAAGAGATGTACCGTCTCTGTACTGTCAGGTGGTCAAATCGGTCATACTAATATTTTCTGAAAGAGCGTCTTAACTCTCTGTCACTTGTTTCCCCCATTACTCTACCAGGCTTATCTCCATTGATGTGAAATCTTCCCTGAACTCCAGAGAGATTGGTGGCGTCTCTTTAATGGTCTCAGTGTATCTCCTGCATACCTTTGTTAATATGATTAGTGTTTTGATGTGAATTCTCAACTTCTGTGTTTCCCTCATTAGATTATAAACTTGATGAGGATTAAATCTTTTTGATATATGTCCCCAGTGAATGGCATAAAAGGCTCTCAATAAGTATTCAATTAAATTATTTGTTGGTAGATTTGTAAAAATAATTCCTAATTTTTTTCTTCCAAGCTTGTCTTATTTATTAATATAGGGCATATGATGGCTCACTGTCACTTTGTAAGAGGACTTTCTCTTCATAGTGTTTTTATACTTTCCTCCAACTATTTTTAACTAACCACGGATAGTGTTTTAACATAAAGATATTCACAGGGTGGACTCTGTGACATATAATAAATTATTACTTTTTTTCCACTTGAAAACATAACTGCGTAGTAAAACATAACTCTTTACTATGCAAGAATGGAATTTTCTGTATAAACTTTGTTACATTTCTCAGATGAGAAGAACATTAGAATTTTATTTGACTTAATTTGCTTAGGCTTGAATAAATTTAATTATACATCTGTGACTTAGTTATTATCAGGAATTTAAAGAACTAGTAGTATTCTCATGCAACAACAGCATAATTGAGGAATGAATGTTAGAATACCCTAGAATATCTTCACTGGGCAGATTCCTGGATTTGCACTTAAAAATGGTGCAGAACCACAAAAGAGAACCACAAAAAGAAATGCTTTAGCTGACTACTGAGAAGTAGTTCTCTTCTAAAACCAGTGTTGCAAAGCCCTGCTAGTGAAAGTGTGGCAAAAAGATCAGTGCACACCAGAACAGTCAGTTATTTATACAATTCCCAAAGGAAAGATTTGCGAAACTTAAATGAATGGATATATCCAGGTTCCTGTAAACTAAATGACATTTGATTGCCTAGGTAAATCTTATTTACCTAGTATGTATAGAAGCCAAACAGTACTATGTGAGTAAACTAAGAGCAAAAGACAATGAGTGTCAGCTTGTTTTTCACTGTTCTGATATATAATATTTCACTGGATAATCTGTGGACTCTGGTGTTTGCTATGCATGTGTCATTTCCTCTACCTGAATTGACTCCTCCTCTCATTCTGTTCCCAGTCATACCTTTTGGTGTACCAATACGAATTTACAAAATGCTAGTCCCCCTTACGTTGTAGCTCAAACATTTATAACTCAGATGTCAAACAGATCTATAATCCATATTCTTCTGCCAGATTATTGCATATTCTAAGGGATTTAGATTCGCTTGCTCCCAGAGGGATCTTGTTTCACCTGCCTTTTATTGCCAGGATCTGTTTCTTGCAGCACCACACTGACCCATACTTTGAACTTGTCCCCATTGTCTTGATTTACACACATATCTTCATAATGATTATTAGACATCCCTGTCCTTCAAAACATCTTTTAATTTTTTATGTACCAAGGCTTCTGTCTGTTGATATGCAGCTTGGCACTTTGGTTTACTCCTGCCCCCTTGCAGCAATCACGAAGATACTACTCTCTCCTAATTATGCAGTGCAAATCTAGGGACTGACTACAAACTCACGTGTAGACTCCTTTCCAGCCCTGCTATTGGATTTGCCAAACCACACACTATTTTCCCTATGTCTCACCCTTTCATAGACTGCAGAGTATTTAAGAAATTATGAGATAAGCACAAAGTTTGGTTCCCCAGTGAAACAGATTATTTCAACTCCCTGTACACCCCTACCCACATTTAAAATCCGGTAGTAACTGTGGTAGGTACAGATGTTTAAATAGTTCCATGCTTTCACACTACCAAATATTTCTACTATGAAATCTTTTTGAGATTCACTCGGAAGAGTTAGGTGAATGCTTTTCAAACCAAGAAAGTAAAAGGTGGAATCTCTTTTCCAAATAAAACATTCCACAGATTTCCAGGATGCAAAGCAAAAATGCATTGATTGCAGTGAGGGTTAGTGGTGCCCGCAGCCCTGTCTTCTTATACTGCTCTTGTCTGCAGCATTTGCAGCGGCATCCCCCAGCCAGGGCCTTGAAGGGCCCAAGTGCCCCTTCCTCATTATTTCCAGGAATCCTGTATGTGCTTGTGTTTTAAAATTTTTTTTTAACAACGTGTATTTATTTTTGAGAGACAGAACAGAGTGAGAGCGGGGGAAAGGCAGAGAGACAAGGAGACACAGAATCTGAAGCAGGCTCCAGGCTCTGAGCTGTCAGCACAGAGCCAGACGCGGGGCTCAAACTTGAAAACCGCGAGATCATGACCGGAGCCGAAGTTGGATGCTTAACCGACTGAGCCACCCAGGCGCCCCTGTGCTTGTGTTTTAATGTTCATTATGTTGCACCGTAATTGTTTTGCTTTTGGTGTTCTCACCAACACTGACATTCTTGTATTTTTGTTCCCCAGCAAGGAGGAAGTGTGTTTTTTAAAATATTTTAATGTTTATTTATTTTTGAGAAAGAGGGAGAGAGAGTAGGCAGGGGAGGGGCAGAGAGAGACAGAGAGACCCAGACTCCAAAGCAGGCTCCATGCTCTGAGCTGTAAGCACAGAGCCCTATGCTGCACTCAAGCTCAGGAGTACCTGAGATCATGACCCGAACCGAATTTGGAGGCTTACCCGACTAATCCACCCAGGCATCCCTAGGAGGAAGTGTTACATTCATGATGTGTCTCCAACACCATGAACAGTGCCTGCCATACAACAGAAATAAAAAACCACTAGTTGAGTATACACAAATAAGTTTATAAATTACAGGTTTTCATTTGTGGAAAATAAAAACAAAGTACGATTCCTTACAATAAACTTCCTTGCCTATACACAAATCAGAATGCAAAACATCCAGTTACTCTTATTTCATTTGAATTTAGTTTAAGTGTCCCCATTTACAAATTAGCCTCTAGAAAAATCCTGTAGCATTAGAAATCTAAGAATGCTGTTAGGTCATTCTGTTATAAGGGCTTTTATATATTTCAGTGATTTGCTTTATAATACTGAGGCTGACTGAAATCTTGCACAGCTGGGAAATAATTTTTCCTTTTACATGTTCTGTGAATATCTGTCCAGCTTATGTTTTACTAAAAAAAGTCCCTGAATGTATATCTGGGTTCCACAGACAGTACTTTTGAAAATGCCAAGGCCAAAACAAGTGTTTAATAAAATAATGGATTCTGGACTATTGAAATTTAAGTGTAGAAAAAAAATGCAGAAGAGATTGTAACTGTTACCCCAACTGGTGGAGTTGGTTGAACTGAACTGTAAACTCTTTGCAATTTAATTTCTTTTTATTAAAATAAGCCTCATGTTCTAAGAAAAGAATCACAGAACAAAAATAGTGAGGTGAATCATTTATTTCATTTCCCTGCATCACCAGTCCATCTGTAGCTGTCAGAGCCTGTACTAAGGTGTCTTCATTCTCTGACAGACTTGACTCTGCTGCTTTGCAAGGTGAATCATGACACATGTATAAAAAGTATCACATCCTCACATCACCATGGGAATAGAAAGCTTCACTTGAATTAAAAATACACCGAGCTGGCAATATCTATTTTCAAATTTTTCTCTCTCATCTTTGATGTCGCCAGCTGCAAATTCATGGGATTAGAGCAATTCTGATTCAGATAAAACAATTGATCCCGAATTATTAGAATCATGAGAACTGGCCCGTGACAAAACCAAAGAGTTGGCAAAGCTTCTTATTGGCCACCTGACCTGCCATTCTAGACCTTTTCACCCTTTTCTTCAGAGGTGCTGTCATTGACTTTTCTTGGGCCTTTTTTTTTTCTTTCCATTTTACACTTTGATAATTTAGAGAAGAGGAATGATCTGGACGTTGTGAAAAAACAACCAGTAGGGCTGTAAATCTACCTCAAGAAAAATGACCTTCTCCTTCCAGTCTTGGAAGTTGCTTTTCCATTTCTCACATAGTAAAAGGATAACCTGCAATTTTTTCAAAATACAGAAGCTTTTAATTCTTTTTTTGGTTAAATGCATTGAAGATATTTGTGTATGTTCTGCACAATTGAATGATTTATATCCATATCTGTCTACATTCATTCTCTCTCTGACATATTACCTTTCTATTTATCTTGAAACTATTTGGCTTAAGGTGTGGGTAGAGGTTTAATTAGATTTATCTCCAGCTCCTCTAATGATCAACTTAGCTAATCACCTCAAAACCATTGTTAAATGTTGATTTTCATTGCCACTGGTTCTCCCATTCAAAATGAAATTGACTTCAGGGTGCCTAGGTGGCTCAGTTGGTTAAGTGTCCAACTTTGGCTCAGGTCATCATCTCACAGTTCGTAGGTTGGAGCCCCGTGTCAGGTTCTGTGCTGACAGCTCAGAGCCTGGGGCCTGCTTCAGATTCTGTGTCTCTCTCTCTGCCCCTCCCCTGCTTGTGCTCTGTGTCTCTCTCTCTCTCTCAAAAATAAATAAACATTAAAAAATATTAAAAGAAATGAAATTGGCTTCATCCTAAGCGTGAAGTTACTAAATATTCTTCTGAAAATTTAGGGAAAATCCATATATACGTCAGTTAGTTCCCCACTGCTTCTCCAAATATCTAGGGGCACTGGGGAGAATTAATTATTGCAGTAAGTTTCTGCATACAGGCCACATGGTGTAGAGGAATCTAGGTTAACTCCAAGTGTGTTTGGTCAATTTGTTTTAAAGAGCATGTAAATGGATAATCCTAATCTTCATTTAAGTATTTTTGAATATTTGTGGCTGTAAACAATGATATGTGTCATTTGAAATATATCTCTAGGTTAGAAGTGGAGTAGAAATGGAATTGCCAGATCATAGATATATATTATTTTAAATTTTGGTAGATTATTGCCAACTTGCACTCTGTAGAGGTTATGTCAATTTAACCTTTCACTGACATCTGAGAATACTTGGCAAATATTTGATAGATTATTGCCAGTTTGCTCTCTGTAGACGTTGTCAATTTAACCTTTCACTGACATCTGAGAATACTTGTCAAACAGATTATCAACATATTTTTCATCTTGATATAGATACAGGGATATCTCTTTCTATTTCTCTCATTTTGAATAATTAGTATTTTTAGAGCCATTTGAATTTTTGTCTCTTGTTCAATAAACAGTGTCTTATTTGTATTTCAATTGGGCTATTTATTGGTCTTTTTAATGTAGATTTGTCTTAACTCTATGTATTTAGGGAATTATTCTCTTGTGGTATTAATTATAAGCTGGTACCATAATTCTGTGTTTATCTTTTATTTATGGATTTTTTAAAATGTATAATATTTGAATATGGTAAAATTTATCAGTATTTTTTATTTCAGGGTTCATTCTGAGCATATGTTTAAAAAATTCTCATCCTTATTCTAGCATTTTTATAAAATTTTTATAGATTTATTTGATACTTTTAGAAATTTTTTGGATTAAAGGATATGGCATGTATCCAGTTATTTCTAGATGTCTTTCTATCTCAACACTATGAACTGAATAATCTATTTTCACCAGTGAAATTTGATGTGATCTTTATAATGTATTCATTTCCAATATATATTTGAGATTATTCCAAATTGTCTATTCTGCCTTATTCCTCTGTATGTCTGTATATCTTGCTTAAATATAATATTTTATTAAAATTTTTTAAGTGTTTGTTTATTTTTGAGAGAGACAGAGATAGAATGTGAGTGGGTTAGGGGCAGAGACAGAGGGAGACACAGAATCTGAAGCAGGCTCCAGGCTCCAGGCTCCGAGCCGTCAGCACAGAGCCCAACGTGGGGCTCAAACTCACAGAACTGTGAGATCATGACCTGAGCCGAAGTTAGATGCTCAACCAACTGAGCCACCCAGACACCTCTAAATATAATATTATATATTGTATTTATACATAGGACATCTTTTCCCTTGGTATTATTTTATCAACTTTGGATACTGTCTCTTGATACCCTACTTTTTAGTAGTGTCAACTTTTCTCTTTATCTCTGCTCTCCCTATCCCATTCCCAACCTGTGTCAGTCAGCTCTATTAAACAATCCAATCTTATGCTGACATATCTTCCTTCATAGATTCAACATCTTGATTTCTACACCACCCAAAGTAGAGTGTTTAATTCAAGATTTAATCAGTTCTCCCAATTTATATTTAACCATTTGCATGACATAGTTGAGTTTACTTTCTTGTTTTTATTTTTTTAAGTTTATTTTGAGAGAGAGAGCGAGAGGGAGAGAGAGAGAAGGCTAGTGGGGTAGGGGTAGAGAGAGAAGGAGAGAATCCCAAGCAGACTCCAGCCCAGGACGATCCTGACATGGGGCTCAATCCCATGAGATCATGACCTTGAGCTGAAATGAAGAGTAGGACACTTAAGTGACTGAGCCACCCAGGTACCCCTAGTTTGGTTTCTAATTTAAGCATTCCTTTTATAAACAGTGTTTGGTTTGTTTTTCTTGTAGTGATGAGTTGCTCTCATTATTTTTATAGAAAAAAGAAGCACTACCACTTATATTTTCCAGTTTCTTCATTTGTATCTACTAAAAACCTATATAATTTTCTTGAAGGCATTCTTCTTGAAGCTTTCAGTGACTTCCTGTTTTAATTTCAACCCATTGCATTTAAGACCAATTGCCTATTTTTGTAATGGAATCTATGGGAAATTTAAATTTTCCTCTTTATTAGTACTCCTGTTTTGTTTCCATAATGTCTTCACTAATTTTCTTTAAAGGGTTGTGTTGGAAACCAACTTAAGCCAATTTCTCTTTGGTAATTCTCTCACATATTACTATCAGATTATATTGAAAATAAAAGCATTTATTAACAAGTACTTATTAATAAGATGGCAATGAACATTGGTAAAACAACTTTTGTAAGTTTGATATAAATTTCTTTTATCTTAAGTGTAGTGGCCACTAGACATAAATTTAAGGGATACCTGACAACAGTCCAAGGCAATATGCTCTAATCCTTAAAATTGCCATCAGGCAACCAGAAAAACCTTCAAAGTGAGATTTGCTTAGGAATCAAACTTGGAGCACCATACTTAATGGTAGAAGCTACAGGTGTTACTGTCTCTGATGTATATAATTAACACCTTGAATATAATTACCCAATATACATATCTTGAATATACTACTTTTATCAACAAAGACTCATTTTTTTTTAATATAGACATTATTTTGGAGAGCAGTTTTAGGTTCACAGAAAAGTTAAAGTACAGAGAGGTTCTATATACTCATCTATCTCCACAAACATACATCCTCTCCCACTGTAATATCCAGAGTGGAACATTTGTTACAATTGATGAACCTACATTGACACACCATTATCATCTAAAGACAGTAACATACATTAAGATTTACTCTTGGTGTTGTGTTTTCTTTAGGCTTTGATAAATGTAAAATGACATGTATTTATCGGTATAGTCTACAGAATAATTTCACTCCCCTAACAATAATTTCACTCCTGTTCCCCTATCATTTTACTCTTCTGTGCTCTGTTTATCCTTTTCTGCTTCCTTATCCCTGGCAACCATTGATCTTTTTGCTGTCTCCATAGTTTTGCCTTTTCCATAATGTCATATAGTTAGAATCACGTAGTATGGAGTTTTTACAAAATGGTTTCTTTTACTTAGTAATATGTATTTGAGGTTCCTCCATTTCTTGTCTTGATAGCTCATTTCTCTAGTGCAGAATTATATTCCACTGTCTGGATATACTGCAGTTTATCTATTTACCTACTGAAGGACATCTTGATTGCTTCAGAGCTTTGGCAATTATTAATAAAACTGCTTTAAACATTAATGTGAAGGTTTTTGTGTGGACATAAGTTTTCACCTTCTTTGGTGAAATACCAATGAGCACAACTGCTGTATTGTATGATAAGAGAATATTTAGTTTTGTAAGAAACCTTCAAACTGTCTTCTAAAGTAGCTGTACAATTACATATTCCTGCCAGTAATGAATGAGAGTCCCTATCGCTCTGCATCCTCATGAGCATTTAGTGTTCTACGTGTTTTGGATTTTGGTCATTCTAACAGGTGTGTATTTTATTGCTTCAATTGGCAATTCTCTAATGACGTGAGGTAAAGCATCTTTTCATATGTTTGTTTGCCATCTGTCTATCTTTGATGAGATGTGCATAGCCTTTGTTCATTAATTAAGTTGCTTGTTTTATTATTGAGTTTAAAAGTTCTTTGTGTATTTTTTTTTAATGTTTATTTATTTATTTTGAGAGAGAGAAAGAGTGCAAATGGGGGAAGGGGCAGAGAGAAAATAGGGAGAATCCCATTTTCTGTGCTGTCAGCACACAGGCTGACATGGGGCTAGATCCCACGAGAACCATGAGATCATGACCTGAGCTGATATCAAGAGTAGGACACTTAACCAACTGAGCCCCCCCCCAGATGCCCCAAAGTTCTTTGTGTATTTTGGACAACAGTGTATCAGAATGGTCTTTTGCAGATATTTCCCCATGGAAATATTTCTCCCCCTTGGAAATATTTCCCACCCCCCTTGTATTCTCATTCTCTTGCGTCTTTTGCATAGGAGACATTTTTAGTTTTAAAGAATTCAACGTTATGAATTACTTCATGAATTGTGCGATCAGTGTTATATCTGAAAAGACATCACCACACTCTGTTATCTAAGTTTTCTCCTATGTTATCTTCTAGATGTTTTATAGTTTTGACTTTTATGCCTATTATCCATTTAGAATTAATTTTGTGAAGGATGTAAGGTCTATGTCTAGGTTAATTTTTTTTTTTTTTTTGCATGTGGATGTCTAGTTGTTCCTGCATCATTTATTGAAAAGACTACCTTTATCCTTACTCCACTGTACTGCCTTTGCTCCTTTGTCAAATATTGGTTGATCCCATTTATTTGAGGCCATATCTGGGCTCTCTTTTGTTTCATTGTTAATATTAAAAATAAAACTGCCAATTAGTTTTACCAGCCAAAGATGGGTTTATTTGGGAATAGCAGAGCATTGCAATCTGGAACAAGCAAGCTGCAGCAAAACCATAGGGAAGTCCAGAGAACAAAGAAGAACATTCTTTTATAGAGGAAAGGGGGAGCTGGGAGAGACTGTTATAAACTAAAAGTCCATTGGTGTAAACTGGGAGTTTGAAGTATAGTGGCTTCTCATTGGCTGAGGTTTGGCCATCTCTTATTGGCTGGAATGTTGCTGGGGCAGGAAGAACTCTTGCTTCTCTCTCCTGCAGGGATAGTAAAGTAGCATTGACTTGCAGGGTTCCTCTTTTCCTGTTAGGTCTGCAGTTGACTCTAGTGCTGGGTATGAAACTCTATTCTAAATGAGGCTTCCTTATATTAATTTTCACAGATATATTTGTCTTATCTTTTGCCAATGCCTCAGTGTCTTGATTACTGTAGCTTTTTAGTAAGTCTTGAAGCCAGGTAGTGTCAGTAGTCTGGTTTCATTCTCTTTAAAAGTTTGTGTTGTTATTCTGGGTCTTTTACTTTTCTAATAATTTTAAATTTAGGTTGCCAATATCTGCAAAATAACTTCCTAGGATTTTGATTGGAGTTGCATTGAATCTATAGATTAATTAGGGAACAACTGACATCTTGACAATATTGAATTTACTTCCCATGAAGTATCTCTCCATTTATTTCGTTCTTTGATTTCTTTCATCAGTTTTACAGTTTTCCTCATATAGTGCTTTATATATTTTGTTACATTTATACATAAGTATTTAATTTTTGAAGGTATTAATGTAAATGGTATTGTGTTCTTAATTTCCAATTCTACTTGTTCATTGCTGATGTATAAAAAACAATTGACTTTTCTATGTTAACCTTGTGTCCTGTAACCTTGCTATAATTGCAAGGCTCGAGGATTTTTTTCATAGATTCTTTCAGAGTTTCCATATAGACAGTCATGTCATTTGCAAACAATAAAGTTTTATTTATTACTTCTGCAGATGTACACCTTTTATTTCCTTTTCTGGTCCTATTGCATTAGCTAGAATTTCCAGCACCGTTTTGAAAACAAGTGATGAGAAGAGGGACATCCTAGCTTCATACATGATCTTGGTAAAAAACACAAAAACAAAAACAAAAACAAAACCCAAAAAACTTCAGGTTGCTTATTAAGTTTGATGTTCACTGTAGGTTTTTTTAGTAGATGAGTGTTAGATTTCCTTAAATTACTTTTCTACATCTACTGATGGTTGTGTGAATTTTCTTCTTTAGCCTATTGATTTTATGGATTTCCTTAATAGATTATTGAATGTTAAGCCAGTCTTACATAGCTGGGATACATAACACCTGGTCATGGTGTATAAGTCTTTTTATACATTGTTCCATTTTATTTGTTAATATTATATTGAGGACTTTGTGTTTATTCATTGGGGATAGTGGTTTGTGCATATAATGTGTCTGCCTAGTCTTGGTATTAGCATACTACTGGCCTTGTAGAATGAGTTAGGAAGTATTCCCTCTGCTTTCATCTTCTGTAAGAGATTTTAGAGAATTGGTATACTTTCTTCTTTAAATGTTTGGTAGAATTAACCAGTGAACCCATTCCAGCTTAGTGCTTTCTATATTCAAAGGTTATTAAGTATTGATTTAATTTCTTTGATATGGGCCTGTTCAGATTGTCTCCTCCTTATTATGTAAGCTTTGGGAAATTGTATATTTCAAAGAATTGATCCATTTCATGTAGGTTATCATATTTATGGGTATAGAGTTGTTTGTGGTATTCACTATTATTCTTTAAAGCTCTCGATGTAGTGGTGATGTCCCCTCTTTAATACCTGATATTAATAATTTGTTTCACATTTCAAATGCATGACTGATTGAGACATTGTTGAGTTTTAATACTGACAAGAGGCTGGGCAAAGATTTATATCTTAGAGGGGCAGAGAAAGAATTTATAAGTTTTTTGTTTTTTTTTTACGTTTATTTATTTTTGAGACAGAGAGAGACAGAACATGAACGGGGGAGGGTCAGAGAGAGAGAGGGAGACACAGAATCCGAAACAGGCCCCAGGCTCTGAGCTGTCAGCACAGAGCCCGATGCAGGGATTGAACTCACGAACCGCAAGATCATGACCTGAGCCGAAGTCGGACGCTTAACCGACTGAGCCACCCAGGCACCCCTATAAGTTTTTACTAAAGATAAATGCTGTAAGAAAATGGAGGTCAGGGACCTATAGTCAGGAAGAAACCTACCTATAGTTTAGTCAAGTTGAGGGAATGTTAAGGATATCTTAAGTAGAAACTTCTGATACATAAAAACCATCTCCCTAAATTGTATACCTTTTATAGCATATATTTATACCCCAATGCTTATGCTGATGTATTTTAAAGTAAGTTACCAGTATTTTAACAGTGTTTGACAAGAATGTTTTCTGAGTCTTTCCTTGTCTGAAAATGTCTAAGCTTTTGCCTCACACTTGATTGGTATTTTGGTTTTGTGTAGAATTCTAAATTCAAGCTAATTTTCTTGAAAATATGAAGAGTTTTCTTTATTTCCTTCTAACATCCATACTTGCTCATAAAAACCTGATGATAATATGATTCTTCTTGTTTTTAAGGAGCAGGATTTTCATTATTTGTTTTTATTGGCTTTTTGGATTGCTGTTTAAGATTCTTGGTGATATGGCTGGCTCTTTTAATATATGTATTCAGCTCAATACTCAAGGTGCACTCTCAGCCTGAAGAATCATAGTTCTTGAACATTTTTGATGGTTTCCTTTCCTCCATTAAAAAAATTATCTTTTGGTGGATATTAGACCTATTTTACATATTTTTTGTTTTTTTCATGTTTTATTTTAAAACAATGTATTGATAATTTCTGTGAATTTTTCATTCTAATTAATTAGCCAACGGCATACTGTTTGTATTGTTGCAATATAAATATAAATGATTATATCAGTTAATTAGATGTTTTCAAAATATTCACTAATTTGTTGAATATTTATCTCTTATTTATTTATTTATTTTTTAATTTATTTATGTCTTTTTTATATCTTTTATTTCCTACAGTCAGGTTTCCTGTTTTTCTATTCTGATCTCTTTTACAAGGTTTTTTTTTTTTTTTAATCTTTTTCTGATGACCTTATTGTTCATTTATATTTAATAATAAGGAACTTATTTGGATAATTCATGTTTGTACATTTGTTTTTTTTCTGAGCAACATCTCCTGTAAGGAAGCTACCTGAGGTAGGTGAATATTGTGGACTACCTTGATGCAAAGAATACATGTTGTTATGGTCCAAATCATGTCTTCCTTCGGCATCTTGTTGAAGTCCTAATCCCCAGTACCTTGGAAAGTGACTGTATTTGGAGATGGATTCTTTAAAGAGTTTATTAAGTTACAAGAAAGTCATTAGTCTGAGTCCTAATCTGAGTGGTGTCCTTAAAAAAAGAGGAAATTTGAATACAGACATGTAGAAAGACTGTGTGAAGACACAAGGATAAGATGGCCATCGAAAAGTCAGAGAGGGGCCTCAGAAGAAATCAACCATACTGACACCTTGACACTAATACATAAGGCTTAAAGTTTGTAAACAGGCAGCAACTTCTGTTTATGTATTTTACCAAATACAGAATGTTAAGGGTATTCTTCTGTTTGCTCTGAAAATCATTATTAAATTTCACTAATTAGAAATGATACAAGTAATGTTTACTAATATAAAAATGCAATGCAACTAGAAATGTGACAAAAAAAATCTACCTGGTTAGAAATAAGAATCATTTCTTAAAATAATTTTTGAGTCAAAGAAAAATACAAGCCACACTTTCAAAACTAAAACATTTATAGAAACTCCTTATATCAGCATCTTTATGGAAGAGTTAAAAGAAAGAAAGGCACTAAATATGCAACTCAAAAAGTTAGGGAAGAAAGAAAGTTAGGAAAAGATCAACAAGAAACCAAAAGAAAGTGAAATGAAGGAAAGAGTAAAACCAATCAATCAATCAGTGAATTAGAAACCAAAAAAAAACACAAAAAACCCAAAAAACAGTTGATAAATCCAATGTTGTCTTAAAAAATGAACAAAATATGGGGCGCCTGGGTGGCGCAGTCGGTTAAGCGTCCGACTTCAGCCAGGTCACGATCTCGCGCTCCGTGAGTTCGAGCCCCGCGTCAGGCTCTGGGCTGATGGCTCAGCGCCTGGAGCCTGTTTCCGATTCTGTGTCTCCCTCTCTCTCTGCCCCTCCCCCGTTCATGCTCTGTCTCTCTCTGTCCCAAAAATAAATAAACGTTGAAAAAAAAAATTAAAAAAAAAAATGAACAAAATAGACAATAACTAACAAATCTAGGGAAAGAAAAACAGTAAGAGAATACATACCCAAAATAAGATATAGCAAGAAGAAGATAACTCTCAAAACATTTTAATAATCCTGAGAGCATTGTCCCAATTCTATACCAACACATTTGAAATGTATATTTTTCTGGAAAAATATTCTTAATTAAAACTGACCCCAGGAAAGAGTTTTAAACAGCCCAGTCTTTATATAAGAAACAGTATATTCTCAAAGAGCTACCACCTCCAAGTGATCACTTGGCCTAGATGATGCTTTAAACATCAAAAAATACCACTGTTATTTAGATTGCCCTACTGAATAAAGGAGGCGGAAATTCCTTTTATGTACTCAGATTCCCCAGTAATTTCTCTGTGTTCTCAGCTTTGTTCCTGCCCTTCTGCGATCTATTCTATAATACAGGGTCTTGTGCCTCACAAACCACAGTTTCCAGACACCCATGCAAAATGATTTTTAGGTTCTGCAAATGGGATATGCCAGTGGAAATTTTGGTAGAATTTTGCAGAAATAGAGAAGTGATTTTATCTTCCTTTTTTTCCCATGGTGTTTCACAGTGCAGGGAAACTGGAGCAGTGGTTTGGTTCAGAGTGATGAATGGCAGAGATAGCTGCAGCCAGTAACAAGAGCCTGGGAATGTTGTCTCCTTATTTCCTCCTTGGGCAGTGTGGTTCCCAGCACACAGCCTTGGCCTAGATGCCCGTGATTATGGATTCCATATCTGGCAGCTTGACTCGAATAAAAGCTGTAACAATTGTGACACAGAGATCCTGGGTTTGCAGTTGGGTTATTTATTGGTTTGAAGTAGTGACTGAGTTTTAGTAATGTTACTTTCTTCTCTTTTATTCCTCTACTGCCTGTAACTCCTGTAACTCTATGCACTTTATTCCTTCTGTTTGAAGTACGTAGAATTGTTTGATTTCAAATAGATTGTAACAGATGCACTGATAAAATATTAATACATAAATCCAATATGATTTCACATAAAGGATAACTGTGAACCATTCTTATTTATGCAAATACTGATGCAGATATTTGAAATAAAATAGTATTAGCCAGTAGATGAAAAAGACATTAAAATTAATAAATAATGACTATAAATGAGATTTATTTTAGTAATCCAGGGATGGAACAAAATTAGAAAATCCATTAATATAATTTATGTTTTAAATGGATATAAAGAGAAAAAAATCATATTATTACCATGAAATGTTCTACACAAAATCAAATACCTTTTCCTAATGAAAACACTCAATAGAAGAGTAATGGATTCAGTGCTTTTCAAATATGAATAATCCATATCTTAAATAATGGGAAATGCTGGACTACTTTCTGTTAAATTCAGAGAAAAGGTAAATAAGGCTCATTTTTACTCCAGTTTTCAATATTGTGTTGAAGATATTAAAAAATATAATCAGATAAAAGAAATATTAGAGGTGTGAAGGTTAGGAAAAAAGGTAAAACTCTCCCTGCAGATGATATGATAGTTTACCTGGAATACTATCAAAAAATCAAAGAAAATTAGAGGGTTGTGGAAAGAAAGAGGGAGGGAGGGGGAGAGAGAGATGCAATTAAGTACCAATAAAAAAAAAAACAAATGTTTTAATATCGAAGGTCTTTTCATGGTTAATTTTATGTCACCTTACCTAGGCCACAGTACCCAGTTATTTAGGCAAACATTATCTTGTATGCTTTGGTGAAGGTAATTTTTGATGAGGTTAACATTTGAATCAGATTTTGAGTAAAGCAAATTACCCTCTATAACGTAGGTGAGCCTCATCCAATCAGTTGAATATTTTTATGGAAAAAAGTCTACTCTTCCCTGAGGGATAAGGAATTCTGCACAGACTGCCTTCTGATTTAAGCTGCAATATCATTTCTTCCTTGGGTCTGCAGTCTTCCAGTCTATCCAGCATATTTTGGATTTGTCAGCCTCCATAATCATGTGAGTCAGTTCCTTAAAATCTCTCTCTGTATACCTATGCTTCATTGGCTCTGTTTCTCTGGACAACCCTGGCTAACACAGTCCTCATATATAAAAACAGTACCCAGTTAGAAGGTGTAATCTATGGAAGGACCTATTATAATAAAAAAGTAGTATCCCTTGGTAATATTCCCATGAATATACTGACCGAGAAAGGTACAAAACCTGAAACGAGGAGAACTGTAAAACACTTAAGAAGGACACAGAAGTGGTATAGGATAAGATGACTGAATACCACAGGTGTTCATTTGCCCACGTCAATAAAATGTAATGCAATCCCAATAAAAATATCAGCTTTTTTTGGGGGGCGAGGTTGGGGTGGTGGTTATGGGGATAGATAAATTGATTCTGAAGTTCATATGGAAAAACAAATATCACTAATGAGATTTCTTTAAAAAGTAATGTTGGAAGAGGGCTTAATTCAATCAATGACTATAATTAATAACCCAGCATCCCTAATTAAAAGAGTGCAGTGTCAGAATGTAAATGAACAAACCAATAAGTAGGGTAAAAATCCCCAAATAGATAATGGTAGATATTCAAAATATAGCATATCATAAAGACTACTCAAATCATTGGGGAAATGATGGATTTTGTCATAAATCATGTTAAGAATTCTTGATAGCCATTTCAATATCATGATGTTGAAACTATATTCCTCAACAGGTAGCAGGATAAATGTCAAATAAACTGGAATTATAATTCTAAAAATGTAAAACAGAAGTACTGGAATAAAGTGAGTGAATTTTTGTGTAGCTCTGAAACATGAAAAGTTGCTTTACCTAACTTATTATAAAATATAAATTAAAAGTAAAATTCAAGTATCAGGGAACAATACAGAGGTTTGACAACAAGCCATATGGCTAAAGTTTTGGAGAAGGGAGAAACACAATGCTCTGAGGAGTATAAAATGTTACCATTGCTATGGAAGAAATTAGCAATATTTAACAAAGCTAACTATGCATTTCATTGTTCCCCAGCATCCCAACTTGCAAGAACCTACCCTGAAGATAAGCCTCTATAAATGCAAAACAACATATGTGCAAGAATATTCACCATGCATTATTTGTAACACCTAAAAATTGAAAAAACAAATGCATTTCACCTGAATGGGATATGTTTAATAATGAAGTCTCATGCATTGTGAAAAAGTAAATAAAGGGGCCCCTGGGTGGCTCATTTGGCTGGGCATCCAGCTCTTGATTTTGGCTCCAGTCATGATCTCACGGTTTGTGAGATGGAGCCCCGCATCCAGCTCTGTAACAATGGAGACTGCTTGGGGTTCTCTCTTCCTCTCTCTCTGCCCCTCGCTTACTCAAGTTGTGTGTGTCTCTCTCTTAAAATGACTAAATTAACTAAAAAAAAAGAAAAAGAAATAAACTATTTGCAGAAGTTAAAAGTAATAATAATAATAATAATAATAATAAAAAAAACCCAGCCTGGATTGATAAACCAAAATTTAACAAAATTAAGTAGCATTTAGGGAGTGATGTGAAACTAGTGAATGAAATACCGCAAGAAGTGAGTTTTCTATGCATATCTCTTGTGGACACTCTTGTATGCTAAAGAGACCCTCATCTTTGTAACTGTAGCTAGCTCACTACTCCCTGATAAAGTATAGCAGTCTTCTCACCCCTCCATTCTTCCTGAAGACTACTACTAGTAAGACAACACAGACTTCAGGCTCCATTCCCACTCGTCATAGCCATTGGACCAATAACTAGGTTTAAGTCACAACATAATCAAGCCAGGGAACTGCTGCATTGAATATGAGAAGAAAGAGAATAGACGTGCCTTCTAACAAAGACACCAATTATACCTCCTTTTATTTTAATAAAAGTTAATGATCTGCTCTTAAGTGCTTTTTAAACCTGAATACATAATCCATGGAGGTATTATCCATGACTCTCTGGCCTGGCATGTCCATATTTGGAGTGAGTCAGCTTATACTCAGTGATGAATAGGTGGAAAGTGTCCAACAGACTTTGTTCAGGAAATGCAATTGATATTTTCAGGAACATAGCCAGAAATTTGGATTTACATACAAACGTGGCAGCTATCCTTATCCCCCTCTTCACCGCCTGAAGCAAAAGTACTGGTTCATAAGAACATTGATTCATAGAGGTTCCCATGAATACAGGAGCATGTTTCATTGATGGTTTGGTTAAGGTGAAAGTAAATGGTGCCCAGTGGGTGAGAGGAACCAGCCAGCTCCATTCCGTTGTAGAAGACTGACTACAGTAAGAGCTACGCGGCTCAGAGAACTCCATTGCCTCAGACAGTGCTCTCCAGGGCCAGGCTTATATTTTTCCCGAGTCTTGGGCTGTTGCCAATGGCCCAGCCATCTGGTATGCCATTTACTTCAAAGATTGCAGACTACTAGATTAAAAAATCAGCCTGTTGGGACTTGAGAACTGCGAAAATAAATTCTAATTTCAATCCAACAGTCTGATTCACTCTTGTTGATGCCCATGGTAAGAGCCTGTTCCCTAAGACTTACTGGAATAAAGCTGTTGATCAGGCCTGCATCACCATTGCCATTTGGATTTATCATTGCACCAGACATCTACCAACACATCTACCAACAGAGAATGGCTGTATGGTAAAGGACTATATACTTATCATTAAGAAGCTGCAGTGCATTCTAGATTTGGACCTTTTGCCAAAAGGCCCCTTTGTCTCAATGAAGGAGGCCATATTGAATGAGATACTGACTCTGCCTGCTTCTGGCAAATTGACTATATTTGATCTTTGACCCTGTTCAGGCTACCAGTGGTGCCTCCCTGCTGTTGACACATGTTTATGTTATTTGTATCTGATGAGCTTTTTCTGGCCATTGTTATGGCTCATCAAACTTAACTGTTCCATTTTCATCTTAACCATTTGTAGTCTGACATTATTATGCCCTTAGTTTGAAAGACACCCACCAATGGGCTGATAGTCTGTGTATTTCATGAACATTCATATTCTCTATCAACTGCAGGTTTCTGGCACTGCTGAGCCCTCTAATTAACTCCTTAAGAATCAAATCAAAAGGATTTCTGATTCTACCTCCCTCCCTCTTTATGGTCCACAAGCCTTAATAAAGCAGTTTGGTCACTGAATGTAGCCATCCCCTGACAGGGTTCACTACTTCTTGGTCACCTACTGGTTAATGACCAGGGTAATAGTGGGGAGTTATGTAGACTTAATTTGAAGATTTTGCCTTGCACTCCGACCATTCCTAAGCATGGTGCATCTTTTTTTTTTTTTTTTTTTTTTTCCCTGACAGCAAATCCAGGCCATATTGGTGTGTATGTCTTCTTGGTGGCAGCCCAGCTAAAAGAGAGGCTAGTATATTTAAACGAAATTCTGACTTAGTCATCCAGATTCTCTTGTTGGATTGACATCCTAGATCAAAAAGATAATGACACCTTGGTTGGTACACTGCTAGCCAAGTACCACATAATGACCTATGTAGGCCAAGGTAGGGTATATAATGAGTCTGTAAATTTTATAAAAATTCCTTTTTTCCTTTTATACTTGGCCTATTCCAGATGAAAGGTATAGGAGTAAGTAGAGTATGAGTTGAGAAATGGTGGAGTTAATAGCTACTAATATGAGACACTTATTATTCCAGAGACATGAAAGGAGAGCAAAAATCCCAATGCTTGAGGAGGAAACAGCTTAGACTCCAAGGGAGTGGGAAACAGTGCTCTTTGTCCCCTTTGTCCCAAAGTACAGCCTTATAAAACAATCACTGAGCAGCAGTTGTGACTAGTAATTGACCTGCTACTCAGTTTGTCATCTCCATGCATGTGCTTTGAAAACATAAACTAGTCATGTAGACTTGACCAGTCCTGGAATATTCTGATGTATTAGATGCTATCAGTGGTATGTTCTGAATGTGGAGTCTCCACCAAACATATGGACCAGCACAATTTTGTTTCAGTTCAGTGGATACAAATTTAAATGCTTTTTCTGATACCTGAGTAGCTGTGGGTTAATGCATGATGGCAAGAGGAGCTTCAGTCATCTGGTGACCTGGCCCATGTGGCTTAACCAAATAAATGCAATCATGACCCAAGTCAGGTTTAACAGTAAATCCTGAATTGCAATGACCTGTGATCCTTCAGGTTATACGTTTGTAGTTAGAAGATATGGGGCCATAGAATAACTTTCCTTTGTGGGATGGTGCTTTTGGCCCATCTGTGATCCACTGTAATAATTGACACTGATATGATAAATCAGAAATTCAGTTTTCACTGTGAATTGAAATGGATAAAAGACTGAACTTATACTACATCTAAGCCATCTGAATTAAGACCAATTAGTCTCATCTAGGGCTTATTCACAGTTGGCTGAATCTGTGACTATAAGAGGTCTAGTTTAGGTGAATGCAGAATGGCCTCATTTTGACACCTAGATTCTGGTTAAAGGCAGCCTTTCTCAAATACTTACTAAAAATGGGATCAATTTGGTCCTAGCCTCTACTGGTAAGAATAATCATAGTGGCCAACTGAATAGCATACACAAGTGGAAATTTGAGTTCAGCCAAGAGCATATAGGAACAAGGGGTGGGTTGTAGGGAGACATAATCTACCACGGGCCCTAAGCATCCCTGAATAACCATGTGGTGCCAAGAATTCAGGGCCCTGATTGCTCTCTATCTGGCTGCTTTTCAGGGTTTAAGTGAGCAACCTTGAGAGACAAGCTACTCTTTCCATCTGGTAACAAGAACAGTTTTGCACAGCACTCCTCTGCATCACATTTTGTTACCTGTGGGACTTGGGGTCAAGGGAAACTGACAGTCAATGATGGTCATGCCCCTCGGTGTGTAGTATGTAATAACATCCTCTGTTTCTGATTCAGAAGTCTCAGGTGTTCTCCCAGCACCCATGAATGTAATAGGATAACTTAATAGCTTCTAGGTGGGACAAAATCACATTACAGTTATGACAGTAATTTTCACCTTTTAACTGATAAATTTATTCATCTTCTTTTATTATGATTACTGGCATGTGAGGACTTTTCCTTTGCATCTTATTTTATATATTTCAATTTTTTCATAATTTTTAAGAAATTTTGCAATTTCTTACATTTTCATGAAATATTTTTGTCAGCCCCCTGTTTGGAAGTTTTTTATTCTATTTAATTCTGTGATAATTTTGTATAAATTTTATCATGGTTTCCCATGGTAATTTCACATGTAAATTGAGCTCAGCCTCTCATGAGAGTAGTTCTTGGCTACCAATTCCCTGTTGAAACTATTACTGCTATCGTCTTCTACCACCTTGAAGTTACCAAAACCAGTAGGATTCCCTGGTGAGTTTTTTTCCTGATTGATGTTTTCCAGATCATCCTTTCAATGAGGATGCAGTCTTTATAGCTTTTTGCCTCTATGATAGAGTCACATATAGTGCTTTCCATTTCTCATGGCCCTAAAGGTTATTCTCCTATGTTTGAGTTTAAGCAACAAAACCTTGGGGTCCTGTTATTGGCATTCATTCTAAGAACAGTTATGACTTCCATGTTCACTTGCCACTTATTATTTCTATTCTAATATCTGTAAGTTCAAAATTTCCTTTATAAAATTATTGAATGAATTCATATCCTTTGACAAGTATTATTTTTTTGTTTCACAAAGGTGGATTTCCAAACCCTGACCAGGAGTGATGTCAGGATAGGAGAAGCCAGTCTCTAAATCCTCACTGAAACGCCAGTTTTAATAATCACTTGATGAGAAGACCTTTATGAGAGTAGAAGTCTAGCTGAGAGGTTCTAGCACCTTGGGGAAGCAAAAATTGTGAGAATTAATGCATATTCCTGGGATATGAGGATGATTCAATATATGCAAATCAATAAATGTGATATGTCACATTAGCAAAAAAAAGGATAAAACCCACATGATCATTTCTATAGATGCAGTAAAAGCACTTGACAAAATTTAACACCCATTCCTGGTAAAACTGTCAACTAGGTATAGAAGGAATGTACCTCAATATAATCAAGGTCATATATGCTAAGTCCCTTGTTAACATTATACTCCATGATAAAATCGAAAAGCTTTTTCTTGAGTATTAGAAACAGGAAGACAAGGATGTCCACTTTCACCACTTTAAGTCAACATAGTACTAGGAGCTGTAATCTGACAAATTAGGTAAGAAAAAGAAATAAAAGATATCTAAATGAGAAAGGAAGAAGTAAAATTGTCTCTCTTTGTAGATGAAATGTTCTCTTATATAGAAAACTCTAAAGACTCTACCAAAAATGGTTTAGAGCTAATCAGCAAATTCGATGAAGTTGCAGGAAACAAAGCCAACATACAAAAATCAGTTGCATTTCCATATACCAACAATGAACTATTTGAAAAAGAAACTGAAATAACAATCCCATTTGCAATGGTATCAGAACAATAAAATACTTAGGAATAAATTTGGTCAAATAGGTGAAATATTTCTATACTGAAAATTGTAAGACACCAATGAAAGAAAGTGAAGAAGACTCAAATAGAAGAATATCCCATGTTTATGAACTGGAAAGAATTAACATTGTTAAAATTAAAACTGGCCAAAAGGATCTACATATTCAATAGCATCCTTATCAAAACTCCAATGTAATTTTTCACAGAAAAAAAAATCCTAAAATTGACATGGAACCACAAAAGTTTCCAAAAAGCTAAAGCAGTCTTGCACAAGAAATAGAGAAGCTGAAGGCATCATACTTCCTGACTCCAAATTATATTTCAAAGCTGTAGTTATCAAAATAATATATGCTATTGGCATAACAGACATATAGGTTGATAAGACATAATAGAGAATCCAGAAATAAATCCATGTGTGGGCTAACTGAATCTCTAACAAAAGTATTGAGAGTACAAAATGGGAAAAGGATAGTTTCTTCAATAAATTGGGAAAAATGGATATCCACTTGCCAAAAAATGAAATTGGACTCTAATTTTATACCATATACAAAAGACAACTTGAAATGGAATAAAGACTTAGATGTAGGACCTGAATAATAAACTCCTAGAATAAAACTTGGGGGGAAAGCCCCTTGATATTGGTCTTGGCAAAGACTGAATGTGACACCAAAAGCACAGGCAACAAAAGCAAAAATTAACAATTGGGATTACATCAAACTAAAACATTTCTATATAGCAAAAGAAACAAGATAAAAGTCAACTTATTAAATGGGAGAAGATATTTGCAAACCACATCCTTGATAAAGGGTTATAGCCAAAATAATATAAATAACTCATGCAGCTGAATAGCAAAACAAAACAAAAAAGCAACCCCCAAATCCAACTAACCTATTGAAAAAATGGGCAAAGGACCTGCATAGACATTTCTCCAAAGAAAACCTACTAATGGCCAACAGATATATGACAGTGTACTCATCATCATTAATCATCAGAGAAATTCAAATCGAAACCACAATATCACTTTACACTGTTTGGATGAATAAATAATGATTAAAAAAAGGATAGCAAGCATTGACAAAGATATGGAGAAAAGGGAACTATGATACATTCTTGGTGGCAATGTAAATTGGTCTGGTCTAGCCATTATGAAAAGAATATTGAGTTTCTTCAAAAAATTAAAAATAGAACCATGTGATCCAAAAATCTCACTTCTGGGTATTTATCTAAAGGATCTTAAAGACATATTAGCTTTTCTGTGATCATTCAAGTACTATTTAAATAGCCATGGAAGCATCCTAAATGTCCTGATGGATGAATTTATAAAGAAATTTATATACATGCAATGGAATGTTATTCAACCTTAAAAAAGAAGGAAATTCCAACATTTGTAACAATATCGATGAACATGGGTGATATTTAGCTAAGTGAAATAAATCAGACACAAAAAGACAAATACTCTATGTTCTCACTATGTATGGAATTAAAAATTTTAAAGAAAATCTAAAATTCACTATGTATGAAATTGAAACTCATGGAAGCAGATAATAGAGTGATGGTTAGCAGGACTAAGGGAAGGAGGAAATGGGGAGGTGATGTCAAAAGGTATAGGATCTACACGATAAGTTCTGGAGATCTATGATAGAGTGTAGTGCTTATAGCTAATGATACTGTATTGTTTACTTAAAAATTGCTAGGAAGGTAAATCTTATGTTTTCTTAACACATAGTAACAAGAAGAAGAATAAGGAGAGGAAGAAGACGTGGTGGTGGTATTGTGGGAGGAAGTTTTGGGAGGTGATGGACGTGCCTGTAGCCTCATGATGGTGGTGGTTTCATGGGTATGTACCTCCAAACTCATTGATTTGTATATATTAAATACTTTACATATATCAATCATACCTCAGTAGAGTGGTTAAAAAATTAATAATATGTAAACAAAAACCCAACAAACCCTGTTATTATGAGTGTGGGATAGATGTTATGTCACCTTTTTGTTACAAGAGCAAATATTTTAAAGTTAGGAGGATATCTTTATAATCTGATAAATTCTTGTTCTTTTATTGCCAGATTTTTTGGTATAAAATGGGAAACAAATTTGATCTCAAAAGCTAGTTGAAGGAATTAAACGAGTAATCTGTTTAAAAATCCAGTAGAATGCCTGGAGAGGAAGTACAGTGAGTGCCCCTCCCTAGATTTCCTCGCTTCTGTTAATAGCACCTGCATTTGCATCTGGGAAACTACCCTTCCTCTATTCCTCACATTCGTATTTGAATCATTCTTCAGATTTCCAATTCCTGGCCAGACTAAGTCAGGGGGACCTGCTCACCCCATACATTTGAATCTTGAACCAAGCAATCTGAAGATGGACCTTACCAATTTTAAAAGTGGTACTCTGAAAATTCCTTTCATAGGTGTGACTTAGATTCTCATGCCTGTCATTTTGGAGTCCCAGTGCATCAGAGTTTTCTTTTTTGCTTTGGACTTCCCATAATTTTTCAAATAAATTCTGTTCTTGCTTGTGCTAAAGTAGATATCCATTGGTCTTACAATTAAGTATTTCTAACGGATATATTTGAAATTAATAATCATCAACAAGAATCCATTTATTTAACAATATTTGTTGAATATTTATGCACTAGGCACTTCATGGTTTGCTAGAGATATATGAAAAAATTCCGCACTCCAAATTTTTATAGTCTAGTTTTCATATTCTCCTTTTATATCTTTCTTTCTGTGTCTTCATTTCATGTCCTCATTGTAATTGCATTCTTCTGGAATTGTTTAAATATCTGAAAATCAGATTTCATGGAGGATGGTCACCTGCATTTTCCTTCTCTTTTAGACCCTACACACTGCTACCTATGTTTTCATGCCTATGATCCCACTTTTACTCTCTCTAGAGGTAGAATCCTTTGCATTCCTATTAGCCACAATTATAAATTTAAGTGAATTATTAAATTTGAGATGGTAGCATAAACTATACAGGGATTAGAATTTTCACAGCATCAGTGAGCTTTTATAATAAATTATTTAGAATGTGAAATATTTCTTTCTCTCGCACTCTCTTTCTCTTTTGTCTCTTACCTAGTTGGAATTGTGGATCTGGTAGGAGTACCCACTGAGGGGCCTCACTGTGTCTGCAGTGAGGTTCAAAACAAAGTAAGGAGATTATGTATCTCAGAAACAAATACTTCTTCCAAGGGGTCATTACTTCTGATTTTCTTTGATTTCATGAGGTTGTTCCACTAGTATACTGGCACTGTATTCTAATTCCTCTGGTATTTTCCAGTACTCACAGTGCTACGATGGAAAATTCTAAGCCCAGGGTATCAGGGTATGTTTGGCTAGATTCTGATTCAGGCCTAAAGCTAACAGGGGAAAATGCTGTCCTTAAGGCTCCACATGGCCAGTCCACTTCATAAAAGTAGGAGACTTCAGAGAAATATGGCACTAAAGATAGTACCTTGTGAAAAAATTAGTTGGTAGTAACTTCTCTATAACTATGTCTTATCTGAGGTGTGCAATTTATGGTTTCTATTTACGATTTTTTTTAAAACTAAGCAGTTTTACTACTACATTACCTGGCCCACAATTGTGGATCAGACATTAACTGAGCATCTGATAGATTCCAGACACTGTTTCTGGCACCTTAAGCATAACTACCAATTAAACAGACAAATTTCTGCTCTCAAGGGAGAGACAATAAATAAGTGAAACAGAAGAGCATAAGCATAGGGTTTTAGAGTATGAACTGTGGAGCTACACTGCCTAGATTGAAATCACAGTTTAGCCACTTTCCCCCCAAGTTTTATTCTAGGAGTTTATTATTCAGGTCCTACATCTAAGTCTTTATTCCATTTCAAGTTGTTTTTTGTATATGGTATAAAATTAGAGTCCAATTTCATTTTTTGGCAAGTGGATATCCATTTTTCCCAATTTATTGAAGAAACTATCCTTTTCCCATTTTGTACTCTCAATACTTTTGTTAGAGATTCAGTTAGCCCACACATGGATTTATTTCTGGATTCCTATTATGTCTTTATCAGCCTATATGTCTGTTATGCCAATAGCATATTATTTTGATAACTACAGCTTTGAAATATAATTTGGAGTCAGGAAGTATGATGCCTTCAGCTTCTCTATTTCTTGTGCAAGACTGCTTTAGCTTTTTGGAAACTTTTATGGTTCCATGTCAATTTTAGGATTCTTTTTTTCTGTGAAAAATTACATTGGAGTTTTGATAAGGATGCTATTGAATCTGTAGATCCTTTTGGCCAGTTTTAATTTTACTTATTTTATGTTATGCTATTTTATACGCTAGTGGGAGTGGAGCAGAGGAAGAGAGAGAGAGAGAGAAAATCTTAAGCAGGCTGTATGCTCAGAGCAGAGCCTCATGACCCTGGGATCATAACTTGAGCCAAAATCAAGAATCAGATGCTTGACTGACTGAGCCACCCAGGCGCACCTTGACAGACTTATTTAACATCTTGATAGTGTTATCATCAGATATCCAGGTCTCAGATTAAATTGGGAAAATTATTCATTTCCTACATAATTTCCATAATGGGATTTTTTCTCCCACTGATAATCATAATATCAAAATATTTTGGGGTAAAAAATAAAGAGCTTTTTTAGAAATTATATGACATGGAAAGTTAAGCTCATGTATCTTATGCTAAGAAAGTGAAAAGTAAAAATGTTTACTGTATTTAAAATTTAATAACATGCAAAAGATATGTTTTATAAGATTTATAACTGTGAACCTCAAGATGCCTTTTGAAGCAGTAGGGAAAATTACTAGATAAGAATCCCCGTTGTCCTTTGTACACAATCCTCCTAAGCCTCAGAATAGCTCTTATTATTTGCTTTCTCAGTGTATCTGCATATTTTTCTTTATAGAATAAGACCATATTTTTCTGTATTTTCACAATAATGCCATTCCAAGGAAGTTAAATATTTATTTCACTTATTCTTGGCAACACTTTAGTATTCTTTCTGTGAAGTAATTTCTGGGGAGTTAAAAATAGTGTTTAAAAAATCACTTCTACTTTCAGCCCAGACTGTGAGACACATTCAAAATATGATTTCCAGAAAGTGCAGGAGGTGTGTAATGGGTGCTTTCTTTTTTTTCTATGGCCAGTGAGATTCGAAATTTCAATTTCTCCTTTCTGACTTATCTGTTGCTTGACATGCTCTATAAAAATAAATTGTCTCGTCTTTGGCTTTCCACCTGCGAATCTTCTACATTTAGTAAGTAAAATGTTAGGGAAAGTCTTTGAGTCTGTTGTCTGAGGGTGTCTAATAATTTTTATCAGCAAATTTATAAAGCCAGATACATTTTATTAAATGTTTATTGAAAAACTTTGTGCCAGAGAGGTTTGTTTAATGAGCAAATGATTTGAACAGAGAAGAGTCTGTTCTTCATATATGGCATGAATATTATTTATGACTCAGTTCTGAATAGATAATAGGAAAGACAAGGTCTCTGCCCAATGAGAGGAAAGGCAATACCAGTTTCAACACCTCTCACGTTTTTAGGCAACTGGTGGAAATAGAACAGAAACTGTCTATTCTTCCACATTGAGGACAATATAGTATAGAGTGATTTATACTGATGTCTTTTCGAGGATTCGTTAGTGTAACATTTGACAAAAAGAAAAAAAACAGCAAAATATTGGCAAAGTAATTTCAGTGGCATCTGGAAGTCTCATACTCACTTCTACTTCTTTTAGATTCTATAGTACATAATACATTTTTCCTTCAGATTTTCCATTTTATCATCATCATCATTCTTTTTAGAACCAGTTATTTTTAATGCGATAACCCACATAGGAAAATGCAAAAATAGTAATTGATAATTAATGTGATTTACTAAATAAAAGTACTATATTTAAATGTAAATTTTTGTTATTTTTTTACATATAAAATGTAAATTTTAAATGTAAAGTTACTTATTTATTTTTTTAACTTTTATTTATTTTGAGAGAGAGAGTGAGCAGGGAAGGGGCAGAGAGAGAGAGAGCAAGAGACAGAATCCTATGTAGGCTCCGTGCTGTCAGTGCAGAGCCCCATGCAGGGCTCAAACCCACTGTGAGATCATGACCTGAGCTGAGATCAAGAGTTGGATGTTTAACCAACTAGGCCACCCAGGCTCCTCTAAATGTAAATTTAAATAGAATTTTTATAACAGGAATGTAAAGGGAGGCAAATGTTTTTATTTACATATATAAAATAGTAATTTTTTAAAAAAAAATTAATGTTCATTCGTTTTTGAGAGAGAGAGAGCGAGCGAGTGAGCACAAACAGGGCAGGGCCTGAGAGAGAGAGAGAGAGGGAGACACAGAATGTGAAGCAGGCTCCAGGCTCTGAGCTGTCAGCATAGAGCCTGACATAGGGCTCGAACTTAAAACCGTGAGATCATGACCTGAGCCAAAGTCTGACGCTTAACCACTTAACTGACTGAGCCACCCAGGTGCCCCGTATGAAATAGTAATTTTAAGAAAGGGAATTTTATTTGTTTTAGCATCTTTCCTGACCAGGTCATCTTTCTCTCTCATCTCCTTCCCTTCACTAAAATTATACTTCCTTGTGGGAATACTGAATTATAGTTCCTTCATGATGTACTGGAATTTTTCTTCTCATGCTTTTTGTTCCCCTGGCCAGCTGGTGGAGAGGTGAGGAAGGAAGCATTATAATTTGTATTCATGCAGAATCTCATTCTTTCTCCATTAATATTACCTTTTGTTTTCATTCACCAGCTACCAATTCCCATGTATTTATTAATTTTTTGTTATTTGGTGTTTTCATTATGCTACCCCAAACTCTCAAAATGCTATCCATCATTCTTTAATTCATTTTAACAATATGTATTTGAACCTCCTTCAATTTATTGCTCAAATGTCACCTTTTACCAGACCTACCTGACCATCGTATTGTCACATGCCTGCCCTGTCCTGTATTCCCAGCTCCCTTCACCCTGGTATTAATTTTTTTTTTTTTATAGTATGCACTTCATTTTAACCTAACATACATTTTATTTAGCAATCACTTATGTGGTCCTTTCTCTATGCTGGACACTATCCTCAGTTACTTATAAATACTATTTAATTTTAATAATAACCTTTTGAAGTACCTTTGTTTAATAACTAAGGAAACAAGCACAGAGGGTTACTAACCTGCAAATATTAGAGAGCTAGAAAGTGGCTAAACTATGATTTCAATCTAGGTAGTATAGCTCCACAGTCCATACTCTAAAACCCTATGCTTATGCTCTTCACTTATTTATTATGTTTCACTTATTTATTATTTGTCTCTCCCTTAAGAGCAGAAATTTTGTCTGTTTAATTTGTAGTTATACTTAAGGTGCCAGAAACAGTGTCTGGAATCTATCAGATGCTCAGTTAATGTCTGATCCACAATTGTGGGCCAGGTAATGTAGTACAAAAAATTATAGCTTTTCTTAGGTCGGGAGAGAACATGAAATAGATATTAAATGAATAACCTCAAAAATAAGTACCTAGTTTCAAATATTGACAAAAATTATATAGGGAAACAGTTTAACATGGCCACATAATTTTGACTGGATTAGGTTAAAACATCTTGTTGTAAATAAATCTTTGAAGTCTACTCTAGACCTGAAGGGTTGACTAGAATTTATCCAGATAAATTGGGGGAAGTGACTTTCCCTGACCTAGGAAACTAGATGTGTTAAGTGTAACAGGTGAGACTGCATCTGAACTGAGTAGTTAAAATTCCAGTACAATTGGGGCACCTGGGTGGCTCAGTCGGTTAAGCGTCCAACTTCAGCTCAGGTCATGATCTCACGGTTCATGGGTTCAAACCCCATATTGGGCTCTGTGCTGACAGCTCAGAGCCTGGAGCCTACTTCAGATTCTGTGTCTCTCTCTCTCTCTCTGCCCCTCCCCTGCTTTCTCTCTCTGTGTCTCAAAAATAAACAAACATTAACAAATATAAAAAAATATAATTCCAATACAATTGGAAGTTATAGGTAGAAAGGAAGACCTGTAGAAAGGAGACTATGAAGCTATCTAGGAGTTCTATTGTAAAGGACCTTAGAGTTCATGTTAAGGTGTTTGGACTTTATTTTAAGATATTGGGAAGCAAAGTCTTCACGTCTTCAACAGTTAACAAACATGATTAGATTTACATTTTCAATATCTGAATGCAGTGCAAAGAATAGATTAATAGCAAGTAAGAGAGAAGTAGGCAATATGAGATGCTACCCAGCAGTAGAGTAATCTCAGCAAGAGATGGCAGTGTTTTAAACTAGGGTTGCTGCAGTGAAAATGAAGAAAACTGCACATTCAGGAGTGGAATCTGTTAGACTCACATGTTGATTGATACTGGAGATGAGGGAGGGGGAGGCATAGAACAGAGGGTTTTCTACATTCTGGTTTGAGTGACTGATCCTGCTGCCATTTAACCACAGGGAAAATAGAAAATAGGAGAATCACGTTTTAGGAGGTTAATCATATGTTCCATTTTGCACAGAGGACATATCTATGTGATGCTCTGGAGAAATATCTTTTGGGCAAGAGATTTGTCATTTCTTAGCACATTGAAACTATTACTACTAGTTAAAGCTGTTGGAAGAAATTTGACTGGTGAGATCTTTCAAAGTGAGAATAAAAGATTACCTAGGAGAATGAATGCCTTCATGATAACAGAATTTTAGATATGGCTAGAGCAACAGAAGTCTGCAACACCCTGAGGATGGATGGCAAAATGTAAATTTTGAGAATGCTTATCACAGTGTCGTTCATGGTAGCAGGGGTGAGGAATCAATCTAAATATCCATCACTAGAAAAATGGATAAATGTGATAGAAGTGTACCATGTATTACTATGCTTTTTTTAAAATAATGAACTAAAAATACAAAAATGGGTTGATTTTAAAATATTGCACTAAGTGACAAGACTATAAAATAATATATATAGAACATTGCCACTGTGTGATTATTTATACACAAGTAATGTGCACACTCATGTGCACACACATTATGTATTTTTAAATGATGTATGCACATCCAGTTGGATATTAAATCCATTACTTTGGCTATCTATAGAGAGAAGAAAAGGGAAATTATGAATTTGAAAAAAGAAAAAATAAGTGTGTTTTCCTGTATTAATGTTAATAGTGTGTCTTTGTTCTGAGATTTAACTTTTAATTCTCTGAACTTGAGTTAAAAGACTGTGAGAAAGGGTGCCTGGGTGGCTCAGCTGGTTAAGTGTCTGTCTGTTGATCTCAGCACAGGTCTTGATCTCAGGGTTGTAAGTTCAAGCCTTGCATTGGACTCCGCTCTGGGTGTGAAGCCTACTTTAAAAAACAAAAAACAAAAAATAAGGGCACCTGGGGGGCTTAGTTGGTTAAGCGACCAACTCTTGATTTCAGCTCAGGTCATGATTTCATGGTGGGCGAGTTCCATCCCTGCCTTAGGATCCATGCTGACAGTGCTGAGCCTGTTTGGGATCCTCTCTCTGCCCCTCCCATGCTCGCTTGCTCTCTCTCTCAAAATAAGTGAAATAACCAAAAAAAATAACAAACAAAACAAAAAAAGCCAAAAACAACTAAACTGAGAAAACTTCAGATTACTGTCGACAGAATCAACTGCTGGCATGATGTCAAGGAATATAAGGATAATGAAGTATCTGTTGGCTTTAGTAAAGCAGTAGTCATCAACTGCCTTAAAAACATTATGTTCAAAGAAAGCCTAGGCCTGAGTCAGATTGTCTGATTCAGGGATAAGTTAGAGTGGAAAAAATATGCCATTCTTTATTTTTTTTATTTTTTATTTTTTTAAATTTTTTTAATGTTTATTTATTTTGAGACAGAGAGAGACAGAGCATGAATGGGGGAGGGTCAGAGAGAGGGAGACACAAAATCCGAAACAGGCTCCAGGCTCCGAGCTGTCAGCACAGAGCCCGACGCGGGGCTCGAACTCACGGACTGTGAGATCGTGACCTGAGCCGAAGTCGACCGTTCAACCGACTGAGCCACCCAGGCGCCCGATATGCCATTCTTTAAAATTAAGTAGGAAAAAAAAAATATTCTGGAGGCTGGAAGTTCAAGATCAAGGTGTTGGCAAAGTCAGTTTCTCCTGAGGCCTCTCTCCCTGGCTCGTAGATGGTTACTTTCTCTCTGTGTCCTCACATGGCCTATTCACTGTGTGTGTGTGCACAGAGAGAGAAATCTGGTGTCTCTTCCTATTCCTGTAAGAACATCAGTCATATTGGATTAGGAACCAACCTTTATGACCAGATTTAATGTTAATTACCTTTTTAAAGGCTTTATCTCCAAATACTCTCAGTGGGGGTTTAGGGCTTTCATATATGAACATGACAGGGATGTAATTCAGTCCATAATGTAGAGTAACTTGCAAGAAATGAAAACTCACAATTTTACTCCAGAGGCAGTTTCAGTTTATATCCAAAATACCCACTTTGGTACAACTCAGAAAATCATCTTGCCTCAAACTGGTGAAACACCTATGGCTTACCAAAGTAGCAAACACAAAACGCATTTAGAATGCTTTTACAACTCAGGGCACATATGATTCCCAAGGAAAAATATGTCCTACTGAAGATGAGTTAATTAAGGACAAAAATTTAAAAGAGGTGAGTAAATAAATTATTTGAGACAGTAGATGCAGCAAACAACTATGGCAACTGGTTTAAAATGTTCATGGATGCAAATGAAGACAGAAACCAAGGCAATCAACCCCCCCCACCTTTATTTATTTATTTATTTATTTATTTATTTATTTATTTATTTATTTATTTAGAAGAGCATTGAATGAAAACCAAATAAAAATTCCGGAAAGGAAGAAAGTACTAAAAAGTATTGAAATAGACAAACATGCATGATGAATACATAGGAAGAGGAAATAAATATGAGAGAATCATATTAAAGTACATGTCAAGGGGCGCCTGGGTGGTGCAGTCGGTTAAGCGTCCGACTTCAGCCAGGTCACGATCTCGCGGTCCGTGAGTTCGAGCCCCGCGTCGGGCTCTGGGCTGATGGCTCAGAGCCTGGAGCCTGTTTCCGATTCTGTGTCTCCCTGTCTCTCTGCCCCTCCCCCGTTCATGCTCTGTCTCTCTCTGTCCCAAAAAATAAATAAATGTTGAAAAAAAAATAAATAAAGTACATGTCAGATAGAATGAAAAGGACACAGAAGGAGAAACATAGAATGACTTATTTCTAATAATATGTCCAGAGGAAAAACGATTAATGCAAGTGGGACAGAAGCAAGTTATGAAAATTGTGGCTAACAGATTTTCAGAATTGAAGGTGATAAGTCTGCAGATTGAAGGAGAATGGAGAGGCTTCAGCAGAATGGCACAAGAACATCACAAAACTGTAAACTTAAATGCTCAGAAGTCTCTTAATTAATTACAAAGGTTAAAATTACTTGACTGTATTAAAAAATCAAACTTTATTCTTGTCATGCTGTTTTGAAGGTTGAATTTAATTTAAATATTATGACAGAAAAGTTGAATGCAAGTGTAGTGAAAAAATATATTACCAGGAAAACCTTATGCAAAATAAATCAGTTATATGAATCTTGGTACCAGACAAAAATTTATTGAACTGAAGAAAAGCAATAGGTATTATTTGTAAGATCATTTCTTAAGGAAAAATGTAAAACCAAGAAATCATGAATCTGTATCCATTTAATGATAGAGCCTCACATTTTAGGACTTAAAGAAATGTAAGAAATATAAAGAGAGATAGAAAAGCTATGTAGTTGGCATTTTATTGTATTTCTCTCAGAAATACATCAATCAAGAAATGATATGACAGAATATTTGAACAACAAAATGAACATACATGATACAATTGACATATATAAATCTTGTACTTAAAGGATCCAATTGTAGTTGAACATGTCCCAGGCAAAAAAAAGAAATCACAACAAATTCTAAAGAATTTCTATATTATAAGTCACACGCACTCCCTATTAGTTCATAAAATTAGAAATCAATAGCAAAATAACCAATGAATTAATCATTTAGAAATGTGTAAGTGCTAAATAATTCATGTTAAGTGGAAACAATGGAGATTTAAAATAATTTGAATTTACATATTAAATCAGTACGTGTAAAATTGGGGACATGACTAAAATGTCAATTACAGAGATGTGTATTTTTGGTGATGTAATTATAAAGAATATAAAATTAATGAGTTGGGTAGTCACAAAAGTAAGTAACCATGGAGTAAACTAAAATAAAATATGAAGAAGGAAATAATAAAAGAAAATTAGAAAATTAGAAGAGACTTTGACACAAATTAACAGTAGAGATGATCAACAGTAACAAAAAACTTAGTTTCTTCAAAGGACTGAAGAAGTAGTCCCAACTCTGCAAAATTATTAGCAGCGAAAGAAAAAAACATATAAATGATGTTAGGAATGAAGGAGAAGACAAAGCTGCACATAAAGGAAATCATATTTTTAAAAAAACAGAGAATGCTATGAATACATTTAGTTCAGTAAATCAAAAATTTCAATAAAATCAGTGATTTTCTAGGAAAATGAAAATACTAAAAGTAGTACATAGAGAAATAGAACAATGACCAAAAAAAATACCTTAAATAAATTATATTTTTTAATATAGCATGTCTACCTCCATTGCAATAGCAGTACCAATGAAAAATTCTGGTTTAAACACCAAGTGTAATATTCAGCGATAGCATAGGAACGCCAGTAGGATTAATATTGTTCAACCTATCTAGATGTATAAATATTGGAAAAGAGGTGATTAATCTATTCATTTTTCTGATAATGTGTCTACAGAATTAAAGACTTTCAGGTAAAATGAAACAAAATTGAATTATAAGGGAAGTTGCTAAAGTGGCAAAAAACAAAGCAAATACCATTTTTAAAATAGTTTTATGTTATTTATCTACAACTAGAAATAGTAAATGAGGAAAATATCTAGAATAGAAATAAATTTGCCACTCTTAAGAATTGATTTAGCAGCAATGTTTAGGACCTAAATGAAGAAAACAAACAAAAAATCCGTTGAAAAACTGAAGCAGTTGCTGAACAAATGGAAAGGCAGTTAGTTATATGCCTGAGGAGGAATTGCGAATAAGATAAAAATGTCAGTTTTCCAAAGAATAGTATATTCATTTTCTGCAATTCTAATAAAAATTCCAGAACTTTCAAATTTCAAGTGTTAATTTACATATGAAGACTAAAAGTCTGAGACTTACCAAATAATTCATAGGAAAGGAGAATAGTGATGGATTGATTGTCATTTCAGGTACTGAAACATATTATAATAAAAATTGCATATTTGTAGAGAACTAGACATGTATCATTGGAGCTGACTAGAGCCTTTGAAAATAGATACAAGTAAATGAAACAATTTAACATTTTATAAATATTATATTTCAATTCACTGAGAAAAGGATGGTAATGTAGAAGTATAAAGGGTGTCCTTATCTGAAAATGCTTAAATATATTCAGCGTGGATCATAAATATGGACCATAAACTACAAAACATTAAAAAAAAGAAGACCGTTGAGGGGATGTATGTTTATCCTGTTATGAGAGGAGCTTATTTTGGTCAAGTCAAGATGCAGTACCTATAAATTGACAAGTCAGTGTACCTTAATTTTTAATTATATTTTTTGTGGCATAAAAAAAATATTTATTTTGAGGGAGAGAGAAGGAGAGAATCCCAAGCAGGCTCCATGCTGACAGCCCAGAGCCTGATGCGGGACTTGATCTCACAAAGTATGAGATCATAACCTGAGCCAAAATCAAGAGTCAGATGCTTAGCCAACTGAGCCTGTCAGGTCCCCCAGTGGCATAAAAATTCTTAAAAATCAGTTTGAGTGCAAAAATATTTTCTGTGCATGAGAGACAGATAGATACTTTTTTTCAACACACAAAGTATACTTAATTACCAACAACACAAAGACAACACCCTAATGTTTGTTAAATATAATAGGTAATATATAGGTGCACAAAACCAAGCGGCCGATGAACATATTTCATCCGATGAAAATACTCATATTTCCTGTTAATAAGGGAAACTCAAAATTAATAACTATGGTGTATCATTTTATACCACTGATTTGGTTAATGTTTTTGAGGTGGTAACACCACAGCTGGCAGGAATGCCATAAAACAAGTACTCTCATACCTTTCTGAAAACTATGCCTTTATTAAGGACCCCTACATAGCACTACAAACTGTCCAACCATCCATCCATTCGTGCATCCATCCATACATCCTCCCACTTGCTGAACACATGAACAAACATGTGCCAGGAATGGTGCTAGGCATGTATATTCAGATTATATCGCAAAGGAGAGTGTATTAACCAGACTTCTTTTACTTGGAAGAGACAGAAGCCCAACTCAAGGTAGCTCAAGAGAAAAGGAAAATGTGTTAATTTATGTATCTGATAACTCCTAGAATTAAGAATGCTGGGTTTAGAGACTCAAACGAGGTAAGCTGGTCTCCATATCTCTGTCTCTTGGAGAGAGTATTTCCATATGGATACACCGTGATCACCAACAGCCCATTAGTCATATAACAGCATATACCTTCCCCTCCATCACTTTGTGAGAAAACTCCTTGAGAGTGCTCTGGCTCTCTGGAACTGTGCAAGCATGAAAGAGTGACCAGATCCCTTGATTGCCTGGTTATATAGTCACCGGGGTGATGGTTAAGGAAAAGATATAAACACACTAAAGCAGTGGAATAGATTGCTCAGGAAGGAGAGATTCTCTTTCCCAAATGGGAGTAAAATAGATATTCTGGATTGGTTCCCTCCAACTTTATTCCAGTCTCCCATTTGTAGAAAATGAAGAGCTAAAATTATATCTCTAAGAGTTGTTTGCAGTGTGGGTATTGATCATGAATTAGGTTTTCACATTAGATTCACTGAAGCAAAATTTAGAGGGAACGGGAAGGAAGACATGTTCCTGTAATTTTGGAGTGTTCCTACTGACAATATTGTGAAAATGTGAAGGTTTTTTTGTTTGTTTTTGTCTTTTTTCTTTCTCTCTGAAGCATATCTTTCTGATATCCACTCTCTGGCTTCCCCAGAGGTGGTTGCTGTATGATCTTTCTTGTAGCATACAGTGGTAGACTTGGAGAGAATAACTGCTCTAGGGGTGTATTATGTATTGCTCTGTGAGTCCTTCAAGGAGGGAGGTCCAGCCTAGGACCCACTTGTTTAGAAAATTCAGTAAGTAAACAACAAAACCCTTCATTAGCAAGGGTGAAACCAGTAAGCACTTAAATTCCTTTCTGATTACAATGCCTACAGAAGGATATTCTTTCTTGGCCAACCATACATGCATGAACAAAGGGTTGAACAGAGATTCTTGGTAGACAAACCCTAACAGATATCCATAATGTCTATGCCACCACTTGTCTGAGGAGCATCCACATCCTATCTTCTTTCCATATATATATTATAAAAAATTCTGACTATCACAGGTAGAGGAGTTTTAAAGATGATTATGAGTCCACTATGTACTGACTGAACAACTAAGACACTCGACCTAAAATTAATAGCAACAACTGTTGTATTTCCCTTTTATTAGTTGTTCCAAATAATAAGATTGTATGTAAAGGTGTGTTATATTTATGACATATTTTCTGAGAAGAATTATTTATATTCTCTTTATGAAATTCAATGAAATGAAGGAGAAATGCTGATGGTTAAGATAAAAGATGGTAAAGATAAAAGATGTATGTGTCTATGTGTAAAGGTTAGGTTATGCTTGTTTGTACATGATTTTCTCTGAAGAGTATAATTTGTTAGACTAAATTTCATTACTGGGCATTTTTTTTTCATTAAAGGACACTGAATTTGTTAGGATAAATATTCTGGCTTCTCTCCATTTTCAGATTTAATAACTGAGCCAACTGAATGCATTTTTAACTTCAATATCTCCCTAGAAAATGTACTAAGTAACATTTATTGATGTGAGTACAATAGTTATTAAAATGTCAATCAAATTCTTTAAATTATACCCAAAAGCATCTGGTGAAGCAACTGAACTCACTCTAATTACATTATGAAAAACAGCAACTGAGAATCAGATCAATAGCCTGAGTTTAGAGCCATAAAACATATACCTGAGAAAAGGCTGTTTTGGGGAATTTTTAGATAATTGTTTATATCTAACTAGATAAAGTGAAGAGTGTTCTAAGGATCAATTTCTAATCACTCTCTAAAATAACAGGCCCTCATTTCCTCCTCCAGGATTTATAAACTGAGAATGAATTATACATGTTATAAACAATGAAAACGTATGAAAGAAAATTGGTATAAGAATCCATATTTCATAGTAGATGGTAAAATCGATGTCCAACAGTTTAAGAAAAATGTTACTCAAATTTCCTTTGTTTTAAGATCCATCAATGTGAGAATTTTCTTTCACTTTTTACTATGATAGTGAAATCTGGAAAATGAAGAAAAGCAAGGGAGAAGAGTATCTTAATTTCTGTCATTTCTTTGTATTCTCCCTTGAAGTGCCTGAAAAATTCCCCGGATTCTCTTTTTAAAACAGTATTATTTTTTATTCAGGAGACATTACAGGAAAAGTTCAAAGTACAAATATTTTCAATGAGTTTTATCAAGATATAACTTATATACCATAAAGTTCACCTTCTACAGTGTGCAATTCAGTGGTTTTTAGTAGATTCACAAAGTTGTACATCAGTCACAACAGTCTAATTCCAAAATATTACATCATCCACTCCCTTATAGCTTTTAGCAGTCACTCCCCATTTCTCCTTCCCCCTATCCCTGGCAAATACTAATCTGCTTTCTGTCTCTATAGATTTACCTATTCAGGACATTTCATATAAATGGAATTATACAGTATTTGGCTTCTGTATCTGGATTCTTTCATTTGGCACGAGGTTTTCAAAGTTCATTCATGTTGTGGATAGAATCAGTACTTCTTTTTATGGCCAAGTAAGATTCCATTGTGTGGATAAATGGTAATTTCTTTTTCTGGTTAGTTTGTCTCCTACCTCTGCATCCCACCCCTTTTCCTTACTATTTTTCTCTCAGACCTTTTTCTTCTATTTCACACGTTGCAAAGATTAATCACCAATATGCTTAATGTAATCTCGGGTCAAGACTTGATTACTTTGTCTTTCTAGATCACTATGCTTTGTAGTATATTGCCCCGATCTCAGCTGCTTATTCTGCTAAAGTAGATCAATTGTGGAGCGTATCAACCAGAATTTGAGTTTCACAGCATGGTTGTGTTCTTATGCAGTTTGCTTTGCCTAATTTTGTTGGTTTTCCTCCCTTTTGTACTTTACCAGGGAGTGCTGCTTAAGCAGGTGAATACAATAGGGTTGGCTCCCCAGGCTAAAACTCCTAGCCTGACATGGTCCAGGGCAAAGTGAGGGAGAAAGAAGTGTTAAGACAAAGCCCTCTATCTTAACTTTTCTTTTTCAGAGCCATCATTTTTCAATCATAAGAAATCATCATTTTTCCCTGTAATTATGTGTAGCTTTATGTTAGTCAGATCTGTATATGATTTCTGGCGTTCCCATGAATTGAAAATATCAAAGGAATTACCTGTATCTTATAGTACTTAGTTTAAAACATTTTTTTGGAGGGGAATGCTAAAAGTTTACGTCATGGCCATAGTGTATGGATTTTTTTTTTATGCCCATAGTGTATGGATTGGAAAGAAGGATGTCCCTTGTCTAAGAGAATGTTTTTGCAGTTTAAAATATTCGTCTTCATTTAGGGAGGAAATATCTCTGAACCCTAAAAATGAGGCAGTAGTGTCTAATCCCATGATTTCTTTTCTTTCTGATGGATGAACTCTGGTTGTATTAGTCAGGATAAGTTAGGTTATATTGTAGAAACAAGCAACCCTCAAATTTCAGTGGCTTACAAAAGCAAAGTTTAGTTTTTATTCAGTCTACATGTCCATTGTAGGTAGAGTTGCCAGATAAAATACTAAGTGTCCAATTTTGAATATCAGATAAAAAACAATTTCTAATATAAACAAGTCTCATGCAATATTTGGGATATACTCGTCCTAAAATGTTATTTACTGTTTATGTGAAATTCAAATTTAATGGATGTGCTGTATTTTTATTTGTTGGATCTAGCACCCCATAGTTCATCAGGAAAGCACTGTTCATTGTTGTCAGTTTCATGGTTGCAAGAATGGGAAATGGAGGCCATGTTCAACCAAGTATTGTTTCTTTGACCCCATGCTGTTAACTCATACATAATATTTCCATTTCATTTCATGTGCCAAACCAAGTCTCAGAGTCAGTGAGGTTCAGTGAACATTAAAAAAATAATACAGGCCACCGCATCAGAATTAGAGAAAGTTTCATTGATATGAATACAGAGTTTAAGAGAAGATGCATGCATTCAACACATATTTCTGAGTGTATAATGTATGCCAAGTATGCCTGGAAATTTAGCATTTAACTGAATTACAGATAGCATCTGCCCTCATGGAGATTACATTGTCAGGAATAAAGATATTTCATACATAATTACAAAGCTATTAACTAAATAGGATTATGTTAGGAACAGAGAACAACATTAAAAGGGACAATGAAAGTCCAGTATTGAAAAGCTTAACAGTATGTGGGAAGGTTAAACATTTTTTGATGGAAATGAATTTATAATGACACTTAAGGATGGGTATGAATGAACATTATGAATAACAAAGACAGTGAAGGTATTTTAGGCCATGAGTTGGCAAACTAAGGCCTAAACTAAGGCCAAATCCCACCTGCTGCCCTTTTTTGTAGATGAAATTCGACTGGAGTACAGACCTATTCATTAAGTATTGTCTATGGTTGTTTTTGCACTATATTGGGTAAGTTGAGTCATTTTAGTAGAGACTTTAGGGCCCACAAAGCCTAAAATCATTACGCTTAGGCTTTCTATACCAACAAAATTTTTTGAGGAACCCTGTTCTGAGTAAAATGTAGTCTATGGATGAAGAAGCTTCACATATTCACAGAATGAGAGAACATTGGTCTAGCTCATCCATGATGATGTGGCTGGAGAGACAAGGAATGTCCAGATCACACAGTGGTATGTAGAACATGTTAAGGATTTTGTCTATGCATAAAATAATGGCAACAGAGAGTGATCATAATTAAATTCTTATTAAAATTTGTATTCTAATAGCTGCCAGAACAGTTGAAAGGAAGGCATTGATAAAAACAACAGGACTAGTTTGAATCTGGTTACAGAGAGATGATGGTGGTTTGAAATAGGGTGATAAGAGAGAAGGGACTCGAATGCAGAAATTACAAACTAATGAAGTTAGACTAACAAGATTTGGCATTTGATTTGATGTGGGGAGTGATGGAAATGAGGAGTTAGGATCAGGACAGTCAGGATCAGAGCAATGCCATTTACTACAACTATGAAGAGGAAGAGGAGCATGTCTTTTGTTTTCTATAGTGAGGGAGTCATAATTTCAGTTTTCAACATGTTACTTAGAGGTTCCAGTGAAACATCCAAGATGCTGAGAAACAGCTTGATATACTAGTTTGGAATTCAGAAGACAAGTCTTTCTGGAGATTTAATTTAGAAGTACTTCTTGAAATCACTGGATTTTGGATTAGGAAGGAGGTAGAAAGCAACATTTAGGCTTGTTTAAACTACATGTTCCTACCCATTTTTTACTTGCTTTCCACCTTTTGTTACTGACTTAGCTAATGATGAAATGCTCTGTCATTTCTCTTTTGATTTTCGTTATTATATTTTATTTGATTTTTGTTGCTTCTATGAATTTTTCGTGATATTCATGAGTATTGGTGTGTTTGATAGAAAATAATTCAGAGACTCTTTCCTTTTCCTGCCAGAAACTATGTGATACCACAAAACTCATATCTTATCCCTCATTCATGGGATTGAAATAAGTAAAGGGGGTGAGATAATGACATCTGCCCATCAAAGATGAAAAATGCAGTTGATAAGGTATGGGGTGAATCGGTCAAATGAAGACATTTTTCAGGGTATGAACTTTTGAGCACATTTACCTGCTGATGGCAATGACAGAATAAACAGTGCAATTGGAGACACAGAAGTGTGCAGAAGAAAAATAACCACGAATATTCTGTAATTATGGGTATGGATAGATGACTTCAGAGGATGCTGGAACAAACCACCTGTTTTTTGAGGGGGAAGAAAAGAGAAGTTTGTAGGTTTGTGATTGGGAGGATGTAGGTAGGATAATTACTATTGCTGTGTTAAGCAGATATGGGAAAGGTAGGGAGATAAATGTGGGGGTTTGAGAAGCATGGAAAAAGAATACCTCTCAGTGCTTGGGAAAGCAAATTGATGGTGAAAATGTAGCAGAATTGTCAGGCAATGTTAATATGGAATCATAGTCTCATCTAGATGCATGAACACTCAAGAGTGTATCAGTAATTTAACAGCAGAAGAAAGGTTATATGAAACGATATTGGCGGTGGTCTTATCCTGCATTCCCTCATCTTTCTGGATAACCTTTTCCTCCAGTTTGATCCACCTGTACTAGTTCTCCTCTCCCACTGAATTTAGGCATATTGAGGGACTCAGATCAGCTTTGACCCTAAGTCAATGACAAGGAGAATCCTCACTCCTAGAAACTTCAGTTTGCTTACAGAACCTATAGATCCCCATTATCTCTATTGATAATCACAAGTCCAGGTCAAAGTTACATATTTTTATTGTGTCTACTCCTTATCTTTATCTTAGCCCTACACTGTCCAGAATAGCTGCCTGACATTTTTGTGCCTAGGACTCTAACCTGGATTTTCAGTCTTTCATTCTCTCTTCCCTAATCATTTTAATATTTGCTAAACTAGTGCTAGTTTTTCACAGAATGAGAAAGATATGCTCACTTTTTCCTACTTTCCTAAACTCTGAACTTCCCTGTTCCAACTTACGTATCTCTCAGATTCTCTATCCATTTGTTCCTTTTTCTAAATTCAATTTTGGCTTGCTCTAAGTATGTTCTTTTATTGTTCTTCCCCTGGTTGGATTTCATTTGACCTCTACTGGACCAGTAAAATAGAAACAATAAGTGTGATTTGTTAGAACCCTGTCTTCCCCACAAAGTAGAATGTATTAATTGCCTGAGAGGAAAGAAGCTGAAGAGGGGTTTGGGCCCTTGTTAATTTCCATTTAATTTTAGCCTCAGAGGTCCTTAAAGGCAGCGGTTATGTCTGCATGTGAATAGGGATATTTAATCAGTCCAGCCTGTCAGGTTGATAGTAGTGCTTATCAAGAAATTAGAGAAAAATGTGCTACCAAGTCCATCCTCCTGCCATAGACGGAGCAACAAATCAGATGTGGAAAGTCAAACACTATGATTAAAAAGCTCATCTGCCCTAGGGAGTCTTTCATATATATATATTTAATATTCAGCCCGAGTGTACTACTGTGCAGACAGCTTTTTCTATGTCTTAACTGGTTTTAATTATAATACCTCCTGCATTGAGAAAGCAGATTTTTTTTTCTTTTAAGTAATACTGATTAATAGTATTTTGAAGGTTGAGAAGTAGAGAATTGAGTCAGAAGAAGATTTTGATGATTTTCAAACAAGTACCTTTTACTAGACACATTATGAAATACCACCTGAAATGTATATGATGTGTTAGTATTTCAGTTCCTCAAGGAAGTGTCTATATCTTTTTTATTTTATTTAGTATATTCTGATAGTCTTAGATTATGCAAAGAAACATATATTCTTCTCTGCTGCCATATGTGAAAGCTCTCTATTCAAAATGCATTTCAGCATTAAAGCTTTTGCCATGAATAATAACAATTGTGTGTTACAACACCTTATGGGGGGTAGGTATTTTGTTCTAGGCTATGTTAGTCTGAACTATTCAGATTCTCTAAATAGCAGAAAAGCACTCTTTGCATGGCTTGGATCAATGATTTTGAGATTATACAGTTCCAGCATTCTTACCAGAGAATATGGAGAATCCTTCAGTGAGTCTCAGGTTCTTTTTCCGATAGTCTTTTTAGCCATGAACTGTCAATAAAATTTGGCAATGTTACTTAATTCTGACATATTTGAGTACTTAGAACCAATATTCCTGTCCAAGGAATCCATTGGCCAATTTGTAGAATGCCCTTGTTTGTCTTAGCAGCCAGAAGATTCACCTGGCGGGGTCTATTACTTTTCTCTAAGCTGTAAACTGATTGTTTGCCAGAATTGGAACTGGGAGGGCAATTTCTTTCTCTGTTTAAGATGCCTGTTTCCGGGGCGCCTGGGTGGCTCAGTTGGTTAAGCGTCTGACTTCGGCTCAGGTCATGATCTCACGGTTCATAGGTTTGAGCCCCGCGTTGGGCTCTGTGCTGACAGTTCAGAGCCTGGACCCTGCTTTGGATTCTGTGTCTCCCTCTCGCTCTGCTCCTCTCTCTCTCTCTCTCTCTCTTTCTCTCTCTCAAAAATAAAACATTAAAAAAATTTAAAAAAAAAAGGTGCCTGTTTCCTGGGCACCTGTGTGGCTCAGTGGGTTAAGCATCTGACTCTTGATTTTAGCTCAGGTCATGATCTCATGATTCATGCGTTTGACCCCTGTGTTGGGCTCTCTGCTGACAGTGCACAGACTTCTTGGGATTCTCTCTCTCCTTCTCTCTTTCTGCCCTTCTGTCACTGTGCTCTCTCTCTCTCTCTCAAGGATAAATATACTTTAAAAAAAGAAGCCTGTTTAATTTTAATTATGTATCTCTTGATACATAATTGAAGTCTGGTCTGTACTAAAGTCTCAGAGATACCAATATTTCTCTTTCCTGAAGAAGGAACTAAACTAAACTAGTTCACCTCTTCTTCACACCAGAACTACATTAGTCAGTGTTTGTTATTGGAACAGAACCAGTTAAAGATGGAGATAGATATTTATTTTAAATTTATTTGGCTCTTAAGATTGTGAGGGCTGGCAAAATTATAGAACAGGCCGGCAGAATGGAAATTCTGGTAAGGGTCGATGTTGCAGTCTTGACTCCAAGTTTCATGGGGAAGCAGGTTAGAAACTCAGGTATGGTTTCTATGTTGCAGTTTTGAGGATAATTCTGTCTTAAGGAACCTCAGTCTTTGCTCTTAAGACCTTCAGCTGATTGAATGAGGTCCATTCATATTTGGGGAACGGTAATCTCCTTGACTTGAAGTCTTCTAATTTAAATGTTAATTACATCAAGAAAAATAGATTTACGGCATCATCTAGATTGGTGTTTGACCAAATAACTGTACATTGTGGCCTAGCTAAATTGACATATACAGCTAACCATTACAAGGACATTTTGTTTTTAAACTTCTCACCAATCGAATCTGAAAACAACTGGAAATGTTTGTGAGAAAAATAAGAAATACAGATTTCTAGGATGAAAAGCAAAATATTTGTCAGCTCGTTTTTCTACAAAAAGGTCTAAATTCCTCCTCTAAAAGTGTCTTTTCAGTATGGTGTCCTGAATAGGCTTGTTGAGACATAAAAGAAAAAAAAAAAAAAAAGGAAGAAATCAGGCCATCAGATAGGATTTTCTGGAATTACTTCTGTTTTTTCCTTGGAAATCTAATGCATTCATCTGTATGAAATTTTTTAATTGAACACAAGGTTTTCTCTTCTCTGCAAGGTCATGAGTAAAATTGCTCATAGAAAAACTGGGGAAAGTTGTATCTAGTGCTGTAAAAGAGGAAATGGTGTCACCTATTCAAAAATATTGATGCATTTTACTTAGGTATCATCAATGTGTATAGATGAAGTAATATGAAAAGGGGATCCAGTGATAATTCAGAGATTTTACACACTACTTTGAGTAAAACTCCCATTATAATAAAGTTCATTCTAAAAGGATGAGAAGCTGAGAAGGAAAGAGAACAAAAATTAGCCTGAGACCTATAAAAGTATGTCTAGATAACAACATGCTAGATGCATATTCTGAAAAAAACATTTTTTTTCCTATGGTAAAGGTAAGTAAATTTGAAGTCACCTCTTTTATGTTTTCCAAAAAAACCCAGTAAAATATTGTATTCATGAAATATGCAAAATGAGTTAATGAGACAACAGTCTGTGATGAGAGAAAGCAGGAGCAAGAGCGAGAATGAGAACGAGGGAAAGAGGAGGCTGGTTTTAGGACAGAAGAAACGAGAATTGGATAAAAAATATCAAATGCTAGGAAAACAGCAATGCCGTATATCTGAAGTTGAAAATAATGTGAATTAGATATTTATAGCTACAGCAGTGTAGGACTAAGACTTTTATTTTTTTGAAATCTCTTTTCAGTTACCAAGACAGGGATGATGTTAGGTCCAATCCTGGAGGGGACCAAAAAAAAAAAGGCAATCCAAATATAGGACCCTAACATTGTTTTTTGATTTACCCATTAAGGCACTTTGCTTAATTTAAAACTCAGTCTGTGAGACTGAACAGCTGAATGTTTCGTGAGACTCAGAGGATAAATGGAGTTTATGGTCTACAAGTAAGAGACTCCTGTGTGTATACCCCAGAGTTTCAGGGGGAAAATTCAAAGAGCTAAATGCTCATCCCCCACAGATACTAAAGGCCAATTTCAAATCAATTTAATCCCTATTAGATTGGAGTCATCCTCCCCTAATATAGTAGCTGCTAAAAGCAGGGGGTGAGGGGAAACCTTTCTAGAGGAAGGTAACATCAACAACGCTCTCTACAGCGTTTTCCTGTGGAGCTGTCTGTAATTAATAAAATTAATGAGCTTGCAAAAAGACAAAATATTATTGGAAAAACAAAAGGAAAATGATTTTAGAAACTGACCCATGGAGAAGTTGTTAGACATAGCTTTTAAAACCACTGTTGCTAACATGTTCAAGAAATTAAGTAACAAGCTGTAAATTTTTGGAAACAATTGAATGACAATTACATCACTAAAATAAGAAAAATATGGTAGGTGAAATTAGGAATCAATACATGAATTTTATAGCAGATTGCACAGATGAGAGAATTAGGGGACTAGAAGTGAGATCAGAGGGTAATATCTCACCTGAAGGACTTAAAAAGGAATAAAAGAAAAGAAGGAAAGAGACATATAGGATATAGGAAAGAGTTTTAACATTTTTAACTAGTCTCAGAAAGAGTGCCTGAGAGAAACCGATATTGGATGAAATAATGACAGAATTTTCCAAGCCAATAAGGTTAAATAAAAAGAAAACCATGTCTAAGGACAACATAATAAAACAAAGACAAGGAAAAAAAAAAAGATTATCATTAAGTGAGCAGCTCTAATATTAATACAATGCAACTGTCACCTGGAAGCTAGAAAAATATGAGATTACTTAAATTAATGAAAGGAATAAATGCCAATATAAAATCTTTACCATACAAAAGGGTTCTTCAATAATTAAAACAAGTTTTCAAAGAAAAAACTTTAAGAAGTCTTTAGCAATACACATGTAATAAAAGAAATACTAAAAAGGAGTTTTTTAGGCAAAAGAAAAATTCACATGGAAGTCTGGAAATTCAGAACGTGATGCAGTACAGTATAAAGGGTAAAAATATGAATAAAAACACAAAAACCTATAATGTAAACCCCAAATATTAATACCTAGTGGAATTTAATGTGGAGGATTAAAGTTAAGCACAATAATTGCACGTATGTGATGTAGAGTAAGTGAACCGAAAGTATTTCAAAGTCCTTTTTATTGTCTAGAAGGTGATAAAGGGGTTTGTGTGTGTGTGTGTGTGTGTGTGTGTGTCTGTGTGTATCACATAATATATGTATTTATATATAATATCATACAATTATATAATTAAATAATATTAATACTGGGGTTTCTTACCTGTACTGGAACATAGTTCTGTCCATGTGCAAAACATTTTATTTAGATACAGTGTCTCCCTTACATATGGAAAAGGTGGAGTTTAGCCACTTTATTTGTTTGATACACAATATCTAAAACAGTAACAATTTGTGACATGTAAAAAGACAGAAAAATGTGACTTACTGAGAGGTAGAAAAAATGTTACAGCAGACAGACAAAAACCAGTTATTGAAGTTAGGAAACAAAGACAAATAATGGTGATAAATATAGACTTAGTGTCTATATTTTACACCAGCAACTCATTTTGAGAGAAATTCAGGAAGTCTGAGTGAAATGATACATTATACTCATGGGTTTGATGATTAAAGATTAAGATTGAAATTCCTCCTAAATTGATCTTCAGATCCAAAGCAACCTAAATTAAAATTCTAGCAGGATTCTTAAAATAGAAACCAACACATTTATTCTTAAAATGTATATGGATAAAAATAGACCTAGAGCAGCCGGAACTGTCTTGCAAAAGGAAAAACAGTTGGAGATCTTACTCTGACTCACTGCAAGATTTATAATGCTTACAAAATTATGACCGTGTTATTGGCCTAGGAATAGACACACTGATTAATGAAACAGAATAAAGAATTTAGAAATAAAGACACATATAATCAAGTGATCCTTGACAAAATCACCAATACAATCCAATAATGAAATGAAAATCCCCTCTCCCAGTGATCCTGGAAATGAATGTCCAGATGACAAAAGAATGAATTTCAACCTAACCGTATGCCTCATGACTCATGCCATACACAAATTAATTTGAGGTACATTAGTGACTTACATGTAAAATGATAAGACTGTAAAGCTTCTACTAAAAAGTAAATGTGCCTGTGTATTGTGTTGGTTTAGCTAAGCTAGAACTCATTTCCACAGTTGTCTTTTCTGCACAGTTCTAACATTAGCTAGCATGGGCTACAGGAAACATTTTAGCTGAGACTTGGAAGGCAGAAGTAAAGCCGACACTGTATTTCCTTTTTACGTAGTAAGTTGGTGCGTGGCACCAGGTGCCATTGGAGCACGCATACATTTTCATATATCGAGTCCCCCTTGTTGGCAGGTGGCAACAGTTAGGCCCTATGATCCTCTGGACACCACATAGATCAGTAGAGGTGACTCCCAGATTGGGTCTTTGGCTAAATACAATCTCTCTCTGTATTCACTCTCTCTCCCTCTCAGAAGTTTTGGTACCTCAAAAGAAACAATCATTAAACTTGAAGACATCAATAGGCACTCTCTAAAATGGCACACAGAGTCAAAGAAAAACTGAAAAGAGATCACTTGGAAGGTACCTAGCAGGGTGTGGTGTGTGTGTGTGTGTGTGTGTGTGTGTGTGTGTGTGTGTGTATGCATATGTGTATGTGAGTGGCTTAAGGTAGCCTCTTTCTGGTGTTCATTCCCTTCTTCTGTTACTCTGTGTCCTTAGCGAAATACTAAATACACCACTAAAATACAGCAGTGGTGATAGGATGCATGTGATTATGTGATTATATTACATAAGATTGTATTGTCCTCTTGCTGGAATCCCTCATTCTCTTTCTAGTCTTCAGGAAGCAATAGGACATGTTAAAAAATCCCATGTGGGAAGAAGTATAGGCAGCTTTTAGGAGCTCAAGGTGGCCTTCAGCTGTCAGGCAGCAGAAAAATAAAACCTTTAGTCATAAAGCCACAGTGAAATGAAGTCAGCCACAACCTGAATGAGCTGGGAAGTGGATCCTTCCCCAGTCAAGTGTTTAGATGAGACCCCCAAGGTGAGGCTGACACCGTAATTACAGCTTTGCAGAGGATATACCTTAAGCTGCTCCAAGACTCCAGACCTTCAGAGACAGGAAATAACCCTGTGTTGTTTTAAGCTGCTAACTTTGTGTAATGGTATATGTGTGTGTGTGTGTGTGTGTGTGTGTGTGTATACACACACACACACACATATATATATATAATGAAAGAAATATGTTGACCTACTTTTCTAGATTGTCCATCTAGAATCAATCTATCCTCTTTATGTAAATTTTAAATATATATTTTGAACCAAATACAAGTAATAAACAAGTAACAGAAACATATCTAGAAAACATCCAGATTTAAAACATTCTATTAAAAAAATTAAGGGGCACCTGGGTGGCACAGTTGGTTAAGCGTCCCACTTCACCTCAGGTCATGATCTCACTGCGGATTCAAGCCCTGTATTAGGCTTTGTGCTGACAACTCATCTGGACCCTGCTTCAGATTCTGTGTCTCCCTCTGTCTCTGCACCGCCACTGCCCGCCCTGCCTCCACCCTGCTTGTATTCTGTCTCTCTCTCTCTCTCTCTCTCTCTCAAAAATAAATAAACATTAAAAAAGATTCTAAACCAGCAGACTTCATAATTAACCTTAGATCAAAAAAAATCTCAAAAGGCATTAGAAAATATTTTCACATAAAGATATGTGAACACAAAGCATATCAAAATTTGTGGAATGAAGTAAAAATGCATTAGATATCTATAGTATTAAATGTTTATTTGAAAAATAATACTTACAAATAATGATCAAAGCTTCTATCTTAATTGGAAAAGGTATAGTCCTATGTCTGCCTACATATGTACCTAAGTGTCTATCCACCTCTTTCCTCACTCTCCCTCCCTCCACACCTTTCTCCTTACTTTCCTATACCTTTCTATCATCACTCTATTTTTTTCTCAATAAGGGTCCAGACGGCTGAAAGAATATTCAAACCAATAGCTATTGCAGTCCATTTCCTCCGCTATTTCTTTGTAGTAGGCCTGTTCTGTCTTCAAAAGAATGGGCAATATTTGGTTAATTTCATTTCATCTAAATTTCATTCCTGAATTCTAGGGGGACAGAGTATCAGAGAATGTTATTTCATGGTTAGCTTTTTTTGTAATTCCTCTAGTAAGCTTTTCTGTGGCAAGTAAATCATGTAAACATTCAGTTGCTGGCAGGCATTCACACTGTTTCCTTGTGCTTCTAATTTATTGAACTGTATCTTCTTCTGTGACACCTTATGAAAGCTACAGCAGTAATCAAAGCTTCCCTGTCAGGGACTTATGCCAACAGCATTTGTTCAGCATTGTTATCAACTCTGGTTTTATAGATGATCAGAGATTGTGTTTTTTCGGAGCTCTGTGATACTTTACAATCTAAGTGAATATACAATTATAACTGTCCAGCCTACTACCATTTCTTAACAACCTTAGTCCCCTCAAAAGTGTTATGGCCCACATATTAGAATTGCATACAAGAGCTGTTGTTAGGCATATATGGAAACTTAACAGATATTTAAAAATAAATATGGATTTATTTAAGTTACTGTTTACTGTGATCAAACTTTGGAGCAGTTCAATTATGCTAACCTTGCATACTATTTCTGCAGCTTCTGATATAATCACCAGAAAAACTACCTATTTATTTGAGTCTATATTTTTAAGATTATAGTTATTATGATGAATACAATATTTATAAGTGCACTGATTCTGAACTTTATTGAGAGTTCAGGGTGTCCTTCACAAAGGTAGGGCATAATTGTCAGAATTTGAATGAATTTATGTAAGGGGCTGTTGTTGATCTGGTATTTTATTTTGAAAATCAAGGGGTAAAGTGAAGGTTTAATGCTATGAAAAATTTTATTTTATTTTTTTAATTTTTATTATTTTTTAATATATGAAATTTATTGTCAAATTGGTTTCCATATAACACCCAGTGCTCATCCCAAAAGATGCCCTCCTCAATACCCATCACCCACCCTCTCCTCCCTCCCACCCCCCATCAACCCTCAGTTTGTTCTCAGTTTTTAAGAGTCTCTTATGCTTTGGTCTTCTTCCGAAAAATTTTAAAATATGCTTAGAATCTGGACAAAGATAGGAGTTAAAGTGAAAGAAATGAGTAGATTTAGATTTCCTGTGGGAGGAAAAGGTGGCAGAATTCATAAAACAAAGTGAAAAGAAAACAAAACTATAAGCTAAAAATGACCCAGAGTTTTTAGTTTTGTGTTCACTTTTTTTTAATCCATCGTTATTTGTAGGTTAAAAGCAGGAGAAATGGGAAGAGGGAGGAAACAAAATACATTTGTGAGAATCAGTAGCTTTCTTATAAACAGAGTGCTAGAAGGCATTTGGTTGAGGTTGAAAATCCGGGGGAGTGGGGTGTCAGCTAGATTGTGATAATAATTGAACCCACGGCTGGGAGTTATTTTCTAAAAAGTCTAGGAATAAATTATTTATTATAATAAATTATAATAAAGTTTGAAAGGAAGTAAACGAATGTTCCTTGAGTGTTTCAGTATGTCAAACGCTGTGATTTCTATTTGTGCTTATTATTAGTTCATTTTACAATATGTTCATTAGTTAGAGAACCTAATAGATAGTCATTATTATACTAATTTTATGGATGAGGAAGAGTGAAGATCTATGAGAGATTAGGGAAATGTTTAAGGTCTCATAGCTCATAAATAAAGGAGTCTGATCTCTATCTCTACTTTGACTTCAAAGTCCGGCACTTTGTATTGTAGCAGATTTCAAACCGCAGTCTGGCATTTTATACGAGAGCAGATTTCAACCACATTTCACCTCTGACCATTTCTAGCATACCTGGACATTTTATTATATACGTTCATACCATTTTAATTTAAAATCATAATTTCTTAAATTTAAAATATATAGTTTATATATTATAATTAGCTTTCTTAGTAGAATTTATGATACTATTTGTAAATATTCATGAAATAGCTACATGATTCTTGATGACAGCTTTCTTGGAAGGTCAAATTTCACATGCTGTCGGTTTCTTTAAATATTCTGATTTCTACTAAATTTGAAAAACGCAGTCCACATTGAACAATGTTAACAATGGCAGGGATTGTATTAGAATTTTTTGAATATCTGTGTTGAGTATGGGTTCTAAAATTATGGAGAAATTTTCACTGAGAGCTTTTTGCTCTAATTGATGCTAGTTGGTGAAAATACCATTCTTAAAAAGTGGAAGATGGGCTGTTTAACCTGAAAGAAGCAGTTACTGAATGTTCAATTTAAATACATTCAGCTGTGAATAATATTGAATATTCTGTAAGCAGTATTTCTATATGGACTTTAAATATGCCCAATAATAATTCATTGATTTACTTGTTAGGTAAGGAAAGAAAAAGCTCACTTAAAAGAAAAATGACAATTTTTATTAAACATTTTTTTTTTTTTAATTTTTTTTTTTCAACGTTTATTTATTTTTGGGAGAGAGAGAGACAGAGCATGAACGGGGGAGGGGCAGAGAGAGAGGGAGACACAGAATCGGAAACAGGCTCCAGGCTCTGAGCCATCAGCCCAGAGCCCGACTTGGGGCTCGAACTCACGGACCGCGAGATCGTGACCTGGCTGAAGTCGGACGCTTAACCGACTGCGCCACCCAGGCGCCCCATAAACATTTTATTGAGTATAGCATACATAAAGAAAATGGTACAAAACTACGAATGGATAGCTAGGTAAAATTTCACTAAGTGAGCATACTTGTAAAGCCAGCATATAAAACTTTAACATTACTGTATTCTTTTCCCCAAAGGTAATCACCATCCTGCCTTCTAACACCATAAATTACTGTGGCCTAATTATGAGCATTGTATAAATGAAATAGACATATTTTTTGTGTCTGGTTTCATTAATTTAACTTTAAACTTCATTTATTTAACTTTATATTTGTGAGCTCCATCTAAATTGTTGCATGTAGTAATAGGTCATTCCTTTTCAGTTCATCGTGGGAACACATTGTATGGATATAACACAATTTATTCTTTCTAGTGTGTCCAGGCTTTGCTTACTACAGGTAGTGCTTCTCGTACATGTATTTTGGTGCAAAATGTACTTGTTTCTGTTGGTCTTATGTATATGAGGGGAATTCCTGAGTTGTGGCTTATGCATTTATTCAGCCTCTGTAGATATTGATTTTTTAGTTGCTTATTTATTTTTTTAATTAAAGTATAGTTGATGCATAATACTTTAGCTTCAGGTATATACATTGTGAAATGCTTACCATCTGTCACCATACAGATTTATTACAGTATTATTGACTCTATTTCTTATTGCTATACTTTATATCCCCGTGACTTATTTATTTTATAACTGGAAGTTTGTATCTCTTAATGACCTTCGCCTATTTTGCCCATCCCTTCACCCCCTACCCCTGACAACCACTAGTTTGTTCTCTGTATATGTGGGTCTTTTTTTCTGTTTTGTTTGTTCATATGTTTTGTTTTTTAAGATTCTATGTATATGTGAAATAGAATGGTATTTGTCTTTCTCTGACTTACTTCACTTAGCATAATACCCTCTAAGTCCATCCATATTGTTGCAAATAGCAAGATCTTTTTTTCAAGATTCTTCTCTAAAAAAAATGATTATTATTTATTTTAGAAAGCACGAACAGGGATGTGGGGCAGAGGGAGAGAGAGATAGAGCCTGAAGCAGGTTCCAAGCTCAGCACAGAGCCTGATGCAGGGCTTGATCCCATGACACTGGGATCATGACCTGAGCTGAGATCGAGTCAGATACTCAACCAACTGAGCCACCCAAGTGCCCCTCATTCTTTTTTATGACTGAGTAATATTTCATCACATGTATACATACCACCTTGTCTTTATCCATTCATTTTATCATTGGACACCTAGATTGCTTCTATAACTTGGCATTTGTAAATAATGCTGCAGTGAACATAGGGGTGCACATGTCTTTTTGAATTATTTTTTCATTTTTTGGGGGTAAATATCCAGAAGTGGAATAGGATCATATGGTATTTCTATTTTTAAGTTTTTCAGGAACTTTTATACTGTTTTCTGTAGTGGCTGTGCCAATTTACATTCCTAACTACAATTAAATATTAGATACTGAATTTTCTGAAATGGTTTCACCAATTTAAATTCCTACAGCCATGTAGGAGAGTGTCAAATGCTTTGCCGTTTCCTGCTAACACATTACTATTTAGCCATACTGGAGTATATGCAAAGGATCATTGATGATTTTAACTTGCAGTTACCTAATGTATTTACTCATTAATATCAATATATTTTCATATATTTATTTTAGATTTGAGTGCACTTTATAGTGGGGTGAATGTTCATTCTTTTGCCTGATCTCCACTAGGTTTCTACCTATTTCTTTCTGATTTGATAATTTTTATATATTCAGCATACAGATCCTCCATTATGTCTGTTGAGATTATCTTCACCTCTGACATCATTTTAAATCTAATAGAATTTTCTTATTTTCCATAATAAAGTTTTTGTTTTGTTTTGTTTTTGTTTTGAGAGAGAGAGAGAGAGTGAGCAAGCACACAAGCGGGGGAGGATCAGAGGGAGATAGAGAATCTCATACAGGGCCCATGTGTGGAGCATGATGAAGGGCTCGATCCAATGACTCTGGGATCATGACTGGAGTTGAAATCAAGAGTTGGACAGTCCACTGATTGAACCACCCAGGTGTCTGTGCAATAGCCTTTATTTGGGGGAAAAATGTAGTTTGCATGTAAAGTTGTAAAGATAGTACAGGAAAGTGGTAAAGATAATACAGATAGTTGTCATATACTACTTATCAGATTTGAATTCCCCCTAGTTACCATACAAATGTAGTATATTTGTCAAAACTAAGAAACCAGCATTGACACATTATCATTAACTAAGTTTCAGACTTTATTTGGGCTTCACCAGTTTTTTTTTTTCTTTTTCTTCATTAATGTCCTTTTTCTATTCTAGAATCCAATCTGGAGCACCATATTGCATTTAGTTGTCATACCCTTTTAGTTTCCTCAGTTCTGTGACAAGTTCAGTCTTTCCGTGTTTTTCATACCTTGGAAATTTTGAATACTGGTCAGTCAGACTGGGTTTGTCTGATGTTTTTCTCATTATTATTATTATGATATGTTTTGTTTTGGAAAGAAGACCGCAAAGGTAAAGTACCTTTCTAATCACATCACATCAAGAGGTACAAAATGTCCACATTACATCAATAGTGATGTTAACCATCATACTGTCTTTTAATGAACTTCAGTCTTAATGCAATCTTGTTTAGCAAGTTTGTCTTTTTTTTTTAAAAGCTATACATGTCAAAATATCATAAAAATTATCTCCTATATTTTATTCTAAAAACATTGTTTTACATTTCAAATTTAGATATATAATCTACCTTAGAAATCACATAAATATAGCCATGTAATTAACTTCTTAAAAATGTTTTTTATTTTATTTTTATTTTTGAGAGACAGAATGTGAGTGTGGGAGAGGTAGAGAGAGAGGGGGACAGAGGATCCAAAGTGGGCTCTGTGCTGACAGCCGTGAGCCTGATGTGGGGCTCAAACTCATGAACCATGCGATCATGACCTGAGCCAAAGTCAGCTGCTCAACCGACTGAGCCACCAGGTGCCCTTATAATTAATTTTTTTAAATAAAAGATAAAGTTTTAAGATTACTTTTTTATGCTAATACTCGATTGATCTGACACCAATTTAAAAAGATAATTATTTCCCTATTGTGCACTGATACACTCATAGGTCACATGACCATCTGTCTCTGTGTGGATCTGTTGTCACACTTCTGTAATTATTCACTGGAGTATTTACCCCTGCTTACATCAACACTACACTTAATTACAGTTACTTTCAGTAAGTAATGATATCTGGTGTTGTAACTGCCTTCATTTTTTCAAGTGTGCCTTGGGTAATTTGATCAAGTGTAGTCCAGTATAAATTTTAGACATAGCTTATCAGTTTCACAGAAAATTTGTGGAAAATTGTCATCTATACAATATTTATTTTTTCTTTTAGGAACAAGGTTTCTCATTTCTATAAGTAGCATTGCATACATTTCAGTCTTATTTCTAGGTGCTTGTTATTTTTGATGTTAAATAATATACCATTTACAAAATTTAATATCTATAATGTGTCAATGTTTTATAGAGATAGCATTGTTTTTTTTTATATGTTAGTCCTCAGACTTGCTAAATTTATTTATTCTAAATGGCTTATATGCTCATGTATTTTTGTGTTTTACATGATTCTGTTACTTGTGAAAAATGAGATCCTGTTTTTCATTTCTAATTTTATACTTTTTGCTTTTCCCTTGCTTTGCTGCTGAGATCTTTATTATGATGATGAACCAAAGTTAACTTTATACTTTTTGCTTTTCCCTTGCTTTGCTGCTAAGATCTTTATTTTGATGATGAACCAAAGTTAACAGTTAATAGTTGACAACTAAAAATAATGTTTGGTATAGGAGTTGTTGAAAGTTAATCAGTTTAAGAACAAATATGGAAATTTCATTTAATTCCTACATTGATAATTTTTGAATTTTTTTTAATGTTTATTTCTGAGCGAGACACAGCATGAGTGGGGGAGAGGCAGAGAGGAAGGGAGGCCCAGAATCCGAAGCAGGCTCCAGGCTCTGAGCTGTCCGCACAGAGCCCGACGCAGGGCTCGAACTCATGGACTGCGAGATCATGACCTGAGCCAAAGTTTGGATGCTTAACTGACTCAGCCACCCAGGTGTCCCACTAGTTTTTTAAATTGTAGGTGTTAAATACTGTCAGATACTTTTTCTGAATTTCTTAAGATTATTTTTCTCCTTTTATTCTGATATTGTGGTGAATCACACTGATTGATCTTCAAATGTTGGACAACCATTTATTTTTGGAATAAAACTAGATGATATATTATCCTATTTTATATTATTGGACAGTTTACTAAATTTGCATCTATGCACATGAGTTTGTCTGGAATTTTTCTTCCTCAGAATGTTATTTCATGTTTTGCTATTAAGATTGTTAACTCAGGACTTGGTCCTGGGTAACTTGGTCACTTAAGTGTCTGACTCTTGATTTCGACTCAGGTCATGATCTCACTGTTCATGGGTTCAAGCCCCATATGGGGACTCTGCTGTGTCATCACGGAGCCTGCTTGGCTCTCTCTCCCTCTCTTTCTGTCCCTCCCTTACTCACTTGCTCTCAAAATAAACTTGAAAAAAAAGAGAAAGACAGATATCATATGTTTTCACTCATATATGGATCTTGAGAAACTTTAACAGAAGACCATGGGGGAAAGGAAGGGGAAAAAATAGTAACAAGAGGGAGGGGGGTAAACCATAAGAGACTTTTAAATACAGAGAACAAACTAAGGGTTGATGGGGGGGTGAGGGGAGAGGGAAAAATGGGTGATGGGCATTGAGGAGGGCACTTGCTGGGATGAGCACTGGGTGTTGTATGTAAGCGATGAACCATGGGAATCTACCCCCAAAACCAAGAGCACACTGTACACACTGTATGTTAGCCAATTTGACAATAATTTTTATTAAAAAAATACGTTAACTCATAAAGGATAGGGGACATTTCCATCTTTTACTGTTCCTTAGAAGTGTTTGCGTAAGAAGTCTTGACATTTGGAAGAATTTAGTAGGTAAGCCATATGTTCCTGGACTTTTCCAAGTTTAAAATTTTAAAAAAAAATTTGTTTTAAGTTTATTTATTTATTTTTGAGAAAGACAGAGACTGAATGAGCAGGGGAGGGGCAGAGAGAGGTCTGAGAAAGAGAATCACAAGCAGGTTCCATGCTACTAGGGCCCAATGTGGGGCTTGAACTCATGAAACCGTGAGATTATGACCTGAGCTGAAACCAAGAGTTGGACACTTAACCAACTGAGACACGCATGCGCTCTCCCAAGTTTTAAGTAATGGGTGACTGTAGACTTCTCATCAGAAACTATGCAAACCAAAACACAATATGAATGTTTCAAAAGGCTGCTAGGGGAATAAAAAAGAAGAAAAAATAACTGGAATATATTTCCAGCAAAAATCTCTTTCAGAAATGAAGATGATGCAAATCATATGCCATATCAGGGGTTAATATTCAAAACGTATAAAGAACTCAATAGAAAAAACAATCCTATTAAAAATGGGCAGAAGATCCAAAGAGACATTTTTCCAAGACATACAAATGACCAGCTGGTACATGAAAAGATGTTCAGCATCACCCTAGTGTTGATGAGAATGTGGAGAAAAAGGAATCCTTGTGTAGTATTGTTAGGAATGTACATTGGTGCAGCCACTCTGAAAAACAGTATGGAGATGACAAAAAAAGTTAAAAATAGAACTACTATATGATCCAGCAATTCTGCCTCTGGGTATTAATCCCAAGAAAACAAAGTCACTATCCTAAAGAAATATCTGCACCACCCTGTTCATTACATTACTTATAATAGTCAAGATATGGAAAAAACCCAAGTGCCCACTGATAGACAAATATAAAGAAATTATAATACACATACATATACACACATTGGAATGTTATTTAGCCATGAAAAAGAAAGTTATCTTGCCATTTGTGCAATGTGGGTGGACCTCAAAAGCATTCTGCTAAGTGAAATAATACAGAGAAAGCTATTGCATGATCTCACTTACATGTGGAATGTAAGAAAGAAAAGAATAAAATGATAAAACCCTAAGCTTTAGATACAATGATCAGATTGGTAGTTGGGAGAGATGGGCTGGGGAGAAGGAGAGGTAAGTGAAATGGATGAAAGGAGTCAAAGGGTACCAACTTCCAGGTATATAAAATAAGCCATGGGGATATAATATACAAGGTAACTATAGTTATGTGTTTTAATATGTAATAATTAATGTAACGTAATAATACGATATTGCATGTTTTAAAGTTGCTAAGAGAGTGGCTTAAAAGTTATTGTAAGAAAAATAATTGTAACTGTGGTGACGGATGTTGAGACTTATTGTGGTGATCATTTCACAGTGTATATAAATATCAAATCATTATGCTGTACATTTGAAACTAATATGTTATGTGTCAATTACACCTCAATTAAAAAAGAAAGAAAAATATGAAGATGTGTTAAGGGAACTAAAAAATGAGAAAAACTTTTGCTAAAAAACCTTCAACTCCAGTGAATGTTAAAGGAAGTACTTCAGGAAGAAGGAAAATGGTACCAGATGGAAATTTGGATGTCTATATCTTTATATAGAGATGCCACATTTAGTGGCATTATATTTTTTCAAATCAGAGTATGATAATTAATGATGCTTATAAACACAGCACTAAGAATAAAATGAAGAGATATAGTTTATATAAAAAATGGAATCTTTAAATATCACACACTGAAGAAGCATAGCATTCCCACAACTTAAGGTATCTATTAGCCTGTGTTTTCTTATCATTTCCTTATTTTTTTTATATATATTTACTCTTGCCTGTTTCTGAACTTTTAGAATTATATGGTATACATTCGCAGTGAATTTTCATTTATTCAAGTTAGTGTTTGTTTTACTTCATTTTCATTCATCTAGAGAATGCTGAGTATATGAATACTACATTATTTATCAATTCTATTGTCAACGGGAATTTAGGGTTTTTTTGCCTTGTTTTGTTTTGTTATTTCAAATAGGAGCTCAGGTTTCTAATCAACATTTTTTTTTGGTCTTCTTGTAAAGGCATCCAAAAGTTTCTCTGTAATTTAAACCCAGAAGTGGAATTTATGTGTCTTAGAGTATGCCCATGCTCAATATTATTAGGTAATCTCAAATTCTTTCTAAAGTCTCACATACCTCAAGAGAGTATGAGTATTACTATTTCTCCATATCTTAACAATGTTATGTATTTTCAAATCCAAATTTGGGCCAGTCTTGTGGGTGAGAAGTATTATGATTTAACTTTGCATTTCATGAATACCTAGGAGTTAACATTCATTGATTTGTACATTGATTGATAATGTGGTTCTCTGACAAATAAATATGGTGTTTTTGTCACTGATTAATTTAATTTTAGACACTACCTCAGATAATTACCAGCAAAACAAATGCTACATTGATTTGATGATTTTGAATAATGTAATTGCAGACTAGAACATATTGTATAAAGGCTTCATAAAGGCTCAGATATCAAATATCTTCTGTCCTATTCTTGAAAATTTCATTAAAGATATGGGGGGTCACTTTTCTGGCCATGTCCATCTGTCTTAAAACCCCTAAACATAGTGGTGGAGGTGCCTAGGTGGCTTAGTGGGTAAATGTCTGGACCCTTGATTTCAGCTCAAGACATCGTTTCATGGTCGTGAGTTCAAGCCCCACATTGGGGTCAGTGCTGGGTATGGAGGCTGCTTAACATTCTCTCTCTCTCTCCCCCTCTGCTCCTCTCCCACTCACTCGTGTGTGCACCCACTCTCATACTCTCTCAAAAAACAAGCAACAAACAAAAAACACCACAAAACCCTAAACAAAAAGATACTTTTCCTACCAGCACTGTTCAAAGCTGCAGTTACAAAAGATGCATTTCTGTTTTTACCTTGAGGAAGAATGAGTCAATCCTATTGTATTAGTTTCCAATGGCTGCATAACATGTTACTGCAAATGCAGCGGCTTTAAGCAGCACAAATCTATTCCCTTCCAGTTTTGGTAGGTCTGAAGCCTCGCATGACATGAGTGGCTTCTGGACTCACAAGGCCAAATCTGGGGACTATGATCCTCTTCCAAGTTCATTTTCATTTTATGTTTTCCACATGGCCCCTTCCCACATGTGCATTAGTGGCACATTTGAGTCTTTCCTGGAATTTTAACTTCTTTGACCACTAGCTAGAAAATGTTTTTGGTGGGGGTTTTTCTTTTCTCTTTCCTTTTTCTTTTTTTGCTTTTAAGAAGTCATGTTATTAGACTACCTTAATAATTTCTCTTTTGGTATATCATACAGCATGATCATAAGTGTGACAGTAGGGTATTCTGCCTACCAAATTATCCAAAACCCATTGACATGAAAACATTATGCTGAGAAAAATATCTCTTTGTAGATGAATTAGGTAGGGGCCTGCTGACGTAATATGATTAATATATGTTGTAGAAAAGGCAACCTGTTTAAAATTAACCTTCCTTTCTTCCTTCCTCACTTCTCTTCCATCTGACCTGCTGTCACTCATGAATTTTATCTACTTGGCTAGTGGGACATTTATTTATTCATTTGCTTATCAAACATAAAACACACTGCATATCCTAAAGTATATAAATAAGAAAATTTCTATCATTTTAAATGTTGCACTAATACCAGGGAAACATCAATATGAGCTATCTGGCCTGTTAATCTGGATTAATCTGTTTAAAGACTGATATAATAACCCCATTTTTATGTAACATGCGATATAGGAAGCTCTGTTTTGGTGAAGAGTAGGAGGCAAGAGTTTTATGCATTGACCAGTGCTAAGAAATTAGTAGTAACCCTATATAGCAAAAGGATATCTCCAAGGGGAAAGAAATCTCTTACTGGATGGAAGTGATAAGGAGGAATGGTAGAATGGACACCTGGGACCAGAATATATTCATTTCACATTCATCTCATGTGACATCTTTACTTTTAGTTATTTATAAACACAGAGCATTCTTAGTGATTAACAAGTGTGTGAAAGTATTTTAAAACTGTATATGTTATTTATATTATATATGTATATATATATATATAACATATTTCTTATTAGAAATTTAACTATATATTTATATATATGTATGTATTCTTCCTTATAATCTGAGTTACTCATCAACATATTTACTGGTTGTATAAAAAATACTAAAAGGAATTTTAATTTTAACTCAAGAATACAATAAATATCTCACCACTCTTATATTAAACCATATAATTTTAATTTTTAATTATTAAGTGAAGGTAATGGAATTTGAAATTCCTTATAATTAGCCATAAAGATAGCAGGAATGTGCAAATAGAGTATGTAGACTATATTAAAAATGACCACTAGAGTGAAACTCTTAAATAGGGTCCATGAGCAGGAGATATATTAAGCCTTTTGAAAATGTGAACGTATACACTTTCATCTCTCAGTGCACTTCTCCTTCCTTCTAAAATAGTCTTGAATTCAAATAAGTTTGAATAAAGCAAAGGTCTTATAATCTATCATGTAACAATTATTTTTGTTTTTGTACAACATCTTGGTTCCATGAAACACTGGAGGATTACAGTGTTTACCTTTTCAATCCAGAAAGAACTAAATGCAGCAGAACATATATACTATTTAATTAAACTAGAAGAAAGATTTATGAACATGACTTTCTTCTCTCCCCTTAGACCATGCATATTTTCTAATGAAATTAATCATAAAGTGTAGTTTTTTATTTCATCAAGATAAACTTTAATTTGTTCAGCTTTTTATCTCTGCTTTTATTTCTTGGCTTAGAGTCTATTGATAAAATGTTTTTGAAATATAAAAAAAATCTATTTTGGGGCACCTGGGGGGCTCAGTCGTTGAAGCATCAGACTTGATTTCTTTTGAGATCATGATCTCATGTTTCAGGAGTTTGACCCCTACATCAGGCTCTGTGCTGACATTGTGGAGCCTGCTTAGGATTTTCTTTCCCTCTCTCTCAAATAAGACTAAGAAAAAATAAAAAAATTACAAAAAAAAACAACAACCCTATTTTATGCTTTTTTTTTTTTTACTCCAGTTTGCTTCTTTGGTTTGCTTTTTAACTAATAACCCTGTATTATCTAAGCCTATAGAATATTTTTCCAGTTTGCCATATGTAAGTTTGTAAAGTCCACTGGAATAGCTATTTCACCTGCTATAGGTGCCAACATTTCAGAAAAAAAAAAATGTCGGAAACATTTAGATTAGAACAAATGTCAGGAACAATTAGATCAATTCTGTGATTCCTTAAAAGAAAATACCTTATTTGGTTTAAAATTGTGTGAAGATCTCAAGAATTGATTATAGACAGAGGCATTGTGAATAATGTTGCAGACCCTATTGTAAGATGTGTTGCATCCAGTAAGATTGCTATGAGTTTTGTGGTGTCAATTGATCAGAAGTCAATCAATTATTTTTAGACAGTATTCACAAAATCTTTTTTGTGGCAAACAATATTCTTGATTAATACATTTCTGAAGTTTTTCTTGAGAATGATGAATCTGAAAAGAGATTAGGAATGTTCCCATTTAGAAACTTTTTTCACCTAAATGGAATGATTTAATTAAAGTTTATTTTTTGCTTTTTTATAAATAGCTGGTGAATAACTGTAACTGTTGCTGAAAATATATCAAATATATTTAATGGAAGACTTTATCCTCTATGTATCATAGCTCTTTATGGCCCTGGAAGAAGAGTTTGAGAGTTACCCTTCATGTCCACTTTTCCATTCCCTTTTGATCCCTCCGTTGTGGAGAAGAATAATTTAACTGATTGCTGAATTGAGTAGATGCCAATATTTAGTGAGCTACACAAAGTAGGGAATACATAATTGTATTAAACAATACGAAATGGACACAACATAGCCTATAGGGTCCCTCTCTTGTTTTTCTCTCCTTCTCCTCCTCCCTCACTCTTCTCCTGTTTCATGGATTTTAAGAAATGATCATATGGCCCTTGATTTCCTCCATTAGACAGTAAGAAAGCAGGCTTCAGCAAGTCTTTTCCCCCCAAGATTCTCTGATTATGATTAAATTAGTGAACCAGTGTTGTGTGCATCATTGGGCTAAAAGTTTGGCAATAGAGTTTTACGAGTACCAAAGATGATGTGGTATTTTCATCTACATTGACCTTTTCAAGATGAGAAAATTAATTATAAATAATCTCTTACTGAATAAAAACAGCAATACTTTGTATTGTCAAGGTTTCTAATATGCTATTTCAAATTATTTTGAGAGCTCTTTGATTCAAGGTCATTTTTAAACTAAAAAAGTACTTGTTTTGGTGAATTGGTATTTTGGGCTATTCAGTAGTTAGATTCTCTTAGACAAGCCATTACTTTAGAAAGGGAGGCTCTTTATTTCACTTTTCTAATTGGGACATTGGAGTGAAAGATATAAGGCCATATAAGATCACATAAAGTCATGTGGGACAATAACTTTGTGCCAGAAGGAGGGACCGCAAAAAGAATTGAGTTAATATATATTTTAAATACCCTATAAAGTGATTTGGGGTAGATAAACTGAATAATGATGGAAGGCTAGCATCTGTCAACTGTGGTACTATTACTTATTTGAAGTATGACTAAATTTCTAAAATGGAAATTTGATGAGTTACAAGATGTCTGCAAAAAAGCAAAACAAAACAATAGACAAGACTTTTTTTTTTTTTTTTTTGGTTTGTTTTGTTGTTGTTATTTTTAAAAACATCAGAACCAATGATCGTATACTGTTTCTTTTTCCCCGTAGGAGCAGGGCCATTTGATCATGTTACAATAGACCATTTACGGCCAGGCCAGATAAATCTTTGGCACAACACTTGGCTTCTCTAGTTCATATTTTCTTTATATGCCCAATTATAGGTTTGTATTATGCCATTGATTGTTCTTTATATGTGTAACTTAGTGATTTTTCTGAATGTTTTAAATATCTAAGCTTAAAAATATTTTTAATGTTTATTTTTGAGAGATAGAGTATGTGTGAGCAAGGAAGGAGCAGAGAGAGAGGGAGACAGAATCCTAAGCAGCGTCCAGACTCTGAGCTGTCAGCATAGAGCCCGACGCAGGCTCAAACTCACTTACTATGAGATCATGACCCAAGCCCAAGTTGGACACTTAACAACCCAGGCACCCATAAAGATATAAACTTAGAGTGACATATTTGTGTTCTTCCAAATAAAGTATTTTTTTATATAGATATCACTGATTTCTAAAAACACTCTTTTCTAGGCTGATATACTAAGGTGTAGTTTCACTAAGTGTTTGTAATTTAATATTCCCACAATAAGTATGCTCTGTGACAGATATAAAATGAAAAATGAACATATTGAATACTTTTCACTCTATATTTTTATTCTAGTTTCAGAAATAATCACAGTACCAATAGTCTCTTGTGAATTTTTGGGTTGAAACTCTGATTTACCAGTGTGTAATAAAATACATCTAATTTATATAAATATTTCTAATGGAATGGATATTTAACACAGCTTTATCTTAATCATAATCTTACAAACACAGAGTGACACAGAGCCCAGAATGAATACTATTATTAAATCATTGATTTTAAATGAAGCTAAAATAATTCTTTGCATCTCATTTATGTAATTCTTCAGGTTATAATAGTACATAAATATCACTCAGAGTAGAAGTCTTTCTTGATCATGATTTTTCCCTTAGAAATTATAAAAAGCTTTTTATGATGCTTGTAAAAGTACCTAGCATAGTATTTGGAACAGAGACAGTGCTGAATAAGTAAGTCAATACTAGGATTGCTATTTTATTATAAGTAATAATTTAAAGACTAGTCTGTCTGAAACAAAATCTTAAATTTTCTCAATTCAAGTTTAGGCATATCTGTATAACCATAGTAGGAAAAAACATGGGTAGATGTTAAGTACCAAATATAATAGTAATTTAAATCTCACAGTCTAAATTTCACCTTAATGCTTTGCATGAAGAAATAAATGGCCTGTCTTCAACAAATAAATGTGTTAGACCGCCTTTGTTGGAACAATATGTATAGATTTTTAAAAGAATAATAGGCTTTATTTTCAGGACATTTTTAGGTTTATAGAAATATTGAACAGAAGATACAGAGAGTTCTCATATACTCCCTTCTTCTCATCCCTACTCACAATTTCCCCTAGTTTTAACTTCTCTCGTTGGTGGTACATGTGTTACAATTAATGGACCAATATCAGTGGTTAATATTAACTAAAGTTTATACTTTACATTATGCATTGCACTTTGTATAGTATATTTTTTGGAGTTTTGGCAAATTCATAATATCATATATCATTACACTGTCTTACAGACATTCTCCCAGTCTTGTATATTTTAATTCAATACTGAGTGCCTTTTTTATGAAATCATTTGAGTCATTTCTTTTCTTGCTTTCTACCAAGAAATCTTTTTTTTTATTTCTGAAATCTTCAAATGTGTATGAATTCTGTGTACTAAAGCTCCCGTATACTTGACTGTGGTTGCATATCAGCAGTGTATACCTGTAATTTTTCATTCTTAATGCAGAAAGGTTTTATAGGATTTTACACTGAAAAGCTAAAACGATAATACACTTCTGAATATTAAGAAAATTAAGACAACAAAAACTAAATAACTTCATTTGTATAATTTCATATTCGTAAAATCATTAAAACTCATCATCATAATAAAAACATCTATTATTCAGGAATCAATAATTTCTAGTTACTGTGATGGGTGTTACACATGTATTATCTACCATTCTCCCAGTCCTGAAGGATGTGTTTGTAAAACTTACTGGTTCAGAAACCAGTGCTTATAAATATTAAATAATACATCCAAAGTCCTACAAAACACTAAAATTCAACAACTATGCCTGATGCCAGCCCCTCTGAACTTTGCATTATACCATGAACAAAAAGTATTTTTATATGAAACGAAAGGTGAAAATGTGGAAGTGGAGGGGAAAGGAGAAAGAGAAGGAGGAGGAGAATAACAGAAAGAGAAGAATCAGGAAAAGGCCAAAGAGGAAAAAAAGAGGAAGAGGAAGTAAAAGAAGCCTCATTATCCACACTGATTATACTCTTCCCTTTTAAGAAAGATCTTTAACTTTGAATTTATAAAGATGTGAATGAATCTGTAAAATCATTTTTAAGTGTACTAATCATTTGCATTGTCTAAAAATTACCCTGCTGTGATTCCTGAGTAATGTCAATTCAGTTTTCCTGTAACAGTGTAGGTGGGGTGCATGATAAATCAGAACTCTCAGCAATTCCTCTCGGAAACTTTCACTTTTTAATTCTTATTTTCTAGAGAGAGGAGAGGACCTTTAAACTATGACATGGCATTTTCATATTTCTTCTTTTCAAAATATCATGCTCTATTTTCTTTCCTTTTCCTCCTTACTGAGCCCCCTTGTGGTAGGTATCTGTAACTTGTCCTTTGGGACAGCTTTTTAAAGGCCTAACATTTAATACACAGTACTTATTTCCTGCACGAATCATGTTGCATTTTAAAATTTTATAATTTGTAAATGCAGTTCACTGTGACAGAAAAAAATGATTTATACAATTTTTAAAAAGTATTTTTACTTGTTAAAAAATAAATATGTGTGTATTTATGGTATTTCAATATATATGATGTTTCTCTTGTTGAAATATGCCTATATCCATCTATGTACATATATACATACAATGGAGTTTAGTATTGAATATATATTAATTAAAGATACTATTAAAAATGCTAAGATCATAAAATGATTAGCTAAAATATAATTTTAAATAAGGTATGTTTCGGCGAGACTTGATTCAGTTACAAAAGGAAAACTATTTTCCTCATGGTCATATTCTGTGAACTGTTATCAATATATCTTTTGGTTAATAGACATCAGAAGCATCAAAGCTACCTATATGATATCTGTAGAACGGCCTGGGGAAATCTACCTCTTAGCAAATGTAAGAATTAAGAGAACCACCACACAAAAGGAAAAAAAAAACAGACTGGTAAGTATGTTAGTGTGTTATTTTTTAATAAATCAAATGTCTATCAGAGTTTCTGACTCCTTTTCCCACTTCTCCTTCTGGCTCTCCACCTGGGTTGTATTCCCAAAGAAACTTGCTTTCAAATGCCAATACCTAATTTTATCACTTATTGCTTAAGATTTTAACTTTTTTTCCCCAAAGTATTTCAAAATTTAAAGAAATAATTTCAACGGGCAGAATTTTTATGCTCATCTTGAGCTGCTGGGAAGATTCTCACATTTATTCAGTGCATATAATTAAGTATGGACTTGGCACTGACTAAAGCCCCGGATGTTTATATGGGTACCTTTATTAAGCAAGGCACTCATGGAGCTTACTCTATGAGAATGCAGTAGTCATGGAGGTTATTCCATCAGAAGGCAGAGAAATATGAAATATCAAGTATATTACATATAGTAAGTGTAAATATTGTTTTCTGGAGTTTTATTTTTGCTTGTTTGTAGGTGCATATATATATATATATATATATATATATATATATATATATATATATATATGTCCTAGGTCATAATTAAAAAAAAAACAAAACAGTCTTACTGTGGTCCATGTTGAAAACATTTGAATATCACCACAAGATATGCTGATGAAGAATGTTGTTCTAGATTAGAGATAAAGCAGAATAAAGTTATTTAAACTCTAATGTTAGCATTCAGAATTAGAATGGTTTCAATATATGCCATAGTAGAGAATAATTCTTTTTATGCTCTGAAGATTATTGAAAGTCTCTGGTTTCCTTTTGAAAATTAAGTGCATTATTATTTGATAGTTCATGTCTTTCCTGTTGGTGGCACTGTGCACATAGGAGTTAAGAACTTATGGTAAAGGACACTTTATTTCTAGCTATAAATTCATCACTTGAATGATGCCTGTCTTTTTGAAAATTCCAGAGCAGCGCTTTATAGCTCTCTGAACAATAATGTTCTAATATTTTCTAAAATATGTTTCTATGGTATCCCTTAATAACTCACTGGCAGTTTGGTGATTTCTCTGAATTCAGCTGAACTACTTTAAAAAAAATTACTGAATCTTGATTGTCTAATTTCTCATGAAGTATTTGTAAAAAAAAAAAAGAATTACCATTGGGTATTTCAGGCTTCTACCCATGACACGGTCTGTCATAACCACAGCTAACAATAAAGGCATGAGGCAATCAATGAAGAACCATCAACTTTGTGATCTATTTAGATGCTTTATCAATTCCTTTTTATTGTTTTCAATTCATGATGTATTTTTGTAACAAGGAAACTATATGCTGAAAACAGAGTTGGAAGCCAGGGAGACAACAATATTGAAGATGTTTTCTAGAATCTCAATTATGGTCTTTGAATGAGTATCTGGCCCTCAAGTTAGATAAAATAGGATAAAAGGAATCGATCTGGTGCAGCTAATTCAGATAACGATGAAACATTGAGATTCAAACAAAATAGAAGAAAACATTTATACAATAGAAGAGGTGATCTCAAATGGCACTTTCCCTAAATGAAGAATTTAGTCAATTGATATTACTCATCACAAATGGTGTTTGGTTGTGAATGTCTGCTACTCGACTTTAAAACAATACAGATATCTACACGTAATGTCAATATCATGTTTAGTACGTTGTCAAATACAAACAAGTATGTTGATCCTGAATTGAGGATCACATTGACAGATTAAAGGAAACACCAGATTCTTCAGTCTGTCTATGGGCATTAAATTTAACTCCTTTATAGCAAAATATTTTCACTCTTTCTTTACCTTAATCATTTCAGTCCATATACAAACCAAGTGTAAATGTTCTTTGGCTTTTAAAAAAACCAGTTGGCTCATATAAAGAATATTTTCCAGTAACCAGGCTACTTTAAGTGCAAAGAAAAGAAAGTCCCACTTAAAACCTCTTTGTTGCAAGGCAGATGAGCAGTGCAGATAAAACCTAAACCATATGCCAAAAAAAACTCACAAACAAACAAACAAAAAAAACAAAACCAAAATCCTATATCACTGTGTCCTACCAAAGCCGTTTTATATAATTTTTCAACAGAATTGTATACCTTTTCATGTTAATATCAAAGTCACCAAATTACAAGTCATGAAAACATAATGGCATATCTATGTTTAATTATGTATTATTCCATTTTCTAGAAAGTAACATTGATGTATAATTTGCCCACAATTATATTAACTTATTTGTATATATCTTAGAAAATAACATTCCTGAGGCACCTGGGTGGGTCAGTTGGTTTAAGCGTCTGACTTCAATTCAGTTCATGATCTCACAGTGTGTGGGCTTGAGCCCCACATCGGGCTCTGTGCTGACAGCTCAGAGTCTGGAGCCAGCTTCACATTCTGTCTCCTTCTCTCTCTCTCCCACTTGCACTGTCGCTCTGTCTCTCAAAAATAAACATTAAAAATTTTTTTTAAATAATAATATTCCTAACCTCACAATCATTAATTCAACAAAACCACTAATGGTAAGATGGATACTCAGAGAAGATGGTACTGAGGAACATCAATAAAATCCTTAAGGAAATTACAGGGTAGATGACATGTGATTTAATACTCTTTCCAATCTGTGTTTAGAGGTCAATTAAATATCTTCTTTTTCAATGCACTTACATTCAGTGAGAATTTCCTGAATTCATCATCTTAATTGCCATCCTAAAAGTAAATTCCTATAGTTATTTAATCATCAGACTCATGTTTGGTGTTCTTTTCACTGCCCTCCCATTTTTTATTAAAATATTGTAATTTTTAGATTATATATACTTTTAGTTTTGAAATCCACAGCAAAATTGAGTAGAAAATAGTTTCCATTTACTCCCTGCCCCAACACACACAAAGCCTCCCTCACCAAACAGCATCCCAGACCAGAATGTTACATTTGTTAAAATTGCTGAAGCCACCTTGAAATTGCTGAAACTATGTTGACATGTCTTTATCACTCAAAGTCCATTGTTTACATTAGATTTCACTCTTAGTGTTGTGCATTGTATGGGTTTGACAAAAGTATATTGACATGTATCCATCATTATAGTATTGTACAGAATATTTACACGCCCCCCAAAATCCTGTGTTTCCCCTATTCATTCCTTCTTTACACCTCCTAGCAAACACTGATCATTTTACTGTCTCCATAGTTTTGCCTTTTCCAGAAGATCATGTAGTTGGAATCATAGAATAGGTAGCCTTATCAGATTCTGTTCTTTGCCTTAGCAATGTACATGTAGGGTTCTTCCATGTCTTTTCATTGCAAGATCATTTCTTTTCAGCACTAAATAATATTCCTTTGTCTGTATATATCATAGTTTATCCATCCACATACTGAAAAATATCTTGTTGGTTCCAAGTTTGGGAAATTATGAATAAAGCTTCAGTAAACATCTGTGTGCAGATTTTTTTTTTTTTTTTTTTTTTTGTGGACATAAGTTTTCAACTCCTTTTGCTATACCCAAGTACAATTATATAGTGTTTAATTTTGTAAGGAAGTACCAAATTGTCTTCTAAAGTGGCTGTGCCATTTTGTACTCCCACTAGCAGTGGATGAAAGTTCCTTTCACTCTGCATCCTTGATGAAGTTTTGGGGGATTATAGTGGGGTTTGTGGGGTCTGGAGCTGACGGCAGGCTCCCAGTGGAGGTCCTGTGGCCAGAAGCAGCTAGACAAGAGATGTGGAGGTGATCACGTTAGACCAATGAGGAGGAAACCTCACACGGGACTCTTAAGATTAGCAGCCATGCTAGTCACTTAGGTGGCTGTCCCATTCCCGACAGACAGCTTTATATAAGGACAAGAATAAAGAGAGGGCATCAAGTTTCTGGGTGTTATTACCATTCCAGCCAGGGTACTAACTTCCGGCCAAAAGGCAGTCTTTCTCCTCCCTGTAGAGTAGCCCTGTAAAGTAGTGTAGAGAATTGCAGCCTGAGCAATAGACATGAAAGTGTTCCAATAAGACCATACTTCTCAAAAAGCTCCTGAAATGAGAGTAAGTGAAGAAAAGAGAAATACTCACTGAACTTGCACTGAAGCTCAGAGTCCAGATAAAAAGACTCCCAGTAGCCCCACATATTGGGCACCAGATAAATGATGAGGTTTTGGGGTGATAGTGGGGTTCATGGGGTCCAGAGCCAACAGCCCAGATAGAATTCTTGGATACGTCTTTGGTGCAAAGGCATGGGGACAGGATCCCTGGGCAGAAAGAGCTTCCCTGGGACCATGAAGAGATACTTGGGAGTTGGGGGAGGTAAAGTCTAGGACAGGTTTCCAATGTGATTTTCATATGCTGAAAAGGACTCACTGGATCCTGGAGGCCTAGCTATTGTCAAGCTAAGGTTTTTCCCTGTAGCAAAGCATTAGCATTAAGGCGGTAGGGAGTTCCTGGAGAAATGTTTTACTCTGCCAGCCTCAAGTATTTGCCAATGGGCTGCAGATTATAAGGAAATTTAATTTTATCTGCCATTTCCTTCTGCCTTTGTTTCCCACATTAATCCTTACCAGTGTTTGGTGTTGTCAATGTTCTGGACTTTGGCCTTTGTGTTGAGTGAATAGTAGTATTTCATTGTTTTAATTTTTAATTTCCTGATGACATATGGTTTTGAGCATATGTAATTTTACATGCTTAATATACCTATTTGACATCTGTGTATTGTCTTTGGTGAAGTGTCCAGAGCTTTTTGTTATTTTTATGTCTAGTTTTTCATTTTCTTCTTGTTGAATGTTAAGAGTTCTTTGTGCATTTGAGATAACAGTTCTTTATCAGATATATCCTTTGCAAATATTTCCTTCCAACTGCGGCTTGTCTTCTAATTCTGTTGACTCCAGTTTTTTATCAAGGAGACTAGTATCTATTGAGTGAAAAAAGATGACCAGTATTGGGGAAGTAGAGCACACAGAAAAAGAGAGAGAGAGAGAGAGGGAGGGAGGGAGGGAGGGAGGGAGAGAGAGAGAGAGAGACGAGATTGTGGACTGATTTGCCCAAGTTTAGTTCCCTTCTATTCCAATTTAAGATGTTGGAAAGTTAAAAACAGCATTTTTCAGATTCCATTTCAGCTAGGATTCTTTGTGCAAAATTGATCCATCAAGAAAATACTTTCATATGAGATTTCAGGGCAGAAGTCAGTCAGAGGCATCTTTTGTCACTGTTGAAGTTAGTAGTGAGATCAGGATTTGTCAGTGTTTACATACAATGACAGTAGTTGGGCTCTGCATACAAGCGTTCATTCACTTGCTTCATGGGCATGAGAGTCAGATTGTGGGGCAACAGAGGTGGCGGCAATAACACCCTAACAGCAGATCTCACCTTGTAAGTGGTCGTCTACTGGTAGCTCCTGAGGACCTTCTGATAACTTCATAAGCATATCTCTATGGATATTAATTTCCACAAGACTCCTCTAATCCTTTTATATTTACCTACTACCTGGTATCAATTATTTATAAATTTCTCATACATGGTAATAATTAATGAATTATTTGAAATAACTGATTTTTTAAAATGAGCACTCATTAATTATGCATAATAGTTAAAATATAAACATCTCAACATGTTGTGAGTTGTATAACTTAATGAGTTTATTACATGGATAAAAATCTTTGTTTTAAAGGAACTCACAGTCTATTTGGAAAGTTAAGACCTAATTTAACAACCTTAAGTAACAAAGCAAAATTAGGGTATCAGAATATACCCTAATTTGGTGTCCCAATTCCTTCTCTCCACATCTGGTTATGATCATCTATGTGACATCTTTCACTATAACTCCTCATTCACATCTGGGTCTTTATTAAATTTATATTAATAATATACTAATTTTCTTCTTTGCCTCATTTGAAAATATTTTTCCTCTTGTATTAAGCGTAGTCTAAATTAGAACATTGATATTTTTATTTCTTATTCTGAACACCAGTGAAATCTTTTGGACAGAGTTTGCAGGAACTCTGCTGGACAGGTTGCTAACATGGCTCTGAAAAAAAAAGGGAAGCGTTATTTTAATACAGAAAAATATCAGGAGGGGCAGTTTGACTTTATAGCATCCTCTATAATATTTATTTGTCTATTCCTCATATATTTATTTAGATACATTGATCAATCAATGATAAAGCAAACTACATACATTTCATGGGCCTCTGGACTTTAGATTCTAGAGGGGAATAAAGACATTATATCAGTAATTACAAATCAGGCAATGATGGAAAATGAAGACAACACTTAAGAGATTTGTAGTAGAAAACCTAATTTAGTGTAATTCATCGGAGATAGACTCACTAAGAATGTGACATTGCATTTGCAAAGGCTTAAAGTCAGTATAGTGTGTGTGCCTCTCAGCAAATTAAAAAATGCCTATTGTGTTTGTAGCAGCACAGCTTGTACAGGGTGGTTTAACATGAGATTGGACTGGACCATTAATGGCTTTATAAGCCAAATGTAGGGATTTAGCATGGCACTTAAATATAATTAGAAATCATAGGGAGATATTCAAAGAAGTAACATGATCAAATTTGAGTTAATTTTTGATAGTCCTGCAGAAAAAGACAAAATATTAATTAAGAAACTAAGAAATCAAGGCAGAGATTAGAAAGGTTGTAATAAACGTAGCGGTGGCTAAGCTATTTAGAAATCCAGAGCAGACTGGGGAATAATTAAGGAAGTAAATGCTTTGAACCTAAAACTTCTCTAAAAAATTAAAGTATTTAAATAAACAAAACAGATACATCTGCGCCTGCCTGACTAGACAGAGCTCCAGGAGGACCAGGGATGTGCTTTGTGCTTCTTTGCAAAATCCACCATGCTCTGCACTTGGACAACTCTCAAAAAATAACTCAGGATTGGAAAGATGGTGATGTAGGAGGACCCTGGGCTTACCTCATGTCATGGATACAACTAGAGAACATTCTCATCAGTATAAATAACTTAGAAAATGACCTAAAGACTGGCAGAATAAATTCCACAACTAAATGAAGAGAGGAGGACACATCAAAGAAGGTAGGGTAAGAAGGGTGGAAACTCAGGAACTAAACGCACTTGCAGAACTGTCCATGGGAGGGAGGGACGCTGCAGACAAGGAGGGGAGACAAACATACCCCCACAATAGGAAGTCTGCACAGGGAAGATGAATCCCCATAACATTTGGCTTTGAAAACCAGGGGGGCCAAATTTTGTGAGTTCTTAAAACCAGTGGAACTTAAAACCTTGAAATTAAAAAAAAATCAACACGCTGGGCCCTAGCAGAGCTAGGAGGGCTAGAAGGAACTGAGTTCCTACCCTTAAAAACACTGCACAATAAGCAGCCCACAGAGATACAGCTAGAGGCAGCAGTTTGAAAGGTGCCTGGGGCTTACAGAAGGGAGTTTTTTTTACTAATCCAAGAATATGTCCTGAAGGGACAGAAATCTCTGGGTAACCCCTCCAGGAACAAAGGAACTGGCAGTTGCCATGTCCCTCCTGTGTCCCCAGTGTACACACACCCACCTGAGGGACTTGCTAGCACTGCCATCCTCTCCCTAATCCTCCAGCCCCCCATGCTGTGCTTTCACCCGTCCACCTCTTCAGACAGCCATGTCAGTCCCAGTGCTGCAGGAAACCTCCCACAGAGGACCAGGGTGTGCAAAGCTTGCTAGCACCACTGCCCCACTGTACCACTCCCCCACACTGTGCTTTGGATGGCTTTTCCCTCTTTAATATGCACTTGGCTAGAGCCCATATAGGGTAGACCTGCAGGTCTGGCAGTATACAAGCAGCCTCTATAGTAGCCACCACCACTCCAGAGTGACTCTTACCTCAGAAAGAGCGAAAGATAACCACACACACCAGTCAGATGAAGGCCCTAGAAGTGGGCTGGAGACAGACAACTGGTATGACTGTATGCCTGCCCACCAACAAAAGCTTCTTAGAGGACAAGTCACAGAAAGCATCCTGCAGTTTGGTGGTGCTACATCTCTGGCAAGCACCTGGTGTGACTCGGCTCAAGCCCAAGGTGTCCCCAGACTGACCCACTAACACCATAGGGACTAACCACTGCCCAAAACAGGCAAAGAGAGCCATTGGATTGAAGGAAGAAGTGGCTCAGCCATATAACAGCATGCGTTCATCTCACATAGGAGACACCCGTGAAGCTCCAGGTTTCACCTTGTGAACAGGGGACAGTGCACAGCAGGGCACTACAGGACCTCTTTTTCATAAGGCCATTACTTTCAAGTGGAGATCTAGCTATCTTTCCTAACACAGAGTTAGACAAACTGAGGACAGAGGACTATGTTCCAGAAGAAAAAGGACAAAATCACAGTAAGAGACCTAAGAAAGGCAGAGATAAGCAATGTGCCTGATAGAAAAATTAAAGTAATGATCATAAAGATACTCATTGGACTTGGGAGAAAAGAGTGGTGGTTATCAGTGATACCCTTAACAGTGAGATGAAAAAGAACCAATTAATGACGAGAACATAATAAGTGAAATTAAAAATACACTAGATGGAATAAATGGGAGAGTAGATGAAGCAGAAGAACAAATCAGTGATGTGGAGGACAAAGTAATGGAAAGTAATCAAGCTAAGCAGGCAAGAGAAAAAAAATATGAAAAATGAGAATACACTTAGGCAAATCAGCAGCACCATCAAATGTAATAACATTTGCATTATAGGGATTCTAGAAAAAGAAGACAAAAAAAGAGCACAGAAAATTTATTCAAAGAAATAATAGCTGAAAACTTCCTGAATCTGAGGAGGGTAAAGAAATCCAGGAGGCATAGTCAGCCCCTAACAAAATCAGTCCAAAGAGGTCCACACCAAGACAACAGTGTTTAACATGGCAGAAAGTAGTGATGAAGAAAGAATTTTAAAAGCAAGATAAAAGAAAGCAGTTACTTACAAGGGAAGCCCCATAAGGCTATCAGCTGATTTTTTAGTAGAAACTTTGCAGACTACAAGGAAGTGGCATGATATATTAAAAGTGCTGAAAGGAAAAACAAACACAAAAATAAAGACTTGCAGCCAAGAATAATCTATCCAGCAAGACTATCATTCCGAAAAGGATAAAGAGTTCCTCAGACAAACAAAAGTTACAGGAATTCATGACCACTAAACCAGCCCTACAAGAAATATTAAAGGGGGACTATTTGAGTGGAAAGGAAAGACCATAAGCAAGAATAAAGAAAAGTAAGAGGCACAAAAGTAGTAAAAATAAGTATGTGTGTACAAGTCATTCAAGGGACTCACAAAAAGATGTAAAGTATGATACCATATACATAAAAGTTGGGAGGAGAGGAGTAAAGTATGGATTCAAACTTAAGTGACCATCAACTTAATATAGACTGCTATTTGCAAAAGATATTCTATATAAATCTAATGGTAACTACAAAATAAAAACCACTAATAAATATGCAAAAATAAAGATAAAACAATTTCACTCATTTGTGGTATTTAAGAAAGAAATGAACACAGGAAAACCAAGAAACAGACTCTTGAATATAGAGAACAAGCTGATGGTTACCAGATGGGAGGTGGGTAGGGGGATGGGTAAAATAAATGGTGGGGATTAGAGAGTACACTTACCATGATGAACACTGAGTAATGTATAGAATTGTTGAATCAATACATTGTATACTTGAAGCTAATATAACCCTGTATGTTAACTATCCTGGAATTTAAATTTAAAAAAACTGAATACAAAATTAAAAAAAAAAAACATACAAAACAAACAGTAAAACTTTTAGGATACTCCCCCAAGAATTAAGTAATCCATCTATGGTAGAACTACCAAGGGTAACTGGCAAAGCCAAGGTGGTAAACATTGAAAAGTACAGTCTAGGTACAGGTTAAGCATTGATTTGATATTGGCAGGCTTTGGGAAAGCTTTCTAAATATTTTCATACAAATGAGTTCTGACCCTTTTCTCAAGACTTGGCAATGAGCCATAGTATCTCAATACTAAATGCCATTTTTAAGATTGTTTAATAAGTCTCCACTAAAAGGGAGAAGCATAGGAGAAGGTAGGAAGATGGCGGTGTAGGAGGACGCTGGACTCACCACGTCCTGCAGATTACTCAGATTCTACCTACACCTGCCTAAATAACCCAGAAAACTGCCAGAAGACTAGCATAATGGATTGTCTGGAGCCAAGCACAGACGAGAGGCCCACGGGAGAGGGTAGAAAGGGTGGAGAGGCGGTGCGTGCTACACGGACTGGCGGGTGGGAGCTGGGGCAGAGGGGCAGCCTGCTGGCAGAGCAGAGGCCCCGAGTCTAGCTTGCAAAAGCAGAGGGGCCAGACGGAGTATGTTCTGACAGCAAGCAGGACTTAACATCTGGAAGGTTATAAGTTAACATCTCTGCTCGGAGAGCGGGAAGGCTGGAGGACAATGGGAGGGAGAGTTGTTGAGCCTCGGACGACAGAGCTTAGTTGGCGGGGAACAAAGCTTGCCAGTGCCATCTCCCTCATCTATCCCCCAGCCAAAATCCCAAAGGGAACCAGTTCCTGCCAGGGAACTTGCTTGCACTGTGCAAACACCCAATGCTGTGCTTTTGTGGATCCATCCCTCTGGCAGCGGGTCTGACTCCATCCCGGTGCCACAAGGCCCCTCCCGAAGCGGATCACCAAAGGATAAGTGAGCTGAGCCTGCCCCTCCCGCCCCTGTGCACCTTGCCGATCCACCCCAGCTAATATGCAGATCCCCAGCACCACAAGCCTGGCAGTGTGCAAGTAGCCCAGACGGGCCACACCACCCTCACAGTGAATCCCGCCCCTAGGAGAGGGGAAGAGAAGGTCCACACCAGTCTGACTGTGGCCCCAGCAGTGGGCTGGGGGCAGACATCAGGTCTGACTGCGGCCCTACCCACCAATGCAAGTTATTCAAGACAGCACAGGGGAAGTGCCCTGCAGTTCCCCACCACAGAGACTATCCAAAATGATGAAAGGGAAGAATTCCCCTCAAAAGAATCTCCAGGATATAACAACAGCTAACGAACTGATCAAAAAGGATTGAAACAATATAACAGAAAGTGAATTTAGAAGAATAGTCATAAAAATTAATTGCTGGGCTTGAAAACAGTATAGAGGACAGCAGAGAATCTATTGCTACAGAGATCAAGGGACAAAGGAACAGTCAGGAGGAGCTAAAAAATGCTATAAATGAATTGCAGAATAAAATGGAGATGACCACGGCTCAGATTGAAGAGGCAGAGGAGAGAATAGGTGAACTAGAAGATAAAATTATGGAAAAAGAAGAAGCTGAGAAAAGGATAAAAAAATCCAGGAGTATGAGGGGAAAAAGAGAACTAAGTGATGCACTAAAGAGAAATAATCTACGCATAATTGGTATTCCAGAGGAGGAAGAGAGAGGGAAAGGTGCTGAAGGTGTACTTGAGAAATAATAGCTGAGAACTTCTCTGATCTGGGGAAGGAAAAAGGCATTGAAATCCAAGAGGCACAGAGAACTCCCTTTAGACGTAACTTGAATCGATCTTCTGCACAACATATCATAGTGAAAATGGCAAAATACAAGGATAAAGAGAAAATTCTGAAAGCAGCAAGGGATAAACGTGCTCTAACATATAGAGGGAGACTGATAAGACTCGTGACGGATCTCTTTACTGAAACTTGGCAGGCCAGAAAGGAATGGCAGGAGATCTTCAATGTGTTGAACAGAAAAAATATGCAGCTGAGAATCCTTTATCCAGCAAGTCTGTCATTTAGAATAGAAGGAGAGATAAAGGTCTTCCCAAACAAAAACTGAAGGAATTCGTCACCACTAAACCAGCCCTCCAAGAGATCCTAAGGGGGATCCTGTGAGACAAAGTACCAGAGACATCGCTACAAGCATGAAACCTACAGACATCACAATGACTCTAAACCCATATCTTTCTATAATAACACTGAATGTAAATGGACTAAATGCACCAACCAAAAGACATAGGGTATCAGAATGGAAAAAAAAAAAAAAACAAGACCCATCTATTTGTTGTCTACAAGAGACCCATTTTAGACCTGAGAACACGTTCAGATTGAAAGTGAGGGGATGAAGAACTATTTATCATGCTACTGGAAGTCAAAAGAAAGCTGGAGTAGCCATACTTATATCAGAAAACTAGACTTTAAATTAAAGGCTGTACCAAGAGATGAAGGGCATTATATAATAATTACAGGGTCTATCCATCAGGAAGAGCTAACAATTATAAATGTCGATGAGCCGAATATGAGAGCCCCCAAATATATAAAACAATTACTCACAAACATAAGCAACCTTATTGATAAGAATGTGGTAATTGCAGGGGACTTTAACACCCCACTAACAGCAGATAGATCATCTAGACACGCGGTCAATAAAGAAACAAGGGCCCTGAATGATCCATTGGATCAGATGGACTTGACAGATATATTTAGAACTCTGCATCCCAAAGCAACAGAATATACTTTCTTCTCAAGTGCACATGGAACACTCTCCAAGATAGATCACGAAAGAGCTCTTCATAAGTATACAAGAATTGAGATCATACCATGCATACTTTCAGACCACAATGCTATGAAGCTTGAAATCAACCACAGGAAAAAGTCTGGAAAACCTCCAAAAGCATGGAGGTTAAAGAACACCCTACTAAAGAATGAATGGGTCAACCAGGCAATTAGAGAAGAAATTAAAAGAATATATGGAAACAAACGAAAATGAAAATACAACAATCCAAATGCTTTGGGATGCAGTGGATGCAGTCCTGAGAGGAAAATACATTGCAATCCAGGCCTATCTCAAGAAACAAGAAAAATCCCAAATACAAAATCTAACAGCACACCTAAAGGAAATAGAAGCAGAGCATCAAAGACAGCCTAAACCCAGCAGAAGAAGAGAAATAATGAAGATCAGAGCAGAAATAAACAATATAGAATCTAAAAAATCTGTAGAGCAGATCAATGAAACCAAGAGTTGGTTTTCTGAAAAAATGAACAAAATTGATAAGCCTCTAGCCAGGCTTGTCAAAAAGAAAAGGGAGATGACCCAAATAGATAAAATCATGAATGAAAATGGAATTATTACAACCAATCCCTCAGAGATACAAGCAATTATCAGGGAATACTATGAAAAATTATATGCCAACAAACTGGACAACCTGGAAGAAATGAACAAATTCCTAAACACCACACACTTCCAAAACTCAAACAGGAGGAAATAGAAAGCTTGAACAGACCCATAACCAGCGAAGAAATTGAATCAGTCATCAAAACTCTCCCAACAAATAAGAGGTCAGGACCAGATGGCTTCCCAGGGGAGTTCTACCAGACGTTTAAAGCAGAGATAATACCTATCCTTCTCAAGCTATTCCAAAAAATAGAAAGGGAAGGAAAACTTCCAGACTCATCTATGAAGCCAGTATTACTTTGATTCCTAAACCAGACCGAGAACCAGTAAAAAAAGAGAACTACAGGCCAATATCCCTGATGAATATGGATGCAAAAATTCTCAATTAGATACTAGCAAATTGAATTCAACAGCATATAGAAAGAATTATTCACCACGATCAAGTGGTATTAATTCCTGGGATGCAGGGCTGGTTCAACATTTGCAAATCAATCAACGTGATACATCACACATTAATAAAAGAAAAGATAAGAACCATATGATCCTGTCAATCGATGCAGAAAAGGCATTTGACAAAATTCAGCAACATTTCTTAATAAAAACTCTGAAGAAAGTTTGGATAGAAGGAACATACTTAAACATCATAAAAGCCATTTATGAAAAGCCCACAGGTAACATCATCCTCAATGGGGAAAAACTGAGAGCTTTATCCCTGAGATCAGGAACACGACAGGGATGCCCACTCTCACCGCTGCTGTTTAACATAGTGTTGGAAGTTCTAGCATCAGCAATCAGACAACAAAAGGAAATCAAAGGCATCCAGTTGGCAAAGATGAAGTTAAGCTTTCACTTTTTGTAGATGACATGATTTTATACATGGAAAATCCGATAGACTCCATCAAAAGTCTGCTAGAACTGATACATGAATGAAGCAAAGTCACAGGATACAAAATCAATGTACAGAAATCAGTTGCATTCTTATACACTAAGAATGAAGCAACAGAAAGACAAATAAAGAAACCGTTCCCATTCACAATAGCACCAAGAAGCATAAAATACCTAGGGATAAATCTAACCAAAGATGTAAAAGATCTGTATGCTGGCAACTATAGAAAGCTTATGAAGGAAATTGAAGAAGATATAAAGAAATGGAACAACATTCCATGCTCATGGATTGGAAGAATAAATATTGTCAAAATGTCAATACTACCCAAAGGTATCTACACATTCAATGCAATCCCAGTCAAAATTGCACCAGCATTCTTCTCGAAGCTAGAACAAGCGATCCTAAAATTCATATGGAACCACAAAAGGCCCCGAATAGCCACAGTAATTTTGAAGAAGACCAAAGTGGGAGGCATCACAATCCCAGACTTTAGCCTCTACTACAAAGCTGTCATCATCAAGACAGCATGGTATTGGCACAAAAACAGACACATAGACCAATGGAATAGAATAGAAACCCCAGAATTAGACCCACAAACGTATGGCCAACTCATCTTTGACAAAGCAGGAAAGGACATCCAATGGAAAAAAGACAGTCTCTTTAACAAATGGTGCTGGGAGAACTGGACAGCAATATGCAGAAGGTTGAAACTAGACCACTTTCTCATACCATTCACAAAAATAAACTCAAAATGGATAAAGGACCTGAATGCGAGACAGGAAACCATCAAAACCCTAGAGGAGAAAGCAGGAAAAGACCTCTCTGACGTCAGTCGTAGCAATTTCTTACTTGACACATCCCCAAAGGCAAGGGAATTAAAAGCAAAAATGAACTACTGGGACCTTACGAAGATAAAAAGCTTCTGCACAGCAAAGGAAACAACCAACAAAACTAAAAGGCAACCAACAGAATGGGAAAAGATATTTGCAAATGACATATCGGACAAAGGCCTAGTATCCAAAATCTATAAAGAGCCCACCAAACTCCACACCCGAAAAACAAATAACCCAGTGAAGAAATGGGCAGAAAACATGAATAGACGCTTCTCTAAAGAAGACATCCAGATGGCCAACAGGCACATGAAAAGATGCTCAATGTCGCTCCTCATCAGGGAAATACAAATCAAAACCACACTCAGGTATCACCTCACGCCAGTCAGAGTGGCCAAAATGAACAAATCTAGGAGACTATAGATGCTGGAGAGGATGTGGAGAAACGGGAACCCTCTTGCACTGTTGGTGGGAATGCAAATTGGTGCAGCCACTCTGGAAAACAGTGTGGAGGTTCCTCACAAAATTAAAAATAGACCTATCCTATGACCCAGCAATAGCACTGCTAGGAATTTACCCAAGGGATAGAGGAGTACTGATGCATAGGGGCACTTGTACCCCAATGTTTATAGCAGCACTCTCAACAATAGCCAAATTATGGAAAGAGCCTAAATGTCCATCAACTGATGAATGGATAAAGAAATTGTGGTTTATATACACAATGGAGTACTACGTGGCAATGAGAAAGAACGAAATATGGCCCTTTGTAGCAACGTGGATGGAACTGGAGAGTGTGATGCTAAGTGAAATAAGCCATACAGAGAAAGACAGATACCACATGTTTTCACTCTTATGTAGATCCTGAGAAACTTAACAGAAACCCATGGGGGAGGGGAAGGAAAAAAAAAAAGAGGTTAGAGTGGAAGAGAACCAAAGCATAAGAGACTCTTCAAAACTGAGAACAAACAGGGTTGATGGGGGGTGGGAGGGAGGGCGTGGGTGGGAGGGAGGAGAGGGTGGGTGATGGGTATTGAGGAGGACATCTTTTGGGATGAGCACTGGGTGTTGTATGGAAACCAGTTGACAATAAATTTCATATATTGAACAAAAAAATAAAATGCATTATATTTGAAAAAAAAGGAAGAAGCATAGATGTGTAAGGATTTGTGAAGTTGTTAGTTCATTATTTCAGTGGCATATGTCAATTTAAAAGCCAACAGATTAGAATGTTTCAAGAAGAAGGGCATGCTAAATTCTGGCAAATACTTCTGAAAGATTAAATAATAGAATAAATTATGTACTTTAGATTTGGCTAATGGAAAGGTAGGATTTTCAGATAAATAGTCAAGACAAGCAAAAGTTTCCCGGGGAGGGGGGGAACTGGGTAATGTAAAAAAACTGGGTAATTATAAGAATTATACTGGAATCTGACTGCTTATCAGCAGTATTGATGCTGGAATACAGTGGATGCTGCAGTATCCTTAGGTATACTCAGGAAAAATGATTAAAATCTTTAAGATTAAAATTATGCGAACAGGCTTCTAATCAGTTTTTCTCAGACTTCTAGAGACTCAAAGTTTTGGACATTCATCTTCCTTGGGAAGTTTCTTCGGCAAGCCTGGGAACAGAACAAAGTTGAAAATGAAAAAAAAAAGTTTAATAGAAAAAAAATGTCAAGATGATATTAGGCAGTAGACCTAGAAAACAAGAGGTACACTTTGGAGCACAAAATCTATGAGTTTTCAAAAATGATGTATTTAAAAACATGGATTTCAATCCACAAAGAAAATAAGTAAGTACTAGAAATTGTTGGTGACATAGGAAAGGAAGTACAGTAAAACCTTGGACTGTGAGAAACTTGTTCTGCAAGATAAGCAAACATTTCTAATAAATTTTAACTTGATAAATGAGCAGTGTCTTTCAATACTAACAGTACGTTACACTGAATGTCACATGATCACACCTGAATCAGTTGTTCTTCTCTCTCTGACTGAGGAGGGATTGTGGGTGATTGTCTCCCATGCATGGATGCTTGGTCTCAGGCCACGGTGTTTGGCAGAAATCAGTTATTTTTCAGAACAGTAGAAAGTGCCCCCAACTGGCTCAGTGTATTTTTTGTCACTTCAAAGCACCTATGGACAGTCCTTTGCTTTTCCATACCAGGTGAGCTTAGGAGTGCTTTGCTTCATTCTAGGTTAGGTTGCCTGAAGATACAGACCCTTTCCTCTGCTGCTTTATTGCCGGTTACATTAAATACAGTATATGACAAGAGTTTACTAATAGTGTACTATAGTATAGTCAATATCTGTTAGTAATAGTGAAAGTCATCCTGCACAATAACCTTCCTCTCTCTTGTCTCCCTCAAACCAGCCATAAAGGTTTCAAAGGCAAGTGCAGGTTAATTTAAATATTTTTCTTTATATTTTGTATTTTCTTTATTATTTTGTATTATATTACAGTATTATAATAATTTTTATGAATATTTTTGGGTTGTAGAATGAATCATCTGAGTCTCCATTATTTTTTATGGGGAAATTTGCTTTGATATATAAGTGCTTTGGATTACAAGCATGTTTCCAGAAGGAATTATGCTCACAAACCAAGGTTTCATTGTATATAATATTTTTTCAGCATTAAAATGGAAGGTAGCAGACAATCTTTGGAGCTTGGCACAGGGACTTGAAAAAAGCCAAGGTGCAAATGTAAAGCAAAAATACAAATTTTGAGAAAAGGCAGATCTAAGAGAACATTTTTAAAAATTCTTATTTGTGTGTGAGAGAGAGAAAGAGTATGAGAGAGGGGCAGAAAGAGAGGGAGACACAGAATCTGAAGCAGGCTTTAGGTACCGAGCCCGATGTGGGGCTCCAACTCCTGAACTGCGAGATCATGACCTGAGCTGAAGTTGGACGCTTAACGGACTGAGCCACCCAAGCGTCCCTAGAACATTTTCTTTGAGAGACTATATGTTACATGATTGGAAAATTAGCAAATGAAATCAGTTAGCTCTGTGTTGAACAATATTTTTTTTACTAATAATGTAAATATAACTTATTTATTTTCAACTTTTAGATCGAAGCCATCAATAGAGTACAGGAGAATTGATTATGATCACAAAATGTAAATGTTATTAATCTCACAAAATATAAAGTAATAACTAAAAGAAATTTGAAAATGAAAAAGTGTGGAGAAGTGGAAAGAAAGGGGAAGATGCTATCATTTTCTTCGTAAAAGTAGACCAGAAAAGCAAGGTGGAAGTGGAAAATGAGTATGTTAACCATATTTTTGAGAGTTTTAATAGTGAAGCAAGAGAGAGATGTAGGATTAAAGAGGGTGAAAGTAAGAGAATTTGGGGAGGGGCGCCTGGGTGGCTCAGTTGGTTAAGTGTCTGACTTCAGCCCAGGTCATGATCTCGTGGTTTGTGAGTTTGAGCCCTATGTAGGGCTCTGTGCTGACAGCTTGGAGCCTGGAGCCCGCTTTAGATTCTGTGTCTCTGTCTTTCTCTGCCCCTCCTCCACTTGTGCTCTGGCTCTCTCTATCAAAAATAAATAAAATGTAAAAAAAATAAATAAAAAAAAAGAATTTGGGAGATATGTTTTGTTTTTCGGTTTTATTTATTTAGTTTTTTTCAGGACAAGCATGTTAGTGTACTGGCATGTGTAATTGAGTAAGGAAGGGAAAATTGAAAATACACGAGAGAGCAAACCACCTAAGGGCTATCTTTTTGAGATATTATGAAAAATGGAATTTGGATCATTTTAAATCTTTCCATTAATATGTATAGAAGCCAAACAAACTGAATATTATAAAAAATTCAATTTGCTTAAAGTCAATCTGATTGTCTTGGTGAGAAGAAATATTTTATCACGAGGAGTATCATGTTATACAAAGTATGATGGCTGTTTCTTAGTTTATTGATGGATTGCTTATAACTGAGAACCCCAAAATATAGGTCCTTACCAGAGTTCCTCTTGGTCTTCACAAGCAAACTTTGGTGCAGCTTTACCTGTGAAGCAATGTCATTGAATCTCTGAGAGAGGTGTAATTATGACTATTTTTATGATATTGTCCATGTGAATTATATGTTTTCTATTTCTACTGAATAATTGAGTTATTAGTGGAAATAGACTTTCTCTAACTATTGAGATTTAGATTTTCTCTTATTATGTAGATATAGATTTACTGTGACTAAATTAAGTCTTTTAGTTATTTTAGAGAGCTTATTATTGCATATTTGGACTCAGGCGTGATAATATGATGGCTAAAGATCCTGATTGGAATAGTGTGAAATCAGGATTAGTTTACAATAACTACATTGTAGCAGTTCATGTGCCTTTCAGCAGTAATCCATTTCATACAAGGAAGTTCATATATATAGTCTGCCATATACTTAACATATGGTTCTTTATTGGATAACACAACAAATATGTTGTTGTTATTTTCACTTTGCAAAAACACCAAAATAAATGCTTGCCCTTAGCTAATAAGTTGCTTTATATATTTTTACTTACAAAAGGAACACTTTTAATATTTCAACCCAAAAGATTAATGTATAATGACCATTTAAAAACAAAAAGTAAGCTTTATTGAGGTAAGGGTAAATGTGGTATCATTTAAGAAAGAATACATATATATTACATGATTTGATATTAATATCATTACATGCATGAATTTTCTGGTTTTTGAAAGGATACACCTGAGAGTATTCTAGTATGTTTGGATTTCTATCATTGGTAGGTTTGTATACTATTATGTAACAAAGTCAATGGGTGTTTTTGGATTGCACAAGCTATGAGTCCTGAAAGCGATTTCCAGATATCTTGTCTATAATAATGCCATGCCGGCTCTGTGCTCACATATTTAGGATCATAGATGTGTATTGATGTGGAAGGAAATACTTGGCCAGTATAACAAGCAGAAAATTTACTGGTGAATTAGGCACACAAATTTTCTTCTTGAGAGGGTGGAAGAGGGAAACTACTCATTCTAGAGAAAGGAAATTACAAAGCTTACTGCTCTTAAGTAGTTGTCCTTCTATGGAATGTAAATTATTTCTTTATCATATGGTTCAATAAGAGTATTCCATATCAAATATAGCAAATATGATTAGCTGCATTATGCTTTGAGGAAACCATTTATGTGGACCTAACTTATGAATATAAGGGTAGAAGTAAAATTGTATAAATAGTGATATAGTTAATATTATTTACAACCCACAGCTATCTACCATACCTCCAAGAGTCCTATTATTTCAAATCACTATACTTTTTTGTAATTAAAAATATTTTAGAAATATAACACACATACAGAAAAGTACACAAATATCAATACAGCTGGTTAATAATCGCAATGTAATTTGTGCGACTTCCACATAGGCATGAACCAGAATTTTATGAATACTTGAGAAGCTCATTTCACATTGCTTCCCAGTCCCTAATCTTGCATGTCTGTTTTCCAGTTATTCTAACAAACTATTTTTGGCCTATCATTAAACCTTATTTTAATGCAATCCTACAAGGTACTTTTGTGTGCCTGGATTCATTTCTTAATCATTATTTTTGTGAGACTTTCCCATGCTGTGGCATGCTACAATTGTTCATTTATTTTCATTGTTAGATAGAGTTACCTAGTAAAAATATACCAGTTTATCTTTTCTAGTAGACATGTAGGTTGCTTCCAATATAGAGGTATTATGGATAATGTTACTATGAATATGCTTGTACACATCTTTTGGTGCACATGCATACATGTTTCTGTTGGCTCAGGAGTGGAAATGCTTGTTCAACAAATTTGGTAGAGAACACTAATTTTTTTTAAAGTGATTTAACTAAAACACATTGCAACTAGAAAAATATGAAAGTATTTCTTTCCATTCTAATCACCATTTGCATTTTTCAGTCTATTTAATATTAGATGTTCTAGTAGGAGGCTAGTGTTAGCTTATGTTTCAATTTTATTTTATTTTATTAAAAATTTTTTTAAATGTGTATTTATTTTTGAGGGAGGGGCAGAGACAGAGTGTGAGTGGGGAAAGGGCAGAGAGAGAGGGAGACACAGAATCTGAAACAGGCTCCAGGCTCTGAGCTGTCAGCACAGAGCCCGACATGGGGCTCAAACCCACGAACCGTGAGATCATGACCTGAGCTGAAGTCTGATGCTTAACCAACTGAGCCACGCAGGTGCCCCTCAATTTTATTTAATGATATTTTCATTTTTAATGAAGTTGAATACCTTTCATAATTTGTTGGCTATCTGCTTAATATTTTTTGTGAACTGCATTCTCAATTTTTGTATATCTATTTCTTTGGGATAATATGTCTTATTTGAAGAGTTCTTTATGTATTTACTGGATACAAGTTGCAAGTGTTATTCTTTCATTTACTTTTTCATATTGTTAACTGGGTTTTGATGACTAGAATATCTCAAATTTCATATAGTAAAAATTGCCAGTACTTTGTGTGTGTGTGCTTTTGTTTGTATGTGTATGAATTTTCACATATATTCAATTGTAATTTGTTTTTATCCATTATATGCGAGAGAAGTCAAGTTTCAATTTTTTTTATAAATCAAAGCATAGAAAACTTTTTTGAAAGGGATCGTGTTATTACTGCATCACTATGATTGGTGGTATGTACCTAGCAACAGTGATAAGCAATGGTAAGCACTACATATGTATGGTCTCTTTGCAGCTACTCAATTCTCCCACTGTGGTGTGAAAATCATCATAGATAATACATTAATAAGCAAAAAAATGTGGCTGAGCTTCACTTAAATTACAGATGCTGAAATTTTAATGCTATAGTATTTTCATATGCAGTGAAATAGGAATATTCTTTTTTCTGTGACTGACGTTATTTCTATCTTAAATGTTTGATATAATTTTTCAAATAAGCCATTGTGGCCTGGAAGATATTTTTATGGGAAGATTTGTAATTAAGAATTCAAGTTATCTAATAGAAATGGGCCATTTAGACGATGTTTCTTCATTGTTGTTTGGGAATTTATTTCAGTAGATTTATACATTTAATGAATTGTTTTAATAAATTTAATACAATTATAAATTTATTTCTTATTCATTTCAATAAAGTCAAATATATTGTTATAAATATTTTCATAATATTCTCTTGTTAATATTTTGTTGCCTATGGGATCTGTAGTTATAACCCATCTTTAATTACTGATATTATTAACTTTTCTTTTTTGTGTTATCAACTTTTTATGGATTTTTCAGAAGAAAAACTTTGTTTTCATTGATTTCTCTGTTGTTTCCTTTTTTGTTGTTGATTTGTACTTTTGTCTTTATTATTTTTTATATTTTTTTACTTTGGTTTTAATTTTCTATTTTGGCGTTTTTATTTTATGGTGAAGCTTAGATCATTGATTTTAGATCATCCTTAATGTAATTTGTATAACTCAAAGCTATAAATTCCTTTTTAATAACTTTTGCATCATCTTACCCATTTTGATATGTTGTGTTTTTATTTTTACTCAATTCAAAATATTTTATAATTTGCCTAGTGATTTGTTCTTTGATCCAAATGTTATTTAGAGATATGTTTGTAGTTCAGATAGAATTCTGTTTTGGATTTCTGATTCTCTGCAAACCGTTCTATTATATTCAGAGCACATACTTTGTATTACTTTTATCCCTTCCAATGTATTGATTTAGACAGAACATGGTCTAAATTGTTTAGTGTTCCACAAGTACTTGAAAATAATCTGGGTGCTGCTCTTGTTGGGTGGGGTAGTTTATAAATACCAGTTGGCCCAATAATGCAATTTTTGTTTTCAGAGTTTCATTTTATTGCCTTTTCTATCCACTTGTTCTATCAGTTCTATTGAAATGTCAAAAAATTTCACTGTAGTTGGGATTTATGCATTTCTCCTTTATATTCCATCAGTCTTTGTCTCATATAAATGAGGTTCTGTTAAGGCATACCTAGGTCTGTTGTGACTTCTTGATGAATTGGTGCCTTTTTATTAGGAAGTATTTCTCTTTATCACCAATGATGTTGCTTGTTCTGAAAATTATTATGTCTCTTATTAATATAGCCACTCTTGGATTTTTATTTATTTTTCAGGATTTTAAATCTTAGGGCTCATATAGCTTTTTAATTTGGCTTAATTGTAGCCAGTGGTGTATTTAAAGTGCATTTCTTGTAAACAGTATATAATTGGATGTTTTAGACTAGTCTGACAATCTTATCTATTAGAAGAGACAATAGTCTCTTCTAAATTGGTTGGATTTAAATACATTATACTGCTTTGTATATTCTAAATGTCCATTGTATTCTTTACTCTTTGTTCTTTTTGATGCTCCATTTATATCAATTGAACATTTGTTTGTGTTCCATTTTCATTTCCTCCATTATCTAACTAGATTTACTTTTTTTTATTATTGGTTAATCTCCATATACATTTTGCAGCTTTTCAAAGTTTATCTTCAAATTATTATTAGTATCTCACCTATATAACACAAGATCCTTACAATAGTATAGTTTCATTTCCTTTCTACTCTCCTTCATGCTATTGCTGTCTTACCTTTTTCTTCTACATGTTTATAAACATCAACATATAATGCTGTTACTTTTGCTTAAAAATCAGTTATCTTCTATAGAAAATATAAGCGAGAAAACAAAATTTCATGTATCTACCCCATATTTATCTTTTCTGACCCTCTTTACTCCTTACTGTTAGTACAAGTTCCCATCTGTTATTGTTTCCTTCTGGTGAAGGCCTGTCAATAGCGCTTTTGGTGCATGGACATCACCAATGAATTATCATGCTTTTGTTTGTCTGAAAATCAATTTTTACTTTATCTTCATCTTTGAATAATATTGTCTTTCAAGATGCCATTCCATTGTATTTTTGGTTTGCACAGTTTCTGATGGAAAGCTTGCAATGAGTTTTATTTATGTCCCTTTGTAGGTGATATTTTCTTTTCCTTTAGCTATTTTTAAGATTTTTCTTCTCACATGTTTTCAGCAATTTAGTTATGATGTGCTTTTGTTGCAGCAGAGAAGGAGGCTAATTTTTGTGTGGACATTTATCTTGTTTAGGACTTACTTGTTTTTTTGACTCTGTTGATGTATATTTTCTTCAAATTTGGGAAAATTTTGTCCACTATTTAGAAAAACAAAACAAACCTTTTAACTTTTAACTTTCTCTTTTAACTTTCTCTTGTCCCTTAATGATGTGTATGTTACACCACTTTTTTTCAGGTTTATTCTCTGTAATGTTTTATGGATATTTTATTTTACAATAATCTAATAACTTCAGATATTATATTTTTCATATGGAAGTTCCACTTCGTTCTTTTTTTTCCTACTTTTTCTTGGCATTACATTTCTGTTTCCTTTCAAATAAGTATATGCATTTATAATAGCTATTTTAACATTTTTGTAGTTCCATTATCTATGTGTTCAGTGACTTTTTCTGTTGACATTTTTTGGATTGAATTTCCTGCTTGTTTGTATATCTAGTGATTTGTATTTGATGTTGGAGATAGTAGATACTGAAATAAAAATGTCTGGACTTTTATGTCCTTTAAAAAGTGTTCAGTTTTGTGTTGACAAGCATGTGTGGGTCAATCTGATACCTCTGATTCATGTTTTATGCTACACCAGGGTAGATTTTAGCTGCTTTTCACTTTCTACTAGGGCTAGATTCCTTTGAGACCTATACTGAATGATAATGTTACCTGTTACTGGATTTTACATTTATTTTTGTAGGATTCTTATGCTTCTTATACTGGGGTGAGATTTTGGTTATACTGTATACGGACATATCTATGAAGCATTTCTGCATTTCCACATTTTGAAAATATTTATTGTCATTTTTTCTTCTTTGAGTACTTGTCAGCAATTACCTGTGAAACATAAAAAACTAAAATTTTTATTGACATATATATTTTTTCAACTTTTTTAATGTTTATTTATTTTTGAGAGAAACAGAGACAGAGCTTGAGTGGGGAAGGGGCAGAGAGGGAGGGAGACACAGAATCCAAAGCAGGCTCCAGGCTCTGAGCTGTTACACAGAGCCTGATGTGGGGCTCAAACCTACGGATGGTGAGATCATGACCTGAGCCGAAGTCAGACGCCCAACCGACTGAGCCACCCAGATGCCCCTGTTCACATAATTTTAATTTCAATTCATTTAATGGATTCATGATTATTACAGTTTTTTATTTCATATTTATTAATAGGCATGTAGACAAATCCACAATTATTTGGAGTCATCTGTATATATATATTTTTTGACTCAGTTCTGTTTCATTGATTTCTTTATACACCTTTTTGTCAATGTTATACTCCTTCAATTACTATGACTTTGCTTTAAATGACTTGAAATCATATGGTGTGTCTCTTGACTATATTCCTCTTTTTAATAATATTTTGAAATTTCTAGTTATTTGCTTTTATTTTTTGTGCTATGTGTGAAGTGGGATATTCTTATTGGAATACTGTTGTTGAATGCTATTATTGGTAGACTGATGAAGGAAAACTGTGCATTATAAATCTTAAGGCAGCTGCTACAAGTTTTAAAATAGTTATGAGTAAGAGCCAATTTTAGAGATGACATGGATTCATGAAAAATACAAATGAGTACAAATGTAGGAAGAAAACAAAAATGATTAAAAAATTTAAAAGTGAACAGTTAACAAGATGGTATGTTTTAAATTAGCTATATAAGATTATTTTAAATATAAATGGTCTAAGAACATCAATTAAAAGGCAAAAATGGCAATTTAATATGAAATTCATTCTTAGGTATATGTGATTAATAGAAAAGTCTCTCATAATATAAAGACATTGAGAGGACAAAAGCTAAAGGATGGAAAAAGAAATGCATACAAACCATCGACAAAAGAAATCTAGTGTGGTATTTATATTATACCAAGTAGAGTTCAGAATAAGAACTAGAAACAGGGAAAGTGGGGGACATTATCTAATGTTGATGGAGTTGATTTTTTAAAAAGATATAACAATTGTAATTGTCTATACACCTAATAAAACACAAGGATCAAAACCTGATGTAACTGAAAGGAGAAACAGAAACATTCATAGTTGGAGACTTCAAAACTCCTCCATCAGCAGTCTGCCAACCTCAGGGTTGTGGGCCCAGAACTCTTCTAATGGACCAGTCTCCTGTCTTTGCCTCTGTTGAAATAAAGAACCTAATCCTTAGGTTTATCAGAAACAAACAAGAAACTATGGCACCACTGTGGCACAGTCAGTGGGTTAATTCAAGCCTGAGTTAACTTTGGGGTCTTCAAACACCATATAACAACCATTAAGCTGGGGAGTTTCCCAACCCTTAGGATACTTAGTTGAGGCTCTTTGAAGCAAGTAGTTATAAATATTAGTAGAATACAATCCCTCTCATCTAAGATTATCCAGTGGGCAAAAAGAAGAAAAAAAAATGAATAAAAGTAAGAGAGAAATCTGGATACAAGAAGACAAAACAAACAATAAATTGAAAAAGGCTTCACAATTTAACCCAAATGGAAATCTAAAATTTACTAAAATTATTTATATAACAAATAGATAAAAAAGGTATTGGTTGGTTTTTGGATCCCTATAGGTTCTGGATTAACTTTAACATCTGTTGAAATGTACCAACCGTCAAATTTTCATGGCCTTAACCACTTCTGGAACTCAAATTAGAATTATACCCTAGGATTGCATTAAATTTATATGTGTTCACTATATCTTAGGGGAGTTACTTATTATTTAAAAAAAGACAAATAAATATATATGCCTTATCGTAACCATCTAGAGTATTGCCTTGTTGATAATCTTAGCACCTAAGTTTAAGACAACCTCAAAGTTGTCATGGATACTCTGACATATTTATTAAGTGACAAAGTGAAATTAAGTCCTGTGATACCTACCAATTGCCTTGACAAAATGGGACCCCATGAAGCTTCTCTACCTTCACCTTCCCCACATGCTGCCCTCTATTAAAATAGTTAATACAGTCCAATGTAAAGTAAAATAAGGCCTTTAGGGATTGAGAGATATTATATAAGCATTATTGAAGCGGTTAATGTCCCCATTAATTCACTGCTTTTATTCCTAACAGCCCAATTTGCCCAGGTCTTAAACCTAGAAACAATGACTGTTGCCTCATAGTGAATTACCATGACCATTCTGCTGTGGTCCTACCCATTATGACCCCCATACCCAAAATTATTGAAGTTACTGACTCCATCTAGTTACCATCCAGTCAATATTTTCTATTATGGATTTACCTAATCTGTTCATTATCTATTTCAACAGCCTCTGAGACTCATTTTATCTTCACCTTTACAGACACAATACATTTTTACCTGGCCACCCATTGGAGGAATTCAACACCTCTGTTATCCTACAAAATTTTTATAGGCAAAGAGTGTTTTTGAATCAATATGGTTAATTGGCTAATATGCCCTCGTTTACCATATAACATAGGTGGTGTTTATTTCATATATACTCTTTTATACTTATTCTGAGCTTGATAGATGCTTGAAGGTAGTCAGACTTTTGAGGCCTTTTTCTTTTTGCTGGAAAGTGTTAAACTCTAGATCACCTGCAACTTAATGTTTCCTCAACCATGATTTTTTAAAATCAGAGTTAATTTTTTGTTATGTCTTTTATTTTTGTTATCTTTTAAATATTTTTTTATTATTTAAAAAATATTAATGTTTATTTTTGAGAGAGAGACAGAGACAGAGCATGAGTGGGGGAGGGACAGAGACAGGAAGACTCAGAACCCGAAGCAGGCTCCAGGCTCTGAGCTGTCAGCAGAGAGCCCAATGTGGAGCTCAAACTCATGAACCGTGAGATCATGACATGAGCCGAAGTCAGACGCTTAACTGACTGAGCCATCTAGGCACCCTAGTTTTTTTTTTTTTTTTTTTTTAATTTTACTTTGTGAGAGAGGGTGCACAACGGGGCACATGAGTGGGCAGGAGGAGAGAGAGAGAGAGAGAGAGAGAGAGAGAGAGAGAGAGAAAATCCTAAACTCTGACAGTGCAGAGCCCGAAGCAGGGCTCAATCCTGTGAACCTTGAGGTCATGACCTGAGCTGAAATCAAGAGTTGGATACTGGATGCTCACCCGACTGAGCCACCCAGGTGCCCTTTGAGATCTTTTAAAAAGGATTCTGACTCTTGCATACCATATTTGATTTTTGTCATAAATAAAAATAGCATAAAATCTTGAACTGCTGAAACTATCTCTCAGAGATATGTACTTTTTTTTCTGTCATTTGTTATTATAAATAAATTGAAGGCCAACAGATTTGTGAGTAACCACTAATCTTCCCTGTTTTGACACTTGCAAATAAGTAAATTTAGGAATTTATTTAATGCAGGAGATGATTGCTTTCATTAAATATTATTATTACTTCTATGAATTTATTCCAAAATACCAATAATCCATAATTTGAATTTATATTACCTTTCCTACATTTGAATAATTTCCTTTCATTTTATCTTTTGATGATTTCATTGTAATCTGAAGGCTTTCCTGATTTTTGCCTTTGTACATAATAATGGTATTTTAAAAATGATGATTATACAGTTTGAATCTAATATGACTTGAAATATCTCATTGTTTTTCTTTCTTTATTTTCATTACTTGAGTCATGACATATCCTTACTTACCAGTTCTCTTTTTATATTTGTTTGAGTGGCTTTATTATTGTGTTCTTGTGTTTTACCTTTGGTTTTATAAATTTCTTGCTTTCTTGAATTGTGGATTTAGAACAAACGCTTCTTAAATATGTATGTCATAATTCTTTCTGAAACCACATTGTTCCTAACATCATCAAGGCAACATTTTCATTATTTTTATAAAAATATTTACTTATCCTTGAATCAGATGTTTGCTCAGTACCAATATGTGTATGTGTACATAATGGTTTATTTTTGATCTCTTCAATGTTACATATTGTTTTTAATGTTTTAAAGTATACCAGGGAAATTTTATTCATGTGGAAAATAATATTCAACACATTTTCTTGTTAATTTATTTAACATTCCTTTACTAGATGCTATTCTATTAATTTAATTCTAGAAATTCTATACATTTCTAAAATGTATACTCATCACATAGGTAGAAAAGTAAAAGATTTACTTTCTGTAAATGACTTATCTCAAGTGAAACATGGATCACAAATTAATAAATTTTAGTAAGCATTGGTAAATTCATACATTTTAATGTCAAACCATATTTTTAACATTAAAATATTTTGAATATGTAAAAAATGTAAAAAAGATCTCAAAATCAGTGTATTGATAAATAGTATTATTTACATATATCATTTTTAAAATATAAACATCATGAGCTTAATTCTCATTTTTTTTTTTGTTACCTCTATGCTGTTTCTAATACTTTTCCTAGGATTAAAGTGATGTTACGAAACCCAGAAGAAAAAAGAAAATGTTTTAGAGTGGTAGACTTTGCAGATTTTGTCTCAGGATATAAGACTTGATTATATCTTCTATGTGATTCAAATCAAAGACAACAATTATTAAATTGGCATCTTTTTTCATGTATTATGTTAATATGAAATCCTTCACCTTGATCTAATTTCTTACAGGCTGGTTCTTTCAGTTTTTTTGGTGAGAGTTAAACATAGCACATTGTCATGTTATTATCCTATATTGGCCTGTTTTGTTAACATTATTGAAACCCCATGTATGAGGAGATGGTTGATTGACACTAAATTAATAATGTTTTACAATGAGGAGAGGACACATTACTATAACTCCAGTCCACAAAGACTATCTCAGTCCTTCTTGCCATAGCTCATTTTTACCACTAATATTTATTATATCCACATATACAAAGTACCCATCCATTTTGGTCCTTACATATATCGCATTTCTAAAGATGTTATCTCCCAAATATACAACATATAACCCATACACTGACTCCAAACAATTAGTGAATGCCACTGTCTCATTATGGTATAAAGGAACTACACAAACCAGAATATTAGACATGTAGCCTCTAATGGTGCAAAGATATGCAGTGTATTTATTCTTTGTTTTGCAGTATTGTGGCTTATTTTGAAATCATATTTAAGAGTAAGTGCTGATGAAGGCTCCAAGACCCCTAATGCATAATAAATATGTGTCCTAACTGAAATGGGTATTTAAGTTCCACAAAATATGGTGTTGGTATAATATAGGAATGCTTTCCTTATCTCTGTTGGGGATATTCATGGAAGTAGAATAATAATATAAACTAAGTACTGCTAATTAGCTATTATTCACATCAGAGGGATTACATATTAATAAAGGTCAGAAATCAAATACTTCATTTTTGAGTATTTTTCTGACTAGATGAGCCAGAGTTTCTTCTAAAATTCCCGTATTGGAAATCTGCTTTTCCTAATGAATGCTAAAATACTAAGATTCTTAATATTTAAAAGTATTCATTATACTAATATTCTCCTTCTTACTATTGGGACACTTGTCTCTAAATAAAAGAAAGTATTGAGGGTCATAATTTATCTTTATACAAGGTTCTCCATTCTAATGCAGAATTATATTTATATGGTAATTATATATTATGTGATATGTGATATGTTATATTATGTTAATATTTATATTATAATATTTTGTAACATATATGGTCAGCACTGAATCATTTGTCAATTACAGTGACTTTCCATCTTCCTTTCCAAGTCATTTAGGTTCATGTGTTTTCTAAAGAACATATCCCAGTAAATTTTCAATAAACATCAGCACTTGTTGGAAAAATTTTAACATTTTTTTAAATCTTTATTTATTTTGAGAGAGAGCATGAGGGAGAGTAGGGAAAGGAAAGAGATGGTGGTGGGTGGGGGAGAGAGAGAATCCCAAGCAATCCTGAGCATGGAGCCCTATATGGGGCTCCATCCCAGCATCATGAGATCATGACCTGAGCCAGAATCAAGAGTTGGATGCTTCACTGACTGAACCACCCAGGCACCCCTTAACACTTTAATTAAAATTTGATTTGGTTAAAATATGTATTTCATACTTCTTATTAGTTGCCTCTTTATAGCCCCTAACTATGTAAAATAATAAACTGGGTTGGTTTTGTCAGTAGTTTCATGGTAAAAGATTAAATTTATGATTGATCAAGGAGAGTGAATAGTGGATTCTAAAGTCCTATCATCTGAATACTTCCAGTGACCATAGAGGCAGATTTTACACTTCCTCAATCTTTACCTGTTTCCCAGAACTGATTGATGCTGTGTCAGTATGCACACATAAACACAAACATCACACCTTTGAACTATTTGCCTTTAAAATAGTATAAGATTCAGTAATACTTTTGCTTAATATTAATTAGCACATAGTCATTCCCTGGTTTTTGAAAATTAAAAAAAATTCTAACTTATGTAAATGAATTTCACTTGCACTGCTTTGTTAAACAAGCAAACACAATAGAAAAACAAAACAACTGTGTCAACAAGTGTTCAGCCAAGCTATTCTGACAAAGCTCTAGAATATTTAGTTTATTAATGATCCAGGTTGGAAGCAACACAGTATTGAGGGATTTTATTTGGTTGTAATTATGGTAAGCTGCTAGCTACTTTAGACATTCTGCTGGGAACATATTTACATTTTCAGAAGCTTCCTAAGGAAATCTTTACATATTTACTTTTTCGTTTTGTCAGCAAATTGTTATGTGTCTATACTTTGACTTCAGTGAATAAATGATAACATTGTTTCATGACTAATGGGGTTCACAGAGATTTAGGGATTCTATCCCCTAGTTTTTTCCTTCTAAAACAAGTGTTTCACTTGAGTAAGTCTTTGCAAAGTTGAACCTCAAATGTGTTTGTCATCTGTAATTCTATACATATTAAAAATAAATAAAGTCAACTGCAGAGATTCTTGAATAAAAATATATTTGGCCAAGGTTGACTTGTTTTAACTTATTTTTGCCTGTAGGAAAGGAAAAGCATTTTCAGTAAAACAGCCAGACACAAGATGTTTCTCCAGTTCTAGCTAATCACTCCATCAAGTAGCATGTATTGAACAGACCATCGGAGGTTCTTTTTATATCTGGGAAAGTGAAATACATAGAGTAAACTAAGGTGAATTTTCAAGATGAACAAACACAAAGCATACATCAACTATTAGAGATTTTCAAAACTGGATTGGTCTAAAAAATAGCTACTGTTTATTTGTGGTTCATTTTATTTCTCATTTAGAAACATCCTCAAACGGAAATGCCAGGTAAGGGGAAGATTCAGGAGCTTATTTTACTATCTGTCAGAAATTTTCAGTACCAGATCTTATTTGAAAACAAAACAAAAATTCTAACAATAAGCAGAAGAGGATTCAATTTCCATTTTTAGAAATCTTTATTTATTTTTTCTGAATATCTTTCTTAAGGTTTAAAACATATTAAAACAAACATTAACAATGTGAGTAAATTTTCTATTGCCTGGAGTAATAGTATTAGCTGATAATGGTTATAATGAATATTTTTTATATTAGAGCTCAATGATATGTATTAGAATAAATTGCTCATAATGACTTACATTGAGGATAGTAATTCAAAAATCCTCATATTTTGGGTACTCTGTTCTTGCTGCTACAAGGGAGAAGAAGCTTTGAAATGCACTTTGCAGACAATGAAGCAGTTGGATCACTCTCAGATTTCTGAGGAAAGAGGAAAGCAATTAAAAAAAAAAATACCTGAGAGTAGCAACAAATTGACATAAAGAGGTCCTAAAATGTATCATCTCAAATTAGGCTTTCCCTAGTACTGGTTAATATTATCCTCTGTTCTTTTGAACTAAAATATGCAAAATTTTAAAAATGGAACAAAAGTGATCCAGGATGTATATTTAATTTATTGATCCCATTAAGACATTGTAGTTATACCATTTTGTAGAAACATAATTTAGTACATGTGTCTAAATTTTTACATTTTTAAGGTCTTCTAAATAAAAATACTATTAACCTATCTGTATTTTTATATTTAAATTTTTTTTTTCCAACGTTTATTTATTTTTGGGACAGAGAGAGACAGAGCATGAACGGGGGAGGGGCAGAGAGAGAGGGAGACACAGAATCGGAAACAGGCTCCAGGCTCTGAGCCATCAGCCCAGAGCCTGACGCGGGGCTCGAACTCACGGACCGCGAGATCGTGACCTGGCTGAAGTCGGACGCTTAACCGACTGCGCCAGCCAGGCGCCCCTGTATTTTTGTATTTAAAGTGAGGTTTTTCTAGACAGCATCTAATTTGGTCTGATAATCACAGTCTTGTAAGAGATATCTTTACATCATTCACATTTAAAGTGATTATTGATATGGTTGTATTAAAATCTATCACAGTGTTTGCTGTTTTCTTTTGTTCCGTTTGCTCTTTGTTTTTTCCTGGACTTTTCTTATAAATAGAATGTTACAATATATGGTAATTTTTCACTGACTTCTTTTAATTAACATAATGATATCAGATTCATCTATGCTGTAGCATGTATATGTCTTCATTGCTTCTTAATGCTGAATAGTAATATTCCATTGTATGGATATATTTTATTTATCCATTCATTAGTTGATGGATGTTTAAATTATTCCACATTTCTGCTCTTATGAAGAATGCTGCTGTGAATATTTTCATATTTTTTATGGGAATGTTTTCTGATCTCTTAGATAATATATACCAATGGCATTGCTGGTCATATGGTCACTCTCTATGTTTAACTTGGTGAGGAACTTCCAACCTGTTTTCCAAAGGCACCATACCATTTTACATTCTCACCAAGAATATATGAGGATTCCAATTTTCCCAGGTTTTTATCAACACTAGTTATTGCTTAACTTTTTTTTTTATTGTGACCATCCTAGTGAGTGTGAAATGGTATTCATTGTGGTTTTGGTTTACATTTCTCTAATATCTGATGATGTTGAGCATTTTTCCTGTGCATATTGGCCTACTGTGTACCTTCTTTTGCGAAAAGCCTATACAAATCCATTCCCATTTTAATTAGTTTATTTGGTTACTGTTGAGTTGTAAGAGGTCTTTATTCTGGAAGCACATCCCTTATCATAGATACAAGTGGGAAATATTGTCCCCATTTTTCAGTTTATTGTGCTAACAAAGGTTTCTAAATGTGAAGTCTAATTTACCTTTTTTTCTTTTCCTTTTATTGCTTGTGATATTTGATTTCATATATAAAAAATTATTCCCTATTGAATTATTGCCAATTTAATTATATATTTCACATATAAGAAATTATTGCCTATTCAATAATTGCCTATTGCCGATTGAATCGAAGGTCATTGAGATTTACTCCTATTTTCTTCTAAGAATTTTATAGTTTACCTCTTACATTTGGATTTATGATTTTTATTAAGTTTGTTTAATTATTTATTTATTTCTATTAATTTTTGAAATATTTATCTTTGAGAGAGATGGAGAGACAGAGCGTGAATAGGGGAGGGGTAGAGAAAGAGGGAGACAAAGAATCTGAAGCAGGCTCTGGGCTCAGGCATAGAGCCTGATGCGGGGCTCGAACTCACGAACCGCAAGCTAATGACCTGAGCCAAAGTCAGATGCGCAACCGACTGAGCCACCCAGGTGCCCCAAGTTTATTTATTTATTTTTAATTTAATTTATCTTTTTTTTTTTTTTTAATTTTTTTTTTCAACGTTTATTTATTTTTGGGACAGAGAGAGACAGAGCATGAACGGGGGAGGGGCAAAGAGAGAGGGAGACACAGAATCGGAAACAGGTTCCAGGCTCCGAGCCATCAGCCCAGAGCCCGACGCGGGGCTCGAACTCACGGACCGCGAGATCGTGACCTGGCTGAAGTCAGACGCTTAACCGACTGCGCCACCCAGGCGCCCCTTAATTTATCTTTTTAATTTACTTCCAAGGTAGTTAGCATATAGTGCAACAATGATTTCAGGAGTAGATTCCTTAATGTCCCTTACCCATTTAGCCCACCCCCCTCCCACAACTCCTCCAGTAACTCTGTTTGTTCTCTGTATTTAAGAGTCTCTGATGTTTTGTCCTCCTCCCTGTTTTCATATTATTTTTGCTTCCCTTCCCTTGTGTTCATCTGTTTTGTATCTTAAAGTTCTTGTATGAGTGAAGTCATATGATATTTGTCTCTCTCTGACTGATTTCACTTAGCATTATACTCTCTAGTTCCATCCACGTAGTTGCAAATAGCAAGATTTCATTCTTTTTGATTGCCGAGTAATACTCCATTGTGTATATATATGCACCACTTCTTCTTATCCATTCATCCATCAATGGACTCTTTCCATGCTCTGGGCTCTTTCCATACTCTGGCTATTGTTGATATTGCTGCTATAAACATTGGGATGCATGTGCCGCTTCAAAGTAGCATACCTGTATCCCTTGGATAAATACCTCGCAGTGCAATTTCTGGGTCGTAGGTTTTATTTTTAATTTTTTGAGGAACCTCCATACTGTTTTCCAGAGTGGCTGTACCAGTTTGTATTCCCAATAGCAGTGCAAATGAGATCCTCTTTCTCTGCATCCTCACCACATCTGTTGTTGCCTGAGTTGTTAATGTTAGCCATTCTGACAGGTGTGAGATGGTATCTCATTGTGGTTTTGATTTCTATTTCCCTGATGATGAGTGATGTTGACCATCTTTTCATGTGTCTGTTGGCTATCTGGATATCTTACTTGGAGAAGTGTCTATTCATGTCTTTTACTCATTTCTTCACTGGATTATTTGTTTTTTGGGTGTTGAGTTTGATAAATTCTTTATAGATTTTGGATACCAACCTTTTATCTGATATGTCATCTGCAAATATCTTCTCCTATTCTGTCAGTTGCCTTTCAGTTTTGCTGATTGTTTTCTTCTCTGTGCAGAAGCTTTTTATTTTGAGGAGGTCCCAATAGTTCATTTTTGCTTTTGTTTCCCTTGCCTCTGGAGACATGTTGAGTAAGAAGTTGCTGCGCCCAAGGTCAAAGAGGTTTTTTCCTGCTTTCTCCTCGAGGATTTTGATAGCTTCCTGTCTTACATTTAGGTCTTTCATCCATTTTGAGTTTATTTTTGTGTATGGTGTAAGGAAGTGGTCCAGGTTCATTTTTCTGCATGTCGTTGTCCATTTTTCCCAGCACCATTGGCTGAAGAGACTGTCTTTATTCTATTGGATATTCTTTCCTGCTTTGTCAAAGATTAGTTGGCCATACGTTTGTGGGTCCATTTCTGGGTTCTCTATTCTGTTCCACTGATCTATGTGTCTGTTTTTGTGCCAGCACCATACTGTCTTGATGATTACAGCTTTGTAATACAGCTTGAAGTCTGGGATTGTGATGCCTCCTGCTTTGGTTTTCTTTTTTCAAGATTGCTTTGGCTATTTGGGATCTTTTCTGGTTCCATACAAATTTTAGGATTATTTGTTCTAGTTCTGTGAAGAATGCTGGTGTTATTTTCATAGGTATTGCATTGAATATGTTGATTGCTTTGGGTAGTATTGGCATTTTAACAATATTTGTTCTTCCTATCCAGGAGCATGGAATCTTTTTCCATTTTTTTTGTTTTCTTCAATTTCTTTCATAAGCTTTGTATAGTTTTCAGTGTATAGATTTTTCACCTCTTTGGTTAGATTTATTCCTAGGTATTTTATGGTTTTTGGTGCAATTGTAAATGGGAACGATTCCTTGATTTCTCTTTCTGTTGCTTCATTATTGGTGTATAGGAATGCAACTGATTTCTGCACATTGATTTTATATCCTGCAACTATGCTGAATTCATGGATCAGTTCTTGCAGTTTTTTCGTGGAATCTTTTGGGTTTTCCATACAGATTATCATCTGTGAAGAGTGAAAGTCTGACCTCCTCCTGGCTGATTTTGATGCCTTTTATTTCTTTGTGTTGTCTGATTGCTGAGGCTAAGACTTCCAATACCATGTTGAATAACAGTGGCGAGAGTGGACATCCTTGTCTTGTTCCTGACCTTAGGGAGAAAGCTGTCAGTTTTTCCCCATTGAGGATGATATTAGTGTTGAGTCTTTTCATATATGGCTTTTATGATCTTGAGGTATGACCCTTCTATCCCTACTTCTTTGAAGGTTTATACAAGAAAGGATGCTGTATTTTTTTCCAATGTTTTCTCTGCATCTATTGAGAAGATCATATGGTTCTTGTCCTTTCTTTTATTGATGTAATGAATCACATTGTTGTGCAGATATTGAACCAGCCTTCCATCCCAGGTATAAATCCTGCTTGGTCATGGTGAATAATTTTTTTTAATGTATTGCTGGATCTGATTGTCTATTCCCTTGTTGAAGATTTTTGAATACATGTTCATCAGGGAAATTGGTGTATAGTACTTTTTAGTGGGGTCTTTGGTTTTGGAATCAAGGTAATGCTGGCTTTATAGGAAGAGCTTGGAAGTTTTCCTTCCATTTCTATTTTTTGGAACAGCTTCAAGAGAGTAGGTGTTAACTCTTCCTTAAATGTTTGGTAGAATTCCCCTGGAAAGCCATCTGGCCCTGGACTTTTTTTTTTGTTTGAGAGAGAGATTTTTGATTACTAATTTGATTTCTTTACTGTTTATAGGTCTGTTCAAATTTTCTATTTCTTCCTGTTTCAGTCTTGGTAGTTTATATGTTTCTAAGAATTTGTCCATATCTTCCAGATTGTCGAATTTATTGGCATATCATTGCTCATAATATTCTCTTATTATTGTTTTTATTTCTACTTTGTTGGTTATGATCACTTCTCTTTCATTCTTTATTTATTTGGGTCCTTTCCTTTTTCTTTTTGATCAAACCAGTTAGTGGTTTATCAATTTTGATCATTCTTACAAGAACCAGCTTTTGGTTTCATTGATCTGTTTTTTGTTGTTGTTGTTTTTGTTTTTTGTTTTTTGTTTTCATTTGGATAGCATTGATTTCTGCTCTAATCTTTATTATTTCCTGTCTTCTGCTGGTTTTTGGTTTTATTTGCTGTTCTTTTTCCAGCTGTTTAAGGTGTAAGGTCAGGTTGTGTACCTGAGATCTTTCTTCCTTCTTTAGGAAAGCTTGGATTGCTATATACTTCCCTGTTAATACCGCCATTGCTGCGTCCCAGAGGTTTTGGGTTGTGGTGTTATCATTTTCATTGGCTTCCATGTACTTTTTAATTTCCTCTTTAACTTCTTGGTTAGCTCATTCATTCTTTAGTAGGATGTTGTTTAGTCTCCAAGTATTTGTTATCTTTCCAAATTTTTTCTTGTTGTTGATTTTGAGTTTCATAGCATTGTGGTCTGAAAAATGCACGGTATGACCTTGATCTTTTCGTATTTTTTGAGGACTGATTTGTGTCCCAGTATGTGGTCTATTCTGGAGAATGTTCCATGTGCACTGGAGAAGAATGTGTATTTTGCTGCATTAGCTTGAAATATTCTGAATATATCTGTTAAGTCCATCTGGTCCAGTGTGTCATTCAAAGCTATTGTTTCCTTGTTGATTTTCTGTTTAAATGATCTGTCCATTGTTGTAAGTGGGGTGTTGAAGTCCCCTACTATTATGGTATTATTATCAATGAGTTTCTTTATTTTGTGATTAATTGATTTATATATTTGGGTGCTCTCACATTTGGAGTATAAATGTTTACAATTGTTAGGTCTTCTTGGTGGATATAAGTTCATTGTTATATATGATGTGAGTTACAGGATATGAGGTCTTTTGTGTGTGGGTATTGTGTTGTCTGAACACCATTTGTTGAAAAGACTTTTCTTTTTCACTATTGAATTGTCTTGGCACCTTTGTCAAAATTTAATTGGACATGAATGTGAGGGTTTTTTTCTAGACTTTAAAATATTTTTCATCAACCTATTTGTCTATCTTTATGCCAGTACCACATGTGTTAATTACCATAGCTTTGTAGTAAAATTTATTATTATCTTTGTTATTATTATTTGGATTCCATTAAGGACAGTATTCATAGCAAAAATCTCCTTATGGCTGAATCATCTCTCAACTTAGTCACCTCTCTTATGGCTGTAGTTCATGAGTAATACAAATGGCATAATTTATTTTGATATTTTATTTTCATTATATACTAGGGAATATGGCATCTAATTTTGTGACCCACATTCCACAACTTTGCAAGAAATTTAGTTTAACTTTATTTATTTATTTTGAGAGAGTGAGAGCAGGGAAGGGGCAGAGAGAGAGAGGGAGAGAGACTCCTAAGCAGGCTACATGCTATCAGTGCAGAACCCCATGTGGGACTTGATCTCATGAATCATGAGATCCTGACCTGAGCTGAAATCAAGAGTTGAGTGCTGAAACGACTGAGCCATCCAGGTGTCACAGGATATTTATTTTTTTAAATTTTTTATTAAGATTATTCTTAGCTAGTTTTAAGTATATAAAATTTTATATTCAAATTATTTGCATGCAAATCTTATGTTTATGTTGTATTAACAATTTTTTTGAAAATATAATACTTCTACCCTGTAAACATAAGATACAATTAAATTAAAATTAATTTCATGTCTTTATGAATGAGACACTTATTGACATTTATTAAACTAGAGAATGAACAGCATAAATGTGAACACACCATAGGTTACAAAAATTAACATTATGTCTGGTACATAGCAGTAGAGGAACAATTGTTTATTGATTAGAAGAGATCTTTCTGGAAAATGTATATCAATTATGGAAGCTGCTTACCTCTGCAACTAGTATATCCATCAGTCAATTATTCAAATCAGTAAGCATTGACTGGTCATTGTTATAGACATGGGATATATATCCAATATTTATGGCTGGAAAGTATTTATAGTATGTTATAGATATAAACAATTAAAGAGGAACTGTTTATAGTGATAAGTATTAAAATATAGACAATCTTCCTATGTTTTATCAGATAAGAAGTAAAGTTTAAATTAATTCATTGAAGATAAGTAGGGCTGATGTGATTAGAACTTCTGAGGATTCCTACTGCTGCCAACTGAACTTTAAATTATCTATCTTCACTAAAAATAATTTGTTTCTATTACTCAAATTTTATTTTAATACTATCTTACAACACAAGTATTTATGAAAGAAGTTTTGAGAAGAGTAAAGATACTAAGCTGAAGATATTTTTGATGTTAATCCAATGCTAATTATTAATGGTGAGAGAGAGCTATTGAGAGAACAGGAAAGAATTAAGTTGCAAGATCTCTGGTCCCATTGCCTTAAAGAATGTTGACATTCTTATAATAGATCATTGTTGCTGTCTCATCTTTTACTCAAATCCTGTGATACATTTTGGGAGGAGTGGGATTAGATGAGTGCTACTCCAGTTGCCCATCTAGTCCCTCAGTGGTTTGAGGAAGAAGTAAGGGTAGTGATAGGGCTTCAGACTCTCTCTTCTAAACCAGGGTATGTAATGCATATATTCACAACAGTTTTTCTGTTCTCAGCCATCATGACCTCTCATCATAAAAATTTCCAGTCTAAATCTGCAAACTTAGAGTCCAGCTTAATACCTCTCATTGTGTGAGAGCAGAAGCTGATATATATATTTAGTAGGAGAAAATTCTCCCAATAAAAATATGATATTTTTAATTAAAAAAAATTGATACCCAGAACCAAATTAGTCACTCTTTCTTCCCCAGATCAGTATTTTTGTTGTACAGAATGAGGTTACATTTGTCAGCAGGAGGAAAACAGTATCCTAGCACTCAACACTGTGTTTATTCTGTTATAAGCACAACTACCTGAGAAAATTAACTAGTATTAGAGAGGAAAATACTCCGCTTGAAAGTAAATTTGTGCACAGACCCTGAGTTAAATATTATGTTCCAGTGAGATTAGCAAACATCAAATATCAACAATAAGGAAAAAGTCACTGAAATTCTTAAGAGCAAATAATCTGCCATTCTCCATTTCTTTATCTGAAAGTTATCTGCTCCAGCTATCAGGAAGAGGCTGTCAATCAGCTCTATTGCTGGAATGAAGGAGTAGATGGTACAGTTTAATTTTATTATGGAAATTGATTTGCATCTTTTATATTTCTTGATTGAAATCTTTCCAGGTAATGGCATTGAAGAAGACTCATAAAACTGCCATGACTGGGGTAATAACTATTATTATGATCAAATTTAATAAAAAAAAAACTTGCCTGCAATATGGGAACTATGAATAATTCATGTATACTGTTGCTTAAAATGTGATAGAGAGGAAAAGACTTGTAGAAAAAATCTTAATGTATCCAGACAGGGATGATAATTGGTTTTTGCAAATAATGAATACTTCATGTACAAACCAAGACTAACAAGGCTAGAGGAGAGGACTCCACACAGAGGCAATAATACCACATATCTGATTTTTGCTGGATAAGAAGGATAAGTGCATTTTTTAAAACAACTGTCAGAAAATGCATATTCTAAAAATTATATGTTAGAACATCACAGTGTTTCTTTTACATAAAGTATTGGGGAATTTTAAAATGCCTGTATTCTTAGAGAACAAACCGATGGTTACCGGAGGAGACGTAGGTGGAGCGGATGGGTGAAATAGGTGAAGGCGATTAAGAGCACGCTTACAGTGATGCGCACTGAGTAAATGCACAGAATTGTTGAATCACTATATTGTCCACACTTGAGACCAACATAACAGTGTATATTATCTACGCTGGAAATAAAAGTAAATATTTATTTATAATAATAAAAATTTCTTCCCAGAAAAAAATTGTGATACAGTCTATATTCATGCTTGTGAATAACCTATGAAAAAATAACCATTGACTCCAGTGATCAAATTTAGCATTTTCCTGTGTATATTATTTAATCGTCTGAGAGACCTAAAAATCCAAGTTAACTCGAAGGATTTGTACCGATTCAATATTGGGGCAATATTTGTTTTGAAAAAAAAAATGGTTAAAATGTTATTGTTAATTTATTTGACATATGGAATTTTTACATGCAGAGCTACATCTCTAGCTATAATCTAATTCTCAATATAAGTTTTGTTTCAATTTAATCTTGTTTCTTTTAACTTTGTTAATCACTCTTTTTCCTGCTTTTATTGGCTACCATCTGGTGGAAAAAAATTGCAATAGCAGAGGAAGGCTAAATATAGGTAATAAGACAAAGGTTTTAATTGTAAATATGATTGTCACATAACACTACTGATATGGGTAGCAAGCTTAGTGTTAAAATCTTGTTAATACCATACCCAGTTCCCTTACAACTATGCCTATTCAGCTCTTAAATATTTTAAAATTTATATTTATTTATGTATAACATGGCTATCATACTTTAACAAGTTCTAAGGAGGTGGGGACCAATTTGTTTTAATTATTTCAGTGTAACCAGTATGCCCTGCCATAGACAGACTTATTTTACAGACATTGTTTCAGCATAATTATTAATAGTACCCCCTTTCACTCTCAAACTATACTGTATTAAATAATAAATTATACATTCCTTTTATATATAATCAGTACTTTGCATAGTACCTATGGCCATATTATGCACTAAACATTTTTAATTTTTTCAGAATTTCTATTGAGTTTTATTTTCCACTTATGTTAGATAATTTGGCATAGATTATTTGGGGATTCTACATGAAGACAACATCAAGAAAATAAACCTTTTAATTTGAATAACAATGTAATAGTTGACCAGTTACTTCACATCTCATTATTTTGGAAGTATATTAAATAGATGATAGCTTATAAAAACTGAAAGTTTTTCTGAAGAAGTTAATAAGTACAGTGTAGAATACAAACATCTATTCTTTGGTGATTAGTTCATCATGTCTCAAAACTGATCTCCCTGCACTTGTGAATAAGTGGGCTGAGAGAATGATTTGATAGGTACAATGCATTGGTAAAAATACCTTACATCCCATAATCAATATAAGGCAAAAGATGTTATAATAATATCACATATACATATAGTGATGTGTATATCATGTGAGCAGAATAATTATATTAAAATTTTGTTAAGAATACATTCTCACAGAGTACTGCATAGTACTCCTTTTGATTAAGCTCATAAAGAGTTTATAAATCTCAGAACTTCTTATTTGTATTTATATCATTTAAGTTGTAGATTTTTATCTTTAAAAAAATAATCCAAAAAATGTTATTATTGCTATTTAATTTTTAAAATGTTATGATGACCCTAGAAATCACGTAGCCAATCTACTTGATTTTAAAAGCAATAGAGGTTATATTCTAATCTGATGTGTGCTTATTTCTTTATAAGTTACAACAATTAACTTCAAAATGCTTTGAAGTAATATGACAATGTAAATAAACAACTGTAGCGTTAAAATTTGTTGCAGTTAGTTGAGTATTTAGCTATAGTTAAATCATAAACCTGTTGTTCAGTTTTGGTTCATTTTCTGTTTATTCTTAAAAGATTTGTTAATCCTAGCTATTAAGAAAGAAATCAATGTTAGAGTGGCCATGAGAATTTTTTAAATTTTTGAATTTTGAAGTTTTTAAATTAAGAATTATATAAGGGGAAAATATAAAACAAACAAACAAAAAACAACTCCTTGTTTCTTTAAAATATGAACTTAATGATGTTAATAAAGATAAAATATGTAATTTTATGTGTATGTAATATATAAATATTTTTTCAATGTAAGAAAATTCTAATGATTATGATCTATATTCTTATCCATATATACCCATATATATTATATATAATGTAGTTTATATATAATATTGTAGATAATAAAATATATATATATCAGATACCATATATCTTTTTCTTTATAATATACATTCAGGCAGCCTTCTCACACCACATCATCTGCCCCTTTCAGGTCTCATATTTTGCAACACAGAAGTTTATATATTTATAATAAGATATATTAGGAAATACTAGTTGATACAGTAAAATTAAAGTTATATAAAAATCATTTATAAAACCCTTAATATTCAACTCTACATAATAGTATGTTGTAAAGGAAAAGCCACATGATCTTTCTTATAAGTGAGGTACCAAAAAAAAACCATCTAGGACTGTATTTATAAATAAGTATTCTTTTAAGTTCTCAAATGACTCTACAGATAACTAAGATATTATTAATATAGGAGTTAAGCGTAAAAGAGAAATAATGGCTGTGGTTTAAATAATGGTGCATATATATAAATATACAATCTTATTGAATTTCTTGGAAGATGCTAGGAAAATAGTTTATTATATGAAAGCTGTTAAAAAAGTATTTAAATTCCCATTTTCCTGTATAAACTGTATTCTGTGGTAACCAAAGATTTCATGAGAGAAAGTTTCTTTTTTTAAGCATACCTCAGCCAATAAATTAATAAGGGTATTAGCATTAGTGTATCACCATTTTGCAACCCTGAAGTCATTAATTATATATAGGTAATTGTCATCAATGGTTTCTAATAGAGCAATGTCAAAAACCAGCCATTATGGACTTCTGATGCAAGTGCTTTGCATCTACTATATAAAATTCTTTCTAAAATTGAAAAGTGAATCTGTGGATCTGTTGATTCACATAGAATAAGAAGGCAGAAAAACATGTTAAAAGACACAATAGAGAGGTGATCAGGAAAATTTAGATTGTGTGAAACTATGTAGGACGAATAACCTATTTTCACAAAATTCCCAGAGGGAAGAAAAAAATTAAAAGGAGAAAAAGAGAAATACACAAAGAGAAATCTAAGGGACACACTGGCTAATTCCATTGCGTAGACCTCATTTGTACCCTGATCCCAACAAACCCCCTGCAAAACTCTTATATGAGGTAACTAGAGAAGTCTGAAAACTCACTGGGTATTTGATGATAATTAGGAACTAACTTTAAGGCAGTTGATGTAATTATCATCATGTTTTTGAAAGATTGTTTAAGAGGCACATATGAAACATATAAAGAAAAATTTAATAAAATAGTTTTTTAAATAATGTGAGATTGGGTTAATTAGTGGGGATAAAAATAAAACAACATTGGTCATGAATTTTTATTCATCGAAGCCAAATGATGGGTACATGATACATGGTTAGATTTCTCTCTTTTTATGTGTACATACAGTTATATGAATGTATGTTCTTATATATGCTTATATACTTACTTACACATATATGTGTGCATATATAATTGTATGTTTTACATAGATATTCTTAAAGTAGTCCTATTTCTTTTAACTTCTTTCCTTAATGATTTTCTTTAATGTAAACATACCTTAAATTTTATATTAGACTTGGTAATATTCAGTATTGAGATAGGGATGCTCTCTTTGGATTATATTTTTATGTTTTGGTGTAACTTATTTAAACAAATGAAAAGAAGGAATTTATAGAAATGCATTTTGTGTAAAAGAATGACATATAATTTTAACCGAATGGTTTATGGACGAAACGTTTGAATGACAAGAATATTTCATTATTTGCACAGAAAACTCTGCTTATGTGTTTCAAGACTCCAATTATATCCTTTTTATTCTTCAGAAATTGCATTTTAAATCCTTAAGATGATGCAGTTTGCTGCATCCCAATGTTATATTTTGCAAGACTTTTTATTCCCCAGATTAGTACAGTTAGGCAATGAAGGGGGAAGCTAAATACATTGGAAGCAAGGGCATTTCGATTGCTAGGACAAGTCATATTGATACATTATTTAACCTGAAATGAGAGAATTCTTCCCTTATGAGAAAACTACTGAATATTAGCTCTAAAGGTATATCCTTTACCTATTTAGTTCAATATTACATATTTTTTTAGTTCCGGTTTTAAAAGGAATGATACATGAGGTAAAATAGAGACCAATGATAAAAGTTGTGGTAAAAATGATTTTGCTTAGGCTCACTTTTAAACTTTAGTGGGTTGTTAATTTATGCATAAATGTGTGCTGTATTAAACATGCTTGCTATGATCAGTTTCTATGACAACCAACAGGCTGGTAGATTATATTGATTTGTACACTATGGTTTCCAAGGTCGTGACCAATTTATTAGTCCTAATTATTGTAATAAAATGACTGGCAAGAGTAACTGTAAAATAAGTGATAGCAGTTCACCATTTAAAATATTCTTATACTCCAAAGGGTGTTTACATGCCTAAAAAAATCCTTATGCTAGTAATTGGGGAAGGTAAAATCAAAGAATGGGTCTAAAATACATACTAAGCTAATGATTTAAGTTTAAAGAACCAGATTGGTTTTTATTTGATATAAGAAGGGTTGAAATATTTATTCACCAAACTGTATTGAAAAATGATCTTAGTAACTTTCAAATAACATAATGCTTAAATAAGCTGTGTGTCTTATTCTGTATGCTATAACAAAATAGTGCATAAATTATTTCTTACAGTTCTTGAGGCTGGTAGCCTGAGATCACAGTGCCAACATGGTTGGGTAAAGACCCTTTTCTGGGTCAGGAGTGAGCTAACTCTGTAGGGTCTTTTTTTGCAAGAGCACTAATCCCATTCATGAGGACCACACCTTCAGGATCTAGGTAACTCTTAATATCATCACATTGGTTATTGATTTCAACATATGGGTTTTTTTTCAGGGGTATGGCACAGTCACACTATAGTACCTTGTTACCATAATCTTTATCATTTCCTCAAGACATATACCCTAAATAGCTTTTCATTTAAAAAAAAATGGCAATTGCAAGGAAATAATGTGGAATGATAGTTATTTAATTCTTTGTACAAACACACGCAAGGGCTCTAAAAAGTCTAAGTAGTTTCCTGCTTCTGAGATTATGGACTGGGATTGGCAACTTTGCAGTGCCCATAAAAGTTGCAAAATAAAATAAGGGTGTAAGGCTTTGGCTCCCAGAGCTGCACCATGATGAATGGCAACAACTAGCATCTTACAAAAGGCAGCAAAAAAGAGAGCCAAAAAGAAAGTAGCTGACCCATTTTTTAAAGACACATTGATGTGAAAGCAACAGCTATGTTTTATATAAGTAGAGCTGGAAAAAAGCTAATCTGAAGGATTCAAGGAACCAAAATTGCCTCTGATGTGTATATTGATTGCATCAAGGGTAGTGTTTTTGAAGGGAGACTTGCTGATTTGCAGAATGATGAAGTTAGAAAAATCATGCTAGTTACCAAGGATGTTCTGGGCAAAAACTGCCTGACCAACTTTCATAGGATGGATTATACTTTTGTGCTCTGTGATAAACAAACAAACAAACAAACAAAAAACAGGCTGTGATTGAGGTTCATGTTGAAGTCAAGAATTCTGATGGTTATTTGGTTCTTCTACCCTGTGTTGGTTTTACTAAAAAAATGCAACAGTAAGACTCAAAAGACTTAAGTTCAGGACCACAGGTCTGCAAAATCCAGAAGAAGTTGATGAAATTCATGATCCAAAAGTTGTAGACGAAAAATTTGCAAGAAGTGGTCAATAAATGGAGTGGAGAGCATTGTAGAAGATACAGAAAGGCTTTCCAATTTTTTTTATCTTCTCCATGATGTCTTTGATAGAAAAGTAAAAGTGCTATAGAAGCCTAAATTTGAATTGGGAAAATTCATGGAACTTCATAGTGAAGGTAGTAGTTCTGAAAAGCTACGAAGGGTGAGACAGGTTCTAAAGTTTAACAAACTGATGGGTATGACTCAGCCGTCCAAGAATTTATATAAAATTCAGACTTTTAATGCTGACGAAAAGTCTCATTATGAAAAAAAAAAAAAAGTAATGTTATCAATCCACTTTGGGGAAGAGACTTGAACTTGATTTAAAAGTACAAATTCTTTTAAAATAATCCTTGGAAATTCAGGATGCTTGGGTGGCTTAGTCAGTTAAGTGTCCAACTTCGGCTCAGGTCATGATCTCAAGGTTTGTGGGTTCAGCCCTGCATCAGGCTCTGTGCTGACAGCTCAGAACCTGGAGCCTGCTTCAGATTCTGTGTCTCCTTCTCTTTCTACCTCTCCCCCACTCATGCTCTGTCTCTCAAAAATAAATAAATGTTAAAAAAAATAAAAACTAAATAATCTTTGGAAATTCAAAGTTGCTATTTCCAAATGACTGTAATATCCATATTTATACAAATGTCATTTCAACCTACCTTTCCAATTTCTCTCATGAAATGTGATGAATAAATATTTTAATGTATTTGTTTTTAATGTGCTTTAATGTATTAATGTATTTATTCATATTTTCCTTTATGTTTGGTAATTTTTTTTTATATTGGTTCAGAAATTCTCACTACTAATGTGACTTACTCCTATATTTACCCCTAAAGAATCTTTAGCTTTAGATTTTGCAGTTCACACTTTTACATTTACATTACTCTAAGTTCTTTAATATATGCTGGTGAGGAAGCAAATAAAATTTTTTTCCTACCAGTTTCAAATGTGTGTGTGTCTGTGAGTGTGCAGACACATTTTGGGGGTTCCTATTATGTTCTGGTTATAAATAAGGCTATATGCTATTTTTAAAACTGCCTTTCCCCATACAATTTAGAATCAGTTTGTCTATTTCCACAGACTATCTTTTGACATTAGCACTGGAATTACATTTATTCTGTAGCCCTATTCAGTAAAAATTGACATCTTTGCAATACATCACTCTGTATGTTTAGTTATTTAAAAATCTTTAAACTTTATAATGTTATAAACATAAAATTTTTATTTAAAGTTCTGTAACAACTTTTGTTGGATTTTTAATGATTATTTTATAGTTATTATATATAACATATATAATATATAATAATGTATATTATTAGTATAATATATATTTTATTATATATCATATATTATTATTTATAGTCTTTTTAAAATATATTCCTGAATTTGGCTAATAAATATTTTCTTATGATTTTGTATCCTTGTTTATGAGTAAGATGGGATAGTAATTTCTTTTCTCATACCGACTTAGCAGATTTTAATGTTATGCTACTAAATTAGCTGATGACTGTTTCCTTTTTTTTTCATTGTCTGGAAAAAAAGTTAAGAGTAGAATTATTTGTTCCTTTAGAGTTTAATAACCAAGTAAAACTATTTGAAACTGCTGTTGATCTGTATAAGAACATTCTAAAACACTGATTTATTCTTATGGGATTACGCAGGACTTTTTTTTCTAAATTCAGCTTTTAGAAATTATGTATTTCACAGAACTTATTTGATCTCAGTGCTAAATAACTTGACAGCTTTGTTCATAGTATTTTCTAGTAATTTTTAATATCTATAGAATTAGTAATTTTTAAAAAATTTCTGATGTTGTGCCTTTTTCATTTCTTAATTTTCCAGATTTTTGTCAATATTATCAGTTTCTTTCAAAGAATAGCTTTTGAGTTTGTTGATCCTATCTATTGTATCTCTGGTTTCTTTTTTATTCATTTCTTTTGTTTTCTTGAGTGTTTTCTTCCTTTTTTGCAGATTCATATCCTTTCCCATTTTCCTATGTGGATTGCAGAATTTTTGTTGATTTACATATATTCCTTTTATATTGTAAATATCGTTTCATTTCTGATTTAGAGCAAACCAAAATGTTTTTCCCAATTTCCTATGTATGTTAATTTTGGTATTCATTGAAGAGAAACCTATTTAGAAGTATCACAATCACTTTTGATAGTTGTTTTTTTAATTTTCTGTGATAAGTATTTCTCATCACTCTTACCCCTTTGTCACATATATATCCTCCTTCATTTACTTTTGTAATCTTTGAAATTTTATCTTGGCATGTTTTCTTTAACCTCTTTGGGACTCTTTTTCCTGTGAGATTGAATAATGACTTTTCACTTTCCCCATATGGTGAGTCACTCTACTCCATATCTATGGATGATATTTCATTTCAGCATTGATTGATGCTGCCAAATTTATCCTATATTAAATTTCTATGTATGCATGAGTCCATCTGTAGCCTATTTTGTTCCAGTAACCTATTTTTCTCTTGTTGATATTTATTTCTCTGAGTGCGCACTCTGTCTTACTGTATGATAGGTTAATTAACATTTCATTTTCCAACTTTAGGTTTACTTGGTTATTTGCATATTCTTACATATAACTTTTAATTAATGTAACTAGTTTCCTTAAAAATTCAAATATCCTAAAATATGCTTTAAAATACTTGATTCACAACTCAATCTATGCAGTTGGCATATAATTTATATAAAATAACTAAATATCTGGATTATTCCTGGGTTTGCTGCCATTGTCTCTTTGTTCTCTGGATTGGTTATATATACTCACTTTTGTATACTTACCAGTTTACAAGTTTATGAATATTAGTGATATATTCTAGGCATTTTGTCAAACAATAGGGTTTCGTATATATGTATTTTCTCCCTTCTGTTTTTTTTTTTCTCTCTCTCTTTTTTTTTTTTTTTTTTTTTCAGTGTAAGGCTAGTAAGGCAGTTATTTATTTTCTCAGTCCATTCAAAGATTTATCTTGGTCAGGGCTTCATTTCAGCTTTGAGAAGGTATAGTCTTCTTTTGTTTCACCTTTATTTACAGATGTGGCCTTCTAAGTTTTCTACAGTATAGGATTAAGACCCTCATGGTTTTCTGTCTTTGCAGCTCTGAAAATTTGAGAGTTCAGAGATACCTTGCCTAGCTCTTCAGCTGCCTGCCCCATACAGCTTCACAAACAGGCAAATGCCTAAGGCTGACAACTGTACTGTACTTAAGGCTCTCTTTCTCCAACAGATCTTTTATTTTCCTAAAACAGGAAGGCAGTACTGCAGGAGATTTTATTCTTTCTTTTAGAAACTTGCAAATTAACTCTTCAGCCCCTTACTTCCTGCAGAATAGCTATTTAGCAGTTATATCATGGGGAAGTGTTGCCATGGGGTTGAAACCCATCAGGTTAAAATGTGTTACTCCATCATCCACAGCTGCTAAAAATTGTTGGCTTCTCTTTTACAAGGACTGGTAGTATAAATTTACCCCAATCTTCAGCTAGTGCCCAGGATCTGCAAATGAACTGTTTGGAGATAGTTTGACTTGAGTGATGAATATACAAATGGACAATGGCAAGACCATATGTGAAAGCAGACATCTGACCTGCAAATTCTGCGGCCAACAATCCGGAAAGTCAAATCAAAATTTCTGCAGCAGTCAGGCCAGAACAGTCAGAAGCTGGACAGGGACTACTAGCTTCCATAAGTTTTACACTCACTCCCAAATCAGAACCAACTGGACAAAGCCAGATAGGCCCCCCAAAACAGTCACATAGGATGCTCCATTTCTAGTTAGCCTGCCTCCAGCTTCCCTATGCTAACAACCCCCAATGAAAGCATAATTTAAACCTTCCCCACCATAAAGCTTTTTATTCCACCATAAAGCTTTTCCACTCCCCTGCCTTTCTTTGAGTCCCAGACAAATGCTGTGATAGTGGCTGGTTCCCTTCTTCTAGCAAACTCTGAGTAAACAACCTCTGTTCTCATTTGTTTATTTCTACATAATTCATCTTGGAAGGGTTCTTGTCTCCATGGAATTCTATGTGTTTTTAATGTTTATTTTTTGAGAGAGGACAAGCGGGGGAGGGACAGCAAGAGGGGGACGCAAGATCTGAAGCAGGCTCTATGCTGACAGGCTGACAGCAGCAAGCCCAGTGTGGGGCTGGAACTCACTAACCACAAGATCATGACCTGAACTGAAGTCAGATACTCAACCAACTGAGCCATCCAGGTGCCCCTCTCTGATGAGATTTTGGGGTGATTGGGGGGGTTCAGAGCTGAGGCCAAGAAAGAACTCTTGAAGATCTCTTTGGTGCAAAAAGGTGATTTTATGAGAGCATGGGGACAGAACCAATGGGCTGAGAGAGCTGCCCTGGGACCCTGAAGAGAGATTTGTTATATACTTGGAAGTTGGGGGAGATAAAGACAAGGGGAAGTTTCCAAAGGGATTTTAATATGCTAAAAAAGACTAATAGGAGAGTGGATGCCTGGCTATTGTCAAGCTAAGGTTGTTTTTCCCTCTAGCAAAGCATTAACATTAAGACAGTAGGGAGTTCCTGGAGAAAAGTTTTACTCTGCCTGCCTCAAGTATTTGTCAAAGGGCTGCAGGTTATAAAGAAATTTAATTTTACCTGCCATTTCCTTATGCTTTTGTTTCCCACATCATTCCCCCCTGAACAATTTTGACTGTTAAATCTTTAAGTTTGCTGAGGGTAGAAGATCGTCTCCTTTGTAACGTCTTCCTGCTGTATAGAGGTTTAGAGACGTCTCCACCTTTGGGTGAATATTGGTCAGTTGGGGTACTTATATAGAAGAGTACCAAAGACAGACGCAGCCGGTCCAAGGTAGACCACATATAGGAACCTCCTTGAGTAGAAAGGATCATCTGTCAGCTAGAAGGTATGGCGGTGAAGGAGTCTTGGCACCAGACAGGGAGACACAGGAAAAGACAAAAAAATAAGGTTGATAATGAGAAAAAGAGAAGCCTAAATAAAAAATCTTTGATAATTTTCCTCTAGTTCTTTCTTGTCATTTGAAGAGAAATTTGGGGTCTTCCACTGGTTCAGAGGAATAAAAAGATACATCAACTGGCATACTAGATTACTTTATGAGAGGAAGTTGGTTGAGCCTGGGTGGCGTAGTCGGTTGAGCGTCTGACTTCAGCTTTGGTCATGATCTCGCAGTTGACGAGTTTGAGCCCCGCCTCGGGCTCTGTGCTGACAGCTCAGAGCCCAGAGCCTGCTTCAGATTCTGTGTCTCCCTTTCTCTCTGCACCTCCCCTGCTCATGCTCTGTCTCTCTGTGTCTCAAATATACATATAACCATTAAAAAAATTTTTTTTAGATTCCTGTATGAGGAAGGTACAGGTTTAATTCTTGATATGTGAATCCATGAGGAATGCCCCTTTAACTTTACTGCAGTGGGAATATGTAATATGACTTGGTAAGGGTCCTTCCATTTTGCAGTTATATCCCCTGCTGTATTAGACTTCCAGTTCTTTAAATAAACAGTATTTCTTGGGTTTCTATGGGGTGGATTTCTAGTAGCTGTCAGATCAAATTTAAGAAGGATATGGTTTGCATGTTCATTTAGAGATTTATGAATTAACCTGGCCTCAAGTGAATAATTTAACAGGACATTATAGTCTCCATCTATTGATAGGTCTACATTGAGAAAAGATTTTCCATATAGTAACTCAAAGGGACTTACCCCTTTTGGTTGTTTTGGGGCAATTCTCATTCTGCGAAGCCCTACCAGTAAAAGAGTAACCCAGTTTTCTTGAGTTTCAATGCTTAGTTTGGTAAGATGCTGCTTTCAGGTGTGGTCAGCTTTTTTAGCCTTTCCAGAGGATTGTATATACGAGGCCAAATATAAATAGTAATTATTTTTTAAGGACTAAGCTATTTGTTGAGTTTTGTGCAATAAAAGATGGTCCATTGTCACTTTGTAGGGACTAAGGGACTTCAAATCTAGGGACAATTTCCCTTAGCAAAGTTTTTGTCACTTCAGTGGCCTTTTTGGTCTTACAAGGGAAGGCCTCTATCCATCCAGTAAAGGTATCTACATAAACCAGTAAGTACTTATACCCTTTGCATGATGACATTTGTGCAAAATCTAATTTCCAGTCCTTCCCTGGATACATTCCCTGCCTTTGGAGTGGCCTTAAAAGAGGCAGGAGGCAAATAGCACCCTCTGGATTTGCTTATGCACAAATAGCACATGATTGACAGGCTTGTTTTATGGTAGTGGTTAAATTAATCCCATCAAAGGTATCTTTAACCAATTGTCCCAGGGCCTTTTTACCTAAATGAGTAGCTTGGTGTATACCCTGTATTAGTTTCCATTAGTTGCCTTTGGCTATAAAGACTATTCTTCTATCATTTATAAACCAGTACTGTGCAGTTTTTGAGAATCCCCATTCCTGGGGTACTTGGGTTTCTTGATCTGAATAGACTGGGAATATATCTTTTATTGGTGTCAAGACTGGTATGAGGCTCAGTATTTGCCTTATATGAGTGCAGCTCACAGTCTGCTAGGTTATTCCATTTAGATTCTCTGGATCTGTCCTTTTTATGTCCCCTGAGATGAATTACAACCACCTCCTTGGGTTCATATATAGCCTCTAAGAGGGCTATTATTTCAGATCCAAATTTAATGGGAGAGTTATGAGTTGATACTAACTCCTTCTCCTTCCAGATTGCCCCATGCACATGTGGGACTAGGAAAGTATATTTAGAGTCAGTACAGATATTGATTCTGAGGCCCTTTGCTAATTGTAAAGCAAGAATGAGTGCTATTAATTCTGTTTTTTGGGCAGACATGTTTGCTGGAAGAACTTTGGCTTCAGTAGTCTGAGTTAGACTGTCTGACTGTAGCATACCCAGCCTTCCTTATCCCCTTCTCCATGAAACTACTGCCATCAGCAAGCCAACTGTCATCTGCATTATCGATATAAGAGTCTTTTAAATCTACTCAGCCTAATTATTTACATAAGCTTGTTAAGAGTATTAATTGATCGTAGAGATCTTTTAAAATTTGCTTCACTGGAACTTTTTATAAGGATCTCTAGATTGAACGTTTAGTAGCCTCTTCAGGCCAGAAGCCAAGCCAAGTACTTGCAATCAGACATGCTTGCTATACCTGTTGATTTGGGTGAATTTCTCACACCTAAGTGTCCTGAGGTTCCTGTACCTGCCAAGAAGTGACATTCTTTCCTCACCTGATAAGACTGCTGGGAACTCTATAAACAAGTTATCAGGCCAACATTTCAAGTGGCTTTCTTGGCTTCATGCTTCTTAAAGTCAATCTTAGCTCCTTAAAGCTGTATGAATGGGGCACCCAGTGGCTCAGTTGGTTAAGTGTCCGACTTTGGCACAAGTCCTGATCTCACAGCTCATGAGTTCAAGCCCCACGTCAGGCTCTACAGAGCCCAGAGCCTGCTTTGGATTCTGTATCTCCCTCTCTCTCTGCCCCTCCTCTGCTTGTGTTCTCTCTGTCTCTCAAAAATAAATAAACATTGAAAAATAAAGCTCTGTAGTCATATCTGAGTCTGTGCATGTGTCTCAAATATGACATTCCAGTCCAAGTCTTGTTAAAATAACCAATATTTTCAATGGTGTCTTGTTAGAAGATTCTCGTTGAACTTATGCAAGTAATTATAATTGCCATGGAAGAAAGGACACTTGTGGAGAGTTTTTGAATTTCAGAGGGTTCAGGTAGAGAGAAAAGTTAAACGCTTTAATTTGTTCACAGAGGAATACTTTATCCTATTACTCTATATCATGGATATCTTGAGAAAGTTTCCTTAATCTGGAAGAGCAAACATTAGAGAACCAGCAGTGTTTTAAAACAAGAGTCACAAAACTCACAAAAAGACTTAAAAATGTGCAAAGTTAAAGATCTAATGAGAGACTACAATATAGCTGGCAAGGAAGTTTGGTTATTTCTGTGGCACATAACACTTAAAAATTGTAAAGTTAAGTGATGACCTTATTTCCAAAATTTATCAAGACTTTAAGAATTGCAATATAATCTAATTATAGCATTTACCTAAATGTAACCTAAGGCTTATATTTGTTTGACAGTGCTTCCAGAGTTTAACATACCAAATAAGCCTAATTGGTCAAATTCATTTACAATTTAAATCTTGGAGAAGTTTGTTAAAAAACCTAAGAAAGTTATAAAGCACAAGCATGTTTACCATCAGACCCAAATATCCTTAGTTGCTCGTCAGTAAGTCAAAAGCACAAACCTATGTTCAGTAATCAATGCTTTAGCACCTCATCCTATTTAGAAGAGGCCTAAGTGATAACCAATTATCATGTAAGCAAAGCTTTAAAGTTTCAGATTAGTACAGACTTTGAAAGCTATCAGAAAGACAGATACCATATGTATGTTTTCACTCTTATATGGATCCTGAGAAACTTAACAGAAGACCATGGGGGAGGGGAAGGGGGAAAATGTTACAGAGAGGGAAGAAGGCAAACCATAAGAGACTCTTAAAAACTGAGAGTAAGCTGAGGGTTGATGGGGGGTGGGAGGGAGGGGAAAGTGGGTGATGGGCATTGAGGAGGCCACCTGTTGGGATGAGCACTGGGTATTGTATGGAAACTAATTTGACAATAAATTTCATATATAAAAAAAACAAAAACAGGGGCGCCTGGGTGGCGCAGCCGGTTAAGCGTCCGACTTCAGCCAGGTCACGATCTCGCGGTCCGTGAGTTCGAGCCCCGCGTCGGGCTCTGGGCTGATGGCTCAGAGCCCGGAGCCTGTTTCCGATTCTGTGTCTCCCTCTCTCTCTGCCCCTCCGCCCGTTCATGCTCTGTCTCTCTCTGTCCCCCAAAAAATAAATAAACGTTGAAAAAAAAAAATTAAAAAAAAAAAAAACAAAAAAAAACAAAAACAGAAAAAAAAAGACTTTGAAAGCTATCTTAACAATTTTCCATGAAAACTTTGAAACGGAATTAACCATCTTTTTAAGTTACATTTTTGTTAACAAACTGCAATAGAGACAACACGAGCTTTTTTGACCTTTAGTAAACCTAGATAGAATAAGTTCCATAGTTAATGCTGATAACTCTTAAGACTTATCTATATTAATTAAATTTTTTTTCAAAGTTTATTTATTTTTGGGACAGAGAGAGACAGAGCATGAATGGGGGAGGGGCAGAGAGAGAGGGAGACACAGAATCGGAAACAGGCTCCAGGCTCTGAGCCATCAGCCCAGAGCCTGACACGGGGCTCGAACTCCCAGACCGCGAGATCGTGACCTGGCTGAAGTCGGATGCTTAACCGACTGCGCCACCCAGGCGCCCCTTATATCTATATTAATTAAACTGACAAATTACATTAAACAGCGAATAAGCTGCACCCACTTAGAATACAATCTGTTCCCCATTGTCAGTTTTTACGTGGGACACTGGTGGGGCAATCTGAAGTGGTGGGTCCATGTGGGAATGCTTTTTGCTCCCAGATATTGAGGGTGGAAGGAGGAGCCAATAGGGCCTGAGATACTGAGGATAGTACAGGAACCAGTTTGTAGGCCACATCCAAGGTGATGCAGAAACAGGAGGAGGCAGAAGAGGTGAGATGCCACCAGCATGTAGAGAAAGAGGGTTCCTGGTTCTAAACCATGTCAGCTCTGACAGAGGAGCAGACGCCATATTTTTTTTTTCCACCAACAAGTGGAAATATGCAGTCCAGGCCAGGCTGGAGAAGACCAGGAATTTCTCTGAAACATAGGGAGTTATGGCAGCTGCTTGGGAATATTCCTTAAAATCCCTATCCTGAGGCAGACTAACCACAGTTGGCTCCAGTTAGAACCATTACCCAGGAAATGAATGAGGGAGAAGCCCCCACTCTTAGGAACAGTGAGAGGGTCAGTGTCCCATTCGTCAGGCAATGCCTATGTTTCTTCCAGCAACCTGGGTTTATTGGGAGGAGACCAGTTTAGATTAAGAGGCCCTTAACTCTGGGTCTTGATTTAGAGAAAGGAAGGCCTGTTTAGATAATAAGAGGCCCTTAGATCTGGGTCGTGATGAAGAAAAATGAAAGTCTGGACCTGGGGTACCTCTGTGCATTTGCCCTGTACCTTACAGAAGAGATCTAACTGCTAGATCCTTTTGAGGCCATGCAGTGTTAAAGATTGGTTCTTTCATAAATTTTGCAATCCAAATTGTTTCTAATGGGCTAAAAGTTATCCCAAGGGAGAGTCCTTGGGGATGGAAGAAGCAGCTCCCATGCTCCTCCTAGAGAGAGAAAAGTGGAGAAATTCCATTACCATGAAAATCCCCCTCGACTCTCAGGTGGTATCCCATGCACAGAACATGTCAGAGATTCCTGAGGTGTCAGAGCAGCCCAAGGCATCGTTGGAACAAAATCAGTGTGATCACCACTGCCTTTAAAGGCCCCTGTAGGAGGTAGGCTGGCCCTCACCCCACTTCCCCATTGGATTCTAGACTACAAATGAGTGCCGGTTTATGGACCCAGTTTCCCTTGCTGAGAAGGCCATGCAGCTCTGCACCAGAGTGGCCATGCTGTGCTGTGCCATTGGCAGCCTTGCTGTGTCATGCTGTGGCTCACCTCACAGAGAAGGCAATGTTGTGTGGCACTGTGGCTTGCCTTGTGGGGAAGACCACAAAGAACCTGCCATTTTTAACCCGTGGAAAACACTGGAAAAATTTTACAAAATTATACAATTCTGTAGTTGAAGGCAATGATGGAAAACAGTAAAAATAGAAATCCATCATGATCTAAGCCACATTCTAAAACATATATTCCTTAACATCTGACTTCCTAGGAAGTAATCCCTGATTGGGTTTTAATTCAATCTGGTACTAGTTTTGGCTGTCACTGAGCAGAGGTCTCGTGACCAGAAGTGGCTAGACCAGGGATGTGAAGAGGATCACATTAGACCAACGAGGAGGAAACCTCACATAGGACTCTTAAGATTGGCAAACATGCTAGTCACTTAGTCCCATGCACAACAGAGACAACTTTGTGTAAGAACAGGAATAAAGAGAAGGCATCAAGTTTTTGGGTCTTATTACCATTCCAGCCAGGCAAAAGGCAGTCTTTCTCCTCCCTGTGGAGTAGCCACAGCCTAGAGTGTTGCAGCCTGAGCAATCAACCTGAAAATGTTCCGGTAAGACCATACTCCTTAAAAAGTTGCTGAAATGAGTGTAAGGAAGAGAAAGTACTCACCAAGTTTGTACCACCTCATAGTCTATACGTAAAGACTAGCAGCCCCACATTGAGTGCCAAATGATGAGGTTTTGGGGTTATTGGCGGGGGGGTGGGGGTGGTTAGAGCTTATGGCCAAGAAAGAATTCTTAAAGATGTCTTTGGTGCAAAAAGGTGATTTTATTAGAGCACTGGGACAGAACCCATGGGCAGAAAGAGCTGCTCTGGGTCCCTGAAGAGAGACTGGATATATACTTGGGAGTTGGGGGAGGTAAAGTTAAGGGGAGGTTTCCAAAGAGATTTTCATATGCTAAAGAATACTCACAGGAGACTGGAAGCCTAGCTCTTGTCAAGCTAAGGTTGTTTTTCCTTCTAGCAAAGCATTAACATTAAGACAGTAGGGAGTTCCTGGAGAAAAGTTTTACTCTGCCTGCCTCAAGTATTTGTCAGTGGGCTGCAGGTTATAAAGAAATTTAATTTTATCTGTAATTTCCTTCTGCTTTTGTTTCCCACATCACTCTCCATGGAATTTTAGTTAATTTAAACCATTCATGATACTAATTTTTGAGGTTTTATTTTTAATTTATTTTTTCTGGTGTCAGCAGCAGAAGCAATGATTTGGAGTGACCTCCTGAATTCATGTGAGAAGAGGTTTAATTCAAACTTTCTTAAAGAATAATAAAAGTCTGAGGCCATTCAATATTGTACCTGGACCAAGTGTTTAAGTACATGAAGCTCAGCTACCATCACACAAAGAAAAATCCTTCTACAGGCATAAAATGCTGTCCTTGTTTCATATCTCCAATTTCTTATCCAAAAAAGTATCCTGGGAGATATGCTTGGATGGTTTAGAGAAGGAGTTGGCAAATAAGGCCCTCAGACCAAATCCAGTTAGTCACCCCCCCCTTTTTTAATAGAGTTTTTCAAGAACCACAGCCATACTTTTTTGTTTATATATTATCTATGGATGTTGCTTTAGTGCTATAATGGCAGAGTTGAGTTGTTGTGACACAGACAATATGGGCCATAAAGCCTAAAATATTTATAATGTGGCCCATTACAAAAACATTTGAGAACTCCTAGTTTGGTGTACATATTTCAGACAATGTATTTTTTCAACTCTAGAATTTTTATTGGATTCATTTTTATAGTTTCTATCCTCATTGAGTCTATTCTTTAAAAAATAAAGCACTTGAACATATTTACAACAGCTCTTTTAAAATTCTGGTCTACCACTATCTCTGTCATTTCTGCTTCTACTTATATTTACTAAGTTTTCTCCTGGTCATGAATCACATTTTCTAGTCTCTGTGTAAAAATGGTGATTTTTAATTGGATGCTAGGCATTGTGATGAAAGTTTCGATTTTGTTGTCTTCCTTTGAAGCATATTTGTATTCTAGTGGGCAGTTCTAACTTTGTTAGAACACATCTAGATTAATCATAAAAGTAGTTTGATTTTAATAGGAGTACTTTGTTATAAGAGTAGTTAGGGCATACCTAGCTTACCTATAAGAAGAGCTTTAATATTAAAGTCTGGCATTTCTGGGGTCTCTATTGTATGATTTGGGTAGTTAAATAGTTTCTACCATGCCTAGCTAGAATTTGATTATCTAATAGCCAACCTTGTTTAATTTATGGTTAGTGCCTTTGTACTTCTGTCTAGTAGTTATTCTTTGCTCATTATTCATAGTTTCACTCTCATGCAGTTTAGTATTCAACACAGACTCAAAGAAATACTGTGCAAATTTATGGAACTCTTCATCTGTGTAAGTCCCTCTTATCTTGCACTCTATCCTAATTTTAAAGCCATGCAAACCTCCTGAATCCTGATCTCTATCTCCTTAACTCAGTAATACTGCTATACTCTGCTTCAGTTACTACTTCTTGCACTGCAGTCTGGGAAGTGTCTCCAGGCAGAAAAACAGTGACTATAGGGCTTACTATTTGTCTTCCTTCTCTTAGTCATGTGCCAAAATAGTTATTTAATATATTTTGGATAGTAATTTAATTGTTTACAATAAAACGGGTAGTCTGTTATCAATAACAACATCATGGTTGGTTGAATATTAATCTACTAATCCTATTAGAAAAGCAACACACATAAAAAATTGAATTGGAATGCAGGGTGCTTTGGACTGAATTGTGTTCCCTAAAAGTTCATATGTTGAGTTCCTAAGCCCCAGGACTAAGAATGTAACTATATTTGCAGATATGGTCTTTTAAGGGGTTATTAAGTTCAAACAAGATCATTAGGGTGGACTCTAATTCAATATGACTGATGTCCTCATAAGTAGAGGAAACTAAGACACAGACACACACAAAAAAGGAAGACCATATGAAGACATAGGGAAAGAGGCCATCAAGGAGAGAGGCCTCAAAAGAAAAAAAAAATCCTGCCAACACCTTGATCTCAAACTTTAGCCTATAGGATTGTGAGAAAAATGTTTCTGTTGTTTAAGAATTGTCTCTGTTGTTTAAGTCTCTGGTACTTTGTTATGGTAGCCCAGCAGACTAATCATAGGGTCTACTTTAATTAATGCTAGTAATCGGTAGGCAGTAAATGGATCTATAATGATCTGCATGAAAACAAAGAGGTAATACTAAAAATATTGTACTACCAAAACACATAATCAATGCCTGTCAGTCAGCATGATACCAATCATATCTGTGCTCACTAGCTGAAATAAGCCCTGAATCAAGTGACTGGTACAAGAGATTGACAAAACAAATACTCTATATTTAAATATCAAGCAATATATTTTGTATTATGAGCAAATGTATTTATTAATAGTCTTCAAGTTGTCCATAAACCTACTGAAAGTGTGTGAAAAATTATAGACATTATTGTTCTTGTTTAATTTATTCCTGGGGATGTTTTCATAGCATTCTATATGTGATACTCACTACCTTGAGACCAGAAACTTAAAGAGAAGTACTAATATGTAACTAGGTGTAATAATCTGCTATAGTTTATACCAGCATATAATAACATAAACTGTAAGAGCATATAACATTTTGATATCTTCACATATGAAACAGTGTTATTTGTCTTATTTTAAAAATAAGAAAATATATTTGTACTTCTAAATATATGTGACTTTTAAACCATTTGATTTCTGAAATATGTTTTTAAAATGCCAACCTACGAAAAATAATTTATTGACAATTACTGTGTTGTTAGTATAGAGTTAAATAAGATAATTATTCATCAAGGTCATAGTGTGTTGGATCTAGTGGTCCAGTGAACCCACACACTGTACAGAATTCTTGGCCTATGAGAGAGGGCTAAATCTAGGAAAAGAGAGTTTGAAAGTCATAGCCTCAGCAGTCAGACAACAAAAAGAAATAAAAGGCATTCAGATCAACCAGGAAGACGTCAAACTCACTCTTTGCAGACGACATGATACTCTATGTGGAAAACCCAAAAGACTCCACCAAAAAACTTCTAGAATTGATACGCAAATTCAGCAAAGTCACAAGATATAAAGTCAACATACAGAAATGTGTGGCATTTCTATATGTCAATAAGGAAGCAGCAGAAAGAGAAATCAAGGAAATCTATTTCATTTACGATTGCACCAAAAACCATAATATAGCTAGGACTAAGCTTAACCAAAGAGGTAAAAGATCTATTGATGAAAACTGTAAAAAAACTTATGAAAGAAATTGAAGAAGCCACAAAGAAATGGAAGACATTCCATGCTCATGGATTGGAAGAACAAACATTATTAAAATGTCTATACTACCCAAACCAATCTACATATTCAGTGCAATCCCTATCAAAATAACATCAGAATTCTTCACAGAGCTAGAACAAACAATTCTAAAATTTATATGGGTCCAGAAAAGACTAACAATAACCAAAGTAATGTTAAAAGGAAAACCAAACCTGGAAGCATCACAATTTCAGACTTCACGCTGTATTACAAAGCTGTAATCATCAAGACAGAATGATACTGGTACAAAAACAGACACATCGATCAGTGGAACAGAATGGAAAATCAGAAACAGACTCACAGATGTATGGCCAACTAATCTTTGACAAATCAGGAAAAAGTGTACAATGGAAAAAAGAGAGTCTCTTCAGCAAATGGTGTTGGGAAAACTGGATAGCAACATGAAGAAGAATGAACCTGGACCACTTTCTTACACCATACACAAAAATAAACTAAAAAATGAATGAAGACCTAAATGTAAGACAGGAAACCATCAAAATCCTCGAGGAGAAAGCAGGCAATAACCTCTTTGACCCCAGCCACAGAAACTTCTTAGTAGACATGTCTCTGGAGGCAAAAGAAATAAAAGCGAAAAATGAACTATTGGGACCTCCTGAAGACAAAAAGCTGCTGCACAGCAGAGGAAACAATCAGCAAAACTAAAAGGCAATTGACAGAATGGGAGAAGTTATTTGCAAATGAAATATTGGATAAAGGGTTACTTTTCAAAATCTGTAAAGAACTTCTCAAACTCAAGGCCCCAAAATCAGATAATCCAGTGAAGCAATGGGCAAAGGATATGAACAGACACTTTTCCAAAGAAGACATCCAAATGGCTAACAGACACATGAAAAGATGGTCAACATCACTTATCATCAAGGAAATACAAATCAAAACCACAATGAGATACCACCTCATACCTATCAGAATGGCTAAAATTATCAACCCAGGCAACAACAGATGTGGACAAGGATGCAGAGAAAGGGGAACACTTCTGCACTGTTGGTGGGAATGCAAACTGGTGCAACCCCTCTTGGAAAATAGTATGGAGGTTACTCAAAAAACTAAAATAGAATGACCCTATGACCTGCAATTTCACTACTAGGTATTTATCCAAAAGATTCAAAAATGCTGATTCGAAGGGGCACATGCACTCTAATGTTGATAGCAGTGCTATCAATAATAGCCAAATAATGGAAAGAGTCCAAATGTCCATTTACTGATGAATGGATAAAGAAGAGGTGGTGTGTGTGTGTGTGTGTGTGTGTGTGTGTGTGTGTGTGCATGTACACACACACACACACACACACACACACACACACACACACACACACTGGAATATTACTCGGCGATCAAAAAGAATGAAATCTTGCCATTTGCAACAATGAAGATGGAACTAGAGTGTATTATGCTAAGTTAAATAAGTCAGTCAGAGAAAGTTAAATATGATTTCATTCATATGTGGAATTTAAGAAACAAAACAAATGAACATAGGGGAAGGGAAGGAAAAACAATATAAAAGGAGGGAGGGAGGCAAACCATAAAAGACTCTTAAATACAGATAACAAACTGAGGGTTGCTGGAGGGGAGGTGATTGAGGGGATGATGTAAATGGGTGATGGGTTTTAAGGAGGGCATTTGTTGGGATGAGTAGTGGGTGGTACATGTAAGTGATGAATCCCTAAACTCTCATTCCTGAAATCATGATTACACTATATATTAACTAACTTGGCTTTAAATAAAATTAAAATATTAAAAAGACAGTTTGGGGCAAAAGTCATAATGTAATATACATGGTATTCAAAGAAATAAACTGAAAAGCCTAAGAGAAATGGTTGGCAATTTTAAGATGAAGTGGAAACCACAAGTCTTTCTGGAATTCTGGGGTGTATTAACTTGAGAGGGCTGCCTTATAACAAAGTAACACAGACTGGGTTATGTAAACAACAGAAATGTATTGTTTCACAGTTGTGGAGGCCCATAAGTCTGATGTCAAAGTGTCTGCAGGGTTAGTCCCTTCTTAGAGTTGTGAGGGAAAATCTGTCCCAGGACTTTCTCCTTGACTTGTAGATGACTGTGTTCACCCTGTGTCTTTTAGTATTCTCTATGCATATCTATCTTCAGATATACTATTTTTATGAGGATACTAATCATTGGATTAGAGCCCACCCTAATGACCTCATTTTAATTTGATTACTTCTGTAAAGACCATATCCTCAAATAAGATAATGTTCTGAAGTACTTCAATATATGAATTTGGTGGGGTGGGGAGCACAATTCAACTCATAACAAAGGGACAATTGATCTAAAGACCCAGAGGCCAAGAATTCATCTTTTCAGTGAGCCAGATGTCTATTTTAAGTCCATCCCCAGTTAGATTTAGGACAAGAACTGAAATAGGTTGATCTTCATATAGCAGAAAACACAAAATAGCAGTGGTTTCAAAAAGACAGAATTATAATTTTCTCCCATATAAAGAAGCCCAAAGCTGGACTGGAGTCTGTGGATATCAAACCTAGCTTCATCCTACTAATCTATGAAGCCGTCTTGACATCCATCATCAGGGCCACTTTATATTCTAAGAGATGTGCAAGAGCTCTAAGAATTAAGGCTATGTCCTCAATCTGTTTCCCAGATAAATCCAGTCTCTTTCAACACCCTTCTTGGAAGTCCTGAAAACACTTCTACTTATATCTCACTGGCCAGAATTTAATCAAATGGATTATTCTAGCGGCAAAATTTAGCATTTCAGATGGCTGTGTCACTTCTCCACATCAAGTTGTTTGTTTAAAATATATATATATATATATATATATATATATATATATATATATATATGAAAATGGATATTAGGTGGCAATTAGAAATCTGCCTCTTTGTCAAGTATTGATGGCAGATGTATGCAGATTGGAAAACTAAGACCCTGCAAAAGGTTAAAGGTCAAGTAAGAGTTGCTGTTTCTTTAGAGAAATCAGAAAATTTTCTAGCTTTTTCAGAGGTTGCTCTTTGAGAAGTTAAAATGGTAAGCAGTGGTGAAGATGAGTTGCATTACCCCCATTTACCAATGTGAAAGAATGAATGTTTAAGCACACCTCTCCATGCGAACTCTGGATATGATTGGAACTGTTCTGTTCCTACACTCTGATAGTCAGCAAGATAAGAATAGCTAGGTCTGCAAAACAATGTACAAATCCATATTAGCTGTGATGTTGCTGTCAGGGCATGAATTAGCACTAAGGGCTCTAGGCCATGCTCAATATAATATAGGTTCTGTTGTGTTAAATGAGATTTCTATTTAGCTAGACCAATAAAAATTATGTTTTTACAAGATACCAGTTAGTAGATCTACCAAGCACTGTGCTAATTATCTATTATCTAATTATTACTTTAACTCTTTATGGCAAATATTATATTATGATTTTGCCAAGTAGGACGTTGAGGCTTAGAGAAATCATTTAATTTTAATGGTAATGCAATTGCCTAGTGGCAAATTTGGAATTCATAGCTACGTCTGTCTGATATCAAAGCCATTATGATACAATAAACTCTAATTCTATATGAAAGTAGGCAATTAAGAGACATTCTGTCAAAATCAGACAATTGGAGCTAAATCAGTTTTCCTGAGAGACACATGTCATGGTTTTTACTCTGTTCATGGCATATTAAGAAAAGGTAATCAGTAAAATAGGAATGTGTATCCTGGAGAAAGTCTTAGGGGGGAATGAAGTGTCTTTAATCTTTTAATGGTCTATAATATTGACAAGCCAATGCTCTTTATTCTGTATGGGCTCAAGAAAAGAACTAGGGAAACAAGGCCGAAACAAGGCCTTATGTTACGAAGATAGGTTTTTTGTTTGTTCGCGATAATTCTGTAGTATCCATTGATAAAACTTGTAACTTGCTAAATTGTGAGTTTCTCATGTTAACAAAATTATATAAGCACAGTTACTTTGGGTTTCTCTATGTCATAATGATGAATGGTTAGTGTAGATGCACTTGAGTGTTCCTATTCTAGGTTGAATTGTGTCCTCCAAAAAGATATGTTGAAGTCCTTAATCCTCCTTATGTGTGAATGTGACCTAATTTGAAAATTGATTCTTCACAGTTATTAAGTTAAGATGATGTCATAGTTGATTACTGAGGGCCTTAAATCCAATGACTGGTGCTGTAGTGGGAAGAGAGAGACTCAGAGACACAGATATACAGACAGTCATGGGAAAATGGAAGAAGAAATTGGAATGACGCATTGAAAACCAAGGAATGCAAAAGATTACCAGCAATTACCACAAGGTAGGAAGAATCAAGGATACATTCTTTCCTAGAACTATTGGATGGAGGAAGGCCCTGCTGACACCTAAATCCAATAAATTTTAGATTTATTGCCTCCAGAACTGCCACAGAATAAATTTCTCTTGTTTTGGGCCACCTCGTTTGTGATAATTTTTTATGGCAGCATTAAGAAACAAATAGTCCCTTTCAAACCTGAATATGTCTAGTTTGCTGTGATGAGAATATAGGCTTCATAGAAAAGCGTCTTAAAATAGGGAAGATTCCGAGGAGACAGTGATATTAGGTTGGTTCATAAACAATGAGTGCTTTGTTATGCAGGAAAAAAGTGAAAGAAAATAAGGAGTGAGAAACCATATGAACCATACCCAAATGTTCGAATAAGATGTGGTGTGTAGGAGGAATCAGGGGACCAGACTGACCAAGGACTGGGAAGAGCTAGTTTGGAATATTGTGAAATAAGTCTGGATCTTTAAGCCTGGAAAACCGTATATGGTCGCTACAAGGAATTCAAACTTTGAGGGGTCCCCATTTGATGTCCAGGTACCTTGAAGTAGATAGCGCGGGATGTTAAAAGCTCTAATGTTTTCCATCGTTCCAATTTTTACAAATATTCTTTATCCTGTTATGAAATTTCATTTCACTCTCTTATATTCTTCAGATAAGTGATAAAATATTTTAAGGAATATTCAGGTATCAATGCAATTAAAAGGAGAATATTTCCTTCTGAGTATTTTTTCAAAAGGAAATTTAATAGTTGCCATGATAGAAAATACAAAACTGTGCAAGGCAGAATAACTATATCTGTTCTTTCCTTAGGGATGAGTTTACATTTTTAACACTCTTTCATGAATCAGCATCATCTTATTGCAGAAGATTGCCTGTAACCAAGTACTAATGATCTAATCTAGGTTATTTCTGATGTAGGGCATTGTGAAAGTCTCAATTAGGAATGGAAATATGCTATTCTATTTTCACATTTCCTACACATTTTTAAACCAAATTTACAATTGCCTGGTAAGTCCATAGTGTAAGAGTATCTTTGTTCATTTAACGTTTTTGTCAAGATTAATATGTCACTTAAATACACACTTACCATGGTGTGTAATTACTAGGATTTATATGTTCTGTTCCTTATACTCCTTTTATTTATAAAGGGTTATTGGAAAATTATTTTTCCCAGTCTAATAAATATTTCTCATCCCTGAATATTATTTAAACAAATAAACACTTCATTGACCGTGTGTGGGTGTATGGGTGTGTGCATTTACCTCAACAAAAAGGGTCATTCTCCTTGATAATTAAAAATGAAATGAGGGCCACCTGGGTGGCTTGGTTGAGTATCCAATTTCAGCTCAGGTCATGATCTCACCGTTCGTGAACTTGAGCCGGACATCCGGGTCTGTGCTGATAGCTCAGAGCCTTGAGCCTGCTTCAGATTCTATGTCTCCTCTATCTCTACCCCTCCCCTGCTCATGTGCTCTCTCTCTCTCTCTCTCTTTCTCTCCCTCTCTCTCTCTCTCTCTTTCTCTCCCTCTCTCTCTCTCTCTCTCTCTCTCTCTCTCATTCTCTCAAAAATAAATAAACATTAAAACAATTAAGAAAAGAAAATGAATATTAACTATCTGGTAGTCATAAAATAATTTTATAAAGCAGGCTATCAATTATTCACTATTTTAGCTATTAAATTTACATATTTCATGAAACCTTCTTTCAGGCTAGTAACGAGATATTCGGTGGTGTCATGAGGAAAGGGATGTGTCTAGATCTCTTATATCATTTTATGTATATTTGACAAAACATTTGGAAACTTCATTAATTTATGTCAAATTTGTAGAGAGGCTTTAACTAGATTAGTGTACACTTCAAATTGAAGTTGAATTCAAGTGCATCAGGTTGATTTTTTCTCTTGCCAAGAAATTACAATGCTAATGAAGCTGGGAGGGGGATGATCTCACTATATTCTGTGCTGTACAATGTGAGAATTAAAAATGTGAAAAGGTGTTTGAGAGTTGAATGAAAAATGTTATTATTTGGAATACTGTAGCATTAGGAAGTAATTAGGTAAAACAATCATAGGGTTAAAGATGTTTTTCTTTCTTTAAATTGAAAAAATGTATTTCAAATATGTGTAAATGAGAATGGTAGAATTTTGACTTAGCTGTGTCTAAGGATCTCACAGTTCCTTGTAAGTAACACCATTTACATTCTCATTCTACTTCTATGAAGAAGAAGATTCTACACATTCAAAAGTAAGACACAATCAAACAATAGATTATTTTATAAAATGTGATAAAGTGATTGGCATACAAGTACATTTATTTCCCTGACTTAAATAATTGCCCTGTCAATTCCATATGTGCCACAATATGCAATTGAAAATTTGATGCATTCTATTGAAATAAAAAGAGAACTTGGATTTTCTACATAGGTTTTTCTTTGGTGAGTCTGAACTACGGATCTTTAATTTCTAAAACCAGTAATTATTCTAAAATGCATGATTATTTATAAAAAGTAATGAAATCAAGATACTATTTTAACTTCTAGATTCCCATGAGAGATATAGAGATAAAGGCAAGACCTTTATTTTTCCTTAATTCAACTGTACATTAATCAATCAAATATTTATGAAGTATTTATTATGTGCTGAGAGTTATTGTCTGAGAGAGAAAAAAAAATGAATAAAAGAGAATCCATGATTCCATTGAGTATGTGGTCTACTTGGGATGACAGCTGCAGAATTGGGTAATAAAAGCAATGTAGAAAGTTCAGTGATAGAGAGATTTAAGGAACATTGGCCTTTGGAAAAATAGTCCAGAAGACAGAGTTTGTCCTGGGAGTGTTTCCACTTCACCATTTTATTCATTATCCTTTGATCAGACCAACAGGCTACTCTGTTTTTGTAATACAGCACTCCAGCTGCCATATTTCTCATCATCAATTCTAAATTCTACTCTGAGTCCCGTGGCCCTGGTCATACGGCATCTATTATCAGAGGTAGAGAAACCATGATTGTAAGGAAGTTTTATCTGTGGGTCCCCTGCTTTAGCCTGTAATAAAATACCATAGACTTGGTGACTTAAAAAGAGACTTTCATTTCTCACAATTCTGGAGGCTAAGAAGTCCAAGATCAACATGAGGATATATTTAATGTCTGGTGAGAGCCTTCTTCCTGTCTTCTCATTATAGCCTCGTGCTGCCTTTCCCTCATGCTTGCATGTGAGGAGGGGGTTGGGTATGTCGTAAATTTAAAGTCCATTTTATTTATGTCTTCCCTCACATGCACTTTCATGATTCCTCTCCAGTAAGTCCATCAAAACACCAGTAATTAGGAAAACAAATGATAGGCAATAAAAAACACATGTGATTTTAAACATATTGGAAAGCCATCCCTAATCAATTATATTTTAGTAAAACAAGAAAGAACAATCATTTCTAAATAATGTTGTATTAAATTTAATAGTGGCACTCTACCTTAATCAATCTTGAATTGGATCATTAGTTAATGAAAATAGGCACTAATTAAATACTCCTGATTTTTACTTGTATCATGACACCAAATTTCCTGATGAAATTCAGTATGAGCATTAGATACATTTAAGTATTTCTATGTTCAAATTTCTCTGCAAAGAGACATCATTGTGAAAGGAAAGGTTTTATAAGCTATTGCCACTACAATTAAGTAGATGCAATATTGTTTTATGAGTACAGATCAGTCAACTCAGGAAAATCAGAATACCATTCTAAATGGTACCGCTTTATTTTAAGACCTGTGATGGATGTAAATTGAGATTTGTAATTGTCTATTCAGGAAACATATCATTCTAGTACACTAGATCTTCAGATATCCGTAGAATCTCTCAGTGGAATGCCCACATTTTGTAAGTGGAAATCTAAATACTGTAGTTTGCCTAAGATTAAAGATTTAGCAATTGAGCTGAGGCAAAAATCATATTTCCTGATTCCCAACTTAGGCTTTTCACAGCACCCCATTCAACCTTCTTTACATTAATGCGTTAACTGGCTAGAAGTTACTGTTCCTGTTTTCAACATGGCCAAGCAAGGCCCTGCTTTAATGTTGGGCTTTAACATTGGTTGATGTAGTGGCACAATTGCTTTACTTTCTACTGAATACTGTGAGAGATGGTGATGTCTCCAAAACCTAAATAAGGTCTTAATTCTATCCTGGGCTACTAATCTGTTCCCCTACTAACAACTGTAAGAAGGTTTGGAACTCTCTGAATCAACATACGTTTTATAGATGTCTTAGTAAATCATCAGGAGACACGCATCTCAGTTTTCCGACCCCAAAATTCCAAGAACTCATTAACTATGGGGAAAAAAAATATCAAAAGAAGGGAAATCAGTAGATTCAGTTGAAAGAAAAGAGGAAAATTGACAACTGATTGAAAATGCCCTGGGGAGTAATAGACTTCATAATATTTTTAAAAATCATTATGGTTTCACATTAAATATCATCTACTCTTCATGTATTCAACTATATAGTTTTTACAGTTTCCTTACAGTTCTCTTTTGCATGAAATACAGGAATCTTTGAATATGGCAGGAGATTTAATTAATGTACTTAGCATTATAAAACCATATATTTTGTAATGCTAAGAACATTTTAGACAGATGTGATTAATTTCAGTGGTGTTATAAAGAAAACATCTGTGAGGGACAATCATATTCTAAAAAAGATTGAAATAGTTAAACACCCCTTAATTTTTTTTATTTTGGCACACTTGTCCAAGGCTTATACTAAGAGACTGTTTATGTTTTCTGCCAGGTGGATGCAAATTCACTCTACAAAAAGGAATTAATTTACTGAGGTATGATACATTTATCTTTTCTACTTTGGTAATTGAATATTCATCACATAACAAGTGCTGCTAATTAGCCAATTATTCCATCTACCCGAAAATAATGAACTTGCTATTCCTATCAAAAAAAAAAAAAAAAGCAAGAATTGAAAAAAAAAAACACAACACTTTTATTTAGTTACTATTGCTCAGATAATTTAAAAATCTTTAAAACATACAATTCATTGCACTATAATGAGTCATTATTCAGTAACCATGGGATTTAAGCTTTAATCTGTTCGGGAAATGGAAGTTTTGAGTTAACATTTAGTCAATGTAACAAAATATCTGATCTTAGCAAGGCTATGTATTTGCTTGAATTTAGTAGTTTGGTGAAATTAACAATTATAGGTATTTCCTCAATACTTAAACTTATTTAAGGGAGTGATTCATTTTGAGAACTGTTTTAATGGAAGTTTGTTTTAGGAATTTTAATTATGTGCTTTGGTATTTAACAAGGAGCCTATTCCACTATTATTCTTAAAGACTGATGAAATAAGCTAAATATTAAAAAAATATTTTTCATTTGTTGTACTTATTTGTCCTTTTATCACCTTTGTACCCTATGTTAAGTATTATTTCTGTTTAAAATAATGAAATGATTGGGGCACCTGGGTGGCTCAGTCAGTTGAACGTCTGACCTCGGCTCAGGTCATGATCTCACGGTTTGTGGGTTTGAGCCCCGCGTCGGGCTCTGTGCTGACAGCTCAGAGCCTGGAGCCTGCTTTGGATTCTGTGTCTCTGTGTCTCTCGCTGCCTCTCCCCTGCTCATACTCTGTCAATCTGTCTCTCAAAAAATAAATAAACATTAACAAAATTAAAAATAAATAAATAAAATAATGAAATGATTGACAACAGAGAGTCCATCTCCGATCATTCTTCATATAAAAGCCAGTTTGCACCATACACATTCAGACCCCCATCATACAGTAGGAATTCTTACTGAAAATAGGTGGATTAAGTGGAATCCTGGATACTGAATGGTGACAACATTAGCTCCATTTCTTGACTAGGCCCAGGCTTTGCCTCGTAGGCAAGAAATTGTAATTTATGGATTCTGTGGAGAAGCTAGCTAAAGAGAAAAGTTTTACAGACTCTTCCATTTGGAAATCTGTAAGTGAAGTGGACAACTCTTCGCGGAAGTATCCTTTATGGAGGTCTTCCAATAAATAAGGCTCGTAAGGTTCCAAATGGTAATTTAATGTCTATGAACAGAGAGGGAAGGATCATCAAAAATTGAAGAAGTGATATAAAATGAAATATGGAGGGATGCCTTGGTGGCTCAGTTGGTTAAGTGTCCGACTCTTGGTTTCAGCTCAAGTCATGATCTCACGGTTCCTGAGTTCAAGCCCCACATTGGGCTGTGTGCTGACAGTGGAGAGCCTGCTTGGGATTCTCTCTCTTTCTCTCTCTCAATAAATAAATACACTTAAAAAAATAAAATGAAATGTGGAGACCAAATCAAGAGAGAACAATGATACAGAAGAATCAAACAATGCCAAAATAGGAATATATAATGGCCATAGTGAGAGAAGGGGATGGATATATATATATATATATATATATATATATATATATATATATATATATATAATGTTTAGAGTCAGAGGTAAGAGAATATTTGGAGAGAACTGAGTTTTCAGAATGTTAAATTCTAATTTTCCACTGTAGGATGTAAATAATCAGTATTTATATTTTAAAAATCAAGAAGTAACTTTATAAGTATAATCTTCAGCAATATGGATACAAACACCAGTCTTTGCCTCCACTCCTGCTGCCACCACCAAAAAGCCAACGAGAATAGTTGCCTCACGAGGATAGGCCATGGAACTATGTTTTTTCTACATTATCTATTTTATGTAGTAATATAGAAAGAAGTGCTTATAATTAAATGGTGTACATAAAATATGTAATGGAGAAGGCTAAGTATGATTTAATTAGCCAATCAGAGTTCTGTAATTGAGTGTCAATTGCTATAGATATTGTCTGATGGTTTTAAGGTTGTACTTGGGACAAATAAAGAGTATGTGGGAAATTATGTCACAATTACTTTCCCTTCTAAAGAAAGCAAGAGCAGAGGAGGAAAGACATCACTGGCTTACTGAGTATCCCCAAGGATTACTCAGTGACACTGAGAACAGAAACTCTGGATTGAAAAGAGCAGTAAAACAGAGAAAGAATCAAATCTAAAGAAAGATAACCCCTTTATGTGGAGGAAGACATTTATCCCTCAAGATTTTCTTTTTGATATATTTATAGAGATGATTCTATGAGATTCCTATGACTAGTAACTTTCAGTTCTCAACATGTCAAGGATTCTGGTCCTGTAAATCTGCCAAAGAAAGCAGTCTGCATCTAAACTGAAATGAACTGCCCATCTGTGAACTCCAGGAACTAGCAGCACTCCAAGAACACACAGGAGGCACTCTGAATACCATCCAGGACCTGTCACCTGCCCAAGTCTAAGTTCATCACTAGTGAGAGGAACGACATCACTGGGACAGGCTCAGGCAAATCAAAGTTCATTTCTCTAATCTGTAAGGGAAACTCTCATTTCCAAAGACTGGTGTTTTGTGCAAGGAAGAAGGGATAGGTGGCCCCTTGAAAGGGCGTCTGCCACGATTATATCTGTAAGTAGTTATGGATTTGCCTCCTACTTTCAAGTACTTGTAGTTCTTATGTAGTTCTTATGTAGTTCCTATATGTAGCCCAGGAAACTGGGCTAAGACATTTAGGACACTGTTATAAAATAGTAGGGATATTATGGTGGTTCTACTTTGTACTTCTAAATGTGAGATATTTGGGGTTGATATGTTTTCCATTTAAAATATTTTTTTTTTGTTTTTCTTAATAAGAGGGTTTTTACTTTTAAAAATCAGGTATGAATTTTGAATTTGATTACTTTCTTATATGTGTCATATCATTTTGTAAGTTTTCCACTCTACATACTATTTGTTTTTGTGCTATTTGAAAAGACTATTAATTGATTTATGTGATTGAGACAGTCTAATATTTCTGGGATGACCCTTTATTAATCATATATCCTATAAATGGTATAACCTATCAATATTAATTTTCCTAGTATTTTATTTTCAAGATTTGTGGATTATATTAATATGAAAGATTTTCCTACAGTTTTTTTTTTTTTTTTCTGTTAAGGGATCCTAGCTTATGGGTTTTACATCGTTTATCCTGTTATCCTAGTTTTACAAAATGAGAAATATTCTTTCTCTAGGCTCTACAAAAGTTTAAATGACAAAAGAATTGTTAATACCCTTGAAGTTGAAACAGCTTGCCATACAATGTGTGCCTGAGACCTTTTGGAAGTATTTTTTTTTACAAATTTAACAATATCTTCCACAATTATTGTCCTGTTTATATTAGCACAATTTTATGTAGTTCTGTCGTTATGTACTTTCTTAAAATCGGCTATTTCATCTAGATTTTAGTTATAGGTATAGGATTATATAATGTATCTGGTAATTATTTTTTTCTCTGTGCCTTGATTGTATACTTGTTCTCATGTCTAAATTTATCTGTTTGTACTCTTGGTTAGGTAGCTAAAGAAATATAGTTTTGCTTATTATATACTTTAGGTAGTATATTTGGCTGTTTTTGGTTCTTGTTTCTTTTAGAAATGAAGTTTATAACAATATCAAACAAGTATAACATTTGTCTCAAATTGTCTTTGTAGTCTTTATAGTTTTTCTTTACACATTTGAGGTTATGATAAAGAAACATAGTAAGTAAGCAGTACTGCATCATATTTAAGGGTGTGGCCTGTGGATATAGATTATCTGGGTTCAAACTCAACCCTTCTACTTACCAATTCTGAAAGTTGAATAAATTACTTCATCTCCTTCTGCCTTCGTTTTTTAAATACAAAAATGGTTTTTGTAATAGCACATAACTTTAAGGGCTTGCTTGGGAGTAAATTAATGTATATATAAAGAGCTTAAGATGGCCCTGGAAGAGTATAATTTCAAAGCGTATTAAGAGCAAAGTCAAGATTACATTAATCTTTAATGCTTTAATGCAGATTGTAGTCTTTATGAGTAATAGTGATCATCTTTGTCCTGTTTACTGATTTATCTTTTTTAACCTTAGATTCATTTTGTTTGATATTTATAGCTCTTCTCTGTTTTGTTTTTTGTTGACACTATTTAATACCTTATTCCTCCTTCAGGGTTGACCTAAGAAACAGGACCCTGGACACTGGCCAGGTCCAGGGCTACTGTTGCTAGAATTCCAGCAGGATTTCATGATAAGTAGAATAAAGAAATAAGGATATTTGGTTATATAAGTTGTTTATGCATAACTTGAGTGAAATAAGTGAGGGGAGTCATAGGGACGCAGAAAATACACTCTCTCAAGAACACAGGTTTGCACTTTTCTATCTTAAGTGATATGCTTCCTCTTAGGGACATTTCTCCACTGTCTTAATACATCTCCTTTCCAAACCTGGATCATTTGTTGCCTACAATTAATTTTGTTAAATAGTGTATTAGGATTCATCGGAGACAGAATCAAAGGAGGTTTTTTACACATTTATAAAGAGAGAGAGGGGCAAGAATAGAGAAAGGGAGGTGGTTGAAGAGGGAGGAAGAGAAAGATTTATTTCTAGAAATTGGCCCACATGATGGTGGGGCTTTAGAAATCCAGAATCTACAGGGAAGGACAGCAGTTTGAAAATTCTAGCAATAGTTTATTTGTAGTCTTGAGTCCAGAGGCAGTCTGGAAACAGGATTTCTTCCTCCTCAGGGGACCTCTCACTCTTTGCTCTTAACGCATTCAACTGATTGGATGAGTCTCACTCATACTAAGCAGGGGAATCTGCTTTAACACAAATTCTACTGATTGTAAATGTTAATCACATCTAAAAAAAAAAAAAAAGAAAAAAAAAGGCCTCCGAGGCCATACCTAGACCACTGTTTGAGGAAACACCTAGGCACCGTAGCCTAGCCAAATAGATACATAAAATTTAACCACCACCACTTTTGTTATTAAAGTACCATTGCTAGCAGGCATGGAGCTTATTGGGCTCTTTGGACTGGACCTTGTGCCCTGAGGCTGCAATAACACCTTTAACTCCACATGATCAGATTCCTTTGAGCTTGATTATCTTCCCTCTTGTAGCTAAATGACTCCAACATATTTTACCACTTTGCCTTTCTTCTCCATCCGTGATGACTGCTGCTCTTTTTGAAATCTGAAAAATAAACTTTTTTTCAATAATATTTATGAAATAAGATAGTAATAAATGCAAATACTACAATAAAGAAATTAAGCTATGCATGGAGCATATAAAATACAGATATAAGATACTCTAAAGAGTCAAACAATGTATACGTGGTTTTATACTGGAATCATCAAAATTAAATTCTACAATTTTTAAATTACTTCATTAGTTTGGTAGATAAAAGGATAACATTGTACTCTTTATTTCATTAATATGCAAAAGTTTTAACTTTTAAGCTTTTTAAGCTTTCCTTAAAAGTTTAAGGAAAATTTGGGGCGCCTGGGTGGCGCAGTCGGTTAAGCGTCCGACTTCAGCCAGGTCACGATCTCGCGGTCCGTGGGTTCGAGCCCCGCGTCAGGCTCTGGGCTGATGGCTCGGAGCCTGGAGCCTGTTTCCGATTCTGTGTCTCCCTCTCTCTCTGCCCCTCCCCCGTTCATGCTCTGTCTCTCTCTGTCCCATAAATAAATAAACGTTGAAAAAAAAAAAAAATTTAAAAAAAAGTTTAAGGAAAATTGGAGACAAGAGCAAATTGTTGAGGTCATCAAAAGCAGGAAAGAGCTGAGAAACTGTCAGTCCAGAGGATCATAAGGGAACCTGACACATAAATGTGACATGTTCCCAGAATAGAAAAAGGACATTAGGGAAACTAGTGAAATCTGAGTAAAGTATGAACTTTTTTTTTTTAATTTTTTTTTTTTCAACGTTTATTTATTTTTGGGACAGAGAGAGACAGAGTATGAACGGGGGAGGGGCAGAGAGAGAGAGGGAGACACAGAATCGGAAACAGGCTCCAGGCTCTGAGCCATCAGCCCAGAGCCCGACGCGGGGCTCGAACTCACGGACCGCGAGATCGTGACCTGGCTGAAGTCAGACGCTTAACCAACTGCGCCACCCAGGCGCCCCTGAACTTTAATAAGAATGTAGTAATATTGGCTTATTGGTTGTGACAAATGTGCCATTATAATGTTAACAATAGGGGAAACTAAGTGTAGGATATGTGCAAATTCTCTGTGATATTCTTGCAACTTTTCTGTAAATCTAAAATTACTCTAAATTATATTTTAAAAAATTTAGTGAGAAAAGACAAATTGTTGAATATTGCTTCCAGCCATGATAGAGTAATAAATACTAGACATAACCTCCACCATAAAAGCTAAAATTAGAAAATATACATGAAAAAATCATTTTCAGATATTTAAAAAAAACAGGTAACATGGAACTATGATTCTTAAGAGAAGGATAGCATATGAGGTAGATCTATGATTTTTCCACTTTGGGCCTGGAGCCACCAAGGAGTTTTAAGTTCATTATTCTCAGAAGATACAATGTTGAGGAACATTTGTAGCTCCAGTCAGCCAGGGTAGAGAATTTAGAAGGGATTCCAAGTGGGTCACACCTTCACACCTTAGTAGTAGAGTTAAATATTTCTATAGTGGAGGCTATTCCATATCCTCCCTAGAAATGCTTTAAAAACAGACCTGGACAGGACAGAATAAAAGCAATCTACCAATAACTGCCTGCTAAAACAATGCCTAATGTTCTTTGTAGAAAGATTTTATATATATATATATATATATATATATATACACACACACATATATATATACGTATATATACATATATATATACATATGTATATATACATATGTATATATATATGTATATGTATATATATGTATATATGTGTGTGTGTGTGTGTATATATATATATAATATATATAAATTGCATATATATATGCAATTTAATTTTCATGGAGTTAGCATCCAATCAGAAATCTCAAACCATACCAAGAAGCAGAAAAGTGTGACTCAAAACCACTCAGTTTTTTACATTCAGTAGAAATTCACCCAGAAATGTCAAAGATGATGGAAGTAGCAAGAATTTTAAAAGACGATTATGTTTTTGTATAAATATTTAAATAAAAGCATGAATACAGGAAAGAGAAATGGAATATACAAGGAGGAACTAACTTAATTCTTCCCTGTATTATCAGGAAGAGGCAAGGATTTTCACTTTCACTATTTTTATTCATTATTTATATTCAATATTTTGGTAATGAAATAAAAAAATATATGTACAACTTGAAAGTTTTCTGCTTTTATTTGTGAAAAGCAATTTGTATGTTCAGAAATTCTATGGAATCTAATAAATGCTACTAAATAACTGACTTTTGCAAAACCACAGAGCAGAGCATATTTAAAAATTATATGTATATATACTAGCAATAGATACAATTATTTAAATTGAACAATAACATTAAAAGCCTCAAACCTGAAACATTTTTGGATATGTTTAATAAAATATGTTTAATAATTTTGTAATGGGAACTAAAATATATTGAAAGCAATTAAGGAAGGCTTAAGTAAATGGATATTTTTACCATATTTCTGTGTTGGATGACACAACATTTTTAAAATGGTAATTTGATCCAGATTGATCTGTAGATCCAACACAATCCAAATCAGTATCTCAGCAGATGTTACTTCTTTGTAGAAGTTGATAAGCTGATTCTAAAATATACATAACAATGAAAATATTTTAGGATAGTGAAATCAATAATAATAATAATAAAAATAAGTAATAATAATATTAAAAAATAAAAAGACCAGAGTTGTAAGATATATGTTGTCTGGCTTCAAAATTTACCATGTTGTTACAATACTTGAGCCACATTTGTGTCAGTCAAGTTTTGACAAAGATGGCAAGTCAACTAGAAATAAGATAGTTCTTCCAGCAATATTTGCAAAAACAAGTGGATCTCTGTACATACAGGCATATGTCATTTTATTGCACTTTGCTTTATTGCAATTCATAGATAATTGCGTGTTTTATAAATCAAAGGTTTGGTGGCAATTCTCTCAAATCTGTTGCTGCCGTTTTTCTGATAGCATTTATTCACTTCATGTTTTTGTGTCACATATTGATAATTCCTTTAATATTTCAAAGTTTTCATTATTATTGTATTTGTCATGGTGATCTGTGATCAATGATCTTTGGTGTTACTATTGTAATTGTTTTGGTGCACCACCAACCACACTTATATGAAATGGCAAACTTTTAACCCATACATGTTGTGTGTGTTCTGACTATTCCACCAACTAGCTGTTCCCCTGTCTCTCTCCCTCTGTTTAGGCCTCCATATTCCCTGACACAAAACAATATTGAAATCAAGTCAGTTAATAACTCTACAATGGCCTCTAGGTGTTCAAGTGAAAGGAAGAGTTGTGCATCTCTTAGTTTAAATCAGAAGTTATAAATAATTAAGCTTAGTGAGCATGTTGATTGATGAGACAGGCAGAAAGCTAGGCCTCTTGCACCAGTTAGCCAGGTTGTGAATGCAAAGGAAATGTTCTTGAAGGGAATTAAAAGTACTACTTCAGTGAACATACAAATGATAAGCATAACTGCCTTACTGTTTGTTGATGGGGAAGAAATCTTAGTGGTCTAAATAAAAGCTTAAACCAGCCACAGCATTCCCTTAAGGCAAAACCTCATCCAAAGAATGCCCCTAATTCTTGAATTCTTTGAAAGTTTAGAGAGGTGAGGAAGCTGCAGAAATAAATTTAAAGCTATCAGAGGTTGGTTCATGAGGTTTACGAAGCCATCTTCACAACATAAAAGTGCAGGGTGAAGTAGCAAGTGCTGATGTCCAAGCTGCAGCAAGTTTTCCAGAAGATCTAGCTAAGACAGTTAACTAAGGTTCACTAAACAACACCAAATAACATAATTGCAATGTAGACAAAGCGACCTTCTGTTGGAAGAAGATGCTATCTAGGATTCTCATAGCTAGACAGGAGAAGTCAATGTCTGGCTTCAAGGCTTCAAAGGACAGGCTGACTCTCTTACTGGGGTTAACGCTAATGGTGATGTTAAATTGAAGTCAGTGTTCATTTACCATTCCCAAAATCATTGGGCTCTTAAGAATTAAGCTAAATCTACTCTTCCCATGCTCCGTAAATGGAACAACAAGGAAGCCTGGGTGACAGCACGTCTATTTACAACATGGCTTACAGAATATTGTGGCCCTTTGTGAGACCTAGGGAAAAAAAAAAGCTTCGTTTCAAAATATTACTGTTCATTGACAATATACCTAGTCACCCAAGAGCTCGGGTGGTGATATACAATGAGATTAATGTTGTTTTCATGCCTGCTAACACAACATACATTTTGAAGCCCTTGTATCAAGGAGTCGTTTTGACTTTCAAGTCTTATTATTGAAAAACACATTTTGTGAAGCTAGAACTGCCATAGACAGTGATTCCTCTGGTGGATCTGAGCAAAATCAATTAAAAACTTTCTGGAAAGAATTCACCATTCTACATGCCATTAAGAATATTTGTGGTTCATGGGACGAGGTCAGAATATTGACATTAATAGGAATTTGGAAGAAGTTGATTCCAACCCTGGATGACCCCGAGGGTTTCAAGTGTTCAGTGGAGGAAGTAACTGTGCAGAAGTGGTGGAAATAGCAAGAGAACTAGAATTAGAAGTGGAGCATGAAGATGTGACTGGATTGTTGTGATCTCATGATTAAACTTGAACAGATGAGTTGCTTCTCGTGGATAAGCAAAGAAAGTAGTTTCTTGGAGTCTCCTCCTGGTGAAGATGCCCTGAAGATTGTTGAAATGACAACAAAAGATTTATAATGCTACATAAACTTAGTTGATAAGGCAATAGCTGGGTTTGACAGGATTGACTCCAATTTTGAAAGAAGTTCTATTGTGGGTATGGAGCTATCAAACACGTGGTATGCTGCAGAAAAATCATTGAAAGGAATTGTCAATCAGTGTGGCAGACTTTGTTGTTGTCTTACTTTGAGAAATTACCACAGCCTTCAGAAACCAACAACCTAATCAGTCAGCAGCCATCAACAATGAGACAAGACCTTTGACCATAAAAAGATTATGTCTCATTGAGATCTCAAATGATGGCTCGCATGTGTTAGCAATAATATGTTTTAAATTAAGGTATATACATTTTTAAAACATAATGCAATTGCACCATTAAAAGACTACAGTAAAAGTAAACATAACTTTTATATATAAACCCTCAGAAATGAAAAAAAAAATATTTAGCTCACTTTTTTTGCAATATTGTCTTTATTGTAGTGGTCTGGAACCAAAACCACAATATCTTTGAGGTATGGTTTATATTCTGTATCAAGTTGAGCAACTTCCCCTGTGTTCCTACTTTACTGAGAACTTTTACGATGAATGTTATTGGACTTTGCCAAATGCCTTTTCTGCATATACTGACATTATCATTTAATTTTTCAGTTTTAGCCTGTTGATGTGATATATTCCATTAATGGGTTTGTACATACCGAACCAGCCTTGCATACCAGGGTTAAAACCCATTTAGTCTTCCTATACAATTCTTTTCATATATTTTTGGATTCAATTTGCTAATATTTTGTTGAGAATTTTGAATATGTGTTCCAGAGAGATACAGGTCTATAGTTTTCTTGTAATGTCCTTGTCTGGGTTTGGTGTTATGGTAATGTTGGCCTATGAATTAGGAAGTTTTCATTCAGTCTTTCTATCCTGTGAAGGGGATTGTGTAAAATCATTTCTTCCTTAAATATTTAGTAGAATTCACCATTGAATGCATCTGAACCTCGTGTTATTTATTTTGGAAGGTTATTAATTATAGATTTGGTTTCTATCTATATAATAGTTATAAGCCCATTTGCATTTTTCCTTCTTGTGTGTTTTGACATATTGTGCCTTTCAGGGAACTGGTCCGTTTCTCCTAGGTTATTAAATTTGTGGGTATAGAGTTGCTCATAGTGTTCTTTTTTTATTCTTTTAATGTCTATGGGATCTGTAGTGATGCCATCTTACCTAGTTGGTGTCCTTTTTTCTTTCTTTTTTTTTTTTTTTTTTTTGTCTTTGCTTGGCCAAAGGCTTATCAGCTTACTGAACTTTTCAAAGAACAAGCTTTTGGTTTTATTGAATTTTCTCTGTCAATTTCCTGTTTTTAATTTCAGTAACTTCTGATCTAATTGTTATCATTTCTTCTGCTTACTTTGGATTTATTTCGCTCTTCATTTTCTGGTTTGCAAAGGTGAAACTTACTGATTTTAGACATTTCTAACATGTGCCTTGATGTTACAGATTTTCCTCTAAGCCCTGCTTTTACTGATACCAGAAATTTTGACAAATTGTGTTTTCATTTTCACTTGGTTTAAATTGTTTTAAGTTTATTTATTTTGAGAGAGAGAGAAAGAGAGAGAATGAGCATGGAAGGGGCAGAGAGAGAGGCAGAGAGAGGATCCCAAGCAGGCTCTGTGCTGATAGAATGGATCCTGATGCAGGGCTTGATGAGGAGCTTGATCCCAAGAACTGCAAGATCCTGACCTGAGCCTACATCAAGAGTAGAATGCTTAACTGACTGAGCCACCCAGGTGCCCCAGTTTAAAATATTTTTTAATTGCTCTTGAAATTTCTTCTTTGACTCATCCATTATTATTTAGAAGTGTTTTGTTAAATCACCAAATATTTTTTGGATTTTCTTGTTATCTTTTGTTATTGATTTCTAATTTAATTCCGTTGTGGCCTTAGAGCAAACATTGTATGAATGTATGCAGTTGAACTTTCCATCTCATTGGATGAGATAATCCTGAATTTCCTGAGGATATGTTAATGGCCTCCCCTGAGGCAGTTGCCATGTAAGATAATGCTGCCTCTAGCCAGACCCACACTTACCTATCTTTGCTTCTAAACCTGTAGCTAGAGGTAAGTCACAACAGACCCTTGAATATGAGGTACAAAGTGTGACCCTTGAAGTGTGCTATACTCCAAAGAACTACTTGAGTTTTCTAATTTGTATAACCAAACATCTGGGAAAATGTGTGAGAATGGGTGGGTTTGAGATAATGGTGGAAGGAACATAAAGTTGGATCAGGTCAGATTTATTGATATGAGACCAATAAGCAGAGATCCTTCATTTAAACTTGCCACTTGAGTAGTTCAAAAAGGTTCTAACAGTTTATTTGGTTCATTGAAACATGGACCAACAGATGGCTTATCATGAGTGAACCAGAAATGCTCAGCCTCGTTTGGTTTAACTTAACAAAGAGATTCAGAGGCTTAAGGAGATTGAAATACAAGAGTAAGTTTGTTATTTAAGACCTACTCAGCCACACTGGAAGGACCCATTAGACATACTTCTCATCATACTTGAGAAATAAATTTGTGAGAAAGCCTCCGTGTAGTTGAAGAGCTCCATGATCACTCTTCTGTGTAGGCCAGACCTTACAGTGGGTACCACGCTACCTAATAGGAAAACCCAAATTATTTCTCTTCTTTTATATTGGTTAAGGTATGTTTTGTGACCCAGAATGTGGTATGTCTCAGCGAATGCTCCATGTGAACTTGAGTAGAGTGTGTATTCCACTGTCATTGGATGAAGTAGTCTATAGATGCCAATTATATCCAATTGATTTGTGGTGACCGTGAGTTCAATTTTATCCTTACTAATTTTCTGCCTACTGTGTTATTCTATTTTTGAGAAAATAGTGTTGAAGTCTCCAACTATGATAGTGAATTCATCTATTTTTCCTTGGAGTTCTATTTATTTCTGCCTCAAATAGTTTGATCTTGTGTTATTCGGCAGACACGTTAAGGATTGTCATATATTATTGGGGAATTGAGCCCTATATCATTATGTAATGCTCTTCTTTATCCCTGATAACTTTCCTTGCTTCAGTCTGAAATTAGTATAGCTACTCCTGCTCTTTTTTTATTGGTGTTAACATGGTATATTTTTCTACATCCATTTACCTTTAATCTACATGGTGTCTTTATATTTAAAGTGAGTCTTTGTAGACAACATATATTCAGGTGTTGTTTTTGACAAACTGTGACAATTTCTTTTAATTAGTGTATTTTGACCATTGATGTTGGAAGTGCTTAATGGTATAGTTGGATTAGCATACACCATATTTTTTAGTGTTTTTAATTTTTATTTCTTTATTATTTTTTTAATGTTTGTATGTTTGTTTATTTATTTATCTCTTTATGAGAGAGACAGAGACAGAATGCAAGTGGGTTAGGGGCAGAGGGAGAGGGAAACACAGAGGCAGAAGCAGGCTCTAGGCTCTGAGCAGTCAGCACAGAGCCCAACACAGGGCTCGAACTCACAAGCTGTGAGATCATGACCTGAGCCGAAGTCAGACACTCGACCAACTGAACCACCCAGGTGCCCCATAGTGTTTTTTATTTATTGCCCTTGTTCATTTAAAAAAACTTGTATTCCACCATTTTTCTGCCTTTTGGGGTTTTGAGTATTTTATATGATTATACTTTCTCTCCTTTATTAGAATAATAGTAGTACTTGAAAAAAAATTAAGTGGTTGTCCTAGAGTTTTCAGTATACATTTATAAGTAATATATATTCACAGTCATAATTATTTTAAATTGCCTTTTGATCATATCTGAGTCTGGTTCTGATGACTGCTTTATCTATTTAGCATGTGCTTTTTCTTAGCAATTTTATGCCTCATAACTTCCAGTTGAAAGCTGGAGATATTATGTAATTTTATGCTTAGACATGAGTATTTCATTCTTTCTGCCAGGCCTTTAGTGGCTGGGCTGAATTGAAGTGTGTTGTTGCTATGTTTAGCCTCAGTGTACCACAGGATTCAAGTTCCTCTATTGATAACTTGTGTTTAGGTTGGGACCTTGTTTTCCAGAGGTCCTTTTCCCAATGTCTGCTCTCCTGGGTTTGGTCTTCTGTTTGTGCTGGTCTCCAAAAACAATCTGCATCTTTAACCTCTCTTAGCTGTATTCTGTCATTATTTTTACTCAATGCTTATTAGCCTAATGGTGGGGGCCAGTGCAGAATGTACTCCTGTGTTCTAATTAGGCTTAATCCTGGTTAAGCACTGTGTTTTTGGATCTCAGGACACATTCACTCATGCTCTCCTCCAGCTGCAATGCTGGACATAGTAAATATTCCTGCTTCCCTCCCAGGTTAGTGATTTTTTTTTGGTCACTTTCCTTCTCTCACTGCAATTGATTTCTACTAGTGTCCAAAAGTGGCCTTTTTTTCCTTCTTCTACAGATGAAGGCATTTGGTTCACAGGCAAAATAGGGCAAGATCTATCTGTTGGGGATACCATTACTGATTTCTGTTCTTCCCTCTCAACTAACACCACAAGAGAAGCTCCCTAAAGATTCTCACTCGTGTTCCCTGTGAGTATAGGTGGGGTTCATGTGGAAAAGGCCTGCAACAGTGCAGATTCCCTTCTGTAAAGCCTTCTAGGGGCTTCACAGTCAGTGCTCAATTCAGAAAATTCAGCTGTATCTTTCATTGGCTTATATGAAGTCCAGTGATGTCTTCCTCATTTAAACATCTGTTCAGGTCCTGTTTCTCCCTGCAGGTAGCTGTCTTTCTTCAAATTTATGATTACATGGCTGCCCTGACACTTCAGTTCTTTGGTGAGTTTGAATATGTCATTCATTTGCAGTTTCTCCAGGTTCTACTTGTTAAAGGGTAAAGACAACACTTTTTACAGCTCTTTGCATATATGAGCTTCAGGATTTTTATATGTGTGTGTTCATGAATTGTCTTAAAAATTACAGCACTAGGCTAAATTGACACATTAATAACATTAAAATTACTTATAGGACAAATAAGTAAGAAGAAAGAAGAGGAATTGGGTGTTTTATAGATCCTGGGAAGATAAATGAAGATTAAAATAGAACTTCCAATTTTTTTCTATAATTGTGAATGGGTAGAATTTAACCAGTGAGTACAAAATACTTTGCTCCGAACCCTGTTATTCTGCATTGTAATTATTTATTACGCTGTGGCTATTTATTAATGATAACCTTGTATCACCGTTAAAGGTTAACTGATGCCTGGTGTTCCCTTTGAAATTGAAAAAGGGACTGAATGAGTCATGAGCATGAGAGATAAATTCCTCATCCACATAGCTCATTTAGATCATTCTTCTCTCATAGGATCCTGTATTTAGAAACAGAGTTCCTAGTCACCTTGAGAGACAGTGTTTGGATGCTTTCATTGCTGTCCTAAAGCATTTTCCATTTTTACACTTTGAGCCAACATTCGTCTGACTTTAAACTGGGACACCAGCTCTCTGATTGTTTTGCTCGGCCTCCAAATTTCCCTTTTCTGTGTACCAAAAGCAATTGTAAAATTAACCAACCACTGCTGACCATTAGCATTTTATAAAGTAATCAAATACAGGGATAGTGATCACTTTTCAATTATTGTCCAGTATAATTTGCAACAATATGAAATTGTCAATAAATCAAGATATACTCTCTCTCCACCTTTTTTTCTTGTATACTATTGTTTCTGTTTGTTTCTTTGTCTTATTTTTTATTTTTGTTACAAAATATAGAATAGATGCTCCCAGGATTTGTTGATATTCAGTGAATAAAGTCTCAGTTTAACAAGCCATATTGTGTATTTTTATCCTCGAAAATGGCATTTTGAGCTCTGGAGTGATACACTGGAGATCAACTCTTATCTTGCTTTTTTTTTTTTTCTTTCTGTTTCTCTCTTTTTAATCTTTTCTAGCCAAGTCTTAAAACCTAAATTTCATTGAGGTGAAGACTACATATATGATGTACCTGATAAAATGATAAAATTCATTTTAGGACAAACGAATTTTGTGAATTTAGTGAATTTATGAGCATCAGTAAAGGCTTTGTCTCTGGTGTTGTCTTCTCCATTTTGAGTGTGCGTGCGTGTGTGTGTGTGTGTGTGTGTGTGTGTGTGTGTGATATAAGTGTGTTTTGGTGTACTTTCAGTCTGTGATCAAATGGAAAGTTCTCTTAAGGGTGGATAAACATTAGAAGACTAAGAGCAAAACTTTAAAATATCAATGTTATTGAGTCTATACATTTGTTTAGCCTGGTTTCTAGGTTAGTGTCTTCAAATAGGTTTATGTTCCAAACTGCCTTTATTATAGATTTTTACCTGGGATTTTAAGATGTTTGATATTTTGGTACTTACATTTCATGGTCCTATGAAAATTATGAAAAAAGTTGAGATTAGATTTTCTTATCCTTAAATATTTCACTTAACAAGGGTTAAGCTAGGTAAAGTCTTAGACTTTTATAGGTACAAAAAACTTAATTTAGTATGGTATTTGCTATCATATCCTACCTCTTATCAAATTGATATTTTAAAATGTATTGAAAACAACTAAATATAAAGGCTTGTCCCTATGGTATACATGATAATTAGAATTTAGAATTAGAATTAGAATTTAGGATTCTGTATCAGAAGCTTTGGATTTAAGTATCAGCTCTACTTTATGTGAACTTGATACAAACATCTATCTTTTCAAGAGCCTCAGCTTTCTTATCTGCAGAAAAATTAGTGACAGTATTGCCCTCCTACTTCATAAAATTTTATGATAGGTAGTATATGTGAAAAAAGTTAACTGCATATTAACCTTAACAGATTTTCATTATTTATGTATTTTAATATTTATTTATTTTTGAGAGAGATAGAGAGGAAAAGACACACACACACACACACACACACACACACACACACACACAGAATGTGAGCAGGGTAGTGGCAGAGAGAGAAGGAGACACAGAATCTGAAGCTGACTCCAGGCTCCAAGCTGTCAGCACAGAGCCTGATGCGGGACTCAAACTCACGAACCTCGACATCATGATATGATCCAAAGTTGGTTGCTCAACCAACTGAGCCACGCAGGCATTTCTCATTACTTAAATTATATGGATAGATGATAGATAGGCAGCAAGATAGATAGTAGATATGCTCTAGGCTTTGCAATACAAAGTGAAGTTTAACTTAGTGACCTGCCTGGAAAAGTGTGAACACAACAGGAGGTATTCTTTTTCTCATAGGGTTTCATTCTGTCAGAGGTAATAACAATAAATACGACACTTCAAAATTATAAATACTTTGAAGAAAAAAAGGGGGTAAATTTTAAGTGAATGAATAGTTGGATGTTGGGTGGAATCTAGATTGAGTAGCAGGAAAGCTCTTGCAAAGGTGGTATTTGAGTAAAGAACTAGATGACAACACAGAGTGGCTAGTGAAATTATTTTAAGATGGAGAGAACCTTACTATTATCCAGGAATAGAACAGTGAGTTGGAATCACTGTAGGTAGAAGGATTGTGGAATGAAAAAGTGGAAGGTAGGCAGGATCTATAATGATAGTTTGGAATCACTGCATATCATACTTATAGAATGATATAACGATTTTGAATTTTATTCCAAACTTTTTAGGAAGCGATTTAAAAGCTTTCAGCCAGATTTAAAGGAGAAAAGGTGAACAATGTGAGAAATTAGTAGGCTATTTCAGAAGTCCATGTAAGAGATGATTGGAATTTAGAGTAGGATGGAGTTTTTATATATAGAAAAAGGGACAGATTTCAGATGTGTTAGTCGGTGAGAGAAAAAAGAATAATCAAAAATTAATTCTAGCTTTTTGGCTTGTGCAACCTAACCTGAGTATAATTGTATTGAAAACACTTGCATTAAGAAATTGCCAAATTTAAGTGGATTGTAAGCATGAGTTAATATTTAATGCTTTATTCCTGGATAAATTGTATGCCTAGATATGTACACAAAGCCACACAAGGATTTATTTCATTTATAATTCTTTTACTTCAAGACTCACCCAGTTTGGAGACAGTTCCTCTACCTCAGTGATCTTCAGTGAATTCTGATCATTGACATTAAAGTTGTTTTGTTTGTCAGAAAAGACCAAGGAGTACAATTTGTGGTAACCACTAGAGTTGAGTGCTAGGAGGAATACAAATATAGCCAGTTTGGTCAAAGTGTACAAAATCAATGGACAAAACTAGTATATATGTACAAACAAGATAATGTTGATATCAAAATAGGTCAATTAAATATTCACAGTTATTTGAATGAATTGAATGTCAACAGTATCTTATGATTTGAATAAGATAATTTTGTTAATTTGTTTTAGACTTTTTGGATATGGTATAAGGCAAGCCAAAAACATGTCTGTCAGGCAACATAAAGATGGTAGACTTAAACAACCAAAACAGGGGTGCCTGGGTGGCGCAGTCGGTTAAGCGTCCAACTTCAGCCAGGTCACGATCTCGCGGTCTGTGAGTTCGAGCCCCGCGTCAGGCTCTGGGCTGATGGCTCAGAGCCTGGAGCCTGTTTCCGATTCTGTGTCTCCCTCTCTCTCTGCCCTTCCCCCGTTCATGCTCTGTCTCTCTCTGTCCCAAAAATAAATAAAAAACGTTGAAAAAAAAAATAAACAACCAAAACAGATAAACATAAGGGAAGGAAGAGAAAGAAAGAAAGAAAAACAGAGGGAGGCAAACCACAAAACAAACTCTTAACTATAGAGAACAAACCTGCTAGAGGGGAGGTGGTGGGGAATGTGCTAAAAGGGTGATGGGTATTAAGGAGGACACTTGTGATGAGCATTAGGTGTTATATGCAAGTGATGAATCACTAAATTCTACTCCTGAAACCAATATTGCACTATATATTAACTAACTATAATTTAAATAAAAACTTGAAACAAATGAACAAAAAAACACATCCATGATTATGCTAAGTGTAAGTTGTCTAAAAACCTAAACTAAAAGGCAGATATTGAAGTTGGATTAAAAAAGTTTTCAACTATATGCTGTGCAAAAGATACCCATTAAAAATATAAATACACAAAATATGTCAATACACAAATGGGTAAAAATTTAAAAGTTGGAAAAGATATAGCATGCTTACAGTAAATAAAAACATGTTGGAATGGCTATATAAACATCAGATGGAGTAGATTTTAGAACAAAGACTCATATCAGGGTTGAAGAGTATAATTTCATAATAAGTTTATTTTTCAAAAAGGCATCAGAATTTTAAAATTTCAGCTGCTTAGTAACATAGTTTCAGAATACATGAAGCAAATCTGATGGAACTGAAAGGAGAAATAGACAAGTTCACAATCTTAATGGATGATTTCAATAACCTCCTGTTAAAAATTAATAGAAGAGCAAGAGAAAATCAGGAAGTGTATAGAAGAGTTGGACACCAGCCTGGTACTAATTATTTACAGAATAATTTCCCTAGCAGTAACAGGATTCACTTTTAAGTACATGCAGAACATTTATCAAAATATGTAACATTCTGAGTAATACAGTCTGATAAATTTACAGGCATTCAAAATATAGTCTCCAATCAAAAAAGAATAAAATTGGATATACACAAAAATCTAGAAAAGCAGTATTTGGAAACTCAGTGACACATTTTTAAATAATGTCCCAGTTATTTTATACATCAGAAAGATGCATATTGATACCAGAAGTGGATACTGCTACACCCCCACTGCAATGACTAAAGTCAAAAAGAGAACAATATCTAGTGTTGCAAAGGATTTGTAGCAATTGGAGTAAATACATTGCTGGTGGGAATGTAAAATAGTGCATTCTCCTTAGAAAAGTATAGCATTATCTTATAAAGTTAAATATATGATTACCATATGACAAAGCAACCTCTCTCAAACAGAAATTTGTCAAACAGAAATGGAAATATATATCCACAGAAGTACATTTACATTAATGTTCATAACATCTTCATTCAAAATTGTCAAAATCGGGAGGCAGATCATATGTCCATCCACTTATGAATATGAAAAGATAAACATTATTTCAGGTTATAAAATACTACTCAGGTATGATATTGGCAACATGAATCAATCTTCAAAACATTATGCTAAGTTAAAGAAGTCAAACAAAATATTATGATTTTACTTATATGAAATTATGGAGAAGGCACAATTTTGTGAAAGAAAGCGGACAGGTTGTCGTCTGGGTCTGTGCTCACAGGGAGAGGATTGATTGCAAAGGGACACGCGAAAACTTTTACGGTGATGGAAGACTGTTTCATATTTTTATCTTTGTGGTGGTTTCATGATTATATATAGTTACCAAACTGTACATTTGAAATAGATGAAATTGATTTAAACAACAACACATTAAAAAACAAAAAAAGAGTGGAAAAAGCCCCTACAAAAATGTCATCTCCTCAGGAAGGCCCCACACAAAAACTGTATTAGAATGTTTCCCTTTATACCTCTGAAAGCAAATGTTGTAGATGTTCATCACAAGTTATTCTCTGTCCTGCTGTAGAGGTTTGTGGTCTGCACACCTCCCTGGTGAATTCTTTGTATTTTTATTTTACAATGAAGAAGAAATAGAAATTATAAGTAGACAAATCTAGAAACTATTAAATGGGTGGGAGTTGAGGAGCAGCCAATATAAAAACTCTCATTTTAAAAAGAATAATGCTTTAACGGAGAAAATGTGTTTTTCAAACTAGTAGTTTTTGCTCAAGAATTTTGTTTAGCTTTGTTTTTGGTTAGAAGGGGGCTTGATGTTTTCCTTATTTGAAGGAGAGCAGTGGATTCTGAACTATTTCTTCTTCCAGGAAGGATCTTCAGAGCATGTAGTCAACACACATCTGGAAAGCAGAAGATGTTTTTGGAGTACAGAAATTCTATATTTCATCTTCTCACAAAGTGATAGAATAGTGATTATCTATTACCACGATACACACCTGAAAGCAAAGAAGCTTGGCTATGTAACATACCATTATCCACTCACCTGCAACTGCACTGCAAAATTACTAAAATGAGCAACAATCCAGTTTAAGAGGATGTATCTGGGTTGACTTCTGTTTGAGATTGTAGGATGCAAATGATCGTTGCTCTGTGACAATTAGAATAGTTGAGATAAGCTGTACAATCTTTCTTTTTAAAACAAATCAGAGAGCTGAGGACAAGACAAAATTGAAAGCAATTAGATTCCAGAAATTGAGGAATTCTTCATAAGTGAGTAATTTTTATCCTTGGCACAGCAGCTAGAAGGACAGGAATCCACAATAAGTGACTGTGTGGGGAAAAAAAAACCCAGCTGATATCGTTAAAACCAAACTTTTCATTTACATTAAAGTTGAAACCAGTTTTTAATGGACATTGAATTGACACAATAGAATCTCAGGAAGTCCCAGCCAAAGAAAAAAATTCAGCCACTGAACAAAATTTTTTCTCACAGACCTTCAGTGAGTACATATTTATAGCCTTTTTAACAAAGGGTGTAAAGCAGGCCATCTGAGAGATCCTGCCTGAGGCACAGAACATTTTCCAATTAGAGACAGTTACCTGCTAAAGGCTGAGAGTATAGTGAGCTAGCTGAAGGAAGTGCCCTAAAGCTTACCAGACTGTCAGTGAAAGTGTTGCAACTCCCCAATGAAGAGAGGGGGAAGGTAAGGAGAATGAGATAAAGAAATAAATCCCTTGAATGCACTTTTACTGAGGGATTAGCAGAGATCCTTTGACAACTAGAGGTGGGTGAGAAATCTGAGAGAAGAACTCAGTGACACTCTGTACCTTCACTGAGTACAGTGCACAGAAGGCAGGAAGCAAGCCTGGAAAGTCCCTCAGAGATACTGCAGGCCTCTATTTAGTGTATTGCTCTAAATACTTGAACAGCACAGCAAGGTGAAGGGAGATCTCCTGAAAAATAAAATATGAAACTGGGACTGAAAAGCAAACAGCACTATTCAGAGATCTAAAACTAAATTTAAAAACCAACTCCTCATCACATTGTCAAAATATTGGAAACTAGTAATGAAGAGAGTCTAACTGAAGTTTAAATTCAAATTTCAGTACCAGCAACCTGATGATAAGGAGAGTTTTATTTCTGGTAGTAAAGGCTATTATTATATTTTTAAGACTTGTTTATATGGAATTCCATGTTTGCAATGAAATGTTTAGAGAAAAATTAAAAAGCTACAATAAGCAGTCCATGAACAAGGGCTAAAATAGTCAATACAAGCAAACAGAAATGACCCAGATGATGGAATATCCAGAGAAGAAACATTGCAATGACTATAATATGATGTCAAAGGATCTAAGGTGACAACATGCTTGAAGAGATAGAGACTATCAGCAGATAGAAACTATGGAAAAAATTGAATAATAATGATAGAAAAAAATTATTCAATAGGCTTGAAAGCAGAAAAGATTCAATAGAAGCAAAATTGAGTGAAATTGAACAAAGATCATTAAAAATTATACAATAAAACACCAAGAAAAAAATAAATAAAATGCTCAGTATAGCCTTATAACAAATGGCCTAACATAGGTGTCATTGGAGCCCTAGAAAGTGAAGATACAAAGAATAGAACATATTAAACAATTGAAGGGAATATGGAGGAGAGTTTCTAAAAATGGTTGAAGACATCAAGCTAAAAAAAAAATTTAAGGAACACAGTGAAGTTCAGGTAGAAACAAAAAATAAACAAAACACTAGGAATGTTATAATCAAACTGCTGAAAGCAAAGATATAAAGTACTAAATGTTGACAGGGAGGCTAAAAACCTTACACAGAGGAAGAAATGATGGCTAACTTCTCCTCAAGGATGTTTTTAAATGCTGGAGGGAAAGGGCAGTTTAGATTTGATATTCATGGAAAATACCCTTTAAAAATGAAGGAAAACCCTCTAATAAAAGATTAATATCCAAAATATGCAAAGAGTTCTTAAAAGTCAAAAATAAGCAGATAATACACTTAATAAATGGGCAAATGATTTGAACAGATATCTCTCCAAAGAAGGTATACACATGACAAGTCAGCATATGAAAACATGCTTAGTGTCACATTTCCTTAAGGAATTGCAAATTAAGACAACAGTGAGATGCCAATACACATGTAGCTATTGGAATGACTAAAATCCAAAATATTGACAATACCAAATACTGGTGATGTTATGGAGCAATAAGAACTCTCAATCTTTGCTGGTACAGATGCAAAATAGTACACCCACTTTTTTTTTTTTTTTTTATTTTTATTTTTTCAATGTTTATTTATTTTTGGGACAGAGAGAGACAGAGCATGAACGGGGAAGGGGCAGAGAGAGAGGGAGACACAGAATCGGAAACAGGCTCCAGGCTCTGAGCCATCAGCCCAGAGCCCGACGCGGGGCACGAACTCACAGAGCGCGAGATCGTGACCTGGCTGAAGTTGGCCGCCCAACCGACTGCGCCACCCAGGCGCCCCTACACCCACTTTATAGGAGAGTTTGGCTGTTTCTTGAAAACCTAAACATACTCTTAACATATGATTCTTCAATTGTACTCCTTAGTTCTTACTCAAATGAGTTGAAAACTTAGGTCCATACAAAAGCCTACACACTTTTGTTCATGGAAGCTTTATTGATAATTGCCAAAACTTGGAAGGAACCAAGATATCCTTCAGTACTTGAAAGGATAAATAAACAGTTGTACATCCATACAAGGAGATATTGTTTGGTGATAAAAAGCCATGAGCTATTACGTCACAAAAAGATACGGAGGAACATTAAATGCCTAAGTGAAAGAAGACAATCTGGAAAGACTACATGTTATATAATTTCAACTGTATGACCTTCTAGAAAAGGAAAATCATGGAGAAGGTATAATAATATCAGTGGTTTCCACTAGTGGAAAGAGGGAGGTGAGAATAAATAGTTTGGCACAGGGGATTTTTAGAACACTGACAAATATTGTGCATGATACTGTAATAGTGGACACATGTCATTATACCTTTGTCAAAACCTGTAGTATGTACAACACAAAGAATGAACTCTAATGTAAACCATGGACTTTAAATAATAATAGTGTATTGGCACTGGCTCATCAGTTGTAACAAATGTGTAACACTAAAGCAATATGTTACTAATGTGGGAATTGTGTGTATTGTGGGCATTCTGGGGATAGTTTATGGTCATTATTTCTGCAACACTAAAACTGCTTTATTAATTTTAAAAATTTAAAAAAGAAGGGAAATTAAAACATTTTCATACAAAAAAAAAAAGGTATAAATTAGTCTCCAGTAGATCAGCCCAAAAAGATATGCTAAAAGAATTCTTGAAGTTGATTGGGAATGATACTACATGAAAGTTGAGATCTGCAAGAAGAAATGAAGTGCACTAGAAAAATAAATATATTTGTGTATGTGAGTGTACATGAGTGTGTGTGTGTATGAAGCAGATGAAATAAGAGCATGAAAAAGACATGCAAATACTGAACATAAAAACACGAAATATTAATATCAGATAAAATAAATTTCAAAACAGTATATCAGAGATAAATATGGATATATCATAGTGATATATTAGGAAATATTATCCAGTTTGTCAAGAAAACAATCATATCATTGCTGCTATTTATAGATGTTCAAAACCTGTTAATTAAAAAATTGGCAAAAAAAATGTAGGGAAATCCAGAATCGTGGATATTCTTACCTTGGTATATTTAAAACAGGTAGACACAAACTTAGAATGCAGAACACTTGAACGACCCTATCTACCAATGTGGTCTTGTGATATGTAGAGAGTGCTGCCCCCAAATGTAGAATATTCTAGTTATAGCTGGAAATATTTCCCAAAATAGTCAATAGACAGGACCACGAAAAGAGGCTCAATCAATATCAAATAACTAAAAACATAAAACACGTTTTGTAGTGATGATGTTATTAAATTAGAAGTTACCAAATAAGGTATTGGTAAGTTTCATAAATTCCTAAAAATTTAAAAACTTGTTTGTAACAAACCACTGAAAAAAACAAGAGAATTCAGAAAATATTTTGAACTGAATGAAAAGGGAAACATAACATTTATTTCTGGGTTAAGGTAAGCTTTAATTAATTTATAGTATTAATAACAATTTTTAATATAAATACCTTATATTAGAAAAGAATTACCTGGACTTCCAAAATAAGAAGCTAGGGACAGAAAAGCACATTAAACTAAAGGGAGGTTGTCATAAAAATAGGGGTGAAAATCAGTGACATAAAGAAAACAATTTTTTATTTTTATTTATTTATTTTTTATTTTTATTTTATTTATTTTTTTTAAATTTTTTTTAACGTTTATTTATTTTTTGAGACAGAGAGAGACAGCGCATGAACGGGGGAGGGGCAGAGAGAGAGGGAGACACAGAATCGGAAGCAGGCCCCAGGCTCTGAGCCATCAGCCCAGAGCCCGACGCGGGGCTCGAACTCACGGAGCGCGAGATCGTGACCTGAGCTGAAGTCGGACGCTTAACCGACTGAGCCACCCAGGCGCCCCTATTTATTTATTTTTTAATGTTTATTTATTTATTTTGAGAGAAAGAAAGAGCATGAGCAGGGGAAGAATAGAGAGAGAATCCTGAGCAGGCTCCATGCTGTTGGTACAGAGCCAGATCCCAGGAATCATGATATCATGACCCGAGCCAAAATCAAGAGTCAGGCACTTAACCAACTGAACCACCCAGGCTCCCATAGAGGAACATTTTTTTAAAATTAGTTTAAACATTGATATTGCCAAGATTAACAAAATGAATAAACTCACAGTAAGAGTGTTAATGATGGCAAGATTAAAAAAATACAGATATCACAATCAAAAAACCCCATAGACATTAAAAGGAAGATAAAGGGATATTATCAGTGCTAGGCTTATTATTGATATAGCCACAACATACAGTGAATCTCAAACACATTTTTTTTTTTTTTTGGGTGAGAGAAATCAGACACACACAAATACTTGCTATGTAATTTCATCTATACAAATTCTAAGAATAAACAAAGCTAATCCATGGTGATAGTAATCAGAAAGTAGTCACTTTCGAGTTAGGTATTTACCAGAAATTGGCATAACAGATTTTTTTGCAATGACAGGAATGTGTTTATCACATTTTGGGTGGAAGATACATATGTTTGTTCAAGTATTAAAATTCATTGGCTGGAGTGCTAAGACTTTTATTTTATGTAAATTACATCTAGATAAAAGAAAGGATGGTTTTAGTCAATTTCACGTCACCTTCTACCACTATATCCCATGCCTTATTAGTGTCATATTTATTAATATTCTTATGCTTTATATTTAATTACCATTTCTGAATATGAGTTTTTTGTGTTTGTGTACGTGTGTGTGTTCAGTAGAATTGATGTTGAGGCAACGGAAGTAAAAATACTTCTAGTATAAGAGACTTAAAGCTGTGATCGATTCTTGCTATGGCCAGAATGTATTCTCCCAAATTCTGATGTTGAAATCCTAAATCTTCATAAGTCATGGTATTAGGAGGTAGTAGCCAACTCTGTTTACTTTGCTCAGTTTGCTTTGATATAATATTTGTTAGACACTTGATATAAATTTTCTAGATGCAGATTGGTATATATTAGAAAAGGAATGTCTATAAGATATCTAGGTATTGGAATTCATGCCTGGTTGAGATTTTTTTTCCCCTTTAAAGTTGCCCTCAGTGCCATAATAATATTAGTTGATTCTATTAAATAAATTAGATTTAATTAATTATATATGCACATAAACAGCTAAGTCTCCAGTTGGTCACAGCTTTTTATTACATAAGTATGGAGAAAAAGGAGAAGAAATATACCTAGCCCTATTTTTAACAGTTGCAAAGGTCCTGTTTTCCTATATGAATGACAATGATCCTGCTGAACTGAATAACTATTGTTCTCATTCTCTTCACAGCTGGCAGATGATATAGTAGAGACAGTTCTAATTACCTGATGGTCTATGAATAAACAAGGGGAAGATCAGTAGTTTGGTGAATCACTGAAGAAAATTAGTGTGGGACCCATTAATTTCCTTTTATATACAAGCTACCATAAAAAGGCTCTTTAAACTGATTTCAGCATTATTACTACTATTTAGAAATTTTAAATAATATTATCTCATAGCATTTTCCTCCAATAACAAAACTGTTGAATACTTTCTCTGCTGGAAACGTTATTGAGAAAGTGTTTAAATTACTGAGGCATTTAAAAACTCAACTTAATTGAGGTATAAGGCACTACTTTTAAGCACATATTTTGATGAGTTTTGATGAATTTATACATCGGTGTCAGTCAAGATATAGAACATTTCTGTTACCCCCGTGCCCATTCCAGCTAATCCTAGCCTCCCCGCCCCAGGCAACCACTGATGTACTTTCTGTTCTTATAGGTTCTGTCTCTATGGATATTTTCACATTTTTTCATCCTGTCTTCTCTCACCTAGTAAGACCCTCTTTCAGTGATAAAGAAATCAGCGAAAATTATATCTGAGATTCAAATAAACTAAACTACCTATTTTTTCTTTTTATTAGAAATTACCGAATGCTTGCTTCCTTCTTGTGTTCTCTAGAAGCTTCGTGTTGTCCTGTTATATAACATTGTGATTTAATTAATAAGTATTCAGCTAGAGATTGGTTTTACCAAATAGTACACACAAAGTCATTTGACAGTTATATATTCACTGTGTGCCATGTTTTAGGCTCCCTGCCAGATGCTGGTGTACAGAGTTAGGAAAGGTACAATATCTACTAAGGGACATAAAACATAGATGGCAGTTATAACTTCAGGTGATGAGTGAGTATGGGGACTTGTGGACATGCATGAAGGAGGGTGTAGTACAGTCTTGGGGCTCATAGATGAATTTTGAAGGAAGTGACATCTCACCTGAGGCCTGATGAAAGTGTAAGAATTTTCAGGTGACACATACACACATACACACACACAAATTTCTTATTTTGGTATAGTAAATCGGTGTGGTAACATTTTTGCCTCTATGCATCAACACTTGTACTTTTCAAATTTGTATAAGGTCCATAATTTTCTTCAGAAAACAAACTGACTCCACTTTTAGATGTGAGGGTGAGGGTAAGTAATTTGGAGATAATAAAAACAAAGTGAACGAAACCAAAATAATCCTTATAAAATATTAAATATCTTAAAATCTGTATGTACTATTTCATCAATTTCCTTATATTTAGACTTTTCCATATATTAGCACAGTGTCTTCATATCTTACATTTGGGATGACTATAGCTCTTTTTATGGTTTCTGCCTCCACAAATCTTTTAGCTTTAAGAATAATTGTAATTCATACACTAGAGTTTTTCAGTCGTTTTTTGTTTTGTTAAAGGAGCCTTTCCAAAGTTGTGTAATATTTTATAGGGTTATCACACATATGTGTGTGCGTGTGTGCGGGCACACACACACACACACACACACACACACACACACACACACTCTTTAGGATTTAGGAGTTAAAAGGAAATTCCCTGAATGAAAACACAAAACTTGACCCAAAAAGCCCACATTTAATTTTGTATGAGAATTGCAGTTTTTTTTTTTTTTAATTTTTTTTTCAACGTTTTTTTATTTATTTTTGGGACAGAGAGAGACAGAGCATGAACGGGGGAGGGGCAGAGAAAGAGGGAGACACAGAATCGGAAACAGGCTCCAGGCTCCGAGCCATCAGCCCAGAGCCTGACGCGGGGCTCGAACTCACGGACCGTGAGATCGTGACCTGGCTGAAGTTGGCCGCTTAACCGACTGCGCCACCCAGGCGCCCCGAGAATTGCAGTTTTTGATGCAATGATTATTTTGCCCACGAGTTGCTTACTATGATGGATAAACATTAGCAGGAAGTGGATGGAATCTAGCTTTCAATTAACTTACCCAAATTGAAAGTTGTTTCCAGAATTAGAATTGGTAATGGTTATTGGAATATGGTTATTCCTAACGACTGTGAGGATTTTTTTCTTTTTTAATTAGATTTAAGGAGTCACAAACTAGAAGGGACACTGGTATAGAAGAGGAATATCAGATCCTAGTCCAGAGCTTGACACTGTGCTGCTCACATTTTGTGTTTTTTTTTTTTTTCTTGTTAAATTAGGACCTTGGAGTAGAAAATTTCTAAGTCTCCTTCCAATTTTGTAAAAATTTGAAGGGAAGATACATTTTGTGCTGCTGTATCTTAATTTGTTTCTTTCATGCAGATTCAACAGAGTCAAATGAACTCTTACGGTTGTGATGCTGCAAAGCTGGAAGGGTATGGTGGTGCTCAGGTCCCTTTCCTGAATTAAATTTAAGCATACATTTTCATATTCCATTTTGCAAAGGCATTGAAATCTCACACTGTGGCAATTCCTCTGCTTTTGATCTTGCTTATGTAGCTGTTTCTTATAATCATAATTGACAAAGTGAAAAATAAATGGAAATGGCTTCCAGCAACATGGATGGCTGACCTGATCAAAAATTCCATGCTTAAAATATATAGAAATGCTGGGTAAAATAGAATCGCCATTTAAAGTTGAACTCAAGAGACAAAAAAATAAAAAAATAAAAAAAAAAAAAGAAAGAAACCATAGATGCTGGATTGAAGGGTGAACTCAAACTGGGAATGGAAAACTCATGATATGACTAGGAAATGACCTGGATCCTGGAATAAAATTGGGATTACCCTACTGGCAAGCAACTGTGTTTTAAATAAGGAGATCTGCATGCAGTCTTATCCCTTCAGAGCTGAAACTGAAACCCCTATATAGTGAGGAATTTCCCTTTATAAGAAAATGACTAAGGAAACCTCACTCAGTACACTGAAGGAGTTACAAAGTGGATAGTCTTCCACAGACTTTGAGAGGAGAGATTTGGGGACTAGGTATGGGAGGCAGGGATCCAATAAGATTAAATTAAACTCTTACTTAAAGCCACATGATGATGTGGGATCCAAAAGTCCAAATTTATTTCATCCAAGATGTGTAGTAATCTATGACTGTAAGTTAATGTTAAAGTAAAAACAGTTTCAATATTAGCTCTGGTCCCAGTAGAAGGAAACAAACCGTTCTGTAGAATCATGTCCACAAAACAGTTCGCATAGGACCCAGAGGGGGAAACAAACCCAAACTAAACCTTGTTAGAAGAGCACACATTTAAAACTTTGCAGTCAGAAGACTTAAAAAGTCACACTAAGGAGGAGTCAATAGAAACTACAGATAGAATAATTAATATCCCCAAAATGTATATAATGAAATAATTTATAAGAAATGATAAAGTAAGTGTGTATGAAAAAGGAATGAATAGAGGAATAGAATTATAGTTGACATTATAGCAGAAACAAAGATATTATACTAAACTGAATAGAAATTATAGGAACGAAAAGGACAAAAGCATTTAATAAGAACTACCTAAGTCATCTAGAAAAATATCAATGTCTACATCTATATTTATATCTATGTATATACACCCATATTTTCAGGTCTATAGCTGTGTATCACTGATATTCAATGAGTGGACAGTTGGACATGTGAAAGCATAAAATTAAACAGCTAAAACGAAAAGACAGTTTAAAGTTAAAGTTTAATATGAATCAACATAAACTAGAAAAAGAGAAGGAAAATGTGAAAGAGCTGCTACAGACCAAATTATCTGCAATAGGAATGTAGAAGATAAAATTAGAGAGAAAAGGTAGAGGTAATATTCACAGATATAAGAAATGAAAATTTTTCAGAATTGGAAAGAAAACAGAAATATTTAGTTTTAAGAAGCATAATAAATGTTTAAGATTAGTAAAAATGATTTCATCCCTACAAGTACCAGAGTGAATATTGAAAAGATAGAAATTTCAAAATCAACCAGAAAGTAAAGGAATATATCTACATAGGGATGAAACACTTAACAGCAAGACTTCTCATCAGAAAAATATATGGGATAGGAGACAGAAATAATATATGTCAAATGCTGAGGGAGAAGTAATTAACTTAGAATATATTGCTAACTGGTCAGAATGAGGATAAAGATAGCTTAATGCATAGAAGAAAATGACCACTTAGGGATCTCTACTGAAGAGGTAGTTTTAAATATATATATTAAAAAGAAAACTTACCACACGAGGAAGAAAAAGGAGTGGCTGATGCACTGGTAATAAATATGTTGATAATTCTAAATGATAAATGTGGGGTTTCAAAACATTATAATTAAAATATTAATTGCAAAAATATGAAAAAAAAGATATAATCCAAGGTAAAAACTTTAAGCTTCTTGTAATTTTATGAAGGATACAAGAGTAACAGTTGTAGATAGGCAGGACTTTTTAAGAAATGTGATCTGATTCTCGGATAACTAAAACCAAAAAGCCATATTAATATTCCAGAGAAGGCATACTTAAGTTTTGGCTAAATTTTGCTTAAGAAAAAAGAAAATGATATGCCATTTCCAATCTATTAGTTGAGGAAAAAATAAAATTAAACAAAAAATATACGTGGAGCAAGAAACAAAATCTTTAAAAATCCAATGGAATATCTGAAAAGAGGAAAAAAAAAAAAGAGGCACTAGAAAAACAAAAACAACAAATGGACATAATTCAAACATGTTAGCAACCAGTGTATTTATACAGAATAAAGTCACATACTAAGAAATATTTTAAGATTAGATTTGAGATAGAGACAAACGGAAAACGTCACAGACAAGCTGAAAGCAAAAGCAAGCAATAGATATTCTGAGATAATAGTAATAACAACAACTATAGCATCAATAACAATCAAATAAGCTATCATAGTAATTTTAATAGCAGACAAGCTTATGGTAATTGGATATCAGTATCATTACTTGATTCTAAGATAAATAATATATGAGACAAATAATCCTTGATCTTTGTGCACTTAATAAGGGAGGCTGAAAATGTTTCAAATAAAACTTTACCAAATATAAGGAATAATAAACAAACATTCAGAAATCCTTTGGGAAATTATAACACAATAATGCAGAAGTTGATAAGCAGTTTGCAAATATCAGTGTGGGTATAAAAATATTTGAATAACAAGAGAATAACTTGGATGCTGCCTGCAGCATATATTTTAAGGACATGTTCTTTTCAAGCACATCCTTGAAACTCCTTTTCTAGGATTATTTCCCAAAATTGATCATTCATTAGATTATAATGAACATCTTAAAAATCCCCCCAACATGATCTTATTTTTCAGAAACCTAGTATAACACTTCCATGTTTGGTGATAATAATAATCATAATTACACTTACAATACCTGGAAATTAAAATCACTTATTTAGATTAGCATTTAGACGCTTATTTAGACTACTAGATTTATCAGTATCTGTAAATATGTGTAACAAATTAGTAAGTGATGTATAAAATAATGTCATTTATGAATCTTTAAAACTATATTAAATGACATACATTATCTGTGTAATAAATGGACAGGAAACATACATGCCAGTTTTAAAGTAGTGCTTATCTCTGTGTAGGTTTTTACTGGGTAGTTTCTGAGTGTCTATAGCATTATATTTAAGGCAAAAAAAGAAAGAGCTTAAATAGATATGTCAAGATGTTAATATTTGCTAAGTCTACATAATAACATATGGGTATGTGTTACATGTTTCTGATTTTGGAATGTTTTATAGTATAAATTTCATGAAGTGAATTTAAAAGAATCCTCAAATAAGGTAAAAACATATTGTAATAATTATCATCTCCATTTTATGGCTAAGGGGACATGATAGTGCAGATAGTTAAATAATTTCATGTAAATTTACATAGCAAACAAGTAACATCACTAAGAAGCACAACTAGTATTCACATACAAAATGATGGATTTTAAATTTTGCGATATTTTCACTATACCTAATAGCCATTTAACCTGTTACCAATCTTTTACTTTAACCACTGAAGAATATTTAATATTGATGATATCAAATCAATATCATCAGATGATATTAAGCAATATCATCTAATAATAAGGATAGCTTTTAAATGACTCTACATTTTGGGAACTGTTGTGTGCACTTTATTGCTTTTTCTCCTTTAGTTTCCTCATTCAGTCTTCACAACAGTCCTGTAAAATAGGCACTATGGTTATCATTTCCACTTTATAAATGAGGAAACTTATTAGCTGATCTGTTACACATTGAGATTAAATTCTCTTAGGGATTGGGGTTCCTGGGTGGTTCAGTTGGTTGAGCGTTGGACTCTTGATTTCAGCTCAGGTCATGATCTTGTTGTTCGTGAGACCCCATGTGGGACTCTGCTGACATTTTGGAGCCTGCTTGGGATTTCTCTCTCCCTCTTTCTCTCTGCCCCTCCTCCACTCAGTGGCACATTCTCTCTCTCTAAATAAATAAACTTAAAAAAATTCTTATGTGTTTTTCACTGTGACATGGGACCATTGTTTTGTTAACCTGTCATCATTTATTAGTAAAGAGATAAAACTTATTTAACCAACTATAACTGTGAACTTTATAGTACATTTTTTTGGAATTTTAAAGAAATAGACTCTAGATAGAAACAGTTTCTAGATCCGTCCATCTTATTGCAAATGGCAAGATTTCATTCTTTTTTATGGCTGAGTAATATTCTGGCGTGTGTGTGTGTGTGTGTGTGTGTGTGTGTGTGTGTGCCACATCTTCTTTATTCATCACTTGATGGGCATTTGGGCTTTTCAATAATTTGGTTATTGTTGATAATTCTGCTATAAACATTGGGGTAATTGTATCCCTTAGAATCAGTATTTTTTGTATACTTTAGGTAAATAATCATGCAGTTGCTGGATGGTAGTGTGGTTCTATTTTAACATTTTGAGGAATCTACATACTGTTTTCCAGAGTAGCTACACTAGTTCGCATTCCCATGAACAGTCTACAAGAGTTCCCTTTTCTCTGCATTCTGGCCAACATCTGTTGTTTCCTGTGTTGTTAATTTTAGCCATTCTGACAGGTGTGGGATGATACCTCATTGTAGTTTTAATTTGTATTTCCCTGATGATGAGTGATGTTGAGCGTCTTTTCATTTGTCTGTTAGCCATCTGTATGTCTTCTGCCAATTTAACTGGGAAAGGTTATTTTGGAAGCATTGTATGCACATTTAGAGGTAATTTGAAAAAAAAATTCCATATTATTTACTTTCATGACCATCTTAGAATTATTTTTCTTGTTTGGTCTATAAATTCTGTAAGTTGAATGATATAAATATTTCTAAGAACAAAAAGTCCAAATTAAAACTGAATAGGAATTGTGGAAAGTAATGAGATAATCTTTTTGAATGTGTTCATTTCCATATAATGCAGATAATAGGTAGAGAGATAGATCAATATCTGTCAATACATGTAGAAGAGAAATCTCTCCCTCAGGGTAGAAGTTATTAAATGTTCTACAAAGAATGGAGTTAGAAAATCTACATTTTGCAACTATTATGTTAATTAATTTAGCCAAAATAAACAATAAACAATGGTGCTAGAAGTAGTTTATGAAACTTTGATGAGGCACAGTCTTTTACAGGGTTACAAAGTTTCCTCCCACAAAATACTTATTGACAACAAATGGAAAAATAATGTATTTAATTATAGTGGATAAGCCAAGTTATCTTATGCTATGAATGTTTGCATATTACTGCATGTTAGTTATACATCATTGAAATTGATTAAAAAATAATTTTTTGAAAAACGATTCAGGAGGCGCCTGGGTGGCTCAGTCAGTTGAGTGTCCGACTTTGGCTCAGGTCATGATCTTGCAGTTTGTGGGTTCGAGCCCCGCGTCGGGCTCTGTGCTGACAGCTCAGAACCTGGAGCCTGCTTCGGATTTTGTGTCTCCCCCTCTCTCTGCCTCTCCTCCACTTATGCTCTATCTGTCTGTCAAAAATAAATAAAACATTGAAAA